>NC_136068.1:1025634542-1026859637 GCF_964261635.1 Lissotriton helveticus | reverse complement strand
TCTGAATTTTTTTTGCCAAAGGTAATGGATTGGTTAATTCAGAATTAAAGTTAGTCAGTCAACATGTTTCTGCCTTTACAGTGGTTTAAATTTACCTAGGCATTCATCAGGACTAGTTTATACCCCGGCGGTATGGACTCTCTAATCGTCCACCCTAACCTGGGGGCGTGAAAGTGAAAAAATAAAAAATGGGATAAAGTGCATAAAAAGGGGGAAGAGCAGGTTGCTCATTCCAAAAATACTCCTGGATTAGGAGTGTTTCTGCACCTGTAAAATGAATAACACAGACAAACAAAGAAGACATACACACAATTAGTTGTTGGTATAGGTCATTGCGTTTGCCCAGGGTGCTCCATAGTTGTGGCATAGGTAGTGTTCCCAAATAAACACTAAAGTTAACACCATCCATATAGCCCTATAGGGATGATACCACTAACTCTGGGTAAGTGAAGTGAAAATAAGTGCTTAAAACACACAGAGTGACTAGAAAGGGTTAAAAACACGATAAAAACACTCCACAGGAGGGATCAATGGACCAAAGGTCTGTGACCCCACCGAATAATTCAAGGATTCAATAGATATCTCACTTTAGATTATGGCGCTAACTGCACCATGGGTCTCGGGAGGGGGGTTGGAGCGTACCTGGCACATCCTGAAAATAGAAAGTAAAGGCTTGAAATACATTGGATCGGGTTTGACTTAGCTCGATCACGTCACTGAAGACAGATCATGGTGGTTCAGCAACTCACGCCCTCAACGCTCTCAGCCCGCTTTTGCACCTAGCATAACCTCAGGACCGGACCCCGACGATGGGGAGCAGGGCCGGTTTCTGAGTTTAAAAAGCGTTTGCTCGTTGTTCCTCGCTCTTCCGGGTGGGCGTGTCCCGCACCAAAGTGAGGCTTGAAACGCGCCGGCCCGGGTTAGGTGGGCGTGGCGCGTGTCCGATCGAGGCTTGGATTCCATAGCCAATCGGACCGTGCATGTTACCATGGCAGTCCTGCTGCCTCAATGTTTGTAATCAAAAAACTTTACTCGATCCATAAGCTGCTCAGTATATACTGCAAACCAGTATGCAGGCATTGTGACATGGGTCAAGATAATTTAGAAACTGTGGATTCAAAGTTGTACATAGGTTGTGGTGTCACAGAATTGTTAGTAATGGATAGACAATATCAGAGGAGGAAAACCTCTAGAGTGAGACTGTGGTGAAGGAAACCACTGTTTTTGATATACAAAAACAATTATACAGGAGCCCACCAAAGAATCAAGGGTAGATGGTGGTGACAGCTTCTGAGACATGTGTCATAGACCACCTTGTTATCCCAGGATGGTATTCCACGGGATGTCATCATTCAACCCCACAGTGTTGGTACCCAAACGGTATACCCAGCGCTGTTCTTTTTCAAACAGCCTGCTCGAAATGTTAGTGGTGCCAGTGATTGCTTCTATAATTGTCCATTTCATGTCATTGGTGGTGTGATTGCAGTCCAGAAAGTGACGACTCAGTTTCATCGTTGCTTTTTTGCACCTGATATTACTACGGTGCTCACAGATACGCTGTTTCACTTTGCGTGTAGTCATACCAACATAGCGTAGGGCACAGGGACATGTGATTAAATACACCACATTAGTCGAGTTGCAGTTTGTGTGTGCGACCTGGGTCCAGATTTTTCCTCGCTCCAACGAGAGTGTTTTTGAAGCCTCCTTTAGGTGGCACACGCTGCAATCCGAGCAGGGGTAGTGCCCTGTGATTTGAGGTAAACCCCATGCCGCCGTCACTGTAGGGATTTTGGGGGGTGTCTTTTCTTTTGGACGGGTGTGAACTAAGGCATCCTTCAGACTTCGACCCTTCTTGAAAGAGAAAAGAGGCTTTTCCCAATCCTCTTTGGAGGATTTTATGATACTCCAATGTTTGTTTATTGTCTTCTTCATAAGGTTAGACAGGCTATTGAAGGTAGTTACACAAGTGAGTGGTATTGTTGCTTGGTTACTGGTTTTTTCTTCCAGTAAGGCCTCTCTCGGCTGGTTTCTTGCTCTCTTGAAACCCTTGTTTAGGGTTGCCGTTGGGTAACCTCTGTCTCTCAATTTCTCAGTTAAACCAGAGGACTGTTCTTTGAAATCCGTCAGAGTACTGCAATTTCTTCTCAGTCTAAGATATTGCCCATACGGGAGATTTTCCTTCAGAGGGCGGGGATGGAAACTGCTGAACTCTAGTAAGTTGTTCTTGGCTGTTGGTTTTTGATGAGTTTTCGTGGTTAGACATGTGCTAGAGACAGAGATCACTACATCGAGGAAGACTATGTCAGTTTTGCTGGTGGTGTGAGTAAACCTAAGGTTATGGTCAAGAGTGTTGATCCATACCAAGAATGACTCGAGGTCACTGTCACTGCCTGTCCATAGGAGCAAAATATCGTCAATGTAGCGCTTCCATAAAAGCATGGAAGGCGAAAAGTCTGCGGATGGCGGCAAGATGTATTTTGCTTCAAAATCAGCCACTAAGGGCCCGATTCACAGAATGAACTTAAGACTCAATCCTAAACTTACTACTAATTTGATATTCACAGATTGCATTTACTACTTTTGGTATTCACAGAATGCACTTACTACTTTTGGCATTCACAGAATGAACTTACTACTTTTGGTATTCACAGAAGTTAGGATTTTGTCTTAAGTTTGTCTTAAGACAAACTTAAGACAGACTTAAGACAGACTTAAGACAGACTTAAGACAAAATCCTAACTTCTGTGAATACCAAAAGTAGTAAGTTCATTCTGTGAATGCCAAAAGTAGTAAGCGCATTCTGTGAATACCAAAATAGTAGTAAGTTTAGGATTGAGTCTTAAGTTCATTCTGTGAATCGGGCCCATAGAGTCCAGCCACACTAGGGGCAAAAGTGCTGCCCATAGATGTACCTGAGCATTGGAGGAACAACTTGTTCTTGAAGGAGAAGAAATTCTCTTTGAGTGCTATAGTCGCACACTCGATGATGAATGATTTGGGTGTCTGATATTTCCACTCAATTGAGTTCAGTGACTCTCTCAGGACTTTGATTGTGTCGTCCTGGGGGATGCTAGTATAGAGACTTTCAACATCCAGCGTCACTAAAGTGACTGAGTTTTCCGCGAAGGTGATGTCTGAGAGGAGCCGTAATAGGCTCTTGGTATCTCTTAGATAGGTCGGGGTTGACTGCACCAGTGGTTTTAGAAATTGATCGCAGAATCGCGATAGAGGCTCCAAGAGGGAGCCTATCCCTGACACTATGGGATGGCCAGGAGGTGGCAACCTGTTTTTGTGCATCTTAGGCAGTGTGTAAAACTATGGTATTACATCGCTGCTGCTGTCCAAAAAATCAGCTTCATTTTTGGACAGATGTCCTCTTTCTTCCTCTTGTCTTACTAGAGTAGTGATCTTTTTGGTTAAATCAACAGTTGGATCTTTAGTCAGAGGGGTATAGTTCCTATTGTCTCGTAATAACTCCTCACAGGTTTTTTCATAGTCTGTGGTATTTTGAATGACAATCCCTCCGCCTTTATCTGCAGGTTTTATGGTTATTGCAGTATGGTTCTGCAGTTGTTGAAGTGCCTGGTATTCAGCAGTGGTGAAATTGCCAAACGTTCTGGGGTTCTGGCAGGACTCTAGATCTTTAAACACCGCCTGTTCAAAAGCGGTAATGGCCGCTGGTACAGTATGTGGAGGCGTAATATGTGACATCATCAGCAGTGCATTGCGGGCGTGCGAGTTATAGTTAGCTCAATTGACTATAACTGGCGAATTTCTCTGGTTTTATGTGAGTTAAATGTCCAACTAACTATAACGTCCCGGAAACTTAAGGTTTTTTCTGTGAATGCTAATTCCTAACTATAACGTCTGTAAAACCTATGTTTTTTTCAGTGAATATATATATGCTTGCCAGTCCCAGTCCCCCAGTGAGTGCGAACCAACAGTGGGGCAACCTTTTCTTTCCAATAATTGTGGCCAGGTCCAGGTCACGGCTCGCACCTCCGCAATACCTGAGCGGGACGCTGCAAGGACACTGGTATTGCAAGAAGCGTGATTGGGGGAGCCTTTTGAACAGGTTGATACGCCATTTGAACATTGCTGGTCCCACAAATGTTTCAAAATTTTACGGACATTGTACAAGGCACCGCCCACTTGGGTTTAATGGTACTACCAGTCCCAGAATGCTATGAACTCACCTGTAGAGCATCGAAATAAAAGAGGGAATAATCTGGCAGTCTACGTTGTGTCTTTCAGTGCCTGTATCTGCCCAGAGGAAGGGAGTTTCCCGAAACGCGTCGGCAGGCTAAATGTGGGGAAATGATTAGAGTGCTGCCTCCCTGCCATGGCTTCAACCCCCAGTGAGTGCGAACCAACAGTGGGGCAACCTTTTCTTTCCAATAATTGTGGCCAGGTCCAGGTCACGGCTCGCACCTCCGCGATACCTGAGCGGGACGCTGCAAGGACACTGGTATTGCAAGAAGCGTGATTGGGGGAGCCTTTTGAACAGGTGGAGACGCCATTTGAACATTGCTGGTCCCACAAATGTTTCAAAATTTTACGGACATTGTACAAGGCACCGCCCACTTGGGTTTGATGATACTACCAGTCCCAGAATGCTATGAACTCACCTGTAGAGCATCGAAATAAAAGAGGGAATAATCTGGCAGTCTACGTTGTGTCTTTCAGTGCCTGTATCTGCCCAGAGGAAGGGAGTTTCCCGAAACGCGTCGGCAGGCTAAATGTGGGGAAATGATTAGAGTGCTGCCTCCCTGCCATGGCTTCAACCCCCAGTGAGTGCGAACCAACAGTGGGGCAACCTTTTCTTTCCCATATATATATATATATATATATATATACATATATATATATATATATATATATATAGCCCTAACACCATCCTGTCAAAAGATGTCAGCTATACAGCCGCTCTTGGATTCGAATATAAATTGATATTAAAGAGATGATTTTAGGTCCAAATCCGAACCACTTAAGAGTCTGAAAAAGGTATGGTAATTCGACTCTATCAAACCCTTTTTCTGGGTCCAACCCTACTGCTGCTAAAGAGTGTGGAACACGGGAGGACTTAGCCAAAATGTCAAAAAATTAACAAGTATTGTCTGTAATAAGGCAACCTTTAACAAATCCAGCCTGAGCCGCGAGGGAGGTCCGGCTGTACCGTTGTACAGTCCCGCTGTGGCGCCATGCGACGTGACGGCTTTGGGAGCAGGTGAAGCCCAATGGTGAATTGTGAAAAGCATCGCTAGCGGGAGAGATTTTACAACGCTACCCACTGTGAAAAATAATTTGAAAACTTGGGTCCAGTCACTCGCGACCCACTTAGGAAGACTATAGCACTACAAAGACCAGTGTGCCATGCAAGTGGATACGCCCATCGGGGCGGGGGTCTGAGTATTGGAGTGGTGCTCAAACAACAGCTGTGACTGGAACTCTTTTAGAAGCCCGCAGCCCATGATTAAGTGCTTCGCACGAAACGCGTCGGGCAGGGCTTAATGCAATGCGAAGTTTGTTTCTCTGCAAGCAATGTAACTATAACGTCTGTAAAACCTATGGTTTTTTTCAGTGAATATATATATATATATTACCTACTGGCGGTCGCCAGTAGGTATATATAGTTAGGATTTTTTTGAATAGGGATTTCTGAAAATTCTATGTTGAATAACTTTGGCGTTGATGGACGGAATTGGCTGAAATTTTCAGGAAAATGGCACATTTTGTTTCTGAGCGTCCCCTGAAAGTTTGGAGGGGTTTCGTCACGCGGGGGCCGAGAAAAAAGGGGGGTTCCAAAACGTGTTTTTAACATTGAGTTTTCCATAGGGCGGTTGGACTCACTTTTAGCTCGAACGGCTGAATGGATTTCCACAAAACTTGGCAAAATTGTAGGGACTGGTAGCCCGATGTGCCTTTGCTATGTCTCAAGATATATGCTCCAGTGGTTTTTACGAAAATTAACTTTGAAAAATATATATTGGGCTACATTGGGCTATATATATGTTAGAGCCCAAATGTAGCCCAATGTAGCCCAATGTAGCCCAAAGATGGCCACCAGAGACAAAAACAAACAAATGTAGCCCAAATATCAGCCAGATGTAGCCCAACTATAGCCCAGTGACAGAATGTCCCAGAGTGTTCTAAAGAACAACTAGAGCGCTAACAGTCTTACTTATGACAAAAGTATGACACACCTGAAGTCATCTTGATTGGAATAAAGTGTTAACACTTAAAACATTTATTTTGCAAAGGAACAAAATGAGGGGTTTCATTTTGCCATAGAAATGTTATATATTACCTACTGGCGGTCGCCAGTAGGTATATATAGTTAGGATTTTTTTGAATAGGGATTTCTGAAAATTCTATGTTGAATAACTTTGGCGTTGATGGACGGAATTGGCTGAAATTTTCAGGAAAATGGCACATTTTGTTTCTGAGCGTCCCCCAAAAGTTTGGGTGGGTTTCGTCAAGCGGGGGCCGAGAAAAAAGGGGGGTCCCAAAACGTGTTTTTAACATTGAGTTTTCCATAGGGCGGTTGGACTCACTTTTAGCTCGAACGGCTGAATGGATTTCCACAAAACTTGGCAAAATTGTAGAGACTGTTTGCCCGATGTGCCTTTGCTAGGTCTCAAGATATGTGCTCCAGTAGATTTTGAGAAATTAACGTTCAAAAAAATATATATATCTGTGACAGCGTCCCGGTTAGCGCCCCGGTTCGCGTACCAGACGCGTAACGGAACTTCGCGAGGAGAAGCGGATTGGCTCTCGGGTGACTCTCAACATTCTAAACAGTCCGGAGCAGCCGTCATCTTGTCTCTCGGTAGGATCGAGAGACAAGAGGTGGAAATAAACGAAGGGGGAAATGAATGAAAGGGGCAAGGTAGACCCCTCCTGACCCCCTAGGATTAATGTGGGGGCTATTAAAGGGCCCCGCGGGGCAAAAAAATAAAATACATTTTTTTTCGATTTTTCGCAGTGGAAGCGCTACCCGGTACGCGAACTGGGTAGCTCACCGGTAGCGTAACGGGAGTCCGCCATCTTGTGTTTCGGACATATTTAGTCACAAGATGGAGGTTAAACAATGTTGGGAATGGGTTTAAGGGGGCACGGGAGACATATCCTGACCCCCTAGGTTTTCTGAGGGTGGCTGAGGAGGTCCATATATGTAAAAACCGGGTAGCGTTCCGGAAAGCGTAACAAGGGGAAAACCAAGGGAAATAGTAAAATAATATTTTAGAGTGCTTTGAGGTAGGGTAGCTCTGAATAGAGCTGTTGTGTTGTGTGGGTGATGTAAGTACCAACATGTAGGTACCAATGAAGAGTCTAAAATTCAATGTACACCGTCTCCTCTGTAGATATATTGTATGTTCTAATATGGGTTATTTAAATGTAAATGTGTGGAAAAGCACTTCATGCTTTAAAGCAATTGTATTTTTGAACTGATTGTTCTTTCCTCTTAGTCCTCCTCTTTGTTTTTTTTTCCCCACACTCTTCTTCAGCATGATAGTTGATAAATTCGTTCCCTCAAAAAATTTATATACATAAAAAAAATATATTAAATACATATAAAATATATTTTTCCTTTAAAACGAGAATACATTTTACAGCTTTTGATATTTGCTATTAAAAAACCATTGAAATTCACTGAAAAAACCATAGGTTATAGACCATATATAGTTAGGAATTAGCATTTACAAAACCTTGAAAATTCACTGAAAAAACCATAGGTTATAGACCATATATAGTTAGGAATTAGCATTTACAAAACCTTATTTTACTCACACAAAACCATTGAAATTCACATATATAGTTAGTTGCACTAACTATATATCGCGCACCCGCAATCCACTGCTGATCATGTCACATATTACATCATTCATGACATGGTCAGTGACATCACTGATGACATCACTGATGACATCTCAAATGACATCACTGATGACATCACTGATGACATCTCAAATGACATCACTGATGACATCACTGATGACATCTCATTTGACATTACTGATCACATATATAGCCCTAACACCATCCTGTCAAAAGATGTCTGCTATACAGCCGCTCTTGGATTCGAATATAAATTGATATTAAAGAGATGAATTTAGGTCCAAATCCGAACCACTTAAGAGTCTGAAAAAGGTATGGTAATTCCACTCTATCAAACGCTTTTTCTGGGTCCAACCCTACTGCTGCTAAAGAGTGTGGAACACGGGAGGACTTAGCCAAAATGTCAAAAAATTAACAAGTATTGTCTGTAATAAGGCGACCTTTAACAAATCCAGATTGTTCCATTCCCAACAAATCAGGTACGTGGGCTTCCAAACACATGGCCAGAGTCTTTATAACATTTTTATAATCGACATTAACTAAAGATATGGGTCGAAAGTTTTTACAGTACCTTAAATCTTTCCCTTCTTTTGGTATAAGACAGATAAGGCATCTGAAAAAGAGCCTTCGGATTCCCCTGAGCTTAAAACAGAATGTAATAGATTGTGTAATTTTGGAAGTAATAAATATGTAAAGTGTGCAGAAAAACTCAACAGTTAAACCATCTGGGCCTAGGGATTTATCTTTTTTGAGTGACTGTAGTGCAATAGAAAGTTCCTTTTGTGAGAAGTCATTTTGTAAAATAGTAAAATCTTGTTGGGCATAGATGACAGCTGGATACCAGATAAAAATGGGGATATGTGATAATCTATCGGAGGAATTTGTGATGTGTAAAGTGTCTTATAAAATTGAAGAAATTTATTTAAAATATCATCATCTTTAAATTTCAATATTTGTTGCTCATCCATAATAGATTCTATATTAAGTTTGTTATGCTTAACTTTCAAATAATTAGCTAATACTTTGCCAGCTTTATTCTGACCCCTGTAAAATGTCATACTAGACTTTAATAACTATGTTGAAGCGTTATTTATCGATTCCTTATTAAACAGAAATTTGACATTTATAAGTATTGTTAAACAATCTTTTGACTTCGAAGAATAGTAAGAATGCTCCAGTTTCTTTAACCTGGCTAGGAGGGTTTTGGTGACATACCCAATAGTTAAATCTCTAGCTGTTGCTTTAAACGCATCCCACACCACATGAAAAGGTAAAGTATCACTCTGATTCAACAAACAGTATTCATTAAAAAATGAGACAAAAGAAGAGGTGAATACTGGATCTAAAAGAAGAGCGTTATTAAAACGCCATTTACGAGGCGTGTGGGGTTTCTGTAAAATATCTAACCGAATGGTAATAGGAGCGTGATCACGTAGTAGAATAGATCCAACATCTGTGCAAACTGTGGTATATCTTCTTATTTTAGTTTGAGTAGAGGTGTCCGTCAGGGCTGTCCATTATCCCCATTTCTTTTAAATTTAGCTTTAGAACCCTTTTTATCACGGATCCGTAAAAAAAAAAAAAACCGGAGGATTTGATTTGAATAATACTCAAATTAAATTGGCGGCAAATGCTGACGATATATTATTATTTATTTCACAACCCCAGTCTTCTCTCCCTGCATTCCTACATGAAGTAGACTCCTTTACAGCTGTCTCTAGATATAAATGAAATAAAGATAAATGCAAAACATTACCTCTAACAAAATATACTTTTAAAGACGATTTCGCAATCTCAAATTTCACATGGAGCCCTCAGTACATTAAGTATTTAGGTTTACATTTTACTCCATCTATCTCAAGTACATTTTCACGCTTCATGGAAAACTGTACACAGAGAATATCCTCTTTAACCACTAGAGGGCATCCTCTATACTTATCTTGGTGGGGTTGTTTAAACACCATTAAGATGATGCTTTCCCCTATAATTCTCTACACAATCTCCAATATCCCATTACCCAGTCCCTTAAAATGTTTCAAGAAAATAAAGTCTTTATTGTCCTCTTTTTTCTGGAGCAACAAAAAGTTACGCATGTCTCTATCAAAATTGATTTGTCCTAAGTCAGAAGGTGGTATTAACTTTCCTGACTTTCCTATATTTCAAAAAAAAAATTTGCTTTGTCAAGCATCAAGATGGCTCTCTGATCCCTCTCAGGACTGTCCTCTTTGGGCTAAACTTGAACTCTCTTTTCTCTCTCCCTTCTCATTTCAAGAATATCTTTTTCCCGCCAACCACAATCACTATTGACTCCCATAATTAAGTACACTTCTAAAATTCTGAAACCCAATTCCCCATTAGACCCTATAAATTGGACTACTTTCTGCAGGTCCACAATATGGCATAATTCAATTATATTATACGTGGCAAGCCTTTTACTGGAGATCCTGGAGGCAAAGAGGTTTCATTTGGATTAATCAATTATATGCACAGGACCAGATTATGCCTTTCTCGCAGGCTAGTAAACTTTTTGACCTACCCATGTTATTTCAATCTAAGTTTCTTCTTTTGAAACAAGCTATCCTAACCGCTCATATCTAATACATACTTCCAAATCATCCCAATAATCCTACACCTTCCTCAGTTGACAGATTACATTCTCTTTTACATACCAACCCTAAAGCATCTGTTATTTATAGTTACGTACAGACCCCGTGTATTATACGAGAGAAAAATAAAGTGGAACTTTCTTGGGAACAAGATCTGGAAGTTAATTGGTCTACGGACACATGGAATAAAACATGGTCTAAAATCAGGAAATCTTCAAGAGCAGCAAATACTACACAGACACTCTTTTTATAAATACTAGACGTTTGTTAACCCCGGTCTCTTTAAAAAAAAGTCACGCCGATCTCTACGATGCTTGCTGGACATGCTTCTCCCCACATACAAATCTACACCATCTATTTTTTACTAGCCCTCTTGTTTGTTATTTTTAAGGAAAAGTGTGGTCTCAACTGAACGTAATTTTTTATTCCAAATGTTCTTTCTCTGCCTCTCATGTGTTTTTGGGAAGCTTATCTCCGATTTGGACAAACTGCAATTCTGACACAAATACTAGACATATTGTTGGCAGTTGCCTTTCAGCAGATAACAAAAAATTGGAAAGATTTTACCAAACTATCTTACCAAGTTTGGTGGTATGCTGTATGTTATACAACTCTTCTGTATCCTATTCACATAGCAACGAAATGCTTGAGTTTATGGTTGCCTATTACATTGTTCATCGATGCTACTGCTAGATGTTCCTCCACCCTGACTCCAGCACAACAAGAAATTTACAAACCTCCATGACTTTCCTTTCATTGCTACTACATAAATAACATCATTTTGAATTTCGCATTATAATTTTTTATATGATTTATAGTCTTCTTTTATTTATATTGATTATTCTGCATATCTATAACAATTCTTTTTCCTTTAAGTATACCGAATTAATTTATATATCCAACTATCTTGCTTCTAAGTTTTACATTTGGTTCGTGGGACTATGTATTGTTGTATTGTCTTTTGTATTGTGACTTATATTTTCCTCAATAAACTTACTTTTGAACTGAAAAGAGGTCAGCTATATTCTATTAAAGAAAATAGCCCCAAGTTCCTCTGTGATTATTTAAGAATTCTGAGGGATATATGACGTTTAATGTCAAATTCCCATAACAAGTGCTTTACCGTGCGTTTCTTCTGTGAGACTCTAAAAGCAAAAGTGTAGTTCTTCTAATTAACAATTTACTATTTGTCATTATGCCTTAAGGCTCGCTTATGAATCTGCCAGTCCTCGGATTGCCAGACTCGCGGGTGTGCGGCGGTGGCGCCCTATTATAATTAGTGCGGTCAGACCGCCATTGCCCCTTTGCAGTGGTGCATATTACAAGTGTCCTCTCCACCACTGTTTTCATGGCTGTTCCTCCTCCATGAGAACCATGGCGGAGAGGAAATAAAGGTGACCCTACAGGCCCCCCTGGTGTATCATGCATGGGATGCACATGGGGGCAAAACATGTGTTCTCCTGTGTGCATACATACCAGTTCCTGCACGGCATGGACTTTACAGTCCATGTCATGCAGGAACTGTTTTTGACGTTCCCATTGGGTGGCCCATTTTTAGAGGCACCGCCGTGGGAATGCCAAAAAAAGCGGCCATACAGGAGGAATCTCCTAGGCTGGACCACAGATTTGATGGTACAGCGGCAGGGCGGACCCCGTGGCCCACCGCCAAACTCGTAATCAAGCCCTTAATGTCAAAGGGTGATTAATTCCTGGAGGTATAGATTCATGTTAAAAATCTATTTTTATTCTTAACAGTATAATGGATTTGTTTTCTATTATAATGATTCACATGTTATATCAGCAGAGGCGTGTAAAGGGGTCCCTTGAGACTAATGCAAGCCAGTGACATGGGACCCCTGGTCCCTCAGTTGGGTAGTTAAAGACAATCATAAAGTGCAGTCGTTTCTTAAGCAACCTTCAGCCCTGTTGCCATTGCACCGGCAACACTATCGAAAGCCAGGCTGCTGGAAATTGTAATCAGCTATCAGTCTCAAAGATGTCTACAGCTGCACAATTAAGTCGGGCATGGTGATGAAACTATTAGTATGTGAAAAAATCTTGCATTCACACATGGCTTTTGTACTGTCATAATTCTTCCCATAGACGTTTAGCAGTTATGTGAAGACGGCTAACCACATTCGCTGATTATTCATCCCCACTCACCATGTTCCAGGTTGTTTAGCGCTGTCTCAGAGCAGCACATTGGGGAGAATGACCATTATTTCTTCAATGCTGCAATGCCATTTCACCACGGAGAGGGCCACATGGCACGTGCACATCTACGGCAATCTGTACTCACATTTTTTTTTTCCTTGGGCTGGGCACCCGTGACGTGCAGGTGGAAAAACATACACAGGCTTTAAACACATTGCTGGCCCGAGAGTCCATCAGTAATGCAAAAACCAGAGCTCTACATGTGTCTTTTGAGCTCTCTGTCCTTCTTTAAATATATATGTTTAATTTTTCTTCCGGATTTCCATTTTTCCTTTCCTGAGTCCCATTCTCACATTCTCGTTCCTTCCTTCCTTCCTTTTTATCATCTCCTGCACTTCCTTTGCTCCTTCTCTCATCCCTCTTTCTTCTTGCCTTCCTTCTATTTGGTAATTCTTCACTTCCTTTCCTTCCACTGACCTTCCACCTGTCTCTCATTCCTTCTTTCCAACATTTAATTCTATTTTCGGCTTTCCCTTCATTCTCTCATCCCATTTTTATTTCTTCGTTTCTTCATGCTATCCCTTTTTCCAAGTTTCATTCTTTCTCCCTCCCATTCTTTTTCCCTTTCTGTCCTTCTGTCCTTTCCATTCTTCTTTTGTGCGTACGTTCCATTTACTTCCTTTTAACTTTTCTTCTTTCTGTCCTTATTTGCATTTTCATTATATTTGCCTCCAACTTATTTTTTCTTTTATATTTCAAACATTTCTCTTCCAGCCTGTCACTATTTTTAGGTTTTTTTCCCCAGTGTTTTATATAGCGCAAACTTGGCCCGTAGGTATCCGGTATCAGAGCGCTTTACATGAGCACCAGTTGCGTTACACAAGGACACATTCATTTTTGTTAGGCACTTGGAGATTGAATGATTTGTCCAGATTCACAAGATGTTGAGAGTCGTTGCCGAGACTCGAACACTGTACCCCAGATTTGAGGTTGACCTCCCTAGCTGTTAGGCCGCATCCTCGTCCCTTTTTTTAACTCCTCCATCCCTTCCCCATGCCACAGTTGTACCACTCCTTCTGCTTTGCTATGACCTGCAAGCCATAGATGAAAGTTAAGAATGGCAGTAAAATAATGTAATCTGTCCCAGGCAACCCCCACTTAAGCTGGCAGAGCAGCAGCTTCAGTGCGTCCTTACCTGTAATAATAAGTGTCGTACTGGGACAGAAAATCTGCTGGACACCAAAATAAGTGTCACAGATTAGTGAATTAAAAAGCTAAACAAAGTTGCCAATGTTTATAAATTGGGACAGTTTTGATCTTTTAAAGATATGCTGTATTGGTACTTTGCAAAGTATTGAAGACTGTATGGATTTGAGCTTGCTACAGGCAATCTTTGTTTTAGTACCAGAGATATCAACAGTAAAAACAGGGCCACAAGACCATAAAACGGCCCACAAGACCATAAAACGGCCCACACATTGATCTGTCAGACCAGCCTGTTGGACACTGCCATATTGCCCTATAGGCCAGTGCAACTCTGTCTTCACTTTACAGTATGTAAACCTGGCCGATCTCTGGCCCAACCGGCAAGTACCTACAGAATGGCAGTGGGGGGAAAAGGCTATTTGTTTAACGTCAGAACGGTTCTACCAGAGACAAGAAGGGCCAAGGCAGACTACAGCCTGTCTTGTGTCTTGGGCCATGGTACAGAAGAAAGGGTTAACCCACTAAAGTCGCTGGGACCTGAGTATTTGACCGATACATATACAAGGAGATCCCAGTACATAAAAGGTATCAAACAAACATATGAAAAAATGAAAACAATAATAATCTGAAGTCTTATCACACTTGTTTTTAATCATAGTGTGAGAAGGAAGCAAAAAACAATAGAGGCATTTTATCACCATCATAGTAAAGTGTGCCTCAGGTGGAGTGAGGAAAGGAAGGTAGTGCAAAGTGAGGATAAGTAATTGAAAATCTTTGTACAATCTAAAGTGCGATAAAAGATCAGTAGTTTGTAAACCAGTACATAATTCGCCCTGGCTTCAAAACGTGAGCCAGTTATACAAGAAGACAAACAATAGTTCAGTACATTCCTTTGTGTCAACGTGCTCACAGTGCTTCTACATGTATTAAATTCATTGTTAGCGCAAGCCGTTGGTTGGAGAGAAACAAAGTCGACGTTTCGACCCCAAATGGATGGTAGGCGACAGTTTCAGCCTTAAAACGGGGCCTTCATCAGGACGTGGGGGGGGCGAAGGGGCAAACAGGTCTAAAGGAAAATGAACACTAATGAATGGACTACTCAAAAAAGTGCCTAGAAAAACCTGTCCGTATTCGTGTTCACCTTCACAATGTGGTTCAGCGCATTGTGAAGGTGAACACGAATACGGACAAGCCGCGTCGCAGCCGATTTGCAAGTGGATGCCGATTTTGAGAGCGGCTCGTGTTCATCGATTTGAAAGATTTTATCTACAAATATAATTAAATCGTCATTGTTATGATGACATCACCTCAGTGATTCATGTGCTTGATGATTCTATTTGTCATACAACAATTTTCCAGCGCTACACCGGATTTGGAGCCTCCCGGCCCAAATTCCTTGATGTCCTCCCCATGGTAAATACCTTCGGGTAAGCCTGGCAAACTGTTGGCTTGGCTGATCAGACGGGGGGACCGCATGGCGCCAGTGACAACAATTCAAACTGAACAGGATGAAGTGGTATACACGCAAGCCAAGATACATGAGGCCTTTACCACACGCTACCGTGCATTGTACGGCTCCCGACTGCAAGTCACACTTACAGACATCACTGACTATCTCAGCGCCATTACCCTGGTGGATCTGGACGATCCTCAGCGCGACGACCTAGGGGCCCGCTTACACCAGACGAGCTGCGCACAGCCATCCTCACCCTTTCCAACGGCAAGTCCCCAGGTCCGGATGGGCTACCCGCTGAGTTCTACAAAGCGTACTCAGACGTACTGGTCCACGAACTACTCCGAGTATACACGGCAGCTTTCGAAGACTCCTCTCTCCCCCCCCCACCCTCAATGAGGCTAACCTCGTTTCTCTCCTGAAGACAGATAGGGATAGCACGCGGCTAGGCTCGTATCGGCCATTAGCCCTCTTAAATACTGACTATAAGATACTGGCCTCCACATTGGCCCAACGACTGGCCCCGTTGGTGACCACCCTAGTACATGGAGATCAAAATGGCTACGTACCCACGAGGAGTACCTCGCATAATATAAGGCGGCTGTTTAGAGTGTAGAAGTACGCCACGCGGCAATGGCCACAGTCGGGGTGCTTGGTATTAGATCTAGAAAAAGCATTCGACTCTGTAGAATGGCCTTACCTGCTGGCGGTATTACGAAAGTTTAACATCGGAGACGAATATATAGATATGGTGAGCTTGCTATACCAGAAACCTGAAGTACGGGCAGACTACTGTCGGACACCATTAGAGTTCGACGAGGCACCAGACAAGGATGCCCGCTGTCCCCGTTGCTTTTCTCGCTAGCAATGGAACTTCTTGCGGAAATACTGAGAACTTGGGGTGCGGAGTGGGGAATTCCACTGGCATATGGCATACATACAGTCTCATTATATGCAGATGACTTGCTCCTGTACATCAAGGATCTGACCCGCTTGCCACCAGCGCTGTCTGACATATTCCGCGTCTTCGAGGCGATGTCAGGGCTCAGGGTTAATTGGACCAAATCCGGAGCATACTCGTTTAGCCCAGACGTACAGGAAAATGAGGTCAGCATCAACGATGCGCGGCTCGCCTGGTACCCCACTACGTTCCGATGCCTCGTTGTTCACATATACAGGTCCATAGCTGACGTACTGGAGGGCAACCTAATAAGAGCCATCTCCTCTGTGCAGGCGCAAATATCCTTTTGGAAGACCCTTCCGCTTAATGTACCCAGCCGAGTGACACTAACAAAGATGATAATACTGCCGAGGCTGTTGTATTACTACTACAACATCCCAGTATATGTCTCGGCCCGAATCTTCCGAGAACTGGAAACCCTGATCAGGGGTTTCATTTGGCACGCGGGACGACCCCGGGTAGCGCTGGCAAAGCTTTATGCACCCACAGATGCGGGAGGCCTCGCAGTTCCCAATCAAGAGCTTTACTACCATGTGGCACAGCTGCAATGGGTGGCCGGCTGGCTGGGCGGCAGGAACCTGGGCGACACATCCACGGATACGACAATGCTGACCCATGTGCAGATCCATACGCTATTTCACCCTTTGACCAAAGTCGTCTGCCCGCCGCAGCTACATCTAGCTGTGGCCCGCAAGTGCTACATACGTAGCCTATGAGTCACACGCACAACAAAACCCTATGCCCCGGCACTCCCTCTATTAGGCACTCCTCAAGCCGATGGGGTTGTGACTGAAGTCGCATTACACCAATGGACACGGGCTGGGGTGGTCACCATGGCAGATCTGTACACAGATGGAACCCTGACCCCCTTCCAGTCATTAGCTGAGGGCACGGGCCTCCCGGCTGGGCAATTCTTACAGCACGCCTCCATAGTACGCACGTACACGCGAGCCTAGGGCGACATCACTGTGGAGCTGCCAACGCACCAGCTGGTGCAATACTTGCATGTCATTTGGAACGGATTGCATGTGATTCACTGGCTCGCAGAGGCTTTATTGTTCCACACACAGATCTCCCTCCAGCCATTGCGGGACAAGTGGGCGACAGAGAGGGGAAAGGAATCGACAGATAAGGAGTGGGCAATGATAACGGAGGGACCCACCCACGTCCCACGTAATTCCCGCCTTAAGCTCATACAATTCTACATATTGCATAGGGCATACCTATCGCCGAATAAGATTAACCAATACTTCGCAACAGACACTGCTGCGTGCCCGAGATGCTCGCTAGTTGATGCAGATCTCCTCCACATGCTCTGGAACTGTCCGAGGATACAGCCATACTGGCACGCAGTGACGTCGCTCTTGGCAAAAGGGACAGACACACAGCTGCAACACACATGGGAGACGTGTTTGCTAGGCCTATATAAACGGACGAAACACAACAAAGCTCTATCCAGATTTTGGGACCTAGGACTAATTACAGCCAAGAGACTCCTCACCAAACGCTGGAAACGCCGCGAATCCCCACATGTCAAGCACTGGCGCGCCTTGTTTGCCCCGCCTGTTAATCAGGGCTGCATCCGTAGGATGCGGTCTTCTCTCTCCAAACCTTGGTTTTCCCACACCTTAAGAGAATTGAAATTAGGGTGCAAAAAACTTGAACAGGTGTGGAGGCAAGAGTATTTGCCGGAGGCGAAGATTGCTCTGCGAGCTGCCCAGAAGGACTACTATGCTGCGATTAGCACAGCTAAGAGTAGCTATTACGCAGGGAGATTTGAAAAAGCAAACAACAACAGCAAAGACATTTTTTCCATTGTGCAGAGTTTTCTTTCACCATGTGCTGCGCAACCTCTGCTGCCTTCATCTGCCCAATGGTGCGAAGAGCTCTCCTCTTTTTTCATAGATAAAATTGTTAAGATTCAAGAGGATCTACGTGTTGTCTGTGATAGCCATAAGACCTTACCTGCATTACCTACTTTACCCGTGTCTGAGCCTGTTAATAAGTTTGTTGCCTTTTCCCCTCCACTGAATCAGACATCCTTGCAGTACTCAAGGCCCTGAAGTCGGGGTCCCCCACTGACCCGTGTCCTGCCAGGGTGCTTGGGGGGTTGGCGGAAACAGTGTGTAGTGAGGTCACCCAGATTGTCAACCTCTCTTTTTCCTTGGCGACTGTCCCCCCTTGCTGGAAGCAGGCTAAACTCCTGCCGCTACTAAAAAAGACCGGGCTGGATCCTGCCGTTCCATCAAGCTACCGGCCTATATCTTTGCTGCCGGCATGGGCTAAAGTTTGCGAAAAGATTGCATTTCGCCAATTAGATCACTTTATTGAGTCATCTCTTGTACTGCACCCTGCTCAATCAGGTTTCCGGGCTGCCTATAGCACTGAAACAGCGCTGGTGGAGGTGTCTGAGGGAATTCGGGAGTGCCTGGACGGAGGTGGCAGAGCGGTTCTGATTTTACTAGACCTCTCTACCACCTTCGATACGGTGCCCCATAGGCTTCTCCTCACCAGACTGGCTGCTATTGGCATTTCCGGATGGGCTCTTGACTGGCTGACGTCTTTTCTGAACAATAGGATGCAACAGGTCTGGATGCCTCCTCATGCCTCTCTGCCCAGGAAACTCACTACGGGAGTCCCACAGGGGTCTACGCTTAGCCCCTTGCTTTATAATGTTTATTTGATTCCTTTGATTCATTTGGCTGAACAGTTGGAGGCTAAAATAATGTCCTACGCCGATGACACCCAACTCTTGTTCACCTGGCCAGGGGACAACTTGGATACTTCGGCGGTACAGCATTGTCTTTCATCTGTCTTTCGTTGGTTAGCACTTACTCAGCTTAAGTGCAACGAAGACAAGTCCGAGGTCCTTTTTTATGGACCCTTTCCTGATAACTTTAGAGACCTTCTATGGCCACCAGACATGCCTTGCCCCAAATCTATGGGTGGCCCAGCTTAGAATCTGGGGGTCTGGTTTGGGAGCGACCTGAAGTTTGAGGACCACATTAAAAGGCTTACGGGCGTGTGTTTCGGCACTCTTAAAGCCTTGGCAGGTTTTTCCCCCTCCTCCCGCGAGAGGCCAAAGAGACTGTGTCCCGCGCTCTTATTCTCTCCAGGCTTGATTATGCGAATGCCCTGTTCAGCGGTCTACCTTCTTACTTGATCCAACGGCTTCAGGTGATTCAAAACGCGGCTGCGAGACTTCTGTTCAATCTGCCTAGGAGGTTGAGCGTCCGCCCTCACCTGCGCAGCCTCCACTGGCTTCCGGTGGCACAACGGATCATGTTTAAAGGACTGGTTCTTTCTTTCCGAGCTATCCATCAGCTTGGGCCTGTATATCTGTGGAAACGGTTCTCTTTGTACGTCCCCAATCGCTGCCTTCGTTCTGCTAATCAGTGTAAAATGGTTGTGCCCGGATTTAAGCAAACCAGGCTGGGGGGGCCAGTCTATTTCGGTCAGGACCGCTAGAGCCTGGAACGCTCTTCCCCCCCACCTTAGGGCAGCCCAGACCATCTCCAGCTTCAAGACAGGGCTTAAAACCTATCTGTTTAATGTGAACATGTAAATTGCCTTCCCCTCCTTGCTGCTCATGCCACATTTTTTTTCCCTCACGCCAGGATACTTGCTAGTAACAGAGCGCGTTATAAAATTCTTTATAACATAACATAACTGGGCAAGGGCAGAAAGCACTACCCTCCACAGGGAAGAGATAGCAGGGCTCAGGAAATTCCCCATAGCGCAAATCTGGGACGACACACTGAAGTCTTTTCATCAGGCATGCCTAGATCAGGGAGTCAAATAGATCCCCTCTGCCCCCTTGGCTAGGAACTGGGCAATAGACGCGTAGAGGAATGATAAGTGCCTGCGACGGGATTCCCTCTCGCCAACACATAATATACCGTATCCACGACCCGACACTTAAAAGTTGTGACCGCAATAGAACCCCGCAGGCACACCCCCCTCCCCCCCTTAGCACCAATATACAAATAACGCCTGGGACACACACCCACGGGTGGATACGGCCTCGCTGCGCACACCAGTATCCCTCTGCTTATACTTCAGCCAACTTTTCTCCCCTTGGCTTAACCGAAAGACATGTTTGTTTGAAAGGTTGAGACATAGTATGTTGAATATATCGCCCTAACCCTTGACTTCACTCAGCACACAACGCACGCATACGGGACCACCACGTATGGTGTACCACTTCCTAACGATCTAGAAAAGATGGTGAGTCTGACAAACCCGCAAGGTGTGGCCATATTGCGGGGGAGGAAGAGAGGAGGACAATAAAACAGAGATGGGAAAAATGGGAAACACCAGGAGCCACATGCCGCCCTCGTGGCTCATAGGCACAGCAATTCACTTTCAACTGCCTATTACAACACGTGTTATTTACATAAATGCAAGCCAAAGCACCGAGAACATGTCACTCCTATTACACAGCACCTTACCGTATCAAACACGTCGAGCCGTGCAGAAGAGATGCACCCTCGACTACAGCACGCTATTTGGGAATGCTCTTTTCCTTTCCATTTATCATTATACCCGCCCTCTACAATGCGATAAGTGTCTAAAAAGTTCCAAGATACGCTACCGTTGTTTCTGATAAATGTGATTGTTTGAAGGGATGGTCTGCACTGCTTATTGCTTGAGGCATTGGAAAGTGTTATGATTGTACATTGTAAAACCAATAAAATATATTCAACAAAAAAATGGTAAATACCTTCGAGTTTTCTCAATTGCTGTGTGATTAAGTCACTTTTTTGAGTAGTCCATTCATTATTGTTCATTTTTCTTTAGACCCGTTTGCCCCTTCGCCCCCCCACGTCCTGATGAAGACACCGTTTTAAGGCTGAAACTGTCGCCTACCATCCATTTAGGGTCGAAACGTCGCCTTTGTTTCCATCCAACCAACGGCTTGCGCTAACAATGAATCTAATACATGTAGAAGCACTGTGAGCACGTTGACACATAAGAATGTTATGAACTATTGTTTGTCTTCTTGTATAACTGGCTCACGTTTTGAAGCCAGGGCGAATTATGTACTGGTTTACAAACTACTGAACTTTTATCGCACTTTAGATTGTACAAAGATTTACAATTACTTATCCTCACTTTGCACTACCTTCCTTTCCTCTCACCACCTGGGGCACACTTTACTATGATGGTGATAAAATGCCTCTGTTGTTTTGAAATTTTTGCAATTTTTTGCTTCCTTCTCACACTGTGATTAAAAAGAAGTGTGATAAGACTTCAGATTATTATTGTTTTCATTTTTTCATATGTTTGTTTGATACCTTTTATGTACTGGGACCCCCTTGTATATGTCTTGGGCCATGAGTTTGCCTCTAACCAGGCTTAAGGTCTTGGATAAATGAACCTGAAAATCAACAAGCGTTGGCAAAGACAACAGATCTTGCAAGAGCTATTGACTTTGTCAATCTTTTGTTTAGTCATGTTGTACAGTAGCACAGCTGAAATGTAAGAGAAAAATGCGCTATTACATGGCAAATGCTGACTTAGTCAAAGCCTTTTTTTCTTTACTTTCAGCCAGTGATCTAAATGTAAATAGAAAAGTCCTAGTATCCTCAGGAGCCTGTTTGCTCCTAAGAAGTGCTCTCCCATTAAATGTATAATAGAAGTGTTAAGAAATGTAGTTACTTTTTGTTTCATTTTAAAGTGGAGGTTCTCAGTATCAACAGGACCTGCATATTTAAAGCACTGCTTTCAGCCATGCACAGTAGTTGGCTAAAGAACATTGACAAAGCCAATAACTCTTGCATATGCAAGACCAATTGGCTTGCCAATGCTTATTAGTATTCTCAGGTCCCCGTTCAATACAAAGCTTGATATTTTAGCCTGTATTACATGTTTGCAATAAGCTATATAAGTTATCCAATTATATGCTCATGGCTCTCTGTTTTATCTTTATCTATCACAATGTGTAAATATGATCATAACAATTGTATCTATAAGTGCTTCACTATTGAAATGTAGGGGGAAATATAAAATAAAAAAAACAACTATAAAAAAGAAACAAACAAATAAAAACATACAATTTCCCCCCAAAAATGTATTAATAAAAATACGTAAATAAATTAGCTTTATGTATAGCATCACTGGAAAGTCAGCGTTTCTAGCTATTTACCTATATATATATATATATATATATATATATATATATATATATATATATATATATATATATATATATTCACTGAAAAAACCATAGGTTATAGACCATATATAGTTAGGAATTAGCATTTACAAAACCTTATTTTAATCACACAAAACCATTGAAATTCGCATATATAGTTAGTTGCACTAACTATATATCGCGCACCCGCAATCCACTGCTGATCATGTCACATATTACATCATTCATGACATGGTCAGTGACATCACTGATGACATCACTGATGACATCTCAAATGACATCACTGATGACATCACTGATGACATCTCAAATGACATCACTGATGACATCTCAAATGACATCACTGATGACATCACTGATGACATCTTATTTGACATTACTGATCACATCACTGATGACATCATTCATGTGATAATACGATAAACCTCTTCAGACTCTAATATAACCTTAGATACACTCAGTGTAAACAGACACTCACAGACTGTCACTCATCCATGGAATTACTCACACACCTGGTCAGTCATGCAAAGAATCAATCACACCTCCATTTCCTCAACTATACAGTTATACACACCTTACTTATTCAAACATATACTAACACATATTTACTCTCTTATACAATCCCTGATACAAGTTCACAATGATCCATACAGCCACTCACACATTCACTGGCTCTTATGCACAGTTATTTATATATGTCAACTCTCACATGTACTGTGTTTTACATATGTACTTACTTTGACATGTAGCACTGAGATATCCATTCACTCACCAATACACTCATGCACACAGTCAACCGCCCATACAGCTGTTTCCACATGCACCTTTGAACCCATACATCTAGTGAATCAACTGCTCACACATCTATGCACAGAGTCATACACCTCCCAGCCACCCACACACACACTCAGTCTCCCATACAAATACTTGGGCAACCAATCAATAACCCATATAGTTACTCATATAGCTACTGATCAACACATGCAGCAATTTACAGAACAACAGACATAATGATGCACAAATAAGACAGTTTAGTCACTAACCCATGCACTCAGTGAGACACATTTAATCACTCACTCTTACAGTCAGTCATGCACCTACTAAATCCTTCATCCAGACACTTATACATCCACTCATTCTTCAATATATAAGACATATTTTAACTTTACAGAAACATAAAGTCACTGGATGTTGTCATCAGTGATGTCATCAGTGATGTCATTTGAGATGTCATCAGTGATGTCATCAGTGATGTCACTGACCATGTCATGAATGATGGAATATGTGACATGATCAGCAGTGGATTGCGGGTGCGCGATATATAGTTAGTGCAACTAACTATATATGCGAATTTCAATGGTTTGTGTGAGTAAAATAAGGTTTTGTAAATGCTAATTCCTAACTATATATGGTCTATAACCTATGGTTTTTTCAGTGAATTTTCAAGGTTTTGTAAATGCTAATTCCTAACTATATATGGTCTATAACCTATGGTTTTTTCAGTGAATTTCAATGTTTTTTTAATAGCAAATATCAAAAGCTGTAAAATGTATTCTCCTTTTAAAGGAAAAATATATTTTATATGTATTTAATATAATTTTTTATGTATATAAATTTTTTGAGGGAACGAATTTATCAACTATCATGCTGAAGAAGAGTGTGGGGAAAAAAAACAAAGAGGAGGACTAAGAGGAAAGAACAATCAGTTCAAAAATACAATTGCTTTAAAGCATGAAGTGCTTTTCCACACATTTACATTTAAATAACCCATATTAGAACATACAAAATATCTACAGAGGAGACGGTGTACATTGAATTTTAGACTCTTCATTGGTACCTACATATTGGTACTTACATCACCCACACAACACAACAGCTCTATTCAGAGCTACCCTACCTCAAAGCACTCTAAAATATTTTTTTACTATTTCCCTTGGTTTTCCCCTTGTTACGCTTTCCGGAACGCTACCCGGTACGCGGACCGGGCGCTAACCGTGCGAAAATTAGAAAAAAAAAAGGGTTTTTTTTTACATATATGGGCCTCCTCAGCCACCCTCAGAAAACCTAGGGGGTCAGGATATGTCTCCTGTGCCCCCTTATACCCATTCCCAACATTGTTTATCCTCCATCTTGTGACTAAATATGTCCGAAACACAAGATGGCGGACTCCCGTTACGCTACCGGTGAGCTACCCAGTTCGCGTACCGGGTAGCGCTTCCACCGCGAAAAAAAAAAAAAAAATGTATTTTTTTTTTTCGCCCCGCGGGGCCCTTTAATAGCCCCCACATTAATGTCTAGGGGGTCAGGAGGGGTCTACCTTGCCCCTTTCATTCATTTCCCCCTTTGTTTATTTCCACCTCTTGTCTCTCGATCCTACCGAGAGACAAGATGGCGGCCGCTCCGGACTGTTTAGAATGTTGAGAGTCACCGGAGAGCCAATCCGCTTCTCCTCGCGAAGTTCCGTTACGCGTCTGGTACGCGAACCGGGGCGCAAACCGGGACGCTGTCACAGATATATATATTTTTTTTAACGTTATTTTCTCAAAATCCACTGGAGCACATATCTTGAGACCTAGCAAAGGCACATCGGGCAAACAGTCTCTACAATTTTGCCAAGTTTCATAGAAATCCATTCAGCTAAAAGTAAGTACAACCGCCCTATGGGAAACTCAATGTTTAAAACACGTTTTGGGACCCCCCTTTTTTCTTGGCCCCCGCTTGACGAAACCCCCCCAAACTTTCAGGGGACGCTCAGAAACAAAATGTGCCATTTTCCTGAAAAGCTCCGCCAATTCTGTCCATCAACGCCAAAGTTATTCAACATAGAATTTTCAGAAATCCCTATTCAAAAAAATCCTAACTATATACACCTACTGGCGACTGCCAGTAGGTAATATATATATATATATATATATATATATATATATATATATATATATATATATATATATATATATATATATATATATATAACTTTTCTATGGCAAAATGAAACCCCTCATTTTGTTCCTTTGCAAATTAAATGTTTTAAGTGTTAACACTTAATTCCAATCAAGATGACTTCAGGTGTGCCATACTTTTGTCATAAGTAAGACTGTTAGCACTCTAGTTGTTCTTTAGAACACTCTGGGACATTCTGTCACTGGGCTATAGTTGGGCTACATCTGGCTGATATTTGGGCTACATTTGTTTTTTTTTGTCTCTGGTGGCCATCTTTGGGCTACATTGGGCTACATTGGGCTACATTCGGGCTCTAACATATATATAGCCCAATGTAGCCCAATATATATTTTTCAAAGTTACTTTTCGTAAAAACCACTGGAGCATATATCTTGAGACATAGCAAAGGCACATCGGGCTACCAGTCCCTACAATTTTGCCAAGTTTTGTGGAAATCCATTCAGCCGTTCGAGCTAAAAGTGAGTCCAACCGCCCTATGGAAAACTCAATGTTAAAAACACGTTTTGGGACCCCCCTTTTTTCTCGGCCCCCGCTTGACGAAACCCACCCATACTTTCAGGGGACGCTCAGAAACAAAATGTGCCATTTTCCTGAAAGTTTCAGCCAATTCCGTCCATCAACGCCAAAGTTATTCAACATAGAATTTTCAGAAATCCCTATTCAAAAAAATCCTAACTATATATACCTACTGGCGACCGCCAGTAGGTAATATATATATATATACACATGCGACTTTATATAATACAACTATATATTCTCTTTTTTATTTTCCATATACCTTTCTATGTAGTGATGTGTATTGTAGTATATTTATGTAGTTATATTTATTACTTTACTCCTACTTTAAAAATAAAACCTTCAACTCTCTCCAATTCACTACTCTGCCTCATCACATACCTCTTTATATATCCTCTACCTCCACTCTCTGACTTATCCATCTCAAACTTCATTAGACAGCTATGATCCCGCTAGTAAGCCTTTCTAGACTCTTCCCTCCTCTAGCCCTCCTTTGACGCATCCCAAACCTCATGTTACTACTATGAGCTCCCAAATAACACTTGCTAGACTCCTCTCTCCTTTGTCCCTCCTTTGACTCATCCCAAAACGTATTTTACTACTGTGATCTCCCTAATAACCCTTTCTAGACTCTTCCTTCCTCTATCCCTCCTTTGACTCATCCCAAACCTAATTTTCCTACAATGATCTCTCAAATAACACTATATTCTTCCCTTCTCTATCCCTCCTTGATACTATTCAATCCAACTAACAGACTCATAAATCCACTGCGCAAATTAACAAATTATATTTCCCTATACTAATCCACCACTAATTCATTTTGGGTTCTGGAGGAGCGTACTGCTCACCGAAAAGCGCTTCAATGCCTTGTCAAGGGTAGTAAGTGCTATATAAATACAATGGCAATTACAATTTCTCTTATGGATAAGGGAGCTGAAGCAAAAAAGAGAATGCGATTTGCTGATGATTACACATCAGAAAAAAGGAAGTAGGCATTAGAACGCACCATACCTCCTGTTTTCCAGTTACTTAGATGGCGATACAGTTGTTGTCTCAGTGTTGTTTTTTCCATTTTAAGAATATTTTGAAGTTGGAAGGGGGACATGCAAGCTAGACTGAATGAGGATAAACAGCGAGCTTTGGGACAGTGCACACCACAAATTGACTGCCTTGCGTATAGTACAGGCTATGATTTGTCAACTCATTTTACCAGCTCTAAAAGGATAAAAGGCTAAGTAGCACCTGCAGGGATTCTATCATAGGACATGCAATTCTTGAAGTAATCTTAGCAGCAGTGGCTCAGCCTACTTTGCTCTCAGACCTGATAACATGTACTACTTGTTTTGAAGTTTCTTTCCATGTACAGAAGCATCCCCCTCTGATAAACGATTTTTTAGCCCTCCTTACTTGAGCGATACCTGTTTGTAAACTACAACTTTGGCAAATGAAGCAGACAGAGTTGTCCAGGATCACACAGTGTGGCTTGGTGTTCCCTATATCTTGGCTGACTCATTACTCACTTGCCCATGGCCTCCATCTGCTGTTATGGAACAGGCACACTACATGCCAAATGGCCAGGAGGATGATAGCGCTCAGCCCTGCTACCGTGGGCAACCTTTACACATCTTATAAACACCTGTCCTTGGAAGGGACGTGACAGACACACATGTAGTACATGAAGCAAACAAAACACAAAAGAGTGACATACACAGTTTGCAACGAAAACACAACAATTGGAGGGTGGGAAGTGTGGAGGGGAGAAGCAACACAGACAATCGGAGGCTGGGGGGGGCGTGCATGTGAAGAAGCAACCCTGGCAACGGGAGGGTGGGGTGTGGCAAGGACAAGGGTAGAGTTGGGATGGGAAGATGCAACATGGACAAGGGAGGTGGGGGGAGAAGAAGCATCACGGACTAAGAGAGGTGGGAAGGGTAGAAGCAACACGAATAAGGATGACATGGGAAGAAAAAAATAGTACCTCAATCACAGCACAAGCAGGGCAAGAACAGTAATCAAGAAGAAGAAATTAGTATTTAGTCCATGCTCCACATGAAAAAAGACGAATTGAAATGGCATGCACTGGCCAAAAAGGAAGCAGCAATTAGGAATGACATTGAAGACGACAAATGGTAAGCAAGGGGTTGGCTCTCATCTCTTGCAAGCAATTGCACATGCTCACTGTCCTAGGCGAGACCTAAAGAGCAACATCCTGCAAGTTGAAGCAGAGCTGTTGTAGCACAATATGAGCTGCAAAACAAGTGTGTATTTCTCCTTGCACTACATGTTTACTATTTTACATGCCATCCGTAGAATTATTTACATGATGGGTCTGAAGAAACCAGCCTGTATGGCAGCATACTTGCCCACTAACGGTGGGGGAAGCCACTGAAAGCTTGAACCAGATGCTTGGCTCTGCCCTAGTTTGAGAGGTCGTCTTAGAATCTCCAGCCCAAAACGAGCCAAGCTTTCACAGTAGGTCTCTGTGACTTAATAGCTACAAATGCTGACCATGTAACATGAGGAACCAGGGTCGAATTCCGTCCTCAGCTCTGCATCCTGTGAATCCTGGCAAATCTCTCGGTGTTATAATAAAACAAGTGTAAGATAGTCCGTGTCTGTTTTGAAGCACTTGTATGTCTGTTGATGAAGTTCTTGGTATGTGAAACTTCCAAAAATAAAATGTGCATTCTGCCTATCACTCAAGCTCTAATTTCATCTTCCAAGAATTAAAGCCAAGGCATTAACCTTTGATGTCAGAAAGAAATACCCACTTAGTGGATGAATTGCACACCGTGAAACTGGAAAATCTGGGATCCATCCCAGCTTCCCTACTTGACCAAATTGTGTGATCCTCATTTCCATCACATAGCAGAGCACCTTCAAATAAGTGAGTTCAGGATTTGCACTGTACAAAAATCTCTGTTGTGTCTGATTTAACTATAATATTTCTCTGGGTATAAATAAGGATCTAGGGGCCAGATGTAGGTAATTCATATTTACCGACTCTTAAATACCGAATTTTACCGATTCGGTATTTAAGAGTCGGTAAATATGAAGGGGGGAGATGTAGGTATTACAGATTCAGTAAATCCCGAATCGTTAAGATTCGGTATTTACCGATTCTGTAACTACAGAATCGGTATTTCCTATTGATTCCTATGGGCTCTGAAGCCCATAGGAATCAATGGGAAATACCGATTCTGTAATTACAGAATCGGTAAATACCGATTTTAGCAAGGGTGTAGGGGGTGTCACTTTGACACCCTCTGGCACCCCAAAAATTGACATGTGCGCTAGTGGCACACAGACATGCCCTAAGGGCATGTCTGTCTGTCACATGGCATAGGTGTGCATGCACACATGTGCATGCACACCTGAATTCGGTATTTTAACACCCAATTGGATTGGGTGGTAAAATACCGAATTTGTAGGGCCTTTGGGACTCTGAAGAGTCCCACCTACATCTGAGATTTACCGAATCGGTAAAAAATACCGATTCGGTATTTTACAGAATCGGTAAATTTACCGAATCGGTAAATTTACCGATTCTGTAAAAATGTGCCCCTACATACCGAAAACCTATTTACTGGTCGGTAACGGCCGAAATCGGCCGTTACCGGTCGGTAAATGGCTCCTACATCTGGCCCTAGGCCACATATAGTTTAAACATGACAACTGCCTTGCCCCATACTTCACTAATAGCATTTCATCAGGTAGGGTCCAGGAATGTTTCTCAATTTTCAAGTTTACAAGAAACTTTACCAAATTCTAATATATCTGTTGCATGATTTATATGCTAAATATCTTTGGGGCTCAGATGGTGCGCGGGTCTTAGATTCAGAGAAGACCCTTGGCACTCCCTGCTAATTTGTTAGCTCGCCCTCCTCTATTGCCAACCTGCCGATTTCGGCAGTATACTCACTCTTTGCTGGGATTCCTACGTTTATGTACAATTCATACAGCATTTTAAGGCCTGATTTTGGTCAATCTCATTACAGTTCTGTCTTTATAGATCAGCCCAGGCCATGCAGGTCTAAGATTCAAAAGCCTGGGTGACCCAACCTGAAGGGCCTGGCCACACTAACAGAAGCAGTTCCGAATTTTGGCCAGAAGGATTAGTTTCACTCAGCTGCTACCATGCCTCTGAAAATGAATCTGCCTCGAAGGGGTGTGCTCTAATATCTCTGGACTAAGCGCGCACTTAGCACGTCTTTAATTTTGGCACGAGACCACCACGCACCAACACTAACTCTATGGGTCACGTCAGACTGTGCGCAGAAATGAATAAATTACTGGCGTACTTGCCCAATCTGAGCCTCTGTGCAGCTGCTGCTCTGTGTAAACTGTCACAGCGATGCTGATAAGAATTCACATTGAGATGAGTGGGGCTACAGCCTATCACTTATTTTCTTTCCGGGGCTTAATTTGTAAATAGAAAATAAAATAAAAATAAGGAGCCAGGGCCCAAGATATTTATTAAGGGGCTACTGCAGCTTTCACCATATACTTTCCTAGACTGAGATGCCACATGGCCAGACTGATGCTACCGCCTAATCATCACACAACTACAAATGTGACCATTTTGACTATTACGGGTCACCAAAAAACTGTAAGATTAGCCTGGATACACTGGTGTTATTATTTTTCAACGTATATTGTAAGCAGGGCCACCACGCAAAGTCGTGGTGTCCTGTCCACGATGGACGTGCGCCGGTATACCTCCTGCCCATAGAGCCGCAAAAATCCGGATCCGGCTTTGGTGTCTGGAGCCCAAAAATACCGAATGGAGTTAGTTTTATCCCTTAGTTAGGTTACTACTATGGTCTGCTGGACTTTGTGCCCACCACCACCACGTGTAGATATTATTAAAACACTAGGGGCCAGATGTAGGTGGCCAATTACCATTCGGTAACGGCCGAATTCGGCCGTTACCGACCGGTAATTGAATCTGTATTTACCGATTCGGTAAAATTACCGAATCGGTAAATACAGACTCAGTAAAATACCGATTCTGTAAATGCAGATGTAGCAGGCACATGTCAGAGTGCCACAGGGCTTTAAGAATCGGTATTTTACCACCCAATCCAATTGGGTGGTAAAATACCGAATCCAGGTGTGCATGCACATGTGTGCATGCACACCTGTGCCATGTGACAAACAGACATGCCCTTAGGGCATGTCTGTGTGCCACATGGCGCACATGCCTATTTTTGGGGTGCCAGAGGGTGTCAAAGTGACACCCCCTGAACCCTTGCTAAAATCGGTATCTACCGATTCTGTAATTACAGAATCGGTATTGCCCATTGATTCCTATGGGCTGCAAGGCCCATAGGAATCAATGGGCAATACCGAATCGGTATTTACAGAATCGGTAAATACCGAATCTTAACGATTCGGTATTTACCGAATCTGAAATACCTACATCTTCCCCCCTCTATTTTACCACCTCTTAAATACCGATTCGGTATGAATCGGTATTTAAGAGGTGGTAAATTAAAATTACCTACATCTGGCCCTAGGTCCTGATGAAATGTAATGGATCAGTATTGACCACTACGAATGAAGCATGATGATCACACTATATGAGATGAGCTGAGCTCCACTGGACCATAGAGCCAGAGAGCGGCCACTTGCTTTTAAGAAGGTGGATTCCCAGCCTAATAAAGAGTTTATTTAGACTACCCAACCTTTTTTAACGTCACTTACCCGCACCACTTCTACACTGTTCTTTAGGGCCCTCACACCAACGCACCATACGGCAGGAACAAAAGATCTCCGCTAAAGAACCCCTTTAAGGGTGCCCGTCAGGTATTGCAGCCCGACCCGACGAGGTGCAACTAGTCCATATTTTGAAGCATGACACCTAGCTTGCTGGGTGTGTGAGGACTCTAGTTCCCACAAGGAGGACTTCCCTCCTTAAATCCCCCTACCACGTTGTCCGCCTTGGGAAACAGCATACCTTTCATGTTAAGTATTGTTTGGGCACGTATGCTCAACCCCGTCATCAAGCCCTCTAGTCCCCCTTCTTTGTCAGAGGAACATGTCCCTGTAATCACAAATTATGCACGTGGCGCATAGTATGTATTGACACCTCACACCATGGACAAGTAATGCATGTACCACAGCATTATGTCAGGAGGCACAATAGTGCACATAGAAAACAATGTGCTGATTATTCAACTGTGTAGTGTACAAACAGTGAATGATACACAGCTAACACAAAGGTTGCGGGGTGCACTACAATGACCATTTCCCACCTGACCCACAGGTGACCAAGATCTGATTGAAGAGGACAACACCAGCAACCTAGAGAGCCAGTCTCCCGGATGTTGACTCCCGGGATTCTTTGGACGAGGAGCTCGAAGCCGGCGCATCTGGTGTGCCAGGGTGCAACAGGTCCCAGGACCCCAACGTCCCCCCCCACCACCATCTGCGGCAATACCAACGTCTCTGCAGACCCCTGCTGTTACGGCCGATGTGTCCTCCACCACCACCACCACCACCAGTGCTGCCTGCAACACTCTCCCTGTCCCACAGGATGACCACCCCACCCCACCGACTGAGGAGGGCCTGGAGAGGATGCGGGTGCCTACAGTGGTGAGGCAACAGGTCCATGGCAGCAGGGCAGGTGGGAGGGGCAGGGTCACCCACAGACAACCAGAGCCTGGGACCGAATCCCTGGACCACATAAACAGAGTCCTTGGGGCATATGAAGGGGCCCAGGGACAAACAGGCCAGTCAGAACAATATTTTTGTAAGCTCCTCCTGCTGATGAGATCCATGGACACCCGTATGGGCCAAATTGTGGACCTCTTGGGCCAGCTAGTGGCAGGTAAGAGGGACAGGCATGCGCCACAACCAACACCTCCACCTCCCTCTGGTGATCCGCAGGATGACAGTTCACCATCCTCCCCTGTGGCCACAGAGAGGAGTGAGTCCTAAGACCCCACTGGCCCTACAACAGAGCCCCCCTGCAAAGCGAAGAAGGGGCCGTACTAAGAAAAACTTGGGAGTGTCTGTTGGCAAAGCACCTGCCAAAACGCCAGTCACGGAGCCAGCCATGATGGCAACCCTCTTCACCACTGCATTGACTTTTTGGACTGTCCTTCCCCACACTACCTTGTGAATAGCATCTATCTGTTGGACTGGGTCAACACATATATGTGGTGGCTACTCAATTATCTCATTTACCATAACTGTCAACTCACTGCTTCACTAATCACCTCAATGTAAATGTTCACCCCGTCACATGTCACCATTGTAAATAAAAAACTCATTACACACAAGTAGTTGTACCTGCTCCGTCTTTATTCCAGGATGTAGTCTTCACCATGATTACAATGTACCAGGAGTCGTGAATATATGTAGGCAAGGAGAGGTTGAAGGCACCTAAGACAAGACAAAAGAACAACTTTCACTAGTCTGAGTTTGGCATCACAGACATCACACAACACTTAACATCAAGATAATCCTTCATGCACATATCACAATGGGCAACAAGTGCCAACATACACATCTTTTAGATTTTTCTAAATGAACTGTCTCAGAAACATTGTCAGCCACCACTGAGTCTACAACCGGCTGCTGTCACAAATCTCACATACACCTTCACAACAACAGCAACATCATCAGAAAATGGGTACGTTGTACATTGTCACCCACCTTCAGGTGAAGTAGTGGGTGATGAGCTGTTGACGCAGGTCAACACCTTCCTCCTCTCCACTGTCCTCATCACTGGACACCAATAGGTTTGCAGGCGGGGGCCATTGGCTGCTCATCATCATTCTGGATCAGGGGAATCTCCTTGCGAATGGCTACGTTGTGGAGCATGCAGCATGCCACTACAATCTGGCACACCTTCCTGGGCGAGTACATCCGTGCACCTCCGGTCTTGCCCAGGCAGTAGAAACGTGACTTCAGCAGACCAAAAGTACGCTCCACCACACAACATGTCCTCCCATGGGCATCATTGTTGCGGACGTCAGCTGGTGTCCTGGGATTCCGCAGTGGGCTCAGCAACCAAGGACGGTTGGGATATGCAGAGTCACCTAGGTGTGACTAACACTGATAAACATTGCAATGTCGCTGTGGCAGGGGACAGCAGGTCACACACACAGGACGCTATATGACTAGGCATATTCACCCACAACCCATGCCCGCTCGAGAAGCAGATTAGCCATCAGCTGGGGTACAATGCTGTTGCACAGGATGTATGAGTCATGGGCCGAGCCAGGAAATTTGGCACACACTTGCAAGATAATCATATCTGCCTGGCACACCACTTGCACATTTATGTATTGATAATGTTTACGATTCCTGTAGATATGCTTACATGCCTGTGGTGGTACAAGCCCAACATGGGTGCAATCAATGGTACCAACAACATGGGGAATGTGTCCGAGGGGATAAAAATCTCCCTTCACAGCTACCAATTCAGGCCCCCTGGGGAAATGGATATATCTGTCCTTGTAGATCATCATAGCGGACAGAACATCATGCAGCACCAAGCTGAACAAAGGTTGTGACATCCCACCTGCGCTGGACACCATGTGCTGGAATGATCCAGTGCCAAAAAAATGCAGGGCCGCCATCACCTTAGACATTGGGGTGAAAGCTGTTGGATATGTTCTGCGAGGCTGCAGGAGGGGCTCCAACATAGCACAAAGGATCTGTTAGGTGGCTCTATCCAGACAGAATTTTCGGATGTTTGCCTCATCCTCCATGTCTGCCAGCACTGTGTAGGGACGATGCAGATTTGGTCTCCTAGTCGAGATAAAAGTGGACACATGTCAATGCAATACATCATGAGATGGGCACAGCATCTTACGTTTTGGCTGACACAACGCCAACAATGACTGTCATCAAAATTGAGTTAGAGACCAGCTTACATGTAGGGACACCTTCAGCTACACTAATCACACACTTGTCAACTTACACACAGCACGTACCTCTAAAACCACCTCGGTCTATGTGAATGCACATAGGGATATGGCCACATTTACCATGGGCACGCCTGGGAGTATATCATCCAGCATATGTGTAACATTGCAACCCCACAGCCTCATACCTAGCTGTTGTACCTGACACACCTTCAGGCATCATTTGAACCTGGCACACATCAACAACACAATGACCACAGGCTGAGCATAAATGACGAGTGTGTGCATGATCAAACATAAGAGGAGAGGCAAACCAGAACATCATTCATTGAGACAAACATTGCTGTGGTTTTCACTGCACTTTAACACATTGACATGTGTACACAATGTAGAGTCCATACCAACACTGTCCTGTGTACAGGCCCATCAATTTCACAAGTGACATGTGACGGAGTACATGCCAATCTACAAAACCACATACACAAACATAGGCGTGTGTAGTCACCAGTGGGGTAAATGGAACATTGCCATTGTGTGCACAATGATGTGCCATTAACCATGTGGCCACTGTGCACTGTTGACGATTGCCAGATGGCCATTGACACAGCATGATGTGTCCATTGGTGCTGCCAAAGTAAGCCGCCACCCATGTCACTGTATGGCACCCAAATCACGGTAGCTACCGCCTGGCCCCAGCGGTGGGTCACCGCCAATGCCCAAGACACATTTGCGGTCGTGATAGATATCTGTGTATTGCCAAATGGTGGTTGGCATGCTCCACCACCCAAATCGTGGTGACTTATGTGAATGTATGGCACCCAAATTGCGGTAGCTACTGCCTGGCACCAGCGGTGTGTCACCAACAATCCCCAAAACACAAGTGCGGTAGTGATAGCCATAGAGACATGACCAAATGGTGGTTGGCATGCTCCGCCACCCAAATCGCGGTGACTCATGTGAATGTATGGCACCCAAATCCCGGTAGCCATCGTCTGGCAGTAGCGGTGTGTCACCGCCATGGACCATGCCCTTACAGCCAATGGGAACCTTAATCGTGGTAGCATGATGCAATTTTGAAAATTGTTGTAGGCGTGCTCCACCCCCGCAGAGCCAGTCATTGGATTCATTTGAAAAAAGGCAGACCTGGAACACCAATTGCAGCAGCTTAGCACCACTGAAATGACCCCAGGAGGCTATATATGTGTGGGAGGGAGCCTCACATTTCCACTGCTCCCAGAGCCTGCTGTCTGAGACCCCTCATCTGCTGCTGCCTCCAGGGTTTGCTGCCAGAGACCCTTATCTGCTGCTGCTTCCCGGGACTGCTGCCAGAGACCCCTCATCTGCTGCTGCCTCCAGGGACTGCTTCCTGTGAACCCTCATCTGCTGCTGCCTCCAGGGACTGCTGCCAGAGACCCCTCATCTGCTGCTGCCTCCAGGGACTGCTGCCTGAGCCCCCTCACCACCCACTGCCGTTGCTGCTGTCTCGTGTCCACAGTGATGGCAAGGACTGAGAAGATCCATGGCAGTCCCTTCACAAGCGAGGAGCTGGAGGTCCTGGTGGTTGAGGTGCTCACACAGTACCCAATGCTATATGGTGCCCCAAATGTTGTGGTAAGTCTTCAACGGGGGGAGTGCAGGGGGGCACACATGTAGTTGGACTGATGCAGTATGTGCCTGAGAGTTGTGTCTTGCACTGCCTAACATGCCGTCTCCAGGGGGAAGATGGGTGTACCCTATTTCACATGTTTCCCTGCCTGCACATCAATATTTGAGTGACATGTTTTGTCTTGTCAGCCATACAGTGATGCAGCAAGTTGTTAATGCAGGAGTCAGGACAGTGATTGCTTGGCTGAATGGCAGTGTGTGCCCCTGTTGTCCATCTCAGTTTGAGCCCACCTGGCCTGCACAGTCATCACCCAAAATGACAAGGACACATTACTTAACTTACAGAGTTTTACATGAGTCTTTTCTCATTGCATTCCAGCTATGAGCCATCTCAGCCGTGTAGATTGCACACAACTGGCCTTGTGAGAAGGATTTTGGATTTGTGAGATCATGTCCCTCAATGTGACATTCATGACACAGTGAGCTATTCACATGGCAAGGACATTGAGGGCTGCGCAGTGTTGGACACAGTGAGTCTACCCCAAACACATGGTGATATGTGATGTATGTCTTGCTCAACCTAAAAATGGACTGGAGATGTGGGCAGACTACACATGGCTTTCATCCTGCATATGTGTGAGATATGCAGGGACTGTGTACCCCTCACACCTGCATGCATTTACATCTGCTTTTCCCATGCAGATGTTCCATGTGAGATGTAATCTTGTCTATGTTAGACATATCTTTGGATTTGGGATGAGTTAGAATCATGCTACTGTACTGAGAGATGTAGGTACATAACACTGTGTCACTGATGTTTTCCCCCTCTTGTCTCCCATGCCTGCAGCTCAAGGTACACCAGCATAAGGCTGTGTGGAGGGTCATTGTGTCCAAGGTGCGGGCTCTGGGTGTCTCAAACCGACGACGCACCCACTACCACAAGAGGTGGGACAACATCAGCCGGCTGGCAAAGAACATGGCGGAGATGATCTTGGGGCTGCTCCCTCGCACTGGGCGGTTGGCACGGCACAGCATGACACCACTAATGGGCCGCATCTTGGCTGTGACACAGCTGGATGCACATTTGAAGGAGCATCAGCAGTAAGCTAGGGGTGAGTATTCTGGGAAGGGTGACTTTGGCTGTGAGTGGCTGCATGTGTACACAGCCTGTGCCAGCACTGGCCTATGTGATGTTGGTAGTGTGATGCAGTGGCTTGTAAGTGGCCGCTGTGTTGGGTGCGGCTGCCATGCATTTCCCCTACCTGTGCTTACTAAGGTAATTTGAGTATTGTGCATTTCCATAGCATTCTGAGTCGTGGTCTTCAGGTATCGTCTGCATTGGGGTAGTCTGGGAAATCCCATGGAAGGGAACGGCAGGGTGCCCAATCTGAATGTGCTTTCATCAATGCGTGCATTACCTGACCTCAGATTTGGGAGGCTTAGGCATCTGACATCAATGTGCAACAGTAGTTGTGCCCCAAAGTACAACATGGTGGGTGGCATGGGCTCATGGCCATTGTGGAATGTCATGTTGTAGCCTGTGTCTGTGTTTCCCCTCCTGCTCCATCCAGAGCTGTCAGTGGCAACATGTTGTGTGACCCCATCATGGCCCTAGGTGTGCTCAGAGCTATTTGTGTGTCTGGTTGAATGGAGCCACCAGCAGGAAGTAGTGCTGTGTGGTCATCACCTGGCTCATTATGCCTGTTTTTCTTGTTTACACACACTGTTTGAGCCAGAAGAAGTGTATTTGCACAATTCTATTGCACAGGGTGGTGTGCAAAATGTAGATTTAGTCATCTTCAGTGATGCTTGGCTTGCATATGTTGGATCTGTTGCTGCCACTGAACTGACCCTACTTCTCTCTCTCATGCAGCATCTCCCGTGGTCATGGAGGGACAGGGGACGGACACCAGTGGTGGGGAATGAAACACAACAGCTGCACAGGAGCACAGTGACACAGAAGTAACCAGCGCTTCGGAGGGGGACAGCAGTCTGCTGGAGGAATCACAACCAGAGACGCAAAGCTCAACATCATCTGATGCCAGCGGTGACACATCCATGTTGGCGGGCACAGGGAACGGGGACACTGCCTCATCTTCTACCACACAGGGAACAGTGCCCACCCTCCCAGTCACTTCCTCTGGTACTGCCTGTGTTCGCACCGGTAAGAGGGGAAGAGTGTCCTTCACTCCAAAAACCGCTGCCCTGCCCCTGTACCCCCTGTTGCCATCAGTTCTGAGTCTGTGGACCTTTTGCACCAGCTGGGTGTGGGCCAGACAGCTCTCCTCAATGCATTGATAGACCACAACAAAAAATTGGCCAGGTGGTTGCTTTCATGGAGGGCATACATTCAGACATGGGTTGGCTGCACCGGACTGTCCAGTCTTTGTCCTCCGCAGTGATGGCAGCTCTTCAACTGGCACAAACTCAGAGTCCAGCTCCAGTCCCTTTGTCCACCCCCCTGGCAGTGGCCACATCTGATGATAGTGACCACAGACCTCAAGGTCACGATACAGCACATGAAGCACACAGCAGCAGCAGCAGCCCAAGTGGTCCAGGGTGCAGACACCATCCCCACAGAAGACTAAAGCCATCCCAGAGCGCAAAGACAAAAGCCTGTCAGGCGACACCAGGGTCAAAGAAGCAGACTTTAGGCTCACATGCCTCAGAGGCATCCCCAGCCAAGGACTCTCCTGTCCCTAAAGCGTCTCGCAAAGACAAGCAGACAGTTTCTGTGCCCACTGAGAAGGTGGTGCATGCCAAGGGTACACATAAGAAGGGCTCCAAGACAGATTCACCCACCACCTCGACTCCCATTCCAAGCCCAGTGAAGCAGGAGAAGGAGGGCACTATAGGGGTAAAACCTGGTTAACAGGGGATGGAGGGGCAAAGTTGAGGCCAGGCGAAGCGTACCACTGGATCTGGCACGTCCACAGAGGGAGTGCCAGCATCTCCACCTGATTCAGCTTTGGTGGTGAGTGTGCCTGTTGTGTCCACACCACTTCTAATTGATCCCAATTCAGGGATGCCATTTAGAATCCCCAAGAAGTGGGATGGCACCCCTCCACAATCTCCCAGCCACACTGTGTCTCACGTCAGCATGAATCCGCCTCCATGTGCCACTGCACCACCTGGTCCAAGCAGCCCTCCGGCTTCCCAAGCCACTGATAGCTTTACCTCAGCTGGCCTCTCTCTCCCCGGTCAAGTGTTACATCTGTCCATGACACACAGCCAGCTACCAGTCTGACTGACAGCCAAGTCTGAGTGGTAGTCACCCTCACACACCTGCCTCTCACACAGTGGGGCCTCTATTGCCCATTGTGACCCCCCCCCCCCACAAGACTGTATTGCTGACCATGGAAGGGTACAGTCGCACATATTCCCTGTGCAGCTTCTCGTGGACTCATTTCGCACCTTGTTGTGCCCACTGCCCTTGTCCTTCACTGCTGTGTGCCCCTTGCCTGTGCAGCTTCTCATGGACTCACTCAGCACTTTGTCCTGCCCACTGGCCTTCTTGTCATTCACTGCTGTGTGCCCCTTGCCTGTGCAGCTTCTCATGGACTACTCTGCACTTTGTCCTGCCCACTGGCCTTGTTGTTCACTGCTGTGTGCCCCTTGCCTGTGCAGCTTCTCATGTACTCACTCTGCACTTTGTCCTGCCCACTAGCCTTGTCGTTCACTGCAGTGTGCCCTTGCCTGTACAGATTCTCATGTACTCACTCTGCACTTTGTCCTGCCCACTGGCCTTGTCGTTCACTGTTGTGTGCCCCTTGCCTGTGCAGCTTCTCATTATACATACTCTGCACCTTGGACTAGCCACTGGCCTTGCTGTTTTCCCCTTGCCTGTGCAGCTTCTCATGGACATGCTCTGCACTTTGCCACTGGCCTTGTTGCTCTTTGCTGTGTTTAACTTTTTCCTGTGCAGATTCACATGTACATACTCTGCACCTTGGACTGGTCACTGGCCTTGCTGTTTTCCCCTTGCCTGTGCAGCTTCTCATGTACATACTCTGTACCTTGGACTGGCCACTGGCCTTGCTGTTTTCCCCTTACCTGTGCAGCTTCTCATGTACTCACTCCGCACTTTGTCCTGCCCACCGGGCTTGTCGTTCACTGCTGTGTGCCCCTTGCCTGTGCATCTTCTCATGTACTCACTCTGCACTTTGTCCAGCCCACTGGCCTTGTCGTTCACTGCTGTGTGCCCCTTGCCTGTGCAACTTCTTATGTACTAACTCTGCACTTTGTCCTGTCCACTGGCCTTGTCGTTCACTGTTGTGTGCCCCTTGCCTGTGCAGCTTCTCATGGACCTACTCTGTACTTTGCCCTGTCCACTGGCATTGTCGTTCACTGCTGTGTGCCTCTTGCCTGTGCAGCTGCTCATGTACATACTCTGCACCTTGTACTGGCAACTGGCCTTGCTGTTTTCCCCTTGCCTGTGCAGCTTCTCATGTACATACTCTGCACCTTGGACTGTCCACTGGCCTTGCTGTTTTCCCCTTGTCTGTGCAGCTTGTCATGGACATGCTCTGCACTTCGTTTTGGCCACTGGCCTTGTTGCTCTTTGCTGGGTTCAACTATACCCTGTGCAGCTTCTCATGTACATGCTCTGCACCTTGGACTGGCCACTGGCCTTTCTGTTTTCCCCTTGCCTGGGCAGCGTCTCATGGACACACTCTGCACGTTGGACTGGCCACTGGCCGTGCTGTTTTCCCCTTGCCTGTACAGCTTCTCATGTACATACTCTGCACCTTGGACTGGCCACTGGCCTTTCTGTTTTCCCCTTGCCTGGGCAGCGTCTCATGGACATACTCTGCACTTCATTTTGGCCACTGGCCTTGTTGCTTTTTGCTGTGTTTAACTATTCCCTGTGCAGCTGCTCATGTACAAACTCTGCCCCTTGGACTGGCCACTGGCCTTGCTGTTTTCCCCTTGCCTGTGCAGCTTCTCATGGACACACTCTGCACGTTGGACTGGCCACTGGCCGTGCTGTTTTCCCCTTGCCTGTACAGCTTCTCATGGACATACTCTGCACCTTGGACTGGCCACTGGCCTTTCTGTTTTCCCCTTGCCTGTGCAGCGTCTCATGGACATACTCTGCACTTAATTTTGGCCACTGGCCTTGTTGCTCTTTGCTGTGTTTAACTATTCCCTGTGCAGCTGCTCATGTACAAACTCTGCCCCTTGGACTGGCCACTGGCCTTGCTGTTTTCCCCTTGCCTGTGCAGCTTCTCATGGACATACTCTGCACGTTGGACTGGCCACTGTCCGTGCTGTTTTCCCTTTGCCTGTGCAGCTTCTCATGGACATACTCTGCATTATGTGCCTTGTCTTCTCTACTCCTGGTGCCTATCTGTGCAATATGTGAATAAAACCGTACTCCTGTTGTCTGTTGTGTCAGTGTCCTTACTGAATAACGTTTTTTTCTGTGTGTATATGGTTTACTGTGCCACATGCTCTGTATGCTACTTCAACATTGCCAATGTCTTGTCTCACTTATTCTATTTTTTACAGGGGTGACAGGGACTTCAGTTATTCCTGACTCTGATACTTGTGGGGGCAATGATGTCATTTTTATATGGAATGCCGTTATCATTTTCATAATTTGTTCATGTTGGCTATCTTGTACCGGATTTCAGGCAGCCTGGCCAGGGTCATCATGTATGCGTGTTCTTACTTTATGTGTGCCCAGCAGCGTAGGTGTATGGTCATCTTGTGATGGCCAGTGGTCCTAGTCACATGTGTTACTTTCTATGTGTGCACTTGGGTGGGCAAGAAGTGTGCAATGTGAAGGGGTGACTTTGTTGGGAGTGTTGATGTGTGTGTGCCCCTGCATTGTCAACTGCACACGTTTCACTCAGGAGTTGAGTGCCTGTTGTTTGGATTGTTCAGCCCTGTGGATATGGTTGTATGCACATGTGTGAGTTGTATGTTGTGCACTGTACAGTGTGTTGGTGTGTCCTTGCAGTTCTGGCTGACTCCTACTTGTTTTTTTTGTCAATTGTGAGTATACAGAGTATGGGACTGGCAAGTCAGTGTTGTGTTTTGTTTATCATCCATGTGTCTTGATACTGTTTGTGGAGACTGTGCAGACCTGCTGATCCACACTGCCATTGTGGTTGTGTTTTCTCATGCTTTGCTGTCACATGGTGCTTTATTGCCTTCAGTATGGCATGTTGTGTGTGGTGTCATACCACCCCTATCTGTGCTTCAGATGCCTACCCATTGTTAGTCTGCACTCAGTCTATTTGTGTATGGTACACTCCTGCCATGCCCACTACTGACGTGCACAACATTTCACTTTGATGTCAGTTGTCCCCTTGGTTTGCATGTGTGTGTGCCTCATCATCATAACTTCATTTGTGAGACTGTGCTTTGTAGTGCAGTTCTTTGCCCAGGAGCAATGTGCCACGCAGGACATTTCTCCAATTGGTTATATGTTATGTTCTTGTGCTGTTTAGCAGTCATGGTTGCTCATATGCACTTCAACTGTTTGTGCCGCCCAGTCCTCTGGTCAAGTTGTTTCCACCTTTCTGTCCCAGACTTGTGCATCTGTGGGTGTTGTGTTGGGTGTATGTGTGTTTGCTGCAGTACTGCTTCACTTCCTGAGTGTGATGTTTTCCTTGTGCTCTTCTGATTAGTGTTGTGTGGGTTCATGTTGTCTCACTCATATCTGTGTGGGATTGGTATGCATGGTGTGCACACACTGCTTGTTGTGCATGCAGTGCTGTGGGTGTATGTTACCTTGTCATTGCCTGGTGTGCATCCCCTGATGTCCTACTGAGTTTGCTATGTGTTTGTTTGCCTGTGCGTCTGTTGATTCTTTCATGTGGCTGTGTTTTTCTGTGATGGTGCACATCTTGTCTGTGTTGTGGTATGTTGGCTGTGCATTGTTCCTGACTGATGAGGTTGTGCACTCCTGTTGTGTCTGTGCTCCCATTGCATTTCCACAGTTTTGCTGCACAGGGCAAGTCTGTTGTTGTGGTTCTGTGTGTGTTTTTGTTGAGTTATGTGTTTGTCTGTTGTTTTTGTGCAGACATTGGTTCTGGCATCCCTGTGTGTGTGTGTGATGTTTGTGGCTACCCCGGGGAGTGTGATTGTTTGTCTGTGTATTGACTGGACATTATTGACACTCCTTCTGTGTGTTTGACACTGGTGTTCTGTGCTGCAGGTGTGACGGGGGTATGTGTGTAGATTCCTGCTTGTGTTTGACAGCCATGGAGTGTGTCCATGGGCCCTGTGTGTTGTGCTGCTGGCATACTCATGTGAAGTAGTTGTATACACATATGTGGCTGTTCACAGTTTGACTTCAGGGCCTTCCTTTCATCCCTGTGCCTATACATGGGTTGCCGTGCTGTCTCCTTGGGTTGTTGCACTGAGATGACTGTGGTTTGACTTCACTCACTGTGCCAGCTATGTGTGCTTTGATGGGCTGAGGGTGTTGTTCTATGTTCCTTGGCTTGATTGTGATGTACACATGCTTGGTGGTTATCTCCTTGGCCTTCCATTTGGGTGCACCTCACTTTGGTGTTATTGCGTACCTGCGACAGCGTCCGCGACGGTCCATGAGTTGCTGGTGATGTGTCAGGTACAGCACCGGAAAGACGTGTTGGGCTGTGTTCATTGCGGTTGTGACCGGGTGGAAGGGACCGGGACTCTGGTTTCCCGCTCCGCTGTCGAGCTTCCGCCGTCTCTGGTTGAGCGGTTTCTCCGCTGCGGGGCATCCTGATTTGTGGAGCGGAGCAGTTGTCATTCCGCACGGTGGTGAGTCTCCATTGGCTCACACCACTGCGGTTGCTGGCGCACATTGATGGCGGTTTGCGTCACACCGTGGCTGGTGGGAAATGGGCTATGTTTGGCCATAGTAATATGGCGGACATGAGGACCGCTGCTGGCGTGCTGTAAAAGGCATTTTCCGCCACCGCATGCTACGCGGTGGTGCCACCGCCCACCATACTAATAGGCCCCATAGTTTGGACACATTGCGTCCTGTTTTTTCATTTCATTCATAAGAGACGTCCAGCCTTAGTCCACGCATCCGGCACCTATGGTGCTGAACCCCACACATGCAGATTGGGATATACCCATCGGAATTGGTGGTGATATTGGAATTACCACTTACAAATAATATATACCCTGGTATCTTTAAGCCAGACATTTTTTGAGTCCTTAGACTGCTTAGTGGATGGTTGCTTCCAATTTATGGTAATAGGTCAGACGACCATTGTCCTGAGGAGATCCCAAGATTTTATAGGGGTTGAAACGTCAATAATTGTTTCACTTGATTGTTTTGTTTCACATGTGATGGGATGGATGCACACGTGTCTTTTTCTGTAAATACATAGAACCAGTGAACCTGTATATTTGGCTTCTTATGTGTATATATTTTTTATATTTGCCTCACATACTTGAGCGCTGCATCTCCTGCACTTATGTTATTTATTAGATTATTATCTGCATAAGGACTTTTTTTGAAAATAATATATAAAAATAATCTCAGAAACCATTGTCAATATCAATTTTTGATAATTTTCTGTCTATAAGTGTATATGAAAGTTTACCAAAGTGTGTAGGCACCACTTGGTGTTTATGAATAATATATTGATTGGAGGCTTACCCAAACTAACAGAAGAGGGTTGCCGGTTTTTCTAAAAAGAATCTCACGGTGGACACTTTTTGCATATAAACAGTACTGACCTCGGTCCTACAAGGGCATAGGAGAAGTTGTCCTTGTGATAAAGATATTGTTGAATTTGGTGGCATGATGTGGAATTGTGTGGTTTGGATTGGATGTATGTGGTGTGTTGTGTAATTGTGTTGTTGAGTTGAATTATGTGGTTTGGTGTTGAATTATGTGGTGTAGATTGGAAATAAGTGTAGTTGAAATGCGTGGAGTGGAACTGTGTGGACAGCTTTGCTTTTTTGGAAATGAAAAGAATCAAATCAGTAGGAGCTAAGCTCTCGATGCTTGTTTGTGGGTGTGTTTAAAAATAATAATGTATGGGGGGTGGCCAACTACATGGCCTGGTAGCTGCGTTTTGCGCGAGCTCCGCCAGCCCTGACCTAAATCCTGTAGGTATCCTGTTCCTCCTTGCCATACTAACACCTCACCATAAATCGGAAGGCATGTGTAAGGAGTGAAGAGCCTCGTGGGGTGTTTTACGGTGATTTTCGTCTGGATTTGAGACCCTTACGGCACAACGGTCGGCGCGCAGTCTCCCAAGATGGCTGCAGCAAAAAAGCCGAGGCTGGAAGCCAGCGCTGCGGTGCTCTCCTCGGGGAGCAGTGTTGAGCCTTACTGAAGGAGGGCCGAGGCGACTTCGATTGGTACTGCGACGCGCCTTGATTCACCACTGAGGCAGCGACACCAGTGGAAAGTGGCTGCCCTCTTGGATCCTAATATGGGCAAGGCGGCGCCTAATCTGAAGGAGAGGGAGCTGAGAGTGACAGGGGCTCTCCCCAGCACAGGCGACAGAAAGACTCTTGCGGTTTGAGCGGCGGTCATTGGAGCCTGCACCCCACGGCTGCAGACTAATAGGTGGTGCGGCAGGGGAGTGCTCGGCCCCTTGTGTCTTCCAGATTTGTGGGAGCATGGCCCCATCGTGTTGGATCAAGCCGGGTGACGTGAGTGAGACCCTGCGAGCCTGGACTCCCCATGCACAGCTGCTATCGACACTTATGCTGAATGGCTTGGCCGGAGATGCGGTCAGGTGGTGACTGTCCTTTTGGTGAAACAACTCCTGGAAGCGCGCACGTTATCGTTTTCCTGCCAATGCACACAGCCATATTGGTGCTCTCCCTGACAAGGTGTGTGAGGGCTGCTGAATCCCGACTGGTGGGCAAGTAATGCAAGTCAATTTGGTATCTACTACTTTGGGGTGTGCAACGCTCTCCTGTGTCGGGCTGGTGGATGCCGCGCACGTGCGAACGACGAGGGAAGTGGATGAGACCCACCCGTGCCCTGTGGAAATAAAGCTGGTGCAAGGGGCAGATCCAAGATTGATCCTGTGGGGAATCTGAGGAGCTGAAACATGAGTAGGATTCTTATGGCCTTAGTTGTGGGGGCTCCATCTGCTGGCCAATTTGCGCCATAGAGGCAGCGCCGCCATCGGAGAGGAGTCTGGCGGACTATTTCTCTACTGGCAAGCCTGCCGAGAGTGATGTTAATACACCGCTAAGACTTTTTACGGCCTAGGCGGCAGACGCGGTGGCCCTAAGGTCTTAATAGCGGCAGGGGGGAGAAGTGTGGGGCCACGCCACCAGGCATAGTAGTAGACGATAACGTTAAGAGAACTACAATGCGGCAGCCTGCCAACCGCTTAGTTAGGATAGCGAAGGATAAGGAGCCTAAGACTTCCAAACAGGGGAAATTGGACCGCTTCACTAAAGTAATGCCAACGCCTGAAGGGGCAGAGGGAGACTTGACTCCCCGCCCAGACACAGATGCGATACTACAGGCAATTCATGCGTCACGAGAAAGCCTGGAAGGTAAGATACCGGAGGTGCGGACGGAGGTTTCCTTTCCGCACCAGGATCTGCGAAAGGTTTCCTAAAGAGTTACTGAGGTGGAATAGCGTGTGTCAGAACTGGAGGACTCTTCACGAACCACAAGTAAAGAAGTAATAGGATTTATGGCGACAGTAAAAGAGGTGGCCTGGAGAGTCGATGATGCCAAAAACAGAGCCCGCAGGGACAACCTGCGTTTTATAGGTTTTCTGGAAAATGCGGAACGTTCTGATCCGGGACACTTCCTACTGACATTTCTTAAAGAAACTCTTCCGGAGACACAATTCTCGTCATGCTTCATCATAGAAAGAGCTATGGGGTCCGACCGCAGCCGGGAGCTCCTCCCAGACCATTGATAGCCCGGTTCTTGAATTTTCAGGACAGAGATCAAATATGAAAACACTAGAGTGCAGGTGTTCTCTGATTACTCAAGGGATGTACAAAAATTGCCCTGCACCTTTGATCCCGTAAAAGTGAAACTCTGTGCGCTCAGGATCCAGTATTTGCTGTTGTTCCCTGCCAAACTTAAAGTTATCTTTCAGAATACTATGCACTTTTTCCAGATACCAGAGGAGGCATGGTCCTGGGTTGAAGAACGACCTCGATTGAGGCGGGGGTCGCCACTCACTGCGGTCTTGCCAGTTGACATGCTACCGAGCTCCAGTTGGGAGCGACCTAAAGAACGGCGGCGGAGACGTGTGTTGAAACGATGGACCTCCATTGGAGTTACCCGGCGAGGTCGATGGGGCTTAGGGAGCAGAAACCTACTGTATCGGACACAGATGATGACACGGCTCTGGAATGTGCATCTCGTATGTCACGGAGATCAAATCACAAAGGAGACTCCTACCAGTCAGAGAGACAGGAATCCGTGGGCGCCGACAGTGAACACACTTTTCTGGAGTGCATTCAGCAGATGGGAGCTTCAGGCCTGAACCTTCCGGGTGATGACCCTCAACCGCTGCAGTCACACAGCAATGGCGAAGAGGAATGATGATTTGGGGCCGGACGCCCGCATAGAGAAGATGTAGGTCTCCCGAGGCTTGGTGAACATTTGGGACCTTTACCACGCTAAAAGGAAAGTATACAGTGGGTTGTTATTACTGTACGGCATTCTAGTTGAGTGAATGGGGGGGGGAGGTTACAGACCTCTGGGTGGTTTCCCGCCCCAGTGTTGTCACGTTGACGAAATTGGGGGTGGTGGGGGTACCTGCAGAGTGTGGGGAGGGGGATACAATGGACACTGTTAATTGTTTTGTGACATGCTTTTTGGGGAGAGGGGAGGGTAGTTCGGTTTGGTTCACGTGCATGAATACCGATACAAAGAAGAAATGGCACAGTCTGGGCGGTGTTCAGGGGCTAGAGTGGATGGGGAAGTTCAAGCTTTTGTACATGCCTACGCGTATTGAACATAAATGGTACTGTTGGGATGTTGTTCAGGGACCACAGTGGGCGGATGATATACCACACCTGTTTACACCATGGCCAGAGGAGAATACATGGTAATGACGTGGAACGTCAATGGGCTAGGGAATAAAATTAAACGCAGGCTGGTATCTAACTACCTTAAAAGACTTAAACCAGACATCATATTATTACAGCAAACGCATCTTATGGGTCCACATTGTTCGTTTTTGGGAAGGGGCAATACACCACCCTGGCACATGCAGGTTTCACTCTAGGCTCGAGAGGCGTGGCAATCTTTGTTAGAAAGTCACCCCCCTTCCGGGTCCCTCGATGATGGGAATACCCAGAGGGTACTTATGTAGCGGTCCAGGGTATCTGGAATCACATGCCGTGGTTAATAATTAGTGACTATGCTCCCACACGTTCCCTGCAACGTACGCTAGATAAATTAGCAGACCTCCTCTTACAGGCTGGCCCTGCCACACATTTTGTTGGGGGAGGCTTTAACAATGTTGATCCCTGGACCGTACACTAACACATACAGGGCCACATGAGGCTACTGCACTGGCGAGATTCCAGGCGACCCTTGGGTTAACTGACCTCTGGAAGCACCACCATCCGTCCACGCGTGCATATTCGTATTTTTCCAGAGCCCATAGGATGTTTTCAAGACTGGACTACCTCTTTGCCCCAGCTGGAGAGGTTGAACATGTAGGAGAGGTGGAATATTTGGCCAGAGGTATCTCGGACCACTCACCGATCTATTTGAAGGTGGGGAGGAGAAGGGGAGGACATGGTACTTCATGGAGACTGAATGCATGGGCCCTAAGGGATGAACAGGTTGCCAAAGAACTTAGAGTGGACACGGAACTCTACTTCCGAGAAAATGATGGCTCAGTGCAGTCGGCCGTCACTCTTTGGGAAGCTTTTAAAGCGGTAATACGTAACAGAGCCCAAAATATCATTGCCCACCAAAAGCGGCAGGAACTTCAAGAGCTTCTGACGTTAGAACACAGGCTGGTAGATCTCGAAAATAGGGGGGCACCCACACTGAATGCACATCTTCTTCGCCAGATTGACATTACTAGAAGGGAGTATCAAGTGCTGTTTACCAAGGAGATACGAGCGCACCAGCTCACAGTTCAACATCGACTATAGGAGACCGGAGATAGAGCGGGTAAACTGTTGCCATGGTTGGGCAGGCAGGAACAAGAATCCAGATGGGTTATGTCTATTAGGGAATTAGGCAAGATCTACACCATGCCCCAAGACATTGCCGCGGCCTTTTCCCGATACTACACAGCTCTTTATGCAGCTCAGATGCAAGTTAGCGAGGCACAAATAACCCACGACCTTGAAGGTATTGAACTCCCTTGCCCCAGAGGAGAGGGAGGGGCTTGATGGATATATTACGCTTGACGGGGTAACGGAAGCTTTTGGTCGACTGAAAATGGGGAAAACCCCTGGCCCTAATGGCCTCTTGCGAGAATTCTTTAAACAACATAGTGCCTTTCTGGCCCCGCATCTACTTAAGATGTTTAAAAATTCCAAAGATAATTGGATACTCCTTGCGGACCTCAGAATGGCTACAGTGGTAGTGATACCCAATGCGGGTAAACCTCCGGACGAATGTGGGTCGTATCGTCCCATTTTGTTGTTAAACATAGAAACCAAAATCCTGGCTACTATACTTGTGAAACGTTTCTTAAACATCATTACCTCTATGATTTACAATGATCAATCAGGTTTTATGCCAAAACAAGCCACACGTTATGACTTACGAAGAGTGGCCAATTGGATGGATGCTGTTCGAAAACGGGAGGTGGCACACTTGCTCTTGTCCCTTGACTCTGAAAAGGCGTTTGGCACTATCCACTGGCCTTTTATGAGGCACGCTCTGGAAAAGTTTGGATTTGGTCCGGGTTTCAGGGCCTGGGTGGCGCTATTGTATACTGAACCCGAGGCTACGGTTCGGGTTAACGGAGATTTATCAGAAACCTGGCTAATTCAAAGAGGCACTAGACAGGGATGCCTCCTTACCCCCCTACTTTTTGCTCTTATCCTGGAGCCCCTAGCCTGTGTCATTAGAGCCTTCCTGGGGCTGGGCGGGTTTGTAGATGAAGCCAGATTGCTAGATGAAGAACGCATATCTCCATATGGGGACGACATTTTACTATATGTAACGGACCAGAGAGAGACACTTCCTCAAATCCTACAGATTTTTTAGACCTACGGGAGTCATGCGAGATATAAAATTAATTGGTGTAAGTCTACCCTATACCCAATTGGGGGGGTGGAGCCCCAGACGTACCCTGGTTGTTTGCGCTGGTTGACAGAGGGGTTTATATATCTTGGCCTCTATATCTCTACTGATGTAGCAGCGAGCCTAACGCGTAACACCAGGAGGGTTCTTCTAAACATTCAAGAAGACGTTAAGCAATGGAGAAGTCTTCCCTTAACCATTATGGAAAGGGCCGCTCTGTGCAAAATGTTTATACTTCCCCAGCTGCTCCATGTGCTGAAAAACACTTATTGCAAAATTCCGGACACAATGTTCAAACACATAGATAGCGAATTGCGCTTGCTCCTATGGGACAGGGCTTATCCAAGTGTGGTACTTCAAACTCTACAGAGAAATCCATATAATGGGGTTTGGCCCTCCCAGACATTACGACATACTACAGAGCGTCCCACCTCATTGTTATTAATGAATGGATTCATGCAAGGGGAGATCACTCGACATATATGTTGTAAAGGCTACAGTTTAGAGAACATACACACCTCCACTATATCTACGGAGGTATGGGAAGCAGCTAAACAAAATAAAAATAAAAAATAAAATAATAATATTGTATGCAATAAGTTAGTTTTTTGGGTGAAAACCAGTGTAATACATATAGTACAAACTTTTGTTTTTTTTGAAAAATATTTTTATTGCGAAATCATAGAAGGTACAGATTCTCATGGCTTTTCAGTTCAATCAAAGGCAAGATCATCTATATGCAGTTTGCAGGACAATACACAGCCATACAGGCCCACATCCAGGAGGCTGGGCGGCGTAGAATTGGAGCATGTGTCAAGGGAACTTAGCCTTGCAGGGAAGATACGTATATATCATGGTATTCGCTGGTTTTTACAAAATACTCCCCTCCCCATGTCCTTCATGTAATCCCACTTCTATCCCTCTGGAAAGGCACTTTTTCTATTGTTTATAATAAAACACTGTTTCAACATAGAACAAAAACAAACCCCCTGTGCGTGGCATCATTAATAACTTACGTAAAGAATCAGGCTATCCATGTGAGGCCCAAGAAGGTGCAGTCATTATATCTAGGAAAAGACCATTAGGGATCACAGCAAATCACAGTTATATATAACGAGGAATATTAGTGTGCATCCGGTGGGGCACTACACCGGACCGGGGTCCTTCAACCCGACTCCCTCCCCGTCACTCCCGGACTCTGACTCATCAGGGGTGAACAATTCAGCGCTAGTGGCATCCGAATCATCCTCCGTTAGCCCCTCCATACTCATCAACCTCCAGGCAAGTAGGTCATCCTGTAGTTTCCCATCCCGGCGAGTGCGCTGCATGTGCGTCTCTTCAGCTAGGGACCATTCTCTAGCATCTCGCAGCCAGAGGGCATATAGTACAAACTTACTATAAAAATAAAAAAGGAACACTAATGAGGAGGAAATAAAAGTAAAGGGCGCACTTTCCACTCAGAACCTAAACGACGGGGCAGTATATCCTCTTTGGTTCTGCTTAGCAACTCAGAGTTACTGTTTGAAAGGGAACACACGATGAGGAAAATCCTTTCCATAGTGAAGTCTTGATTAACTGCAGACGGTGTTAGAAGACAGCAGTGCTATACATGCAACAATATTTGCCATCCTGGTTCAGCCTACACCGTGGAGACTGATGAGAGTGTGGAAAAGTAAATTCTGCCATGTTCTGTGTCCCTACGTGTCATCCATCATATGTTATGTGTGCATGATTAAATATGCATATGTATTCCCTATGTTCGATTCAAGACGCAATTATAGTTGTGTCCACCTCTAGTATGTCAGTTTCCAGTCCTCGTGAATACTACGAATATCAGGCCTATGTAAAGCTACGTTGCCACGTCTCTCAGTGTGCACGTTATTTCATTGTAAAGTCCCCGTTTCTAGGCCTCAAAAGGGCCTGGACACCAGATTCAGCTCCTGTCTCCTGAAACCTCGCTGAGGAGCGATACAGCCCCCACCTGTATCCTCGACCCTTCACTTACTTCCTGCCTCGCAGTGCCCGGTTCAGCCTGGCTCTGCCTCTGAGTCTGCCAAGAATATGTTATGATTCCAGTTATCAGTTCAGTCCTCCTTCTCTGCATTCCTAAGCTACTGAACTGCATCAATAGTTTCCGTCATTGTCTAGCCTTCACGTCTCCACGTTAGAGAAATACTGCATTTAATGGTCATTTAATATTCTTCATCACGCACTACATGTAGAATAATGCATGCTCCAGTCTTAGAATCAAGTTAGCCTTTCCCCTCCTGACTTCTAGTTTATATCAACATGTTCTCTAAACATCAGATACTAGATACTGCTTAGGTACATGTCGCCCTGACTCTCCAGACTTCAGTCTCTGCTCCTAGCACAGAGTTCATAGCCCCCAGCTTCTCCTAGTGATACGTCATTGCCAGTTTGCGCGCACCACCAGGTTAGAGGTCCTGGCTCCTTAGGTAGCCCCCTCCATGGTTTCCGCCCCATTCATGACATATTCTGTTACGTTTGCATCACATGTCTATGTATACGCCCTGTTACACCCACTTTCACCCTTATCTTTCGCGACTGCTACGCGTCACACCCTTTGCTCCACCCACTGCTCCGCCTATCATATGTACTGTAATGCAACTGTTTTACTATATATGCTTGTGTATTGTTATTAAATGCTAGCGCGCTCATCCCAGATCCAGCCCCGGCAGCTGCTGGGCCCTGCCATCCTATTCCTATGCAGGTTGTCCTGTTCCTGTCCTTTATGCTGTAATAAACCTGCGAAACTCCTACTACCTCGAATCTTGACTCTTATTTATTGAGCTATCTGTTATTCATTTATACATTCAAAAATAGGGTATTATTTATTTATTTACCACATAATGGCGCCCGAACAGGGACTTGCCCTTTCCCCACGCGCCGGTGAAGCCACGCCGGCCCCCTGACCCTCTGCAGCCGTGACGGAACCATACCGTGCACGTGCAGATATTTCTGCTTCAAGTATCCCTCAGGCCCACGGAGGAGACGGAGGAGGCGGTCCAGCATCCAGACAAGGCGGTGGAGGAATGCGGCGAGTCCCGACCAGAGCCCAAGCCAAGAGTCCAAGGTCCGAGGTATCCGGAGGTCCACCCGTAACTTAAGTCCGAAGTTCGTTGTCCGTCGTCGAAGCAGTCCAGTCCAGTCCGAGGCCTTCCGTTCTTGCTGCCCGGTGAGTACCATTACTGGGGTAGTATCTAGACAGGGTCAATCTAATTGACTCTGGTCCGTGGGTTGGTGGTACCCAGACACACAAACGAAGTGTCCACTTCGGTGGATGCGGGTCCTGACGTGTCTCTTTATGAGACCGGTAAGTTTCGTACTGTTTCAGCAGTGCATCTAGTTTCTGTTCCAGTCAGTTCTGTTCTCGAGAAAATTCATATAAAGTCATATATTCTGTGTTCCGTATTCCAGGTAGTATTCTGTTCGAACTGTTATTTCTAAATGTTTTTCATGTATTTTAATGTCGTGGTATGAATGGGGAATAAGTATCGTGTTCATTGTGTATTGTATTGTGTCTAGATTACAGTCCAGTCATGCCCTTGTTTTCAAAATTACGTCAGTTAAAAACTAGAAAGGGTTTGTTAGAGGAAGCAGTTCCAGTCCCGCCTAGGGACAGTCCAGGTCATTTTATGTATCAGAAGCATGGCATAAGTGCCATACTATATCTAGATTTATGGGTAGAGTATACAAAACAGTTAGAAGAAAAGTATAGATGGCCCGTATCGGGTACATGGGATGCCGAGTGCATCATGCGAGTAGAAGAGGCATTATGGAAAAAGAAAGCCAGACAATCACAGAAAGATGCCATCGAGCTATGGCGTAAAGAAGCTCATAAAAGAACCGAAAAAGAAATCAGAAAATCAGAATTAAGTAGAGAATCCTCGGAACGAGCACAAGAAAAAGAACTAATCGAGATAGGTGAACAAGTCAAAGCCGAACAGTCAGACAGACAGAGGAATGCCCTCATTAAGGGTATGTATCCTCTTCTTGCTGAGGGCTTGCCAAAAGCGACCCCGGAGGCATCCAGTAATTTTCCGCCACCACTAGTTCCGATCAAGTTACGTCACAAACCAACCGCAGCTGATATTTTCATCTCGTCCTATTTGGACGACACAGTCCCAGAATATGCAAATCCTGTTCCCGCTCCACCAGTCCCTGTAAATCAGGCACTTCCCGTTCCTCCAGACACCGGGGCACCCTTTGCAGCACCTGCTACGGTCCCCCCGGTCCAGCCCGCCATACAAGTCCAGTCCGCATTCCAATTTCCCACCCTGCCAGGACGAAAAGCATCAGTTGATGATTCTAGTCTAGGGGCCGCAGGAGGAGGTCCTCCTCGAACCCCGCCGCCACATAAGCGTTTAACGGCAGCCGAATTACATATGCAAGCGTCACAACGTACGCCCAGACTGTCTGTTGCAGAAATAAGAAAATCCCTTGCCGAATGCTGCTATGACCCAGTCCCAGGCGAAGATGATATGGTTTTATATTCATTACGCGTAAGAAATGTGGCCGAGTATCTAGTCACCCTACCAGATATGAAGGAAGATCTAGACAGAATATATCGTTTCATCCGTACAGGGGAAGATCCAGAAAGTATTAGTGATGTCATGTCCCAAAGGAAAGCTGAGACCCAGCTCATGATATTAAAGTTTCTGATTAATTGTCTAATAAGAGAACAAGATTACCCGTCCAAAAATCAGGCCGAAATGAAAGCCCTGATGAAGTGGAGTAATAGTATAGCCGAGGGTAAGCACAAGACTATCGGTGCTATGGAGAGTATGTACAAGAAAATCCGTAAAGAAATAATAAAGTTACACGAACAACGTAAAGCAGCACAAGTAAACGAGAAAGAAAGTAACTCTGATACTGAAGAGTTAGACGACGAGAATTCCGCCAGAATAGCGTATGTAGGACAACCTAGATTTCCAGATCGCCATTTACGTCTAGAACCCAAGTCTACGTTCCATCATCCAGTACCAGACCAAGGTTCTCTAGAACAAGTATTTCAAGCTACCGATCACATTCTGAAATCACGAATCGGTTACAGTGAGTTAAGCACTATGCATGAACAAGAACTAGCCAGATCAGCAGTCCGATGGATTACTGATTCTACCACTTTTCCAGACGAAATAGTGGCACAAATGTTTCTGAAAATGCCCCCAGCCGAGCAACGACTGGTGGGTATGTATATGATTCAGCACCTCATTACTCTGTATGAGGGTCAACATTCTGATCCAGGTCCGTTACATGATATCCTGAACGAGTTACTCCAGTATAGATGGAGAGGTCTAGGTACCGATTTAATTAGTGTCATTCTAGAACAGCGCCACAAATATAGAACGTTTCTGAACCCGCATTTTGTTCATGTCTCACCCCCAGAAAGTAAACCATTTTACATAGACAGACAGAATCCGTTACGAGAAGTCCACCCAGTTAGAGGAACGGGTGGCGAAATGCAGCGAGTGTTTGTATACACTCCGATCACAAAGATGGAACTTCTGGAGATGAAGAAATTAATTCCCTGTCATGATAAAGATCCAGCAGGGTTCCATAGAGAATTAAAAGACATGCTCCGTATGGGAGAATACACGTATCCAGATATAATTAAAATGTTAAAGGTTCTGTTGCCCGCAGGGGTGTATGAAAAGCTCAAGGAAAAAGACTGGGAGGTGGGAGAGAAAAAGATCGATTGGGCAGTCCTAGAAGCTGAAGATAAGATACGAGTACCAGGTACCGGTCTCGGAGATAAATGTAAAGAATTACCTGAATTATTGATTCAAGTTTTACCCAGATTATTAACAACTAAAAAGGAAGACTGGGATGCAATCTCAGCCTGTAAACAGAAACAAGACGAAGATATTAGTGATTTTTATTCTAGATTCGAGAAATGTTTTAGCATCAACAGTGGCCTCAAGACAAGTAGTGAGTCATACCCTCACCTTTTTGTTACTAAATTAGTCGAGAATTCAAGTTCACCAATTAAAAATCGAGTTCTGAAAGTCGAAAGTACCTGGCAAGCTAATACCCCGTCCCAGATGTTGCAGATGCTCCAATACCACCAGAATAGAATCAGAGAAGAGCAAGAACATGAAAGAAAACGTATGAAAGACACGAAAATGAAAGTACTAGTTGCACAATCTGTTCCTCAAGACAGTCAGAAGAGGGGTCCGAATCAAGCCAGTCATCCTGCAGCTCCCGTTAAAGGGAACTGCAATTATTGTAAACAGCCAGGTCATTTTATAAACGAGTGTGCAGTTCTGAAACATAACATAGCTACTGGTAAGACTAAAGAAAGACCACGTCCGCCTAGACAAGAACAAGTTTCACAGACTCCTCAGTTACAGAATGCACCACAGACAGTTACAGCACCGCAGCCTATCGCTGCAACACAGCATGTCACACAGCAGATGTACCAGTATGCACAGTCTGAGTATCCAGAGTACCAACAGTATTCATGAAACAGCCTAGAGAGGGAGGTAGGCTTGCCTCTCATCGAGATACCTGTAGATCAAGAAGGTCCCTATGTTCATAGTCAAGTATTAGGGAAAGACAGAAAGTTTTTGATTGATACAGGGGCAAGTAGGACCACAATTAGTCACGCCGAAGTTCCAGGGGCTCCGCTCTCAGGCTCAAGAAATGTTTCCCTTGGATTTTCAGGAAAGCCTATCGTAAATGAGATCTCAAAGCCAGTTTCTCTAGAAGTAGGTCCATTGTCCCGCACTACTGATCTGTTACTTACTAAGTCATGTCCAGAAAATCTATTAGGCATTAAGACACTGAAAGAGTTAGGTGCAGTTATATGCTGTTCCCCAGAGGGAATACGATTGTTCCTACGTGACTTTAAGGGTCACTATGTATTACGAGATTTTGATTCAAGACTGTCTAATGTTCCACAGCACTTATGGGCGCAAGGTCCAACTGATGTAGGTTACATGCAAATCACACCCTATCGTGTGACTCTCAAACCAGGTGTAGTGTTACCACGAATCAGACAGTACAGATTGCCACCTGAGGCTGTAGCAGCCTTATCCAAAATTATTGACGAGCTTATTGCTCAAGGAGTGGTTGTAGAAACTGACTCCAATGTATGTAATTCTCCGATCATTCCAGTCATGAAACGTACTGATCCAAATGCACCCCCAGTATATCGATTAGTGATTGACCTACGAGAGCTTAATAAGTGTATTATTCCTCAGTACCCAGTTGTCCCAGACATCTCTTCCCTATTAACAGCCATTGATTCCGAAGCCACGTTCTTTACTGTAATCGACCTCAAGAACGCGTTTTTTAGTGTTCCCATTCATCCAGACAGCCAGTTCCTTTTCGGATTTTGTTTAAATGGAAGGAGCTATAAATTCACACGAGCTCCTCAAGGTTTCACAGAAAGTCCTAGTATTTACAGTCAAGCACTTAAGAGACAACTAGACAACATTCACATGCCAACTGACACTGCCCTGCTCCAGTATGTCGATGATCTACTGATCACAGCCCGTTCTGAACGTGCTTGCGAGCAAGCATCCCTTACAGTCTTGTATTTCCTAGCCGAGATGGGGCACAAGGTGTCCCCTTCTAAGCTTCAATTCTGTGTCCAGCAAGTGGTATACTTAGGACACTTACTGTCCAAGAGGGGTAGGCAGTTGACACCAGACCGTATCCAGTTAATAGCGAGTCTTCCTCAGCCCAAGACCCAGAAGGAGGTACGTGCTTTTATCGGCCTTACTTCTTATTGTAGACAATGGATTCCTCAGTATGCATTTCTAGCCAAACCACTGATACAGTTAACGACACAGGAGGCAGCCGTATCGACTGTTCTCCCTTGGACATCTGAACATACACTTAGTTTCAATGAGTTAAAGAAAGCCCTATGCCAAGCTCCAGTTCTAGCGACACCGAACTACAGTAAGCCTTTTACACTTTTCGTTACTGAACGCGAAGGTACAGCATTATCTGTTCTCACACAAGATCAAGCAGGACAATACAAGCCATGTGCTTATTTTTCGAGCACATTAGATCCTGTAGCCCAGGCTCTGCCTGCGTGCCTCAAGTCAGTTGCAGCCACAGCACTAGCTATCAGGCAAAGTGATTCCATAGTCTTAGGACATACCTTGACAGTACAAGTTCCACATTCCGTGGAAGTTCTTTTGAACCGAACACAAACTCAGCACTTGACAATTGCACGTTTAACAGGTTATGAATTGACATTATTCCAGCCACACATAGAAATCAGACGCTGCAACATCCTTAATCCTGCTACACTGTTACCATCAGTTACTTCGAATTCTGCCACACATGATTGCGTGGAAGTAGTTAACATTACGACAAAGCCAAGACAAGATCTGACAGATACTCCGTTACCAGATCCCGACCTGACACTTTATGTGGATGGTTCATGCATGAGAACTAGTACAGGAGAACTAGTCACCGCGTATGCAGTGACTACTGACACTGAAGTTATTGAGACACACCGTATTGACACCCTGTCCGCTCAAGCAGCAGAGCTAGTTGCTCTGACACAAGCCTGCATACACGCCAAGAACTTGAAAGTTAATGTCTACACGGATTCACGTTACGCATTTGGAGTCGTACACGACTTCGGAGTGCTCTGGCAGGAGAGAGGTTTCATGACTTCTCATGGAACCAAGATTCAGCATGGTCTCCTTATTCAAGCTCTGTTAGATGCCATACACTTACCGACATCTATCGCTATCATGAAATGCAAAGCACATACTAAAGTTACTGACATTATTTCCCAAGGTAATGATCTAGCAGATCGCACAGCCAAGCTTACAGCACAGACTCTAGACATTCCAGTTAACATAACACACACTCCAGATCCGACTACATGTATGACAGTTAAGGACCCTACTCAAGATGTCATAGACATACAGTTACATGCTGCTCTCGAAGAAATCAAGAAATGGTCCGAACAAGGAGGGGTCCAGACAGATCAAGGATGGTTAACGAAGGGTAGAGCCACATGGTTTCTCCCCGACTCTATGGTTCAAGTCATTATTAATACCGCACATAGTCCAGCACATTTAGGAGAAAAAGCTATGTTAGACAGTATCCAGAATATTTGGTTCAACAAACATTTACGAGCTGCAGCCAAGCAGAAAGTCCGTACCTGTATGATATGTTGTCAGTTTAATCCAGGTAAAAGTGTCCCGGTGGAACAAGGTGGATTCCAGCCCCCTGACCACCCTTTTGAAGTCCTCCAGATGGATTATATTCAGATGGAGCGATGTCGAGGTTTCAAGTATGTCCTTGTAGTTGTATGCGCTTTGTCCAGGTGGACAGAAGCATATCCAGTCCCAGATTACACAGCCGCGACCACTGCCAAGCAGTTGGTTCGTGAGTTCTTCCCCCGTTATGGACTCCCTAGAGTCGTATATTCTGACAACGGCCAGCCATTCTCATCTGAGTTGATGAAGCATGTTTCCCTTTTGTTGGGGTACCAGTGGAAGTTTCATTGTGTACGCCATCCTGAAGCAGCCGGTCTCGTAGAGAGACATAACCAGACTCTGAAAATCCGTATCGCCAAAGTATGCAAAGAAAAAGGTGTGGACTGGCTGGTAGCTCTACCAGTTGCTTTATTTTATATGCGCATGGTCGCACATTCTAGATCAGGTCTGTCCCCGTATGAGGTCGTATTCGGCCGCCCCCCAAATATGTGGGGTACTCCTAGACCCCGAAGTATTACCGATGTTTCAAGTAATATGCTGACAGATTACCTAGCTTCCTTGATGTCTGCCCTCAACTCATGTCGTTCACAGGTTGCCGCCGCATTTCCAGACAATACCGAGGTGGCACCGCATGAAATCGTTCCAGGATCCATGGTGTTGGTGAGGAATTTTGACAGATCAAGTCCGCTGGAGCCTCGCTGGAAGGAGCCCCGACAGGTCCTCCTCACCACCCGTACAGCCGTGAAGTTGGAAGGTCGCAAAGGCTGGGTGCACCTTTCTCATATAAAAAAGTTTTATGGACTGAAACCCGTCTTAAAGAACATTTCCCAGGATTTGAAGGATTGCCAAAGCACCATTTTTAAGGACTGTCCCGCAAAAGACAATGTTACTACACCCCCCCTGTTAGAGAAAACTCCGCAACAGGAGTATAAGTTAAAACTCCGGTCTAGTAAAATAAGTCAGTCAGTTTGATTGTCTAAGTCCTCCCCTAGGTGAAACGGTTAGACTGTTTCTGACATGTATAAAATAGACCCCCATAGTGAGAGAGTCAGTCAAAACTCAATCCGATGTATCGTTTTTCTAAGTTTCATATTATTTCTCAGCATTATGATTTCCTGCACCAGTTATGCATTTTACCTGTATCTTCCAGTTCCTCATGTAAATAAGTCTGCTAATGCTACAGTAGAGCACACGTTTAGTGACCTACCTCCCCATGAACTCTCTTACCGCCTCGCTATGCGAAATAATTCCTTTATCCGCATGTTACATTACTCACACCAGACCAGCAATGCCACTAATTGTTGGGTGTGTGGTCGACTCCCCCCTTTCCAGACACCGAAGGGAGTTCTGCCACTTTTTCCTTATCCATTTTCACATAATGGTTCGTGTGGAGCATGGTCCACGTTAACGTCATCCTCAACAGATATGTTTTTTCTTAACAGTACATGTTTCCCAGACAAGCAAGGTCTCCCCCACAGAACAGGTTTAGATCTAGAAAATGAAGTGTATAATTTAGGTAACTATTCTTCGAATTTCATGGTCCTGAATGTTCAGTCTGATACTACTCCAGACTTACCTGCTATTTCAGTATTACCAGTCAAAGGCGAATTATGTGTCCGAAATTATGGTTCTGTACATGTAGGACATAGTGATTGTACTACTATTGTCAAGTATAGTGACAGTGGGAAATCTATTTTCAAAGCTTCACGTCATTCTTATTTTATTTGTGGTCAAACTGCATATGTTCGTCTGCCCCTCGATTGGGAGGGAACCTGTTACATTGCCTTCCTACTGCCACCTGTTTTCCTAGCCCCATCTGATTATCACAGAAACACACATCTAGTACACATTAGACATAGAAGGGAGTCCCCAATTGTCGATTATACTGAAACTGCTCTAGAACAATATACAGATTTCAATAGAGGTTTCTTCTTCTTTATAGGACCTATCCAGAATAGTAAACTGATCCGTAGGTTAACAAGAACCCTCGAAGCTGTAGTAAATGAGACTGCCTCTGCTCTAGGTAACTTAACCGAAGAGCAATCTGCTATGAGATTTGTCGTTTTACAGAATCGTCTCGTCCTTGACGTCATACTGGCCGATAGGGGCGGGGCCTGTAGAGTCATCGGATCTAGTTGCTGCATTTTCATTCCAAATAACGCGCCGTCTGTTTATTCAGCTATAACCAGACTCCATAAAATTGCCCATCTGTTACACCAAGATCCAGGCACCTGGACATGGTCCGGTTGGTTCTGGAATATAATTTCCGCCTGGGGATGGAAAGTCTTGTCCTTTCTAGGTATTGCAGTAGCGATCATATTCAGCTGCTGTCTCTGTATACAATGTGGCCCTGCGATTTGCGGCATTTGTGCTACCTCTTGTATTCCTAATCCCAAGCCCCGTTCTAAATCCCGTTCCAGGATAATTCGAGACGAGCAAATGATACTGTATGAAATGATAGATGGTATCATGAATATTGATGTTTCCTGATGGAAACGTAGTGACAAGGAGGGAATGTGGAAAAGTAAATTCTGCCATGTTCTGTGTCCCTACGTGTCATCCATCATATGTTATGTGTGCATGATTAAATATGCATATGTATTCCCTATGTTCGATTCAAGACGCAATTATAGTTGTGTCCACCTCTAGTATGTCAGTTTCCAGTCCTCGTGAATACTACGAATATCAGGCCTATGTAAAGCTACGTTGCCACGTCTCTCAGTGTGCACGTTATTTCATTGTAAAGTCCCCGTTTCTAGGCCTCAAAAGGGCCTGGACACCAGATTCAGCTCCTGTCTCCTGAAACCTCGCTGAGGAGCGATACAGCCCCCACCTGTATCCTCGACCCTTCACTTACTTCCTGCCTCGCAGTGCCCGGTTCAGCCTGGCTCTGCCTCTGAGTCTGCCAAGAATATGTTATGATTCCAGTTATCAGTTCAGTCCTCCTTCTCTGCATTCCTAAGCTACTGAACTGCATCAATAGTTTCCGTCATTGTCTAGCCTTCACGTCTCCACGTTAGAGAAATACTGCATTTAATGGTCATTTAATATTCTTCATCACGCACTACATGTAGAATAATGCATGCTCCAGTCTTAGAATCAAGTTAGCCTTTCCCCTCCTGACTTCTAGTTTATATCAACATGTTCTCTAAACATCAGATACTAGATACTGCTTAGGTACATGTCGCCCTGACTCTCCAGACTTCAGTCTCTGCTCCTAGCACAGAGTTCATAGCCCCCAGCTTCTCCTAGTGATACGTCATTGCCAGTTTGCGCGCACCACCAGGTTAGAGGTCCTGGCTCCTTAGGTAGCCCCCTCCATGGTTTCCGCCCCATTCATGACATATTCTGTTACGTTTGCATCACATGTCTATGTATACGCCCTGTTACACCCACTTTCACCCTTATCTGTCGCGACTGCTACGCGTCACACCCTTTGCTCCACCCACTGCTCCGCCTATCATATGTACTATAATGCAACTGTTTTACTATATATGCTTGTGTATTGTTATTAAATGCTAGCGCGCTCATCCCAGATCCAGCCCTGGCAGCTGCTGGGCCCTGCCATCCTATTCCTATGCAGGTTGTCCTGTTCCTGTCCTTTATGCTGTAATAAACCTGCGAAACTCCTACTACCTCGAATCTTGACTCTTATTTATTGAGCTATCTGTTATTCATTTATACATTCAAAAATAGGGTAATATTTATTTATTTACCACAAGAGAGAAGTGGTGTTTAAAGCCCCCTACCGCACAGGGCATTTTTTTGTCTTTTTGGCACCTAAAGGTATTTGGAGAGCTTTACATAAACACAAGTTACATAACAGTAGGTCACAATCTTTTTTCTTTTTTTACTTTTATGCACTGGTAGATTAAGTGATGGCCAGGTTATGAGATGAGATAACGCCGAGACTAGAGCCTGGTGTTGTAGACTTGAACCTGGTGTCAGAAACTCTGGCCATAACACCACATCCTGAGACTGAGTTTTTTCAGAGTCATGGGTGCTTTTACCCCGTCCCAAAGGGAAAGTAATAACTGCAGTATTTATGGCAGTTCTTTAAACTTCTTACAAAAAAGTCTAAAGCAAATTTTTCACAATCGCCCTTTATTATTTTAGTGCCTCACTGAAAATCCCAACAGAAACAATTTTAGGGCAAGTTAAGCCCTTTACCTCACAACAGAATGCACAACCTACAGAAGCCATCTGAATTTTATGCAAGTTACCGGGAAAGTAACTTTGAGCATCCATCTTGGAAGTTGGAGGCTGGATTCTGAGGTCCATGTCAAAGGAAATAAATGGGACTCTTAAATGAAACCGAAGTCTTCATAATACTTATGGGTTAGATATGACAGCTCCCTTAGCTCAAAGTTCAAGGGTGCTTATAAAGCACAAAAAACAGAAACAATCACCCAGAAAATGTGACGTATTGTAACACCAACTACAAGCCTGTATTTGATTAAAACACATTTCCAGCTTCCTCGTCACATCGTTGGCGAAGGGAGGGCGGGTGGCAGTAGGGAGGAGGAGGAGGCGGCAGCTGCAGCCCATAAGAGGGAGCGAAGAACTGCTATTCAGAATACAAACAAGCTGTGAGGGGCTGGAGGTGTTGTTGTGGGAATGGCAGAGAAGATTAAGTTCACTGGGAGCAGCAGCAAGGACAGAGCGAATCACAAAGTAGTACACTGACATAAAACATATGGCCCGTAGTGAAAGGATTCATGTAGCAAGGGCAGTCTCCAGGGCGGAACAAAACAGCCCAAAGTCAAGACAAATGGATGCTATTGACCAACAAAAACAAAGGAATGTGTAAAATCAGATAAAAGAACCAATGGAAAGCACTGGGCGTTTTTTAAAGGGCATAGACTAGATACCACATGTCTCGAAGACAGCGCATGCGCTGCCTAGGAGAGACCTAAAAAAGCAAGGGAGCCGAAATACAACCTCAATGCACCCCACGGGATAGACAAAAAGAGTCTGACAATTCTCCTTAGTGGCCATACAAAACCTTCACTTCCAGGTTCTCATGAAGTAGGTAGAAAAAATATTAACCAGTGGGACCTCCACACTCAGGTTCAACAGCAACAACCATACCTTGGCCCTGTTAACACAGTCAAAGGCTGATGATGGATCCATAAAGGCCATGTACCATGGACAGCGCTTAGCTATCATATATTTACTGATAATCAAGTTCAGGTTTAAGCACTAGTCCACCTAACCTAGCCCGTGTTGAAAGGCAAACTGGAAGGGGCTCAGAATATCATTAAAGTTAGCCCATTCCTTCAGCCAAGTGAATATTACTCACCCAACATCCTTAATTGAGCTATCAATAATGCATCTGATGTCGCTAACCTCATCCTGAGCCATAAATCGAACTTAGCGATCTTGACTGAATCTTGGCTCAAGGAATCCTCATCGCCCTACCTAGACCTCTTAGTCCCGCCCAATTACAACATCGTAAGGCTGGACAGGCACTCAAAGAAACAAGCATTGGAAATGCAATCGGGCTCGGATTTATTTGAGTTTGAGCTAATGGCATTGTAAATGGCAATGTGTTTTCGCCATGTGTTATGGAGTGTGTGCATGTGGTGTGTAGTGGAATTATGTGAGTTAGATTGGAATTGTAGCAATGGTGGCATGCTGTGCTTTACATGAATATGTTTAAAAGTAAAGTGTACCATACTGACATTGCTACAATAGTTAATTGTGGATGCGATAACAATTGATGCATGCACTGATGGCTGGTGGTGTGTTTGTGAATGCCTGTAGAAATTGTGCACTGATGACTGGTGGTGTGTGTGCTTGGTAAAAGACTGCACTGCCGCCTGGAGGTGTGGGTGCCTGGTGGAAGGGTGCACTGACGGCTGGTGGGTGTGTGGTTGGTAAAAGCGTGCACAGATGGCTGATGGTGTGTGTGTTTGGTGAAAGCGTGCATGATGGTTGCTGGTGAGTGCCCCTTGTAAAAGAATGCACTGACGGCTGGTGTTGTACGCCTGGTGGTGTTTGTGGTTTGTGAAAGCGTGCATTGATGGCTGGTGGTGTTTGGACCTGGTGAAAGCGTGCAATGACGGCTGGTGGTGTGTTGTTGTGTGTGTGGTTGTGTGTGTAGTGGTGAGTGTGTGGTGGTGAGTCTGTGGGGGTGAGTGTGTGGTAGTGAGTGTGTTACACCAATGTGGCGCACTGGTGCCACTGCACCTGCTCCTCCAATGGTAGCTACGCCTATGCCACACTGGTACCACTGCACCTGCTCCACCAAATATACTTACACCACACCGGTACCACTACACATGCTGCACCAATGATAGCTATGCCACACTGGTGCCACTGCACCTGCTGCACAATCATACCTAAGTAACACTGATAACACTGCACCTGCTACACAACGCCATCTACCACACACTGGTGCCACTGCACCTGCTGCACAATCATAGCTAAGCAACACTACCACTGCAACTGCTCCACCAAATATACTTACACCACACGGGTGCCACAGCGCCTGCTGCACAATTGTAGCTATGCCACACTGGTGGTACTACACCTGCTGCGCAATAATAGCTAAGTAACACTGATAACACCTCACCTGCTCCACGAATGGTAACTACGCCACACACTGGTGCCACTGCACCTGCTGCACAATCATAGCTAAGCAACACTACCACTGCACCTGCTCCACCAATGGTAGCTACCACTCACCGGTACCACTGCACATGCTGCACCAATGATAGCTACGCCACACTGGTGCCACTGCACCTGCTGCACAATCATAGCTAAGTAACACTGATAACACTACACCTGCTACACAACGCCATCTACCACACACTGGTGCCACTGCACCTGCTGCACAATAATAGCTAAGCAACACTACCACTGCAACTGCTCCACCTATGGTAGCTACCACACACTGGTACCACTGCACCTGCTGCACTAAACTGGTACCACAGCACCTGCTCCACCAATGGTAGCTACGCCTACGGCACACTGGTAACACTGCACCTGCTCCACCAAATATACTTACACCACACCGGTACCACTGCACATGCTGCACCAATGATAGCTACGCCACACTGGTGCCACTGCACCTGCTGCACAATCATAGCTAAGTAACACTGATAACACTGCACCTGCTACACAACGCCATCTACCACACACTGGTGCCACTGCACCTGCTGCACAATCCTAGCTAAGCAACACTACCACTGTACCTGCTCCACCAATGGTAGCTACCACTCACCGGTACCACTGCACATGCTGCACCAATGATAGCTACGCTACACTGGTGCCACTGCACCTGCTGCACAATCATAGCTAAGCAACACTACCACTGCTCCTGCTCCACCAATGGTAGCTACCACTCACCGGTACCACTGCACATGCAGCACCAATGATAGCTACGCCACACTGGTGCCACTGCACCAGCTGCACAATCATAGCTAAGTAACACTGATAACACTACACCTGCTACACAACGCCATCTACCACACACTGGTGCCACTGCACCTGCTGCACAATCATAGCTAAGCAACACCACCACTGCAACTGCTCCACCTATGGTGCTATGCCACACTGGTGCCACTGCACCTACTGCACAATGGTAGCTACGCCACACTGGTGGTACTACACCTGCTGCGCAATCATAGCTAAGTAAGACCGATAACACCTCACCTGCTCCACGAATGATAACTACGCCACACACTGGTGCCACTGCACCTGCTGCACAATCATAGCTAAGCAACACTACCACTGCACCTGCTCCACCAATGGTAGCTACCACTCACCGGTACCACTGCACATGCTGCACCAATGATAGCTACGCCACACTGGTGCCACTGCACCTGCTGCACAATCATAGCTAAGTAACACTGATAACACTAGACCTGCTACACAATGCCATCTACCACACACTGGTGCCACTGCACCTGCTGCACAATCATAGCTAAGCAACACTACCACTGCAACTGCTCCACCTACGGTGCTATGCCACACTGGTGCCACTGCACCTACTGCACAATGGTAGCTAGGCCACACTGGTGGTACTACACCTGCTGCACAATAATAGCTAAGTAACACTGATAACACCTCACCTGCTCCACGAATGGTAACTACGCCACACACTGGTGCCACTGCACCTGCTGCACAATCATAGCTAAGCAACACTACCACTACACCTGCTCCACCAATGGTAGCTACCACTCACCGGTACCACTGCACATGCAGCACCAATGATAGCTAAGCAACACTACCACTGCACCTGCTCCACCAATGGTAGCTACCACTCACCGGTACGACTGCACATGCAGCACCAATGATAGCTACGCCACACTGGTGCCACTGCACCAGCTGCACAATCATAGCTAAGTAACACTGATAACACTACACCTGCTACACAACGCCATCTACCACACACTGGTGCCACTGCACCTGCTGCACAATCATAGCTAAGCAACACTACCACTTCAACTGCTCCACCTATGGTGCTATGCCACACTGGTGCCACTGCACCTACTGCACAATGGTAGCTACGCAACACTGGTGGTACTACACCTGCTGCGCAATAATAGCTAAGTAACACTGATAACACCTCACCTGCTCCACGAATGATAACTACGCCACACACTGGTGCCAGTGCACCTGCTGCACAATCATAGCTAAGCAACACTACCACTGCACCTGCTCCACCAATGGTAGCTACCACTCACCGGTACCACTGCACATGCTGCACCAATGATAGCTACGCCACACTGGTGCCACTGCACCTGCTGCACAATCATAGCTAAGTAACCCTGATAACACTACACCTGCTACACAACACCATCTACCACACACTGGTGCCACTGCACCTGCTGCACAATCATAGCTAAGCAACACTACCACTGCAACTGCTCCACCTATGGTGCTATGCCACACTGGTGCCACTGCACCTACTGCACAATGGTAGCTACGCAACACTGGTGGTACTTCACCTGCTGCACAATAATAGCTAAGTAACACTGATAACACCTCACCTGCTCCACGAATGGTAACTACGCCACACACTGGTGCCACTGCACCTGCTGCACAATCATAGCTAAGTAACACTGATAACACTGCACCTGCTACACAATGCCATCTACCACACACTGGTGCCACTGCATCTGAGCTAAGCAACACTACCACTGCAACTGCTCCACCTATGGTAGCTACCACACACTGGTACCACTGCACCTGCTGCACTAATGATAGCTACACCACACTGGTGCCACTGAACCTGCTGCACAATGGTAGCTACCACACACTGGTACCACTGCACCTGCTGCACTCATAATAGCTACACCACACTGGTGCCACTGCCCCTGCTCCACTAATGATAGCTACACCAAACTGGTGCCACTGCACCTGCTGCACAACTGAAGCCACCGTCTATATAAACACAGCTGTAGTCAGTAAAGAAAACCAGATCTGCATGAAAAGAGGAAACGCGAGACACAGAACAATCACGAACGCGCGCCACTCACTGCAGACTGGTGAACGCGCCCCGACCATCTGGATTCTATTACGGCAGCACCCTGACAGCTCCTAATTGAAATTTATAACACTCCCCTGCGCGCGTAACCACACAGAATATGGCGGAAGTGCCCTAAATGATTTCCACATGGCCTATTGCGTGAAGGCTACTAGAAAGACAGCACAGCGAAGACGAATCACTATGCAGATGGCAAAAAAAAGGACTGAAAAAGCTCGCGCACTGAGGAATTTTTCCGGCAAGATTCAAAAGCCCTTAACAAAAGGAGCTCGGAGCTCCGCCTCCTGCTGACGCTGGGGGGGCGTAGGCCGAGCCCTAAAAAGGGGGAGGCATTGCTTGAATCTACCGCTCTAACCTCCTTGTTACGGAACTTCCGGTGGACCCTAGAGACTCCTGCGAATACCTTGCACTCTCCATTTCCAACAACACCTCCCAACTGTGCAGACTTCACATTGTTTACCACCCCCCAGGCAAGAATGACACCTTAACGGACCTCCTCATGGAAATCATCACAGCCAAGGTTTCTCCTAACTCTAATGACATTTTTCTTGGCGACTTCAACTTGCATTGGAACGATCCTAAGGACCCTCAGGTCAACGCCATGAGAGACTTTTTGGCCAATCAAGCCCTTACCCAAGCATGCTCTCTCCCCACTCATTCAAAAGGCGCCGCCCTAGACTGGATCATTGCTAAGGAATCAGCGGTCAAACTTATCTCTATTGACCCTTGTGATTGGTCTGAACACCAGGTCATCACCTTCCTACTGCTTAGCACCCACAAGACATAGACACCACAACCTGTGATTCCCAAACGATGGGTTAGAGACACCAAGAACCTTAATCACGGGAAACTGGCAGCGCGCTGTTATACCAACCTCCCCCCCTCTCTCCTCCAGGCCAGAAATGCCTACAATAAGAAAATCCTCAACTCTAAAAAAGAATTCTTCAGAACTGAACTTGAGAACACCAAAAATGGACCTCCCAAGCTGTTTGACTTGGTCAAACACCAATCCAACATACTAGCAAAAACCTCCAAAGAAACACCTAAACCCCTAATATCAAGCGAGGAATTTTCATCCTTCTTCTGCAACAAAATCTCTGCCCTAGGAAATGAACTTAAATCCGCAACTCACCACCAAAATCAAAATCTGCCGGCTCTACCTCTTCTCTCCGCACTGTCTGCCCAAACCTCACCCAAAAACCAAGCGCACTGTTTCAACTTTAAAATCTATGACGAACACTCTATCTCAAGAATTCTTGCCTCTTTAAACCCAATCACTTCAATGATCCTCTCTCTTCTACCTGCCTTGCTGTCGCCTCTCAGGCCTTCATGGACCTCAATAATCAACGGCTCCCTCCTACAGGGCTCAATTCCTGATTCTCTCAAGGCTGGCCAAGATGTACCCATCCTAAAAAAACCTGCGCTGGACCATGCTTCCGCTGACAACTATAGACCTATATCCAACATCCCACTCCTAGCCAAAGTTCTGGAAATTTTTTTGCAACTGCAGCTGAGCCTACACATTACCAACTTCCACCTTCTAGATGACTTCCAAACTGGGCTCAGACCTGGACACAGGCCGGAAACCACCCTCCTCCAATTCGTGGATGACTCCCTTCAAGCCCTCGACCAAGGCAAAACCTGTCTCCAAATCCTCTTATACATATCTTCTGCCTTTGATACGGTTAACCACGATATTCTCCTTGAAAGCCTCGAACTCAGGACGGGTTTGGACGGCACCATCCTTGAATGGTTTAGATCCTTCCTCCAAAATCGCTCACAGAGAGTCTTCATCAATGGTAATCTATCCGCTCCCTTTCTGGTTACGGTTGGAGTCCCCCAAGGATCAACCCTCTCCCTACCCTCTTCAATCTTTACCTTAAACCTCTCACTGAGGTGCTACGTGCTGCCAATATCTCCTACCATATGTACGCTGCCGATACACAGATCTACATCAAAATCTCTTCCCCTGAGGACATATTCTCCCTGAATGAGGCCTTGAAGCTGACAGTCCATTGGCTCACTGCCAACCAGCTTAAACTTAACACAAATAAAACTGAATTTCTTCTAATCTCCCCACCAAAAACCAATCCAGACATCCAGGATTGGATCAAGCCCATCACAGCACTAAACTGCCCTCCTACCATTGTTGACTCTGCGAAATCACTTGGAATGACCCTTGACGGCAGGCTGGACATGCGTGGCCATATAAACTCGATTTCCAAATCGGCCAGATTCCATCTGAGTTACCTAAGAAACCTAAAACCCTTCCCCAATGCTCCCGACCTTAAAACGCCAATCTAGGCTCTAGTCATTTCCAGACTAGAATATGGATGCTCTACTCTCGCAGGGCTACCCAAGAACTCTCTGGCCCAATTGAAAGCCTGCCTCAATGCCGCCGCCAGACTCCTAACTGGCTCAAAGAAATTCAACCACATCTCTCCCCACCTCAAAGCTCTGAACTGGCTTCCCTTAGAGGCCAGAATCAAATTTAAACTGGCCTGCATTACTCACAAAGCTTTTTACTCCAATTTCCCTGCATTTCTCGCCCAAAACCGTGCGATAAGCAGAGGAGCCAGAAACTCCCGATCTACCAAAGACCTTTTGCTTCAACCAGCATGCTTCCGGAAGAAAAAAAACCTACAATCAGGCCTTCTCTAGGGCCGCTCCAAGAATTTGGAACTCTCTCCCACCCGCCATCAGAAGACTTCTTTCATTGGCACACTTTAAACAGGAGACCAAAACCTTCTTAGTGGGCAAATACCTCTCCTAACGATTACATTACAATCACCTCAGTGACAGGTTTCACCCTCCACCTCGGCATTATCCATGGCTTCTACGGATGGTACCTACTCCTGCACTCCTGGGCATCCCACCAAAGAGTTGAGACTGTGTGCCTTCTTTTATAATGTATCTACCTGTTTTCATTTTTATCCCATATGTAGCTGGGACCTTAGACTGCGTGCTTTTTTCTTGTATAATGTATCCACCTATTTTACCCAATTGGTCCCTGCCTTTCTAACGCTTTGTATACCACCCTTAATCCTGTAAAGCGCTCTGATACCCTCACAGGTCTGGTTCGCGCTCTATAAAACTGTAAAATAAATAAATAAATAAAAATAAATAAGGGAGATCGGGTGATAGCACCTCAGTGACATATGATCACTCTTTTTAAAAAATGGGACTATAATGGAGAGAGAACATGAGGTAGGGATCTTGGTGTTTAGGAGATTATTAAACACGTTTGTTATCAAGGGCCCCCAAAGATCCATGTTGCACTTAATTAGATCCATGAGACACATCTAGCCTTGGCCCTTTGCCACTCAGACTTTGCCTAATTGCTGCCACAACTTTCTGCAGAGTAATGGACAAGGCCGATGAATGGAATGGAATAATTTTCCTCTAAGTTCCTCCCTCAGGCACCAATCTTCCACCAAATGATAAATTGCACTAAAGTGCACAATCCAAGCGATACCTGGGATAACGCAGGAGATTCCCTTTATTTAAGCCTATACATAGTGTCCCAAAAAATCTTGCTGTTTCTGGATGCCGCCACATTTTCCAGAAGCTCCATTTCCAGAAGTGATCACTTTGAGCCACTGCGCTCTTTATCCGTGAATCACGGACCCCTGCCACCCGGCATCGCCCGCAACCCTTCATGCTTAAGGCAATCCGGCATCCTCGCTAGGACCACCGCTTCTAGAATTCCAAGTGTCTCATTCAGGGACAACTTTATTGATAGCGAACGCAGGCTTTTCTTTTCTTTTTCCTGCTCGGATCACCGTGTCCCGGGGAACATCCTTTACAACGCAACTTTTACTCCGCACTACCATTACGACGCAGCTATTACAACGCAAGTCGTTACAACGACTTGCGCTGGAGGGCGCTGTAGGATAGGGAATAGTTTAATTATCTATCCAACACCTTCCCTACTATCCACGGGGACTGGAGTTGGAATAGAAAATTAAACTATTCCACTATCCAGCACCCCCCAACGCAAGTCGTTACAACTGTGTTGTAATGGCATGCGGAGTAAAAGCATGTGTTGTGATGTCATACATCCCCGTGTACCTGCCTCATGACTTCAAAGTTATGTATAAATTGTTATTTCGGGCTGACTGTGCCACTGTCCTGATGATGATCCCAGTTACCCCTTGTATGGGATCGAAACATCGTCGACCTTAAAAAACACCGTTCACACAAACAATTCTATTTATATGTGTCACGGCTGTCGCTACTTATCATGATTGTCCTATTATGTATAATTAAGAACAAGCAACTTTTCTGTTCCGCCTGACTGTATTTATATGTGGTTTGTTTTTTATGATTTTTGTGTAAACCATCACCTTGTCACCTCATCACACTTTTGTATATTGCTTTACTTTGGATACAGGACTGTATCCCACTGGATATTACAACTGTCCCGTGACAGAAATTCTATTTATTCTAATTAAATTGCACTATCCGGCTAGATAGAACATATAGAATCCACTCTGTTCTATATCTATTACTTGTACTGATTATTTTCCTCAAGCAAGGACCATTGTTCGCTTTAATTAACTGATACCCTAGGTCCTTGGCTACCTTATAGGGTTCCCTAATCTTTAAATAAAGGTATGTGGGTGTAACAGCAGGTGCAAGAACAGCATGCAAAACCGGGGCAGGAAAAACACATAGGGGTCGATTCCGATTCAGGAAAATGCGCTCCGAATAGCTGTACGGAGCGTATTTCCCATACGAATCGTACACCTTCAAGTTCCCCGTATGTACGATCAAGTACGATCCAAACCCAAAGCAGATCCCCGTAGGAATCGTAACAAACACCGTACGACACAAAAATACATACGATTTGTATCCGGGTCACGCAGTACGCTACGTCCGTACGTAAACAAGCAGCAGTTTCCGGCCAAGCAAGTACGATTCGTCTCTGCGACACGCCGTACGACCCTTTTTCTACGGAACCCGAAAACAGCCGTAAAAGCAGAGTCCGCCTCGAACCGCACCCCGATACGCGACATACACGCCATGAACCCCATCATCCGTGTCATCCCAGTCCTGTACGCCTACGACCTGGTGCATAGAAACCGACGACGGCGCAGACGGTGAGAACAACGTACCGCAACAACGGGAGTGTACATGTACGGTGCATCATACACGCTCACGTATACCACCATTGCAATAGTGATACGAGCCGCACACACGCCATGAATGTTGGGGTACGTGCGTTTCACGCACTCGGAATGGCACCATTGCAATAGTGATACGAGCCGCACACACGCCATGAATGTTGAGGTACAATGCGTTTCACGCGATCGCTATGGCACCATTGCAATAGTGATAAGAGCCGCACACACGCCATGAATGTTGCGGTACGGTGCGTCACATATGAGGGGTGGGTGGATATGACTCCCAGCAGTGCCCAACAGTATGGGGGTGGGTGGATATGACTCCCAGCAGTGCCCAGACATAAGAGGAGTGGGTGCACAGGACTCCCAGCAGTGCCCAGACATAAGAGGGGTGGGTGCACACGACTCCCATCAGTGCCCAGACATAAGAGGGGTGGGTACACATGACTCCCAGTAGTGCCCATCAGTATGGGGGTGAGTGCAGAGGACTCCCAGCAGTGCCCAACAGTATGGGGGTGGGTGAAGAGGACTCCCAGCAGTGCCCAACAGTATTTGGGTGGGTGCAGAGGACTCTCAGCAGTGTCCAACAGTATGGGGGTGGGTGGAAATGACTCCCACCAGTGCCCAGACATAAGAGGGGTGGGTGCACAGGACTCCCATCAGTGCCCAACAGTATGCGGGTGGGTGCAGAGGACTTCCAGCAGTGCCCAGACATAAGAGGGGTGGATGCAGAGGACTCCCAGAAGTGCCCTGACATAAGAGGGATGGGTGCACAGGACTCCCAGCAGTGCCCAGACATAAGAGGGGTGGGTGCACAGGACTCCCAGTAGTGCCCAACAGTATGGGGGTGGGTGGATATGACTCCCAGCAGTGCCCAGACAAAAGAGGGGTGGGTGCACAGGACTCCCAGCAGTGCACAACAGTATTGGGGTGGGTGGATATGACTCCCAGCAGTGCCCAGACATATGAGGGGTGGGTGGATATGACTCCCAGCCGTGCCCAGACATTTGAGGTGTAGGTGCAGAGGACTCTCAGCAGTGCCCAGACATAAGAGGGGTGGGTGCACAGGACTCCCAGCAGTACCCAACAATATGGGGGTGGGTGCAGAGGACTCCCAGCAGTGCCCAGACATAAGAGGGGTGGGTGCACAGGACTCCCAGCAGTGCTCAGATATAGGGGGGGCCTTATCATCATCATACCACAACTACATGGGGGTATGTTTACATCCCTAACTTGTGAGTTTCCTGATAGTGCCATAGCAACACATCACTTACAGCAGTGTCCCACTCCACGGAGGATGGATTTCTGTCACACACTGAATGACACAGCACATGTGGGTGTGATGTCAGATCCCACATGCATACCCACCCATGGAGGTTGCTGGCAACCTACACGCCCTACCATCATGACACAATAGTGTATAGTCATGTAACAGCCCACCAAACAAAGAGAGTGAAAGGGAACACACACTGTCATGTACATCCCTGGGCTGATATGAATGTCCAGGTGGTGGTCAGACCACCAACATGTACTCTCTCATGTTATGTTATGTTATGTTAATAGAAGCTTGTAAAGCACAAAGTCACCAGAAGTTTCATGGCACTGATCATGTATGATGTTGTTGCGGTAGACCGAGTTAGCAGGATTGCACAAATAGCCAAGTTTTTAGGGCTTTTCTAAAGCCCAATAAGTTGTCGCAAGTCTTAATTGTGAGGGGGAGGGAGTTCCAGAGCCTGGATGTAAGGAATGAAAACCTGCGGCCTCCCTGCCTTTTCAGCTTGAAGGTCAGGTGATGAGTAAGTGAAGGTGGGCTGAACGGAGATCACGAGTAGAGATGTGCTTTGTGATAAAACTACTGAGAAACTTTGGACTGTTACAATGCAGTGCTTTGAAGACAATGTAGCCTGTCTTGAAGGACGCTCGTTTCGCTATAGGCAGCCAGTGGAGTTTTTGCAACGAGGGCCTGGCCGATTGCCATCTCGGCTGTTTGTGAATTAATCTAGCTGCCTGGTTCTGAACCATTTGCAAATGGTTACGCAGGGCCTGAGGTAGCCCAATATACAGGGAGTTAGAAAAGTCAAGACGTGAGAGCACCAAAGCAATCACTACCTGGATAAGGGCTGCGTGAGATAGCAGATGAGCAATCTTCCTGATTTTGCATAATTGGAAGAGGCTGGTAGATATCACGGCCCCCACATGTCTTCTAAGTGAGAGATCAGAGTCGATGACCACCCCAAGACTTTTCACTGAGAGGGAAGGGGTGGGAGGGGGTCCTAATTTGCTTGGCCAAAAGTGTGGTCCCCATAAGCTACACTGTTCCCAGGCAGCACCAGTTTAGTCTTGCCCCGGTTGAGTTTCAGCTGATTGAGATCCACCCATTCATGGAAGGAATAGGGTTGAAACCCCTTAGATACAATGCACAAAATTGTGAGTTATGTGCACAAATACCCTGCATAACAATTCCCAACATAGGGGTAGGCTGTGATTACACACCTGCATAGTGGGAAAAAGGGTGAATGTGTCCATGAAGGCATTTGTACATACTCAAAACACAAGTACAGTGAGTAGCATGGATGGCACAGACTAATGAGCAGTAGTCATCTGTGAGCAAGCATGGCCATTGCTGAAGGGAACCGTCAACAAAATAGGAAATCTGCACACATGTCAGCACAACAATTGTGCAACTGTCTTTAGTGAAGATCTCAGGTGTCACAGAGGAAGGAACACTCCTTGGGACAATGTCTCTAGCCAAACTGAACACACACAACCAATTATTAATTGCAGAGACATTGTGATGGCACATAGATACCATGGTCCGCTCATTACCATCATAAAATAGACATCTTTCAGAACCCCAAAACATTACCATGACACCAACTCCTAGGCCCTCAGCACCTAAAGCAAGTACCTGAAATGCAATAGTTTAGAATGAAAAATAAAATGCTTTATTCAGCTCCAAATGAAAATGAATGAAAGAATGAGTCCCGGCTCAAACAAGGCCAATGGCCAGTCCACATTAAAGTCTGGTAGGGGGACGTTGGGGAGGTCGTCGACCCCAAACTTGCCTGAACATGAATGACCTAAAGGGTTGTTGACCCATGGGGGGCATCATCTGGGTCAGGGCCAGGCACCGCAGGGACAGTAGTGGGAAGGGTAGGTGTTGTGGGCGCAGGGGGGGAGGTATCCTCCTCAGTGGCTTGTGCAGCTGTAGTGTAGTTCCTATATTCCCAATAGGCTCTGCGCATTGGAATAATATATCCTGCAGCTTAGACGTAGGACTTAAGTCGACTAGGTCTCTGCCAAAGCTCAGAGATCACTAGAAACATTCTCGAATAAACAAGAAGGGATTAGTCTCTGACAACTATATAACATGACAACTTTGTTTCCCCAGAATTAAACGTATCTCTAGAGTCGCGGAAACAATGGACGGCTATTTCACTCAGTCAGATGTGCATGCTTCGTTTCACCAGAGTTGCTTAGAAATAGAGAGACGGGCGTTTTCAATAAAAGTATTTATTGAACAGTTTTATTTCTTAAGCATCAGAAATGTACTGCTACAATTGAAATGCTAGTTAAAAAGTACAATGCATATAATACGAATAGTATTATAAAATAGTACTGTAAAAGCATGATATGGTTTCTAAGCCATAAACATAGAATACATAAAATGCATAGAATACATACAGTGATAAAATAGTGGCTAAAAGTACTCAACTGGTGCTTCTAAAATACGCCTACCCCGGTGTACCTAACCTAAGTCTAGTACGAGGGAGGAGTAAGTGTGGTGTAGCTTAAGTCTAGTAATTTTCTGCCAAGAGTCTGTACCAAGAATTCTCTAAGGGTCTAATCAGGTCCGTACCTTGGTAATAGAATCATAGAGGTCTTGTATCTCTCTCTCAGGACTCGATGTCCCAGCAACCCGCAAGGGTAGCCTGGAAACACCGGAGCTGGATTTCTCGGCAAGAGAAAAGACAGCGTCTTCTCAGTGCGTCAGTTGGAGGGTCGGCTTCCTTCGGCACTTGCAGCAGCAGGGCGTCGGGCAAGTAGTTAGTCTGTCTGCTCCTAAACCACCGTGTGTTTGACTGGTCAAATGTAGGCATATTTATACTTTGAAGGTGCCGAGTTTGACATAAGATTGGACATAATATCGTCACTAGTGCCTCAGTTCCTTGAAAACTCCAGGAGTTCTTGGATAAATTAGTATTCAAGCAAGGGGAAGTCCCTGACTGCTGAAGGCTGGTTTTTCCAAGAAATCGTTGTGGATTCTCGGAGTTTAGTGGAAGTCGCCATGCCGTATTTGGGCTGCACAGGCTAAGACTAAATAAGGCAGTGATTCCTATGCCTATATAAGGACTGGGTGATGTATACCTATATATGGGCATGAATCGGGAAAATTACACTAGGGTCGTAGATTCCCACATAACACAGCGCCAAAGGTGGAAAGAAACTCAGCGCTGTACACTGCTGCCAGTTCAGCCAGACCACCACCTGCACCCGGGGACACTATGGGAGACGAGTTAGAGGGCTGTGAGTCTTGCGGACTTTGTCTGTGGCTGCGTGCCTGCTGTCTGACCCCAGTCCCTGTGGGTGTGCCTACATCCCTCTGAGATTGCGTGCCAGGAGATCTGCGCTTACACTTCTGTGGTGGTGTGCTGGTTGTGTCCGTTGGTGTGCGTGATCTTGTTGTTTTGCGTGTGCTCTAGACAGGTATGGGAGAGGGGGGTGTGGATGGGTCTGAAGGAGGGGGGAACGGACCACTGCAGGAGGGAAACTGCTACCGTCAGTGAGGAGTCCATCGACGATAGAATCCGACATTGGTCAGACATCGTAGCTGACATGCCCTCCATGAATGACAACAACTGTGTCAGTATTCGAGTGTGGCCATGGAGGACAGTCAGCATTGATGTCTGACCAACCTGAATCTGCCGGAGTGGGTCCACAGACTCGGCACTGAGGGCAGCAGGGGAGGCAGGGGCAGCGGTGCCGGGGCCGAAGGAGACATGGGGGCAGCACGGACAGAAGGGACCCTAGCAACTGGGAGGGTGGAGATGGGTCTGGAGGAGGCAGGGACAGACACAGTGATGTTAGATGGTGTCGCCGGGTATTCCCCCTCCTCCTGGGAGTCAGAAGCGGATCCATCTGCATGGTAGGAAGTGTCGCCTTCCAAAGGTCCGCCCGCCTGCCTCCCCTCACCCTCCGTGCCGCTGGCTCCCTCTGACTCTTCAGCTGTGGTGACACTGGGGCGGGGTCCCTCCTCTTGGTCCGTGCTCATGTCTCCTCCTGTGTCTGTTGATGATGCTGTGGGCAAAGAGAAGAAACAAAAATGCATCAGTCACCTGTACACATCTGACACGTGAGCACAAAATCAGTGGGTCACACTGCAAATCATGGCATGCATCATGAGTAACAGCCAGATAGCTCTGCACATATTTGAGACTAGTACTGCCCAGTTGGTATAGACACAATGCTACTTGGACACAAGGATCCAAAGAACACACCAGGCCACAACTTGAATGAGAATTACACTGAGAAGCTTCTGTTTGTTTACAGGAGAGCATATCTATACAATGAAGTGATGCCACCTCAAGTTCACAAAGAAATAAACAGTAGTGTTGCCCCTCAGAGCAAACTACCCGACCTGATCCCCAAGGTGACACCACACTCAGAGCCCTGTAAGTACATTTGGGTGAAAAATAATGTCACGAATTGTTGGCATCTTGGGACTCACCATACTTCACACATTCAACATGTATTTAATGTGTTAATTCTCCATCTTGTGAAGAGAACACGTATGTGCCTGCATGAAAGATGTCTTACAATGAAATTCACACAATACACATTCATTGAAACAGCTGGCACACTTTAAGATGAAATACTGTTAGAAACAAATGGCGTAGCAGATTTGCCATATACATGGTCCAACGGAGGTCTTGATGGCTTGACACACATTAGTTTGTACAATTGACAACAAAGGAATTGGAATTGGAATTGGAATCGGTATTTATAAAGCGCGACTGTCGCTTCGGAAGAAGCATCCTGGCGCTGAACAAAGGAGTCTCAAGAACTCAAGACCACTGTGGGGACATGTATATGGAGATCAAGGCACAACATGAATCACTAACCACTGGCCTCCTTCAAAAGCTGCCTGCTTCTTCTAAAAAATTGCAAATGTTGTTTTGTGTGCACTACCTTGTGAGACAACTCTCATGCAGGCACATAAGTGTTACCTACACAATTCGTCATATGAACACATTCAAAACATAAACAACTTTTAACAAGTATTGGGAGCGCCAAGGTACAATCATCAATGTGAGACAACTTGAAATATGTCAGTCCTCACAGGGGCATCTATTACCTGATCATACAGTTGCTAGCACATAAGACCCACTGGCTGTCATGTGAAGTGGCCCACATGTCCCAAATCAGGACAATGCTCAAGCTAATGGGCCTGCAATTGTGAAGTACAAAATCATTGCTGCATCGTGGTCACACCCTTATCCCCAGGCAAAATGTCAACACAGTAGTGTGCACAATAAGACAAAACAGCGTTGCACCAGAACTACATACATGTGGCCAAATGAATGAGGCACAATCATGTCTGGAAACAAATGACATAGGCTGTCAAGCCCCAAATGAAAGTACTGTCCACCATCACTGGGGAAGTGCATGGTGAAACATCGACCAGCCAATTCTCACCCACAGGTCACAACTGCCAAGGTCAAATCAGGCACCCCCATGCCTCAGTCAATGTGATTGATACAGCTCAAGAAGTGAGAACTCAGAATCGGGGTAACAAAAACTGTGCAGCAACAATTCAAAAAGTAACCCAAGCTCCCCTTGTGGGGCTGCCAATACATATTAGTCACAAACAACCAACAACAGAGTGTTGTGAATAGGCACACAGGTACTGCCCTGTGTGAGTATGCACAAGCCAAATTTTGTATCCTTGTTCAGTGGGAACAGGTAGCAGACACAGGATAAATACAAACTATGCCAGGGACCAATGCCACTGAGGCAGACCCATGCTGAACCCACATAGAATGGGCACAGTGTTGGATGACACACATGATTCTGAGGCCAGGGAGTCTCAGGGGACTTTAGTGGGCACACTGATCCGTGGTTCTGAAATGAGCTGACTGTTACATTAAGAACCGTCATGGCACTATGCATATCTCCCAAATGATGTACATCATGTCTGAGAACACAGCATGGGTCATGCATGCTGCAAGGGTGTGCAGTTGAAACCTCACACTCCTATTTTGAGACTCATCATGAGTGCAAACAAATGTGAAGCCCTAACACAGTGCACAGGGCATGGCACAGGCAAGGTCCCAACACATGTCACAGACCACCCTCCCACATGATGCACTAATCAATGTGCAGTCTAAATAACTTGCACCCTAGATGAACATGTGCAAATTTGAATACACACAGACCAGGGGACACATGTGAAGGAGGGGAAGGGATGAAAAAGAGCACCAGATGAATATGGGGAATTGAAAATACACTGCACATATAACCTGTCTGACCAGATACCCCAACTGTGGGGGTGTTTCCAGGCTTCTGAGCACCTCAAGAAGCAGGTGACACACAACACAACAAACAGCCATGTACCTACCCCCTCCTTGCTGCTGTCTCTCCTGCAACTGCCTATCAAGGTCTGGAAGGCCACTGCCAGGACCCGGAGCATGTGGGGGGTGAAGGTGACGGCTTCCACCATGCCGGCGTGGTGGCTCCATCTTCAGCTGGACCCGGGTGATACGCCGGGTCCAGCACCGGATGTCCTGCCACCTTTTCTGAATGTTGTGCAGCTGCCGGCAATGCCCCCCCCCCGCAGTCCTGACAGCCCTGACGATCTCCAGCCATATCTCCCCCTTCTCGTAGGCAGATACCTGTCAGGAAGACAAAGTTAAACAACATCACTACACCTGCTCCATGTCCCAGAGACACACACTTGCACACCATTGATAATGTGAACAGGGCATAGGATGCTGACAGGACTTGCATCATTGTCCATGTGAATTAGGCCTGTGGACAAACCCCAATGCACTATATGGCATTGAAAGGTAACAGATGGCGTAACAGATGCAACACACACACTGATCATGACACACACTGGAGAACACATGCAACTGCAGGGTGTGGGACAGCACGTGGCAAGCAGTCACATATCCTACTCCACTTAACAACCCTCAGCAGACCAGACAGACACACCCTGGCACAGATCACTCGCCTGTCACTGACAACAGTGGATACAAACCTCTCTTTGCACATGTGCCACTTGACAAAGAGGTGTCACAGGTGTCGTTCTAACTTTGCAAGTCAGGCACACACCACTGCTTACTTGTCACATCAGATGGCTATAGCTGCTGCAAACGCCATGCATCTGTGGTGCAACACTTCACATACACACTCACCCAGATGATAAGGAACATTCCCACACTGCAATGTCCTTGAGGTTAAGCATATCATTTGGACAATATCACCACAGGTCCCCACAAGTCATAAACATCTGTGGGTACAGTCAGCTGTCACTCCGGGGGAAACACTGTTACACCTCAGGACATATGGGAATAAAGCCACCAAGGTCTTGCACGGCTGAATGTGTCATGCACTATGCAGCGAATGTCACTGTAAACACAATGCAAGTGAGGAGTGAATACACATGAACTACATCATGCTCTGCATGAGAGACACCACCATGTACACCCCCTGGGACTCTCTCAAAACCACATTGCATGTCTGTCCCACCAATACACCATGCCTATTTTGACACTCACACAACAGGTGCACAGTCAAAGCTAGTGCAGTCAGCACTCACCTGCTCCCCTGGTCTCCCATACAGCTAGCTGTACTGTGGTAGGAGGGCATCCAGCAGGGCCTGGTTTTCCTCCTCAATGAATGCTGGTGCCCTCTCCATCGTACATGACATAAGAGGCCAGGGAATGCAGAGACAGCAGCAGTGTGGTCCACTCCAATGTTGTGCAGGCAAGTGCTCTTTCACAGCCATATGCAGCCTTAAATCAGTGCTGCTTTGGGGCTTTCAGTCTCAGGAGTACAGTGTGATAGGCAAGATTACTTTGCATCCTACGTTTAATCCAATCCCTTTAAACATAAAGCCCTGACACACATTTGTATGGTTTAAAATTTGAGCTTCAGCTCCACAATAATTTTGCAACATTGTGTATTTTTGCCAAACTGACTTTTCATTCATTCATTAAGCTTTATTGCGGCTATTTCAGACAAAAAAGCACAAAAGTAATTTTTACAATACATTAAAACATAATCAGTGTTAGCATTGTCAATTGCAGTTTCACTTCATTATAAATTCATACATTGTGCAAAGAGTCGCAGTAGGAGTGCAGTGAATCTACCATGTAGTTAAGGCTATATAAAAACATAATTTAGGATAAAAAGTTAAAAAGGGAGTCTAAAAATCAGCGAACAATAATTTTTAAAAGAGAGCAAAACATCCCAACGTAATACATAAAATATGTATCCAGAGGAAGGAAATCACTAGTAACTATATAGCTTCCTCTACCAAAAACATACGTTTAAGCCACATTGCAAAGAGATATTTTGAGCACACCACAGCATGTACTAATGCAGTATCAGATTTCAGAATCCTTAGAAGATCTCAATAGTTTCTAATGCCCATGTTCTTACACAATTGGATGATCCACTTTGCCCTAGATGATTTATACGCAGGGCAAAAGAACATTACATGGGTCAGAGTTTCCTCCTCCACCATGCAGCCTGGGCATAGAGACTTTGTATGCCCAGCCCACTTATCAGTTACTGCAGCGGGAGGGTTCCGTATCTGAATTGCAAGTATAGCCTCCTTGCTAACGGTGGCTGAATCTGGTCTAAAATCAATTCAAATTGATAAACTGACTTAAAATCCAAAAACACCTGTGTTAAGCTTGTCGTAGCTACTCCCTGTATTACTCTTGTGAGTTTATAAGCTCTCACAGTCTTAGCTAATTGACTTTTGGAGATAGCTGGACATGCTTCCTCGGGCGTGGTCCATAGGTCCTCCATGCCCAGGGCACGGAAGGAGTCCTTAATAAACAACAACCAGGGTATGCGACCTGCAGCCCCCAACATTGAAAGTACCGCTTTCAGTTCATCCCTATAATGCCTTAATTCCGGTGTGCTCCACAGCCGCCACCAATATAGCAGCGGCCTAGCCGAGATAAGATCTTCTATTGGGAGAATTCCCAAGTCCATTCGTAGTGGGACCAGGGGGGTGCTTGTTGGTAAAGCTAGAATGTTTCTTATAAGCTTATTTCCCGTAAGTTGGAGGCATTTAGGCGAGCAGTGGCCCCAGAGTTCTGCCCCGTAAGTGGCAGCCGCCCTAGCTTGGACTTTATAAATCTCAAATAGCGGGCTTATAATCTTTGTCGTACAGAAGTTGTGGACTTTCATTAAACCTCCTACAGCTTGTATTAATTTCAAATTTGCCTTGGCAATTTGGGTGCTCCATCCCATATTGTCATTTAATCACAGACCCAGATAGTCGAATGTTTTAACTTTTTCTAACGGTGTATCATCCATCAGAGGATATGGGCAGTTAGTGGTGGTGGCAATGAAGACCATATATTTTGTTTTATTAATATTAACCACCAATTTTTGCTTCTTGCAGAACTGGGCAAACTCATTCAACACCTTCTGCATCCCCATTGATGACTTAGAGAGGAGCAGGGTGTTGTCTGCAAACATTAGAGCAGGAAATTTAGATGACGAGATACTCGGGGCATCTAGATCTTTTGCGAGAAGCAGGTCATTTATCAGACCATTTAAAAATAAAGAAAAGAGGGTCGGGGCCAATACACAGCCTTGTCTGACACCCTTTCCCACTGGGAAGGGCGCTGTTAAAGAACCGTTCTTCCCGTATCTTACCCTAGCATAGTTGTTTTCATGAAGGCGTTTAAGTTGAAAGCAAAGATATGGCGGAACCCCAATGTCCAGTAAGATCTTCCACAACTGGTCACAGTCCACCATGTTGAATACCGACTTCAGGTCTGCAAATGTAAGATACAAGCTCCCCCCTTCTAAAACTACATGCTTCCAGTAAATTGGAGCCTGAATAATTGGTCTGTAGTCGAAATTTTCTATCTGAATCCTGCTTGAATGGAGTTAATATGTCTCGGTCCTGAATCCATTCCTGTAATCTGCCCAATAGTATCCTTCCGTAAATTTTCTGTGTGACATCGATGAGACTGATTGGTCTGTAATTCGCAGGCTCAATCGGCGACCCTTTTTTAAAAATGGGGACAATCTCTGCCCCCGCCCATGTTGAGGGTAATGGAAGGCCATGAAGTATCTCATTAAACAACAGTAAATGATACGGTGCCCTTACTGTCTGTTCATTTTTAAACAAATCCCCTGGGATCCTATCCAGCCCGGGCGCCTTGTTAGGTAGTAATTTTGCTAGAGCTAATAGAACCTCGCCACTTGTAAATGGGGGTGTTTCCTGTATTAGTTCTGAGTTAAAATAAAAATGGGATGAATTACTATCAGGAGGGGGAAGGGACGATCCAGAATAAAAAAATTTTAAATATAGAAACCATGATTGTTCATCAATGTTAGGATCAATATCTGTCCTTCCCTCGGATTTCCCGGTGTGAACCAGGTTCCAAAATGATCTGGCGTCCCTAACTTCTAAGGCGGTCTTAATGGCCTGTCATCTATCATCCTCCCAGTCCAATTTAGCTTTTTAAATTATTCTTCTAAAATCAGCCCTGGCATCCCTAATGCGAACCCTGTCACTCCCCTTGAGTGCACAGAGCAATGCCTTTTTGGCTGCCCTGCAATCCCTACTATACCAGGATTCTTTATTAGACCCGGATTTCTGCTTTTGCGAGCTGACATTAGAAAAGAAAAACTCTGCTAAAATCTGTACCATTTCCATGTGTATTTCCCCGAAATTGGTTAAAGGGGCCGTGTTTAATCTATTCTCAGTTAGGCCACTAACCTTTTCCAATAGAGAAACAACACTTGTATAAAGCTTAGACAGAATGTCCGGAGACTGGTTGATTTTTGCCCACCTTATATGCCTACTTCCATGGCCACTTCTAGATTATTACATTGCACAGTCTCTTGACTGATGGCCACTCCCATCAACTGGAAATCTTCATTCATAATCAGTGAGTTGTGGTCACTTTCAGGGCGTGCATTGACTCTAAAGTCAGTCACATGGTGCCAAAGTTCCACACTAAGCATTAGGTAGTCAATTATTGATGATACATCTCCTGACCTGAATGTGGGATTACCCAGACTGTCTCCATTACACCTCCCATTACATGCTCTTAATGAGTAGGTCAGTGTTAGGGTTGTTAACTGTAAAACGAGAGGTGTCCACCCCCTAGTAGGAAAACTATTAGGAGGGGAAATTGACCAAAATCCTCATCCCTTTAAGTGGCTCATAATGACAATTGAAATCCCCCCCCAATAATGAGGTGGATGCCACCCTCAAGTGTGCCGAGGAAGTCTGCCAGAGAATCTATAGTTGGGGAGGTGGCCCCATATTGTACTGGCCTCGAGTAGACGTTAACAACAGCTAGTCTAGGGAGATTACTGTATATCAGGAGAATGCACATAATATCGGGGGAATGCGTGTCTACCCGCCTTATTTTGAAGCCCAAATGGGTGCCTACCCATATACAGAGTCCTCCTGATGGTCTACCCATGGGCCCCTTGGACGCTGCTTCGCAATATGCCACATATCCTGTTCTACACTGAGGATCAATTGCCCACGTTTCCTGACTTTTGCAGGACACCTGTAGCACACACTCAAATCTCAGTATCCATGACAACCAGCCTGCATTCAGGGTCTACTACTCGTCCCCTAGGTGTCCCCTAAGTATTTTTTGAGATCTACACACGTGTACAGTGCGTTTCACCATTTTAATAGTGAGACGATGCGCACAAACGCACGTAATGTCGGGTTACGGTTCGCTCGTGTATGGCACGATGACAATAGTGAGACGATGTGCACACACGCACTTAATGTCGGGGTACGGTTCGTTCGCGTATGGCACGATTACAATAGTGAGACGATGCGCACACACGCACGTAATGTCGGGGTTCGGTTCGTTCGCGTATGGCACGATTACAATGGTGAGACGATGCGCACACACACACGTAATGCTGGGGTACGGTGCGTTTCACACGCATTTGTGAATGCAGGGGTACGGTGCGTTTCACACGGTGCGTTTCACATGCATTTGTGCATGCAGGGGTATGGTGCGTTTCACACGCATTTGTGAATGCATGGGTACGGTGCGTTTCACACGCTCACGCATGGCACCATTATAATAGTGATACGAGGCGCACACATGGCAGGGATGTAGGGGTACGGTTCAAACAAGGATGTGTATCAAGTTCTTTTCATTTCATACTTACATGTGCAGGCCCTAGGTGTGGCAGGCAGTGATATAGCACAGGGCATCTGATCTAGTTGCCCAATTGATGTGTGCTGACCTGTTGACACATGTCATGTGTGATGGGGCACTATGTGGTACACATAACCTTTACACTTGTCACATGTGTACCATTATGCAGATGTAGCCATGCACAGTCATCACTATGGGCACCTGTCTCATGATGCCAGGGACCGGGTCACTTTGTCACTTGACATTTCACGCTCAGCATGACCCTATGTGACTATGTCCGGTGTGTGTCATGTCAAACCTTGAGCTTGTTGTTTGTGTTATGTAAACTGCATCTGCTGTTGGTGCATCTAACATGGGTGTGTCGAGATGGGGAATGGTTTCACATGTATGCTCACCATGCCACATGTGCATTTCCACGGCTTTTGGGTCTGATGGCATCAGACATCAATTTTCCCAAGGCACACATGTCTGCATCCTGACAAGGGCTGAGTCGTTTTTTTGTCACATGCACACCTTTATCGCTATGTGTTTGATATGTACTTTTGCTATTCCATGTGACCAGTGCATGTGCCTTGCAGTCAGCTGTCTGGATGCGTTGACAACCTTCCACTGCAGGTTTGGTGACCTGAGTCACTCAAGTGATATCTTGGGTTGTTCACTCAGACCAGACCAGCAGCTTGTTTCAGGGCATGTCATGTTTATTGAGGCAATCAACAGGTGTATCTGGGTTTTCGTAGGAGTGCCAGCAAGCTGCCATATGTGTCCTGGATGTATTGCACACGCCAGACTCCATAGTGACATGATTTCTAGTAGCAGTTTTGCATGTGCTATGTACCTTGCCATTGATGTTTTTCAACAGTTATTCTCCATTCTTCCCTAATATGTCCTGCAGGAAACCGCCTCTACCAAGGCCATTTCCAGACTTGGCTACCATGAGGGAACGTGACTGCATCCGACGTTACAGATTCACTCGACAGTTGATTCAGGACTTGACGAGCAAGCTGGCACCACATCTCCAACCGCAACACAGGTATCCTACTGCGCTGACCCCCAAGTTAAAGGTGATGGCAGCCCTCCATTTTTTTGCGACAGGTACATTCCAATTAACCAGAGATGATGTAGGTGGAATGTCCCAAACGATGTTCAGCCCTGTCTTGCGTGATGTGTTAGCAGCCATGTTGGAGCATATTGATGAATTCATCAAATTTCCTACTCCTGAAGAGTTGAGAGATGTCAAGGGTGAAATCTATGCCCTGGGTGGGATGCCACCATTGGGTCCATTGATGGGACACATGTGGCTTTGGTGCCACCACAGGCTCAGGAACAGGCTTACCGCAACAGGAAACATTATCACTCAATAAATGCCCTGGTGGTGTGTCTTGCTAACATGCTGATTTCCCATGTTTGTGCACGTTTTCCAGGATCGTGCCATGATGTATTCATCATGAGGCGTAGGCGGGTGCCAAGAATGATGCTGCAGCTGCGCAACGATCGGGCATGTCTTGTTGGTGGGTATACTCTGTGCGTCCTGTGTGTTTTAGTATCTTTTGCTCTGTCTGCATCTCATGAACCACTTATTTACATGATGTATATTTGCAGGTGACTCGGGATATCCCAACATACCATGGCTAATGACACCTATCCGGAACCCAAGAACAGCTGCAGATCAGCGGTACAATAATGCACACGGGTAGACCAGGCGAGTGATAGACCGGACGTTTGGACTCCAGAAGAGCCGATTCCAGTGTCTCGATAAGACCGGCGGATACCTCCCATATGCCCCGGCCAAGGTCTGTAATATCTTCATTGTGTACAACATGGCAGTTGAGAAGTCAGTGCCACTCATCCTGGATCCTGAGGAGCAGGAACATCCACCCGTTGAGGATCAAGGGCTTGGTCACGATGCAAGTGATAAGGAGGAGGAGGAGGATATCCGGATTCAGTTCATACGCAACTTCTTCTCATAATGGTGAGTTACTGCGAATGAGTGTGCAAGCTTGTAGCATTGAGTGGCATGTGTTGCAATGTGTGTGTCCAGCTGACTCTATGCAAAGTCTCTTTGATGTGTGCTCTGATGTGTCACGCAAGTGCTGATGTCATGCCACACTGAAATGCTCAATGACTTAGCTTTTAATTTACACGTGTACTACATTGTTCGTGTTTTGTACCTGCCCATGTCTTTAGCACAGATTTGTAACGGTGAGCCCTTGTGTGTCTCTTATTCCCAGGTTGCTGTGCCTGTTGTCTGTGTGTGTCATCTCAGCCCTCCTGCTATTCCTCATGATGATTGCAACGTGGGCCGAATCAGCGTTCCATGCACGGACATGTGTAAATGTCAGTTCAGGTAAGAGATCTAAACAGGCTTTTTTGGTTTGTTATGGTTTGGGAAAGTGTGGGAACTGTTTCTGTGCATGTTAAAGAACTATCCATACATGTCTAATCACCATAGATCAAATTACATGTTGCACCACTCCCATGACAGGACAGTTATCCTTCTTGACAGTCATCTGTTGTGGAGTATTGACTCTGGTGAAGGCATCAATGTGTGTCAACCTTGACCCTGACACATTGCGGATTGCACGTGTTGACATTGTGTTGGACATCACAACCACAGGCTCCATGGTGAATTGCAGCCTCACTGTGTGCAGCAGGATGTGTTTGGCTCATTCACTTAATCTTGTGTGCCAGTACAGTTTGATTTGTAATCAACCATGCTGTGAAGGTGTGAGCCAGCGTATGTCCCACATGTTCTGTCAGGTATCCTGTGAGTCTATTCGTATGGATGCATTGCCCAATGTGCCAGTATGTCATGTCACTGTCACGTTGCTTCCTCAGGGCCGGTGGAGAGCACTGCTTTGCAAGCCTTCTCGGTCAGTTAATGTTAACTTTCTTTTCCCATGATGCCAGGAACGTTGCGCTGAGGACGTCAAAACTTTGTGGTGTAGCTAATGTAAACGCTTCCATTGCACCAATCGGGTGACGCCAATCCCAGGATTCTCTTGTGGCGTGCTGGATATCCTGGTCACGGTAGGGTTGGTTTTGTGGATTTGCTCCTCAATACTCTCTGATGATTTCCGGACCAGCAGCTTGTTATGTTAGGCATTTCAAAGCCCAGTTGTGGGGCTTCCTTGTGTTTACATAATTCCCTCCCTCGTCGGATGAGCTTCTTAAGGCTCTTGCGGGTGATGTATAATGTCCCTTCTTGACCCTCACTGATTGCCAGGGGTAACTACGGGTTGTTGCCTCTGTGTGAGTACCACTGCAGCGCATTAGTATTTTTTAACATTGGAGCATTATTCATACACTGTGAGTACCTTCGTTTCCATAATGGCTCTAATTGCATTGAAGCAGCCTGCACAGCGTTATACACCCTTCATTTTTGCAGAAAAACTCTGCTACCTTTTATGTGTCCGTGTTCAAACATCAGATCTAGTATAATTTGCATTACTGTGATGCCAAGTATGATACAGTGGCTGTTGTTTTCCTTTACAGGTGTAACGGTTACAGTATAGGTCCTGAGGTATTCTGTGAATCAGTGGCAAGATGTTTTGAATGCTTATGCTTGTTTACCTTTGTTTCAGATCTCCCTCCCTGCTGTTCCCTTCCTTTCCTTCCCTCGCCTGATCACCATTTTGAGTCAGTAATTTATACTCCGACCAAGGGGCTATCGGGAGGTGGACCACTATGATCATTGCACCTTTATGAGGATTCAAGGAACCAACAGTCTAAGGCAGTCGAGTGCACATTGTCTCACCAGCATTACAGGTAAACTCCTTGCATGACTGTTATTTTCTTCAGAGCAATGGGACTGGACATGGACATTGGCTAAAGCAGCATGGCCTCCACACAAGCTTAATCCATTTGTATAGCAAATGTGTCCCACACAGTACAATGTGCATCATTACTGTCACCGCAGATCTCTTGCCAGTTTGCATGCGTCATCTATGGCATAATTGACAAAGATTGTGCATATTGGAGTATGTGTCCTGTGGCAACATGCATGGTGTTCATCATAGCTAATGATCCACATTGTGCATGAAGTACATGGTTGTGTATGTATTGTTGCAGCTTGATACACACAACGGCAGCCCACACCTGCTGACGCTGTGTGACCTGTGCGTAGCTTGGCCTTTTGGTGCCCGTCATTTATGGTGATTGTTCTTCCATTTTAGTTCTGTGACCCATGAGTAACCAGACACTCCTTCCTTTCCATACACCGGTTACATTGTGCCTTTCAATCCTCCTTCTCTTTCTGTGCTAGTTTTTGCATGGTGTCTCACCCCTCCCACCATCATGTGTTCACTCATTCCTGCTGCTGCCTCCCCTGCGGCACCACCCCACTGAGTGCCCTGATTCTGCAACACACACCTCCCAGATGCTCCTCCCTCCCTCCACCCATTGTCAATGCAGGCATCAGCTTGTCAGTGCCACTGTTGCGCCACATCCGTGCCAAAGTTACAAGAGACAATGGTCCCAAACTTTAGATCAAATAACCAAACAGAAATAATTATAGACCAAAATTGGAATCTATATTAGATGTCCAGCCGGACATATTTAATAATTAATATATTCAAATGTAGTGAAGTTGTTCAACAAATTCCAAGTGGGACAAAACCTGTGTCCAACTACCACTTGAATACAAACAGGGGAAACATTTAAATGTAAGGCAAAAGCAAAAGTCTGTAAATTATTCAGAAATAAAACAGACAATTAAATACACTTTTTGTGATTTCGTCATACACAAATTTACAAATCATCAAGTGCAAATTGTCGACGACGTTTCGATCCCCTTTGGATATGGGATCATCATCAGGACATATACATAAATGCCTTTACTAATATATATAAGAATTGCCAAACATAATACATGACATGGAAATTACATATAACATAACAATTTAGAAAAGACAATGAAAAAAATGAAAAAAAGGGGGGAAAGAAATGTTTTTACATATTAATATGAAACATGTAAAAAATAGTAATAACACAAATCACAACCCATGTGTTAATTAATTACATTCCAAGGCAGTAATGTCCAAAGACATAGTTAATACTTTAAGGTGCACTTTGGCAAGGGCTCATGCAACAGGTGGTCCAACGACCAGAATTAATGGTGCATAGAGAATACATGCAGTCTATCAGGGTAGTATATGTCATTATGATCGGTCTAACACCTGAAATACAAATTGATCAAGAAATATTTTTCTGTTTTTTTATGTATTATCAAGATAGTCAAACAATTTATAAAGAGGCGCTTAACCTCAATGTGAAGTGAACTCATTTTGAATTATGTAGCAACAAGGATTGGACACAAGATGTTAAGGTGGATATATATCAATTGCAGCGCAGGGAGTGGAACGTAGGCAAACCTGCTTACCGCTATTTCGATCCGAAAACTACGTAATGGTAAACAGGGTGGATGAAAAGCCGGTAGTACCTACATTGAAAGTGAGAAAATAAAATACTAATGGGTCAAAATGGGTGCTGGCCTTTACTTATGAGTGGCAATAATTAAAAATAGCGGTAATCAACTTACCAGCCGTGATTGTTTTGCGCTGTTTACATGAGCCCTAGAAATTAGACAAGGACTACTAAATAAATGTACTTCAAACAGGGTTTTCGTAACCAGTGCCACCACACAGTGCAGTCCACATAAGGTGGACAACATCTTACCGTTGAATTTGCAAAGCAGTTCCGAAAGGCGGGGGTCCGTATTTTATGTGTGTGCTATCGTGCACCACATCAATGATCAATGCGGGGGTGGCGACCGAGTCAGTCCTCGGTGGTATGGTTGCGGGACAAGCCTGTTCAAATAAAACAGTGGAAGGACTTCTGAGAAAGAGCACTTCACAGAAAGTTTGAGCACACTGTATAGTTGACAGCGGGAGGAGGAGGCATCTATCAAAAAGGTTCTTACCAGCAGATAAGCTCGAGAGCTCCGAAAATCAGGAGTCTGATGTGCCGATAAATCACCGAACAATGCAGGAATAGGTCGGCGTCTGAGTCAATGCACGAAGGAGTCTATGCGGAACAACCCACTTGATAGGAAGCCCGGACGGGATGTCACATGATCAAAGTCATGTGAACGTCAATATGGTATTAATTCTAGTACGAATACGGCGGCCATTTTGAAGGGGGTTAGGTTATACCTAACCAATAAATAAAATAAACTGCTGCACCTAGGATCATACAATTAGTCAGAAAAATAGGTCAGAAAAACACTGTTTGGTTGTATAATGAAGTCTATGTGCCAATCACAATATGTTAGTGTCAAGCTATTATTTCTAAATGCGAAAAATACTAAATGCCAAGGCCCTCATTTTAATGAAAGGCGTGCTGTGATGAATGGGAAAGTGGAGTTTCAACATGCAAGTTTCTAAAATTGGCAATTCTGGTGTTTTTGACAGCCCTATTGTTTAGTTAAAAAGTCAAAGGGACTATAGCAACAATTAAATACAAGAGCAGTTACCACTTTAAGGGAATGACTTCAACATATAAAACTTGCATTACAAAGATACCATTTTGCAATCCTGCCAAATAGTTCTTATATAGATAAAAACGTTTTTAGGTTAATATGTAGTTATTACTTGTATTGCAGACAAGGGCCCACAAGTAAGTAACAATTCCTGTAATATCAGAAAACAGGGGGAACCCGTGATGTACAACAGAAGGTGCCCTCTAAGAATATTTTAAATTCACAGTTTTCACAATAAAGTTTTCACAATAAAGAGGTCCAGTCCTCAGTACGATTCAGGCCAGTATGGATACTTTTGGTCCTCAAAATCCATTTCAATTCTTCTTTGTTGAGTAGAATACTCATATCGCCTCCTCTCGGGGGGCTTTTGACTGCATCAATAATTGTCCATTTGAATTCTGTTTCGCTATGATTCATTTCAGCGAAGTGGTCCACCAAAGGTGCATTAGGTGTCTCGCACCGGATTCGACTCTTATGTTGTCCAATGCGAAGGCGGGCCTTTTGTGTTGTTTGCCCTACGTATATAAGATCACAAGGGCAAAAGATCGCATAAATTACATTTGTACTGTTGCAATTTGTGAAGTGTTGTCTATGGAAGACCACCTGTTGAAACAAAAAATCTTTCCCTTCAATGGTGTTTTCACATGCACTGCAAGAACCACATTTTGCATGGCCTGTTAGTCGTGGGAGCCCCCACACATCTTCCAATGTATTTGCACTTTGAGCGACTGGCAGTGCTGCCCTCACTAGATGTTCTCTGATGTTTTTAGATTTCTTAAAAGCAAATAGAGGACGCTCTAAATTAAGAGCGCCAGCATTGAGTGTATGCCAGTGTTTATTTACACTTTTTTTTAAAAGGTTTGAGATAGGTGAAAATGTGGTGACGCATACAATGCGATTTTGGGTCTCTTTCTCATTTGGCTCCAGCAAAGATTCACGTGGGCAGTACCACGCCCGCTTGAGTGATCGTCGAATTAGTTTTTTGGGGTAACCTCTTATTAAAAGTTTGGCAGATAGAGTGTTTGCTTCCCTGAAGTAATCTTCCTTTTGAAAACAGTTTCTTCTTAAACGAAGGAACTGAGAAAAAGGCAAGGAATCGCGTAAGGCCCTTGGGTGATTGCTCTGGTAACCGAGCAGAGTGTTACGCTCAGTGGGCTTTCTATAAAGGCTTGTAATGAGTCTTCCTTCACTGTGGAAAATTCTCAGATCCAAGAATGGTATCTCTTGTGTACCGGTTGATAAGGTAAACTGTAGGCCATTGGAGTTATTATTTAACTGTAGGCCATTGGAGTTATTATTTAACCAAAGGCAGGACTGTCTGCGCCTGCAACGTGCACAGTGCAAGACCCTGTGGTCCTTCCATGACGCAGGTAACACAACAGACTCATGCTCCAGCCGTTATCCAAACAGGGAACACAAGACATTCATCCACCTGCTATCAGGCAACCCTTAAGCGCAACCATTACAGCTTTGCTGGCTGTGTGTGCAACTCCTACTGCCAACAACGCGCTGCGCGCATGACAGACCATGTCCGTATAACCAGGTCATGTGCCTCCTACTGCACACCCTCTACATCCACCAGCACGCCATTGTACTCTGTCACCTCAGCCAACACAACAGCCCCACACATCGCCTTCATTACAGTGACCTGGTTGAACGCATCCTCAGCACACTACATCAACATTGCCATCACAGATGGATACGGGATCACCCACAGGGACCACACCAACACTCCAGGGCGATGACTAGCAATTTTATCAGAGTACCCCCTCAAAGTCACATACAACACCAAGGACACACTCAGCATTGTCAAACATCTGCATTTCAGGTTTCACACCAACCCCCAGACCACCCTCAGTCTAACTATCATCTACAGATCTCCAGGCCTACACCCACAATTCTGCTAAGCCATGTACAATTATTATAATAGTCATGTATTGAGCGCACATGTAAGCCAACGGGGTTGTCCCAGCGCTGTAGTGTGCCGAAAATGAGGCAGCATACAGAAGAGCAACTAATCTAGCAGGCTCATTTATGAGAAGTGACGCATCGCTGCGTGAAAGCAGCTATGCGTCACTTTTCACTGCGCCCTCCTTGCGAGACCAATGATGCGTCATATTTACAGTATGACGCATCATGGCGCAAGGAGTTACAGATACGTCAGTATTTCTGACGTATCTGTATGGTGCAAAAGTGACACATTGCTGGAGTGTGACACAAAAGTGACGCAACTCCAGCAATGTGTCCTTTCACATGGGGCAAGCCCCATGTGAAAGTACCTGCGTGAGTCTTACGCCTGCTGTGAGTCAGGCGTAAGAAATTGACGCATTTGTGTCCTAGAAGAGGCACAGTGAAATCTTATAGATTTCACTGCGTCACTTCTATGACCCTGTCTTGCATCAGAACGCCCCCCCTGAATACATTATACCTGGCATAGGTATAATGTAGCGCAGGGGTTTACAAAGTGACGCATCTACCTAGATGCGTCACTTTGTAAATATGGTGCAACAAGGCACATTTTTTACGGCGCTGGTGCGTCACAAAAAGTGACGCACCGGCGGCGTAAATGTGACGCACCGCCTCATAAATGAGGCCCCCAGGTTTTAAGGGCTTAGCGAGAATCACATTCATACAGAATCAGACGCAGCGGAAGAGGTAGCTTAGTCCAACATTGGGTGGTTACTACCTGAGAAGTTTCACCTCCTCATCTAAGTTTAGCTAAGCAAGGACTAATGAGCAAGTGCTTGTCATTGGAATGTAGAGAGCCTGATTGACAATAGGGACCCAGTCTCCACCTAAGGTAGACCGGACCATGGCCTTGTCCTGCCCAGAAGGCGAGTGTAAGCGCCTTGAATTCTATTTGTGTAGCCATGGCAGCCAATGGAGGAGTCTAAGACACGGGGAGATATGTTGTCAAAGTGAGACTCCACATACCAGGCAGGCAGCAGCATTTTTGGCCGTCTGCAGTATACGGCGAGCAAGCCTAATGTGAGACGTACGTATGAGACTTTCGCGTAGTGTAAATGGGAGGTAATCAGTGCATGAAGCCCCATTTTCCGGGTTACAATGTGCAGATAGTGTATAATTCTCTTGATGAGTTTAATCTTGTGAAAACAAGTGGCACCCGCCTCTTGTACCTGTGTCGCAAGGGATAGCTGATTGTCCCATCTTACTCCCAGATTCCTGACCAAGTCCTTGTGTGCCGGAGCAATGGCCAGTTACTCTGGCCACTACAGATTAGAAGAGAGGGGAGAAGGTTGGTTAAATAAATAGGAACTCTGTGTTAACTGTATTAAGTTCTCAGAAATTGTGGTACATCCAGGCCACAATAATCTAGAGACTATTTTCTAGTGTGTCAAAATTAACGGCACACACAGCATTCAAGGTGAATAGCAGCTGAGGCTCATCAGCATATGAAATGATTTTGACTTCAGACATGGCAATCGATGCAGCCAGCGGGGTTAAGTAAATATTACAAGACAGAGGGCTCAGAGCAGAGACCAGCAGCACGCCCCACTTCAGTGATTTGACTGGGGAGATGGATGGATAGGACTGGAGATGCTGTGTGCAGTCAGATAGTAAGGACGATATACAGTTCACTCTGAAGCCACCCACGCCTACGGTCTTAAGGATGTTCAGAAGAATGGGATGGGCGACGGTTTCAAATGCAGTAGACAAGTCTAACGCGGTACAAAAGGGGGTCAAGTCTAACAGCACCAACACCGCCTTGGAACTTCGTCAACCGCCCAGTGTATAGAGTCTGGCATTTCAATGAGTGCCGGCTCCGTACTATATCCGGGGTTGTAACTGGATTGAGAGTCATGAAGGAGGCTATTATCTTCAACAAAGGCCATCAGTTGCTGCAAGGAATTGTTTACTTAAAGCTTGGCTGGAGCTGGTACGTGAGAGTTAGGTCTATGATTGCAAGGAGATACAGGATCTGCGTTGGCTTTCCTTAAGATGGGCAGGAGGAACACGTGTCTCCACACATCCGGATTAGAGCCCAATTTGAGGGAAAGGTTCCAGCTGGAGCTTAAATGGTGATTGGGACTCTTAGCAAGGATGTTGTATAGCTTGGTGGGTAAGGGGTCAGTAGGGTAACCGGATTTACACATCCTCAATTAGAGCAGAGAGGCTTCATATGAAAATTTGTTAAATATACTGAGACCACAGAGATAGGAAATGGCTTTACAGATTGGTACTCAGACATTGGACAACTACATCAGCATGCAGGCCCTCACCTACACAGGCTACATGGGTCAGGGATACAGCAGCTCCTGGCTCGAGGACAACCACAGCACCATCCTGGATTGATACATCAACATTTGCATCAAGTTACCCAAAAGACAATACACTGCACCACACTCCGTTACAGATCCACCAAGAACGATTGACCAAAGTCAACTAAAACAAGCTGTGTGTCACCCTCACACAGGACACTCCAACCAATGACACAGCCACACCCTGCAACCGCACACACTGGACCAGCGACTGACCCAACACTCTTCCCACCTTAGCGGAATTTCCTGTGAAGCACAACAACAGTTAAGCCAACCAGGACAAGGCAGATCTACTGGACTCATACACGTCTAGCCAGACTCATGTGCAAACCTTGTAAAACAAACAACCATCAGTTACCTTTCAGCCCTGAAATCCACAACACACAGACATCACCATATCATCAGCACGGACAGGAGGACAACCTTCAGGTATGGCCGAGGCACCAACACACACAACATGAATGACCTCATCTGCATTGTGAGAGAACTATCTGACCCCAGCTCTCCATCCAAGAGACATCCCACCCTTGCAAGGCCAAGGGGATCCCTTGCAACTTACTACCACTGCAAGATTGTGGACATACACGACAGCCTCGCGACACAGAGGCAGTCAGCGCTATTTTCAACAGGACATACCCCCCCTCAGGTCCTGGACTCCCATCAGCAGCAAAGACACCACCCGGCTCATGTACACTATCCACTCCGGCTCTCCATTCTGGACCCTTCCTACACAACATCTCAATCACAGCATACACCATCCTTCAGGCCCACCTCCGGGACGTCATGAATGTCTCCTTTGAGTGTGCCACTTTCCATGGGAGCTGTAGGTATACAGGAACCCAGGCCCTTCTTTGACGATGTACGGCTGTACCGCAGGATCTCCTGGAACGTCACCCTGCTTCCCTACCCGGCAAATGACATCAAGAAGACAGTCAACAAGCAACTGACCATCTCACTCCAAGCAAACATCTCCAGGCAAACAGCACCAGACCATCTTCCACAGTAATCACCCCACTGCAACAGCCCTCATTGCCACCAACAACATCTTGGACCGTGCTCAACAATGGTGAGCACACCACCCTCACCCCATTGACCTCTCATCCAGAATTCTACACCATGTGATACCACGGTGTCAGATCACACATCTCCAACACTGGGATCCAGAGGAAGGGCCAGGATGAAAGCCCCAAGTACCTCACCAGCAAGGCCCAGGGAGTCCACCTCCCCCCTTCGGCACGTAGTACACTGGGGTCATCGGGCCCAGGCCTCATCTCGCAGTGTGACTATCTACATTGTCTCCATGACCCCCCTCGCCAAGATCACATGCGCACACGATCTCATCCTCATGTCCTCTACCATTGACACCCAGCTGCTCCTCACCCTCACCAAAGACCCAGACACTCCCAGATCCAACATTCAAGAAGGCATGAGGTTCATTGACATATGGAGGAACATCAGCCACATGAGGTTGGACTTGGACAAGACTGGACTCATCATCTGAGGAATGTCCCCTTACGGCTGGGACAACTCCTTGTGTCACAGCAGCCTCGGCAGCGCACAAGCACACATTGGCCACACATGCAAGCAGGTGCTCATCGTACACTCCTCGCTCACAATAGCCATGCAAATGAACACCATCTCTACCTCATGCTGCAAGTCCCTCCGCATGCAGCAAATGTTCATCTGATAGATCCACTCCTAGTCAAGACAGACAGTCACCCAGGTACACGACACTAGCCGGCTCTACTACAGCAACGCCCTCTACGCGGGAACAACAGCCAGACTCCAGGAGGACTTGTGCACATACAGGGTGCATCAGCACACCTAATCTTCAACATCCCCTGCCACAGCCACATGACCGTCCACTTGAGATACCTACAATAGACTCACTCTCAACAGCAGGATCACCTTCATACTCCTCAGCCACACTCAGGAGGCACTCCACAACCCCAGCCCGAACACGAACATGGACGTCTCCCATCCAACTCCTGATTGCACCAACTCTGTCCAGCCAACCTTGCCCTGTGCACCATTCTTCACATCCACAGTACAACTGCATGCGAAAGATAGTTCTCCCACATCAACATACAGACCTAGTACTCCCTCCCAGGGCACCTCCACATGACCCATGACCTCTACACCTTCATTACACTCTTCCAAAATTGTCTGTCTGAGTAGTATGGCAGCCCCCCCCCTCAGTAGATTGAAACCATCACAGGTGAGTATAGCGCTCCATGTATGTATTTGATGATACATTGTGACCTATGTGTGTCCTCGACCGGACTCAGATCCCAGTGTATGGATGAGTTGAGTTTGTTCCACACTGTGGCATACTTTGACATATCCCCACACATATGTTGTAGAATGATGGTAAATGACTGTAACATCAATTTCAGTAGTGTTGGTTTTGTTTATTTATCGTTCTTGTGGGGGAAACGTGAGTTAGTGATGGGTGCTGTACAAAAAGGGGGGGAATCCAAAGTTCACAAAGGGAGATGTGATGCCTTGCACTTTGAGTCACCAGAGTCCAGACCACAGTGCTTGCCATCATTGGTCAGGCTGCAACCGTCAAGTCCATGTGGGAGAGTAGGACAGTCAAAGAGGTGATACTGTTGCACACAGACTCCAGGTGCCAGACCGGGTGTCCTGGGAGATGCGCATGGCCCACTGCCACTCAGTGTGTCTTCCATGGATGACCCACCTTCCTTGGGGGACCCTCATGTGCAGGCCTTGACGATACATGGGACGCTCCGTCGGACTATTCCTCCTCCTCCTCCCTCCCTGTGCCTGGTGGCAGTCTTTGCCTTGAAGTGTCTTGCCTGGTGATACAGAGAGGGTGCTGCATGTTGTCAGCAATCCGACGGAGTGAATGGCTAATGTCCCTTTGCACCGCCAGGAGCTCAGCCAGTCTTGCCTCCATCCGTCTTTGGTGTTGTTGTTGACTGGCGTGTTGCTCGGCCTGCAGGTTTTTGATATCTGTGAGGGCCCCCACTACCTGGCTTAACTCCCTGGTGTCCCGCCGGTATGCCTCCATGATGTTGTGGAGCTCAGACATACCGGGACATGCAGCTGTCTGGTCAGGTTCTCACCTCCGCCTGCTGCCACTCCCACCACCCCTGCCCACACGAGCCTTGCCTGCCGTTGTGGGCACATCGGCTCGACGGGACCCCTGAGTGATGGCAGTGGTGGTGTTGTCTGCCCCCTCCTGGGTGCCCTTCGAACCTTGTCCCTCATTGTCAGACTGGCTCAGTTCTTGAGTGTGGACAGGGCTCTAAGCTGTCTGCTGGGATGTGGCAGGAATGGTGGTGGTGGTTGGCTCAGGTGTGCCTGATCCAGATGCTGCACGGTTTGGGGCACCAGAGGTGCCAGGTCGGTCAGGGTCATCCATGGAGTGGTGAGAGGCGTCGCTGTCGGTGGGATGAGGGTCCTCCGGAGCCTGGGACTGTCAATCATCTTCCACATCATTGGGGTTCGATTCCGCACGTTGCCCTGTGGGTGTGACAGGCAGACAATGTTAATGCCATGTAATGCAACATCCATTTCTCATACACATTGTAGTTGGCACGGTTCCACCTGGTAGTTGTCCATGCTTTGGATTGTCCTCATTGTTCACTTGTGGATGGGTATGTTGTGGGGTCCGATTGATATGTGCTCCTGAGTCATTGACATGGGGGGGGCATATTTACTATAACTGGCACAGCCCTGCATATCACCAGTCATTGTGCACCACACCTATGCCAGCACAGATGCAAAGCATTCACATTGTGGAGCACCATGGTGGAAAAAATGGGTCAGCAGCGTCACACATCTGTGCTGTATAAGTAGGCGCATTGCTGGAGTAGCGTTACCAGCGCAAGACAGCTCCAGCAATGGTCTGTGGGGCCCTATCTGAGCAATGTTTCTTCATTCCTTACGCCTGCATAAGCCATGCACAGGGTTTTGACGCAGCATGTGCTTATAAGTGACAGAGTGAAATCTTTCAGATTTCACATAGCCACTTTTGAGAGGCGTGCCTGCGCCATTACGCCCCCGCGCCAGTACACCTACTTGTAGCACAGGGCTTTAGAATGTGACACATCTCCCAGATGCGTCACCTTGTAAATTACCAGCACCATGGCGCCTCTTTTCTGCCACAGCTGTGTCACAGAGGTGACGCATCGGCGGCGTGTAAGAAGCGCAAGTGGCTTGTGAATGTGCACCATGCATTTGTTGCTTGGATGCTTCATCAGATCTGAATTGGTTCAGTTGTGTTACATGACCATTGTGACAGTGGGGACCTCCATTGCCTGTCCCAGGTGGGTATGTTTGTGTAAGGGGTGTGTGTGACAGCCTGTGGTGGTAGTTGGAGTCTGAGTTGGCACTCGGCCTCTCTCGTGGTGTGGCTGTTCCCCCATGGAGCATGCTGCCATGACAGTGGCTGTGAGTTCCTGCCCAAGATATCTGACCTTGTTGTCCTGGTGTTTGTGTTTGCACTGGTCACAGGAGGGCCTTGTGCTGCTTACACCAGGGCCCAGTGTCAGCTAACTTGTCAGTACATTCACACTCCATGTGCATTGAGCATGGTGCATGGTTGTGTACCTGCGCCATATGGGATGAGTACAATTGGACATGGGCATCCACAGAGATGTTTATAGGGGTGGGCAGATTTTTAGCTTCATCACCCTCCGCCTTGCACCCTTCTCATCCTCAGCCTTGCACCCTTCTCACCCTCCCCCTTACACCCTTTTCACCCTCCCCCTTGTACCTTCTCAGCCTCCCTTGCACCCTTCTCACCCTACCCCTTGCACCTTCCTCCCCTCCCCCTTGTACCCTTCTCACCCTCCGCCTGGCACCCTTCTCATCCTCCGCCTTGCACACTTCTCACCCTACCCCTTGCACCCTCCTCCCCTCTGCCTTGCACCCTTCTCACCCTACCCCTTGCACCCTCCTCCCCTCCGCCTTGCACCCTTCTCACCCTCCGCCTTGCACCCTTCTCACCCTCCTCCTTGCACCCTTCTCACCCTCTGCATTGCACCCTTCTCACCCTACCCCTTGCACCCTCCTCCCCTCTGCCTTGCACCCTTCTCACCCTACCCCTTGCACCCTCCTCCCCTCCGCCTTGCACCCTTCTCACCCTCCGCCTTGCACCCTTCTCACCCTCCTCCTTGCACCCTTCTCACCCTCTGCCTTGCACCCTTCTCACCCTTTGCCTTGCACACTTCTCACCCTACCCCTTGCACCCTCCTCCCCTCTGCCTTGCACCCTTCTCACCCTCTGCCTTGCACCCATCTCACCCTCTGCCTGCACACTTCTCACCCTGCCCCTTGTACCCTCCTCCCCTCCACCTTGCACCCTTCTCACCCTCAGCCTTGCACCCTTCTCACCCTCCCCCTTGCACCCTTTTCACCCTCTGCCTTGCACCCTTCTCACCCTACCCCTTGCACCCTCTTCCCCTCGGCCTTGCACTCTTCTCACCCTACCCCTTGCACCCTCCTCCCCTCCACCTTGCCCCCTACTCACCCTCTGGCTTGTACCCTTCTCACCCTCTGCCTTGCACACTTCTCACCCTACCCTTTGCACCCTCCTCCCCTCTGCCTTGTACCCTTCTCACCCTCCGCCTTGCACCCTTCTCACCCTCCCCCTTGCACCCTTCTCACCCTCTACCTTGCACCCTTCTCACCCTCCCCCTTGCACCGTTCTCACCCTCCACCGTGCACCCTTCTCATCCTCCCCCTTGCGCCCTTCTCACCCTCCGCCTTGTACCCTTCTCACCCTACCCCTTGCACCCTCCGCCTTGCACCCTTCTTACCCTCCGCCTTGCACCCTTCTCACCCTCTGCCTTGCACACTTCTCATCCTACCCCTTGCACCCTCCTCCCCTCCGCCTTGCACCCTTCTTACCCTCCACCTTGCACCCTTCTCACCCTGCGCCTTGCATACTTCTCACCCTACCCCTTGCACCCTCGTCCCCTCCGCCTTGCACCCTTCTCGCCCTCCGCCTTGCACCCTTCTCACCCTCCCCCTTGCACCCTCCTCCCCTCCACCTTGTACCCTTCTCACCATCCCCCTTGCACCCTTCTCACCCTCTGCCTTGCACCCTTCTCGCCCTCCCCCTTGCACCCTTCTCACCCTCCGCCTTGCACCCTTCTCACCCTACCCCTTGCACCCACCTCCCCTCCGCCTTGCACCCTTCTCACCCTCCGCCTTGCACCCTTCTCACCCTCCATCTTGCACACTTCTCACCCTACCCCTTACACCCTCCTCCACTCCGCCTTGCACCCTTCTCACCCTCTGCCTTGCAACCTTCTCATCCTCCGCCTTGCACACTTCTCACCCTACCCCTTGCACCCTCCTCCCCTCCGCCTTACACCCTTCTCACCCTCAGCCTTGCACCCTTCTCACCCTCCGCCTTGCTCCCTTCAGGCCCTCTGCCTTGCACCCTCCTCCCCTCTGTCTTGCACAATTCTGGGCAAGCCCCTTGCACCCTTCCCACCCAATGTAGGGTGCTGCCAGCTGGGACAATGGGACTATTTGTAAAGCATGATGGACTAGGGCCGGCCCTGATTGGGCTGACACCAGAAACACTGGCGATCCAGGGGGGTCCAAGAGATCCTCTTCCCCCTCCTGCAGATGCACAGGGAATTGGGTCTGATTTGGGGTCCCACACTGCATTTAGTGACACCCACCCTCCCAGAATACTGGACGTCTATCCTTGGGTCTGTGCTTCCTGTAGCATGGGACATGGCATTACCTTGGTTTGTCAATGGGACATACACATGTTAGTGGCATTTGCGTTGTTTTTGCCTGTAGTTATGGGCAGCTGGCGTTCGGCGCTTGTTGCGGGCATTTTTTGTACTTGGAGTGTAGATGCCATTACCCCCATGTTACATGAGTTGTTTGTACACTCACCAGGCTCTACGACTCCTTCAATGCCATGTACTCCCACCGGTGGTAGCAGGGCCATGACATTCTCCTCCCAGGGATGGTACTGTACTGGTCTGCAGGGACCACACCTCCAGTGCCTTGGCTCTGTAGGTAGTCGTCATCCATCTTCCTCTTCACCATCCTCCGCAGATCGTACCACCTGGCCTGGCAATCCCTCCTGGTGCGTCTGATGGGTGCAACAGCATTCACCTTATTGACGATCCTCTCCCACATGCGTGTTTTCTCCGCTATGCTGGTCTGTCTGACCAATGCACCAAACAGCTGTGGCTCGACTCTGATGACTTCATCTACAAAGATCTCCATCTCCTCCTTTGTGAACTTTGGATACTTCTGTGCGGACATGGTGTGGGGTGAAAGTGATTGGGGGGCGAGGGTGTGTATGGATGTGGGTCTGTGGGTATGAATGTGAATGGGGGTGTGGGTATGTATGTAATTGGGGGTATGTGTGAAGGTGGATGTGTGCAGTTGTTTGTATGTTGTCTGTCTCTGTGGCTAAATGGGTGTGTTGCATAGGATCATGGTTTGTGTATGTGGGAGCTTTTTATTGGTTCATTTGTGGGTGGGGCTTAGTTTGAATTTTTGGTTGGTGTGTTATAAGGGGTGGATCTGAGTTAGGCACTCTGTTTTTTCATCCCCAATGGTTTGTACACAGGAGATATGTTTTGTGGTGTTGTGCGAGTCGTTTGCACCCTCCTTGTGCTGTTTTAATGGGTTCGCGTGCGCTTCGTTCAGGGGGGGTTCGATTCGTATTTGCTTTTGTGGCTCTCTCATACGCGACGTTTTTCCAGGGTTCGCGTGCGCTCCGTTCAGGGGGAGTTCGAATCGTATTTGCTTTTGTGGCTCGCTCATATGCGACGTTTTTCCGGGGTTTGCCTGCGCTCCGTTCAGGGGGGGGTTCGAATCATATTTGCTTTTGTGGCTCACTCATATGCGACGTTTTTCCGGGGTTCAGGGGGTGTTCGAATCGTATTTGCTTTTGTGGCTCGCTCATATGCGACGTTTATACGGGTTTCGCGTGCGCTTCGTTCAGGGGGTTCGATTCGTATTTGCTTTTGTGGCTTGCTCATATGCGACGTTTTTCCGGGGTTCGCATGCGCTTCGTTCAGGGGGTGTTTGAATCGTATTTGCTTTTGGGGCTCGCTCATACACGACGTTTATACGGGGTTCGTGTGCGCTTCGTTCAGGGGGGGTTGTATCATATTTGATTGTGTGGCTCGCTCATACGCAATGTTTTCCGTACAAATCGCAGTTCATACACAAAGACGTTTTCCCGTACAAATCGCGTTCTCGGTCCCAGGTCTGGATCGTACTTGTTGGGTCGTACGGCATGATTACGAATTGTAAGGTTTATTTTCCGAGTCCGTATTGTACGGATTCTCGCTTGAATTTCGTTCGGTTCGCAAGGATTTGGACGTATTTTAGAACAACGGATCGTACTACGCGATTCGTACGGATTTGTACGATGCGTACGGAAACGGCTACGAATACGAATCATCGGACGGTTTTCTTTCCCGAATCGGAATCGGCCCCATAGTGTCCGATGTCTCTTGTAATGTCGCAATGTCATATTTTATAACTGACTCCAACCAGGCGGGATTGATACCCTCGACTAATAAATCGGCAACATTCCAGCTCAAGAGAGTAAAAGATTCACACACATCACTGTTCAAGCGGTCCCTCGTCTCATACCTGACATCCGGGCTAACTCCAGTCCCAAACTGAGTGGGGGAAAGAGTTAAATTACCGTCATCCACTCGAGCCCCTCTATCAGTACATCAGTCCACTTTGGAAAGAACATCTTATCGATTCGAGAGTTGTATTGCTAATTGAGTCCGAAGTGCAAATTGTGGCTCAACTAAGGAAGGGCATTGGCAGAACACTGTAGGCCCACCTGAGGTTTTTCGTTTGTGTTCAGCTGTGCGGGAATAGGATGTTACCCTCGTAACAGTTGAGACCAGGGCTCAAGTCGGGTTACCACGTGGGTGGACGGCGTCCCCCCACTTATTTTACCCGGAGCTCGACAACTATAAATTGCAACTGAGTGCAAGCCACCTTTCGTGACGTCACTGCCTGTCGTGACGTCAGCGTCCCCCCACTTCTTTTTTTTGGACTTGTGCCCTGGTTGAGACACAATAGGTGGTCTATAGAAAAAAAGCCAATTGAACCAGAGATACATTTCCACTCATCCCTTTCTCACTCAGATGGCCAAACAAAAGACTTTGAACTATAAAAGGTAATCAAAATAGCCACATAGGGACATGCCGCTGGCGGGAGATTCATTTTAGTGGGATTTTTGCCACACTGTATCTCTGTGTGTAAGCCCTTTTCTGAGCACAGATTTACGGAAACATTGTCCTCCCCAAACTCATTCTCATCCGCCTAATGAGTGAGGACATACCCCAGATGCAGCATTGTCCCTGAGCTCGAGACTAGCCTGCTTGTAGAAGATCAAATGGAGGAAGTCCCTTCAGGGGCTTTTGTCATGGGCAGAGACCCAGTGCTGTGAGGAAAAAGTGAAGGTGCAGAAATAGACTAACAAGAATTTGACCTGTGGCTGACCGGCTTCACACCACTAATTGTTTTGGTCAAAGATGTAATTTGCAGTTCCGTGGTTTTGAGTCGCTCCATAAAAGGCGAAAGTTCATCGCGGAGAAGCTCTTTGATTTTACTACATAAGGAGCCCATAATCCATTCAGCACTATGGTAGACCTCAGCTATGGTCTCCAAATTCCTTTCATGGGTGTGGATGCAGTAAAGCATGAATAACCTGACAAGACAACGTCCACACCCTCAGTTTGAGTAGGAGAGCCAAGTTATTGATCAAGGGAGAGAACAGTGGTGCCAGAAGTGCCAATGGAATCGAAGGTTACCTTACATACATTTACACCATTGCCAGGCATACTATTTCCTGAAACCATAACCAGGGGATCTCCCAAATTCCCCTCACTATAAAGAGCCGTGGGTATTATATTCTTATTTAGAGAGAACCTCCTTTCATAAGCGCAATTTCCATGCTTCTTACCCCATGGCCCTTTCAAGCATAGGGTCAATTGAGGTGCTTCTTTTTACAGATGGTGTGGGCGCCATTTGAACCCTGTGGTTTTCTTCTTTACCATTGCAAACAAATTTTGGTGTGTGACCAAGAGGGGGGTGGGGGGTGAGAAACACTACCAGGCAATAAGAAAGAAATCAACTTTACATATTGTCCCAGGCGAACAACCACCAGTACCTTGATGATGGAGCCAAGAGGAGTGGCCCAGCCCAGCCTCTTCCAAGCTCCGACAGGTACAGGACGGGTCTGCTCATGGTCCAGGCTTTTCCCAGGAGTGGCCTGCGCATTGGAGAAGTGAGCCACGCTATCTAGCGCGGAAATGGAGGTGCAGCTGCCTTCACTCCTTGGTGCCTCCAGGTGCGATTCCCCCTGGGAGAGCGAGTCCCAAATCACGCCAAATACAGAGTCCCAGCGAAGAGGGAAGTGATCCGCACAATGCAGTGTGGAAATTGGGGTGCATGGCCACCTTCTCTTCTTGGCGTCCCCGGGTGCAATTCCCCATGGAAACGATAGCCCTGAATCAGGCGAGGAAGCAAGACGATACGCACCCGTGGACGCCAGGAGCCGGTATAACGGAGAAATTACCGGATCCAATAATTCTGTACCAGGACGCAAGTGGCGATCCGGAAAGATAGTTTTCCACGGGGTACGAGGATTATCCAAGATTGCAAGGAACCCATATGAAACAACAACAAAGTGTACCAACAGGAACAGGAAATTCATAGCGACCTAAAGGCAACCAATTTAGGATCAGAATATTCAGTTCGGTTTGGCTGGAAATAGAGAGGTTATTTTGATTATCAACGTATTAATTGGTGTAAGATCGGGTGAATGCGAGGAACCTAGACAATATTCTCCAGAGAGAGGATACAGAGCTTTGCTTTTGAAGACCCCAATTAATAAAAAATTGTCTTGAGGAAGGTGTGACCATATCATCGGGCTACAACACCGAAACGCGTCGACGCATTTTCTGCATAGAATTCAAATTTACCTAGGGGACTTCTGAGATATTTTTATTATATTGTACAAGAAGTACCCCATACATTGATATAAGGTTTTTTGAATCAATTAATCTGTAGCAATATTGAGAGCTCTATTGATTGCAAAGGGGTTATGTTGTTTGTGTTGTCTAAATTGTGATACACTGTGGAATTATTCATGTGGATTTGACAAATGTAATGTGATGTTGTGAGTTAGATATACTTTGTTTTCTCACTGTATTTTTATATGAAAATGTATTATGGTTCTCCTTTTTTTAATATAGGTCTGTTTTTATAAATGTCCTCATGAGATGTGTTTAAATTGATGTATTCAGTCAATCTGGATTTTTAACCTATATTGTTTTTAATAAAATAGAGTGTAAACATTATGATTTAGTTTGTGACCGGTGATTTAGCTGACACCTTTGGTTGTGTGAGAGAGTGAATGTCAAAGTATTGGCGGTAATAGTTTGCTTTTTTTTAACTAAAGTGTCCAGGGATTGCCCTTCTTGACTTACAGTGATACTAGTACCCTGTTCCCTGGAACCTGTGGGGTCTTCTCTCATTTTTTCTCACCAAATGCAGAATCCCAGTTCAGCTGGAACAGAGCCAGGCTATGTAACATGGAAATGGGTGTGTGGCTGCCTTCTCTACTTGTCGTCACTGGCAATTTCCCCTGAGACAGGGAGTCCTGAATCAGGCCAATTGCAGAGTCCCAGCGCAGCAGGAAGTGGAAATGGGGGTGGCAACCTTCTTTACTTAGTGCCTCCGGGTACAGTTTCCCCTGGGACAGAGAATACCCAATCAGGCCAAATGCAGAGTCCAGTCATTATTAGAGCACCTGTAAGGGTTGGACAGGGGGGTAGAGACCAGATAATCTCAGTGGGTATTTTTTATTCACATGGACTCTCTGAGGGTGTACCCAGGAAAAGCCACTTCAGAACTACTGCTTCTTGAGCCCAGAAAGCAGGGTCTTTCATTACACACTTGTTTTAATCTAGCTAGGAGAGTTTTTAGGTCTCACCTACACAGTGCTTGTGCTGTGCTACAAGATGTTTTGTTTACAATTCAGTGGGCTTACAACCTGCTGACAGCATACCATTAGTTCTTTTAGTTGTCACTCTCATTAGCAATCTTTCAATTGCTTAGCTCCCATAGTCTTCTCTTCTTTTCTTGTGCTAGCTCCACCCCGGAGCATGGACCTAGTGCATGCGTTCTTCCTCGTCTGTTGCTTTCACCCTATCTGCTTATCTATTGATGCTTCAGTAATTTACAGCCACAACTTTAATACTTTTTGCCACTCTACTCTACGCTTCTCCTCTCTATTCCACTCCCCTCTATGTTACTCTACGCCACTCCACTCTACTCTACGCCATTCTACTCTATGCCACTCCACTCTGTGCAACTCCACTCTACTCTGCACCACTGTAGCCTTACAGCATGCTGCTGAGAGCTATAGCATTTGTTAAAGGCCCTGCTGCGAGGGCCTAAATGAGGGTGAGGGACTTTAACAACTGGTATACCACGAGGAAGAAGGGCAATAAGGCTATTAGAACATTTTACCCACTAAAATTAGAATGTTCTTGATTAAAAATGGAGAAATAGAAATGCAAGCATTGGAATATTTGAGAACAAGGCTTACACCAACCATTATAAGCCCAGTGGAATCTACAATTAAAACCAATCGACTCCACTCTACTCTATGCCACTCCACTCTGCGACACCCCGCTCCATGCCATTGCCCTCAACGTCACTGTGCTGTATGCCACTGTACTCTATGCCAACACACTCTGGTCTATGTCTCTAAAGTCTACTCTATGCCACTCCACTTCACGCCACTCCACGCAATGCAACTCTACAGCACTCAACACCACTTCACTCTACGCCACTCTACTACATGCCACTCTACTCTACACCACTCTATGCGCTCCTCTCCACTATATGCCTCACTACTCTGTGCCACTCCACTCCACTTTATCATATGCCACTCCACGCCACTCTATGCCACTCTACTCTACAACACTCAAATCTACTCCATGCCACTATACTCGACTGACTCCACTCTAGTCCACACCACTCTACTCCACTCTATCCCACTCAATGCCGCACTACTCTACATCACTCTATTCCACTCTATGCCATTCTGCTGTACACCACTCTACGCCACTCCACTCTACTTTATGCCAGTCTACTCTAGGCCACTCCACTCTACACTATGGTATTCACTCTGCTGCATGTCATTCTATCCATGCCACCTCACTCTATGCCATTCTACTCTATCCTACTCTACTCTACATCATTCCACTTGTCGCCACCCCAATCTATTCTGCGGCAATCTACTGTACGCCACTCCACCCTACCTATGCCACTCCACTTGATGACCCTCTACTCCATGCCACTCCACTCTACACTACACCACTCCACCTAAAGCCACTCTACTTATTCCACTCTACTCCACATCACTCTACTTTATGCCACTCTACTCCATGCCACTCTACTTCATTCCACCCCACTCTACGCTGCTCTACTGAATGCCAATTCACTCTACTACACTCCACTCAATGCTATTCCACTTCACTCTACTCCACTCTTCTCCATGCCACTCCACTCATCACCACTCTACTCAACTCGATCCAACTCTGTGCCACTGTATGTCACCTACTCTACACCACTCAACTCTACGCCACTCTATCCTGCCCACTCAACACCACTTTACTCCACAGAATGCCACTCTACACCACTCTGTCACTCTACATCTCCCTACTTGATGCCACTCTATTGTATGCCACACCACTCTACTCTACGACACATTCAACGCCACTCAACTCTATGTAACTCTACTCCATGCCTCTCTACTCCACTCCACCCCAGTCAATGCCACTCAACACTGCTCTATGCCAGTCCACTCTACTCCACTCTATGCCTCTCTGCTCCACGCCACTCAACTCTATTCTACTCTACTCCACACAATGCCCCCCTACGTCACTCTACACTGCTCCACTTTACACCACTCTACTCTATGCCACTTCACTCTATGCCTCTCCACTCTATGCCACACCACTCTACTCTATGCCACACTTAATGCCACTCAACTCTATGTAACTCTATTCCAAGCCTCTCTACTCCACTCCACCCCACTCTATGCCACTCTACTCTATGGCACTCTATACTGCTCTATGCCAGTCCACGCTACTCTACTCCACTCTATGCCTCTCTCCTTCACTCCACCCCACTCTATGCCACTCTACTCTATGGCATTCAACACTGCTCTATGCCAGTACACTCTACTCTACTCCACTCTGTGCCTCTCTGCTCCCCGCCACTCAACTCTATTCTACTCCACTCCACACAATGCCACCCTACGTCACTCTACACTGCTCCACTTTACACCACTCTACTCTATGCCACTCCACTCTTCAGCATTCTACACCACTCCACTCTATACCACTCTACTGTACAGCACACTACTCTATCCGACTCCACTCTTCTCCACTCTATGCCACTCTTCGCCACGCCTCTCTGCTCTATGCCACTCGATGTTCTATGCCATTCTTCTCTATGCCCCTCTACTATGAGCCACTGCATTTCAGGCTACATCACTCTATGTGAGTTTACTCTATGCCACTCTACTCTAAGCAACGGCACTCTATGCTGTTTCCGTCTATGCAACTTTACGCCACTCCGGTCTATGCCACTCTACTCTATGCTCCTCTACTGTATGCCACTCCACACTACTCTAATCTATGTCACTGTACTCGACGCCACTGCACTTCACTATATGTCCCTCCACGGCTCTCTACTCCACTCTCCTCTAAGGCACTCTACTCTATATCATGCCACTAACTTTTAGTGATGCTGAACAGCAGCCGCTCTGCTGTACAACAAGGCTAGAAGACATTGGCAAAGCCAATAGCTCTCAAAAGGTGAGACTTATTTGCTTTGCCAATGCTTGGTTAAGGTATTGTGAGCTTTGAAAAATACATTTCCATGGCCTGGGGACATTCGCAACATGCCATGCTGACAGGCAAGTGAAAAGTGTTAAAGCCAACCTTTAGAGTGACGAAAATACACCCTGAGACGTTCAGAATCCTGACCTGTGCCGGCCCTGCTTTTTGCGTCTAAGAAAGGCCCGAACCCGAAACCAGATGCTTCGGCGGTCAGGAGGGACCGACGCCGCTGTCGGGACGGTTTAACGATACCTGACATCAGAGGTCGGTGCACACTCCTCAAGGTCAGAGGCCGGGCACCAGGGCCCCGGGGAGCCCCTGCGCACATTAGTCTATTTCCAAGAGGGGGCTGCTGTGGTGAGGCGGGGAAAGGGAGGGGGGGGGGGAGAGGGAGAGCAGTGACGGAACCGGACGTAAACATCAGAGCCGTCAGGTCATGAAATCTTATGCACAACAGAAGATTACTTTATATCCACCCTCATGGGCCAGGGAAGAAGGCTCAGATTTCAAAAAGGTCTCTGTGGAGGCAGACATAGGTTTCAAACTAGGGGTCTGTACATATTATAAAGTGACAACATCCCTAAAGCCGCAAGGTGTGGAGAAGCAGCCCAATGCAGACCAGTCACTCTGCGGCACAACCCTGCAGTGCTGTCAATCACTCCCACTGCACTAGGCACACAGCCCCGGCCGCCATGATGTCAAAGACATGCAACGCACTAGACACGCCACTCTACAATGTCAAAGACACAAAGCTGTGCACAGCACAAGACAAAGCTCCGCAATCATGTCCAAGACATGCACAGCACTAGACACATCACCGTGATCATGTCAATGTCCCAAAGACATACACAGCACTAGACAAAGCACTGCAATCATGTCAAAGATACAAAGACACGCACAGCACTAGACACAGCTCCGCCTTTATGTCAAAGACATACACAGCATTAGACACAGCACCACGATCATGTCAAAGACACACAGACATGCACAGCACTAGACACATCACCGCAATCATATCAAAGACATAAAGACATGCACCGCACTAGGCACAGCACTGCAATCATGACAAAGACACAAAGCTGTGCACAGCACTAGACACAGCCTACCTTCATGTCAAAGACATGCACAGCACTAGACACAGCACCACAATCATGTCAATGTCCCAAAGACATGCACAGCACTAGACACAGCACTGCAATCATGTCAAAGACACAAAGACACGCACATCACTAGACACAGCTCCACCTTTATATCAAAGACATGCACAGCACTAGACACAGCACCACGATCATGTCAAAGACACACAGACATGCACAGCACTATACACAGCCCCACGATCATGTCAAAGACACACAGACATGCACAGCACTAGGCACAGCACTGCAATCATAACAAAGACACAAAGCTGTGCACAGCACTACCAACAGCCCCACCTTCGTGTCAAAGACATGCACAGCACCACAATCATGTCAAAGACACACGGACATGCACAGCACTTGACCCAGCAACGCCATCATGTCAAAGACATGCACAGCACTAGACACAGCCCCACTTTCATGTCTAAGACACACAGACATGCACAGCACTAGACACAGCACCACAATCATGTCAAACAGCCCCGCCTTTATGTCAAAGACATGCACAGCACTGGACGCAGCACCACGATCATATCAAAGACACACAGACATGCACAGCACTATACACATAGCACTGCCATGATGTCAAGTCACCACTAAGCTTTGCAATGATGTCACCCATCCACGCCCCTCAAGCACACGAAGGCCTGAGGCTGAGGGGCCGCCATCACTGTGGCTTCTCAGCTCTGCCGCGCCCGTTACCTCAATGACTCCCCCTACACTGCAGTCACAGGCTCGCCAGTCGCCATCATTCCAGCACAGCAGCACTAGACACCCAAGCCTGCAACAGGTTTACCACTCCCTCAGCACTAGACACACAGCTCTGCCACGATGGCAATCCCGACACAGTATTGTGTTGGCATAATTCGGTTCAATTAAAGTCCCTGGTTTATAACGGCCAATCAGACTACGGAACCAATCCAATCCTTCGCTTTCCAGATAGCAAGTAACTCCCAAGGGGTTCCAATTCCAAGTATGTTTAATTACAATGTCTAAATCAGGATATGATGCGACGTTTTCTAGACAAATCCCGCCTGCACACCAAGACAAAATATTCTGGCCACCAAAGTATTCTTTCAGCGTATTATCCCTGTGCGAGGCCTCTTTCAGGAATCCTGGGGCAGAGAGGGTTGCAGGGCTGAAGCTGTGACCCGCACTGCAAAACTGAACACAAACGCCGGAAGTGAACAATGCAGTAGTGATATCAAAGGCATAATGACTGAATAGGGAGCAGTGACACCGGCGTAGGCGGTCTCCATCGATAAAAGATCCTTTAGCTGCAACTGATGCCAGGAACCACACGCTGCCCTCATGATAAAAAGCAGTGAGTAATGGTACATATACCCTCAGTAATGGTCTTGTGACAGCTCTCTGGGGTCCCTGTCTGCCTCTCCCACATGACTGAGACTAGGGAGAGTGAACAAAGTCCTTCTGCTAACTGGCACGCCAGAGGGGCATCAGGGTCAAAGGTCGTGTCACACCAGGGCACAGCCTTCCTGTGCAATGGCTGCAGCTGGTTGTTTTCACTTCTTCCTGTCCGAACTCCTCGCACTTGTCCTTTTCTCTGCATTCCCCTTTGAGCCAGGATACCTCCAGAGCCCTCACACGCAGCAGTCAGTCAGCGCCTTCCCTCAATGGCATGGTCAAGGCAGCTTGTCTCCTGGCAGGTTGCATAACTTCCAGGCCCCTGGTCTGAAACCTGTCGAAGAGAAATTGACAGCTAGCATCCTAAACTCCATAGCGCAGAGAAGCCTCTCACTCCACCGCTGCGGCGCTCCAGATTTTGGATGAGTGACGGGGGCTTCTGCCATACACTTATCCTTACTTTGCAGGCAGAGATAGTGTATTCCACAGTGCAGCTCTGGGACTGGTAAGACTCGAGGCTGGTCAAGCCACAGACAGAGTCCTTTAGAGTCTGCGGTAAAGGGGGATGGGGCTGTGACCTTCCAGACAGGGAGACCCAAAACAAAAGTACAAAAGATGGAGAGCCCTCACACTTAACCAGCTCTAAACCTGCTGCGGGTAGCACTTCAGGGAAAGAATAGAGCAGGACGGAGGGGTATAGCTTTTGCCTACACTGCACAGAGACTCTCTACTTCCTACCCTCTACATCACTGGTACTTAACCTTTTGACTTCTGTGGTCGCCTAGTCAATCAATGCTGGAAGTCGAAGACCAGTACACGAGCAAATTTTACAATTTGCACCTCAGAACAATACACAGAAATACAGAAACTAGTATATATCAAATAAATACACAAAGTATATAATGTGTTATTTAATGCATAACATAAAGTATACAAAAATCAACATTTGTAATTTTAATGGAAGATTTGATCATTTCAAAATGTGGTTTTATTACTGAAACACAAAGCAATATACTAGAATCAAGCACATAACTTTGTCTTTTTTTGCACCTATTATTTGTTTGTTTTTTGGTTGGTGCAGGCCAGTGCATCAATTGAAGGCTTCGGTCGTCCATACTAGGTTCTGCTTGCTGTACCTCTTCTGCTCCAACAAATCCAGTATTGGATACCAACTTGATTTTTAGCCGTTAGTCTCTTATTCCTTCACATTTACAGAATATTTTAAAATCTTTAGTTATACAGTTTGCTTTTTCATGCATAAAAACTATTAATCTGCTAATACTATTTATTTTTCGAACAGTCGCAGACCCCAGATATTAAGAACCGCTGCTCAACAACCTAGAGTCTGGTTCATGTTCAGAGAAAAATGCATTCCATTTCCTGGCTGCTAGATATATACACAGCAAATATACTCCATGCACACCGCAATAAACATACATAGAATAATCATACATGTGTCATGAATGTCTGAAATGGATGAAGTGAAGGGCCCAATTGCTGGAACTGACAGACACATATAAAACCAAGGAAGGGCCATAGGTAACTCTCCCTGGCACATGACAGGTAAAAAGTCCTGTTCTACCACCATACATCTGTTGCTGCCACCACTCTCAGTCTTCCACAGGCTGGTGAGCTGCTAGTAGCAAGCGCAGTAAAGGAGTGTGCACATTGTGTGGCACAACAAAGGCCACGAGCACTGCTTTGAGTCCCATTTCACCTCACAATGGGCCTTCACCAAATAGGCAAAAGTGTGAGAATGGCCAAAAATTGAAAAATCATCAGATATTTGCTAGTGGAAGCACAGGGTAGGGTTGTATGCTCTCCTGAGCCATGCAGGGGCACTCTTATGTCTCAACACCTGCAATACACAAGTAACTTTTTAAAATTCCGTTGATCCAAAATGATCAGATTGTGTACATAAACACAGGTATGCAATAAGTTCCCATGAAAATTTTGGGAGGCCCATTTTTTCCTTGCTCAGTATTGCAACTAGATTGGAAATGTACATATTAACGAATATGGGCAAAGCCAACAGGTCTTGCCTTTAAAAGGAGATTGCCAAACTCTTGCCTTTGCTAATGATTGATTGTATTGGAAAAAACAAAACAAAAAGTACAACGGGCCTTGGAGCACCACAATGTCACTGTAAACAAAGGGTGGGCTTCTTGGAACATTTGTATTTATAAGAAAAAAACAATTCAAGATGCCCACCGGTGCACAACGACCCATGTGCATGCATGATCATCAACGTTGGAATGTTTTTTCTCATACAGAAAAAGTATTCCAAGATAATTGCTAATGCACGCGCATACATACTCATGCATCAGAGTGCACTGGTAGCCATTTAGATTTTTTTTTACTGTTTAATATACTGTTCTGGGATTTCAGAACGATTAATTAAATTTAAAAAAATGTATATGCACAATGCCATACAAAGTAAAACAGGTGAGCGGTCCGACAGCAGGGAGCAGCTGCTGGACTGACTCAGAAATAATAAAAAATAAATAAAAACCAAATGCACTTGCTGGAAGAAGAGGCGTGAGAGTTCACTTGCTGGGCCCACACACGATTATTGTACAAACAAATAACAAATATATAAAACACAGAACTATGAAGCAGGGGGCAGCAAGAATGTGGGGGCTGAGCAGCACAACAGTGGTGTTGGTGGACTGGCGAGAAGAGGGAGAAAAGCCATGAGTTCCCCTAGAGTGCTAAATGAAAAAAGAAAAAGTAGTTCTCTCCTGTCAGATTTGGAAGGCTACAACCCAACCAATAATAAGGACGGGGAAGACATTATGCTCTAGTTAAGACAAAGCCCACTCTATGTATTGTATTGTTTACAATAGGTCTTTGAGGCAAGGCTTAACAAGGTAAAGTACCAATAGCATCCCAGTCACAGCCCCACAGTAGCCTATACTAATCCATCTATGATTGGTTGCATATCGCACCTAAGAGACATACACATTTTATCATGGAAAGCTATTAACAACTCCACCAGAGTACTGACAACCTCCAACAATAGGTTTCAACCAACGTCTTTTAAACCCTCATTAAAGTTTAGAAAAGGTCAGGCTTGGAATAAGTGAAGAACAGGATCCTGGAGATTAGGCTGACAGACATTCAGGATAGTAGGCGGGCCTTCTGGAAGTCAGTGACTATGTGAACTCAGTCTCTTAAACAAGAAAAGAGTGTCATATGGTTTAACAAGACCACACGAAGGAGCGTAAGAAAAAGAACCGGCCTCACTCAGGTCAGTTAAGAAAGCCCTCACTCACCACCTGGTGATGACATGCTTCATCATTGGGCCCCACTAAAGAGGCCGAGTGCCACTTTAGTGTGCTTCGACGCCAGATCTACTACGGAGCAGGACTTGTGAGTTCAGGCGTGCAGCGAGAATTAAATTATAAGGTGGTGAAAGGGTTAACAATGTCTTTAGTGTATCCAAAAAATGATTTATTGTTCGATCACTTAGGACATATATTTAAAATTATGTGTAGGAAAGTAGTCCACAAATAATTGTGTGGTTATTTCCAAAGTTAGTTAATCGTCAGTCAACATGTTTCTGCCTTTGAAATGGTGTAAAGTTACCAGGCATTCGTCAGGACTCTAGAAGTGTACTAAACCCTGGCGGTATGGACACGCTAAGGCCCACCCTTACCTAGGGACGTGAAAGTGAAAAGGAAAGTGAAAAAAGTGCAAAAAAAGGAAGAGAAATTTGTCTTCCTAATAACTCCTGGTTTAGGAGGCTTTCTATATTAGGTTTCTGCACTTTGATGGTGTAACAGTGGTACACCATGGGTCACGGGAGGGGGGTGGAAGCGTAATTGGCACAGCGCCCTTGACGCTAGGCACCCTCTGTATACCTGCGATACCCTCTGACCGCACCCCGACGATGGGGTCAGTCAGGCCCTGGCCGTCAGGCCCTGGCCTACTCTGGGGCTGGGGGAGGTAGGTATTCTAATAAAAGGCAGAAGGCCGCCATTTTGTTTTCATTGGAAGCCACAGATCTGCAGTGCTGAATAATAGAAAAATTCCCAATTATGACACTAGAGAGGTCCCTCACGGACCCCCGACCACGCCTAAGTGGGCTGGGCATCCCTACCTTGCCGCTTTAAATCTTTTTTTACATTTATATACGGAACAGGGGACTCAGTAGATTTCTTATCTCACCTCGTGTTCTTTCAGGTCGGCGAATCCTCTGTGGTGTGAAATATGCAAAGTTTTTTAGCCCTAATTTCTCCAAAATTATTAAACGGATTTACACAAAATATAAAAAAGCACACTTTTCGAACTAAGATCTTACTTTCCACCAAATTTGGTGGAATTCTGTTAAGTGAATTTGGCTGAGGGTGTATCTAATTTTGCTCTGAAAAAGTTAATAGGAAAAACGTGTTATGGTACTCCCCTTTTTTTCTGAGTCCGTGACAGATCATCCTCAAACTTTCCAGGAAGGAGCTGTGATGAATACCACTTTTTTGTGTAAAGTTTGATGAAGATTTGTCAAACGACAACAAATTTATTAGCAAGCAAAACAAACATTCTATGGAAATGTGGTCTTCGTAATGCAAGGAGGTATATATATATATATATATATATATATATATATATATATACATTCCTCACCAAATGCCACTGCGCTTGAAATGGCACACTCGGTGTTCTTTTCTGTCCGGATTTGTTTGCCTTTCACTGCCCGCTTTTCTTTTTTTTCTCCATTCCCGACGCATTTTAAGGCAGCAACGCCTCTTATTCATGGGCTATCATAGAGGCACAGACACTCTCACCTGTTCGTCACTCTTTTTATTGAAATGAGTTCAGACCGCCCTCAGTGGGCGTGGCTTCTGATGTCAATTGCATTTTGGGAAATGCAGTCCGTTCAGGTAAGACACTCTTCCTTAAGTAGGCTCCATGCACCTGTCACAATTTCTTTTATTTAGTATCCTTTAGTAGGGCGGAATTTCAAAGAGCAGGCTTTCTTTAACTAAGAACATCGTGCCGTCCGGAGAATGGTCGTCCTAAAGAAAGCCTGCTCTTTGAAATTCTGCCCTACTAAAGGATACTAAATAAAAGAAATTGTGACAGGGGCATGGAGCCTACTTAAGGAAGAGTGTCTTACCTTAACGGACAGATATAAGACAGGGGGAGAAGGAGGAATGAGAGACTAGGTCGCCCTCCAAAGTCTTAGTGCATAAGTTGGAATCCAAATTACTGGGTCCCGAGACCTAGCTCCAGTTTAGGAAACTGAACTAGTTTATCAGTGTAACCTTACGAGAAAGAAAAATTTCTTTCTAGTGTCCCCTCACTCACCGGGGTTGCCCCACGGTGACATGCTTCATCTGTGTCATTGGGGCCATCCCAGTTCTCTACGAAAAGGGGCGTGCTACGACTCAGGAACTACGCAGGAGCACTTAAAAGTGAAAGACTATGTGTGGTGCAAACAAATGGTGGAGTGGGTGTAAGTGAGTTAAAAATATTGTGCTTAGTGGGCCTCAACAGATTTATTATGCTCCTAGGCAGGTATGTTAAAAGTGGGGTACAACCCCTGGTAACGGAAGGATGTCACACACGCAGCAAAGGCCCTCCGGAGCCATCGACGAGCGGCCCTCAGACCTAGTAGTTAATCTATCAAGTATCGAACTGACATCTATTCCGATACAAGTCCTAAACAAAGGCTTAGGCTTTGTACCTACCTCTCACACTGACAAATTCAAACTGTGTTGTGAGCTTAAAGAATTTCTTAGAAAATTGAAACTCCAAGTCTTTTTCAAAGATAAGAAGCACAATGACCAAATTGAATCAGACACCGGACTAAAGAAAAAAATCAACTTTTGTCCCACCACCCGGAAATTTACCCGTTGAAATTCTGGCATTTGAAAAGGCCATCATGAAGGAGGTGAAAGAACTTGACCCACGCACAGTGAAAGTGTTCCAGAACACAAGCAATATGGAACTGCAAGCAATACAGGAACTATCTAAAGACAGCACCTTAACTATAAAACCTGCAGACAAGGGAGGGGCTATTGTTCTACAAAATATATCTGACTATAGACAGGAATGCTTACGACTTCTTGCAGACACCAGGAATTACATCATCATAAAAGAGGATCCCACAGAACGGTTGAGAATATCTATTGCATACCTCATCGAAGAATCATTGGCTAATGACTGGATGAGCAAAAAAGAAACTGAATTCCTAGTAAATAATAAACCAGTCATTCCCTACTTCTATACAATCCCCAAGATTCACAAATGCTTGGACAAACCACCGGGAAGACCTATAGTCTCTGGCATAGGTTCTGTCCTTGAACCTCTTTCCAAATACGCAGATGCGTTTTTAAGACCTCTATTGCAGAAAACAGATACCTATCTGCAAGACACAAAGGATGTCCTCTGTCTACTCAAAGAACAAAGTTTTAACCCCACCTCTAGCATTCTCATCAGTCTGGATGTGGAGAGTCTTTATACTAGTCTCCCCCATAAAGAAACTCTTGAAATATTGGAAGAAGTCCTCTTTGATTCCCAATTGAATTATAAAACACCAAGGCATGTGGTGCTGGAATGTTGCCGTCTGGCCCTCACCGAAAACTTCTTTCGGTTTGAGGAGACACTGTACCGCCAACAACATGGGACCAGCATGGGCAGCACTTTCGCGCCGAGCATAGCAGGATTATATGTGCATCATCTTGAACAAACAAAGATTTTGAGTAATGACAATCCCTACAGGCACCATATTACATTATGGAAACGTTACATCGATGACGTTCTAGTAATATGGGAAGGAAATGAGAATGAGGCTCTCTGTTTTTTCAATTGGTTAAACCAACAGGATAGTTTCCTTAAATTTACCAATACCATGAGCAGATCCCACCTGATATATTTTGGACCTGAACATTCTGGCAGATGGAGGAACTTTAAGGACAACAACACATTTTAAGCCCACAGCAAGAAACTGTTTTCTGACCTACGACAGTTTTCATCCTAGACACCTTAAACAAAACCTCCCCTTTACCTAAGGTTAAGGAGGAACTGCACAAACAAACAGGACTACCTCATGCAAGCAGAAGACCTGAGCTTGAAATTGAAAGAAAGGAACTACCCAAACAAACTAATAAAGAACGCCAAAAAGAGGGCAGGAAATAATCACAGGGATGCACTGTTAGAACCAAAAGTAAAAAATACCACTGAGAACATACGACCTATTTGCATCACAACTTTCAACAAAGTGTCGGGTCAAGTGACTAAAATAGTAAAAAAACATTGGCCGATTGTCAACAGTGGAGACCTCAACATACCTATGCCGATGTTTAGCCATCGCCGAGGGATGAATCTGAGAGATCATTTGGTCCACACTCGTCCAAAACCAACTAACACCACTACCAGACTTCAACCTTTACCAACGGGCCACTACCCTTGTAACAACTGTAGTGTGTGTCATTTGACATCAACCACAAAGACGGTCATCTTTAATAACAATGTCACATGGCAGCTGAAGCAGATGTCCAATTGCAATACCAGTGGAGTTGTGTACTTGATCACTTGTAGTTGCAACTTACACTACATTGGAATGACCACACGTAAGATCAGCACCCGAATAGTTGAACACAGGAGCAACATCCGGTGTAAACGAGCAACAACACGCATGACGAACCATTTCATTGAAAAGAACCATACACCCAATGATATGACGTGGGTGGTGCTGGAAGTTGTAAAAACTAAAGAAAACCAAGAAAGAATACTCCATGAGCGTGAACAACGATGGGTGTTCAAACTTCATACGGACACCCAAGGACTCAATAACGACATTCCGTGGGGCGCTTTCAGGAACTAGAATTATCCTCTGTATTTTCTATCTTGTGGTACCTTTTTATCGTTGTACAACCCCCCCCCTTTTTTATCTATGACCCTACGTTGAACCTGGCACGCATATCAATGCATATTAACTACAGTGCTTTATGACTTAAATACCACTATCCAAAGAGGGACATCAAAGGTCAGTATGACTGCCGCAGCCCTTATTGTAACTATACTAACAATAATGTTATTAAGTCCTGTTATACCATACTTTTTCTGCATTTACTTGCCCTGTTAGAGTCTGCACATTGAAGACGACCAGTTACCTGTGGGCTCTCTTCAGTAACCGTAAAATAATTTCCCCAAAATAATTGTTTTTAAGAACAACTGTCTGACTAGTAACCATCATTTACTATAATCAAGTGAGAGCCACCAGTACTAATTACACATTCAACTAAGTCCCGCATCACGATATAAATGTGTGGCAGAAACTCTCTTTTCACCTTCCTTGAACAACTATCGTATCCGATAGTTTTCCCTTTTGCACGCGTAACTCGCCCAAGCAAAACCGCTACGATTTATCAATACCCTTTATTGCACCACAGAATAGCATACTCCCAATATGGCCGCCGCGACCTTTCGGTCTAGCGGTTTGGGGAGGAACCCGGAAGTCCGTTTCCATTTAATATTACCGGAGCAGCAGATGAGTAAGATGCGGTCCCGGGCAGGCTGTTATTAGGTATAATTGAGCGCTTTCACCATCTGGGAAGTAAGTAACCTTTCTTCACGGAACCATGAGAGATCGGATTTGGTGTCTGTGCAAATATCGATTGCCAGCTTGCGAACTGATAATCATCGATCTCCCCTTCTTTTTCCCTTATGGACCAACAGCAGTGTGTCCAATAGGTGAAATCGAACCTCCTGAGAGACCATGAAGTGCTATTAAGCACAATACAAAGTAAATATCGAGAGACTTATTTTATCTATGTATCTGTTATATGTTTTCCGTGTCTATCGTTTTGGTCACATTAAGTCCTGTCTTGTTTTTATGTGTGAATTCACAATCACTCAGCACAGTTAAAATGTCCAACACTTGGCATGACAGCCTGCACGCACCAATATGATGCAACCTTCCACCATAGCACCGGATGTGTGCGGCATGAAGGTATACTATGTGACCCTTCCTACCGGGAGGGGATGAATGCTACTAATGATGTGCTTTTTCTTTACAGCATCAGAAATCAGTACAAACGTATGTATTTCCAATGCGAACGCATGTCTTTGTTATTAAGTGTATTTTCTTAATCTATCACTCCCTAACTAGGGCCATAGGAGTGGCAAATGCAGGGCTGGTCCCGGCATGGTCCTGAAGAAATGCTAGGGGTAGCATGAAACATGTTGACCTTTCACTTTCACTGAACCAATCCTCATTACAGGTTGGTTTACAGTGATATTCACCTCACTTTTAACATACCTGCCTAAGAGCATAATAAATCTGTTGAGGCCCACTAAGCACGGTATTTTTAACTCACTTACACCCACTCCACCATTTGTTTGCACCACACATAGTCTTTCACTTTTAAGTGCTCCTGCGTAGTTCGTGAGTCGTAGCACACCCCTTTTTTTAGAGAACTGGGATCGCCCCAATGATGAAGCAAGTCACCGTGGGGCAACCCCGGTGAGTGAGGGGACACTGGAAAGAAATTTTTCTTTCTCGTAAGGTTACACTGATCAACTAGTTCAGTTTCCTAAACTGGAGCTAGGTCTCGGGACCTTGTTACCTGAACGGACTGCATTTCCCAATATGCAATTGACATCAGAAGCCACGCCCACTGAGGGCGGTCTGAACTAATTTCAATAAAAAGAGTGACGAACAGGTGAGAGTGTCTGTGCCTCTGTGATAGCCCATGAATAAGAGGCGTTGCTGCCTTGAAACGCGTCGGGAATGGAGTAATGAGGAATTGAAGAAAAGCGGGCAGTGAAAGGCAAACAAATCCGGACGGAAAAGAACACCGAGTGTGCCATCTCAAGCGCAGTGGCATTTGGTGAGGAATATATATATGTATGATATATGTATCATGTGATCAAGCCTCTGGCTAGAGGCGAAACGCGTCATGCGGGCTTGCTGGATGCTATTCTGCTTCACGGAATAAATCACTGATTTTGCACCGAATTTGGGTCTGACGTATCCGTTTTTACAGTTCGAGCAGTGTGACTGGGATGCAGCAGCGTCGAACGGAGTGAAAGCAATATATATATATATATATATATATATATATATATATATATATATATATATATATATATATTCATATATATTCTTCCAGCTCCCAGGTACAACAAGTACAGCACACACGAGAAACTTTTCACCCAGAGGTTATTGGGGTTGTTTGTAACACAAAGGATGCGTTTTGGCGACTGCCTTTGTCAATTTCAAATTTCACACCGCAGCTCGAGACAGCGATATTTAAATAAAAATAATAACAACAGTTCATTGGATGTTCGCAGTGAGGTACAGCCAAAACGGACAAAGGACTACCCAGATGGGTTTGAGAGACATTTCGGCCATCTTAGAACGTGCAAATCATTACGGTTAGTGTGCAAGTGTGTGCAGCTGTATACCATCTTATGCATGTGCATCTATGTACATATATACATATATACATTTTAATGCAAGAATTAATAAGAAATAATAATAATGCCCTGTATGGGCTCATGCTATGCAATATTTCATAATTAAATTGTCTGGACAATTTAAATAACCAAAATGTACCATGATTCTGCCCTGAATGGGCACATTGCCTGAATGTTCAATGTTGACCTCAACCACCTGAACTCAATACCAATGAACTAAATCTATACATTTTGGTATAAACTGTACAGACCACAAAAATATTTTCATACTCAAAACTCAAAAATTGTAAATGGAGACACAACTTCCTAATGTGGAAGATGATAAACTGGAAATCAAGGAGCATTAGTTCACAAAGAAATGATAATGATGAGTGCCAGTCTATTGTAGACATAGAAATATTTCAGAAATGGAGTCATGCATGGCTTAATAGTTATCTCACAGTATATCCAGTATTTACACATATTTACACATATCTACATAAAGTCACAAGTGCACAGCTAGTTCCTCACCGCTATTGAGTCCATGAGGTATTTTTGTCTGCATGTCGATGATATAGCGGGACTCTAGTCTGTGGAGTCTGAGTAATCTGTCCCCTCCACGAGAGTTACTTGGCACATGATCTAAACAGAAGTAGCGCAACAGATCCCTATGGCTTTCCAGGAAGGAGCTGAGTGAATACAACTTTTTTGTGTAAAGTTTCATGGAGATTTGTCAAACTACAGCAAAGTTATTAGCAAGCAAAACAAAAATTCTATGGAAATGTGGCCTTCATAATGGGAGGAGGTATATAAATATATATATATATATATATATATATATATATATATATATATATATATATATATATATATATATATATATATATATATATATATATATATATATAGAGAGAGAGAGTTATTAGCAAGCAAAACAAAAATTCAATGGAAATGTGGCCTTCGTAATGGGAGGAGGTATATATATATATATATATATATAACAATCCAGCCGGTAGCCGCGCCTAACATTCCAAGCGCAGAATCCAGCGCGTGGACACAAAAAGTACGCCCAAAGCCAGTCTTTCGATATCTGTTGCTTTTATTTAATCATAAGGTGCAGGGTGAAAAGATGCCGAACAGACGCGTTTCGGAAAAAGCGTCCTTGCTCACTGTATATATATATATATATATATATATATATATATATATATAGAGAGAGAGAGAGAGAGAGAGAGAGAGAGAGAGAGAGAGAGAGAGAGAGAGAGCAGAAGCGGGAGAGAGAGTGTGTGTGTGTGTGTGTGTGTCTATCAGTGTTACCACAGATGATTGTGTAGATCTGGTGTCCTACATAGCAGCCTTGAGTATGGGTAACTGCATTGCACAGCAGAATGCCTAATGAACTCCGATCTGTCGAATTGTTTCACAAAAATCAACAACAGGTATTTCTGTTTGTTCCAATGGAATATCCACCAAAACTAGTTCCCAGCGTGTCATACACCAAAATACAGGCCCCACTTGAAGAACTTGGAATTTGTGAAAAGACAGAGTACAGTTGCACAACAACTATAAGAAATGTATTTGATACTCAACCACACATATTTTTGTAAGGAAAGAACTAAAAAAGGAAAGAATACATTAAAAAATAGTCATAAAGTCATACAACAAGCCAGAACCTTGGTTTTGAAAACATGGGTAATGCCCATAAGCAGTGATAAGAAGGAATGAAGGATAAAGGTGCCTGCAAAGAGTTTAAACAGAAGTCCGGGCTTTAAAGGGTATGGGCAGTGTTACCTGTAGTCGCTACTTCCAGCGCTTACAGTCCCTCACAGATGCACTCTGTTTTTAGCAGGTGGCGCACTAGCAGGACCAGAAATTCCATCAATGACAAGAGGGGTTGTTTCTTTGATTTAACAGTTCAGAGGCCGGCAGCAGGCAGTGTGAAATAAACATGTGTGATTGTGTTTCACAAGGCAATGAGAGAGCGAGGATATGGAATTAATGCCAGAGCTGCTGACTGTGGAACTGAGAAAACAGGTTCCAGTCTCCATGCTCTGGTAAACTTTTGGGTCATGTTTGCTACATATAACTGTCAGTGGAAACAATTACACTTTCAGGAAGTTTCTCAGTTCAGTTTAAAAACTCACTTTTAATAAATCCTTATCACATAACCTGATGTACTAAAATCAGGGCCACTGGAATTATGCTGCAAAGGGTAAACCAAAATATGCTGCAAGGTTGACTAAATTATGCAACAAGAAAAGGAAAGTTATGTAGCATAATGCGGTACTTTTTAAAAAGTATTACTTCATTGTTTTGTCATTTTTACACAGGATAAAACTCTGTTCAAAGTTTTCACCTCATTACTACCAGTAAGTAAGTAAATTTATTATGCATGATTAATTAAAACCGTTGCATTCAGAACATTAAGAGTACATTTAAAAGAAAATATTGCATTAAAACAATTTAAGATAGAATACAAGGTTAAAAATGCTTTGGTATTGTGTTTAAAAGACCTTACAACTGTATTAGCACTGCTGGCACAGACATGAAGGCCTGTGTAAGGTCAATTATGCAAACTTTCTTGGTTGACCAGTGGTGTGGACCAGTTCTACATCTTTAAATCTCTGTAATAGGTCTTAACTGTTGACAGCAGGTTTTTTCAATCTCAGTGCTGTTAGATCGAAGAATTTTGTAAAGCGGCAGTTTAGCTGCACTATGGTAGGGTTAAAGCACAGCATCACTGCCTGCCTGCAGGACCTCACTCCATACTGGTTAAATATTGGTTTTAACAGTGCCTTCCGAATGTCCTCTAGTTTCTTGTATATGCATATGATATGGATCAGAGACTCAGTGTCTTTCGCACACAGACGGCAGATCTGATCGCTCCCTCTACCTTCCCACGGTGGCAAAAGCGGACTGATCGGTCCGACTCCCAACCGAAGCCTTAGGAATTTTTCTTTGATCACAAGCTTGGATCCGACCTTGAGGTAGGGGCTGGGGATTAAGAGCTACATAATTGTTAAGCACGTAGTTCAGGGACACTGTATCGGCAGCTCTGATTTTGTGCCAGCTCTTTAAAAAGGCGCCCTGCCTTTCTACTTCCTGTTTTTGAAGACCGAATTCCAGTCTTATTTGGGCAGGTGAAACAAATTTGGGGAGTTGGAAAATCGCACGGTAGGAGGTTGCAATTGTGCAATCGAGGATAGCAGCGTCTCTCCCTGTCGTGGATTCGCTCCCATAGGTGACTGTTGGTTGAAGTTTCGCTCGCAGGACTTTTAAAAAGGGGTCAAGTGTTAAGTCCGGAAGCAGTTTCTTCAGGGGTTTTAAAGCCAAGCAAGTCATTACTCCCTTCCTTTTTAAGGATTCTAGCTGTGGTTTAAAAGAATTATTTTTGTCTAAAAGCACTCCCAAGTATTTGAGGGTTGTTACTTGATCCAGACATTTGCCGTCCAGGTGCCAGTGAGGATTTGACTTCTTGCGGTGGTTTACGGCCATAACTTTTGATTTTTTGAAATTTATTTTTAAGGCGTTCCGGTGTGCATTACTACCAGTTTAACGACCTAATGGAGAAATAAGCAACTGCAAGAAGGACAGTTAACATTTGCAAAGGGCCTTCCCTTGCATGCACACACATATAGCCACAATTTTAGCAACGTTTGATCCCTTTTGATCAACTTCTACACTCCCAAGCGCCTCCTCAGATCAACCAACCACGCCCTCGCCGCCGTCCCCCGCATCCGAAGAGCGACAACAGGAGGAAGATCCTTCTCCTACCTGGCCGCCAAGACCTGGAACTCACTTCCCACCAATCTGCGCCTGACCCAAGACCACCTCTCCTTCAGGAAGAAGCTCAAGACCTGGCTGTTCGAGCAGTAGCGGCACCCCCCCCCCCTCCCAGCGCCTTGAGACCCTACGGGTGAGTAGTGCGCTCTACAAATGACCTGATTGATTGATTGATTGATTGATTGATTTGAGCTAGAAACAAATAATTTTTTGTCAAAATCAGCAGATTATGCAGCAGATGATTATGTGGGAAGTAGGGCAAATTCATAATTATGAGAAAAAGCCATGTCTGCAGAATTGAATAATTCCAGTGGTCCTGACTAAATTAAGAAATGAAATGAAAAATTGCATTTGTATAGCGCATAACTGCCCTGGGGCCTCGCAGCGCAGACGATTGCACGTTTTAATTTTTTTAATTTTGAAAACACTTTACCATATTCTTGCATGCTGCATGATTGACATGCCACATATTTTCAAGGCTTGGCTGCTGCATGGGCTGTTAAGAGCTAGTGCTGACCCTTGACTCATCAGTCCCTGTTAATTTGTTGGCTCGCCCACCTGTACCTTGCACCATATTCAGGGCCACCGGAATTATGAGGCTGGAGAGGACCAAATTATGTGCCAGAGTTGAATTATGCTGCAAGAAAAGGCAAATTATGTGGCATAATGCTGCATATTTTGTGATAGTATTACTTTATTATTTTGCCCTTTTCACACATGCTAAAACTGCCTCGGCGAATTCTGTACCTCATTAGTACCAATTTAACACCCAAATACAACAATTAGCAATAGAAAGTTGAACACTTTACCTTTACGAAGGGTCTTATACTCTGCAGCAATACAGGTAGTCATTGTTTTAGTAACTTTGATCCATTCAAACTAGAAACAATTTTTCGTGGTTAGAATCTGCAGATTACACAGCAGTTGATTGAACATGTGCATATGTAGCAAACCCATAGTTTTACAGAAAAGGCCAAGGCCTTGCATGCTTCTTGTGTCCCTGACCATAGTACAAGGGTGCGAGGGTTCTGTCAAGCATCGGTTTTGTACTGGACGGGGATCCTTCTCGTACAAAAAATCTCCTTTAAGACTTGTACCACTGTACGGGGGGGGGGGGCTGAGGGGGGTAGAAGGAGGGTTGGAGAATGAATGTGGTTTTGCCGCTACAGTTAAAGTTTTCTCTTATTAGTTTCATGAAATGCATCATCTGTTTGTAAGCCCAAGCCGGAAGGTTTTCCCTGAATCACGTGGTTGGGCAAGGATTCAGCGTGCTGGTTATTGTGCACCAGGGCCGGACTGGTTACCGGTCAGTTGTGTGTGCTGCCGAGCTGGGGGCTAATTTCTCTGTGGTGTGGGCTTATTTCGTTGATGGGGACGTGCGTGCGCTTTAAATAAAAAAAAAGCAAAACGAATTTCGTTTTGCACACACAGGTCCCCATCAACGAAATCATCCCCCTGCTCGGCAGGACACACAACTGCCCGGTAGCCAGTCCGGCCCTGTTGTGCACAGTCCCAGTGTATGCATTTGGACAAAGCGTCATGGCTCAACCAACTTTGGGCGAATATTCCATGTCTTACTTGCTGCACGCATTGAACATTGAACACATAGCATAACATTTTGTTGTGCTCGTGCTTGTATGACTAATATGCCTATGCCATCGTGCCTGCATTGATATGGTCTCTACTGTGATATGTAACGTATTCTTTTGAAAATGCTAATAAAATAGATTTGACAAAAAAAAAGACTTGTCCCACTGTATGTTGGCAGTACAATGTAACACACACACAAAGTTTTAAAAATAGGGACACTTTTAAAAGTTGCTGCACTGTTATGCCTTTCGCAAGGAGATGACATTTTTGGGCTCAAATTTCTGTCTTTAAATGTTAGTAGATAGGGATTTTCCTCAAAACGCAAGGGTGGTTGCATTGGAAAGCCCATGTATTACCCATGGTACGCTTCCTTGATGGAAACATGTGCAAGGTAGGGCATACTGCTAATTTGCATTACTGTGGTCAACTTTCCCAGACAAACCATGATTTGTATTGGTAACTAAATCCCACTACAACACAATGCACTGAGTTTGTGTCACTTTTGTGATGCAAGCTCAGTGCAAAGTGTTAGTAAATCTGGACCAGAATCTCTAGACAGGTACTTGTCAATATTATTAGGACGCTTTGTGTTCTTATTGCAAGATTACTAAATGACCAATGCAGAGCAAATGCTGCTGTACAGTGTACAATCAGAAGGCAATGCAGAAGCTAAAGAGGAGGAGCCCCTGAAACAAGAGAGAAAAATAGTTTGCACATGGAATTGAGCATGCCAAATTTCTGTAGTCATGTTGAGGATTGTCAAGAAGGTCTAAACTTGCTCAATCAGCTAATATTTAGTTAAGACTCTTACAGAGCACTAAATCAGAAAATTTCAAGGGTGACTAAAAAACTTAACAGCACATTAGTGTTTTCATCAAAATAGTAGGTCAATTTTAACTCTCTCTCTCTGAGACACCTCATATGTATCTGCAACTATGTTTGCAGAAGCATATTTGAATCATGTCTTTGAAATTAATGTGCCTCACTCAACACCTCCCACATAGGCCACACTACATCCAACATCTTTATCAACCATGCAGTCCTAAGGGGTGCCCAGAATCACAATGCAAATCAAAATACATCATAGCTTTGTCCAGAGTATTACACACTATATAAATATGAGAACCGAACAACCACATCACTATTTCTACTCTATACTCATCAGAAGTGGTGAGTTGTGGATGTGGGCTTCTTAGTGGGGCCATGTTGGGGCACCTCATCTGGCCAAGGCTACCTGCCTCATTATCTTGTGAGGAAAAGGAAAGGAACGAAATATGGAAGAAAAGGCGATAAAAACCCCAAAAGGGGATAGGTAGACCAAGAGGTGACAAACAAGGAGGTTGCAGACAAGAAGAGGAATGAGGTGGATGAGAAAGAAGCATATTCAAGATATAGATTTTATAGAGTAGGGCTGGATTGAGAGAGAACAAGGAGATTAGAGAGAGTCTGTGGTAGAGAGAAGAGGAGTGTGTAGATTGAAGAAAGAAGACACGATGAGGGAGAAGTGGAGCAGAGCAGAAATAGAGAAAAAAAGTATGAAGGCATGGAGGAACAAGAAAAACTAAAAGGGGAAGGAAGGAGATAAGGACAAGCGAGAGAGATTGAGGGAGAAAAGGTGCAAGGAGGAGGAGATAAGAGCAGAATGGAGATATCAAATAGAGAGGAATTGTAAGGAGAATAATTAGGGCACAAGATGCAGTAGCACTCCTGGACAGGGGTGTGAGGAGCCCACTGCACTCCTGCAATGGGTGTCTTTTAAAACCAACCCAGAGTTGAGTGGGCATTTGTTTATGGTTTGCATTAGGGTCCGTGGCAACCTTACTGAGCCACTGATTTCAGTAGCTTGCACACCACGTGATTGCATATTAATTTGTTACTTGTCTTCAGCGACGAAGCCTTAGCTGCAGTGGGCAGAGAACCTTTATTGCCGCACATATAGAAAAAAAATAGAGGGAACATGAGTTTGAGTACTGTGGATGGAGATAGAATAGCAAATGAGCGAATGTCCTTTTGAAATTGTCCATGCAGATGAGCTAATGAAAACAGGACAGACTTTTGTCACAATTATACTCAAAAGGGAATTTCCAGATGAGTTGTGGGAAATTCATTTGCTTTTATACCACAGAAGAAATACATATGTATAACCATCACAAAGATGAAAAGGAGTGAATGGCAAAGAGATTACTTCAAGCGGATCCACATATGATGTGGATTTACAGTAACAGAAAAAGGAGCACTCTTTATCTGTTCAATTGAGAGAAGACCATACAATGTTTCTTCCTTTTTAGATCATGATCTGACTTGATGTCGGATTAAAAGGGGGGAAAGGGGGCTGACTCATTCATGGTCTGCCATTGCAATCTGTGCATCTGAAGTGTTTGTAATACTATATGTAACTGGGTTAATGCATGCATTTGAGCTTGCCCCGGTTAGAAAGTATTCAAGATTGAAAGTGGAGGATGGAATGGTGGGGATTGTGATGTGTTCAGAAGAGGTCTGAAAGACCTTGTCAATAACTTTGAAAGTGATTTAAATTATATGTTTATCAATTTCCATATTTTCTTTGGCAGCACCTCTTTCAGAATATATCTGCTTTTTTATGACACCATACATTAATGTAGACATAAATCTTTTAGACTTTATTGGGTACAGCCCCAGGAGGAAAACACTTAAGTCCATATCTTCACTGAGATTTGAAATGTGTTCCTTTACAGCACTCAAACTATATTGGGGCAGCCATCTTTGGCACAGCTTTCCTACAAAAAAAGTGATTATAGCTCTGGGAAAATATGCACTGCAAGTATTTTATGACTTTTCTAGCAGTGGCAAAATCTAAGGAATTTAGAGCAAGAATCGATTGCAACCAACGTATATTTGACACGCATAAGTGTGTCACTGTTGTTGAGGAAAACTACACCAAACAGTTTGCCATATATAAGAGAGTAGTAAGTACTGTGCTTACAACAGTTGAATGCTTTGTTTGTTGACAAGCAATGCATTGCTGTATTCACTTCTTTGCATTCTTTGGTAGATATGGCCACTGGTACCATTGCTGTAGCAGTGATACAATAGCACTGATAACTGCATGACTTAAAGCTATCCCTTTATGAGCTGCCCTGATTAATTCTAATGTAGCTCTCTCATTATGTATATGCCTATCCCCTATCCCAGGTATAGAAAGCACAGGAACATTGCCTTTGGTGAGGCTATATGCATATTTAGAAGGAAAACCATCGGGAGGCTTTATGCCTTTTAATGTTGCTCCCTTTGCCACCATAATCTCTGTATCGATCTTAGTTTGAGATTGAGTTACAGCAGCACCCATGAAGGTTTGCACTGCTGTCTTTGCAGCTAAGTCTGCTGCACAGTTCAATTTAGCATGAACTCCTTCACTTTTATGTGCTATTGTCTGATGCACGTTGACCAAAGAAAGCTTGTTCGGTACAGAAGCTCCCTTTCCCCAGAGTTGTTTACTTTTTATTAGTTTACCTTTTAAATCTGTTTAGCTGCCAATGTGGCAGATCCACATTGTAACGCCATACACAGAATGCTGAGTCTGAGACAATATGTATGGAAACTGACAGATCAGCCTTTGGAATAGCAAGGAAAATGGCAAGAATTTCTGCTATTTGTGAAGTAGAACTACCTACAACTTTAATGTGCATACATAGTGCCTTAAAGGCACAGTCTTCACAAAATACCTGCACTGCAGCGCAAGCTTCCGTATATTTTTGTTTAGTGCAAACCATTGGCTGGTCAGAGCCATACATTTAGAACACACTTTGTACTAATGTATGGGTAAAGATATTTGGAGTTTGTGGAATGCTGTTGGTATACTGTAAAAATTATTGAGTCTGAAATGTTAACTCAACTCACACTTTACATCAGTAGTGTTAGAAATTGGGTCTCTAGTTGGCAGAGGTTTGCATCCTGTCTAAGAAGGGACCACAATCTAAGTAAGGGTAAGTCAGATTCACAAACTAAATTAACCTGTGCTTACTCTCTGGTAGTTTGGCACAGAGTGGTCTGGCTTAACTTAGGAGGCAATGTGTAAAGTATTAGTGCAACACTTAAATTATAGTAACACAGTGAAAACACCACAAGCAATACATTTAGACAAATAGAAAATATTTATCTGAGTAAATCAAGACCAACACAAAAACAAAATCAATAAGTAGAACTTGAGATATGATTTTTTGAGTAATAAACTGCAATATAGTCCTTAAAAGCCAATAGCACTTAGTGGTGACTTGAGGTCATGCTGGACCTGGTTAAATCCAAAGTTCGGGCCGACCGAAATGAAGGGCAGGCTGGCTACAGGACTCATGCAGGGCCTGCTTCAAAAGTACCCTGGATGGAGCAAGCGTTGGTGGCGAAGACTCGATGAGTTGGTTCTGTTTCCTTCAGTTAGGTAGATATGTCGGTGCCAAGCATCACAGTTGGGTCCCGCGTCATCATAAAACTCCTTTTGATGAAGGCATTGCATCGTCATTGAGCCCCCCAGTCGGATCACGTGTCAATGTTGAACCGCTTATGATACGGGTGCTGCGTCGTCATTAAGCCTCGCAGTCGGGTCCTGCATCGTCATCAAGCAGTGCAGGGATGTCCTCGAATCAACACTGCATTGGCCTCAAATCTTGAAGTCCGGCTCAGTATAGTCGTTGAGCTGCGCAGAGATGTCCTCGAATTGAAACGGTGTCGAAGAGCACTGTGTCATTTCTGTGTGACGCAATGTTGTCACTGTGTCGATTCTTGTAGAAAAAGAGTTGCAGAACCCATTTTCAAGACCCAGAACTGGACTGTTACCTCTTGGCAGGGCAGGATTCTCAGTTGGCAGAGTGCTGCAACTGAATCTGAGTTGAAGAAAGTCATTGATGGCCCTGAGACTTCAAAACAGGCTGCAAGCCAGCAAACCCTCTGAGAACTTGGGTTCAAGTATGTAGAGAGCAGGTCTAGTCCTTCTCACTCCCATGCAAGAAGCGGCAGACAGCAGGTCAACACAGCAAAGCAGGTAACAAAGTGACAGTCCCTTGTACAGCACAGGAATCAGCGAGCAGCAGGCCAATGCAGTAAAAAAGTTAGCAAAGTGGCAGTCCCTTCTTCAATATGGCTGTCTGAACTGCCATGAAGATTTTCACAATTGGAGTAAATCATTCCTCTATGGTTACTTATAAATATGATTTATGTGCAAAGGTGGTCATCTGTCCCTCATTGTAAACTACATATGTGTAACCTTGAGTGCTAGGGAAAAGCCTGATTACTAGGTTTGTATTGTTCCACATCTGTTTGTACGTAGGGAATGATTTATATGTTGATGGAAAGAGGACTCTGTTGCACAGCAATGTAGTTCCCTCCCCACCTACTGAATGGTCTGCCGGACAGATTTAAAACTAGGCATGCCGATGGCACAGACTACTATGTCTACACTGTGGTCACACCGTGCTGACGACCCGACCGAGTAAGGGCCATCTGAGGTTTGGTTGTATGTCCGCCCACCTAAGTTAGCTGGGTAGGCTTATAGACATTTTTCAATTCCGAGCAGTAAGAGGAACTTAAAAGTGGTTAATGCTTCCTCGTCATTGGAGGAAACTTCCATGGCAAGGGGGGGCATTGTTTAGATTATATTTTTCTCTCTCAGTCTCTATCTCAAAATGTATTATCCTTCTCTATTGAACCTATCGTCATCTCTGACCATGCTCCAATTGTAACTGAACTTGACTTGCTCCCTCCACATCCCCGGTCCTCCCATTGGCGCTTTAATAATTCTCTTCTTATTGGCCCTCTTTTTTCTTCCTCTTTCAGCACTTTTGCTAATGAATTTTTTTACCTAAACAGCGACCCCACTTCCTCCCCTCATATATTATGGGACGCCTTCAAAACTACCGCGAGAGGTTTCATTATAGATTTTTTCTAATAAAAAAAAGAAATACTTCCTTCAACAACATAAAGCTACCCTGGCACATGTTAAGGCCTTAGAACACAAGTTCTATACTTCGTCGGCGGCCTCGGTCTTACCAGCTCTGATACTTACCAAATTAGCATTTAATAAAACTACGACTGACAATGCGCGTTCCATACTTCTCCATAGTAGTGCTCGCTACTACGGAGGTCGGAATAAAGTAGGTAAACTTTTAGGGAACTACCTCAAAACCCGTAAAAAAGTTATTTTGTTTGACTCTATTTATTCTTCAGATGGCTCTCTCATTCACAAAGATCAGGACATTCTCAATGAATTTAAACTTTTTTACAAAGACCTTTGCACCCCAGAATCTCCTCCTTCCAGTTTCCTTATCCAATCTTATCTCAATAAACCCCCAACGCCATCTAATTCTCACCTTAATCTTTCTGATCGTGACACACACCTATCCCTTAATGAATTATCCACTGCTCTAAGTGCTTTAAAGAAAAGGAAAACTCCCGGCCTGGATGGCTTTTCCGTTGAATTTTATTTGCATTTTCCTAACTTATTACTTCCTAAACTCTTAAATATCTTCCATTCATTCTTTCTATCCGGTAAAACAGAGGGTACTTTTCAGGAAGTCACTATTTGCCTCATACATAAAGAAGGCCGAGATCCTATGTTTCGTAAAAACTACCGCCCGATTTCCCTGGTCAATGTCGACTATAAGCTATTTGCCAAAACGCTTGCTTTACGCTCAGACACCCTTATATCTCATTTGGTCGGTAAGGAGCAGTGTGGCTTTGTCAAGGGTAGATTGACTTCAGATAATTATCGTCTCTTTCTTAATGTTTTAAACAAAATTCCTTCCCTTTCTACATCCTTAGCGGCCATTTCTGTTGATGCTGAAAAAGCATTTGATAGAGTTGATTGGTCCTTTTTATTCGCAGCTTTGAAGTGGCATGGTTTTGGTCCCAAATTGATTTCACTTATTTCTTTATTATACTCTGCCCCCAGAGCCTCGGTTCTAGTCACTGGATCTGTCTCATCCTATTTTCCTCTTCAGCGCAGAGTCCGCCAAGTCTGCCCTCTTTCTCCTCTCCTCTTAATCTTAGCCCTTGAACCCTTCTTATCCTCAATTCGCATTCATGAGTCTATATGTGGTTTTTCTCATGGTGAACAAAACTTTCTGCTTATGCGGATGACATTCTACTTTTTATTTCTGATCCCGAAATCTCTATGAATTCACTTCCTTCTCCCTTGTATCTGGTTATAAAATCAATTCAGATAAAACTGAAATTCTCCCTCTCACTAAATTCTGTCTTCCACACTCCTTTTCTTCCGCTGGTCTTGCATGGAATGGCTCTAAAATCAATTATTTAGGTATGTGGTTCCCCAACTCCATCATCTCTTCTGTTAAATTAAATATGACTGCGGTCCTATCTCGGATTGACAAACTTCTTTCCTCTTGGAATCCTCTCTTTCTTTCGTGGTGGGGCCGGTTAGACTCAATTAAGATGATGATTAACCCTATTTTGATTTATGTTCTTTCCAAGCTTCCCGTCCATATTCCTGTTTGTTATTTCAAGCGAATTGATTCTTGCCTCTCTAAATTTCTTTGGAAGAACAAAAAAGCCAGGATTTCCTTATCTTTTATTCGTAAGGCAAAATCTAACAGGGGTGTGAACTTTCCTGATTTTCATCTATATCATTAATCATTCTGCCTTCGTCTGGCCTCGAAGTGGCTTCTTTCCGAACCTTCCCTTTTTACTCCCCTTTGGTTTTCCATTGAACAAGCCTTATTATTACCCTTGTCTTTAAAGGAAGTTCTAGCCTTTTCTGCCAAAACCCCTCATACCTCTCTTCCTAGCTTAAACACACTTGTTCCTTAGTGAAACCTTTGATGCAACCAAAATCTATTTCTAGAGAATCCTTTTTAGATTCTCCAATTTGGCATAATGCCCTTATTACTATCAATAATAGAACAATATTTTGGAAATCTTGGAGATTAAAGGGTATAAATTAGGTTAAAAACCTTTTTGATGGCTTGTCTCCATGCTCCTTTCCCCAATTTCAAACCTCATTTCATTGTCCCCGATCCTTCCAACAGAAATTCACTATTCTAATGGTGGTTATTCTTGACACTTAATATTCTCTTCCCTCTTCCCCACTTCCCCTCTTCCCTCTATTCAAAATTCCCTTCTCAAGATTCTTCTCTCTCTACCCACAGCTTTTTTTTTTATCTATAAATACTTCTCTGCTCCTAATACAGACCGTACTAAAACTAAATTTGAACTTTCATAGGAATCTGACCTGGGATGTGAATGGACCATCATCTTCTGCGACAAACTTTGGTCTTGTTCTCTCAAAATCTCTTGATCTGCCTCTCTCCCCCAATCTCTGTTTTTCCTCTACCAATCTCTGTTGTCGTCTAGCTTTGCCTAGCCTTGCCTTGCCAGACCCAGCTAGTCGACCGCGGATCGCGGATCGCGGACCAGGCTGTTCGTGGACTGCAGGAGGAGACCGCCGGCTCGCCTGGAGAGCGCGCCGAGTGAGGACACCGATAGTGCCGCCAAGCCAACACCGGTGAGCCCAAAACTCCTTTCCGCCCCTAAACGCCCCCCAGCCACGCGGCTCGTGCTGAGCGCGCAGTGCAGGGAGTGGGGTGGAGCAGGACTGGGGATCGGCGGTGTGCCGAGAAGCAAACTTGAAACCACCAGAGGGGGTGAAAAACTGCATCCTGCCCCCAGGACGAATAGAGCGGTGTGTGGGGCAGCGCAGTGTCACAGCTTGGGAGAGCACCTCTGGACACCTCTGGACGCAGCAGTAGTCGGTAACCGGGTCCCAGTCACCCCCCCGGCTATGCAGTAAACATAGAACTCCCACGGAGAATAGGAAGACCGAAGAAATCAACAGAGGCACTGTTGTAAGGGGGGGGGAGCTCAGTGAAAACTGTTTTACCCCACGGCGTGAAACCCTATATAATACTATATAATACCTGAAGCCAAAACGAGGGAGGATCCAGTATAAGGAGAACAAGGCTAAGTATAGCCAGAAGACATCGTAAGAGAGGACAACAAGGGCAGCAGGCAGGCAAGCTGGTGGGCACAAGGCACAACAGAGGTAAGTGTAAAGTTAAGTTACAGCTATCTATTAACTTTCAAAACTGAGATAAGATCACATCAAACGATCAATAGAAGTACTACATTTTAGGCAACCAAATCAAGAAATGGGACCAAAAAAAGGGCAAATTCAGCGTAAAGAAGATAGCCCAGAGAAGAGTAAAGTATTGGAGGGCTCGATATCATTGGAGAAGAGCTAAGAAAGTCAGGCCTCAATTACGGAGAATAATAAGGGGCGACGCAAGAAAAGAAAAGTGAAAAGAGCAACTAAAAACTCCAAACAGAAAGACAATACGCTAACCTCCAAAGCTATAAAGGATTTTGTAGGGAAACACTACAAATCTATTGAGCCAGTAATCAGTCTGGACCCCGAGGAAGATATGGAAGAACACGGCGCGGAGGGAGAAGGAGAGACAGGAGCAGTAGTGGAGAACCAGAAAAGGAAAGAAACGGGAAGATTCCCGGAAGAAGCTCCTATCGATATAGAAGCAGTAAGGGAGGACTCCGTACTAATAAACCTGACGCTCCAGAGCCAAAATATTCATATTCCAGCACCCCGCCTCTCATCATCCCCAAAATTATTCTCATTACAGTCACTAGGAAATGAGGAGCAAAGGGGAAATGAAATACAGAGAGCAATCTGGGGCGGTGAGCCAGATCAATCCCCACAACATCAAAGCACCCAAATTTCTCTTCCACATCAAGAACCCACAAGAAAAGGTCATCAAATAAATCCAGACAGAGACCACATACAGGATCCGGAGTGTTCCGTAACACCCACTTCCTCATTGGTGGACCTTATATTGATGTTACAAAAGACACTACAGGAATCCTTGAAGTAACACTCTCAAATAATGGAGTGCTGAAAGCTCAGAAATTGTTCCTAAAAAAGATCGAAGAGGAACTAGCGGGGATAAAGAATCAAATGCCAAGGATGCTAAGCCCAATAGTCACCGAACAACCGGTTGATGGAAGCGTAGAGATTGAACTGGTGGAGTCATCCGTTGGAAACCCAGCAGGATCTGCACAACCAATAACTCAAAATCTAATAAAGGACTCTGTGGAAGCATCAGAAAATGTATATATCTCCAGATGCCCAATGCTGATAAAAAGGCGCAGGGTGTATACAGTGGCCCCCCTTAAGAGCAGGGTTAGAAAGAAGCAAGAGCAAACCCCAAAAGTAAAGAGAAAAGGGAGGAAAGCTGGGAGGGAGGCACAGTTAGTCCTAAACGCATCAGCCCCGGTATACGTACCAATCAGCACAATGCAAGGGGAGCATAACCTAAGAACGACCCCGACAAACCCAAGAAAAACCTGGAGCACAAAGGTCACAAAAGAGAAACCAACAACATCCTGTATTATGAAACAGAAAGTAAGAATAGCCTCAGAACAACTAAATAGGGGCCTCAGGGTCGAAAGCCCACAAGACCAGGTAATTCTAAGATCGGGAAACACTGGGTTGCGGACAGGGAGATCACAGGCTAGACAGCATTAATATGAAACTCCCAAAAGAGCACAAGAGAGAAACATCAATAAATGGGTGTATTTAGATCACATGCAGTCGGGGAAAAGGGGAAGTACGAATAGGAAAAGGAATCCTCTGAACAGAGCACAGATTTTGAAAGCCTTTGCAGAATGTAGCAGCCTATGTGGGATCAGTACAAGCGATCTCCGGCAAGTTGGTTTCGTTGAAAACAGAAATGGTAAAGAAATAACAAAAGTGTCACTTCACTCAGACCTGGTAAAAATGGCAATTTTAAAAGCCACCAGTGAGATAAACCACCTGGGAATAAGGATAATCCCGGAGAGGGAAGTAAAAGTCCCCATGGATAATACCTTCTTAAAGCATCATGCAGGTTTGGGGAGAAGACAGGTGAAATTTTATAGAGATGAGGAAGGAAACCAAAGCCGTCTGAACATAGAAATAGATAATACAGGAAACGAAGACCTATGGGGTAATTGGTCACAATGTAGTAGCCCAAGGTCTGATCTAAACGAATGTCATACGGAGGCTGAGGGAGAAGAGGGTGGCACGAGTGAGGTAGAATAGGATGTGGGGGTGTCGCAAAGTCTAGGTCTCCTAACATGGAATGTGAATGGGCTAGGCAATGAGAAAAAGAGAGAAACTATAAAGGACATAGTAAATAAAGTGGACATTGCCTGCCTTCAAGAGACCTGGACATGCGACGAAACCCCGATTAACGAAGGGTACCTACAAGTAAACCGCCCGGCTAAGAAAAACAACTTTGGCCGCCCGTCGGGGGGATTAATGACATTGGTTTCAACAAAAGTGCTCAGAGAAGTAACACCGATAAAAATGAAATGTAAATGGGTTCTGACTAGCAGAATAGAATTACTGATTGTGGAAAAGAAGTATAAAATGTTGACCGTAATGAATGTATACATGCAGTGGGAAAATGGTGTAGAGTACGAGAATGAGATGAAGTTTTTTAAAGAAGATGTAGACTTTGTAGCAGAAAAATATGCATTGGATACTGTGATAATAATGGGTGATTTCAACCATAAACTAAACCCAAAAAAGGCGGATATTTGGAACAGAGAAATGTTAGAGGTGTTTGGAATAAACCCAGCAATTTTCCCAGTAGGGGAGATATCGAAACAGGAATCAGAGCTTGTTCACTTCCTAGGAAGCAGGGGCTTCCAATGCTTGAATGGAAGAATGAAGCTTGACTGCCCAGCAGGGAAAACCTTTAAAATAGGCTCTCAGAGCTGCCCAATCGATTACATGTTTTTACAAGCCTGGAACTTCCCCCAAGTACGGGAATTTAAGTTGGAACAAAAAGAGATCAGCGACCATAACCTTTTACACCTAACAATACATGGGGGAAGAAGCTTATCTAGAGATAAAGTGATCCCCCAAGAGGTTGAGTACCCCAAACGTGTGACGACACGACTCACGGAGGAATATCAGGCAAAACTGTCAGCTATGCAAATTAAAATTGAGCCGGAAAATCTAGAGAATAAATCCTTGAACTGGTTCATAGAAAAACTAGAGGAAGTAGTCCAATGTTTAAGAATAGAACTGAAAAGGGTCAAAAACCTTAGTGGGAAACCACCCAGTAGAGTAAAATGGTTTTCAGTGGAGTGCCAATCCAAAAAAAGGGAGATTCGGGCAGCACAAAGAAAACAAAAAAAGAACTTTACCCAGGAGAGACAGGACCACATAACCCGACTAAAAAGAGATTATAAAAAAATGGTTAACGATGCAAAAAGGTCATTTAAAGAGAAATGCTGGTCAAATCTGTTGGAAGCGATTGAGGAAAAAAACCTCAGACAATTTTGGAAATTGGTAAAGGCAGCCTTTAGCTCTTCTGACGGGGAACTAAAATGTGTAGTCAGTGATGCCGCATGGGAGAAGTATATAAGGGAATTGTATGGGGCAAGAGCCCCTATAGCCCAGGTAACGACTCAAAAATGGCAAGAAATATCAGCAGACTTAAAAGCTAAATTTAACGTAAAGCAAGTCGAAGATACAATAAGAGATCTGAAATTAACCCGTGCAGCAGGTCCAGACAATCTCCCAGCAATAATATTAAAGTCAGACGTAAAGTGGTGGGCAAGATTCTTTGCACAGATGTTTAGCATAATACTAACAGAAGGCAAAATGCCATTAAACTGGAAGGGTGCAATAATTAGGCCCATTCATAAGAAAGGAAGTATGGAGGCACCACAAAATTACCGCCTGATTAACCTCCTAGACATAGGAGAGAAAGTTTTTTCTAAAATTGTACTGCATCAACTTAATATATGGGTAAAGGAGCGCCAAATTGTCCCTATAGAACAGGGAGGATTTAGGGAAGGACACTCCACAATAGACCACGGTTTTGCACTGTGGGCCATGGCAAAGAAGTCAACGGAACAAAATGGCAAGCTATGCTGTTGTCTCGTTGACTTCCGAGCAGCATTTGATTCAGTTGATCGTGCATGCCTAACATTGTTGAAGGTAAATATTCCCAGTGACCTTTTATCAATAATAAAGGAATTACACAATGAGAACTGGGCACAAGTCATCAAGGATACTATGGGCTCATTGACGCAAAAAATACCCATAGACAATGGTTTAAGACAAGGATGCGTGTTAGCCCCTCTGTTGTTCTCTATTCCTATCAGACCTTCCGGCCCACCTAGAGGTTGAGGGTAGTGCAAGCCCTAGAATGGACGGTAATAAGGTGTCCTGCCTTCTATATGCCGATGATCTGGTTATAGTAGACCAGACAGAGAGAGGCCTTCAAAGAAAGCTTAATGCCTTCAACGCTTACTGTGTTAGTAAATTTCTAACTGTCAACCTAGATAAAACTAAAGTTCTTTGCTTCGGGAAAAAAATAAGCAGATATAACTGGTCCCTAGGTGAGCTTAAACTGGAGATGGTTAATGAGTATCGCTACCTAGGGATATGGTTTGACAAGAGACTAAAATGGGATACGCATTTGGAATCACAGAAAGCCAAAGCACATACATCGATATGCGGCCTAAAAATATTTAATAGGGATTATGGAGAGATGTCACATCGACCAATGCTAAGAGCCTTTGAGGCAATGATACCCCCCCAAGTTCTGTACGGGGCAGAAATCCTTTATTTGAGCGGTAAGGGAGCCTGGGACTTGATGGAGGGAAAATGCCTCAAAGGACTCCTTTCTCTCCCACAATCCGCTATGGTGCAAGCTATAAGAAGAGAAATAGGCACAAAGTCCTGGGAGATACTAACTCAAATGGCAATACTCAGACTCTGGAAACGACTGGAAGACCCAGAAGGACAAAAAGTAGCACAATGGTGCAGGAAGGAAATCCAATCGAGTAACCTAAAATGGGCAAAAATTTGTAGGGAAAGAGTAACCCTAATCTGTAAAAGATTAAAGGTAGAGGTGAACCAGGAAACACATCAACTCCTCTGTTCTAGGAGTGAGTTGAAATTAAAGGGGAAGGAAATATCTGAAATGATTGATATGGAATATCTAGCGAAAAAGAAATCAATAACACATATGATGGGCGCTTGGATAAATGAAAATTGGTTCCCTTATCTAGACCGCCTACCCAACCGTGGCTTCAGGCAGGAGATCTTAAGGCTGCGGGTTGGAATAAACCCATTGTTAATAAATAAAGATCTGAAAACGAAAATGTTAGACCAAAATGGGTGTTGCAAGTGTAATTTGGGATGCAAAGGAGACTGGGTTCACATACTTCTCGATTGCCTGTCACTATTGGAACAGCGGAAACGGTGGCTACGACCAGTGTTCCTAAAATATGCTATAAGCTCTAGAGCGCAGGCAGCCAACTTATTAACTGAAATCCCTAACATTGATATTGTAATTGCTCTTGGGAAATACATAAAAGTAGTACTGAGTGATCTAAGAAACCGGGAATAATATGTAGGAGCTAAAAGTATTTTAATTTAATGAAATTATATTAGCAGAAGGGAATTGAATAGGTTTTAATCATAAATGCAGAATTTTACCTTATATGAAATTTTATGGTTGTTAGTAAATGAAGATGTGTGTGTAAGAGTTTTAACTTATATTGGATTAATCTTAATACTATAATGTTTTAAATGTTTTGATGTGAATAATTTTACCTTTTGATATCACCTCTTGCACTTGTTTAAATGACTATGGTCATAATAAACTTACCTTTGACTTGACTTGACTCTACCATAGACTTTATCTTACCCCTACTTCTAAAGCTAGTTTTTCCCATTCCATTGATACCAACTGTTGAACCTGTGGTTGTCCCAATGCTGATCTTCTACACATTCTCTTCCTTTGCTCTTCGGTTTCTAACTTTTGGGGGGAAATCTGGTCCTATATTTCTCACTTGTTTAATATTTCCATTCCTTATACCATTCCTCTTCTTTTTTCTGGGAGTCTGTCTGATTGTTTAGATCTTTCCCCCCACAAACTTGGTCTCTGACCTTATGCTTGCTTTAGCCTTTCAACACATTTCTCTCAACTGGAAATTGCTTAACTCTCTATCCAACACTGGTGGAATTGTTTTTGCCATTTTCATCGGCTTGATATTGCTTTTGTCTCCTCTTGCAAACCATTGGTTAATAGAGATCTTTTTGGTTGCCTCTCACTACGTATTTAGACAAACTAGCGTTAACATATAACTCTCGTTTGAATTCTGAAAATGTTAAACCTTCTTGAATGTTTATCTTCTCTGTACCTTTCTTTACCTTGGTTGGCTTATGGTATTTATTATTATATTAGGACTATCATTCACACTCCTTTGTAAATACGTAATATCTTATTCTCTCAATCTGTAAGAGTTTCCCCTTCCCTCTTCCCTTCTTTCTCCCCTCCCTTCCCCTTCCCTCCCCTGTCCCTTATAAAATGTAAACAGCTTTCTCTCTTGTTTTTATACTAGCTATTTTTGTGTTATGTTTCTATTTTAATCTACTTACTCCGTATTGCTGGTATTCTGTTTTTTTTCTTTTTTTCAAATAAAGCTTTTTAAACACACAAAAAGAGATGGTCAGTCAAATTATCATCCGTAATTTAGATGTCATCAATGTATCATTACACCTCTGGATCTTCTTGTAAAATATCAATGATTCTGACTGAAAAGAGCACAAGGCTATTTGGGTACACCTGAAGCAATCTTGTATATGTGTATTGAAATCAGATGGATGGAAAAGTGGTTAGATTCCGGAATTTAGGTTCCTGATATTCTACCAGGTTATAACCCGGGATTTAAGAAGCTTTGTATGTACGCAAGTACTCATTGTTTGGGTCTACTGGATAATTCACCCTATATTAAAATATTTCAAAGGGGGGTGAAGCATGTTCATTTACAACAAAAGTTACCTAACCTCACTCCTTCCCTGTGTTACAGAACCCCCCAGCCATGCAATATTGTATTAGTGCTCTAAAGTTTACGCTTATCAGAACAGGTTGGTCCATTGTATAAAAGATTCAGAATCAAATGTAACATTTACATCAAAATGGGGAATAACTGTGATTACTCAAGCACCTAACAAACCAATAGCAGAAAGGAAGCACCTTTTGAACTTAGGGAGGAAACCAATATTACTGGGAATGTCTCCGCTATTAGTAATGATTGGTACAATCATTGGTACAATTTAAGATTACTCAAAGATTGGTCCCACATTGGGTACAAATTGTTACATTTCTGGAATATTCCCAATAAAGCTTGAGCTTTGTGGCCTCTAGACTCTCCGGGAGCACAGATTTTGTCAACCTACCAACCTGAGACAGAGAACCTGGTGGACTGTCACCCACAAGCCCCCTGCGCATTACATAAGGAAGGTATGTTATGGACAATGATCAGTACTATGAGACTCATAGGAGTACTTGCTGTTAGTAGGTATGAAACCTCCTTTCACCATAACTAAACATACTCAAGAATACAAACTAAGGACATACTTTAATGACTTTTTTTCTACAACACATTTTATTGCTTTAAAAGATGTACTTTGGGCTTCAGCCATTTCCAATACAAGGGTAGCATAGGAAATGTCACATACAACTGTAGTATGGTTTATGGACTTCTTTCTGCGTGCATGTTAAGTTAGCATGGCTTATTCAAAGTTTAAACGCCATTTTTCCTTTTTGCTGCTTTTTGCACACAACACTGCTTGGCTGTTTTTGCTGAGTTAGCTTTCACGAAGGTCTATACATGAGAAAAGGTTTGTTTTGCGACATCTCTAGACATACATCGTGTCCCCAGTCTGTACAGTGAGTGCTGAGCCAACAAGGTTATCATAATGTGCGAGCCTGTTTATCGGCATGTCCGTGTAACACATTCTAGACACAACAATTTGGCAGCTGCAAGCCGAGTAGGATTCTGGCTCCTTAATCATAGCACACTTGCCAGAATTGAACACACTTGGAAGATTCCAGGCATGCAGAGAGACTAACTGGTCCTGATGTCATTTACACTTACTGAGCAGACAGGTAAATGGGGTCCCCCTAAGAAAGCTCAAGAGACCTTCTATAGTTTTATAATACATAGTTCCTAGATAGGGAGGGTGCTTTAATAAGGCGCTTTTGTCACCTGTTTGCACTATCATTGTAACATGATTCCTCCTTTTGTATTTTATGGAATTGTAACCATGCTGTCCGTATTATTATTATCCATATGTATGCTGATGTTGATTAAAATACTGCGCTTGAGATCACGTTGTTAAATTAAACATTTTAACCTTACCGTGTCTCTATTTTACTCCCGTTGTGGACTGGTATGAACGTATAACAAAAGAGTGTTCTCACTTACCACCATTCCTGAGATGGTTCTAAGTCGCAAGTTCTAGGTTGTCTAATCATTGGTTTCTTTGCTATAGGACGAAGAGCTAATGTGACACTGATTGCTAGTCTGGTAGGGGATTTGGGGTACTAAGGTGAGTTTTGGCACACCCTAATTCACTGAGGTCCTAAGTTTCGGTGCACAGTTCTGTGTTTGCGCAGAATCCCTGTTACAGAACCCTCTGCCCCCACCAAGCCGGAATCAATTATGCATACATTTTCCTGAATATGAATCAGTTACTCAATGGCAGAGTCTAAATAATTGAGCCAATTCCCCCATATTTTAGTTTGCTTTGCAGGGCATCCCTCAACTTATATACAAATTGCTTGGCCTTGGAACAGAAGTCCATTACACTGGTCGAGTCACCAGTGTTGGACTCATTATAGATTTTCAGTGTCTCCACAAGTAACTCTTTGCTGAGGAAGCTCATGACCACTATCATTCTGGGGTGTCTTTCACCTCCACACTAATGTATCAGTCCCACCAGTATCATCTTGGGTTCCGGTTCAGTTCGTTTGCTCACAACCTGTGACACGGTGTCGATTTCGGCGGTCCCATGACATATGAAAAAAGTTCCCTGCATCTCTGGCAGCAGGGAGCTATACATGCTTTTTATTTTGCTCAAAGTCAGGTGGCTACAATGTACCCTATGCCGGTATTTAAGTTGTATCAACCTCAGTATCATGGAGAGCACTACCACTCTGGGGGCCATCTTGGCTTCCACCCAGTCATACTCTTCCAGGACAACTACATCTTGTTCTCTGTGATTTTTAAGAGTTAACATGGGATCTGGAGTATTGCCCAGCATAGGGCACAGTTGGGTAATCCCCTTCTTGTTACATCTTCCATAGTGATGCATGTACCTCCATGGGGTGATGAGCGGGTAGGGTTTGCGATAGCACTATGTGGGCTTTTAAGGCGTGATACAGCTGCAAGTATCGGTAAAATTGTGTTTTGTGCGTGTCATATGGGGCTGCTAGTTTTTTAAATGTACGTATGGTGTTGCCCTCCGAGACGCATCCCAGTTTTGAGATGCAAATGGCATTCAATTGGCGGAACCCCTCTAATCGTGACGTATTTTAGATCCAGTTCCCATGCCATAGAGGTGTTTCTGCTGTCAGCACACCATGCCATTTGGTCCACCGCAGTGGCCGCAGCCAGCAAGTCAAGGAGGCTTGTGTTACTGGAGGGAGAGAATCCGGTAGGTGAGGACTATATAGCAGATTAATAATCGGCGACAATGTGTGTCACAAGTTGCCTTTTCTAGAGCTGGTTTGTCATTGTTGGGGTTTTTGTTTATTAGACTGAGACTGGTCTACTACCTACAGTCTTTGTTACAAAAATGCAGCAGGAAGTGGGGGCAGAGCTGGGCCTGCCCTGACAGGATCCTAAACTCAAAAGGGAAGGATGTGACCTTCCTGCCTACCAGCTACTGAAACTTGACTGCAGTTATACTATTGGAGTAAGATCAGAAGCGATCAGGGCCTACTCTCTAATTACAAATAAGAGTATAAGCCACCGCACCTACCATACACCGCTGTCCAGCCACAGGGCTATCTGTGGTGGAAGGGTCGTGAATTTTTCAAGGCCTGCACTCAGGCTAAGCAAGAGCCTAGGTCGCCTCACTCCATTTTCCCATCTTGCGTTGCCATCCACCCAAGGGAATCCCAAAGAAGATCCCTGTGTCCAGACAGTCAAGCCCACACACAGTCTCCTCGCTAGGCCTGTATCACATATGCAAATGAGGCCTCACTCTCCATCCACGTCACCACATGGCTGGACTGAAGGACCTGGTTAAGTGAGAAGAGCAGACCTTTTAACAGTAGAGGCTAGTAGTAGGCATCGATCCCCTGATGGCGACTTGTAAAGGTCCTAAGTGCTGGCCCTTTCACTACTTCTCTCAGCTCAGTGAGAGGACAGATAGCACTCTCCCTATGTGGGTGCACTTTGAGCTCCCCTCGATAGAGCCACGCTCTGGTCTCGACCGAGGGAGGGGTTCAGTGAACACTTGTGATTGTTGTGTTCACGGAAGCAAATTTTCAACAATTCAGTGACTTTGCCCTCAATCAAACAAGGGCAGGGGATCACGCTCCCTAGATCCGAGACATTCCTATCCCAACTGTCACGCTGAAGAAAAATGTATGCTCATGTAATTGGCATGCTTGAGAAAGCACCGTGCATCAGTCAGAGCAACTAAGCCTAACATGTTAACATCAAGAGTTAGTTTGGTGAATATGTGTATAGGTGCAGTTCTCGGGCTCAGACTCGGGGCCAGTTCCTCTCTCATAATGATACCTTGTGTGAGTTCTGAGGTAGGAGGGGGTGCTTGGGGCTACGGTTATGCACCGTGTAGGCGACCAGGTGCAGGGGCGGGAAGGGTCCCTTGTTGCGCGTGACACCTTTGGGAGGGAATGTTCTGGGATGCTGGAACAGAACCATACTCGAGTGCTTTGGAACTCGGGGTGCTCCTACAGTTTTGTTTTAGTTCTTTTTCCTTTGTGATGACCTCGGGTATCGGCCCGGAGTGGCTTTAGCATTGATTTGTCTGTGGGCTGGTCGCACACCCAGACATTTGTAGGTCACACGTCCGTTGCGCAGCGCTGATGCGCGCATTTCGTCTTCATGAACACGATAAAATGGGTACCACTGAGTTGGATGATTGCCAACCCGGTGACAGCGCAATCTTTAGGCTTTTTTTTTGTTCTCCTTGTGACCTTGGTGTGGGGAGAGGGTGTGGTGGGTGCAGCGTTTGAGGAGCAGCAGGTGGCGGGGAGGAGATGTGCTGTGAGTGGCAGGTGCATCCGCCTGTAGAGGCGCTCCCCTCTCGCCCCAGCACTAGGACATCTCGAGCTGCGGCGGCGGCCCTGGTGACGCGGCGGCGGCGGACGTGCGGCTCAGGAGCTCCGGGGAGGAGTCTGGGAGGCTGGAGGGTGTGACTGAGGAGCGCATCCGCGGAGCCTGGGGTCAGACCTGCAGGATCGGGGAGCAGGCGCCGGGCGCTCGAGGGGGAGAGACCGTGACCTGGGGATGGAGGAGCAGGCACAGTAAGACCCGCAGGCAGCGACACCGGCGGATCCAGGGAGCACAACACCTGCAGGACCGGGGACACCTGCACCGACGGACCCAGGGATCTGACACCTGCAGAGCGGGGACCAGACTCATAGGGGGGGAGCGACGTCAGTGACCAGCGGGGAGACCAGACCGCAGGGGTCCGGGAGTATCCGTCCCTCGGACCTGTCTCACCCGGGGACCCTGACAGCTGCATCCGAGATGCGCACGACCTGAATGAAGCACACGTCGTAGAGAAGCGCAGGTCTGCAAAGCGGCCGCAGACAGAAAGGGCAACAACTGGAGCAGATCATCTACCGAGCCGAACCCCCGCGAACTCTCAACACGAGCAGGCCCCAATGCTGCGCATCCCTCGAGCGCAACTGAAGGGTCTGCCGGACCGAACATCTGCCTGACCGAGCGTCGCCTGCCGAGCCTCCGGAGAGGTACGTGCAGATGAGGGGATGGGGTATGAGGGTGAGGGGATGGGGTATGAGGGTGTGGGAGGGTGCAGAACTGGTGTCCCTAACCCGGGATCAAGGCAGCCGGGCACGGGTTAAGGCGCAGTGGGGGCCGCAGAGATAGCGGGTGGGTGGTCAATACAGGGTGGAGGAACTTGCATCAGAGGAACGATGTGGCGTGATAAATAGTGTGTGACGAGCGGTGGTGAAGGTGAAGGAAGGTCAGTCTGACCGGGGAGGGCAGAGGCGCAGTCATTGTGGAGCGAGCGTACACATGGCCACAGACAGAATGACCCAGCTTTTGTAAAGGTTTTAGAGCACGTACTATTGGTTCCTACTGTCCATCCTGATTGTATAAGCTTCAAATGTTAGCAGATAAGGGAACAAAGTATGCACACGATCACACAGTATGGTCAACTGGGGAATCGAAGATCCACACTGGTTTGCTTGGTCACTAAACCCCATCCTGTGTTGTGGGGTAACTATGGGACTGAACTACTAGGAAGAGGGGGCGATTGGAGGGCGTGAGTGGTAAAAGGCCAGCACCCGAGAGGTTGGGGGGACATGGTTGAGGAACTGGAGGGAGACGTGACGTGTGCGGGGTGGATTCGAGTGTGGAGGGGCCTGCGGCTTGAGAAGACAAGCGAGAGACGGGGGGGAGGGGGTGACAAGGTCCGTCTAAAGGTGAAGGATTAGAAGGAAAGGTCTGGGAGGAGAGCTAGCGAGAATCAGGAGGGAAAAGAGGTCCGGAGAGACCAGGAAGGAAAGGATCTTATTGCAGGTTAAGTGAGGGCCTGAGGTGAGGACTTCGAGGAATACATACAAGCCATGCTTGGGTCAGGTAAGGAGATCAGGTAAGGAGTAGAGGCAGGGGCGTAACGCAAACTCCTGCGGTGCTGGGGGGTGGAGGCAACCGTTCATGACCCCCTAAACCCTTCTCGGGGTCCCATTTAGCCCAAGGCCAATGTACATCTTTGAGATATGGGAGTCTATGGGGCCCCTCTTCACACTCTATAGGGAGCCCCATCATGTTGCTGGAGGAAGTGCACCTGAGGGGCCGCATAGAATTCAGACGAAGGGGGTTAGGCTTTTCCACAGATGCTTGCAGTTGTAGGGGCCCTAACAGTATGAAAGGCGCGATGGCCTGCGTTCTCTACTAGCCCGGATGCTGGAGACTGAGACAGAAAGCTGGGCCTTCGAAGCCTTTGGACTTTCTGGGGTTACCTGGCGGAGCAGCCATAATCACCGTAGGCGGTGTCAACTTGGAAACTAGATACACCATAACTCGGTCATCTCTTTCTCAATATGGATGAAAGGGCCAGCCAAAGTTGCTACACTGAAAATGAACAAACTTCAATAATAGCTTACATCATACAGTGTTGTCAATCAGTTTGGTGAGGTGACCAGGCCGTATAGTCATTAAAGCAGGCCAGATATCTATCTTGTGAGTCACTCTGGTCGTGGGTGTCAGTCCAGTGAGTTCCCCATGCATTGAAGTGTCTGGGCGTGGCCTATTCCAGCAGAGGGCGGTCTTCCTTCATCATATGCCACAAACATCACATGCCTGCTTCATTACTGCACGGCCTTCACGTCCAGAGCAGCATTTATGAAAAGGATCATTGTTCTAAGTTCGCCTACGCCTAAAGTGACGGGGGGGGGGGGGGGGGGGGGGGGTTCTTGAAGCCCCGTGGGCCCAATGGGTGTTGCGCGCCTGGTGCCAGTCCTGGCTACTGGCGCTGATAAGGGCGGTGGGTTTGAAGTATTAAGCTGCACACCTCAGCCTTCGGATATGAAAGGCTCAGGAAGGTCTTTACACTGGCGTAACTAAAAGTGAGGGGGCCTCCCTGCACGGTACGTAGAGGGGCCCCCTTCAGGCTCAAACTGGTTACTACGCACATGGTCAAGGGAAGAAACGCAAGCCAGGGCAAGTACGTCCGGATGAACGAAGGCCCCTTCAATCAATGGGCGCCCGGAGACCGTGCCCTAGCGCGCAGTGCCCAGGATTCACTCGTCGTAGGGCCTTCACACCACTCCCACTGACAACCTCACTGTAGAGCCGTCGTGTCTGTCTCCTGGAATAGTGACATCAGGCCCGGGCCCTGAAGAGGAAGTTTAAAAGGCAGGAGAGAGCTGGCAGGCAGCATTTCAGGGCCACAAAACAGGTGTGTATATTTAAAAGTCTGAATATGGGCTTCAGCCGAAAAAATTGTGCCACCAGGTGGTTGCGGCAGACACCCACAGTGTGAAGTAAGGATTCTGATTCTGCCCCACATTGCCGGTAATGTTTCTCCGGGCCTGTCTTTAATCACCACGCCAATAGCCCCTTAGAGGATTAGGCCAAATCTATAGCTTCAGCTGTCTTTTTATTTCCAGGGACCAAAGCTGTGTGAAATAGTCTGTAAGGTTGCTGGAGTCATAAAGGGCAAGATTACAGTGTGAGGTATTGCTGAGTTCTGTCCAGTCCTGAATACCAGATACCAGTAGGTGGGTGGGGCGCAAGAGGGTGCAGACCCATCTGGACGCCTCGTGGACATATAGCTGATACTAGTAGTTCAACCATGGCCATGGACGCCTCCCTACAAAGTGTACACTTACAGCATGGCAGGATACCCTTAAGACCGAGTGATCTATGTCATGCCTCGCAAGGCAACACACAGGAACTGATGCGAGGCGCGACCTGCCCCAATGACGCTGCATTCCGCAAGACACATGAGAATGGCATGTGTGATCTGCAGCTGACACACACCATATGAAGAGAAGGAGAAGTCGCATAGACAGTGGCTAATAGATGTTAGGGCAGGCTGAATGGACTTGGGGACCTATTTACGAGAATGTCACGCAGCACATCAAGTCAACTTGCTGCGCTGTACTGCACTGCGTTACAAAGAAAGGGCAGGAATGCGCTGTATTTAAGGCAATATGGCGCATTCCTGCCTTTTCCCCTGCGCTTGCACCCTTTTGGCAGCCTAGCACCAATGCAGGCACCTTTGCATCATGGTGCAAGGTTGCCTGCGTTGCAGGCAGGATTGTTTTTGTGCAGGAAGGAGCACCTTCCTGCACAAAAAAGAGTCCTGAGAGGCATGTTCACCTTTCTATATGTGCTGCAGAATTCAGCACACATAGAAAGAGGAAGTAACGTGAAGAAATAAAGATATTTCTTCTTGTTACGCCTCACCTGAGAAGGCATATCTTTTGGCGCATTTCTAGGTTTACAAGTTCTTGCGTCAAAAACCATGGGAGGTGTGTGGGTACACCGACACAACACCCATGGATTGCCTACCCAGGGCAGAGTAACGCAATGCAGCGAGTAGCTCTGGGCTGCGTTACTCCAGATTTTTAGAGCCACTCAGAGCCACGCATAGTGGCTTTGGGTGGCCTCAAATATCTGTGTTAAGGTTTGCGTCACTATTAATCACGTTGAATGGTGCAAGAGCAAAGCAAACAACCTCATAAATAGGCTCCTGAGTGTACAGGGAGAAGGAAGAACTGCAATCAAGAGATAACAGAGAAAAGCAGAGCAGCAGAAGGTGATCAAATTTAGTCTTTTTTTTTTGATAATCAACTTTATTGGCATTTATAGGCAAAACAAGACAAGTCATTGGCAGCAGATCAGCAATCAAGGGAAAAGAAAAATCAGGGAATGACATACGACAGACTAACAGCACAGACTCTTGGGACAGAGGTATTATCAGTGTTCACGGTGCAAATTCAGTCTTAATGGTGCAGAAAGAGCCATGGGAGCCAGGTTCGCCAAATATTGGTGGGGCCCAGCTCATGGAGGCGAGATGCTGAGCCTATCCCACAGCATGCCTTTACTCATGCAAAATGAACCATGGAAATCACCAGGAATAAAAAAACTTACCCTAACCCAAGAACAATAAATGCACAATTTATTCATTACTTTTGTGTAGTGTGAACCGACAATTGCTGGTTAGCCAAGTTTGCTATCCCCTTGAACTATGATAATAGGGACCCGACCCAGAAAATAGGTAGGAAAATTAGCTTAGGCAATATGCATTGATGTCAATGCATCATTGCAAGGGCACAGCCTTATCCAACCTGTACAGTCATAGGTGAGGTAAAAACCTAGCAATGTATATTTTATATGTAGTTAGAGTTACAGTGTACAGTATATATTTTCATATATACATCGCATGCTGGGATTTCAGAGGTTTATGATCATTTAGTATTTTTATTAGTGCCCTGGAGAGGCCTTCTGACTAGGGCTGGGAGTAGTTTGTGAAGTAGCGATACGCAAAGCTATGCGAAGTGCACTTCGCACTACGCGAGCTACACATAGCACTACGCGAACTGCGTAGTACCCTGTTCGCACTATGCAAGATGGCGTTTTCAATGATTGCACAGTGCGGACAAGCATCCGGCACTGTGCAATCATTGAAAACGCCATCTTGCACAGTGTGAGCTGTAGTTTTCTGACGCTCGAGTAGATTTTTACTCGAGCGGCAGCTTTTTCAACGCGACTGGTAGTTTTTCATCGCGAGCGGTCGCGAGCATACGCGACCACTTGCAATGAGAAACCTGACCTCCCCGCGTTGAGGTTCTCGCCGGGAGGTTTATTTTCCATGCTCGCAATCGGCAACTTGATGTTGCTGATCGCGAACGAGGAAAACGTTTCGCCGGGATGTCATTTTGCTTGCTTGCGGTCGGCAACTTGACTTTGAGGACTGCGAGCAAGCAAAAAATGACCGTTACGCGTGTTTGCACTGTGCTACGTGCAGTTCGCGTAGTGCGAAGTAGCGCAAACTTCACAAACTATGCGAGCGTAGCATAGTGCTTTGCCCAGGGTTACTTCTGACACTATTATTGCGCTCCTAACACTTTTTGATTTACACATGATATTTCAATGTCATTATGTACTCCCTGAGGGCAACCCAGGGTACATATAGTATTAAAAATACCATACACTTTTCTCTTTCAGGTTGGAACGTAGAAAAACCTCAGTAGGTTTATTCTCTAGTAGGTACACATTTGATTTACTACCCTACATAAGCAAATCTTGGTAATCATTTGATACCAAAATGCGTCAACCCAACCCTGACCAAGGGTAGGGATACTCATTATCACTTATTGGTCCTGATGAAACGCCATTGATCCCTCCTGGACCGCTGAGGCGTGAAACATGTTCATAATTAGAAGTAAACAATCAATACATTATGTATTTTTAATTTACCACTTCACCTATCCCACACACCTACATTCATTATCACGGCTATTTAATTAAAAGATCTCTGCCAAACAGCCCTCTCTTGGGGCACGTGGTGCATTGCAGCGCCGACTGCATGAGGAGCCAAGCCCAATGATGAAGCTTGACACCTTTATGGGTGTGTGAGGGTATTACTTCCTAATAAGGAAGATCCCCTCACTTTTGCCATTTTTCCACCCTGAGATACACGACTACAGAAACAGTTACCCTATTAGCTTGCTCTCAACAAAGACCTCCTTTACTTCTACTTGTGTGTCTTTTTCCAAACACAGCAGTGTTTTGTTTATGCTATGGTGTCAGTCAGCAACTATGAGGAGGGCGATTTTGTTGCCACATATAGCACAGATGTACTAATTAAATTTCTTTTGTAAGTGCCAAAGTAGTACATTTCTACTTAAACAAAATGCCTGTTCTTCTTATTTTGGCCATCACAAAAATAATGTGCATTTCTTCATTAGGTAGTAATGTATTAATAGTTTGAATACATTTATGAAAGATGTTTGTTAACATTCCATGGGTTACTTCTAGCAGATTTGATGCCACTTGCAAACCTGAGAACTGTGATCCTAACAGGCAGAGGGCTCTGAGAGGTGCCGACTTTAATGCAAGGCACCGAAATAGTCCGCAATCTGACCGAACATGTTTATTTTTGGAGCACTGGTGTGAAATAATTTCTTTAAAGGTCCTTTTCAGAGTGTGTGGTTTAAATGTCATGGGAAGGGCACTTGTCCCCGCCTGTGAATGATTCCATGTCCAACACGCAGCAGACAGCCCACCTTTCTGTTGAAGATATCTGCCCTCTGGGGAGTAAGGATCGAGGCCCATATCTGCACTCAAAGGTCAGCGTCCGCAGTCCACTCTGTCGCGGTGACAAACCGAGGTCAGCATCCAGTCCATATATAAGCAGGACTACAGTGACCCCCAACAAGCAGTATGTCCAGGGTCTATATATGCACTGTACCTCAGTGATGCACACACCTCATTGTCCTCAGTCCATAGCTGTACAGTACCACAGTGGCACCCACAGGTCAGTGTCCACAATCCATGTTTGCACAGTCCCATAGTGCCATCCTACAGCTTGTTTCAACGGTCTATATACCACAGTGATGCCACGTGGCGGTTGACGGAATTTTACCGGAACGCCACGTTACAAGCGTAAAGCAGATTGGGCAAAACTCTGCAAACTCCGCCAGCAAAGCAGAATTTGTCACGAACAACTAATATTGTTAGCAAAGGTCTATTTAAGAGCTGAGCTGTCCTAACTCAGACCTAAAAATACAGATATAAAGATATACCCCCAGATTCATCAAATACCTGTTTTGCGAGTCTTTAATAGCGAACTTTAAGGAATCGCTATTAAAGACTCGTAAAACGGGATGCATGTAGAAATCGCAATATTTTTTGCAATTTCTACTGCTTTCTTATTTGCGATTCGCTAATTGCTAATCACAAATAAGGAATGGCTTTCCCATTCATTCCTATGGGCCTAAAGGCCCATAGGAATGAATGGGGAGTCATTCCTTATTTGCGATTAGCAATTAGCGAATCGCAAATAAGGAAGCGATTTCAAGGGTGCCAGCACCCCTGAAATGGTAATGTACACTGGTGTTGCACACACACATGTCCAAAGGACATGTGTGTGTTTAACATACAACTTAGAAAAATGCACTTCATAGCATTTTTCTAAGTTTTTGCTATTTACCACGTAGTTAGACTTCGCGGTAAATAGCGGCCCCAGATTGCGAATTCGCAATTTTAAAATGGTTCATGAATTGCATATAAGGAATCTCAAATTGAGATTCCTTAAATGCAATTATTCGCAATTTAGCGATTTCTAGAATTGCGATTTTTGCATTTGGGATGATGAATCCCAAATGCAAAAATAGCGCTCGCAAAGGGCCAGCTTCTCAGAATCTGGCCCTTTGCGAGCAGATTTTGGCTTGATGAATCTGGCTGATCGAACATTTGTGGGTGCAGTAACACTGCAAATAATTGCCACACAGTAAGCGTAAACTGTGAACCTAAAAAGCACTTATATATTTGTCTTTTAACTGATAGTTTGCAATTACTAGAGCATGGACAGTGATCGAATTGCGTCCATATTGATGTTAAGGGGGAGGGGCACATGACAGCTGCATAGCTGTATTGATTTCAGGGGGACACGCAGCAGTGTTGAATTGTATTTATGTATTTAGAGGAGGGGACCGGACGAAAAGGAATGTACTAGATTGGCCCCCTTGCTTTATGTTGACAGGGAAGGGTGAGCCAAACAACAACGACTGAAGTGACACCAGCAATATGCAGCACCCATCTGCCACCAGCACAATCACCCAACACAACACATTAAAGGCAGCAAGTAGCATGTACACTATTGGGCTTAGGGAGACACCAAAAGGGGTGGGCAAGACCTCCACAGGAAACTCTGGTGAGGTGAAGGGTCAGAAGACCCACACGCCCCACTGCAATACAGCCCTGCCCTACAAAAAACCCAAACCTGTATCAACTCCAGAGGGGCTTGGGGGGGCAGATCACAAGATCCTCGCCCTACTGACCGTAACTGCAAGAGAACCCTCCCCTCATTCTGCATCACACTTGTTAGTAGGACCATAGCATATTCACCAATAGGTGAAGTCCGACACTGCTTTTGGTCCTTGAAAGTATGAAAATACACGTTTGTATAAAGTGCTTCATAATGGCAGCTTCTAAGCACTCCAAGTTTGTACAGATGGTGGCCTTTACACATAGCCTGTGCACCGCAGCTGACCGGACCAAGAGCAACCCTCCTGTGCTGCTGCCACAAACAGGAGAACTCTGTTGCTCGACCAGAATTTCTACCTGTTTATCGCCACATTGGCGCTCTCTACTGATTGCAAACGCATCATGCAGTGTTTACAACCCCCCGAAACTAATTCTCAATAAACAAAATGAGAGGTTTCTTTGGTAGCTGGCAGGCGGTCAGTAACTCTGCAATAGTTGGTGTAGTTGAAGGTATACCACCTGTTTCTAAAATGCTTCTGCACAAATCGCATCAACTCTATTTCCGGGAGTGCAGGGCTTAATTCGCAGTGTTTCTCACACTGACATTTTCCTTGATTATTTCAGGATGGCAGTAGAAACAAAAAGTCAGTACCTTCTACAGCAAGTACGAATTCACATCAGTAGTTTGAATAAACCAAGCCAGGCAATAGAACTCCTTTTTGAAATGTCAGGAAAGGACCAGGCCTACCAACCACAAATATGCTGCTTTCAAAGTCAGGAATCAAAGACAACCTGCAAGTACCACTACCCAACAGAATACATACACACCCTTGTAAAGCTGTTACCTGCTTGGGTGGTGAGGACCCTGAGCAACAACACCACTACGATACGCTGTGGTTAGAGAGACAACCTGTCAGATTCTCTCTCTGGCTCCTGACAACTAGGACACCAAGGAAGGCCTGATGTCAAGGAGGATGTCTGATCATGATCATCCATAGGATAGATAGCCAGCTGCTGTGGGGGATACTGATATGACACACATTTGAAGAGGTTCCCTCACAGCTGCTGATTTGTTTTCACAGGTTCCCAGGCAAATACTGCCCAGTTTTTAGACACCCAAACCCTCTGCCAAGCACAGGCCTGGCTCAACTTATTAACTCGAGCCAGGGAATCAGGGGAGCTGTAACCCTTGTACCTCCCATGACCTACCTGGGGCTGATAAATATTGGATAACAATCAGTTGTGTATGAGACTATTTATTAGTGAATTCTTGAGCCCTTTTGCCTCATTAAAGAACAACCACAAGATAGCTATGCTGTAAGTTTTATTAATAATTAATACCCTATTCTAGTGCAGATGATATGAATAAATGTTGTCACAAAAGTAAACACAATGGTAAGAATTGAAAATACAATAAAAGAATATGTCAAAAAGAATGGTGACATGTTAGAAGGAATTAATTGAATAGAACCGTTAATAAAAGCACTCTCGGTAGGAAACCCTCTCTTTCTAGTTACTACTTGAAGCTATTCAGCACCGAAGTGCCTGTATGAGTTTCCTAGATGTCCTTTGACACACACATAACCATTCCTGCCAAGTTCCACGCATCAGGTGTTAGACTAACGTATTTCAGCGTGTTACTCCGCATTACTGCCCTGAAGTGCATTGTCACGCAGATTCATAGTGTCTCAGCTGTCACTGAAGCGCTGCCTAAAACAGTTTAGTATGGTTTGCAGCTGATCTAAGGCTGCTGGCAGGCTCACACTCACTGCTACAATGTACCATGTATTATTGTGATTCCCTGCGGCACAGCTCTCGCTGTCAGCCTGAGGTCCTCGAGGTACAACTACCAAAACAGGTAGGCCCAGTCAGGTTTTGTGCTAAATGCCAGCACCACGTGGACATCACATCCTGCTGTCGGAGCAGGGAGTTCAGTTTGTTGTGGGAAGGGGACTGGCTATTGGTTTGTGGGCGGCACCGCAAATTCAATCATGGGCCACCGCGTCCTGTCAGCTGTTATTACCCCCACCAAATTCAATTATTGTCACATCCGAGGGAGACGGAGAGGAGTCAGTGACCCAGGTTACAGCGGCCACCTGGACAGTCTGTCACTGGACACCACCGCCCGGGGCTCACTGACTGCCTGGACAAATATCATAGTCGCTGCTTGCAATTATTAGAGCGCCACCGCCACAGTCTCCGGACTCTCATCTGCGGCCGCGGGCCAGGTAAGTACCAGCCTGTGTGTGTCAATATAAATGCCAAATGTAGGGCGTGATCAGGAAGCTGCAGCCTGCAGTCGGTGGCTGCCGGTGGTTAGTTACTCTAAGGTGACATATGTGGACCGACGGGCGAGATGTGTGTGTAACTGACGTGTTGTTGGGGCCTCTGACATCAGTCCCCTGTTGGGCTGGGTCACTCGTTTGATGTCTTGGAGAGGCCCGAGTCCTGCTGCTCTCCTGATATTGCCGGCAGTGAGGGGGGAGGGGGGACACTCTGGTTGGTACCTGTCCATTTCTGGTGCTTTGGAGCAGTTTTAAGATCTTCTTAGAGATCCTTGTTGCCAAATGGGTGTCATTTCTGATATATTTATATGTTTCCCTTCTTTTTCGTTGCCTGAGTTGTCTCGCAGGAATGTGTGACTCATAGTCGCTGAAATGTCACTCATAATTACACTGAAATTATGAAATGTCACACATAACAATCTGAAACCTTGGCAGCTATGCTTAACTCTTGTTCATCGCATGTTGTTTTTGATTCTGCTACTTTGCTTTGAGAAGTCAGAATTTAGTCTCTCCCAAGAAGCTTTTGCATCAATCTTAAATGCCCTTTCAACGTTATTATGAATCAGTAAAATCTCATGTTTTTTGTGTATGATGCACAAATGATCACACACACTCATTAATACACTTGAACTATTGGTGCACTATCAAAGCACTATGTTATATGGTATGTGTGTGCTATTAAATGCTGAACAAGACAGGCATTCATAAAACAGAGAAGTACAAACAAATGCATGAATAAATGAAAAACCTCGATGGGCACACAAGCAGGAAGATACGAGCACACCACTCTGAGAACAACAGCACAGATATGAAGCCGAGGGATTACCATCCCCAACCTTTCCGCTGCTCACACGTCTGCCCTGATATCACGCTCACTTCACAATGGAAACACGTGTCCATTCCCACAACTCCACTCTGTTTACAGTAGCCTGAGATCAATAGGAAGGAGTTAAACCCTTCCTTCCATAAATGATATTAAAAGCAGGCTGGAGCAATGATGAAATCGCAGCTTTACTCAAATACACCTAATCTTTCAAAGCGGAAACAGACGACAATACAAGACAGAAAAAAATGGTGCCAATAGTAGTTGATGCTGAGCTACTAGGATTTTGGTGATTTGTGCCATTTGCTTTTATGAGCATGGGACTGAAGGCTGCTAAAAGCACAAGTGTGCATCACCCGGGTCTTGTGTGATGTCATGAATGAGCAAGGAAGACAGGCCTAGAGGCCTCATCTGAATGCAGCATCCATGCTCGAGTTGTACATACCTCACCTCCTACAACTAATGTGACCACTTTCACAGATGAAGATAACCTAAACCGACAAGCTGTGCTTTCATTATTCAGAAGAATTCTCATAAAATACGGAGAAGAGTGGGTGGGGTTAGCCTGTTAGCATACAGAGAGCTGGAAAGTATCAGATTATGGTTTATTGGGGTGGGTCCTGGTGACTCTAGAACAGAAGCAGTGTTGCGTAGTAAAAAAAAGTAATCGTATTGGTTTGCTGACCATGTTCCTAACATGCTAGTAATAACTTCCACTGTACTACTCAAGTATTGAGTTTTGTGACCAACTCTCACGCTCAAGGGTTCATTGCCTCTCCTTGGGCGTGGTCATTGCGTATTTACGAAGAGTTGCCTCTTGCTTAAGGTACACTTGGTATGTCAGTTGGGGCTCCAGCTGCAGAGTGCTATGTCGTCTCTTCTGTTCTTCTAACTTCCTGATTGGATACATAAGTTGGCAAAAGATGATGATCTGTGATGGAGTTTCATGTACTCTTGTTGTACTCTAGAAATGGTATCAGGAAGCTGTAGCTTTCTTTATGTCCAGTTTCCAGAGACAGTTTAAGTGGTTAATGGCATGTCGCAGAATGAAGAATTACAGCATTTCCCTCTTAGATGCAAAAGTGGCCAAAACAGACTATTTTCAAAAAAGGCAATGATTTCATTTAAAAAACAACCCCTGCCAAAACTGATTATGAAAATGTTTTGTAGACATACCACAAATAACTATCAAAATATTTGCGTCCCCTTTTCAAGAGCTGGTTAGAGATTTTCTACTCATGGTCCAGTCTTTGTCCTCCAAGAATATAAATGAGTGCACAGACTTCTAGTACTCGGAGTCATTAACCCCTTATCTATGTCATCCTTGTCCCAGTCCTGAATTCTGAGGTGGTTTCACCTCCAATAGAGGTGTTCACCATGCTAGATCAAGGGTCCCAATTAATTGCGTATTTCTTCCATTTCTATTTGGTCTACAAAACCTCCTCCCCCCGCCCGCCTGCCCTCCTGGATGACCAAATCTAATCTGGTTGGAGGTGCAATTTATGTAGGCTGGGATGAGACGGACAATGAATCGTGGTAATGAAGATTACTGGTAAGTAATTGAGTCATTATCACCTCATCTATCTCAGGATTTAGTGCGCATTATGCCCCAGCACCTGTATTGATAAAGCACACACACACTGCTTTGGGCATTTCGGGGCAATGAAAAACAGACGTTTATTGTTATTAAACTCAATGGTTCTCATTTTACCTATCTCTGAGAAGCTTAGTGGTGCTGGTTGGATTTGAACTTGTGACTATAAAATCTAATCCAGATCCCCGCAGTAGTTCACTGAGCCACCTAAACAGGCATGTTTATCACCCTATCATGGGATCAACATGTTTTGGTGTGGGGTCTCACGGATCCAGTGCCTTCGTCATGGCCTTTTACCCCATCATTTCAATACTTATACCCTTGTGATAAAAAAGAATGCTCTTGCTGTTTGACACATGCAAGGGTTTGGGTCACACAGAATTACGCATAGACCCTAGTGGATCCAGCCTGTACACGGGGGGGGGGGGCTATTTGTTAATGCGTCAAGAGGTAAAATGAGCCTGAAACAGTCAACGAGTCTTGTGGAAATGATGACACACTCCGCATACTTTCCAAACCTACCGATTTAGGTGAAAGGCTTCTGCTTTTCAGTGATTCCTACCACTTACCAATTTTGAATCTTTTTCCTAATTTTAAGACCTTCTTTCGAAATGTGATCTGAAAATAGTTGTCTCCCAGGATCCCATGCACATGCTGCAATGTGTGTGTATATAATTTATAAATGCAACTGCTTCATGGGTTTAAGAAAAGAAGACAAGAAAAGAGTACACATGAAGCAACCTTGGGCTGTACATAGTACATTCATGCATCAATCACTGAGTTGTACATACTTCATGTATGTAGCAACTTCTGAGGTGTACAGTAAGCAGGCACGTAGTAACATCTTAGGTGTACATAATGTAAACATGTGGACTCCTATGAGATGCACAGTGTGTAGGTACGCACAGAAATATTGGGATACACACAGTGCAGATAAGAAGCCACTTCTGGGGTGCACATAATACAGAAATGCATCCACATCTAGTGTGTACATGCTGCAGACATGCAGTCACTTCTAGGGTGAACTGACCTCTGTACAGCTGGATCTGCGGATACTGACATTGAATTTTTGTAGGCCTAACTCGCTCTATATCCCCATCACAGCCTAAGGGTGTCCATAGCTCAGTGGAACTGAGAGGGTTTGGGATGAGGGTCCCTTACCTCAATACACTTCATGATGATTCCATCGGACCTCCAGTCCCTCAGAGAACACCCTCAGTTGTCCACACCGCACATAACGAATCTTGAGATCGATCATTGAATATTTAAAAATACTATTCCTATTTTTCTGTATCACATAATGTAATTCAGCAAGGATTGCAAAAACTTTCATTTAAACACTTCTCTTTTTTTGGATCTGGGTTGACTGTGTAACGGTCCTACAGACCTATTGCATACACAGTACATAGAGTGGGATTTGGGACTGCCCCTTTCAACCGTAGGTGTTCCTCGATGAGAACCTTTTAGCCATTGGCTTAAGACTTTGACAATCACTTCTGGGCTCCGCCCAGTGGGGTATACATCTCTCACCTTATGGTATTGACTGGTTGAAAGTATCCTTCCGCCTCCACTCCAGTGCCTGCACTGAACTGCAGGATGGACTACTTGACAACCATAGAACTATCTGCCGCCTTCTTCTGGCTCCTATCCTACGTGCTTCACTCCAATGTGCTAACGTTTAATGCACTAGTATATTAAACCCAGACCTATTAGCTTTGCCAGTACTTGTAACATGCAGTTAAAGTTGACACTAGTCCCAAGTGTACTCACTTTTGGCAGACAAGGTATCGAAGGCATAAACTTAGTTTCCCAGGATCACACAATAGTTAAGAAGAGTATCTGGGATTCTCAGGGAGACTTTATTGCTCCGCCCTCAACACATTTTAGCTATCCAAATACTCACTCTCTCTTGGTTGACTTCATGGACAGACTGATCTCGCTTTCGTTTTTTAATCAATATGTAACTTTATACCTCCTACCCATATAGGTCAGAAATTCGAGAATCCATGTATGACCATAGGAAGGTACCACCGGAAATTGTCAGGTGTGATCCAGGGACGTAACACAAGCCTGTGAAGCCCCTGCGGTGCAGAGGGGGAACCCCACCCCTTCAGGGGCCCCCAGTCCTACAGCGGGCCCCCATCTAGGCAACAGTCAATGAATATCTATGAGGGAGGGGAAACTCAAGGGCCCCTCGTCACATTCTGCAGGGGGGGGGCATTATTTTGTGTTAACTCACTGATGTGAGCAGTAACTACACAGTCCCTCACTGCTACCTCAGGCAAAAATGATAGTCAAAAGTTGAAGTCTGTGGGTGTGGCTAGCAGGGAAATTGAGTAGTTGCGCTTCTGCAGAGCTCCCATGGACGCCTGAAAAAGTAGCATTTCCAGAGCCTTGGTATTCCTTAATAGTCCACACCGCATTGCGAGCCATACAGCCCACTAAGCCGATTGCCTGTGGTAATGGAACAGAGAAGAGAAAATATTGAAATCGACTGGGCACTATTTCTGAAACAGCGGTCTTCAGAATATAGAAAACTGACATGGTTCAAATATTTAAGAGTTCTGCGAGTCATCTGACCAGAAGTAATGCAAGTCCTGAGAAGAGAAAGAGGGTCTAGATGGACTGAGTGACCTTATCTGCAGTCTTTTGTATGTGTACATACACAAAGGACTAACGGGCACATGCATCAAAGGATTTTGCAATCGCAAACGGTGCGAATCGCAAAAATCGCCCGTTTGCGATCGCAAAATCTGCTTTTGGAATGCATGAAGGGTGAAGGCCTTCGCAATTTGAGAATTCGCAAATATTTGAGAATTCTCAAATTGCGATTGCATTTAAGGAATCGCATTTTGGGATTCCTTAAATGCAATGCATGAAACTTAAAAAAATTGCGATTTCGCAATTAGGGGGAGCAAATTGCCATGAGGTTGAACCTCATGGTAATTTGCGAAAACTTTGAATAATGCACTTTTGTGCATTTTTCAAAGTTTCATGTTGTGCACACACATGCCCTTAGGGCATGAGTGTGCACAACATATGTGCACAGATTGATTTCAGGGGTGCAACAGGGTGTCCTTTGGACACCCCTGCACCCTTGAAATCGCATTCTCAATTTGCGATTCTCTAATTGCTAATCGCAAATTGAGAATGTCTTCCCATTCATTCCTATGGGCCTCTAGGCCCATAGGAATGAATGGGGAGGTATTCCTTAATTTCGACTCGCAATTTGCGAGTCGCAATTAAGGAATATTAAGAAATCGCAATAGCGATTTCTTGATGCATTGCATTTTGCGATTCCTTAATTGCGATTCCTTATTTTTCGCAATTAAGGAATCGCAAAAAGCAATATTGATGCATGTGCCTGTAAGGGCCTTATTTAGACTTTGGCGGACAGAGCATGTTCCATCTCCATGGTGGAGCACTTAACTCCCGCCAAAGCAAGGGTACTCCACCTGGCAAATTTAGAAATGTCGGCCTGCCCAGTGGACATTTCATACACAGGAACTGCTGTCACAGTGGTTCCTGTAAATGCATTGAAAGTTTGACGGACAGGTCCATCAACAGGATGGAGCCCTACGTCCAACTTTCAACATTTGTTAATTTTGAAAAAGAAAATCCAAAAGCAGGATTTTATTTTTGAAAATAATTAAAACAGTGCCCCCCTTATCATAGGCGTTTTTTTTCTCTCCATGGTGTGGGGGTTATTTTAAAAGGTTTTGCTTTCACAAACCACCAAGTTTTGTATGGTGGTATCTGAAAGAAAAAACTGGTTATGTGTTCGCCCATTCTAAATAGTACAGGCAGACATATGGCCAAACCTCCGACAGCCTTTTCTGCGCAGGGCCGTCTGAGGTGTATGTAGGCGGCAGAGAGAGAGTAGTCTCCACCATCTACTTACTGAAGTTCTGACCGACTCTAAATGAGGTGGGCAGAAATTCACCATGGCGTGGAGGGTTCTTCATCGCCTTTGCAATGGAGTATCCCCTCCCCTAATGTCTTTATCAGACCCAAAATGTATAAACACACCAACCTGTTGACGGATAAGGGCGTCAGAGTTATTGGAAGTTGATGTTTGAAACAACTTTTAGTTTATCTGTTCATCTGTCCCTCCAGCTAGTGGTTACAGGCTGTGTATAATGTATCGTGCATGCAGAGAAAGGTTTGCCTATGCACACAATAACAAGATTCGTTCACAGTAGTGTACAGTATGACACACAGTTTAGAGAAAAGGCCAAAGTCAACAGAATAACACGCCAAATCTTTAACGCAGAGGTGCTTTATGAAGGTTTGATAGTTCCACCACGCCAAATCTTTAACGCAGAGGTGCTTTATGAAGGTTTGATAGTTCCACTACCAGCTGGTTGTGGAACTATCAAACCTTCATAAAGCACCTCTGCGTTAAAGATTTGGCGTGGTGGAACTATCAAACCTTCATAAAGCACCTCTGCGTTAAAGATTTGGCGTGTTATTCTGTTGACTTTGGCCTTTTCTCTAAACTGTGTGTCATACTGTACACTACTGTGAACGAATCTTGTTATTGTGTGCATAGGCAAAACTGTAGCTGTGTATAATGTATATTTGGAATTCGATAAAAAGATTTCGCCTAAAGACTTGAGATGTGAGTCTGGCTTCAAGCTTTTGCAGAGCACAGGATGTTTGTAGCAATGGGTACTGAATGCATCACCCTGACCTGGCAGTGACCAACAGACTGTGAAGCAGGCCTTATGGCATAAATACTAGCTTTGTGTTACCCATCCGGGTCATTGTAGACACAGCTTTTTTTGATATCTTTGCCTCTGCCATTTGTTCTCGAGCTTGGCACAAACTACACCGCTGCATTAGTGCTTCGACGTGTGACTGTAAACAAAATACCATACCGAGGAGCTATGAGCATGCTACTGCACCTGTGAAGGAAGGCAGCACGAGTCACGAGACTACGATTGCACCTGAAATCTTACCCTTAAAACACCCCTCTTCATTTCCCCTATCTGATGATTTATGATAGCTCTAGAATAGATCAAAAATACTGGTGCCAGAACTGTATCTGCTACCAGCTGTTCTGAGCTTCAAACTCACCCGGGACTTAGACGGGGCTGCTTTCTCCTGCAGGATGTGATGTCATTTCCATTGATGCAGTGCTAATAAGTCCTTTTGAAACTTGAAAAAACCGGAACATATTTAATCGCAAGTTTGGCATGTATGATGCGGGGGCGCACTGTGTTACAGACCCCCCTTATAATGCTTTGACACAGTATATATAATCAATACTTCAGCACCAGTGCTTATTCCTGAAGAGATTGGGGAGATTTTATATTTATTTTTATATTTTTTTATGACGGCCGAGGATGTCACCTGAAACTGCGAGGTCACTTCTGGGTGAAGCAACTTTGTTATAATTCATAGCGGAACAATAGTAGAATACCGTAAGGCCGGTGCACAGCTCTGGTGCACAGAGGAGGGCTACAGGAAGTGTCAAGAGGGAGTGCATGGTTAATGAGCCAACAACAGGCCCTGGGCCTGTGGAAAACCATTATAAAACTAAGAGTAAGTACGATTGAGCAAGATGTCACACCCAGCTCCACGGAAAGCAAGCCCACCTCATACTGAGTCACACTGCTCCAAAAGAGGCATGAAGCTATCTTTCAAAGGGATCACACCGCAGAAACCCCCATTCCAAGTCATGTGGGGTGATTCCGCATGTTTTTCCGGGAATAACCACCCCACACAATCACAGGATTTACTGGGTGTAGGAAAGCACTGGTAAAGCCAAATGCATCTCTGTGCACATTTACCATCTACTGAAAGCAGGTGGTAAGTGTGTGTGAACAAAGTCCTTTAATTAGGGAATACCTTGTTGGAATGGGTACAGTAAATCCGGGATCAGTGTGTTATTCCCCATTCCAGTATGACCGTTTGGGATGGGTGGTAACTGGGATGGAGATAGCAGCCCATTTGGCAACTTTGGGCTTATAATGCCCCCCTCCAAGGTTCTGGCTACTTGGGAGGGAATGAATGTCAGAGTCTTCATTAAGGAAGTAATCAAACCACTAAAGCCTGGAAAACCAGAGGCAACCCACTCGTATGGGCACAAAATCAGCTCTGCTTGGCTAAGCCAAGCCCTGCAAACAGCGCTCAGCCTCAATATAGCCCATGCCATGCAATCGCTGGTAAAATCCAGGGTCTAGGTATCACATGCTGAGCTTGGAGGAGAGCCAACACAAATGAGCTCTTCCACGCTGAGGAAAATCAGGTGTGGCCAGCTGTCAATATGAAGCATGATGTAGGACGGAGTGAAATGTCAATATGCGTTGTGTACAGAATACAAAGATAAAGCCGTTAAGGTAACTGTAAACAGAACAGTTGTGTAAGGACCGGCTCTGTATGACTGAAAGCCAAGTAAACACGCGCCATAACAGACATGGTGACTGAGTCCCCATAGCTCAGGCATGAGGGAGTTCCATTCTAGTCTGAGTGCACAGCTTGCTGGGAATTTTTACCGGCGCCTAACCAGTGGTCGAAGTGGGGGAAAAAAAGTAGGGGAACTGTGGGCGGAGAATCAGAGGGTGGAAATAACCCGGGGATTGGGGCAGTGGGCGGAGTCGGAGGTGTGGCCAGAAGGAGCAAAACATACCAATTTTTTTGTATTTGTTTTGCATTTCACTGACCAGTTACAGCTCATTACGTTATTTAATTCAAATTGACATTAAAATACATTCACAAATTGGGATGCATATCAAATCACAGAATGTCCCAAATACGCTTCAAAGTGCTATCACAAGCCATTTGTCTCTCAGCTGTGCAGTTTCTGTCATCAGCGCTTTTCCTCCCCTTTTACACAAAAGCAGTTCAAACATGAATGGCAAAATAGGAGCAAATGTTTCCACATAATTATGGCTCTGCCGTCTTTGCTACATAATACATCATTTGCTGCTTTATCTGACGCTTTTAACTAATAAATTGTTTGTAGCTCAGACGGATCAAAAGTAACTAAAAATGTGACTTGTGTTGCTGTGAAGTGAAGGGCCCTCTGCAAAGGTTGAGTGGTTACCTTTATCACTACTACATTTAAATGTTGAACTGGTACTAACGAGTCAAAATATTTGCAGAGACTGTTAGTATGTGTAAAACTGTCAAAATAACAATAAAGTATCAGGAAATATACCGCATTACGCTGCAGCCTTTTTCTTGCTGCATAATTTAGTTAACACTGCAGCATAATTTTGTCCTCAATTGCTGCATAATTTTAGCGACTTCAAAGCAGGCAGCACATGTTAAAAGTGCTTGTGCATGAAGCAAAGAGACTGTTAAGTTTGTGAACTTATTTTGGTGTGCGCGCAAATCCTGCATTGCCGAGCCCTGGTGAGTTGCAGCTACTACTGCTGAAACAAGGCCATTGGAGGTACCAATGGGTGAGGTGGACCGGCATCAAGGGCCCTGGAACCTGTCGCTCTAGGGTGTGCTTCTTCGTATGCCTGCCGACAAGACTGGAGGTGAATCAGTATGGATTGCATTGAAGATTAACCCACACTTGCCACCCCTAGGGTCCACCTGCTGATGCTAGGACACGAGGGCTTTTACGGTCTAGCGGGGCCTTCTAAGTTCTAGCAGGGGAATGGGAATGTACTCTCTCAGGAGAGTAGTTTGGTGGATCGGTCATAAAGTCCCCAGTTCCAAATTCGGCATCTCTAGCCAAAGAAGTGCCACATCCTCTCCCCCCACTGGACACGATACTGCCCCACTTAGAGAAAATCGCACTGCCTTCAACTACAACCAAATTGTGCCCCTCTATAAACACCTAGATGGGATTCAATTCAAATTATACACTAGACAAGAGTAATACGTTGGCTGAGAAAAGTAACAACATTCTGGAAAAAGCAAACACTCATAGGGAATACAACCTAACACTTTTACACTCATTTTTGCCTGAAAAGTTAAGCACATGACTACAGGACTCGGAAGGGACCCGTTTCAGTGTCCAATGCTTATATCCTTACAAAATGTAGGCAGTATGGTTTAAAAAGGCCACATCCCTGAACGCAGAGCTGCTGTACACATTTTATGAACTAAAATAGGGGAAACAACTGATAAGGATCACATTAAACGTTTTCCAATCCACTCACCAAGCAGTTATTGCAGTACCTCCATGAATGGCGCAGTTACCCACTTGGGGAAAAATGCTGTTCAAAGAAATATGAGAAACGAAAAGTAGCGCTTCATTGGCAAACGTTGTAAAGTGCCGCTAATGTGTTTGGGGGAGAATAAAATCAATCGGGCCAACTTGCGATCACTCTCTCTTGCTTCATTTAGTTATGTATTTATGGTTCAAATTTTAAACCTTTTTTTCTCTCCTCCTGAGGCAGCATAGAAAAATGTCAAAAAAAGATATTTGCAGCAAAAGTGTTTCCTCTTTTTTGGATCCATTTTGCAGGGGAACGAATGAAGGAACGCAGAGTAAAGAAAAGTCAGTTTTTTTTTCTTTTTATATATTTTTATTGTTTTCCTTTAACAGGTTACAGATATACATATAACATTTAGGACATTTCGCTGTTTCATTTGGCATATGCGTATTACATAAAAGCGTTTGATAGATGGTTCTTGGGTGTCATTTGACAGGAGGGCAAGAATGAAACAACAGCCCTTTTCCTTCTGTGCCCGCCCGTCCTTGAACAGCCACGAACGGCCAGGCTATTTCGGCTGTCCTGGGACGCATATCTAAAATAATAAATTTGGGGAACGAACTGTATTAAATTAAAGAAGTAGGGGCACGCCGTGCCCTGCCGATCCCGCCGACTTCAACCACTGTGCCTAACCCCCAGCTCTTTGTAGGTCTGGCTTGACAACGCAGCTGTCTGCAAAAGCTACTGTTACCAACTCTTTAAAATACACCAGGAATGTCTTTGGCTTCATTCAGAGGTGTAGTTCTATCTCACTCATGTTACTGGCTTTTTAGTGTATCATTCTGCTTCTGAGTCAGCTATTCTTAACCGTTTGACTTCTCTGGACCCACTTTGAATCACTACTGGAAGCCAGGAACTCTGGCATGAGCAACTTCAACGATTTAAATCTCTCAAAAATATATTTAAAAAATGCAGAAACAAATATACTTCAAACAAATACACAGCTTATTATTATTCTTTTTAATTTGCAAACAAAATATCTGCTAAATCGAATTTTTAATTATAATTGGACGTTGGAGCTTTTGGCACTGTAGATGAAGAGATGAAGCAATGTGATAAATACACGTACATCACTTGTCTTTTTTGGCTCTAATGCATGCTCTCTTTTTGTCAGTATAGACAAGTGCTTCAATTGAGACCATCATCTAGTCTCCAAATTCATACATACACACACACATATATATGTATGTATGTAGATCTTTACAGACTTTATTAAACTGCCAATATTATTTAATTTTTAAAGTCTCAGACCCTCTAATATGCTTCATGGATTCTAGGATAAGAGCTACTGTTTTAGAAAATGCTTAATTCTGTACAGAAAGCAAACCTTTTTACTAATGTTTTCCCATTACTACCAAAGCCAATAGGGCTGGCTTTAATGTACTAAACAGTATTTGTACACTCAACATATGGAGACCACATTTGTGAATGCATGAATATACATGTGTTAGCACACTTAAAGCCAAGCCTGTTAGCATAGCCAGGAATTATTTTGGTGTGAAGTGGGTGAATGGTTTGAACCCTTCTACTGTGCAGGACGCCTCGGGATAATCCGAGAGTTTTTTGGCGCACTGTTGGGACACGACCAGCAGTTAGTTGTTGGTCACATTTATGCTGTTCGGCCTTCGGCTGCAATAAAACATGTTTGTTGTTATTGCCGCAACAGCCGTGGCTCGGTGTGTTAAAATAAAATGATATTTCTGCTTAATGTTATAAGTTGCCTCATGTGATCTTCAGAGCTAGTTAGTGCTTGTGTCAGCCACAAATTCTAAGGAAGTTAGTAGCAGCTTTTTAGTTGAAATACACAACCTGTGGGGATTAACGTGTATAGCATGCGCCAGAGTGGAAATTTCACAAATGGGACCGTTTTCATCTCAGCATGTTGCAGTGACCCTATATTGACAAGGAGAAGGCTCATAATGAAATACTGACCTTCTGATCTTTGTCCACCTGTTTTTTTCCAAGTGCCCCTTGTTAAAATCCATCTGGGACCCACCTGTAAGCTGTTGAGGGTGGTTGCTGGACCTGCGCTTTCCCTACTGAACTGCTGTTGGGCTGTGCTCCCTGCCGCTGCTCCTCGCCGCACCCGCTCCGCGGGTGCCGCTTCGCGGCTTGCTGAAAGGAGTGGTGAAGGCTGCGTGCTGTGTCTGTGAGGCGCCAGGAAGGACAAACTCGCCGGCGCTAAGCAGGGACTCAGAAGACCAGGAGTCCCTGCTTCCCCAGGCCTGGGAGCGGACGCGCCCACCTTCAGACACGCCCCGCCTGACCAGGTGTAAAAGGCGTGTGAGTGTTCTACTCGTTGGGACCCACCTGTAAGCTGTTGAGGGTGGTTGCTGGACCTGCGCTTTCCCTACTGAACTGCTGTTGGGCTGTGCTCCCTGCCGCTGCTCCTCGCCGCACCCGCTCCGCGGGTGCCGCTTCGCGGCTTGCTGAAAGGAGTGGTGAAGGCTGCGTGCTGTGTCTGTGAGGCGCCAGGAAGGACAAACTCGCCGGCGCTAAGCAGGGACTCAGAAGACCAGGAGTCCCTGCTTCCCCAGGCCTGGGAGCGGACGCGCCCACCTTCAGACACGCCCCGCCTGACCAGGTGTAAAAGGCGTGTGAGTGTTCTACTCGTTGGGACCCACCTGTAAGCTGTTGAGGGTGGTTGCTGGACCTGCGCTTTCCCTACTGAACTGCTGTTGGGCTGTGCTCCCTGCCGCTGCTCCTCGCCGCACCCGCTCCGCGGGTGCCGCTTCGCGGCTTGCTGAAAGGAGTGGTGAAGGCTGCGTGCTGTGTCTGTGAGGCGCCAGGAAGGACAAACTCGCAGGCGCTAAGCAGGGACTCAGAAGACCAGGAGTCCCTGCTTCCCCAGGCCTGGGAGCGGACGCGCCCACCTTCAGACACGCCCTCGCCTGCAACGCCCACTACTTAGCTAACAGCCTGACGTTCAGCGGGACGCGAGCGGGACGCCGAGCGAAGCCCGGGCAAAGGGCGGGCCGTCTGTGGCCGTCCGGGGCAGGAGGAGGCAGGGCTGGGCCACCCCTCGAACATTTATTGCAACAGGCCCTAGTCTGTGGTGCTCCGCTGTGGGCCCAGAATCCAGCATGTCAACTCGTTCCGGTAAGGCCTTGAGGGGTGGCGGTGAAAGTGCCCTTGGGGGCACTATGTTCGGCTCTATGGACAAATTCCTCACTAGGGTGGCGGCTGTCATTGACAACGAGCTCGCCATATCAGAACGGCGCCTTTCTTTTGACTTCCCCCCTTCCAAAAGTCCATCTCCAGCAATAGTGATGTCCTCACCAAACTCCATTTCCCCTGCACTCTTGCCTGGGGACTTACCTGGGGATTCTTACATTGCACCACTAGAGGTTGGTATAGATGGGGCAGAAAGCTCGCCGACTGGTAATCATTTCGCCAGCCCATGTGCTGTGCTTGTAGAGTCCCGCCCCGTCCCTCCCATAGCCTGTTCTCCTGGCACTCAGTCCCAATACTGCTCTGATGCTCCTACACTCGACCCACAACCTCCGCCTAAGATTCGATCTACCCAGGGGCTTATGAAAAGGAAAGGGAAAAGGGCGACAAACATTCGAAAGGGCTGTCCATCCACGCTTACTAAGCATGCCAGGCATCCGCCCCAGAGGGGCCCCACACCCCCGGGTGCTGGTGGATCTGTACTTACAGGGATTTCTATTACCTCTCCAATTGTAGCTGACACAGTGCTACCTTCCCTGGTGGTCCCAACAGCGCCTGATCTAGCCAATGAGGGTCCCTCTCTGGAGTCGATCGAGAAGCTGGTCAGGTTTCTTTTGGTACCACTTACTGACCAAGTCAAGAGGTTGGGGGATAGGCTTGATCGTTTTGAACAGGTCACCAGGGATAACTTCTTTTCCCTGAAAACCCTGTTCAAACTTCAGCCAAAGCTCAGCGAGGATAGGACAGACAGGATAGATAGGAACACTGGGAAAGAGGTTTTAGTGAGACACCCTTCAGGAGAACAGTTGACGCAGCCGCCCAAGCGTCCAGTTTCTGGGAATACTACCTTGGCTGTCCCCCAGGATGGCCCTAGGCAGACAAGGTCAAATGTCTCCACTCATGCTGCCCAAGTGCATGCTATCCCTCCCCCAGTAGTAACAACCTCTGTGCCTAATCAAGGCCAAAGGAAACATCAGAAGGGAGGGACGGGTCCAACTTCGCAACCTGGGGCCGCTTCACACGCCATAACTGGTGGCACAGCATCAACTCCTAAGGCTATACCCACCCCTGTCCCGCCCATAAACCCTTCTCCTTCAGCTTTTCCTCAGAAAACCACACGAAAGTGTCCCCCAGTTAACCTCCCCCCTGAGTGCCACCCGTTTGTTGTCGTTCTCACCAAAGTTCCCCCTATTAGGAGTACTCAGCAGGAAAACCACCAGGCACTTAAGAATAAGGTCATCCACTGGCTGAAAGCCAACAGGCCCCTGCCGCCGGGAGTGGATGGCATAATTCTTGGCGTACGCAGGGTGGGATGGATTGGAAACGGGAAAAAATCTCTTGAAGGGGACTGCGTGGTGGTAAATTTCCAAGACGCCAGGGTCGCCCATCTAATATGCTCCCAAGGACGATCCATGGCTGGAACGGGTATCGACGTAGTCGACTTAACATTCTTCTACCCACGGTCCATTACGACCATTTCCACCTTCCATCTTGGACAACCCACCTACATTAGCAGTCCTGGGGGCCAATTTCCTGTGGAGAATACCGTCCACGGCCACTCTTCCCCGGGAGTTTTCTCACAGCGGCTATTCCCAGCTCCAGTGATACCGAACTGGGGACCCTGGGGTTGCTGACTCTGTGATGTTCCCGGGGAGGTCCTTGTGGCTTCGAGTCCTGCTGTTGAGCCCACACCTTGCCTTAAAACCTATAGCTCCTCGATTACATCGCAAACTCAGGCTACTGCCGAGCTTGCAAAAGAGCAAGGGGAGACCGGGGCATCTCTTGACCTTCTGGCTAGCCTCCCTGGTGTGGGTGTCGTGGACATAACGCTCCCTGTCGAGGACTGTTGCATTACGGCTGTGACGGACCCCCCGATTAGGGTTTTCAGCTGGAATGTGGCAGGCCTCGAGAGGAAGCTAGCGCTGCCGGACTGGAACGCGCTAGTGGAGCAATACTCCATATGCCTGTTCCAGGAAACCTGGAGTCGGGTGCCCCTGCATAAGGCAGGTTATTCCACCCACTTCTTGCCGGCAGTACATAGTGCAACTGGTAGGGGCCGCCCTTCGGGTGGCCTATTAATCTGGGTGGCCTCAGAACTCAATTGCAGGGTGGTGGAGCGGGACACCAATTGCCCGGATCTCCTTAATATATTGCTGAGAAATTCCCAGGGCCGAGTCATCTTAAACATTTTTAACATCTACGCCCGAGGCACAAAGGGGGGTAGAGAATCCCCAGTAATAGCCTGTCTGGAAGCCCAGCTCCGCTTGTCTCCTCATAGGTCTTGTACCTTGCTGGCGGGCGACTTGAATTGCACCTTTGAGCCCCTGGACCTTGAAATCCTAACAGACCAAGAGGAATATGACAGTAGGTGGGGGATTCCGCCCCTCGACCTTAGTCCTATCAAAAAGTGGACAGAAGTGGCCCTTCAGATCAACTCATTAGCTATGGAGTTTGGTCTAAGGGCTGCCAATGGCAGGACTAGGTCCGACAAAGTAGGGGCCTATACCTACAACAGGCCAGGGCATATGTCACGGATTGATTATTTTCTCCTTGACATACACCTGTGGAGCATGGTGGAGGACATGGTGATTGTACCATCGGTTGAGAGTGATCACAATCTCCTCTCCCTCACCTTGTCCTACAGGTGGCTTACTAGCCCTGCGAGCAGATTTTCTCGTAACCCCGCCCCGGACCTGTCAGTAGTTACAAACTGTGGACGGCGGCTAAAGTGGGCGAAGTTGGCACTTTCAGAGGAGAAAACTTCTGCCATTAGGCAGCTCCTTGCCTCAGCCCTAGTCAATCTTGACCCCCAAGAGGAAGGGTTGATGGAGGTGGCTCCTAGGTTTTGTATTATAACTCAGGCTATTAGTGACCTCTTTGTAGTTCCAGCTAATTCGAGTAGAAGGAAACCAAGCTCACGATCTGGACAGGGCTGGTACAATCAGAAGTGTAGGGAGGCGAAGTCACTTCTCATTGAAGCAGTCAAGTCCAAATTACCATCCAGGACTAGGGAGGCCAGGAGATACTATGCACTCTGCCAAAAAAATGCTAGGATGGAGTGGGAGGATAATTTCTGGCAGGACCTCCTGGCTGCCAGTCGTGGGAAAGACGCCAAAGGTTTTTGGGACATGGTGGGTAAAAGGAACCGTCCTGATGACACTCTGAGGACCTGTACCATCAATGCCCAGACATGGTTCTCCCACTTCCAAAAACTTTATTCTGTCGCTGAAGGCCCACTAAACGACTCTTTTAACCTCCCGCCCTTTATCCTAGTTCATGACCTGGAACTTTTTTCTGTTTTGGATGTTACAAAGCAGATTAAAACCTTGGTTCCATTGAAAGCAGCTGGTCCGGATGGCCTACCAGGCGATATCCTCCGCGCTTATCCGGAAGAATGGGGGGTACTAATCTCTGCACTCCTCAACGCTATTATTGTGGGAGGCCCCGTGCCAGACTCCTGGAGAGGTGCGGAGGTGGTCCCCATATATAAAAAGGGCAGTCGGGATCTACCCGGGAATTATAGGCCTATAAGCCTAATAGACTCGAGCCAGAAACTGGCGGGGAAAGCCATTTTGGGGAGGATCTCCCAATGGGTGGACGATAATCACATCCTGTCCGATATGCAAGCTGGGTTCCGTTCAGGTACAGGAACTATCGAACAGGTCTTTAGGCTCTTGTTACTATACTGGAAGGTGGTGGTACTGGGCAAAGGCAGTCTTTATTTGGCCTTCATTGACCTGAAGACTGCCTTTGACCTGGTACCTAGGGAGGAACTTTGGAGGGTGCTTCACGGTTTAGGGATGCCCCCGTACATACTCAACCTACTTATCAACCTGCACACCAACACCTATGCCCAGGTCAGATGGGGCTGAACGGGGAAAAGACCGATAAGATCAGGGTCGAGAGGGGAGTAAGGCAGGGCTGTGTTCTGGCCCCTACCCTATTCTCCCTCTACATTAACGGGGTGGTAGATCATCTACTCGGCGAACCAGCAGACGCTCCCACTCTGGGAGGAGTAAAAATTCCAACTTTGCTGTTCGCCGATGACACCCTCCTCATCTCTAAAACCCCCCAAGGTCTCCAGACACTTTTGAACCGCTTTCAGGACTTCTGTACCACTAAGGGCCTTGTTATCAACGTGGATAAGACTAAGTACCTAGTTATGCATCCACCTCGCAAACTTGGCCGCCCTCCCATTCTGAACTCCATACCCCTAGAAAGAGTGGCAGAATTTGATTACCTGGGAATCCGACTTAACGACGCGATGAGCTGGACTGCCCACATCAAGAAAATGACAATGGCCCACAAAAGGGTGGGGGGGCCCTTCTCAAGGAGTTCAACAACTCATCAAAACATTGTGTTGCCCCTCTACTAGATATATACAAAGCACGTGCGGTCCCTGCGTCACTTTATGGAGCTGAACTGTGGGGCTTGGGCAAAGTTGACTCTCTGAGCAAGGCCGAAAATAAATTCATTAAAGATCTCCTTGCCATTCCATCGAGTAGCCCGACCATCCCAGTGCTCATGGACACCGGCTGCAAAGCCATAAGGGACCAGGCTCGGCTTCGACCCCTCTTGCTTTGGGCACGTTTGTGGAGGGTCCCGGAGCTAAAATCTTATGCCAATGGTCTAGCTGAGGTGATGCACTCCGACGGTTGGCATAGCATTAAATGGCTGAAGGACATTAAACATCTTCTAGGGGACTTAGGCCTGGACTCCTGTTGGCATAGCCACTCCGCTCCTCCGAAGGAGACCTTAAAAAAACTTTTTTGGGAGTGGGTTTGTGTGAAGCGCACGAGAAGCCAGCAGCACTGCAAAACCACCGCAGCTTTTCTGCTGGTAAAAGACGTTGTCAACTACGAGCCGTACATGGACATAATATCAGTTGCCATGGATAGGTCCTTGTACATTAAATTTCGGTTAGGAACCCTACCCTTGGCCGACTTTTGCTCCAGGTGGAATAAATTCCAGCCCACATCACGCTTCTGTGCTCTTTGTCGTGATAAGCCAGAGACGGTGCCACACTTTCTTTTTGAATGCCCGGACTATGGTCGCCCCAGATCACGTTGGCTTGGTCCTATCTGCAGAGAACTTGGTACCCGTCAGCACTCCGTTGCACTCCGGATTCTTTTAACTAACACAGCCTCTCCTATTGTTTGTGCTGTTGCTAAGTTTTTAAAATGGGCTTGGTTGATTAGACTTAGAAGACTGTCCATATCAATTTAATTCTTTTTTTAATTAATTTATGCTGACCAAATGTGTTTTATTCTTATACTAAATGTACAGTCATACTTTTTTTCGACATGCTGTTTTTATCTTTTGTATTGCTTTTATGATATGTGCATATCGAAATAAAGCATCAATCAATCAATCAAAATCCATCTGTGACCAGATTTTCATTCTTTTTCTGTGTAGTTTGTTTCCCCTCTGACGATTTCGGTGCCCTTATTCCCCAGTCTGTATTTGTCTTTAGCTTTGAAACAGTTGCCAGGATTTGGGTACTTAAGCGTGACGTTTGCTTGCCTCTTGTGTGACAGACCAGCATAGCTGCCAAGGTTTCAGATTGCCATGTGTGACATTTTTATGAATTCAGTGAAACTATGAGTGACATTACAACGACTATGAGTGACCCTTTCTCGCGAGCAAAAATCATGCAATGAAGACAAGGGAAACTTGTAAATATCAGAAATTACAGCCATTTGAGCAACAAGAAACTCCAAGAACTTCTTGAAACTGCTGCAGAGCGCCAGGAATGGAAGCACACTAACCCTAGTGCTCCCTCCTGTAACCGGACTGTACTGTAAACAAATGTATAACCATGATATTAACCCCTTGCACGCTGCCACGATTGTGCGCCTGTGCGGCAGAATCACGAGTGGGCGGGTTTATGACGGCCCCCAGCCGTCATCAGCAGACAAGCGCCATAGTGCATGACGGATGGAGGCCGTCATCAGCATGCAAGGGGTTAAACAGGTTTTTCAGTAGCAGTACTTTATTAAAGTTCTGTGTACTGATGAGTTCTGTGTTATGCTGACACATGCACAGTTAAATACAAAAATATTTACAGGATGCCACAGATAGAGCCCTAGTGGCAAAACATGCACCGGCACCCTGTAGTCTGACGAGAATACCCTCAAGTGATTAGTAATGGTACCCAAGAAGGATGACAAGACAGCAGCCCTGCAGCCAGTGCTGAGATTATTACTGTGAGACTGTCTGAATTTGAAATAAAATCTCAGATCTCGCAGATCAAGTAAACCCAGACGCTGCGGCCTCAAGCACCCAATACCAGTCAATAAGTTAGTCGCCGCTGTTGGCCTCGACTGTGCTCAAGCAGCAAGGTAAGCCGCCCACCCACGCACCTGGAGCCCTCCGACAGCCTGGGGAGGCTCGCCACCTCAGCCCCTCACCAGCTGGGAGGCCGGGCCATGCAACTACAGCGAGCCCAGTCACTTATCGCAGCCCGATCGCGGTGGGTGAAAATCTCTCGCCGCTTCTGACCCACCTTAACGTCTTCCTCTTCCTCAGGACGTGTGCACTACGGTATCCCAGGCCCCTATGGTGTGCACAGCAAGTACAACCACTGAGCGCAGGCCCCGCCCCTGGTCTAAATATTGTAAAAGCCATGTGGCGACAGGCACGAGAAGCTGCTGCCCGCCTGGGCAGAACAATTGAAACAGTCACCCTTAGCCCTTCGAAGTGAGAGCATTAACTATTGAATTACTGAGCCCAGCAGCTGCTGGCAGTGGCAGCACGTCTCGGAGCAGCAGTACTGAGAGCCGGCGCACAGGTGCAGGCGCCCGTGGCGCTTGCTGGCACCCTGCATAGCCAGAGTTTCAGAGAGTGGCATTATGCGTGACAATGCATTTCAGTGCGGTGATGCGGAACACCACACTGAAATGCGTGAGCGTCACACCTGATACTTGACAGACATGGACAAGCTGAGTGACAAATTATTGTAAACAATATAAAAACAAACTGCAGCAACGCAGTGCTTAATTTGTAAAATATTAAGTGCCAGGGCTCTGACCAGGGGGCCACTGCTGCTTGCACCACCCATCGCCCTTGTCATCGCTGCCAGAACAACTACTAACCATCTCTCACATATAAATGTGGCAGTTCAGATTATTCAAGGTCCCCAAAGCTAAAAGAATGGTTGGGGAGGCAGGTATAAGCCATTTTAATGTATATTGTTTTCCTAAAAAACGTTGGTCTGCTCATCTCTAAATTAGATGAACAGCGCCATCATGTGGTAGACTGTTCTATGTTTGATGTTGACAAGCTCCAGAATGCAACTGTTAAGAAAGTGACGAGATAAGCTATTCACATCTGACTTTAAACGGAGAGAATGGAGAGATCTTAAGCTGAGTTCTCCCAAGCAACCCGTCATGCCACAGCCCACCTGTCACCTTGTCATTTAGATGTATATTTCTTCAGAGCAGGGACAAACTAAGGCTTACAAGCAGATAGATGCACATCCTGGTATTATTCACAACCCATGTAATAAAAAATATCTCAGCTTGTTCCAGTTCAGGATGAGTAACTCATCCAGTGCCTTTTCATAAGTACAATCTGATGTTTCCAGTGGTTTCCTTTTTAGAAATACAAGAATGCAGAATTAACAGCCAAAATAATTTTAGCTAAATACACTTTTTTGTACTCTGGGTGTTCTGGTTCTTTTTTTTTTGTGAGTTTGTGTTTTTTGTTAGTTCCCCGGTCGCACCATGGCACTCACAACATTCAGATGATTTGTTCATGCACGACGGTAACAGCTTTTGTTTCTGTACCTGCCTGGTGGTAGTAAACCTATGTTCTCTGCCAACAAGAGTGCGGGCAGGGAGTTAGGTCTGTGTTCCCTGCCTGCGCTATTACAGTCAGAGAATAACACAGTGTCCCAGGGATGGGGCCCGCAGGACATTGCCTGCCATCGGTCTCTGGCAGATGAGGTCCCCGGGGAATTTTATGGCTCCAAGAGGAGTCAATACCACCGCTCCAAATACATAAAGCATCAGTCCTAAGCGTTGGGGTCCCCCAGGGCCATTAAATGGCCCAAGAAGGGAACCCCTCCCCAAATATATAAAGCATCAGGGCTTGGGGAGAGGGGCCACTAGGGCCATTATATGGCTTGGGAAAGGGGCCCTACACCACCCTTCCCAAAAAAATAGAAAAGCTATGACTCAGGCCTTGGGGATAGGGTCCCTAGGGCCATTAAATTGCTCAGGGAGGATAGCCGTGTGCACCTCTCCCCCAAATAAGAAAATTAATTAATTAAATAATACCCTTAAAATAATGATGGACCAACCCACTGGCCTACCATGGGTGAATTTAATAGAAAAGGACGAGGAGCCACCCTTTGTTTTTTTTTTTTTTTTACATTTAACTGCAGTAACAAGGTAATACCACAGTACTGAAACATTTATGATGTTTAGCTCCAGAAGTCATTCTGGGACCCCTCCACAAGGCCTAGGGTGGTAAGGGTATCCCCGCCCAGTCCCTATATTTGTTATGTTTTATTCAATACAGGGGGACTGAGTTCCCAAGTTCTAAAAAGGCTGCAAAATATCTTTGTTGATTATATTTTTATAAAATATCATCTTAGGATGTATACAGGCATAATTGAAAATTTTTAACAAACATATATAACATTGAAAAATGTAGTCACAATGTAAAATGACTGTGCATATATAATAAACAAAGGGACAGTAAATTACAGTAATAAGGGATCCAGCACGAGGGTGCAAGAAATAAAAACAAGAAATAATATGAAGGAATGCATGTTAAGAAGATAAGATAGATAGAAAAGCAGTTCAAGGCAATAATCCAGAACTGAAAAAAACACATAAACAACTAAATCAGAAGTGTTGAAGTCTTGGAGAGAGCCAGCCCACAACTATTAACATATACCTACATACTAAGGCATCAAGCATGGTAGTGTGTTACATTCCAGCTATATGTCCTGATTTTCCATCTTGCACTTTCCCATTATGAGTGATCTTAAAGAAACAGAGGTGAACAATTCTAAGCCTTTTGTTTAGTTGCTTTAAAATAGGCCCCATAGATAAGAACCTTTACCTGCAGCCCACATTAGCGCCTGATACATTTTGAGTTATAAAGAGTTTATTTCCAGGCAGCTCAGCACATTTTTGCAGCTTGAAGAACACGTATGACCTTGGTGTACTTAGGAAGTACAATTATAATTATTCCTCTATGTTTTCTATCTTTGCCATGTGACAGAGGTTTCTTTCGAAGTTAATGAGCTCTTTTAAGTTGATGAACTGGTTGGAGAACATCAGAGATGATATTTTTAGGGCTACCAGAGATGGAATAATGGAGTGCAAGAAGCCAAGACTGTCACCCCTCAATGTCCTCAAGGAGACCATAAAGCTTCAAATGATTACGTTTATTTCTGTTCTCTTGTTCTTTATTCCCGTTCTTCAATGAAATATTGTAATTGTAAATGTGTTTATATAGCACTTTTGACAAGACATTCAAGTGTTTTTTCGGCAAGTAGCATGCTACTCCAGAATCCTATATATCTCAGGAAAAATCTCAGTTTCTAATTTAGTGATTCTTCTGCATATATCTTGCGCTTCATGAATCGCTTGTTTCATATCCACATTAGGTTTCAGCATAGCCACCGACCTATCATCTATCTCTTGCAACTCATACCTCTGTCACTCATGAAATGTCAATGACTTATGCCTTTATAGAGAACGTTATCTAGTGCTAGGCTGGAAGATGACTTGATAGGTGAAGAAGGTTACATTTTTTAACTAATTGCCTTGTTGCACCTGATATTCTGACAGTATCTGTAAGTGCAGATAGACTTTCAGACAGATTGTTGTTACATGTTTTTCCACTTTGTACAGCAGTGATATCCTTTAATCTGTCCATACAAGGTTGAGGAATATACACTGCCTTAACTTATTTAAAACTACATCAGAAGTATACTGTACTGCAAAACCCATATCAGTAAGACATCCAGGACTTGGCACTACAGGTGGTTTTCTTGTACAATAAATTTTACTACCGTGAGAAAGAGCCCTGCCTTGAGATCAAGTACCCTAGGTAAGGTAACTGTATTGCCTTGCCTAGACCATAAGAAATACTAATGTGCACATATCTTACGCTGCACACATAAGAGCATATTACCTTATAGATCTGAAAGTAGCAAATGTATGAAGGCTTAATAAAGCAGGGTATACAGGAAGAAAACTACTAAATAGGGTTGCAAGTGAAGTTCTATGTGTTTGACAAAAGTGCACTTGAAATATACTTTTTGGAAAGTGTAGGCAATCGACTAAAATTAAAACTGTATGAAGCGCACATACTAAACACAAGGTGGAAAATAGGTAAAATGCATACATGGTATTTCTATAATGACTTTGATATATTTAGAGTAGAGTGAGTCTGCAGACTTTACAATAGTACAATTGCTCATCCAAATGCATATATCACACTTGTAATAATCCAGCAGGACTGTAAATCTGAGATTCAGCTAGCATTTAGTATTCAAACATGGCATGTGTGTGTGTAAAATGGAACTTTGAAAAATGCACTTTAGTGCATTTTTCAATGTTTTTGCAAATTACCATGAAGTTCAACTTCATGGTAATTTGCTACTCCTATTTGCAAAATCGCTATTTTTTTTAGTTTGATGCATTGCATTTAAGGAATCTCAATTTGGGATTCCTTAAATGCAATCGTAATTTAACGAATCTCAATTTAGAGATTCCTTAATTGCAATTTTTGCATTTGGGATGATGCATCCTAAAAGCAAAAATACCGGTCGCAAAGGGGCAGATTCTGAGAATCTGCCCGTTTGCGACCAGTTTTTAGGTTGATGCATCTGGCTGAATGTGCCTTATGAATCACAGCATGTTTTACACAAGTAGGTTTGAATAAACAAAGCTCTGCGCTCTTCTATGGAGGAGGTGATACAATTACCTCAGCAGTCCTGTTTAATGGCAGCCACGACCTCTGCGAATAAATAATGAGCACAGCGCAGAGACGCCCAAGGTTAAACATGTCCAGAAATTTCTGACAACATTCAGTAAAGAAATATTACTACGAGAGGCTGCGAAAGCTGCCTTTGAGTGTTTGTTCTATTCAAAGTCTGTCGAAGAATGGAGAGTCTGTGGTCAGCTGCCATCCCGGCAGGCGCCAGAACTCGTAGCGCCTCACCTCGGTCTAGAAGTCAGTGTCTAGCAGGATATACCATAGGTTCACTGCTGAAGGCTGTTTTCTGCTTCCACATGCGTGCTAAAACTATTTTTGAAAGATCAGCGACCACTCCCTACTCATCGGAGAGCCCATTACCCCGCACCTCCCCTCCCTCCCCCAATATAATTAGTTTTGGACCTGTCAAGATCGGGAATCTCAGCGTCCTCTCCACTTCTGCAAATATCAGTCAGTGCCACAGTGTATCAAGGAGACCCGCTTCCCCTTCAGCAGTGTTCAGACGTTCCTTCATAAAGCTTTTCCAGCGTTTTGGGGCTCAAATATCAGTGTAACATTATCTTGAGTGAAGAATCCCTATGAAGCATTGTCTTATTGAATGTCACTATATTTCTCCAGAGAACTCACCGCACTTGTTCCAGGATAGCGCTACCAGAAGTTTCTCTCGTTTCTCCATATAACCCCATCTCTGAGGCGAGGACGCTTCCAACAAAATGTTGTGTATTCTGGGAACTGCCCCTTAGGGCCCATCCATTGTCCTTAGCAGCTTCTTCAACTTTGTTAAATCTCTAGTGGCCGCTGTTTTGGTACAGGGGTCACCCATCCATTGTCCTTACCAGCTTCTTGACTCTTAATTCCCTAGTGGCCGCTGTTTTGGTACAGGGGTCACCCATCCATTGTCCTTACCAGCTTCTTGAACTCTGTTAATTCCCTAGTGGCCGCTGTTTTTGTAAAGGGGTAACCCATCTATTGTCCTTACCAGCTTCTTCAACTCTGTTAATTCCCTAGTGGGCGCTGTTTTGGTAAAGGGGTAACCCATCTATTGTCCTTACCATTTCTTGAACTCTATTAATTCCCTAGTGGCCGCTGTTTTGGTAGAGGGGTACCCATCCATTGTCCTTACCAGCTTCTTGAACTCTGTTAATTCCCTAGTGGGCGCTGTTTTGGTAAAGGGGTAACCCATCTATTGTCCTTACCATTTCTTGAACTCTATTAATTCCCTAGTGGCCGCTGTTTTGGTAGAGGGGTACCCATCCATTGTCCTTACCAGCTTCTTGAACTCTGTTAATTCCCTAGTGGCCGCTGTTTTGGTAAAGGGGTAACCCATCCATTGTCCTTACCAGCTTCTTAAACTCAGTTAATTCCCTAGTGACCGCTGTTTTTTTGTAAAGGGGTAACCCATCTATTGTCCTTACCAGCTTCTTGAACTCTGTTAATTCCTTAGTGGGTGCTGTTTTGGTAAAGGGGTACCCATCCATTGTCCTTACCAGCTTCTTGAACTGTTAATTCTCTAGTGGCCGCTGTTTTGGTGAAGGGGTAACCCATCTATTGTCCTTACCATTTCTTGAACTCTATTAATTCCCTAGTGGTCGCTGTTTTGGTAAAGGGGTACCCATCCATTGTCCTAAACTCAGTTAATTCCCTAGTGACCGCTGTTTTTTTGTAAAGGGGTAACCCATCCATTGTCCTTACCAGCTTCTTGAACTCTGTTAATTCCCTAGTGACCGCTGTTTTGGTAAAAGGGTGACCCATCCATTGTCCTTACCAGCTTCTTGAACTCTGTTAATTCCCTAGTGACCGCTGTTTTGGTAGAGGGGTAACCCATTCATTGTCATTACCAGCTTCTTGAACTTTGTTAATTCCCTAGTGGTCGCTGTTTTGGTAAAGGGGTACCCATCCATTGTCCTAAACTCAGTTAATTCCCTAGTGACCGCTGTTTTTTTGTAAAGGGGTAACCCATCCATTGTCCTTACCAGCTTCTTGAACTCTGTTAATTCCCTAGTGACCGCTGTTTTGGTAAAAGGGTGACCCATCCATTGTCCTTACCAGCTTCTTGAACTCTGTTAATTCCCTAGTGACCGCTGTTTTGGTAGAGGGGTAACCCATTCATTGTCATTACCAGCTTCTTGGGCTTTGTTAATTCCCTAGTGACCGCTGTTTTTTTGTAAAGGGGTAACCCATCCATTGTCCTTACCAGCTTCTTGAACTCTGTTAATTCCCTAGTGACCGCTGTTTTGGTAAAAGGGTGACCCATCCATTGTCCTTACCAGCTTCTTGAACTCTGTTAATTCCATAGTGGCCGCTGTTTTGGTAGAGGGGTACTCATCCATTGTCCATCTCAGCTTCTTGAACTCTCTCAATTCCCTAGTGGCCTCTGTTTTGGTACAGGGTTGCCCATCCATTGTCCCTACTAGCTTCTTGAACTCTGTTAATTCCCTAGTGGCCGCTGTTTTGGTAAAGGGGTAACCAATCTATTGGCCTTACCAGCTTCTTGAACTCACTCTTAATTCCCTAGTGGCCGCTGTTTCGGTAGAGGGGCAAGGCGCAGTTGAGGCTGCTCTCTGAATTACTGTATCTCCCTGACCCTAAACACATTCTGGCATTCCTCAAGGTCCTGATCTTGCCCTTCACATATATGTCTGCCAACATCCGGCAGTCTCCAAGGCAAGCTTTACAGGTATCGCCTACATTAGCAAGGGTTAGTATCACCATCGTTGTGAGTGGCTGTGGATGGGGCAGGGGCGGGAAAGGTTGTAAGCTGTTGTGCCTGCGCTTTGGAGTCACAGGTTTCCAAGAGTGAAACCATGGGCTGGCTGTAGTGGTGTACTCTTTAGGACCACAATGGTTTCTGTAAGCATAAAACATTACCAAGGACCCGACCTGCCACTGCCTGTGCATGTGCACCCGGTGTCTGCTGGTACCACACTGACACTGTCTCCTATTATTAATCGAAGTTGTGATGTCCTGTATTAAGTTTAGACATCTGTGAATCTTAGTCCTAGTGCAGGGGTAGGTATTCTTAAGATTTCCTTTGGAAACCCGCTCTGGTTTCCCTCACCTTACAAAGATTAGTAATTTTGTATTTTATTGAAAGGGCCTCGTTGAATCTAATTGGTAAAGGCTGAAAACATACAATTTTGAATCTTACTGGCATTTTTTTATGACATTTCCTTTTTTTAGCACAATCTTAATTAGACATTTTCAGGGCCGTATGTAGATAAACATGGTAAAACTTCTCTCAAGCCCGTTCGCTGTGTTTAATGTAGTCCCCCTCCCGGTCAAGTGGATACACGTTGCTATTGCTTATTACAAATGTATAACAGAAACTAGGTATACATCATGCCCAACATTATGTGTTGGTTTTAATTTCTGACCACTCAGACATCATCTATTAGTTGTCAACTAGTCCCATTACTTTACACCTGGGGCCTGACAAACTAGATGCACTGGTGTCTGGGAGGTCCCCATTTGGATTTCCCCATAGACACAGAATGGGTAAAACCCTTTGATACATATGGCCCTAAGTCTTTATGTATTTGTACTAGATTGCTTCTTAGGCGCTCTACCGCCAGTAACTTACCAAAGCCTCAAGTACCGGTGTGGAATTGGTGTTGTCTGTTTTTCTAAGTAGCTGTGGTCATTTCGCCACCTCAACACATCGTAATATTCCTGCTTCCCTCAGCTTTTTATCCTGATGGTCTTAGGCCTAATACCATTAACTCTGGGACCTGGGGCAACCCATACCCAGTGTTTTTTGGCGCGTTACTTTCCCTTCCTCAGGGTCTTACATACGCATTTTCTAAATCTCGTCTCATTGTGACTGAGAGCTGGAGTAAAGCGTGCATCAAAATATATCGATGTGCAAGAGAAGGGCGATATCGTCAGCTTCGTCTGTCTGACTTCTTTATCGCACACCGCTAGTGTTTTAGCTGCAGAGGTGCTGAGAAAGACATAATGTGGACTATGTGATTTATAACCGTATAATGGTCCATGGGTGATCAGATTTTATTGGTTTGCCCCTTTGACCACAATGCAACAGCCATTCTGTTATCGTCAATTGGGAAGTCGCATAGGAAGTGCACAGGTCGTGGTCTATTACTTACGGTTGTATTTTCTGTAACCTCATAGACAACATTCTTGTGAACAATTTGGCATTTATATTAAGAGCGATGGGGCTATACGAAGAACATAAGTTCCTGTCTTTGCCTGGTTTAGGTATGTCTGTGATAACTGCTAACTTGCTTGCAGGCCGGACTGGTGATACCGTGCACCAGGCAGTCCCCCGGTAGGCTGGTAGCGTGGGGGCCTGTTTTGTCACAGGGGCTGGTTTTGTTACGGGGGGCCTATTTTTTTTTTTTATAAAAATCGTTTTCCAGTGACAAAATCGAAAGGCCACTGTCACAGTCTGCACCAGGCCCATGCTGCCAGTTTCCCCTTCACCTTTACAGCTGTTGCTAGCACCCTGCAGCAGCGCGTGCACGCTTCATACGTGCTGATGCCTGCACTGCATTAAAAATGTATATATATTAAGACCACCTCTTCTCACACAGGGCCGTCATTCATTCTAGTAGGGCGAAAGCACTACCAATTTGGTGGTGGTTGGCCTACCCTGCCCTGTGCTCCCTTGCCCTCGCTTTCACCTCCTTAAATCCCCTCCCTCCATCCTTTCCTCGCGTGCCATCATGTAGGCATGGCTTGCCTCTGCTCCTCGCGCTGGTAGAGGCTGCTGGTCCATAGACAACTAGAAAGCAATCTTACTGCCTACTACAACTGTCATGTGACTAGGCGTGTCACCTTTGAAGGGTGGAGCAGGGAGGACTGCTGCATTGCCAGTGCGTAAGGATAGGCCAGTGCAAAGCATCAGGTAAGCAGTAGTATGCAAATGCCCCAAGCCCGTCCTGGCAGAGACCAAAGGGCCTTGCGGCGTGTGTAATAGCAGTGCCTCCGCTGCATAGGAGGGAAGACCAGCCCACCTCCTGTAAGCATCTAGGGACCAAAGTCTCTCTGTCCATCGTGCTTTGAAAGTTAATACAATTAAATATGTCATGAAAAATATGGTTTAAAAAGCACCGTTTAGGCCTTTCTTTCTCAAAATGTTTATTGGGGCGAGAACCCCCTAGAAGTGGTCCGGCTCACTTGCTGTGCTTTTCGCTATGCACCGTCCAGGGGCTGGTCTGACTTATACCTTGTGTTCTCTGTTTCAGTACTCTCGTTTCTATTTTTGGTGTTCTTTGTAGGAATGTGTACGGGTGCATGTGCATGTATTTATATAGCGCAAATCACCGACACGGTATCTAAGCGCTTGCTTAGGGAACCCGTCCTGGTATTCCCCTGTGAGATATCCCGGCAGGGTATCCACAAAGTGAAAGCCAGGCATCCCGCCGCGAGGGGCCGTAGTGGAGATTAAGCAAGCTATTGCCCAGAGTCGCAGAGTGTGACCCCGTGAGTCGAGTAGGCACCGGAGCGAGAATTATCGAGTCCGTGGAATTTTAGAGCCCGAGACCCGCCGAGGTGGGGAATCGAACCCTGGTCCACGGCCGATCTCAGCTTCCGGGTCTGCCGCCTCTAACCACTGAGCCACACTTCTCCACTTACCCACTTCTCGGGTATGTATTACTGGGTATCCTGGTGCTCTTTAAGGTCATCATTTACCATTTACAGTGCTTTGAAAGGTAATGCAATTAAATATGTAATAAAAAACGTGTTGGAAAATACACCGTTTTGGTCTTTCTTTCTCCAAATTTTTCTTGGGGGAGTTCCCGAGACATACTCCAGGGCCTTTTCCTGCAATGTAGTATATAGACAGGTGATGAGTTTATGAAGGACAGGTTTGTAATCAGTGCATCTAAAGCATGGGGTCAGCTCTTAATGTATGGCGCTAGTTGGTATCTTGGTGCAGACATTGATAGAGAACAGACCCCGCGATACAAGCACCAGGGGCAGTTGAGATCAAGAGTGTGGTTGCTTACTTGAGGTGATACGAGGACAAAAATAAAAAAAAATCTAAAGCATAGAATGAAGGTGGAGCCTTCGGGAAGGTGCTGTGTAAGATACTGAAAGCAATGTAGAGCTGATGGTACAGAAGTATGTCTAAGGGTGTATGGGATGGTGGGTCATCCAAGATACGGTGTGGTAGGAGGAATGGTCCCTCTGGGTAGAGGTGGCGCTGCAGTTGATGTATTCAACTGCATGCACCTTCGTCAGTCATTGCGGGGAGCATAGGGTTTCTGGCCAGCAGTATGCTCGGTGCCCAGAGGCAATCCAGTCAGATGCGCAGTCATAGCCTATCCCACGCATGCACCATGAAGATCAATCTCTGCTTGAGGTCATTGGGCAGACAGGTACCAGAAGGCAGGGAGCCACACTGCCAGACTTAGCAGCAGTGTGTGGCTGGAACAAAGAGGGTTGCAACCACAAATGGGCAACTGTGCTTGGATGCAGTGGGAGCATAGGTCCATGTTAGGTGCACATAGACCACCCTGGTCAAAGGAAAGGGTCAGTGTTTCTCATGCAACTTTTAGCCGCTTACCGTCCCAGGCCAAGATTGAAAGATCGGACCAGAGCTGTTTGATAAAATGTGCTGTGAGAGGAATGGGGATAGTAATAAAGTAATAAAGAGGTAAATGAACTTGGGGAGAACTACTATTTTGGCAACTGCATTCTCCCCATAAATAGTGGCAGTCTGGACAAGACGACACACGTTCTTCCAGCCAAGCAATTAATTTACCCTTTAAAGTTCTTCAGTATTCCTGCTGATTCATATTCCAGGATAACGGATCAGCTCAGCCACACACTTAACTGGATACTCTTGTGTGTGTTTTTCACTATTTTCTCCTCTTCTTGCACTGTCGTGGGTTCTAGCTCCTCCCTTTGGGTGTCTGTGGTTTGGGAAGCTTAGCTTCTATGATGTAGCTTTGCTGTCTTTCGAAGGAACATGTGTCTTTCGTATACAATGAAGAACTTGCAACAATCTTCCAAATCACCTGTATGTTTAATCAGAATGCCTTTTGAGCTGAGATGATTTCCCTGATTTGATTTGATTTATCGTTTGTGGAGCGCATGGCTGCCTGAGGGCTTCTCCAGGCCGATGAGTGCTGTAGTGAGAGCGGAGCCAATTAGTGACTGAGGGGAAACAGCCAGGTTGTGATTTTTTTCCTAAAGGCAAGTTCATTTTGCAATGCTCTCTGGTCAAGCTGGAGCAGATCTTCCTCCCCATCTTGATCTTTTGATTCTGGTTGTGCAAAGAAGGTGTAGATGGGAGGACCTTAATAGCCTGGTGGGGGCGTGGGCGGATACCAGATTTTTTCTGGGCCTTTATTATTTATGGCCCTGTGTGTAATGCATAAGGATTTGAAATTGGCTCTAGCCGCAATCGGCAGTCAGTGGAGCTGATTGGGGGATTCTCTTACAGAGATGTAGCTAGAGATTTTTAGCAGGAGCCTTGCTGCCACATTCTGCACAACCTTAAGTCTCTTTATAGTATATTTCGGTGAGCCAAGATAAAGAGAGTTGCCCTGCTGTATCCTTTCTCTGTTTGACATTGGAGAAGTCTAGCCTACGGTGTTTCTATCTTACCTCTTGCAATTGTTACTCTTTGGTTCATCTGCAGTAGAGCTATTTTGATTTCATTAATCTCATTTGCCCATTAATGGACATTAATTTTCGGCAACTATTTGTAGAGGGATGATATTCATTTTCTGTCCTCCGCTGGCCTTCTCCGTTGAGTTTCTAATAGACTTATTTTCCTTAGTTAAGCCTAGAAAGCAATGCATTTACCTTTTATCACAACCATAAAGTCATCCCAGGCTCCCCTGCTTGTCACTTTTACCTTGTCATTATCTTCAAAGTGTTGCCTCACTTCCTTCTGGAAAAACGGATATCTTCATATTCTGTGTTTATTTTCTGGACCCATATGTATATATTTTGGTGGATGGTTGATGGTCCAAGACCAATATTTTCTGTATACCAGTTGCTGTTGTCGCCGACACAAGTTCATTGCTCACCAATATATAGTCAATGCGAAATATAAGTGAGGAACATGTGAGGAGTATGTACAAGTCCGATTCCTTTCAAATATCTCTCAGTCTGAGTCCCTTAACTCTTTTTTATAGTGTTTAGTGAAAGCCTCTGTCTGCCTTATTCCTTTCTTCGTTCAGTCTCTCTTGGGGAGTCCCAGACTGCATTGAAATCCCCTGTTATAATAATGTCTCCCTTGGTAACCCTGGTCATAATGCCCATAATTTCTTTCAAGAAGGTGTCCTATGGTGAGTTTGGTGAATATATTGTGACAATGATGAGGTCTCTCGCTTATAGCACCACTGTAAGGGTTACATAGCTACCCCCTTACCCATTTGTTTGCCTTCAGGTGTAAATGGGATGTTCTGTTTAAAAAATATGGCCACCCCATTACGCTTAGACCCGGTAAAGGAGTAAGATGCATGAAGGTGTTCTGTGTTTCATCCTCTGTTGCTCAATTCTTCCTAAATTTGTTTCTTGAAGGCAGATAATGTCTATTTGGGAGGTGTTTAAATATTTCCAAATGGATCCTTTTTTTACCAGGTCATTAAGCCCCTTGGCATTAAGTGATACGACCTTCACTCCTATCTTATTCAATGTTTTGCCTTTGCCAGAGATGGGTCCCACCTCTCTATTTTCCTTCTGTGTATCACCTGCATGCTTTCACTCAAATGTATCCATCCCTCTCCCCAAATGTTCCCCTCTTGACAGCCACGGTGTGCTTTCACTTCCCTGCAGGTATCCTTGGGGCACTTTCAAACAAGGGGTTCAGGCCCCGTTAGCACCGCTACTGCTTCTCTCCTTTTCGCTGATCCTATGATCGGTCACATCCCTTCTCTGTCAAGGTTGCCATTCTTGGCCATTCCTCGCTCGGTTCCTATCTGCTCACAGGGCGTGTAGTTGCTCCAGGCCTGATTTAAAAGCTTTCTTGGATGTCATCCCGTTATCCTAAAAGATTAATTCAAATGTACTATAACTCAGCTTCATCTCCCAGAATGTAAAAGTCTACAGTTTCACATAGCACTATCCCCAGCACCAATAGCACCAGGCACAAGCTGCAGGTTCATGGAGGCACTACCTGACTCCTTAACTAGTCTGGCGATGGAGAAATCCCATATGACTATTTTGGGTGATTTTAATTTTCACTTTGATGAACAAGATACCCCTCACATCAAACGGCTGCAAGGTGATTTAGAAGCTCTGCAATTAACGCAGCGTGTGACCTCACTCAAACACGAGAAAGGGCATATACTTGACCTTATTTTTTCTAATGACCCCGAAATCACTGTACTAAAAACGATCCCAGTCCCTTTGTCAGATCACTTTCTGATTAGATTTGGCCTACCTAAAACCGCACAGCAGGAGAAATCTCAAGCCCAAATGGCTGTAAGGCGTAGTTGGCTAGAATGGCCCCAGAAACCTGGCAGACGGTCCTAATGGACAGCATTCCAAATTTTGCTGGTAACATAAAAGAAAAATATCAGCAATGGGAAGACTGGATTACCCAGTCAGCTGATATATGTGCCCCCATGAGAACTCATTACAATAAAACATTCCTTAGAAGAGCACCATGGTATAATGAACAGGTCTTGGAATTAAAAAAACAATATAAGAAACTGGAGAGACTATGGAGGAAGAACTATGATCCAGCTTTAAAATCTAGATACAAGCTGCTAATTACCACCTATCATATTGATATGAAGAGTGCGCAAGCTAAATTCTATGAAGAAAAAATCTCGCAATCAGCTAATTCCTGAAGAGAACTATTCAGAGTGGTTATAACTCTAACTAACCCTCATGAAAATACAAAAACCCACCCGGTCTCAGTCGAAAGGTGTAATGACATAGCTACCTTTTTCCATAAAAAGTTATAGAAATACATGACCAATTCCCAAAGGATAGGGACTTGAACTCTGATACAGTCACAGAGGTGGAAGGACCTCTATCCCTCCCAAAATTAGCTAATTTCCCCAGACTTGAGGAAAAAGACGTTCGGAATCTTATAAAACATACTAAATCTGGTTCACCTATCGACCCAGCCCCCCCAGATTTTAGCTAAAGCACTGGAGACCATTTTACCCTCAATAATGGAATTGCCCAACCTATCATTAGAAACAGCTTCGGTCCCAAAAGCTTGGAAGCACGCCATTGTTAGGCCTTTACAAAAAAAAAGCCAATTAGGACCCTACTGTCTTTAGCAATCTACGCCCTATCTCACTTTCGCCATTTATTAGCAAACTTTTAGAAACGCATGTAAACAATATCTTAACTAACTTTCTGGAAACTAATGAAATACTGCATCCAATACAGATGGGTTTTCATGCCTCCCATAGTACAGAATCAGCACTATTGGTGGTCACAGATGAGCTAAAGGGTGGTTCTGCTGCTATCCTTTTGTTAGACCTCAGTGCTGCATTTGACACCGTAGATTATACCACTTTAATGGGCAGACTAAGGGAAATAGGAGTCCAGGGCTTTGCCATGAACTGGTTAGCTTCTTTTTTGAAAGACAGGTCCCTCCAAGTGATGGAAGGGGACTGTTTTTTAGACCACCTCCCAATTACATGTGGCGTCCCACAGGGATGTTCCCTTAGTCCTACCCTATTTAATATTTATGTACGACAGCTGGCTAATATAGCACAGGAAGATGGTGTCTCAGTGGTGTCATATGCTGATGACACTCAGCTGATAGTCTCCTTAACAGATAATTCTAATCAGCAGCTGAGTCACTGTCTGGAGAAAGTGGTATTTTGGATGCCCAATAGCCATCTGAAATTAAATGGCGAAAAAACAGATATTATGCTATTAGGAAAATCCATTATCCAGGCACCCCTGACACAGTGGCCCCCTTGTATGGGAAACACACCTATACCCAAATCAGTTATAAAAAACTTGGGGGTCTGGATGGAGAACTCACTCACAATGGATTGCCAATCCAGGAAACTGTCAAGAATATGTTTTTCTCTGCTTAAAACTCTAAGGAAGATTATTGAGGTGATTCCGGAACATCTGAAAAAACGGTCATCCAGTCTCTTATAATCTCACGCTTGGACTATGGTAACTCACTTTATTTAGGCGCGCCTAAATATGTGACAAAGAGACTACAGGTAGTACAAAATGCGACAGCAAGACTCCTTCTAAAAATCCCTAAACGCGCTTTGACTAAAGAAGCACTGAAACAGCTACACTGGCTCCCTATTGAAACAAGAATAAAGTTTAAGTCCCTATGCCTGGCATATAGAGCTGTTAACAAAAAAGGCCCAATAAAACTGAGACAAATGATGTCCAGGTACATCCCGACCAGGCATCTAAGATCAGCCCAGCAACAGCTTCTCAGGACTACGTGTACCAAAAGAGCCAGGTTGGGGGGCAGATCATTTGTCCACCTGGTACCAAAGTTGTGGAATGCCCTCCCATATAAAATAAGAACTCTACCCAACAAAACCGTTTTCAGGAAACATCTCAAAACTTTGCTGTTCCCCTTGTAGACGTCTTATGGATAGAGCATGTAAACAGTAATCTTAAGCGCTGGGAAGCCCTTGGGCAGCCATGCGCTATACAAATCCCTAACATAACATACCTAACATGGTGTCGGGGGCTCTTTCTGACCAAGTGGGGGGTCAGAGGTCACGTAATATTTCCTCGAGGCCGAGTCTTTGGCCGAGAGCTCGGCAGGAAAGTCTCTGTTCATGCTGCCACGGCGACACCCCTTCAATGCCATTTTGATCACGTTAATTCTCCCCAACCAGGATATAGTGTGGAGAAGCGTGGCTCAGTGGTTAGAGGCGGCAGACCCGGAAGCTGAGATCGACCGTGGACCAGGGTTCGATTCCCTGCCTCGGCGGGTCTCGGGCTCAAAAATTCCACGGACTCGACAATTCTCGCTCCGGTGCCTACTCGAATCACGGGGTCACACTCTGCAACTCTGGGCAATAGCTTGCTTAATCTCCACTACGGCCCCTCGCGGCGGGATGCCTGGCTTTCACCTTGTGGACACCCTGCCGGGGTTTCTCACAGGGGAATACCAGGACGGGTTCCCTAAGCAAGCGCCAGGATGCCCTCTGGGTGACAGGTTTGCGCTATATAAGTACACCTACATTTACATTTACATTTACATATATATTGTGTTCCCCAACCAGGATATATATTGTGTGTTTCACCTTTAGCAGTCTCTCGTGATCTTGTATCCTAGGGGGTTAATGTGGCCTTAGATAGCGCTGTGCTAGTTGTTTTACGGTGTACCCCTAGATATTTCAAAGAATGTGTTTTTATCTTGAATGATTGAGCCGCTCTCAAGCCAACCTCTGTGTCTACTTCTGTCTGGATGAGCAGCAATTCAGTCTTTTAACTTGTACTCAGTTGCTGTACAGTAACTCTCCACCAGACCTAACAGAGGCAGAACAACATTTATTGATCCATCAGACTCAAGAGCGTGTCATAATCAAATAGAGAGATTTTATTGGTCACATACTAAAATATTTAACCCACTTATTTCCTCATGTTGCTACTGAGACTACTAGAGGCTGAATGGCCTCGGCAAATAGCATCTGTGACTTTAGATACTCTTGTCTGCGGCCTCTTTTTCTTTTATAATCATTTTATTCGTTTTGCACGATTTTGCAAGCCACAGCATAACATTCATGTGCCAGGCAATCAGGACAATTTATTCAATCACTTTAACAGGTCCATAATCCATCCCCTCTAATATGGCAGAGACAAGCTGCCTCTTGAGATCTTCAGTTTCTCGGGAAGATATCAATAGTCAGGATTCTGGCTAGCGGCCTTATTGGGGTGGTTGGGGAGCTATTGAAATACAGACCCGGTTTTCTCCTAATCCAAATCGCAGCAGCACCAGTCTCAAGAACTCCAAACTGACTCTACAGGGCGCTTTCTCACCGTCCAAAGCTAAAACGGCCGTCAGGATTTCCCTGTTATTTCCTTCTTGGGAAGGTGAGCCATTTGCATATTATCACATTTCCGATAGCCCCAAATGACTCCTGGATGGTCCCTTTGAATCATTTCTGGGAGGACGGCTGCTAGCCGGGTTGCTGGAACTTTAATCTATTGTTTATAGTCAATATTTAACAGGGAAATGGTTCTGCAGCATGAACAGAGGGCCATGCATTTCCAATGTTTTGAAATAACTGTTACCGCTGTATCATGCTCAGTCTTATGTTAAGTGGGTGATTTGGCCTATAAAGATCTTTAAAAATTCTCCTGAGAAGCTCACCATCCCCAGAGCCAATCTATCCTATGGCCTTCGCTTGCTCTTCGTGGGGCCATCAAACATTCTCTCTGCATATCTGTGTTTTTTGTTGCATGTGTGATTCAGGCCCCTGTGAGCATGGTGTGGTGCAGAAGTCTAAAGAGTGTTCATTTTCTCTTGTCAACTGTCCTGATTCTAGAGATTCATAATTCTTTTTCTATCCTATTTGTACATCATCATCAATCTTGCTTGTTAGGTGTGCGCTTTGTTAACAAATTAATATGTGCTCTGGGGTAATGCCATGAGAGCTTTTTCGGATATATTTACTAGAAGCATATTCATTTGCCCTCTTATCTTTTTCATTTCTCCCAAGTGTATCTTAATCCATGGTTATTTATGTTTTCCTTCTGCGATCTTGAGGTCATATTCTAGCTTCTTCTAAGAGAGGACCCTGTTCCTTTTTTCTTTCTCTATCAACGCTATGAGTGTGTCGCTTTCCAGCACTTTACTTGCATCCTGCAATGGGTTTATGTGAGGTTTCCAGAGTGTAGTCAATTCCCAGGTTTTTGGTTATGATGTGCGTTATTTAAACGTTGTTGGCCCCAATTTGCAAGATTTGTTGCTGAGTGTAGTTTATCAAATTACTTTAATTAGGATGCTTCCCTAATATGTTGCTCTTATAAATGAAGCACATGATGATGATCTGAACAATCTTTCAGGAAGTTACCCAGTAGTGTTTGCTACGAAAAGTGGAAATATTACCATGGTTGAGCATTTAATTAAGCTCAAACAAAAAGCCATTTTTGTTTAAAGTTAGATCAGTCCCACTTAGTTTGAGAGAGGATCTAGAGAAATTGTTGGACAATGGAAAACGGTGTAATAATGTCAACAGATTTTTCGGAGTGGGTCAGTCCCATTGTGTTAGTCCAAAAAATGACTGGAAATATTCGTTTGTGCTCTGATTTACACACCCTTAACAAAAATATAGTGGTGGTGGACTGCCACCCACTACCACAAATTCAGGATCTACTAGCCAACAATGGAGATGCAAAAGGTTTCAGTCGCCAATCAATCAATCAATCAATCAATCAATGCATTTATAAAGCGCACTACTCACCCGGAGGGTCTCAAGGCGCTTGGGGGGGGGGGGGTCCGCTACTGCTCGAACAGCCAGGTCTTGAGCTGCTTCCTGAAGGCGAGGTGGTCTTGGGTCAGGCGGAGGTGGGTCGGGAGGGAGTTCCAAGTCTTGGCGGCCGGATAGGAGAAGGACCTTCCTCCTGTGGTGGCTCTTCGGATGCGGGGGATGGTGGCGAGGGCGTGGCTGGTCGAACGAAGCTGGCGTGTGGGAGTATAGAAGTTGAGGCGGCTGTTGAGGTATCTTGGGCCTTGGTTGTGTAAGGCTTTGTGTGCGTGGGTGAGGAGACGGAAGGTGATTCTCTTGTTGACCAGGAGCCAGTGCAGGTCTCTCAGGTGACCGGAGATGTGGCTGTGTCAGGGGATGTCGAGGATGAGTCTTGCTGAGGCGTTCTGGATCCGCTGGAGTCTCTTCTGGAGTTTGGCAGTGGTTCCGGCGTAGAGGGAGTTGCCGTAGTCCAGTCGGCTGGTGACGAGGGCCTGGGTGACCGTCTTCCTGGTCTCGGTGGGGATCCACCGGAAGATCTTACGTAGCATGCGCAGGATGTTGAAGCACGACGAGGAGACGGCGTTGACTTGTCTGTTCATGGAGAGGGAGGAGTCCAGAATGAAGCCCAGGTTACGTGCGTGGTCTGTTGGTTTGGGTGCGCTGCCCAGGGCGGGGGGCCACCAGGAGTCGTCCCAGGCGGAGGGTGAGGGGCCCAGGATGAGGACTTCCGTCTTGTCTGAGTTCAGTTTCAGGCGGCTGTTCATCATCCACTCGGCTACGTCTGTCATCCCTTCGTGTAGGTTGGCTCTGGCGGTGGCGGGGTCGTTGGTGAGGGAGAGGATCAGCTGGGTGTCGTCGGCGTAAGTGATGATGTTGAGGTTGTGTTGGCGTGCGATGGCGGCAAGGGGGCTCATTTAGACGTTGAAGAGGGTGGGGCTGAGTGATGATCCTTGTGGTACGCCGCAGATGACTTCGGGGGCCTCGGATCTGAACGGAGGGAGGCGGACTCTCTGTGTCCTTCCGGCGAGGAAGGAGATGATCCATTCTAGTGCCTTCTCTTGGATTCCGACGTTGCTTAGTCGCTGCACTAGGGTGCGGTGGCAGACGGTGTCGAATGCCGCGGAGAGGTCCAGGAGGATGAGGGCCGTAGTTTCCCCTGTGTCGAGCAGGGCTCGGATGTCATCGGTGGCTGCGATGAGGGCGGTCTCGGTGCTGTGGTTGGCCCGGAAGCCGGACTGCGAGAGGTCGAGGGATCCGTTCGTCTCGAGGAAGGCGGCCAGCTGCTTGTTGACGGTCTTCTCGATGACTTTGGCCGGAAACGGGAGGAGTGAGATGGGGCGGTAGTTTTTGAGTTCGGTGGGGTCCGCTGATGGTTTCTTCAGTAGAGCGCTGAGTTTGGCGTGTTTCCAGCTCTCTGGGGAGGTAGCGGTGTCGAAGGAGGTGTTGATGATGTTCCGTAGGTGGGGTGCGATGACAGCGTCGGCCTTGTTGAAGACGTGGTGAGGGCAGGGGTCGGTTGGAGATCCGGAGTGGATGGAGTTCATCATGCGTTGGGTTTCTTCGGTGTCGATCAGGTTCCAGGCGCGGAGGGTGGTGGTGGGGGGTGCAGGTGCGGTCGTGGGGTGCGCTGGCTGTGTGATGAAGCTGTTGTGTATGTCTGCGATCTTCTTGTGGAAGTAGGAGGCGAGGGAGTTGCAGAGGTCTTGTGATGGGGTGATGTCGTTGTTTCCGGCGCTGGGGTTGGCGAGCTCTTTGACGATGTTGAAGAGTTCCTTGCTGTTGTGTGCGTTGTTGTCCAGTCGTTCCTTGAATGCGTTTTTCTTGGTGGTGTGGATCAGTTGGTGGTGTTTTCGAGTGGCGAGCTTGAGGGTGGTCATGTTGTCTGGAGTCGGGTCTCTGCGCCAGGCTCTCCCGAGCGCTCGGCAGTTCTTCTTGGAGCTTTTGAGTTCGTCGGTGAACCCTGGAGCTTTCTTACTGCCGGGTCTGTTAGGCGGGGTCCTCAGAGGGGCGAGGTCGTCTGCGCAGTTGCTGATCCATTTCGTGAGGTTGTTGGCGGCCTGGCTAGAGTTCGCTGAGCTGGCGGGGGGGTCCTGGCTCAGGGATGCGGCGAGCTGGTCGGCTGTGATCTTGTTCCAGCTTCTGCGTGCAACCTGTAGCTGGTGGTGGTGGATCGTGTTCTTTCTGAAGCTGAAGTGGACGCAGATGTGGTCCGTCCAGTAGAGTCCGGTGGCGTGGCTGAAGGCGATGTCCTTGCTGGATGAGAAGACGGGGTCGAGTGTGTGTCCGGCTTGGTGGGTGGGGGTAGTCACCAGCTGCTTGAGTCCGAGGCTGGCGAGGTTGTCCAGCAGGGTGGTGGTGTTGCGGTCGTTGGTTTTTTTTTTTTTTTTATTTTTTTTTTTATACCTTCCCAAGAAGGAAATAACAGGGAAATCCTGACGGCCGTTTTAGCTTTGGACGGTGAGAAAGCGCCCTGTAGAGTCAGTTTGGAGTTCTTGAGACTGGTGCTGCTGCGATTTGGATTAGGAGAAAACCGGGTCTGTATTTCAATAGCTCCCCAACCACCCCTTTTTCCAGGTGGAAGTTGAGGTCCCCGAGGGGAGGGCGTGCGGGCTGATGAAGTCGGTGATGTCTTCGCTGAATTGTGTGCGAGGTCCCGGGGGTCTGTAGATGAGGGTGCCTCTGAGGGTGGTCTTGGGGTCGGTGTGGATCTGGAAGTGCAGGTGTTCGGCGGTTGTGAGGGTGTCGTCGGTGTTGGTCGTGATGCGGATGGTGTTCCTGTGGATGATGGCGATGCCTCCTCCGGTCTGATTGCCGCGGTCCCTCCGGGTGATCTTGTATCCGTCCGGGATGGCGATGGCGATGTCCGGTGCTGAGGAGGCGTTCATCCAGGTTTCCGTGAGGAAGGCGACGTCTGGTGATGTAGTGTCGAGCAGGTTCCAGAGCTCCACGGCGTGCCTGTGGACGGAGCGGGTGTTGAGCAGGATGCACTTCAGATGGTTGTTGCTGGTGGTCGGCTTTGTGGGTGCTGGTGCAGTGCAAGTCCGGATGCAGGTGAACTTGCAGAAGTGGCAGCTGAAGGGTCCGTGGGTGCGTCTCGGGGTGGCACGGTAGCATCCCGGGATCCGGCCAGTGTTGAGTGCGTTGAGTTCGGTGGCGTCGTAGGTCCGGCGGGTGGGCTGGTATCTGCGGGGGCCAGGGGTTCTGGCGCTGGGCGCGGGCCAGGCGCGGACGGATGCAGACGGGCTTACCTTTGGCGCGCCCGCTGCGCGTTTGCCACTCTGCCATATGTGGAGAGTGGGGGGGGCGGAGCGAGGGAGGAGCAGCTGGGAGGCGGGGGCGGGAGCGGGGCGGCGAATGGGAAGAGCGGCCGAGGGAAGGGGGCGGAGCCGCAGGGGGGCGGGAGCGGGGAGGTGGCGGGAAAACGCGGCAGGGGCTGAGCGCAAGAAGGGGCAACAGGGGACAAAGGTAATGAACTAAGAAATACTAAATACCACAGGGAGGGGGTACAATCACAGAAAAAACAAAAGAAATACAAAGCAGGATCAGCACACAAAGCGGAACGAGAAACAGGAAAAATTACAATACAAGGCAGCGCAAGCAGCAGCGGTCGGGGGCCAGGAGCACAGCTGCAGGCAGCGGCGGCCCTCGGCGGGAACCAGGGGCATAGCTGCGGGCAGCGGCGGCACTCGGGGGCAGCCTGGGCTCACACACGAAGGAGTGAGCGCGGTGCGTGGGGTGACCGGCCCAGAGGGTCAGAGGTCACTACTCACCACCGCGCCCCCTCTGTCCTATATGGTCCAGTGGGAGGGAGGAGCAGCTGGGAGGCGGGAGCGGGGCGGCGAATGGGAAGGGCGGCTGAGGGAAGGGGGCGGGGCCGCAGGGGGGCAGCGGCGGGGAGCGGGGAGGTGGCGGGAAAACGCGGCAGGGGCTGAGCGCAAGAAGGGGCAACAGGGGACAAAGGTAATGAACTAAGAAATACTAAATACCACAGGGAGGGGGTACAATCACAGAAAAAACAAAAGAAATATAAAGCAGGATCAGCACACAAAGCGGAACGAGAAACAGGAAAAATTACAATACAAGGCAGCGCAAGCAGCAGCGGTCGGGGGCCAGGAGCACAGCTGCAGGCAGCGGCGGCCCTCGGCAGGAACCAGGGGCACAGCTGCGGGCAGCGGCGGCACTCGGGGGCAGCCTGGGCTCACACACGGAGGAGTGAGCGCGGTGCGTGGAGTGACCGGCTCAGAGGGTCAAGATTTGAGGTCAGCATATCATCAGATCCCTTTACCACCAGAGTCACATGATCTTACCACCTTTAAGACACCATTTGAAACATATACATTTCTGAGATTACTGTTCGGCTTGGCCTCATCAGCAAATGTGTTTTAGAGACTTACTGACAAAATGTTAGCTGGGATTGATGGTGCCCAGGCATTTCAGGACATCATCGTATGCCAGTATAGTAAGAGGCATATTATAGATGAAATTGTAGATTTGGTGACTTGATAAGACAGAACTAAATTAAATAATGAAGTTACAACCCTTAAAATTGTGGAGGAGCAAAGTAAAAGTGAAGGATCCTTGAGTCACAAAGTTGACATTTCAAAAGTATTATGGAGAGATGAATTTACACGACTCCTCATTTTAGACTGTATTTGAGGAATTTGCCTGAGTATTTATCTTTGGTAGCCTCTTAACTTCCCTTCAATCAAAGATCACCACACTGAGATCCTATTATATGCAGATGACGTGGTGAACCAAAGTTGATCCAAATTAGTACAAAAGAGACATATAACTAAGGTTGATATTCGTATACTAATAAGCTACTTGTTAGACTTTCCAATACAAACATATAGTAAGGATCTGCTTTGAAAAAAGACCATTTGAATGGTATTTATAAGGTTTATCATCAGAACATTTAAAGTTGTTACTGAGGGATCTGGTACCATGGTAATAAATGTCACATAAAAACGGTTAGAAAGATTATCTCTAGTTTATTAAGATTTAATTTGATTTTCAGACCATGAACGTGTAGCTATTCATCAAGGTCTTTAAGCTAAGGTGGCCACTCTATAATTTGCCTGGGGATAACCTTATTGGATGAGAAGTACACCACTCCACTCTACTCCATGCCAATCTACTCATCTTCCCCCCATGCCGTTCTGCTCTTTGCCAGTCTATTTTACCCCACTTCACTCTGCTGTACGCTACTCTACTCCACTCTTCTCTATGCTACTCTACTCAACATCACCTCACTCTATGTCACTCCATTCCTTTCTAAGCACTATGCCACTCTACTCTACGCCGTTCCATTCTACTGTACGTCTGTCTACTCTATGCTACTCCACTTTATGCCACTTTACTCTATGCCACTCCACAGCACTCTACTCTATGCCACTACACTCTATTTTATGCCACTCTGCTCCATGCCACTCCACGCCACTCTACTCCATGCCACTCTACTGCATTCCAACCCACACTATGTCACTTTACTCTATGCCACTCTGCTCCACTCTATGCCACTGTACTTCATGCCACTGTACTCTACGCCAGTCCATTCTGTGCCACCACACTCTGCTCTATGCTACCCCATACCACTCTACTATACGTCAAGCCACTCTACATCACTTCACTCTATCCCACTCCACTCCACTCTACGTCACTCAACTCCACTCTACACCTGTCCACTATATGTCACTCCACTCTACACCACTTCACTTTGCCAATTCTTGTTGATAAGAGCTCAATTACTCGTTGCCATCCTACAAATAGTCGCTCGATGATTTCTGGCTTAAGGTTTTTAGACCCGGGAACATTATGTACAATAGAAATGTATGTCTAATTAAAGCAGGCCCTATCTTTTAGATCGAAGTTAGTGATATTGAATGCATGCTGGCAAGTTAAAAAAGGGCTTGCGTGAAGATGTGGGGAGAGGCAAAATTATTTTCATTGTAGTAAATACTTAACTGTTGACAGTTTGTACACACTGATTAAATCTGGGCAAGCTCAGCATGTAACCCATGAACAAGATACCAAAGATCGGCATACCGTGTAAAAGGCCAGGTTCTGACATTGAATGGTCATGCTGCAGATAATATTTAAGCAAATGCAAACTTTCAAGGAATAACTGCTGTACTGTTTTAGATTACATCACAGAGAATGGCACTGCATTATATATACATACATATATCTGCAAAGAACTGCGGGTTAGCAAGCACTCTGACAATGATCTGAATAATTTACACATGACTCCTCCTAATCATAAAATTGGATGGTTGATATTAATTTAGAGTAAGAATGGACATTGGAATTAAGGCAATATTTTCAAATCATTCTTCCAATTGATTCTTTGGATGCATTTACTAAAGTTATTCACCCAATTAAGAGTATAGAAGATTGCTTATCCGTTTTTGTGAACCTGATGTGTATATCTAATTGGCAAAGAAAAATGTACCCACTGATCTACATCAGAATGCCATCATTCTATCCATGAGTTTATAGAGAGTGTGCACAGTTTATATCTAATATGAAGAAACCAAAGAAACTAACTGGAGGACGACTGCACTAGAAAATATGGCTTATTTAAATTATTTCCAAAAACACTATAGGGTTTTAGTTGCCTAAATAAGGAAATTAAACATTCACAGTGGGGATAAATGCCAAGAATTACAATAAAAAATGAAAAAAAGAGTGGGTAGTAGATTTAGTAATATCAGAGTGCAAATTGGAGAAGTATTCGAGCCAGTTTGCACTTTATCTACAACTTATGATACAACCTCAAGAAACTGAACTCCAGCCAATCCCTTGTATCCTTGTGCGATGAAAAAGTGACTGGTTAACCAAATTCTCCAACAGTAAATGAGTCAGATTGTTCATCAAAACAGACTATCGGGTGTTGGACAGCCTGTTTAATGCTCCTCTCTAATCTGATCTCTTTGTCGGGAGCTACCCAGCCTCCTGGAAGTGTAGTATAATTTTTCCTTTACATAAGTAGGGGACATAGAAAACCGAGATCCCTGATAAAATGTTTGGAAGGTTATTTAGGCAAAATCTACAGGGTAGAAGCAACCAACCTACTCAGAGAGGAACAAGCAGGAATCACAAGCAGTATTACATTATTGATGAATTTATGATTCTATCCAGGTTCACAAGGGATGGTATAAAAAGTGACGAACACAGTATCCTTTTCGGCACTGCAGATCTCAAAATTCCTTTTCAACTGATATTATAGATTAAATTCTTTATTTGGCAACTTGATAAGGCAGTGATCAATTTAATAATGAAGTTATGGACCTGAAACTTGTGGAAGATCAAAATACAAGTGACAGATCCATGAGTCATAAAGTTGACATTTAGAGAGATTATGGCCAGGGTGAGTTTACACAGCTCTTAATTTTAAACTGTATTTGAGTAATTTGCCTGAGTATCTATCTTTGGTAGCCTCTTTCCTCCCTAGAATCAAAGATCACCAAACTGAGATCTACTTATATGCAGATATGTGGTGAACTAAAGTTGCACCAAAGTGGTGAGCTAGAGACATAACTTGATATTCAAAGACTAATAAGCTACTTGTTAGACAGTCCAAGACAAACATATACTTAAGATCTGCCTAAAAACAAAAGACTATTTACATGGTATTTTGATTTTGAAGGCTTATCATCAGTACATTTGAAGTTGTTACTGAGGAATAAGTATCTGGTACCGTGGTAATAAATGGCAGGTAAAAAAGGGTTAGAAAGATTATCTCTGGTTTACTAACAGTTAAATTGAATTTCAGAGGCTGAAAGTGCTGCCATTCATCAAAGTCTTCAAGCTAAGGGTACCCCTCTAATTTGTCTAGGGATAGACGTATTGGCTAAAAAGTATAAGCAAGTAAAGTTATAAAGAACGTGATATAATGATCTTACTCTCAAACATTATTCGCTCCCTTTTTAGGTCTCGCCTAGGCCACGCGCATGCGCTCTGCTAGGAGATGACCTTTAGGAATTTGTCTTCACTTTTCAAGCACTCGTGCTTGTGCTGGGCTGGCATCCACCTTGCGGTAGTGAGCAGCAGCACGCCTGCTAATTGAAAATAGATGGCCTGCGCGCCGCTGCTCGCTCCCGCAAGGTGGATGCCAGCGGAAGCACGAGGCTTGAAAAGTGCAGAGCACTTGTTTTGCCTTCAATGGTCCCGCACCGTTTCTTGCATATCTAAGATCTGCTCCTATCTCCAAGGGCACGCGCTACCCATTGTCCATGCTGCATTTGCTCCCACCCCTTCCCGTGTTCTGTGTTCACCATCTACCTTGTCCCTCCTTCTTTTCCTTTTCTGGGGCTTGGTATTTTTTCTGTTTATTAAATGATTTTTTATTTGGAAATACAATAGGAGAGGAGCCAACATTCAGTATCTCCATGGTGTGAGGACTGCAGCTGCTGGAGGTCTTACAGGCTCCTCTTCCCAACAGGCTGTTGCAGCGTTATTTACTCCAGCAGGCTCACTCTGCTCCTGTTTACTCGCTGCATTGGCCTCTCCCCGTCCCACCTTCCCCCTATGAAACACATGCGCAGCCCGCTGCTGATGCTTCGTGTGCTCATTTCGTCTACTGACGCACGCCATCTTCCCCCATCCTCCCTGTCTCTCCTTTCACACGTCCTCACTCCAAAGTAGCCTGTTTTAAGGAGACAGCAGGTGGGCCGGCCTGCCCACGGGTTGTGGCCGACCTGCCCCAGCCTCAGCCCTGGAACTGTTCTGCCTGCTGTGCAAGGAGCTGAGGCAGCTTTAACTAAACACCCCTAATTCTCTCTTTTTTGTGCAACCTCCTCTCTTGCACAGGGGGGCGACAGAAGCTCTAGCTTCTGGCACAGGGAGGAGCATGCTGCCCACCTATGTGTTGCATGCTGCCTTTAGGTTTTGGGTGTCTACCCAGCATACAAGGGATGCGCCTCTGACTGACAGATGTGCTATCAGTGTATGGTTGCCTCCAGTGATGCCAGGCCCTTTCTCTTATATCCCATTTCTTTGTAGCTCCATCCTCTATATCCCCAGATGCCGGAGGTGGCTGCTTACCTCTACTTCCTGTTGTGGCATAAAAGCTACTTGGGAAGCATTTATAAGACTCTGTCCACTGCCCAGGTTGCTTGGCAGCCAATGGGAGATGGATCAAAGGGCTAAATATAACGGCAAAGGCAGGAGGCATCTGAAAAGAGCACACACTTAACTGCTCTTGCAAGCCTACGTGCGTGCAGGATGAATGGCACACAAGTAGGCTTAGGGTTTGACTGGTGCATATCACCCCTAAATGAGGCACGGCCCATTGTTTATTAGTTCACAGAATGCCCTGCATCACTTTCTTTCTTGTTTTGTAAGGAGGCCTTTGGGTTACAAAATTACCTGTGTCCCTCTCACAAGAGTTTAGCAACTCCGAAGGTAACTTGATTTTAGGCATTCATTGGGTTAATGAAGAGAGGCGAGAAACATGAATTGCGTTTGCAACACCTGGCTACCTTTAAATGATACCCTTGTACATCATGTCCACAAGATCTGTGTGGATAATAGAGGGTAGCAGTTGTTACAATGGTGATATTCTGCCATTTTTATAGAACCAGAAGATGTTTCTATCTTTTTATAATCCAATGCAGCAGTGGTCACTGCACTGCATAATTTGATCTTGAGTAGAATGTAGGAGACAGGGCTGCTGAATCGTGGTATCCACCACATACTGGAGAGTTCCTAGGGGCACCAGACCTCACTGTTCTATATCATAACTTTAAGTTATAAACTGCAAGTAAAACCAGCATTGGCATAGCCAATAGGTCTCACCTTTGGGACCTTATAAGTGTTTAGCCATGCAACAGTTGATGTTGTTGTACCAAGGATATAGTGCTGGAAAACCAAACACTTAGAAGGTCCCAAATGTGAGCCATATTGGCTATGCCAATGCTTGTTTATTTTTAACATTGCACTATGAGGAGGAGGGAAATTACCTTTGTTGAATGCTGTAAGATAAGATTGAAGGAGAACTCCTAGCTTATTTAAAATAAAGAATTGTTATGATGGTGCATGACCATGTGGGTGAAATGGTATTGTAATAATTCATATATCAGTTTCTTGTTTTTGTGGCTCCCTCTATACTAAGACAACAGATAACATTATGTATGAACTGTGTACCTTGTTCCTTTATTACACAAATTGTTATGAATCTACTGCTAATTTTATTACAAACTGTGAATGACATGTAAAGACTGTCCTTTGTTTTAACTTTCTCAGAGAAATTACATTTTTATGTTATTTAAATAATACAAGAAATGTCTACATTGAGTATACTGTTGTCTATTCTACTTCTTTTTTGCCCATCTTTTCTCACTCTGAACCTGTCTCCATTTCCTCTGCTCCCAGACCCGTCTCCCTATCTGCTCTCTTTCTTGCACCTCTCTCCATTCATGTCCTTCTTACCCCATTCTTTCTCCCACCACTCACTCCCCTTTACTCATCTCCCCTGCTCTCTCTCTCCTCCACTTTCTAGTCTCACTCCCTCCCGCCAACAGCTCCCCATCTTCCCTGTGTGCCTAAGTCACCATGATGAGGGGGAAGTGGGCATCACAGTGATGATGTCGCCTCTTAATGCTTTAGTCCAAATACTTGAGCAGGAGACACTCTCTTAGTAGGGAGAAAAGCAGTTCTGAAATGCACTTCAATTCATGGTCCCAGGTGCTGCTATTTAACATCCAATCTAATATTTACTTACAAAAATGACCTCACTTTTCCTTAATGAGGTCCTCTTTATGTGTGGTCCGGTAAATGAATTGGATTTTTCTAAATCCAGTTAAGATACCGGAGATACTGGTACCTTTGGGAGCAGGGAAAACTAACCCATGACACATTCGACCCTGAGGGTCCACTAAGAAATAAGGAGTTACTGATGGAATTGATAATTCCGGGTCCGAGTCCCATGATAATTTTTAATTTTCCCTAAACTTTCACACAGTTATATCAGCTATTTCAGCAACCAAAATCCCCAGGAAAACATAAAGAGATGTGCAGTACTTTTGCCATGGTTCTCACAATTCCAATGAGGCCGATGTCTGCTGTTACCGGGCCCCTCAGAATTTAAAGGCCGCCCAATATGAGGGACCAAATGTCAATAAAGCCCAACCAATATGTTTACCAGAAAGATTGTGTTTGCCCAGCATTTCATTATTACGGGACTTTCACTATCTTAGCGTGTTGAAGGCCTAACAGCCCTACTTATCAAATGTCCTTGAGTCTAGCTAAGGTATCAATAGTGCATTCCCAAAAATGTGTGACTATACAAATCTAAAATGTTTAGCTTTAGCAGTGCTTCTTTCCTCTTTGTATCTAATTGTCTTCCCTCTACTCTAATTTTACCCCATCACCCTGTCTCCTCGATTTCCATTCCACTCCCTTTAAATTAATTCCCCTAAACTCCTCTAGTTGTTGCTTCCCTTGCCATCAATATTGATAATGTCATAATATTGCATACTAATACTATAAATTGAAATAGCCAAACACCAAGGTGAAGGGGGGGGGAGCACAAACAGATTGTTTTTGGCCATATTCGTCTATTATCAACTGACTTGTAATATTTCCCCTCTCTCTCTTCCTTCCCTCTGCCTTTTTCTCTTTCTTTGTCTCTCTTTCAGTGAGCCAAGCCTGGTGGTACCATGGGAGGGGCAGTGGTGGATGATGGTGCTCCGGCCGTGAAAGCCCCTGACGGAGGTTGGGGGTGGGCTGTCCTCTTTGGAGGATTTGTCATTACTGGATTTTCCTATGCCTTCCCAAAAGCCGTCAGTGTCTTCTTCAAAGAGCTCATTCGGGAGTTCGGTGTTGGATACAGCGACACAGCCTGGATCTCCTCCATCCTGTTGGCAATGCTTTATGGAACAGGTCTGTCTAGCAAAGAATGGATTAACATGAGGACCAAATTCTGTAAATCCGTTCTTAGAATACAGAAACTAGCCTTGCAAACTTGTTGAGAACACAGGCTCAATAGTAAATACATCTTAAGCTCGCTAAATGTTACACATTACCATTGCATACCCACAGAAATAAATCCTCTCTAGAATCTAAGAAATCAGTGTGGACACTATGTTGAAGCGGGGACAAATACATTAAATATTGTTGTTTTCAAAACAAAAAGGCCTCGCCCACCCTTGTATGGCATGTTTCACTGCTGGCCCTGGTATTGGGGATGCCGTTGCGAGCTACTACTATTATATAGGGAGCTCATGAGGGATTTTCAAGGTTAGTAGCAGGATAGGTGCTACGATGAGCATATGTGTGTGGTGGATGAAGGGCTAAAGTGGCAAAGGGGAATGGGTATAGGTTAAAACTACCTATTGGTGGAGAGAGACATTTTTTTTAGATCCTCAATGGTAGAAATAAAGTGCAGTGGGGATTAGTTCGACCCACATAGAGAGGTCAACATGTTTCTGCCAAACGGGCACCCTCATCTGAGGTGAATAGGCATTCTTCAGGATCGTCGAACCCTCTGTGCTATCTAGGTGAATTAAACAAATACTATGCAAAAATTAGAAATTAAGACTTTACAATCAGTCGTCTAGGGCTGAACTGGTAGATCCACTTGGTTAGTAACTTGCAATGGGAGGCAGAGTGTGAAAAACACAAACCTTTAACCATATATTATTTACCCAAACCCTTAACGACAATCCCTGCCGTATACCCATAACACTATATCCCAAGCACTTAATCCTATACTCCAGGGCCTTACCATATACATTTAACCCTTGCTCTTCCCCATACCCTTATCCTCTATACTGTTCACCCCAAAATTTAAACACTTCCTCCGTTTAACACTGTCCTTACTTCAATAGATTTGTTGAAACTTTTTTTGAATTATTTATATTTTAGAATTAACTATTTGGAAGGGTTGTTCTTTGAAGTACCACTGCACACAAAACTTGGAGTTATGGTGAGCAAACTCCAGGTGCAGAGTGTTTCCTTTGCGCGCATCCATTAGCCATTTCTCCAGGCTCCTGGCCAAATCCGGTACGTGGTTTTCCTGCTCCACAGAGTACAGTGCATAGTCTTCAGCTGTGATGATTGGGCACTAGGCAAAGGGTATATCTTTGGTCAGATCTCCTCTAGTCCTGCTGGGCATGGCCTCTGACTGACCTTTCCCCACGTGCCCACAGGCCACCAACAAAAAACATTCCTCTGTCTGCTACTTTTCCCCTAGAACTGCAGAGCACTGGATGAGCTGGCCATAGTCTTCCAGTCACACATTACTCATGTCCCATGCCACACACATCGCACTCCACACACAAGATGTGGGAGGAAGGACAGAGCTATTGATGAAAGCTGTTTGCCCCTCAACCATACTCCTCTGTGACCATCCGCATAGCGTGAAATAATGTAAATGGTTGGAAGCAACAGTAATTCCCTTACCTCAGGTAAAGAAAACCACCACTCTGCTGGGTCGCAACTCAATCATGTGAACCAACAGGTACCCTCAAATCCACAGGGTCCCTGCCATGCTGGGCACATATCGACACTTGCACTCCAGTGCAGCTCCAATATGAAGACTTGAGCACACACACGTCTACGGATCACTTGACAGCCTCCATGTTAACAGTACTAATTGCAAGGCGTTCATGGACAGGGATGTGCTCACATCTTCATGAAGGCATTCAATGAAAAAAACACAAGATGTTGCAGAAGTATATTTTACAAAGAATAAATCAACAAATATATTTAGCAATGTACCTGTACACTTTTCACGGAGTTGAATTTAGTTTAGTTTACGATTTGATCAAGTGCACTGTCACCTGAAGGTCTTCTGGTGCTAGCAAAGGGGAGAGGTCTAATGATAGAAGCAGCCCGTCACCGAAGAGCAGAGGTTTAGGGGTTTATTAGATGCTAGTTGAAGTTCTTTGGGGAGATTATTCCATAGAGTAGATTCACAGTAGTTGCCTTGCCACACATCTGACCGCTGGTAAAGCAGGTGACCAGTGTCTCCAGCACCCACTTAAATCACGGCAGCACCAAACGTGTTGCAGCACAAACAAGATGATACACGTTATTCCTCTCCGAAGCCACAGTTTCCCTTGTTGCTTTAACCTAACCCCTGGCAAAAGGGTTGAGCCTGTGTCACATCAGTGCTTCCTGTCTAACCCCTGAATCTCTAGTGAGAGGAAGGACTAGGGATCGCCTGCATACAGTCACACTGTCAGGCCAGGAGCACTCCTACTAGTGTGCATCGCTAGGCAATGCTCACTCCCCTGTCACTGCCTCTAGGCATGTCCAGGAAGAAGAAACAGAGAGGAGGAGAGGACAGTTTTCTAGATACAGAGTACACTTTAGGGCGCCCAGGAGAACTTAACATGTTACCCTCAACTTTGCAAAATATTAAGCAGTGGCCCTGGTGACTCTTGAGCTATGTGCACCACCTCTTGCTTTCATGCCCCTTGGCCATTGCTTTTGCAGTTCAAACATTATGCACTTCTAAAAGTCACCATCAGAAAGAACAAGGACAGTAACATAACTACCTTTAGACATCAATGTTCACACAGACCAGCACACTAAAACAGACATCCATGTACACAGGCATGCAGTCACCCAGGCACACAAAACAACAAATATGCAGGTTCCACTGCAAGCACACACACAGTCAGGCAGCACACAAGCATGCCTATGTAGACGGACAAAAGGAGGGTGGGTGTACAGAAGGTAGGGCAGGTAGGTAGAGTAGTGAACAAATAGATGCAGGATTCATAGCCACTTAATTTTTAGACCCTCTGCAATATAAATTGAATTTAAGATGGAGTAAGTAAAGAAATTCCATTGCCTATTTAATAATACACCTTTCTTTAGAGAAATCACTTCTACAAGATGATAGAAGGCTTTAGTCCAAATCCAAAGTCCTGTCTCCTTTCCTCCATAGGAAGCAATACAGTTGTTCTGCATGCCCATCCCTTCCTTGTCCCCTTTGGTTAATTTATACGTGAGCAGCACTGCAATTGGGGACCTTGTTCTCTCTAATACGAATAGATGATGTGCTTAAAATGTCCTGATTACCAGATGTATGCCGAACACTCTACCCAGTGCAAACATTTCCCTTTACAAATCATTGCTTTCAAGAGTGTTGGTTCAGATGAAGCAGACACAGACCATAAGTCAGTGATGTGCTGAGTAACTGCTCAGAACCAATTAAATTGTGCTCGGCATGCATGGAGCTATAGGGTGATTCCACTGTCTGCGGTCTGCAATCATAACATTAACAAGGGTTTTTTTCTAGTTAAACTTAATATTTGCATTTTTGAAAATTACTACATGAAATATACTTTTCCAGCTTTCAAAAGAGTGCAGTGCTTTTGACATTTTGCAACAAAGTGCAAGCAAGATAGTAAGCGCTGGCGTTTCCTTTGAAATTCTTTCTCTCTCCTCGGCTGTCAAGCGGTTTGTGGAACATGGGAGTCCTGAATCTTGATATCATTACAACACTATCGAAGGACTGAGTAAAGTAGGCCAAAAGCTGCCTATCTGGCAGGATGCCAAGCACTGTTCAGTGATGTGGATGCTGACAGGTATTACAGCAAATGCTTGCCTTCTAAATAATTTCTAAGAAGATTCTTATTTCAACTGCCACCACCGCCTCCAATAAAACAACATGCCACATTAACACCATGAAAGAGCTCTGGGTCATATGAACAAAGCTTTTTTAGAGGTCGCAAAATGTACAAGAGGCATGGGAAGGGGTATGTTTAAAGCGTCCCCTCCAAATATTGATTTGCAGTGGTATGTATTAATGTTTTGCAACCAAATTCTGGCTAGGGCACCTTGGCAAGGAGAGGAACCTCTGCCCTACAGAGGGGGAACGATCAGCAGATAAAAGAGTAGACATCTGTAATAATTTCTCAATGCAAAGGTCAGACCATGTTAAGGGCGAGTGTTTCATCCATTCCCAAAGAAAAGGAATATGAGGCTTGGACGTAATACTAATGTCTGATGTTTGGCAGTATAAGAGGCCAAGGGGAGCATGTGGCAGTATAGTAGGCTGAGTGGCAATACAAGTCACTGAGGCCCTCCATTGTACAGTTGCAACCCTGCCCCTTAATCCATCTCCCCACGGGCACACAGCTAACAATAGTGCAAAAGATGCAGTGATACCAAGGCCTTGGGGTGGGAGGGGCCCTCTGCACTCCAATCATAGTTGCTTTTTACAAGCCAACGACAGATTCTGGCCATATTTTTCTTGCTTGCATATGGGTCACTGCAGCTCCATCTGAGGCGTCGTCCAGAGAACGCACACCTAGAAAATGTGCCAATATAATTAAGGGTTCTGTCTTGTAGACCGTTCTTTCAATAGTCACCGCCCTACCCCATAGCACCTGGCACTACCCTTTAACCCCTATCTCCAATCACAAACTTACGAAGTACTTGCACTTTTGTATTCCACTCTACAGCACTGGTTGTAAGAGGCGATAGAGAGACAAGATGTGCATTGGAGCAGGTACAGGATCGGTGAGTGAGCGGGTATAAGGGATCTGTGAAGAACCAGACGGGATTTGTGAGGGAAAGAATTCACAGGCCCTGCAAATCAGCAGAAACATTGAATGCAAGAAGCAGCAGTGACACAGGTTCCAGGAGGTAATATGGGGTCTGGGAGGAGGTTAATATTCAATATCAGAGAGGGATTGAGATGCAATTAGGCCCCTATGACCAATCTGTTTCATGGTAAGAGCGAGCTCTAGACCCTTTCGTTTCTGTGCAAGCATAAGTGCACATGTTAAGTCCAGGACACATCGGTGTCCAGGCGAGTGTAAGCCCAGGATTCACCAGTATCTGTGTGAGTGTAAGGCCCCCATCCATCAGTTTCTGAGCGACTTGGGGTCAAAGATTTATCTGTTTCTGGCTAAGTGTAAATACTGGAACCCCACAGTAGGAGTGAGTCTAAATTATTTAAGGGGGAGTGTAATTTACAGACATATCAGTATACAGCAGAATGTAAGAGATGGACGCAATAGTTTCTAGGTAAGTGCAAGTCCATGATCCATCAGTTTCGCGATGAGTATACCTCCGGGGCACATCCGTTTTATGGGTGGACTGACATCCAGATCCACCATATTAAAACGAAGTGGAGGTCCATTATGCATCTTTTTAAGAGTGAATGTAAATTCTGGGCCCATAGATTTTAGGTGACTGGTAGTCGAGGGACCAACAGTTTGGAAAATCCAGAGAGTATCGGTTTCGGGTGTTGCAAGGCCAACACTAATCAGTTTCTGAGTAAGTATAGGTCTCCTCATTTTTCCCTCTGGAGTCCAAGCCCTGAACCTATCAGGTTTCAGAGTAGGAGTGGGTCCACAGTTAACCGTTTAGGAATGACTTTAAAAATCTAGTTCTTATCAGCATATGGGTGTGTGGAGGACCCATCCAGTTTTTGAGTGAGAGTCGGCCCAGCGCCCATAAATTTAGGGGTGAATGTAAGTCCAGGATCCATTAGACTGTGGGTAGCTGTACCTCAAAAGCCCATTAGTTTTTCTGTAGATTAACATCTATAATCTATTAGTTAAGCAGAGGAGTGAAAGTCCATGTTCCATCAATATTAAACTGAAGAAAAGTCTAGTTTGTGAGTGGGTGTAAATACAAGCTTGATCGGTTTATCATGGTGCAAGTCCAAGACTCCTCATTTTCGGAATGAATTTAAGGTTTCATCAGTTTCCGAGCAAGTTTAAGTCAAGGATCTATAATTTTTGGATGAGCCTAAATCCGAGTCCCATCAATTTCCAGGTAAGTGTAAATTATCAATCTATGAGTGTCCAGATGAGTTGAAGCCCAGGACCCTTCAGCTGCATATTTTAGGGTGTTCAGTGGAAAATGACTCGGGGGACAAGGGGTACATTGGTCGCTGGATGAATGTGCCCATCTGACTGTATTGCTGAACTGGCCTCTACGGTCGCTGGGGTCCTTCCCCCTCCAGGCTTGGTTTTCAATATTTGAATATGCTATTTACTTTGGACACCCTTTTTTCATTGTTTTACTAGAGGGAATGTTGGGGGGGTGCGAGTTGGGGTCATAGATTGTATGGTTTTTCAAGTCCTTACTATTACATGCCAATGTTTTGCATGGGAAGATGCCAATATTTTGCTAAACCATACGATATACAAATGCCTGAACTCATTGCATTGATGTACCATGCTTTCAAATACAATAAAGGTTTTTGAAACTTAAAAAAAAAAGGGAGGTACATTGGTCAGCCTACAAAAAGATGATGGGTAACAGAGAGACATTTTTTTAATAATGCGAGTAAGAAGTGCAGAGGATAGCGTGATTAATGCAAACATTATGCCAGAATGAAAAAGCCTGGAGCAGACGTATGAAAACGAAGCGGTGACAACGACATAAAAACTAGATTCCCGTCAGACTCTGCCAGGTTAAATGGTGAAAAATGAGCACCAACAAACACCAAAGTTTAGGGGGTGTAGAGGAATGAGATGAAATGGCTCTTCGTGGATTGCACCCTCCTAATCACCTTTTATTCGAACAAAAGTAATCCAGACTGACTAAAGAGTTTTGCCCAAGGAAATTATCAGTAGTATATGGATCACCTAATCTATGTTCAAGATGTGGATAGTTAAAAAACAAATGTTAAGTAACCCCTCACACACTAACCTAGGTGTCATGCGTCATCATAGGGCTCCCTCATTCATCAGGAATGACAAATGGGCTCTCATGGTATAGGGAGTACCTTTAGTTAGAACAGTGATGGTATGGGAATCTTAAAGGTTGGACTAAAAACCTCCAGGAGTTTTTCAAGGCACTACTTTATTTGTAGGGAACCCTGGAGATGGTAAAAGTCGGAATTGCAATGTATAAGCGTATTTCCTCTTGCATCAATAGGCCAAAGTGCATCAACTAAAGAGTAACCATAGTTAGCGTGCTGAGTGGGTGATGTTCTGTAAAAATTGTCAAAGAAGTGCAAAAAAATTGTAAAAACATTACTCAGTTATTCAGTAAGTTAGGGGCCTATTAGTATGGCGGGCGGATCGCCATCACCGGACTGGCGGTGACAATCCGCCCGCCATCTGTTCCTGTTTTACCCCCGCCATATTAGTATGGCAAGGGGTACCACGGCGGACGGAAAGACCGTCTGCCGCTTTTCCACCAGTCGGCAATTGTTACGATTGCCGGCCGGATGGAAAAAGGCCACAATATGGTGGCGGTGCCTTGCAGGCACCGCCATCCATATTATGATGCCTGGGGTGGGGATGCCTTTCCATGGCGGAGACTCTGCCATGGAAAGGCATGCGGGAAATCAATTTGGGGGCCCATTGCGGCCCCCGGAGGGCGGAGGGGGGTGGGTGGCTGCTGGGGGTACCATGCCATGCACAAGGTGGCTCGCGCAGTGCCTGTCACGGTGTGCATATCAATGCACAACATGGACTTTAACATTGCGGTGGGTGCTGCTTACAGCACCGCCCGCCGCAATGTTAAAGTTGAGGATGCGTCCGCCAATGTGGCGGGCGCATCCGAATTGGCCCTTGCGGGACCGCCGCACCTCTGGCAGTCGGTCCTGTTTCCCGTTATTGTCCGCCCGCCATCATAATCGGGCCCTTAGTGTTCTGTCTGCTTGTTCCTGGTAAAAGGGAGCTAACCCTTTTGGCAATTCAATGGGGATACCGAGAAGGGTAAAGTGCATCAGTTAAGTCATGGCTTTGTGTCATGTTTGTTCTTTACTAAAAAGTGTTGTTGTGCATTGGCAGAGAGTGAGCGTAAGGTCATAAGAAAGGTTTGATACATGTATGCACCGTTTTGGGAAGAACATATAAGTGCCGTAGATGGAAATAACACTTGCATCCCACCTGTAGCCATGGGATGTCATCATTAGGACCTGTAATGTGTGTCTTAAGGTGGTATACCTATCTCTGTTGTTTATTTAACAATCTTTGTTGAGTATTCTGTTGGGTGTGACCTGCCTTCAACAAAATCATCCATTTGAGATCATTAAAATGCTGAGGCATTGCCTGCAGAAACAACATATATATATACATATATACATTTTTGTACTTCTAAACTCATTTATGTGACTACAGATTTTTTGGGTCACCATCCTTAAGTAGTTTAAGTTGCAGGGTGTTAGACTTGGCATCTTTTGGCGTGTTTCCTCTGAGTATTTGCTTTCTGCCTTTCCGGTTTTGACTCTGTTTTTGCTGGTATAACGTTTCTGCAAGCTTTTCGCACTGCTGATCAGTGGTAAAGCGCTGGTGCTCCTGTGGTAAATTGTGTTATGATTGGATGTGTGACTTACTTGTCAGTCCCCAGTAAAGGGCACTGTGGGTGCCGGTGCTTGTGAGTCAACCGCTACTTGTGGGTCTGCAGCACAGATTGTGCCACACACGTACGTAGCCTGAAAAAGGTATAATGGAAGGAAGTTTGGTATGCCTGTACTCGGTGTCTAAATATGCAGCCTTTAGCGAGGGTGCCCTTTTCATTCTGAGTTCATAGAGGCCACTTTTAGAAAGGGGGTATTATTTTGCTCGGTCATCCCGTGTGCCTCTGCTGGAATGTGGATTGCCTGTCTGGTTTTTGGACGACAGATGGCTAGGAAGCAGGGTGGCTCCGATAGTCTAGGTAGGTCCGGAAAGGGCTAAATAGACCTGGGTTACGATGGGGAAGAGTGAAGAGATTTCCTTGCACCTCAAAGGGCATGGTCTGCCACTGACAAAGCCGTCTCCACCTCCTGCCAGGAATTCACGCCAGAGAAGGCCCAACTGGTTCTGGCCGGACACCGACACCCTCTGCCTGGAAGATCAAAGGATTTTTGTGTATAAATACTGGGTCCCAGACCCCTGAACTTCATAACTCATCTGGATCAAGAAGACTACACAGAAGAAGAGCCAGAGAAGCTGCTAAATGGAACGATCGTTTTGCTGCGTGCTTTGCTGGGCTGACCTGCAGTGGCTGCTTCTGTCTTGGGCAGTAAAAGGCCTGGACTGGATTTTCTGCAACCGAATTGGTGAGATTCTCCAAGGGCTTGAGGTAGAGCTTGCCCCCTGTTCACGAAGTCTCAGGAACAGTAAAGACTTCAGGTTCTTCGACCCACAGCACGGGGGACTGTGTGTTTTGTGCTGCAACCTGAAGAACGCCCCTCGGCGACGTCTACGACGACCCTGCCAAACCCGTGTCCTGAAGGCACCGCAGAGGGCACAGCCGCAACGCGACCCTGGTCTCACCAACGACGCCTGCTGATGCCATTACCGGGCCGCTGCTCGCACCACGACCTGTGTGCACCGCACTCAGCACCGCCTTTCTTCACGCGGAAGCTTGGGCACTGCCACCACACCGCGACCCTGGTCTCACTGACGACACCTGCTGACGCCAGCACCGAGCCACTGCTCGCACCACGACCTCTCGGCCACACTCTGCACTGCCTCGCTACACGACAACGACGTGGCCTTCCTGATGCCGCCACTTCCCGCCAAAATAGACGCCGCAGCTTGCACTGTGGTTCGGGGGCACCGCTCGTAAATTTACATGGCGCACCGCCCTCATCCCACACCGCAGCCTTGGCCCACCGCCGCCGGTGTCATCGACTCTAGTTCCTCAGCCGACGACAGTGCTTCAGCAACGACAATTCTGCTGCTTGCACCGTGATCTGCTAGCACCGTGATGAGCCCCGCCTCCATCCCGCACCGCGACTCTGGTTTCACCGATGACGCCATCTGACGCCGCCACCGAGCCGCTGCTCACACTGCACGCCGCACCGTTGCGTTTCACACCGCAGCACCCGACGCCTGTTGGAGCTAGCGCTCCAGATCCCATACAAAAGGAGCTCAACCTGCAATGCAAGTGACTTCAAGGGCCCCATCACCCTGCATCTCTGAAAGGTACTGTTTGTGGGTCTTCCCGACACCGTAGTTGGCCTGCGACACCGCGGTCAGCCAGAACTGTTTTTGGATTTGTGTGCTCACAACACTGTGGAAGTCAGGACGGAGCTATCCACACAAGGAACTATTTTAATCGACGTATTTTTGAACTGCAAACTTTTAAGTATAGTATTGTGGATTTTCATCGTTTTTGGTCTTGTTTTAATTATATAAAAATATTGGATAGTTTTCTAAACCAGTGTGGTGTCCTTTTGTGGTACGTACACTGTGTTGGTTATGTGCAAATGCTTTACACACTGCCTCTAAGATAAGCCTGAGGCTCTGTGCCAAGCTACCAAGGAGGTGAGCAGGGGTTATTTTAGACGTGTAACTTCGTTATCTTGACTAGAGCGGTGGTTTTTGCCTGGCTTTGGCCCACACCCGAGCCTACCAAATATCCCATTTCTAACACAGGGGCATTTTAATATGTAAATTACATTCTCCCTATTACAATTGGTGAATGTCCTTAGCAGTCACGGTTTCCCAGTGCCGATATTTACTTCTTTGTTCGTGCTGATAAGAGGACATGATGAACATCTCCTGCACAGGTGGTGATTGACCGCTGATGAAAATTCCCTAAGTATGCTCGTGCTATACAGGGGATCTTTCTTCTGTTTTGAATGTACCAACAGGTGCCTAATATTGCAGTTGTGCTTAAATGAGAACAAGGGTTGTTCTAATCCGTTGTCTGTACTATTTAATATTCTCCAGTGATTGGAGATGATCTTCTTGACTTAGTTCAATGGTGAGAAAGCATTCCCCACGTGTGCCTTTGCAGTGATACACTAACACATGCATTGAGTAATTCTATTCTTTATGCTAATACTCATGCATTGGATGATTCTACTCTTTATGCTAATTAATGTGTTTTTATTTAAGTTCTTGTTTTGTGTAGGTGTTCATATTTCTGTTTGACTTTGTAGGACCGCACCTTCTACAAATGTCCAAGTATTCAAGGATATTTTGGCATGGAATCTTTAAAGTATGAATGGGTGCTTGCAGTATGAATGTGAATTGTTGCCAAATTACCAAGAGAACAAGGTCCTGATAAAAGCCAGGGACCCCGTTCAGGGCCAATAACTCCAGAAACAGGTTGACCTACTGATGCAGGAGGAATTACGTTATTGGGCATTACAACTCTAATATTAGCTATCGCTGGGGTTCTCGACAATTAAAGTAGTGACTTTAAAAGCTCCTGGAGGTTTTTAGCCCAACTTTTGGGATTCCCGTACCATCAGCACCCTCACTAAAAGTGCTCCCTATATGATAGGGAGTCCATTTGTCATTATAATCATTCTTGCCAAATGAGGGAGACCTATGAGGAAGCATGACACCTAGGATGGAGTGTGAGTGAGGGCTTACCTAACATTTTTTACATTTGTTCACACCTGGAACACATACCTAGGACAGATGAGGTGGCCCATATACTACGGATAATTTCCTTGGCCAACACTCTTTAGTCATTACTGATAAATAAGCAGCGACAATGATATGCAATATGAGGCTAAATCTGTGTTTACAGACCTACACTGAACCACATGGCAGGTGCATAGAATTTGACTGACTATAACACTTTGTAAATGCGATTTCCATGATATTGTAGGAAAAATTTAATTTCACAATTATACAACTGCATGCTTTTGAGTCTGTTTAACAGAAATGCGAGTGTGGAAGTGCTCCCCACCGGTCACATCCTCATCTGAAGCTGATCTTCTGTTCCTCAACTTTAGGACCCTTGTGCAGTGTGTGTGTGAATCGATTTGGATGTCGACCGGTCATGATGGTTGGAGGCATCTTTGCCTCGTCAGGGATGATCCTGGCATCCTTCAGTACCAGCATCATTCAGATCTACCTCACTGTGGGTGTGATTACGGGTAAGTATGGCAGCCAATACCAGTGCCTGTCTGCAGACAGCTCCCTGTCCAAGGCATGTTAGAATCGTAGACATGTAGAGGTCAAAGGGACCCCGAGAGCACGATGCCCAAATCCTTGCTGTAGTACTTGCCCTCTTGCATCGTACTAGACCCCTACTCTGGTGAGTGCTTAATTTGAACTGGTGGTTGCTGGTGGGTACCAATTCACTTATATTTGGAGACCAGCACTAATTTTTCCGCACTTATTTTTCCGCATCAGATATTTACTGAGAGCAAAAAATTAAAAATCCTCAAATTAGAAAGGATAAGAAAGACGAAGAAATCGTCAATAAGAAAGAAAGCTTGAACTTACAAGAGTGAAATCAGAGGGCAAGGAGTGTCTGGTAACTAATTAAAAAGCATGAGGTGGACGTAAAAATACCAGCCTTAGTATTTGGCGTGCCAAGGCTTAATTGCTGCAGGCTCCTGAGCAGAGCTTGGGGCGTCGGCACTCTTTCTTTTACAAATTAAGCACTGTTGTTCAACCTCTTACTCAGGTACTGGACCCATTTTTCCTAACACTTTCCTGTGGTATTAGACCTTGCGCATAATTTTAACCCACGCCACTGGGCTCGAACCTAAGCATCATGTTGTTCACTCCCTTACTACCCTTACTTCGGTACTACTCTGCTTGTATTGTGTACCCCCCTCACGGCACTGTTTTTAAGCCCTTACTAAGGTAATGGAGTCCGAGCTTCAGGCCCAGCTGGTATTCGTCCCTAGGAATCTTACTCACTCAGTGCACAATAGATTGAATTCTGCAACTAACATATACCAGCCATTCACTGACACTCTAAATTTAAATTGTTGTTCCTCAGCTCTTTAATCTATCTGCCCTGTACCACCAAAAAGTCTTCCATGGAAAGCTTTGGAATTACTATTTCCAGCTATATCACCAATACTGATTACATTGACCATTTTTATAGCTTCTCCCAGACACTGTTTTAAAATCAAACACTCATTTACTGATTCATTAGAAATCATTATATTTGCTAAAATATTAAAGTATGCAGTCATTGAATCTTACCTTCAAACATGAATCAGCATGGTTTTAAACAGCTATGTATAAAGTATGCACAATTCCTTAACTATTAAATGAAATATGTTGATAATGCATAACATTCCTGAATTCATGTTATGTACATCAGGAGGATGAAGGTCTGATTTGCCTCAGTCTGGATAAGAATGTTATCTGCAGGCTTTAAAGAGATCTCCGCAGTGTAAACGCAACCCCTTGGGCTATCTTGCGAGCTGTAAAGTCACAGCTGCTGTGGTCAAAGACTGTACAAGTTGAGTGGCGCCAGAAAGGTCTCTTAAGAAACGCCATCATTGGCAGTGTGTACTGTAGAGGCTAGGAAGAGGACTGCCACCTAGACAGGAGCAGAGAGCGGAATGTTTTCAGGCACCAGAATAGGGAGTGTTTTGGAGAGGGCTGTCCTACTGGAATGCATCAGTATTATTCGTTTGTGGGTTTGGAAACGCAGACAGACCGAGAGGTCCCAGAACGCCTTCCTTAGGCTGAAAGTTCGCATAAATGAAGGGCCGGTTACCTCTGATTTCCATGTGTTTACATTTCATTGCAGGTTTGGGCCTGGCCCTCAACTTCCAGCCCTCTCTGATCATGTTGAACCGATACTTCGACAAGCGTCGCCCCTTGGCCAACGGGCTCGCGGCGGCCGGCAGCCCCGTATTCCTCTGCACCCTGTCACCTCTGGGACAGCTGCTCGAGTACCACTACGGCTGGCGGGGGGGCTTTCTCATCCTCGGGGGGCTGCTGCTCAACTGCTGCGCCTGCGGAGCGCTGATGAGGCCGCTGCTGCCCCCGAAGTCCCTGGAAGATAAGAAGGATGACAAGGTGGTGGAAAAGAAGCCTCCCAGGAAACTTCTCGACTTCAGCGTCTTCAAGGACAGGGGCTTTGTCATCTACACCATCGCGGCCTCCATCATGGTCCTCGGCCTCTTCGTGCCTCCAGTGTTTGTCGTGAGCTACGCCAAGGACATGGGCACTCCCGACACCAAGGCGGCCTTCCTGCTCTCCATTCTTGGCTTTGTTGACATCTTTGCCCGGCCGGCTTGCGGTATGCTCGCCGGCCTGGATTGGGTGCGGCCCCGCTGCGTCTACCTCTTCAGCTTCGCGATGCTTTTCAACGGCTGCACAGACCTCATCAGCTCCATGGCCACCACGTACGGCGGCCTGGTGGCCTTCTGCATCTTCTTCGGCATCTCCTATGGGATGGTGGGGGCCCTGCAGTTCGAGGTCCTGATGACCATTGTTGGAACAAAGAGGTTCTCCAGTGCCATCGGCCTGGTGCTCCTGGCAGAAGCCTGTGCAGTTTTGGTCGGTCCTCCTTCGGCAGGTAAAGGCTCACTTGTTTGTTTCTGACTAACTTAGTTAGTTATACTGCAATTACCTTCATCTGTTTTCCCCCAAATTTTATTAAAATATAAATACGATGTAACATTCATGAGATACGAGTTAGAATGTCACCATGTCACTTCTTAATGCACCTCTTATAAGATCAGGGTCATTCATCCAACCTGGGGGGTTCTATTCACCCAACCTATTTTTTGTAAGTGTAACATTACAGACCAGATACACTAAAATGTACATTTAGGGTTCATGTGGTTGGGTGGTTCAGATGATAACATTGAGCCAATGCTTTGCAAAATTAGACTTTTTCACCTGTTTTTTTAAAAAGAAACATCTTTATTGGCATTTCCATAGACAACAGTCGCATCTGTCAAAATGTGATCTTGCAAAAACTACTGTTAGCTAGATTGATTGTTTCCTGATGTTTGCTAGATCTGTGGACCTCGTCTTCTTCTAACTATGAGGTGTCAGTTGTGTTTAGACCACCAATGAAGAGCTATTACTTCACATTAGTAGGGCAAAAAAGAAAAGCATTTATGATAGTTTTATCGCGAGTCCTTCCTTCCAAGTGAGCCTTAATAAGCGCACTTGTGTGGTTAAGCCGATAGATGGCGGTGTTTTTCTTCTCTGCGTGTGTAGACAGCCTTTGTCTCGTAACACCGAATGTTAAGTACATCTGTTCTGTTTTCCCTGTAAGACTGTGTGAGCTCCCTTATCAACACAACCCAAATAGGATGAGGTACACTTAACCCCTTTGATGCCAGGCCTGTTACCCTGTGCCACGCCTTTTTTTTGGGGCTATTTGGGGCTGTTCGCGCTTAGGCCCCCATAACTTTTTGTCCACATAAGGTATCCACGCCAAATTTGTGTCCTTTTTTTTCTAAAATCCAAAGGATTGTAAGGTATCCATGGTTTGTGGATTCTCCTTGAGGGGACTGAAAAATTAGCCAAAATACAGTGACATTTGTTTCTGGTGGGGGGTGGGGGGGGAAACAAGTGCTGCAGAAGAAAGCGCCTGTTGTTTTGCCTACAAATTGTATCAACGAAGGGTTTCTGTTACTAAAATACCCATAATCCAATCTTTCAGAAACAGGCAGACTTTTGTCAGAAAATGTAACATTTCTACACAGTTTTGGCATTTTACTGGGACATAGCTTATTTTTCCAATTTTTTTTTTGCTTTCAACCTCCTTCCAGTTAGTGGTAGAAATGCGTGTGAAACCAATAATGAATACTAGAAAGCAATACATTTCTTAAAAGTAGACACATTTCTGAATTTAGCAAGGGGTCAATTGTGTAGATCCTTCAAGGTTTTCCTATAGAAAGTAACTGTTGAAATAAAAAATAAAAAAATATTGAAATTGAGTTGAAAAAAACAGCCATTTGTGCCTACATTTTCAACTGTAACTTCTTCTACGGTAGATTTTTTAAAGCAATATACCGTTACATCCGCGGGACCCTGCTGACTGCAGGGATATATAGGGCTTGTACGTTCACAAAGAACCCGAGATACCCAGAGCCAATAACCGAGTTTCACCTTGCTATGGATTTTCATTGTGTACTGGGTATACAGAAATTAATTTGGTAAAATATAAAGAGTGAAAAACAGGTATCTAGGAAACCTAAGTATTTTTGAAATGGGAACAAGATATGGAGTTTAGAAGCAGTAGGTATTTGTGCATCTCTGAATTTGTGAGTACCCATATTAAATGCATGCGAATTAGAGGGTATTTTTCACAATGACTTCTTTTTTACCATTGTATTACATTTGTAATGCAGAAATGCATAGAAAGACAAATGTAATAACACTTGTTCTGTGTTCCCTTAAGTCACCCAATAAAAATGGTACCTCACTTGTGTACGTAGGCCTAGTGCATGTGAGAGGAAATGGCCCAAAACACAATGTGACCACGTCACATTTTTCTACTGAAAACTGACCATTTTTTTGCAATGTGCCTTGCTGTGGATTTTGGGTTCTGGCTCAGCCGGCACCTAGGGAAACCTAGCAAACCTGTGCATTTTTTAAAACTAGACTCCCAGAGGAATCCAGGAAGGGTAACTTGTTCTGTTACCCAGAATCACTAGTAAACCTCCAACTTTGTAAAAAAAAACACATAGTTAACCTCACATTTCTGTGATGGAAAGTTATGGGAATCTGCAGGGAACCCCAAACATCCACCCACCCAGCATTCCCTCAGGTCTCCCAATAAAAATGGTATCTCACTTGTGTGAGCAGGCCTAGTGCCTGCAACAGGAAATGGCCTAAAACGTATTGTGAGGACATCAAATTATCTATCACAAAAATATCTAGTTTTGCAAGGGAGTCACCTGCCTTTTTGGTCCCGGGCTCAGCGACCAACTAAGGAAACCTACCAAAGCCAGACATTTCTGAAAACTAGACACCCGGGGGAGTCCAGGGAGGTGTGGTTTGCATGAATCCCCCTACGTTTTCCTACACAGAATCCCCTGCAAACCTCAAACATTTCTAAAAAAATCACATTAAATCATACTAAAAATGTAATCCCTGGTTCCTAGTGGCCTTCTACACCCCCGGGTGCAGATTGGGGGCTATTGAGACTGTGCCTATGTGTGGGTGGGTGTAGCCCCTACCCCATAATTAACAATATAAAAATCCCTGGTTTCTAGTGAGTTTTCTGCCCCCTGGGTGGGGCAGATTGGGGTCTATTGCCCCCATTTGCCCCAAGGGAGCAGAAAGATTTTGGCTATTTTGTTGAGGGGTGGGGGCATTGGCACGGCCATTCTAGGCAGGCCCCACCCCTACATTTACATAAATATGTAATCCTTGGTTCCTAGTGGGCTTTCTGCCTCACCAGGAGGGGCAGAATGACTGTGCCTACTTGTGGGTGTGTTGAGATCATTACAATGCCCCTTGAGGGCAGCCCCCACCCCAACATTTACATTTAAAGAAATCCCAGGTTCCTAGTGAGCTTTCTGCTCCCCAGGAAAGGGCAGATTAGGGGCTATTATACCCATCTGCCCCCTGGGGCGCAGAAAGACTTTGGCTATTTTGTTTTAGGGGTGAGAGCAATGGCATGCCTCTTTTGGTCAGCCGCAACCTCTACATTTATATAAAAATGTAATCCCTGGTTCCCAGTGGCGTTCTCTGGTTTTGTCCCCCCCGAATGAAATGGTTTGTTTTAAGATATATCAATTTTTTAGAACATTTTTAGTATTAAATATTTTTATTAAGAAAGTTGAACACAATACAGACATCAGCAATCAAGAGCTCTTGTCAGAGATGTCAGTCCATACCTGGCTACAATCGCAACAAGGGGGTCAGGGTGCACAGTATATAGCAACTCGTGATTATACCCAGCAAGCCGCCAACAACCCAGAACGGGCCAGGCGCATATCAAGCAGTGCAATGTCCTCCAAGGCAGCTCCGGGCCCGCCTGCCAGTCCATCCTGACCCACGCTGACGTAGAATATGGCTGGTCTCCATAAGTCAAGTTTGTAGGATGCCAGGACCCTCTGGAACTTCCCCCATGCCCACCCTCTCCCATGTCAACTCACCCCAACCCAAGCCCAACACCCCCCCACCCCAACGTCCCCACCCCAACAAATCCAAACCCCCTCCCTCCCACGACCCATACCTCCCTCCCTACCCCCATGGTCCACATACCGAACTCCCACGCTTCCCCTCCTACGTCGTCCTGGGGCTCCCAAATGCACTGACCTACCCATTACGATCGAGAAGGGATCGCCGTTCCCCACCTTCGGGACTGGCTCCGTCAGTCTCAACAGCCGGAGGTACCTCGGACAGGTAATTTCTATGAACTCCGAGGACAGGAGAGTTAAAAACGGCTGCCAAATTCCCCCTGGGGGGGGGGCAGAAAGACTGTGGCTAGTTGTGGGTGGGGTGGGGGCATTACAATGCCCATTGAGGGCAGCCCCTGCTCTTAAATTTACATAACAAAATCCCTGGTTCCCAGCGGGCTTTCTAGCCGCCTGGGGGAAGACCATATGCCCTATGGGGATGGGGGGTGGGGGTTGGCAGAAAGAATGTGGCTACTTTTTTGGGTGTAGGGGCATTGGCATGCTCCTTCTGGGCAGCCACCTCCCCTACATTTACATAACGATATAATCCCTGGTTCCTAGTGGAATGGGGGCTTTTGCCCCATCTGCCTCCCGGGGGGGGGGGGGGCAGAAAGACTGTGCGCATTTGTGGGTGGGGTGGGGGCATTACAATGCCCATTCAGACCAGAGATAGCCCAGAGAGCACCGAAGCAGTGAAACTGAAATGAGCCAATTGGCTTATTTAATTTCAGTTTCATTTTCAATGTAATGACGTCCGCAAGCCATGATTGCAATCATCATTACATTGAAGAAAACAAGAAATGCCTCAGGAGGTTGGGGAAGATCTTCCCCAGCTCCTGAAACTGAAAACCTAAACAGGGAAATCCCTCTGCTGATTACAACCGAGGGATGTCTGGCTTGTGTGCAGAGGACGTAACAGTTACATCCTCGGCACACCAGCACCACAGCTGAGGACCTAACAGTTTTGTCCTCGGCACACCAGTGCCACAGCCGAGGACGCAGCGGTTATGTCGTCGGCATACCAGCGATACAGCCGCTCCTAAGAGCACTGGAGGCCTGTGCTTTCTCTAACCCAGCTGTCTAAGACAGCTAGGTTAGAGAATTTAAAAATGCACATGTCCCAAGACAGCTGGCCAAAGAGACATGCTCATTTTAAAGGACATAACTACCTTCGGCAGGGCTGGCTCCACCCTGTTCTGACACTTAGTTTAGGACAGGTTGCTGAAAAATAAAACAGAAATAAATAAACTTTATTACCGTTGTTTTCAGCTCTGGGGCTTGTTTGGGCGACGCTCCTCCACTCAAAGGGAGGAGACGCTCTTAACTGCGATGTGCGGACAAACCCCTTTAATCAAGGCTTTTCTGGCATCTGGGACGTTTTCATACAGGGACATGTTGATCTAGAACCTGATATGCTGCCACACCTACCTCCATAACACGTTTTCATCAACTACTCCATTTTTGTAGTTTGTCTATCGGCAGGTCCACTGGAATTATGCAGAGGAGAACCAATTTATGCTGCAGGTTTGACAAAATTATGCTGCAAGAAAATATTAATTATGCTGCATAATGTGGCACATTTTGTGACAGTATTACTTAATTTTTGTAGTCATTTTTAGGTCGAGTCTAGGCAGCACTCGCGCGGTCTCTTCGAGACCTGCTGTAATCAGTCTGTGGGCTTCAAGTCCATCCCCTTTCTTGCCATTGCTTTTCAATGCATTAGGTGTTGCATTTGCAAGAATTTGAGCTATTGGCATCCTAAATGACAACTCCTTTTATTTATGTGTTTTGAAAACCTGCACGCGGTGTGTAAAAATGCACTTTGTACTTATAGTCCTTGCTGAAGGTATTCAAGCACTTTTTAAAAGCACCAGTTAAATTACAAAAGGTCAGGTTACTTTTTTTTTGTTTTTAGGTGCGCGGAGATTATTTCCCCTCTACCTGACAAATGAGAGCATCATTAATTAACCCACCTCCTCCCATGTTGCTGCTTGCACGCCCCGCTGCCTCTTCCTGTCGTCGTCCTCCTCTCAGAGCTCTAATTTCAAAGCAAATTCACAGCACCTCCCCAGAGTCTGTGAGGCATTTTTTATTATATAATGTGAACTTGAGCGACCCAAAGGTGTTCGAGTGCTTTACATTTACATGAGCGCTAGTTACATTACACAATGTCAGATACATTTTTGGGGGCATTTTTATAGCACACAAACTTTACTGACCCAAAGATGTTAAAGAACTTTACAAAAGCGGCAGTTACATTAGACAAGGTCAGGTTAATTATTTAGCGTTTTAGGTGTTCGGAGATTAGGTGATGCCAACGCTGCCCCTGTTTATTCATTATTTCCCCCCTACCTGATAAATGGGATCATTTTGTTGTTGTTGCTATGTCCAGTGCTCCTATGTCTAGGGGGCTGGAACAGAGGGTGGGGCTGAGGTCTTGCTGGTAAATGATGGTGGGAGCAGTGATTGAATTGGAAAACTCTAGAGAAGGGCACCTGGTGAATAAAGGCCCGCTGAGGAGGGAAAAGGCATCTCTGCTATTGGAAAGTGCTACACTGCTTTTTTTCATTCACTGTTCAATATTCTAGTGATGCAGTCACACACAGAATGTTACAGTGCTGTTGACTTGCATTGAGACACTTGTTTTTCTGTCTGTGCGTTAAAAAGCATTGGAATGTGTCCATACATGTTTTCTGAGGCAAGCATGTATTCCTGAATCACACTGCTTGACCCAGTGTATAGTAATTGTATAGCTCTTCAAACTCTGGATAATATGCTGCCTGGCTAAACACTTATAAACTCCCAAAGGCTATGTCAATGCTTGTTACTCATGGTGGCAGCATCTAGGAAAATATTTCACCTTATTAGTGCCAATTAACACTCAAATACAGCAACAAGCTACTGATAGCTGGCTAGTCAAGCTTTGCGATGGGCCCTCTGCTGCGCAGAGACATGTTGCCATGTTCTTAATAACTTTTAATCCGTTTAAGCGAGACACAATTTTATTTTGTTAAAATCTGCAGATTATGCAGAAGATGATGGAATATGCAGCAAATCCATAATTACACGAAAAGAAATGCTGTGGCGTTAGAATCACATAATTCCAGTAGCCTTACCTATGGGCAACATAATGTCAGGTCCACAGCAAGCCACCTACCAGGTTGATACTATTGCCCCCAAATAAGAATGGACAGTTCCAGTTTTCGGGGACCTCCAGATGCTTAGACTTTGTTAGTCAAGGCTTTGAAGAGTGCATAAAGACCCATTTAGAGCCCTGGTCTGATTTACATTTTGGCCCCTGAGTTATGTGGCAGGCTTCAAAGAGATGTGCAGTAGTGAACTGAGGAAGCGATCATTATAAAGAGCAAAGAAAGTGTGGAACTCTCATTTCACTTTGTGGTTCATCATTACCTTTTAGGTTTGATACATCATTACCTTGAGGTTAGCCACTCAAGGGAGGGTGAGTGCCTTGCCCAGCACATGCACAGCTTCTCCTCCTCCTCCTACAAAAGCTTGGTTTATATAGAACAGCCAGAGCTGCTTGTGTGTTCCTCCTCCTTTTCATGGTTGATTTGGGGGCTCTGCCCCTCACGCCCATGCTCACCATCCGTGGCTGCCCAGTAAAGAGATTAACACTCAAAAGCCAGGGAATGGTCGCTGTCATAAAGAGACTAATGCCACTGAACTCAGCAGCTGATGGCTGCTACTCAGTGTCTGACACCACCAACCCAGCAACAGACACCCTCTTTGTTTCTTCATAGTATCATATTACCTTCCTCAAAGTACACTAACTCTGCCTCATTATAGGCTGATTATCATGCTGATGTATTTAAAGAACAGGCCTCTTACTTTTCAACTCTTACACTGACTGCATTAAGCCTAAAAACATTACACAATTAAATTGCTACCATCAGCCAATCAGAACTGAATATCTCCTGTGCACACGCCACAGTGTCCTGCCTCCTGTCTTTGCCAAACTAACACAGAGCTCTCCTGTAGACGTTTCTACAAAAGAAGTAGCCTAATTTAACAAGCATTGTCAACGTCAATGGACTTGAATTTAACATGTTAATGCTTGCCAACACAGGCCTGTGTAAATTTGCTTTCCATGCAATTGCACAATGCAGGCAGACCTTTTGGTTTTTCCAATAGTTTGTAGTGGTACTGGTGGTAGTGGTGTTGGTAGTCTGTTAGTGGCATTGGTGGAAATGGTATTGGTAGTGGTTTTGGTGGTGGCTATGATATTAGTATAATTTGTGGGGCTGGTATCCACATTGGTATTGATGCAGTATTAGTGGCAATGGTAGTATTAGTGGTGGCAGTATTGGTCATGGTATTAATGGTGGTATCTATGGTGTGGTATTGATAGTATTAGTGATGGAAGTACTTGGGGTGGTGTTTGTGGTGTATTGGTGGTACTAGTCGTAGTGACAATGATAGATTGTACTGGTAGTGGTATTGGTAGTGGTACTGGTGGAGGTACTTGTGGTGGTGATACAGGTTGTAGTATTGGCGTTAGTATTGTTTGTGGTATTGGCTGTGCTTGGTGGTCATACTTATGGTGGTGGTATTAGTGTTAGCTTTTGTTATACTCCAGCTTCTGCCCAGCTTCATTGTAATCTGATCAAATAACCACGTATTAAATGTGTACTTCTCGCACACCTAGTAATTGTTTTATTCTCTTGGGATATCCTGACACCCAGATGGCTGGCTGAAGTTGTTATGATGGGTATATGGCAGTTCTGAGTGTGATCCTTGATCATACAGGTATTAATTTGATGTTTTTGGTATGGTATTGCTAGTGTGTGGTAAGTGATTTTTTAAAAATTTGTAAAATTTCATAAGGTCCTAGCATATCACCCTCCAGGCACTTCGCAGAGCTCAAATGTCAGACACAGTAGCATCCCCGTTATTGATGAATAAGTTGGTGTGTTAAGTAACACAGGTTTATGGTGAGGATTATCTTGGAGGTTCAAAGGAAAAGTAGTCAAAGGACTTCACCAAAAGGACTATTTTAATGACCTTTTGAAGGTGGTGGGGTTTTGTCGAGCTTCTTACATGAGGGTCCAATGTGGCTGGCATCCCTGTAGTTTTACCTCTGTTTTTTTTTTTACTTATAACTTTGACTTGGATGAAGAGCTGAGCATTGCCAAACCACGGTTCTAGCCCAATGCATGGTCAGTTTTGCAGGTAATTAGAGCCTTTTCCATTGAAATCATTGTATGTGGTGCACAAAGTTTCAACTTGAGTCTTTGTTAAACAGGAAATTAGATTTGTTCTGTCAAGGCAGGAGTAATGTAGGCCATATTGTGCATATTCAGGTAAACTTTGGTACCTTGTTACGAATCCCTTGGATGCTTTGTATGTCTACTTTGGGGTGTGCCAATGCAGACTACATTGAAGTAGTCCAGCGGTCATAAGCAGGCCTCGTGTAAATGGTACTCAGGAGTCCATATCAGAATTAGTAGTGTCTTTCTATGCCTCTTTGGTGGTTAGTCTTAGTTTGCAACTGCTTAAATTCTCTGGATGTATGGAGAGGTGGGGGTGGGGGGGCAAATGTGACATTCATTTTGGCCACTTAAAGGACATGGTTTCAACTCACTTTCTTAAAGTTCGTCAGTTCAAGACTGAACCATGTTCTGGGTGCTTTGATGTCCAGTTTGGATTTCCTTAGCTGGAGACGTGCCTCCTTGTCTTTAAAGAAAAAATTATAACAACATTTTATTATGTTTTGCACAGTTAATGAACCAGGCATGGCATAAATGATCGTATATAATGACAGAAGAGCGACTAGTTGAGCCCACAGTATGACATTGCGAGTTAGTGGAAAAAAGCATATAGACAAATAGATAAACAATACTTTTCCCGCCATGCATGCCTCCTAATCCCTGAAGACCCCATTTCAGCTCTGCCTTTGTAGGACCAAAGTTCATCCTCTAGGGAAAGGCCGGGATTCTCGGGTCTTTGCAGGATGATGCCCTGTATTGACTCCAAGCCGCCCATATTTTGTAGTGTTTTAAGAAGGCAGCCCCAGGCTTTGTAATGAATATGCTACTTACCAGTATGCATCTGTTCTTGGCATGTAGGGCTGCTAACATTCATATCTATAGCATAGATCGCCGCCTAGTGTTGGGTCTGGATGATTGCACGTTGTTGTCCTGGAAGAGTCTTCGAAGTATCACGAGATAGGTGGCTCCTCCCCTGGACTACAGTGCGCATGGGCATCGACTCCATCCCCAGATTGTTTTTAGCCATTGTGGCAAAGATGGAGTGTAATAGTGTAAGCGATGTCCATGCTAATGATTGAATGCAAGAAAAGTCTACAGCCGCTACGGGTGCCGGGGAGGAGGGCGGGCGATATGAATGTTAGCAGCCCTACATGCCAAGAACAGATGCATACTGGTAAGTAGCATATTCAGTTCGAGGCATGTGGGCTGCTAAATTCATATCTATAGCATAGAATACATAGCAGTCCCTCCATTAACGGCGGCCGCCCGTGCCAGCTGCAGAAGTCTGAAAAAGTGTTTTAAGAACAGCCTGTCCTACACAGTGGCGGCTGGTGAGATTTTAAAGTGGTGCGACGTAAAGTGATAATCATACTGCACCGTAGCGAGCGAGCGTAGCGAGCGAGCCTGGACCCCCCAAGGAGGGTTCGGGGGGATTTCCCCCCAAGAAAATTTTGAAAAAATAGTGGGAAAATGGTGCATTTTCAAGCAAATTTGAGAAAGCAGGAAGGTTAATAAAGCAATTGTGAAAGTGCAGGTATTACATTATTAAAGAGCTGTCATATAACATACTAGGTAGTTGCTTATTCAGTATAACAACAGAGCTTCATAACAGACAAATGCAGTGACTCACTGACCTATTTACAGCATTTTGTGATCTGGATCAGGTACATGTTCCTTGCAGCAGGCATATTAACCTTCTCTGCTACCTTTCCATGAGTCAAAACCTCCATTAGACAAAACTCTGATCTCTCTCTAGGATAAACATGACCTGGGGCCACAAATTATGGCAGAGCAATGCGGGGAGTGTTTTAGGGTGTCCCATGGCAACGAGGGGTCATGGGCTCCAACTGAGTCAATTCTATTCAGTTCTTCACCTCTATAGTTCGGCCCCCCTTACCATGAGCCCAGCACTCAGCAGTGTCAGCAGCACCAAATAGACCTCGGTAGCGCCTGTCCTTTTAGGGGCGACTGGGCAGTCAGCGACTACTGTCCTCTGACAACCAGACCCCTTTTTGCTGTTGATGTCCAGAGGCTCAACCCTAAGTGTTGGACCCAAAGCAGATCGCCAAGTAACCCTACAGCAGTGGCCCTGTGGGCAGTGAAGTCCCTTCGTCACACACCATGAAAAGCTAGAGTCGATCCACCTAACTCGGCCAGCAATGCTTGCCTGCCTGCCTTAAAATCCCACAAGCCCCCTCTATGCAATCCACCCTCACACTTAATACTGTTTCTTTTCAGAAAAGCACGTAGAAGCAGTTCAATTATGTTGCGTGCGCCTTACAAACAACATTGACATGGATTATAACAGAGGGTCGGTCTGTCTCACTACCCACACATCATGAAAAGCTAGAGTTGAGCTAATGCCGGCCTGCCATAATATGAAAACCTATTCAGTAGCACTTGAAAAAGGGAATTGTGTTTACATACGCTACACGGAAATAGTGTTTACATACGCTACACGGAAATATTCCACTTCGGCTACCAGCTGTTTCCATTCTTTGTAAACAGAATGTTTCCCTGAATGGGGATGAAGCTCGACTCTGTTTGGTACTGACAGCTAGAGAAAGAAACAGTGTACTGAGCGGGATAAAATGCTTTACTGGCCCTTTAAAATGAAATTGCATTCTACCTTCGTGGCCCCTGGCTATATCTTATCAGGTCTGCTAGAGACAGATTTCGCTTTGGCAAGATCTCATTTAACAGCAAACATGAGAATGCCTGGGAAAATATAAACAGGGGATTTCTGGGCTTTTTTGAGCACTTGTACATTTTGAATTGAGTTTTTAATTCGTATGGGCAATGAAAAACAGTCCCTTTATGCGACTGAACTATGCAGTTTTCCTGACACACATTCTGCCCCCGGTACTCCCAGTGACTTGAGTGAGCATTCACAGCAGGGACTACAGTAGTAGCCACATCTATCACCACAGAAGGGACCAGAGCGGCAATAACAGCTGTCACCACAGCAGTAACACATGTGCTGTCATAGCAGTTACCAATGAAGCAATCACAGGTTCCATCATGACAAGAACCATACAAGCAACAACAGCTGTCTGAACTGCAGGGACAACAGCAGCGACCACAGTAGTAACCACACCAGTGGAGTACAATAGCATCAACAGTTGCCTCCGATTGAGTCACAACCGATGTGACAATTGCCACCACCACTGTAGCAACAACTGATGCAACAGCAGTAACAACAGCTGCAAGTACTACAGAGCTAATGATATAACAGGACTCCAGTAGTGATCAAAGGTGCCATCAGAGTAGAGACCAACGCAGTGACCACAACTGTAACCACAGCAGGGAAGACAGCACCAACCAATGAATGCAGCATACAATCACAAGCGCTGAGTGCAAACCTCTCTCACGCGTACTGGTGCTGCTCTCGAAAGCACCTCCTAGAAGCAATTTAACTAGTAACAGTGTGCGCTTTGCAAACAAAATTAACTTTGTTGGATGTACCAGCCGCCATGGCGCAGAGTGTATTAATTAATGATTATACACTTTAGGAATCTGAGGCTGAGCTCGACCTCATGGCGACGGACGGTTCGAATCCAAGTGGGTCGACTCCGCCTTTCATCCTTTCCTTCAGGTGCTGCTGCTGGCCTGCAGCTCGGAAGAGAAGCCAGTTCATGTGCATGGCAGAGCTTTACCAATGAGAACCAGACAGAGGGTTTGGACAATTGAAAAGGAGCGCGTTATAAATGGGCGACACAAGTACGAGATGGAGCGCTGAGCAGAGTTTAGAATGCAGAGCAAAGGTCAGGAAGCTACTAGTCGGGTCAGGGGCTGAGAACAGTGACCTGGCCCACGTAAAGCCCTGGATATATGTATACTCATGTGTTACAGTGGATAACATTCCATTTTTGTGTGGATGTGCCCCAGTACTGTTTTTGCCTCTGTATGCAAGCAGTACACAAAAGTCAAACCTCTTGGTTGCTTTGTTAGTTCTTGATATAGCAGATGTGTTCAACATCAGCTGACCAACCATGAGGACGGGGAGAGAAACCTCTCTTTTTGTTTCTCACGTTTAGTCCACGGAAAATGAAATAAATACCAATGCTTGTACGTTGCTAGCTGACTTGACCTCTGAAAGTAAAGGAGAGGATGGGGGGGAAGGCCAGAGCCCCCGACTTTAAGAAATGAGGAACCCTGTTCGAGTCTCGGCACTTTAGCTCAACATCTTGTGATTCTGGGCAAATCTTTTACAATTCTTGTGCCTCAAAAAAGGTGTCCTTGCATAATACAATTGGAATTGGTCCTCGTGTAAAGCGTTCCGAGTCCAACACCTTCGGTCGGATCGAGTTCGCGCTATATATAACTTTAAAAAAAACTGTTCCTTCATTTTTTTTTAGACTACCTATACTATACCCCATCCACGTGACAAGGGTAAATACGGGTTAAATGTTCATTGTATCTGTACAACAAGTTAGTTTGGCCTATAACTTCTCCCTGTCTTTAAAGCGCATTTAGGGGCAGGCATTTTTGTGATTAATGTATTTAGACAGGAATATTAATTGGTAAGATAAAAGGCACATTTAATTGTACTTTTTCTAGGAAGCAGCTCTGGCCCTGGGTTACCTCATTACTATTTACCATATAGCGGCAGAAGCAAATCCCGTGCATTGCAGTAATCAAACAGGATTTGCATACACTATTAAAGAGTCAGATCTTTGAGATGGCTGCCTCGGCAGCAGAGAGAATGCTCTCTTGTTGCAGGCTAGAATTGGTTCCCAATCATGAGCATTAGATTAGCGAGAATGCGCTTAATTAATTCAATAACACATAGCTAGCTGCACGCAGGAGACGGGCCGGGAGAGGGACCGGGGAAAGAGGGCGGGCGTGTTTTTTGCTCGCACGAGTGGAAGATTGCTGATTAATAATTGGAGTCAAATTAAATATTTAGGCTGGGGTGCCTCAAGGAAAACCAGGAGAGGGGGTTCCAGGCAGCAGAACGTGTTGGAAAAGCGGGGCCCTGTTCCCTCAGCTGCCTCCACCGCCCGCACACTGGTGTTTTTCATCAAAACAAATATCATGATCCACTTAAATGCCACTTTTGCTGGGGGTTATTGCTGTGAGGCAATTAACTGATTGGCGCCTGTTTCTTTGCCTTTACCCTCTTTGGGAATGAATTGGTCATTCTCACAGCTGCTGGCATGCTGATGGCGAGGCTGTGCTGCCCACCCACACGGGGACAGGGAGAGGGGAAATGCAGGGGATCAGACGGTAAAGTTCTGCAAGGAATCAGCGCTTCTCTTTAGGTAGGATTTTTGCCACGAAATCGGGCGTTTTACACTAATTGCCTTGTTTCTAGTGAATGTGGCCGCCCCAGCTTTGAGACCATTTCCCAGCGTTACCAGACGCACAGCCGATGGGTGCTGCGTGATTTTGGAACAGTGGTGCGCTGTGTTAACTTGTGCCTGCTCTTACACACACAACTCTAACCACTTTCTGTTTAACTTACGTGGGTGGACGATGGGCTGGACGGCTGGCACTGACTCAGACTGCACGCACACTACTTCTGCTGCTAGTGCTAGTGTGCTGCACTCTGAAACGCCAACGCAACGACGACTTCACTGCTGGTCACGACGAGGAGTCTCCAGCACTGGTGTGCACGCGCGGTGACGTCCCCACAGCGTAGGCAAATGGCCAATCACAAACGACATGGCAATATAGCCATATGTGATTGGCCATAGTGTGCGGCCCTCAGTATAGATATCAGCCAACACCCACGGGCACCATCCTGCTGCAGCAGCCAATCCTGGCGCAGCATTAACAGCGCCACTGCGCCAGGATTGGCTAAGTGCAGGATACTATCTGCCCTAAATCAGACGGGGGCCCGGGTCCTGCCTATGTCTCTGAGTGCAAGAGGGGGGGGAGGGAGAGGGAAGGGCTACAGTCTACGCATGCGCGGGCCAGGCAAAATATTAAAGACTCCGGGATTTTACATGCGCTGTCAGCGGGCAGCTGTCTGTACTGTAACTGTGTGCTGCCTGCCTCTGCCTGTCACTCTCTGCCTCGGCCCCGCCCCCCACGGCCCACTTCCTTAATGGATGCCCGATTCAGCCGGGCTTGTCCCGGGCCGGTAGCGTGCAGTGCTCGGGTGCCTGCGCGCTCGGCTCAGTTTTATTTAAAAAAATAGTAATTACGCTCATTTTGGCAGTGCGGTCGTCCATGGCTAGTGGGGCAACGCCCCAACGCCCCCCATGGACGCACCGCCACTGGTCCTACAGCTGCCTGCTGTTTGGAATGCACATCTACACATTAATGTTTGGTAAACGTATGTGGTGTAGACCATGTGGCTGCTCTACAAATGTCTTCCAAAGGAATGTTACCCAGGAATGCCATGGAGGCCCCCAACTTGCGGCTGGAGTGTGCCCTGGGTGGGATCGTTAAAGTGCGCTTAGCTTTCTGATAGCAAATCTGAATACACTTAACGATCCACCTGGCTATTCCTGCTTTGGAAATGGGGTTGCCTTTGTGCTGGGCTGAGAAGGCAACAAAGAGTTGCTGTGTCTTTCTAAAATGTTGTGTTCTGTCAATATAGTACATTAATGCCCTTTTGACATCAAGCGTGTGGAGCATTCTTTCCGCCACAGTTTCAGGGTTTGGAAAGAACGCGGGCAGTTCGATGGTTTGATTGACATGAAACTGCGACACCACCTTAGGAAGAAACTTGGGGTTAGTGCGGAGCACCACCCTGTTTGAATGAATTTGTATAAATGGCTCTTGTATTGTGAGCGCCTGTAGTTCACTAACACGTCTTAGAGACGTGATGGCAATGAGAAAAGCCACTTTCCATGTTAAGAACTGAATCTCACATGAATGTAGAGGCTCAAAAGGTGGACCCATCAACCTGGTGAGGACCACATTGAGATTCCACACAGGAGCTGGTGGGGTCCTGGGAGGAATGACCCGTTTCAGCCCTTCCAGGAAGGCTTTTATGGCAGGCACCCTGAAAACAGAGAGATGCTGCCTGTTTTGAAGATAAGCCGCTATGGCGGATAAGTGTATCCGAATGGAAGCATATGCCAGATTGCATTTGTAAAGATGTAACAAATAGCAGATGTTAGGAATGGATGCATCTAGCGGGTTGATATTGTGTTCTGTACAGTAAATGACAAACCGCTTCCATTTTGCCGCATAGCAAGCTCTGGTAGTGGGCTTTCTTGCCTCCCGGATGATGTCCATGCACTCAGGAGGCAAATTAAGGTAGCCAAACTCTAAGACCTCAGGAGCCAGATCGCCAGATTGAGCTGTTGCGGATCTGGATGCTGAATGTCGCCATGGTTCTGCGTCAAGAGCCTGGGTGTGAGTCGCAGTCTTTGATGCGGTACCACGGAGAGTTCTAGAAACGTGGTGTACCATGGTTGGCGTGCCCACGTTGGAGCAACCAGGATGAGCGTCATCGAGTGTTGCTTTAGCTTTCTTGCCACCAGCGGAATGAGAGGTGCTGGGGGAAAAGCGTACGCAAATTTGCCTGACCAGTTCATCCATATCGCATTGCCCTGCGACTGTGGGTGAGGGAACCTGACGGCAAAGCTTTGGCATTTTGCGTTTTCCCTTGTGGCAAACAGGTCTATCTCTGGATGACCCCACTGCTGAAAGTACGGGCGGAGTACTGATGGATGTAGCTCCCACTCGTGCATCTGGTGGCTGTACCTGCTGAGCAGATCCACCATCTGATTGTCCTTGCCTGGGAGGTGTTCCGCCATGAGGAAGATGTTCCTCTGAATGGCCCACTTCCACATGCTCTGAGCCAGATGAGACAACTGTGGAGAGTGTGTACCTCCCTGCTTTTGGATGTAATACATGGCCATCATGTTGTCCGTCCGGACCAACACGACCTTGTTGCACAGATGTACTTTGAAGGACTTGAGTGCCATGAAGATTGCCATCATTTCTAGGTAGTTGATGTGCATCTTCTTTTGCTGCGTCGTCCATAGCCCCTGCACCGTGTAGTGGAGCACATGAGCTCCCCATCCCTGGAGAGATGCGTCCGTGGTCAGGATAATCTGTGGCACAGGCTCTTGGAACGGTCGGCCCTTGCAAAGGTTGTGTGGATTCCACCAATGCAGAGAGTTGTATGCCCGACCGGTCACCAACACTAGGTCTTTCAACTGTCCTAGAGCCTGAGTCCACTGGCGCGCCAAGCACTCCTGGAGCGGACGCATATGCAACCGTGCGTGTGGGACTATGAAGATGCAGGAGGCCATCATGCCTATCAACTGCATGAACACTCTCGCTGGGAGTGAGTGTTGCGGTCTGAAACTCTGGATCAGCGACTGGATGTTGTTGATCCTTGCAGGGGTCGGCTGAGCTGTAGCAGCCAGAGTATTTATAGTTGCGCCCAAATACTGCCGCACATGGGCTGGCTGAAGGTGCGACTTTGGATAGTTTAGTGAAAACCCCAGACTGTGAAGGAGGTGAATGGTGTGGGACATGTCTGCGGCGCACTGTTGTGCCGACTTGGCCTGCACGAGCCAGTCGTCTAAGTAAGGGTAGACATGTATATTCTGTCTCCTGAGGTGCGCCGCTACTGTCGCCAGACATTTCGTGAACACTCTGGGGGCAGTGGTCACTCCGAAGGGTAGGACTTTGAACTGGTAATGCCGGTTTTGGATGGTGAACCTGAGGTATTTCCTGTGTGATGTATGGAGTGGTATGTGAAAGTAAGCATCCTTGAGGTCCAAGGTTGCGAGGAAGTCTCCCTGGTTTAGCAATGGAAGAACCTGCTGCAGTGTTAACATGTGGAAGTGTTCTGAAAGAATGTACTGGTTCAGAGGCCTGAGGTCCAGAATGGGTCTGAGTGAGCCGTCCTTCTTCGGGATTAAGAAGTACAGGGAATACACCCCTGTGCCTTCTTCCTCCACTGGCACAAGCTCTATTGCGCCTTTTTGCAGCATGACGAGAACCTCCTGCTGCAATAAGTGCAAGTGCTCTGCTGACATAGGACGTTGTCTTGGGGGTATGTTGGGTGGAGTGGACGTTAACTCCAAACAATAGCCGTACTGGATAAGTTTCCTTACCCACCTGTCTGTGGTGATGGACTTCCAGACTGGCAGGAACTGCTGGAGTCTCCCCCCAACAGGTGTTGGATGGTCGGGGGGCAGTGACAGGGAGTCACTGTTTGTGGAGGCAGAGGAACGGGAGTTGTTGTTGCCTCTGCTTCTGCCCTTGGCGCTGTTTCCACGGTAACTTCCTCTACCCTGTTTGGGTTACGAGGATTGAGCCCCACCTTTATTGAATGGCGTCTGCTGTGCCAAGTGTCCTCTGGTAACACCTCGATTGCCTGAGCGACGAAAAGTGTTCCCTCTGAATTGCTGAGACTGGAGAGCGCCCATGGATTTGGCCGTCTCAGTATCTTTCTTGATTTTTTCGAGGGTGGTGTCAACCTCTGGGCCAAATAACCTGTCTGGATTAACGGGCTGGTTCAGTATAGTAGTCTGGATCTCTGGCTTGAACCCTGAGATGCGGAGCCATGCTTGACGCCTCAACATCACGCTAGTGTTGATTGCTCTCGCTGCCGTGTCCGCAACGTCGAGCGCACATTTTATTGCAGCGTTGGAGATGAGCTTGCCCTCTTGTATAAGCATCTCCGCTCCCTCCTTAAACTGATCTGGAAGGTGTTGCAACAGTTGTTCTAGGGTGTCATAATGTGCCCTATCGTATCTAGCCAACAGAGCTTGCGTGTTGGAGATGCGCCATATGTTGGCTGCCTGAGTTGCCACCCTCTTCCCAGATGCCTCCAGCACTTTTGACTCTTTGTCCGGGGGAGGAGCTTCACCCGTTGTTTGAGAATTCGCCCTCTTGCGGGCATTAGAGACCACTAAAGAGTCTAAAGGCAACTGGCCCCGTATGTAAGTTGGGTCTCCATGTGCGGCTCTGTATTTCTTCTCTATTCTGGGGTTGACAACCCTTGCTCTAGTGGGTTCCTTGAAAATGTCCGTGGCATGCTTCAGGACCCCTTTTAGCATCGGAAGAGTTTTCACAGTTTTTTCTGCAGCAGAGAAAGTGTCAAACAGAAAGTCAACTTCCACAGGGTCAGCATGCATTTCCACCTTATGGTTCATAGCTGCCCTTTCAATCAAGGCATGAAATCTCAGTGTCTTCAGTGGGAGACGTTTTCGCGCTATAAACCTGAGGGTCCTGGACAACCTGCTGGTCTCCTTGATCACCAGTGTCCATCCATGAGTCCTGTTGCTCATCAGGGTCTGTGTTTGCAGGAAAACTATACTCCTCATCTTGCTCACCCCCTTCCCCATCAGAGCAAGTGGGTGAAGGTGTTGCACTCCTCCTAGGGTGTGGAAGAAGGTGCTCAACCAGTACTGGTGACTCTGGTGCTGGTCTCTTCCGCTTTAAAGGAATTACAAACGATTCCAGGGGCTGGGATGTGATTTTCCTCTTGTAGAGCGTGAGTTTTCCAGTGTCGGCGTCGATGATATGCGCCGACTGCTCCTCAAGCGCAGGTTGTCGATGACTTAAACCCCCACTCGGGTGAGTTTGCGTCGACACTGCAGAGTCCTTGGTCACCACCCGTGGTGAAAAGGCCTTCGGCGCCACCTTAGGCGGCAGAGTGTAGAGGATCGGCATCGAAGTCTTCTTCGGTGGGACCAACGGCTTAGGTGCTGAAGGTGTCTTTGGCTCCGACGCCGACTCCTTGTTACGTATCCGCTTGAGGGAGTCCGAGACCTGCTTCGTAAAGGAAGCTGATGGTTTCGTCGACCCGACCGATGACCTCGATCCACCTCCAGGGGAAGATCCGAGCATCGATGACTTCTGTTTCGCCGCTTGGGGCGCAGGCGTGTCGCCGACCGAAGCGCCACGATCAGCCTCCACGGTTGCAGGCGTCGACGCCGACAGCTTCGGGTCGATAGCCTTTGCCTTTTGCGTCGGGACTCCAGACTTCGGCTCGGTGCCCTTTGCCGACTTTGTCTCGACGGCCCTCTTGGATTTTGGATCGGTAGCCTTGCCCGCTGTAGGCTCGATAGGCTTCTTTGACTTCGATTCGACCACCTTGCTGGATACCGGCTCGACGACCTTCTTCGAGCTGGGGTCCTTGACCAACCTCGGCACCTTCGCCTGGTCGACAGCCTTTTTAGACTTGGAGGCCTCCGAAGACGACGGCGTCCATGGCGGAGCAGACGTCTTCGGTTTCGATGGCACGTCGTCCATCTTTGTTTTCGTTGACACCGATTTTGGTAGTTTCGGTTTCGATTTCGTTAATGGCGGCTCCGCAGAGGTGTCCCTAGCCGGGCCGGAAGGCGGGGCCGTGGATCGAGGTGGAAGGTCGTGGGTAAGGCCGTGTGGCGATCCCGTGACCTGAGCCATTGTAAGAGTACAAACGGGGCATAGCTCTTCCTCCGAGCTATCTTCCATGGCCCCATATGCTTCTTTGTCGTCCCCTACCTCATCGACGTTTTCTTCTAGGTCTTGGCCTTCGACGTCTGCTCCGTAGTCGTGCTCGACCTCCGCCGATGTGGGTGAAATTTGCAGGTGACGCTCTAGCTCGTCTGCATCAGGGTTTTCGAAGATGTCGTCCGGCGCCGGGGCCGAACGCTGGGCCTCGAGGCGCGCCACGCGCCGAAGCTTGATCGTCTTCTTCGATCTAAATCTCGAACAGGCCATACAGTTGGCCTCGTCGTGGTCCGGCGACAGGCACTTGTTGCACACAGGGTGCACGTCGATGTGTGGGTACTTCGAACCACACACGGGACAGTTCTTGAACGGACTCCGTTCCATGCCGTCGAAAGTCTTGCTGCGACGACAGGGCCTCGATGACCGAAGAGTCACCCGACTCCTCAGATATCCGACTCGACGAGTTGGAGTATACACGAGACCGAACGCGAACAATACCGACGGAGTAAAAGAAGGCCTTGTGGCCTTGAAAAAGTTTTTTATATCGATTCCGAACAGGAGATGTCGAAACCACATCCGAACCCAATGGCGGAAAAAAACAATCTGGGGATGGAGTCGATGCCCATGCGCACTGTAGTCCAGGGGAGGAGCCACCTATCTCGTGATACTTCGAAGACTCTTCCAGGACAACAACGTGCAATCATCCGGACCCAACACTAGGCGGCGATCTATGCTATATATATGAATTTAGCAGCCCACATGCCTCGAACATAGGAATCTCTAGACTCATACAACGGTCCAGCCCCTAGTTCCACCATTTCATGATTGGAGGATATCTATCTTTCAAGGCTCTGGCAACGTCCTTTCACCGACAAGGGAAAATGCCAGGGGATAAACTGCGGATTTGGATTTTTTAATACTGACTATAGAAGAGGCCCAACAAACCCCCCAAGATTTAAAGGATGCTGGGCCCAAGATAGGGGGATCATCTAGAAAAATCAGGACATAATCCGTGTATAAAGAGATCTTGTCTGAGAACCCCGGGGCCCACTCCAGACCCCTCACCAGAGCATTTGACCTCAGTTATCCCACCAGGGGATAAATTACAAGGGCAAACAACACGGGCAATAGGGGACAGCTCTGCCTTGTTCCTCTGTGCAGTGAGTATGAACTGGACAGTGAACCTCCTACCCTCACCTTAAGATCAGTGTACAGCAATCGTGTCCAGGAAATACATTTGGGTCCAAAGTTAAGTTTCTGCTATATGCAAAATAGTTAGTCCCATTGGGCTGAATCAAATGCCTTATGGAATTCCACCAGCAAAAGTGCGTGTTCTCCTGGAAGTCTATGTGATAATGTCAGTGTGTTATATACATGGCCCTCTTAGACATAAAGCCAGATTGATCAGAATGGACCAAGGTAGCAATCACAGAGTGTAATCTATTAGCCAGACCCTTAGCCCTTAGCCCAGATCCTAATCTTCATGTTTAGTAGGAAGATAGGGCAGTAGAATTAACAGTCATCTGGTGGATGACTGTTTGTGTATAACAACTATTTTGGCTAGTCAAGGGTACGAGGAGAGTGTGCGAAGTCTCTTGGGCCCCTTTGAACATGTTCCTAAGGAGATCGATAAGCAGTCCTCTAAAGGCTTTGAAGAATTCAACCGGGGGGCAGGTGGGGCCTGGGGTTTTGCTAGGGTGGAACTGAGACAGAGCCTTTCCCAGCTTTTTGCAGGTAACGTACTTCTCCAAAGAGTCCATTCCAGGTCCACCAGAGGGCAAGCGGGCAAGTCCTTCACAAAGGTCCAGAAGGCCTCAAGGTCCCCCCATGTGGTTGACCATACAGCGTTGTGCAGTAGGTGGCAAAGCACTGGGCAATGGTTGTGTCCCCCACGTGCCTGACCACCTTCCCATCAGTTATATGCAATAGGTTTGTGATGTGCAGTATTAGTGCTGATCCAGTGCAGGGTCTTACTGGTCTTGTCGCCCCACTGAATGATGCGACTCTGTGTAATGACCAGGATGTTCTTGCCTCATCCATTATCAATTGATGAAGTACCTCTTATTGATGTAAGGAATCTCTTAGGAAGGTGGCGGAGCCGGACATAGGGTGAGCTGACTCTAGCTCTAGGAAACAGATCTCCAAGTCACTCATTTCCTGCCTGATCTTCTTACGCCTTCCCGAAGCCTAGCCAATGATGTCGCCCCTGACGTCCCGCAACCGTGAATGTTGTGGAACAATGTACAGCCTTAGTTCCAAGGGTGAGTGTCCTGAGAGAGCTTAGGCATTTATGTGAGTGTCCTGTACCCTATGAGAATTCGAGACAGGTATAAGGAAATAGTCCAGCCGAGAGAAGAACCTACGGACTCCGGAGTAAAAGGTGTAGCCCCGCTCCCCTGGGTGCATGATGCGCCACGTCCCTACCAAACCCATGGCCTTAATAGAACGGATGAGAGGAGATGGCTGCTGGCTGGCACTCCCTGCTCTGGAGGTCTAGTCAATTCCCCAGTCCGCCACCCCAATAAAGTCTCCCCCAAGGATCCAGTGCCCAGTCTGTAATTGTGTCACCAGAGGCCCCAAGGTTTGCAAGGACTCATGCGTAAGTGGTGGAGGGGCGTAGATGCTTGCCAGTGCGATGGGATGCCCATGAAGAATTCTGGATATAGCAGTGTATCAGCCAACATTGGCATACAATATCCTGTCCACTGCCAGAGAACAGCATCATTGTATCAGAATGGCTGTCCCCCTAAACCTTCTTCTGAAGCCTGCATGGAACATATGCGTGTATCTCATACAGGGTAGGAACAGGCACAGAGTAATGCTTGGCTCGCTGCAGTACTGCGCTTCTCTGGACAGTATCCAGAGACTCATTAACACGCCAAGTCAAGAGATGATCAGCGCTGGGAGCATTGTTGTCAACCTGTTCGTTTGTTTGAGAATATCATATCAGTAGTCAAGTGAAAGAGGTGATCCAGGCTCAAAGTCAGACCTATCTGTATTTAACCATGTCAGGTGAAGGTGTGAAGGCACCAAAAAACAAAAAAGTAAGCCAACCCTTTCAGCCCCCTACAGATACCTCGTAAACATGAAGTAACTGTTGTGGAATAAACTAGGAACTGCAGCCAACCGTGCGACCAGACCCCAACCTTGTTCCCTTGTACCATTCCCCTAGCATCCCTGGGAGCCACCCACAGAGAGAAAAGAAAAGAGAATAAGAGGGTCCCAATGTCAGCAACATGCCTTTCCACTTTAGTAACGAGGGACGGAGGTCTCTGGGACACAACTCGACAGGGCCCAACACTCAGGCTCCCACTGGCATCCCTTCGGCCCTCCTTGACCAGTGTTGGCTGCCAGAACCTCACAGCCACCAGAAGAGGAGGCCCTCACCGCTCCCGAGTAGGCTGCGAAGCATCTCCCTCGCCTTGCACTGTTGAGCCCTCAGCAGTACGGAAACAGAGTCTCTGGGCCCTCTCCACAACACCTAACCCCCCAGCGCCGAGGCTTCAGATGCTTTGGGGGGCCTCCCAGTCTGTTTGAAATGTCGGATGGATATGGAATGGTGGTCAGTTAAATAGGAGTGGCGGCCATGTTCGGTATCCTGACCACACCCTGTGCCTCCTTGTCTTGTGTTCTAACCCTGGAAGGTGTCTTTTTTTTGTAAAACTACTACCGCAATGAATCTTTCATGGCAGAAGCCAAAGCCTACTGAAGACATGCTGGACAGTGGGTTATTGAATGCTAGGATGTGTCTCAACAACCACATCATAGAATCAGGCCTGCTGATGCCAGCGCACACCACCGAGGAATTGCCGTTACTGACGACCTATTAATTAGCCCTGTGTGATGTGTCTCAGTGCTAATGAATTAAAAGTTTCGATTGACGCACATGAGGTTACAGACACCACATACATCATTTTATGAAGTAGGAGAGACCATGTTTCTTTTCATCAACCTCCTCGGATCCAATCTTGGATGTAGGAGAAACCCTGCCCTCCGATCATTTTGTGTATCTGGTGATGACAAAAATCAGGCACACCAGGTATCCGCCTCACACCGTAGAATAATGGTGCATCCTTATTACCGGTGCCGTAATGCCATCATGTACACTTAATGTGACAATACTTTTGCATCCCTTCTGCGAACTACATTGAAGAATGGACCACGTTTAGGAAATGGGTATTACATAAAATATCTTATGCCCCTATGATGTGAATGATTCATTAAATAAAAGGTGTACAAAATTGTCTTGCTGTATTATCAATGCTGACTTAAAACATGTGTTCGGGGCATATGAGCTGCAGATTGTACACTTAGCATTAGATCGCCACCTGGTGTTGGGCTTGGATGATTGCATGTTGTTGTCGTCTTGGAAGAAGTCTTTGTAGTCACGAGATAGGTGACTCCTCCCTTGGACGATAGTGCGCATGGGCATCGGCTCCATCCTTAGATTGTTTTTTTCCACCACTGGGTTAGGATGCAACTTTTCCGCTCCGGTTCGAAAATCTACTTTTCAAATACTTCGACGCACAAAACTTTCTAAAAACAATCTTTAACTTCAATATACATGGACTCGACCTCATCAGTTCGATTCTGGTCGTCGACGCGGGCCGTTGGGCCTACCCACGTGGTGAGGCCTACACCTCATGGAAAGGACACCATTCAAAAAATGCCCCGGTGTGGAGCAAAATTTCCACACAGCGACCATCACGAAGTGTGTAACCTGTGTTTATCACCTGAACACGACGAGTCGAGCTGCAGAGCTTGTGCGTCCTTTCGATCCAAGAAGACCACTCGAGATCGGAGGGCCCGTCGATGCGACATGCAGAGATCAGCTCCGGAACCGGTGGATATCTTCGACGAAGGTCCATGTGTCCCCGAGAAAGATTCTGATGTTCTCCAGATCGTATCTGAGGCAGACGACTCCGATGACTCCATACCATCAGGTCAACACGTGAGTACGACTGCCCCAGCCCCAACACCTAAACCAAAGGCTAAGGTCAAAACTCCGCCTTCGGGGCCCAGTCGAGAACGAGACATTGCTTCAAAAGCCCCGCCATCAAGCCCCGCTCCAAAGAAAATATTAAAGCCTTCCGGTAGCTCCATACTGAGCAAACCGCATGTGCCGATACGACCAGCTCCCTCGGCACCGAAACCAAAAGAAGTCCCGGTTCCGAAAAAGACCCAGAAACCGCTGACTCCTACAGACATTACGGCACTGAAACCAGTGAAACCTGCTTCCACCCCAAAATCTTCGGTGCGAACCCCAGGCAGAAAAGGACTTCTTACTAGACATTTTTGAACAATCCCAAAAATCTGTGCAAATACTGCCAATGATTAAAGGAGTCATTATACATGCCCCAGGAGTGTTTAAAGATCCTGTACGGGCTAGAATAATAAACCCAAGGATAGAGAAAAAGTACAGAGCAACTCCTGGAGATCCTGCTTACATTAAAGGACAGCTACCCCTAGACTCCCTAGTAGTTTCCAACGCTAGGAAAAGAGCAATTTCACAAACATCAGGCGAAGCACCACCTCCTGGTAAAGAATCAAAGATCATAGATGCTTCAGGGAAAGGAATATCTGCCCAAGCTAGTAATGCATGGCACATTGCTAACGCACAGGCCCTCCTCACAAGATACGACAGAGCTCACTATGATCAGCTAGAAAAGCTCTTACAACATCTACCTGATCAATATAAGGCACAAGCAGATGACCTCATACAAGAGGGTAAGCTTATATCTAAATTCCCATTAAATGTGCACTAGATGTAGCAGACAGTGCATCCAGGGCAATAAACATCAGTGCCCTCCTTAGATGTCACGCGTGTCTACACATTTCAGGATTTAAGCAAGAGGTACAGACTACTATCTTAAATCAATCATTTAACCAACAACACTTTTTTGGTTCAGAAGTAGACACAGCCCTTGAAAAAATGAAAAAAGACACTGACACAGCCAAGTCTAAGGGAGCTCTGCAGTCCACCCAAGCAAGAGGCTCCTTTCGTCGCTGCTTTTACAGAGGAGGCTCCAAACAAGCTAGAGCAGACAATTTGGCTTCCTTTAAAACAAATACACAATCATCCCCTAATAAAGGATACTTTAGAGGGAGCTACAGAGGTAATAACAATAAGGGAAGAGGTTGAGGTAACAACAACAATCGATCCTCTTCCACCACTAAATAGTGACTTCCTTCAGCTCCCCCAACAGCCTACCACTCCTGTAGGGGGGAGATTAACACAGTTACTACCTGTCTGGAATTCAATCACAACAGACAAGTGGGTAAGACAGATTATCCAGTATGGTTACTGCCTACAGTTTACAGCTACCCCTCCAAATATACCACCCAGACAGCGTCCAATGTCCACAGAACATCTAGTGCTGCTCCAACAAGAGGCTCTGTCATTGCTACAAAAAGATGCAAAAGAGCTAGTTCCATTGCAACATCAAGGAACAGGGGTCTACTCACTCTACTTCCTAATACCCAAAAAGGATCGGACACTAAGACCAATTCTAGATTTAAGGCCTCTCAATCTGTATATACACTCAGATCATTTTCACATGGTCACTTTACAAAAAGTGCACCCATTATTGCAACAAGGCGATTTCCTCACTACACTAGACCTCAAAGACGCCTACTTTCACATTCCCATACATCCTTCTCACAGGAAGTATCTTAGGTTTGTGTTAGAAGGACAACACTATCAATTCAAAGTCTTCCATTCGGGGTCATACCTGCACCAAGAGTGTTCACAAAGTGCCTAGCAGTAGTAGCAGCACATCTCAGAAGACAACATATCCATGTCTTCCCATTTTTAGACGATTGGCTCATAAAGGCCAAGTCATTCAACCAGTGTGTTCAACAGACATCTCACACAGTTCAGACACTGCACAACTTCGGGTTTACAATAAACCACACCAAGTCACATCTACAGCCCTCTCATGTACAACAATACCTAGGGGCTACCATAAACACCAATACAGCTCTATTTTATCCCAGTCCCGCCAGGATACAGAGCATTCAAGCCTTGGTTACAAGGTTTCAAAACCAGCACTCTCTCCCAGCCAGAGTGTTCATGCAACTAATAGGCATGATGGCATCTTGCATTTTTATTGTACCATATGCAAGACTGTAAATGCGCCCATTGCAGGAATGTCTAGAACATCAGTGGAATCAGGTACAAGTACAACTGACAGACCTGGTGTTGGTGGACAGCCGCACACATCGCTCTCATCAGTGGTGGAACACCAAAAACGTGTCCAGAGGGCGGCTGTTCCTCGAGCATGTTTCACAAAAAGTACTGACAACAGACGCATCCCTGACAGGATGGGGAGCACATCTGCTCCACCATACAACTCAGGGAAGATGGACCGCTCAACAAAAGGTGCTTCACATCAATCACCTAGAGTTGCTGGTGATTTTCATGGCACTAAAGTCCTTCCAAGTACACATACAGAACAAAGCTGCCTTAATCCGGACGGACAACATGACAGCCATGTACTACATGCAGAAACAAGGATGCACACAATTCCTGCAACTGTCCCAGCTCGCACAAAACATTTGGAGATGGGCCATTCCACAAAAGATATATCTGCTTGCAGAACACCTTCCAGGAGTTCACAATCAGGTAGCCGATCTGTTAAGTCGACAGACACAACAGATTCACAAATGGGAACTACATCTGCAAGTTCTTCAACCATTCTTTCACAAGTGGGGTCATCCAGACATAGACCTGTTTGCCACACACGAAAAAGCAAAATGCCCAACCTTCGCCGCCAGGGTTCCACACCCGTTTTCCAAGGGCAATGCGATATGGATGAACTGGTCAGGCAGATTTGCCTACGCTTTTCCGCCAACCCCACTAATACCACTAGTGGTACGCAAACTCAGACAACAATCTCTCAAACTGATCCTGGTAGCTCCTACATGGGCACGCCAACCGTGGTTCACCACACTGCTAGAACTCTCTCTAGTTCCACACCAAAAACTGTTTCTGACACCATCAATGCTAACACAGAACCATGGAGACATCAGGCATTCAGATACAAGTCAACTGAATCTGGCAATCTGGCTCCTGAAATCTTAGAGTTTGGTTACCTTAACCTGCCACCAGACTGTATGAATATCATTAAAGAAGCCAGAAGACCTACTACTAGAGCTTGCTATGCTGCTAAATGGAAACGATTTGCCATTTACTGCAATAATAATCAAATTGATCCTTTGGATGCTTCCATCCAAAACATTATCTGTTACCTTCTCCATTCAAAAAGATGTAATCTAGCTTATTCATCTATAAGTTTACATTTTGCAGCCATTGCCACATATCTACAAAACAGACAACATATGTCGTTGTTTAGAGTACCAGCAATAAAAGCTTTTATGGAAGGATTAAAAAGAATTATTCCTCCTAGGTTACCACCCTCTCCAGGGTGGAACCTAAACATTGTTCTTACCAGGCTCATGGGACCCCCTTTTGAACCTTTAAACAAATGTGAACTACAATGTCTCACATGGAAAACAGCTTTCCACGTTGCTATTACCTCTCTTAGAAGAGTTAGTGAAATTCAAGCTTTCACTATACAAGAACCTTTCTTACAATTACACCGTAACAAAGTGGTTCTAAGAACTAATCCTAAATTCCTTCCTAAAGTAATTACTCCTTTTCATCTAAACCAATCTGTTGAGTTACCAGTGTTTTTTCAAAACCCAGACTTGGTAGTAGAAAGAGCTTTACACACACTAGATGTCTAAAGAGCTCTTCTCTATTACATAGATAGGACCAAGTCCTTTCGCAAAACAAAGCAACTATTTGTAGCCTTCTCTCCACCACGTAAAGGCAATCCCATTTCAAAATCAGCAATTGCAAGGTGGATTGTTAAATATATACAAATATGCTATCTCAAAGCAAAACGCACATTAAAAGTTCCTCCTAGAGCGCACTCCACACGCAAACTAGGAGCCTCCATGGCTTTCGTAGGAAACATTCCCCAAGAAGACATCTGCAAGGCAGCAACATGGTCTACAACACACACCTTCACTAAACACTATTGTGTTGATGTGCAAGCCAAGCAGCAAGCTGCAGTAGGCCAAGCTTTCCTTAAAACTCTCTTTCTCCCCGTCATTGCTTTTCACTATACTGTACGTTTTGTAATGTTCGGAGCTGCTCCCACATGGACTCAGAATCACCATCACTGTACTTTTGCCTTGTACTTTATGTTTTGTTGTTTGTTGTTAATTTCAATAAAAACTTTAAAAAAAAACAAAAAAAAAAAAACTCTTTCAAACTACTGCAGCAGGCACAGCTGCCCACTGCTAGGGGAGACACTGCTGCACAATCGATGCTAAGTGTACAATCTGCAGCTCATATGCCTCGAACGGAAAATGCTACTTACCAGTATGCATCTGTTCTTGGCATGTAGAGCTGCAGAGTTGTTCACGCCCTCCAGCCTCCCCTGGACCCGTGTCTGTTCCAGTTTTATCTTAATTAGATATACACACATGGACTTACTTTCTTCTTTCTACTACCTCCATCATTTCCCATCATGGCGAAAAACAATCTAAGGATGGAGCCGATGCCCATGATTGCTATCGTCCAAGGGAAGAGTCACCTATCTCGTGACTACAAAGACTTCTTCCAAGACGACAACAACATGCAATCATCCGAGCCCAACACCAGGTGGCGATCTAATGCTAAGTGTACAACTCTGCAGCTCTACATGCCAAGAACAGATGCATACTGGTAAGTAGCATTTTCCTTTAGAAGTTGCTTGTATTTGATAATAGAATATACAAGAATTACAGCAAACAATACCTCATCCACTTTGTACTAGCATTACAGGTCAAGAGAAAGGAACTATATTTAGGCAGGTGTGAACAATGTGCACAGGCTTAAAGCAGTCACTCAAAGTGAACGGAGCTAGAGGGTGAAATGGGCTGACCCATTGCCCCTGTGTGAGCAGAAGCAAAATTTGACAATTTAACAGACCATTAGATTAAGCGCACTACCCAAAAGTTCCTCCATGTACACTATGAATGACATTTTGGGAAAAGCAATAGTCTGGAGAAACTGCTAAAGCTGTTGCAAAGGCCACATATAAAAACATGGGACTATAGGCCAGATGTACGACCATTCACTTTTGCGAGTCGCAAATCGCGTCAAATTGCGACTCGCAATTTGCGACTCTCAAAAGTGCCTCATTAATATTCATGAGGCAAGCGCAATTTGGGACCCCATTGGGCATGGCTAGCACTCCGAGGGATGGTGGTCTTCTGGGGTCAGCAGACCAACATGTCTGTGACTGCTTTTTAGGTCGAGCACTGAGCCAGCTCTGCTCTGGGGTTGATCTCTGGTAGTAGAGTACGGGGGAGAAGCCACGCCCACTCTCCCAACCATCTTTTTCATTGGCTTGTGTCTTTGTCGTTCCTAAATGCTTCCTTCCAATTGGTTTATTGGCTTGTTAGTCACTCCTTCAGACAGCCATGTCATCATTTGTATCCTTCCAAGGCTACTGGCCCCTTTACTGCACAGCACTATTTTCTTCCTATGCTTGCTCCCCCCTCCCGCAGTCCGTGCCTTCTTGCCCCCCGCCTGCACTCCCGCTTGCAATGCAATAGGTCTTGCTTAAATGCGAGTCCTATTGCATCGCAAATGCTTGGTAAAACAAGCATTTACAATGCAATGGTTTCGCCTTTTGAAAAGTTTGAGCTATTGGCACTGTAAATGACAAAATTTGTATTTATGTGTTGGTCTTCAAAACCGATAAATAAATGGCATTGTCATTTACAATGCCAATAGTTTAATCTCTGGCAAATGCCACACAAAAACACACATACAGACACACACAGACCCACACACCCCAACAGAGCCCCCCCCCACACACACACACAGAGCCACACACAAACACACAGACCCACACACACAGACCCACACACAGAGAGAGCCACACGCAGAGCCACACGCAGAGCCACACACAGAGCCACACACAGAGCCACACACAGAGCCACACACAGAGCCACACACAGAGCCACACACAGAGCCACACACACACACACAGATTCTATCGCAAACCCTTTCATGAATGCACACACTAACAAATTCATACAAGTAATTTGCACAGAACATGCTTCGCTACCAGATCTGCACAGTCTGGGAGATCAATCATTACACTTATGGCACATAAAATACCCATTCACCCTCTAAAATGTATTAGATATAAAGCAGGAGAACAATCATTTCACACTGTACTGCAAATAATTTGTGTCAATACCATGCTGTACGAAAATGGCAATACAAACAAAAGAAGGATTAGCCTTCAAAATAAAGATAAACTATGACTAACAGCCCTTTTCATCTTCATGTGCGCAGATGGCTTCAAGAACTTCCAAACATCCATTTGAGCAACATTTCCCACTACCTTTATGAATTATGTAAGGCCACCATATCGGCTACTCTCAGAAACAGGGTAAAAGGTTTGGGTGGTTGTCATTGTTGATTATTAGCTGCCATATTGAATTTGTCAAATACGAGAAGGGGGTTGGTACAGATAGTGGGTACATAATACCCCCACAAGTCTCCAATTTAAAACAGGACCATTCTACTTTAAAAGATGCTCGAAAATGGGTCCGTTTCCAGTGACAATCCCTGTGAATGTCATACCCATAACACCTTTACTAATCTAAGCACATGTTGAACAATATTTGGCCACCAAATTTCACATAAACATTCTGGTTACATATCGCAAGCTCATTTTAGTAACCCACGGGCCCAAGCAATATGTGGAGAGCCATAGTGTTGGGAAAGAGTCCATTACATCCAGTAGTTCATTGATGTAGGAGTTAACTCTGTCGCGGCACAGCAGCCTTTTCTGAGGGAAGAATGACCTTTGGCAGACTCTTCCCTCGCACTATTGGCCTTTCAAATGTGAACTTCCACACGACTGACTCTGCCCCAGTCATACAGCCATTTGAGAGCTGAACCCGACATTGGCCTGCTCTGTGTAAAAATAACGGGTTCCTAAGCACCAGCATACCTTTGAATGTGCACTCACTTTGCATTTGTTTTCGTGGCTGTGCTTGTGTTTGTTTTGCTCTTCCCTGCACAACATAAATCAAATCAACAGCTGGTACTCGGATTCCCTTTATTCGGATTGTAGTTAGGGTTACCACCGTTCCTAGGGAAAAACACTGGCCATGTGTTGGTATTTTGAGATGCTGGAAGGGCCACAGGGCATTACTTGAAAATGAACATGCATACAATCCTTTGCATTCATTTTAACACTGCAACTCAGTTTACTTTTACTTTGTATGTCATACAAAAATAGTTTAGACACCCCTAAAATACGTTTGAAGGGCTTTCTTCTTTGTATTGGTATTTTAAGTGTATATTTCTAAAGGAAAAATACTAGCTCGTGATAATTGGCAGGGTCATGTAAATTCCAGCAATCCTGGTAAAGTACTTGCAAGTTGGCAATTATATTTGCATATCAAGAGAGCAGTCTACCCTAGAGCTCATACAGGGTGTGCAGCCGGACTAGCCTATTCACCAAATGATGCCAAGTAAACCCAGAAAAGTGGACAGACCTGCCCACTGAGAACGTGTGTGACAATGCCTCTACACTTATATACTCTCGTTTTCCACCCTTTAGCGCTGGCAGGTTTGGAGCAGCAGGTCTGAACTGCTCATTTTCCAGATGGAGACTGTGCACACAACAAGGGAAAATGTATATATGTGTGTCTAGATGTGTGTGAATAATAGACAGGACATGTGAAGGTGGAATGCACGTAGCACTTCCTGTCCACTGTCAAGCCCTGTTTATCTGTATAGTATGAAGTTCAACACCAAGTAGTGTCAAGTTTATGCAAAATAGATAGGCTGGGTGGTGCATATTCGCTGTGAAATTTTGTTTCTAGATCTCTTATCCTGAAGTGTTTAATTAGTGTTTGTGTCTGATATGTCACAGCAGAGAAATGCATACGTTACTGACATCTTTCTAAATACCTGGCTAAGGGTGAGCAAAAGGCAGACGCAGGAGAGGGGAAATCCATAGTTCTTCCTTCTAGGACCGCCCTGCCAGGCAAGAACTTCAGACTGTTGGGATTAGGCGTGTCTTGCGTCTGAATGAACATGCACCTCACAACACCAGCAGCGAGCCCGGTGACTCAGCGGCAACCAGGGAGGGGGATCAACCCAGAGCGAGCACAGGGTTTGGCCACATGAAAGGACGTAAAAACAGATTTGTGTTAACGATCTGGGTCCTGAACATAACATGATCCCACGGGCCTGACTCTCCAGTCGCGTAAACACGTACCTTACAGAGCTGTTGGCCTTGGGATAGCTCCTCGAAGGGGTAGCGCTGGTGACACTTGGTGCACGTGTACAGGGCAGAGGCCATCCTGCTGCCGAGTAGATGCCGCGCTGCTCAGGTGCTGGACACCGGCGATGCTCGAAGTCTGCTCCTCACTCTGCCGGCCTTTAGAGGTCTCGGACTCCCAACCCTCGGCCGGTCCCTGCTCTGCGACTGGTCTCGGTGCGGCTCTGGGGTCCGTTGTTTTTTCTTTTATCTAAGATGGTCATGTGAAGCTGTAACCCTACACCCCCAGCCCCCCAAACCAGCACAGACTTCTGTTTTAAGCGCACTCTCACAAATAAAGTCAATGACCAGACTTTAACAGTTTCACAGCTGCGAAAATGTATCAGGAACACCACTACCATTAGGAAAATCCGGGGGCAACCTTCCTCCCTCCGTCCCCGGAAAAACACGGCCTGCAAAACTTACGTCTCCTCCTTCCCCGCCCGAGTTCCTCTGTACCTGCCCGCCCCATTCCGAGTGCTCCGGCTGCGCTCCGACTCGAGCCCGAGGCTTCGACAGGCCTAGGTGGCGTTCTATCACACAGAGGCGAGTCCGGTCGTGGGAACAGTGCACAATCCAGTGAACAGCGTGCAGGGATGCCGCCACATCACCCCAGTTCCGCCACCCCTCCTCAGAGCCAGCGCATTACCTGTTGTTGTCTTCATTCTTCCCTCGGGTGTCGGCGGGTGGCTCTGACTCAGTCGACCCCTTGCAGCGGGCCGCTCACGTCTCCTGTTCACGCGCCCGCCCCTTCGGCCACCGGGGCGCTTCTGTGCCTCAAGCCTCTGCCAGCAGCCCCCAGGCCCGCGCCACCCAGGCCCTGGAAAGCGTGGAGAAGCTCAGGGACCGGCCATTCAATTCCTGCAATAGAGCAAGAGGGGGAGAAGGCGGGTGAGGGGGCGTGCACGCATTACACGGCGCAGCCTCCCCGCGGCCCGGGGGTGGGAGGCAGATTTAACCCTCTGCGCACCGACAGCTCCGTGCAACTGGTGAAACTGAGCCGGGGAGCGGTGGTAGTAACACTGCATCTGCGCCGTAAAATTTTCCTCACTGAGGGGTCTGCCGGTGATGGAGAGATTAAGCGGCGCCTTCTCCTGAGCGGAGGGGAGAGCAGTGAGGGCGTGTACCCTTCAGAGTCTCTCTCTTGCCTGTTTTCGCTGATGGGCACAGCTGACTCGCGTTGCACGAACGGGAGGGGGGCGGGAGAGGACACGGACGGCGGGAGGGGGGCGGGAGAGGACACGGACGGCGGGAGGGGGGCGGGAGAGAACACGGACGGCGGGAGGGGGGCGGGAGAGGACACGGACGGCGGGAAAGGGGCGGGAGAGGACACGGACGGCGGGAAAGGGGAGGGAACGGGAAAAAACGTAACTCCGCCCAGGGAAAAAATCTCGGGAACGCCCCCGAATCTGGTCCGGCCTTGACGGACAGATCCGGCACCCAATGGCTAGCCTCCATTTATGGAGCTAGCCAATGAGAGCCGTGGGACGTTCCCGAACTCCTTATAGTCAACAAAGGATTTCACCTGCGCTGAAAAGCTGCGCAGAGCGCAGCCTTTCGGCAGGCGAAACCCAAAAAGCAGTTATTTTTTTTTTTAAATGTAGCCCATTTTCCTTAAAGGAAGACGGACTGCATTTAAAAAAGAAAAATGAAACTTTCAGTTAAATTTTTTAAGGACAGGCCTGGGACCGCTGCCTGCTCTTAAAAATATTTTTGTACACACTTACAAAGGGGAAAGGCTTCTGTTTGCGAGTGGTTTACCACCTACTTGAAGTAAGTGGTAAACTGCAAGTGTTTTGCGGTCGCAAATGGGGTCACAAAACAATAGTACACTGAGACTCGCTATTAGGAAGGGACGCCCCTTCCTAATAGTGAGAGTCGCAAACGCTATTTCGCGAATCAGTGACTCACAAAATAGCATTTGTGCATGCCAGGACCTTTTTTTGCGCTTGCAAACGGGCCGATCTCCCGTTTGCGACTGAAAAAAAAACGGTTGTACAGCTGGCCTGTGTGAACGCTATGACGTTTCCAGTTCAATCATCTGTAACCTAAAGCAGTAAAGCTGAGGCTCACTTAGATTTGTCAAGAAACTCAAAGCGGAATTCAGTCTGAAAATTATAACCTTCCAGGTGAACAGCTGCAATGTGAATGACTGGTGCAGCCACAGTGCTGTGTGCACTAGACGCAGGTGAACAGATGGAGGACAGCAACACAAGTGCACATCTGTTAGGAAGCAGGGCTCTGTTCTATCACAATGTGACGGTATTTTTACACTAAATAGCAATTGTTGGTGTTGTGCACATACACTCAGAGGCATAAGGTGCTCCATCCATGATGCCATTTTGCCCGAACCCACCAGTATCCAAGGTTCTGGTAGAAGAAAGTGTGAAGCTCAATGATGAAAGGCCCAAAATGTAATAATACTGTCATATTAATGAGATTGACGGCTACTTAGTTATGTGGAATGTAGTTTTCAACGTGGTGCCTGGTATTGTAACCGAAAGGAAGGCCAATTACAACTCCAGTCATGCATGAAGTTCTTACCTCCACATCCAACAGCTTATACCTCCTCTTATTAGGCATTATACCCACAAACAACAGGAGCTATATTGAAGTGGGGCATAATCGAAATTCGAATCATAAAAAATGTATTTTGCTGGTCAGTTACTTTACATCTATTTGTCCTTGGAGGAACTATTGTCAGACGAACATTAACACTGGTTTGTGTTGATTACAGGTAAAGTTCGGGATGCCACCGGCAAATATTTTTATGTGTTCATCATTGCTGGAACTGAAGTGGTCACCTCAGCTCTGGTGTTGGCTCTGGGGAACTTCTTCTGTATTCGTAAAAAGCCAGAGGAGCCCAAGGCAATCGAAGTAGCAGCAGAGATCGAGGAGCTGAAAAAAAGTGAGGCGAACTCACCAGTAGATTCCAAGGCGGCCTCTCCTGAAGTGGAACATTTTTTGAAAGAAGACCCGCAGAAGAATGGCGAAGTTGTAACTAACCCAGAAACATGTGTGTGAAAGATTACATGTGGGGAGACGTACAAATAATGTCAACTATTTATTTTATTATTCGGAGTAGTTCAGGGCCGAGTCATTGGTCCACCAGCTCTGAGCTGTTCGGAAAGTAAAAAGGTGGGTAAGCTGACCGAATGAGCAGAGAGATGGTGGTTAGGGTATATTTTTAGCAACTCGAATTAAACGTGTGAGTGTTGATGTGAAGTGTCCCTGAAGGTCCTCTGCCTTTCTGTTATCTTTATGAAAGGTCAATGGACATGGCTAGAGTGAGCTGGTGCTCCTTAGTATTTACGCCATGCCACAGCTAAGAACATACTTGCTTTGTGGAGAACCTCTTGTTCTGAATGTGTGAAGTGGCTCAGCCCTAATCTATCCTGAAATGTGTAATGTGCACCCTCAAATCTGTATTTATTTGGTTTATGAAAAAGCAGTGTTGTAAGTGTTCTCTGTGTATCTTCGGTCCATGTCATGGTTTCTGGAATGAGTGATGCTTCTAGACATACCCACATGGCACTTGCTACTTGTGGTACCTTCATGGAGAACAGTGGACAGCTAAAGATGTCTAAAGTCAGGAACAGACTATTATACTGCAAACTTATTAACTCCAGGGTCTTCCTTCAGGGTGAAGTTTGCATACAAAAAATATTATTCTAAAACCTGAGAATTACTATAGAATAATGCCAAAGAAGGAATCTGCATCCAACCTGCTGGTTCAGATTTTAAGTAATTTTATAAACAATAAACCAATGTTATCTCTTGAGACCCTCCTACCTGACTCAGACCCTGCACACTCCGGTGATGTAATATTAAGCTTCTCAGAGTAGAAAAAAAATCAAACACCTCTGCCATCGCAGATGTACTTGATTTTGTACTTAAACTGATTTAAGTTAGCTTTTTTGTGAGCAGTGATTTGTGACCCTCTATTGAAATACTATGACAAAGTTCTAAAGAGACTTCGAAAAAAAGAACGGTCTCTCAAATTTGCTCCTTCTTAAAGCAGTAAACATGAAATACATTCCCTTCAGTGCCTGGTAATTATTCCACACTGTTTATGTTTAATTCTAAGCCCTTTTGTTTAAAGAACGCTAATTTAATAATCTCATTATCACATACTCGCCCCCTAACTGAGGTACTTTTCATGGACTGGGTAGGTAAAGAACAAATTAACCCAGATGAGCAGGGCACAGTACCAGGTACTCTGCAATGTGTCTTAGGGCCTTATTTCGAGTTTGGTGGACTGATGGAACGCCAAACCCATGGTGGAGGTCCGACCTCCCTATAACAAGTTGGGTGGTGGGAACACCATGGGACTGGTGCTACCGCCAGAGATCCGCGATCCCTTGCGGTCTTGTAGCGGTCTGGGGCCCCTGATTTGCTGCGGGTGCCGCTGCGGCATAACCGAGCATATTAGGAGTTTCCTCACTGCCACCATTTTCATAGCACTAAGCCTGCCATGAAAAGTGTGGCTCTGAGGAAATAAAGTGGGCCCTACAGGGCTGCTTGGTGTCTCTGTGCCAGGGGATGCATGCAGAAGGACACTTGGTGTGCCCCCCTGTCTGCATGCACGCCCAGTTCCTACAGAGTATGGACTTGACAGCCCATGCTATGCAGGAACGTGCAATGGTGTTCCCATTGCAGTGCCTTGCTAAGGTTCACATATGAGTATGAGCCTTAGAAGTGCACTGTTGTGGGCCAGTTGCCGCAGGACCGCACAACTCGGATTCCTGTCGGAATCAAGCGGGCGGTCGCATTATCGCTTTGGCAGTGTGGCAGCAGGGTGCTGGCGTGGCGGCCTGCTGCCACACCGCCAAAGTCATAATACGGCCCTATGCTGTAGCATTGTCTCAGTAGGGAATAGTATATATGTATACATGTCATACACAGGGCATGATCAGTTTTGAGTGGGTGCATAAAGAGAAATAATTCTACAGGTGATGGATGTTGAACTGAAATGTCAATAAATTAACCATATAGACATATTTACTGTGAGATAATTGGTGTGGAGGTAGCTAGCATGTAAATAATTCAGGCAATTTCTATAACATGTGGAGTTCATTTAGAGCAGTCGAGAATGATGTGAAAAGAGAGGTTCAGGACATTGCAGCAGGGACAGAGTTGAAGTGCCGGGACCCCTGTAGATGAACATATCACAATATATATACTGCAGGTGAAGGTTTGAGTTTGAGTGAGGTTTTATCTCACTTCATGTTCTGAATAGGCACATATTGAGACAGTTTTAGAGAGAATATAGTGCAGCAGCTGGCAATAGCTGGTACAGTTTGTGTCTCAGCTCCTTACGTGGCCTCACTGGATAGGGTACACTGTGTCTTACTGTCAAAAGTTACCAGCTATTACTGCACTTTAACAAATAGCCTAATAGCAATTGGAACAGTATACCATGGCTTACCTTATAAGGTCAAATCAACTGGTTGAGTATAATGTGTCTAAGAGCCTCATTATGAGTCTGTTGGGCCACAGACCACCAAACTCGCGGGGGCATGGCGGTGGTTGTCTTCCTACTGCCTTATTACCACCAGGGGAGTGAGGCTGCCCTTGAACCACTGCAACCACCAGGGATTAGAGATCTCTGGCGGTGGGGCAGCGGTCTTGTGGCTGCAATATGCTTGGCAAGACTGCCGCGGTCCCATCAAGTATATTACAAGTATCTTCTCAGGCACGGTTTTCATGCCTGTGGCCCCGCCATGAAAACCGTGGTGGATAGGAAACAAAGGGGGCCTCTACAGGCCCCCCTGTTACCTCAGAGCCATGGGGTGCATGCAGGGGGGCACATGTTGTGCCCCAATTGTGTATGCATGCACCCCAGTACTTGCACGGCATGTACTCCAGCAGTCCATGCTTTGCAGGTACTAATTTTGACATTCCCATTGCGGTGCCTATTTCATAGCCATCACTGTGGGAATGCTGAACAACTGCCCGCCAGACAGCAGAAAACTCCTATCTGGCAAGTGGTTTAACCATGGGTTTGGCGGTGCTGGAGCGAGGCGCTCCCGTTCCTGCACCACCAAACTGGTACTGGGGCCCTAAGTGAGTAATCTAAACCTAGCCGATACAATAGACAGTATATATGTGTAACATCTGGCCTCGACTGTTACAGTAGACTGGGTATTTGCTTCAGTGGGTGCAGTTACAGATCTTTAGATACTAGTACAGATTACTGTATCTTAGTTATAAACTGGCTACTGATGCTTCTGTATACAGTCAGCATTATCTTTAGTCCTAAACTCAGTTAGTACAATGCTTTAGGACTTTGCTTTTTTTGGCGCAAGAACTCCCAAGACAAGCAAAATCCTGAAAAGTGTAAAGCGGTACCTTTAATAATACCAAAAGTTCAGCTCATTCAAACACAGGCCCAAAATCCAATGTTCTCCTTTTATAGTAAGACTTTTTACTATATATATATTTTTTTAAATACAGGAAGCCACGGAACAGAAAAGTACTTGAAAAACGTAGGGCGAGGTGAGATGTGGAAGGGAAAAAGCTCATGAATCACTATAGGGAAAAAGTATAAACCTCTCATTGTCGAAAAAGGCTTCACATTGCTCATCACCGATGAGAAAGCCAAGCTATGAAGTGGGAGGATCTGGGTTTTCCACTGTACGGTAGTCCGGCAAAAGCACAGGCAATCCAGACGCTGTAAAGAGGGAAGGCTTGAACAGTCCCACAGATAATGTGTTCGAAACACATTATTTGGCACCCACTCTGAAGTGAACCCACCAAGGGAAAGAGCATGATCCGCAAGAGTTTTAGTTTTAAAAGATCAAAATGTTGCATGAGAACTTTTCTTCCCTTCTTTCCAAATGTTTTTTAATAAATTCAGCCAGGCAGTCTATGATGCAATTATTCATTGATAAGACTGCCGACCCACTGGTCACCACAGAGCAGTCTATACAGTTTAAGGAGAAAGCTAGGAAATTAAGAAAATAAACCAAAGAGCTCTGATTACAGGAGCGGCCAAAGGCAAAGCAGTAAAGCAATAATAAATGGACAGGAGTGGCAGAAAGGCAGAGACAACAAACTAGGAGGAGCACAACTGGGAAAAGAAAATGTTGCTTTGGAGATGGACACCTGTGAGCTTATGGTTTGTCGCTGCATTCCACTATTTATTTATTTATTTATTTATTTATTACATTTGTACAGCGCAACAGCTACCCGAAGGTTTCCCGGCGCTAGGAAACGCAAAAAGAAGAAAGGAAAAGCTAGGCAGTAGAAGAGGGGACTATTGATTAAAGAGCCATGTTTTTACGTCTTTACGAAATTTGGGATAATTTTGTTCAGTGCGTAAATGATAGGGGAGAGAGTTCCAGAGTGAGGGAGCCAGATGGGAGAAGGAGCGTCCACCCATTCTGACTCGTATGATCCTAGGAGTTTGGAATTTGTGCTGGTTAGAGGATCGAAGAAGTCGGGGGGCAATATTGGTGTACTAAGGCCTTTAAATACTGAGGTGCTTCACCGGAGTTGATCTTATGCATGTAACACAATGCTTTGAATTTGGCACGATTGTCAATCCGAAGCCAGTGGAGGTCATGAAGTGAAGCTGAGGTGGCAGTTCTGTTGGGGAGTTTACAGAGCAATCTAGCAGCGGCGTTCTGTTACAACCTGTAACCTGTGCAGCACTTCCTTACTTGCGCCCAGATACAGAACATTTCCATAATCCAGTCTTGATGTAATAAGGGCATGGATTACAGTTTTTTGGGTAGGCAACGGAAGCATCCACAGGATTTTTCTCAACCATTTTAAGATGACAAAGCAGGTGGAGGCTACTTTGACCGCTTGTTGTCTCATTGTCAATTGGTCATCGACAATGATGCCAAGGTTTCGGGCAGATTGCACAGGAAGCGGGGGAGATCCCATCTGTGACGGCCAGTGTTGAGGGCCCCAGAGGGTTTTATTGTTACCGAAAAGGAGGAGTTCGGTTTTTCCACCGTTAAGTTTTAATTTATTGGCGTGCATCCAGTCAGCAATGTTTGTTAGCCCAGATCGCAGCATAGAGGTATTGTAATTTGTTTTGGCAGAAAGTGAGAAAATGATCTGGGTGTCATCGGCGTAGGAATATACCGTGAGCCCAGCTTGCTCAGCTATTCTGGCCAAAGGGCTGACATATATGTTGAAGAGCAGGGGGCTCAGTATGGAGCCTTGAGGGACTCCATACTGAGAAACGTGAACTTTGGAGTTAGAAGTAGGGGGAAAAACTTGGAAGGTCCTGTTCAATAGAAAGCTGGATAGCCACTTGAGTGCAAGGCCGGCGATGCCACAAGATTGAAGGGTGTTTAGAAGGATGGTATGGGAGACAGTGTCGAACGCGGCATTTAAATCAAGAAGAATAAGTGCCATGGTTTCTCCTTTATCGACCTGTAGACGGATGTTTTCAGTGACACCTAGCAATGTTGATTCCGTAGCTAGCACCAAAAACATCTTGTGCTCTCTGGTTGTAGAGGTGCTCTGGTTCATTTTAGTTCAAACCTTTTATTGAGGTGACTCATTTTTCTTTAGTAACCCTGCATACAATTGATAGATCTGTCCCCCCGCTGTCAGGCAATTACTTGTTAGCCATTTGGCGAGTGCGCTGGGTCCCAAATCTGAGTTTGCCATGGGCTAATTCATTTGTAGTAAAATCACTGGATGAATAAAAACATGCATATATTTAAATTGCCCATGTTTACAGGAAGTTAAAAAAGTCCACCATTAACTATATGTCTAAATATAGTCTTTGACCTTATCATAGAGTAAGTATTCCAAATCAGTTAAGACAAATACTTACTGAGAACCAACATCCTTTTTTGTTTCTGACAGAAAAGCAATATTTTCACAACTCCCCCTTACCCAGCCCAGTAGTATAAAATATGTCTGAGGGAGCCTTAGAGACTCCTCTAACACATGTTCAGCTGTTACAGTCACTACTCCAACTTCCTTGGATGGTCCATGCCTTCCGATTCACAGAGCTGTGTGCTCCAGCGTGTGTGTGTGTACTTCAGAGCCTGTCTGCTCTTCTTATGCATGTTTGTCTGTGTCCACTGGTGGTCTAGTTTCCCCATAAATGCACTTTATTGTGAATTGTAGGCACCACACGGTTTTTAGTGACTTGGTGCACAGTGAATAAATATATATTGTGTTGTCAAAACTGGAATTTTGGTAATTGCAATAAAGAGTGGAATTGTAAATGTTTGTTTGGATGGGCGTGGTTTTTTAAGGGAGATTATAATGGAAACTGATATTGCAAAACAATGAATGGTATCAAAATCAAGGAGTAAAGGGCAATTACTGTTCTATAGAGGACAGAAGGTCCAGACACGACGTGCCCTGAACGTGCATTTAGATAAAGGATTGTCGTGCTGTTCCTAGCGAAAGGGAAGGATTGGTACAGTCAGTGATGTGAATGGATTATGGGAGGGTGGTCAGAAGTTCACCCTGGGAATCCATTATGTTGGATTTAATGCCCTCACACACCCTTTCAGGTGTCATGCTTCATCATCTTGGCTTGCTCTTCGTTGGGTCGGCGGTGCAATACCCAACGGGCAACACCTCAAATAGGGGTTCTTTGGCGGAGATCTTTTTCCAACTGCCGTATAGATGAAGTGCGGGTATGGGGCCAGATACAGGTGGTAGACGTGGGTTTTTTGTGAGTTTAAAATAAAGCTAGTGGTGCCTAGGGTACTTTATTCAGAGGGCCACTGCTTTGGCTAAAAACGATTACCCTGGAAGGGAGTAATGGAAATTAATGTTTCCAACTCGGATCCAAAGGTTGTTGTAGTCAGGTCAACATGTTTCACGCTATATGGAATATATCTAGCGATTCTTCAGGACCACAATTGACTATGTTAGCAAGTATCTAAGTGTGAGGGAAACTGTCTACGCTGATTTCTATGAGGTGTGGTGTATATATGCTCCTATGGCTACCACAATGTGTGTATTCTGGAAGCATTATACTATTATATTACCCTTCTTGCGTTGCGATTGTGAATACCTAGCGTTAAAAACAATCGAACAACGACAGTGTCCAGCGGGTAAAGCTTCAGGGAGATCTTCCACCATGAGGTTGGTATTGTCCTGAGCTGCGTGTCTAACACCTACCCATCGCCGCTGGAACCGGTTCCAGCGGCGATGGGTAGGTGTTGGAAGTTGGAGTTGGAGTTGGAAACATTAATTTCCATTACTCCCTTCCAGGGTAATCGTTTTTAACCAAAGCAGTGGCCCTCTGAATAAAGTACCCTAGGCACCACTAGCTTTATTTTAAACTCACAAAAAACCCACGTCTACCACCTGTATCTGGCCCCATACCCGCACTTCATCTATACGGCAGTTGGAAAAAGATCTCCGCCAAAGAGCCCCTCTTTGAGGTGTTGCCCGTTGGGTATTGCACCGCCGACCCAACGAGGAGCAAGCCCAGATGATGAAGCATGACACCTGAAAGGGTGTGTGAGGGCATTAAATCCAACATAATGGATTCCCAGGGTGAACTTCTGACCACCCTCCCATAATCCATTCACATCACTGACTGTACCAATCCTTCCCTTTCGCTAGGAACAGCACGACAATCCTTTATCTAAAAACAATGAATGGCCCAAAGGAATCGTGCCGAGTAACATGATTCAGAAAAATGTAAGAGAGGTCTAGAAGGTGGTAGCTTAGGTTCCTCAGCAAGAAAGACAACTCAACGGTCTAACACCCATAGAGTCTCCTGGATACACAATTGCCCTTTTCCAACCAAGAAATTATACTTTCTGTCTCCAAAGCTGCAGACACAGCAAACAAACTCTTAGGGTTTACAGACAACACCCACCCCTTTGTGCTGACTAAATGTCTGTGCACAGAGAGAAGAATCAACTGCATCTGGGCAAACTAAGCAGGACATTTCGACAGCGCCAGGAGAAAAAACATTCCTCTCACAGACTGTATTCCTATTCATGATTCAGGGATCTCTAAAATATTGTCTTCCCTAACAATGATGTCATCATGAGCGACATCCCCATTGCCAAGGTTCTCACAGATTTTAATCCTATTGAATAGCCGGAGATATCCAAAACCCGGTCCTCCCTCAAACTGATAGCATTACAAACAGACATCTCTAGTCCCAAAGTTCTCTGCTCTTGAAACCATAGCCACTCACCAACTCTCCTTGCACCTAGAAACAAATCACATTTTCAGTGGCTTCCACTCCAGTGTTTGCCCTCCCTGGGGGACCTTAACAGTTCTTGCTTATTATATGGTAGGAACATCTCAGTAACATGGATCAGGGAAACCTCCTGGGACTTAATGTACTTAACCTTACTGCTGCATTCATCATCTTTGACCAGAAAATCCTGTTAAACCGACTAAAGGTGGGCAGTATTAAGTCTATGGCCCTGGCACTGCTCACTTTATTTTTGTGTGGCTGTACCCACTAAGTTAAGATGTTCTCCTTCTCTAATACTGCAGGCTAAGTTCCCAGGGATCAGCCTTCTCTCTGATGTCTTTGAATGTGTGCATGATTGTCCTGCACACATGAACAGAGACTTTAGAAGTATGCTAGCAGATTGTATGCCAAATCCTACAGGAATCAACTGTTCCCTGATCCCTTTGAAGATGGTATGAGTCTGCTGGCCCTTTAGGTAGATGTGTCCAACTACAATAGTACCCACTTTCTGTCTGAATGTCCAACAGAGAACTGAAGGCTTGACTAAAAGGGCATAACTATATTGCATAATCTAGGCTTTGAAACACCAGAACAATCTGTGTAAATATACCCTAGTCCGAGGTCCTTGTAGTTGCGCAGGAATTACATGTAGTTTACCTTGCAATTAGCTATTGATGTTGAGGCCACCTCCAACACTAGCAAGATGTGCTACCCTGAAATGATCTCGAGCATTTCCTAAATCAACACAATAGCCAGAGGTTTGTTCCACACCACCCGATGGTACTTGGGTACTCCAACTACTGAGTAGACTACAAATGGCTGTTGAGGTCCTAGCTGGACTCTTGAAACTCTGTCTGCATTGCTCAGACACTATGCAAATAGTAAGGGCCCAGACTCACATGGTCTGACCATGTCTCTGCTAAAATACACACCTACATCATCCCTGCTTTGAAAGTGTCCTGTTTGCTCCCAGTCTACTAGAGACCAAAGAGGATGTTTGCTCTGTCCCCTGTGCGCTACATGACCACAACTCTCATAATGAGAAAATCTCACACTACCAGCTAGCCATGCCCTAAGGTTTGCACTCCACCACCTACTCATTTTACAACAAACAGTCATAGACACACGGGTGCACACACACCCACACAACCTGCTCTTCCATTTAGAAATTCCTTCCCATGTATCTCAGACGAGTAGCAGAATTCATGTGATTCTTCCGTACCTAAAAACACATCTCTTCATATATTGGGCAGAGGAACCAACAGACAGCATGGCCCAGTAATCAACCAACTTCTGAATCCCCAACCCGCCCTCAATCTGACGCCCTGAAGCACACTAAAGCTACGATCTAAAGCCATATAAAAAATATGTGAAATAAAATAGTTCTAAGTGTAAATTGTGCATTATAAACTATAATTCTGAGGAACAGAACAGGATGGAGGCGAGATCTTAATTATCACCACACTGTAGAGGGATTGTTGTGGTACTGTTAATGGATCCTGTTGAAGTAGGAAGAAATGTTACAAAAACATGGGGGAGCAAGAGGCTTCTTCTGATGCGCAGACAGGAGTATATGACCACAAATCCCTGGTTCGGGTTTATTTGCTGTAATCTATTCAACTCTGGAGGCCTCATCAGTAGTCAAATGTCCAACTCTAGAGGTCTCATCTGAAGTATTGTTCTGAGCCCTGGATCCTTCACCTGCAGTATTGTGTCCACCTTGAGGGATCGCTTGGAGCACTGTATCAAGTTTTGCAGGTAAATAATATCAAAACATATAAGGCATATGGATAAAAGCCCAGCGATTGGCATCCAAATAGGCGCAGGCTTTAACCAGCATTCTTAGTAGTGTAAGCATGCCTATAGTGAAGGAAAAGAAAGGTCAGGGAATATGAGAACAGAATTAAAATCACTGTGGTCTCAGGGGAAGCAGGAGCTTTAAGCATTTCTGTGCTCCAAATGCTCCCTTTGTGCCCCACTACCTCGGCTGTTATTAAATATGATCCTTGCATGCCACTGCAATACTAACTTAAACAAAAACATCACATGTTTAAAACTGGTGGAGTTAAGGAATTGTGCTTTTACAATATTTACTTTTCACTATATTATATACAGAAAAACTTAAGAAGTAGACACACACTCTCGCTCTTCACCATTTACCCCACCAGTTTTATCTGTGGGTTCTTAGGCGCCCCTCTAAACATCATTTTTATATATGTCACCGATTATAACTCACAAAGAGACTAAACAGAGTCTAAGAGTACTGCTAGAGACCACTATATGGCACACTTGTACATTAATTTAGAAACAAGCAAATATATAAAACTATTTTGCTGTAAAACAAATTGTCCACATCGAAGATGGCGGCCAGTTATACCAAATAAAGAAGGTCAAATAATGTTAAAAAATAGCTATCACTAAAAATACACTTTTATTCGCAAAATATAAGTGGAAAGATCAACAAATCATTTTTTTATTTTATAATATATTTAATTCAATAATGCAGTATAAACTGCGAGGCCGACCATTTGTGATAAGTGGTATAATTGCCTCACAGCTGGCCACAAGACTCCTTACCACAAAGCATACAAAGGTATACTGGCACCTACATGTGAAGGTAAGTAAATTAATGAAACACCACCTGTGACATAAACTGTTTAAAAAACTGAGGGGGTCATCACGATGTCGGGCGGACCACCACCGAAAGGCCGTCTGTGGTGGTCAGCCCAACATCCTTGGAATAGGTCCGACATGCTGGGTTAAAAAAACAGTTGGTCGCAGTGCATAGGTCGGGGGTAGGACCACCGCCTCCTACAGGATCAAAGATCCCATCAGGACAGAGGTCCAATTCTTAGCCCTACAATGGGGGCTTTGCATTCACCCCAATACCCCGCCATGATAATATGGCGTGGGTAATTCCCGTTACGATGGCATAACGGTCACCACGGCCCGCTCTGTGGTGGTGATCGTTACACCATTGTAATGAGCCCCCATGTGCCAGGCACCCATGGTGCCTGGCTGTGGTACCTGCCACATGGAGCATGCATGTGTAAATACAGCCTTTTTCCACTGTGGCTTGTTCTGCGGCCCTTTTCCTGGGCCGCAGTATGAGCTGCAGTAGAAAAAGGCAGTTTCCAACCTCCTACACAGCGTTCCAAACATTATATGGAGGGTACGACCGCCAGCTCCTTGTCGACCGGTCTCATTCCCTTCGTAATTAGGCCCTGAATTATTACCCAAAAAATTATATTTCATTTTAAAATTTCACAGAGATCGTATACAATCTAATTAAATATGTTCTCAGGTACAGCCTACCAAAAGTACAGGACACAATCTCTATTGTCTTTTTATAGAAAGGTACCTGATAAGTTAATATTTAATTTAAAATCATATTCACATATTTTTCTTTTCAAACAGTTTAACTACAAATTTGTCGGAAAAATGACAAAAATGAAGCACATCTATAAAAATATATCACATGATATAACATTAGTTTATCTAACAATATAGATATTTAACATTCTTGACAATGTGTGCATTAGCTTCATAAAAATACCTGCCTGACAAATAATGAAAATTTCCACCAGGTAAATTATGAGCTTAGTAATGTTTCTAAAACAATAACTAATTGAATGCTTTGCTATGAATAAAGATAAATATCAAATATATAACTTTACATTTTCAAACAGCACTAATGATTTGTTTTAACACTTTTCAGGCAACAAGAACCCAAGACAAAGCTATAATATTAAAAAAGAAATATAAAAACAATATTTTATTTGTTTTGTTTTTTTAAACTTTGGAAAAATAATTTGTGCCAAAGCTTAAATAACCTCTTGACTAGAGAAAGTATTATGTAGAAAGACACATATAATAATTTTTACAAAATTAGCAAACATTGAAGTAAATGATAACAGCACTAACAAATAAACAAATAATAATTGACTTTCTCCACCGATTTAACAATTTATTTTAGAAACTTCTGAACAGATGCAAATCTAGATTTTGTGGAATCCAATGAAAACAAAATAAACATAATCTTTAATCAAATAGTTTTTTTTCTTTTGTTTCAAATAGAGAAGATAAAAAACATGAACCATGCAAATTGTATCCAATCAAAACATGGTAACAAGTTGCTTAAACAAGGGGAATATATTTCCGGCAATGAGAAACATGATGAGCCCAGGGGTCATTTGTGGTGTGTGGACTACTTCTCAAAGCTGATAAAAAACAACCAAACCTAACCACTTTGCCTCTGCAACAGAATTGGAAGTAAGAGAAAATGTGCAGCATATCAAATCACTATGTGCAACCATGTGTGAACCCTGTGGTTCAGTATTACAGGAGTAGCACAAAACATTCCCTTGTATGTTGCTAGCAATAATCACACAATACCTAATCTCAGAAGTATACTTCTAAGGAAAAAAACAGGCGAGCAATGTCCAACTACCTCAATCTAAAATTTTCTGTGAAATAGCTGAATCATTTAACCACGAATCATTTCTCCTTTAAGATAAAAAAGGCCTTCAGAAATAAATAGTAATATTTTATACTCCACATAACGCAGGTACTTTTGAAAATAGTGAAATCTGCATGATGGGTGGGATGTTTAAATCAACACTCTATTCATTTTCACAGATTTGTGCAATATACATGTACGTAAATAATGTAACTGTACCATTGGTGTATGCTTTGCTACCTGGCAAACATTCTTAGGCTTACACTGAAATGTTGTCAGGTAAATAAAATTAAAAACTGTGAACGAAATTCCTAGGAAAATAATAATTGACTTTGAATCAACAATGTTAAATTCTATTAAAAAAAATATCCTGCTATCCATATTCAAGGATATTTTTTCATTCTTCCCAGGCATTATGGGAAATATTCACAAAACATCTTGAGCAGAACAATATATGTGTAATAGCAAATTATAATTTGAATTAAGAAAACTAACAACTTTATGCTTTGTACCTCCAGAACCTCAATTATTAAATCTGGCTATTTTTCACAACATACGGCAAAACTGGCTCCACTCTTCAATTATTTTAAAAAAAACTGAATAGGCCAGCTAAACATATTTTGTCACAAAAGAAAACTAAGTTTCCCAATCGAGTGATAGAACTGTTACTTAACCTGTTTAGAGGGAGGTGCAAAGACTAACAATGCCATTGAGGGTTGCCATAACTCAATTCAATAGTGCAACTGGAAAAAGTCATATTAAATTAAATCATGTCCTGGAATTTTTTGAAAAAAAGAACAAAGTTTTCAGGAAATTAGAAAGGCTCTATCTTTAGCAGGCAGTCTGCTGCCTAGAATAAGTTAAAAAGATAAAGAAATGAGCGAACGACTATTACCCAAAATCCAGCAAGTTCAATGGGAGAGGTGCAGACTAACTGGAAAACATTGCCTACATTTTACATTTCTGACCATGTTACTTTATTTTAAAAACAGCATAAATAAAAGATTACTCTCCTGTTTTGAAATATATCAATAAATTAATTGGCAACAATTCTTGGTGAAAACTTATGTATCCACTCACCAAGATCTTTGACTAAACCATTAAAATGCTTTACATCACAATCCCTAAAAATATATATCGTTTTTCAAATTAAAAAAATAAATGAAATGCAACCCACGGCGAAAGGGTTAGAAAGAAGGAGGAATTGTCAATTATATTACACCACACCTCCTAACAACAGTATTTCAAATCACTAGAAACACAAGTTTAATTTAAAAAACATAATTTATCCAAAAAACACGCACCTCACAAAAAAGCTCAACAAAATATTAAATAAACAATTTCCCCAAAAATCAGTTGGTAAAAAATAAAACAGTTCCCAGATTTAAGCCTTAGTAAACAAAATACAAACATCACAACACTCTCTAACACATTACTACCTCCCTTATTCCCTCCTTTTAGTAAATTATTCAGCCAACATTTAACATTATTTAAAAAAGTTTTGTGTTGCCTGACTGCAGCTCCCATGTCCATCTGATATTATCTTGGCAGTGGAAAACTATTGACTAAAGAAACAGACCCACAACAGAGAACATCAAACAAAATGGTGGTCCTAACAAGTAAAAAAGGACAATCATTGCAATGAAAGTCTATGGAAACCACTGTAAATGGTAAATAATAAATAATAATGCTTAAACAAAGTTAAATAAATGTTGATTAAAAATGTATAATATATTATATTAAAAAAGTATTTGAGTCTGTTATGTTTTTTACATATTTAATGAATTGCAAAACAACTTTAAAATATATTTTTTGTAAATTGTTTATTTGAAAATTGATATTTATATATGTATGAAAGAAAATATTTAACACGTTTTTTATTGATTATTCATTTTATATTGTAATCTTGCTATATTTTTATAAAAAATTATTTTATTCCAATTAACTTTTTAAATAATGCACCTGTATTTATTTTGCAAAATTATTTACTATCAAAGAATTGAAAACAATTCCCCTACTTCACTCTACTTTTTTTAAAGACACTACTTACTACTCTAAGATCTTAATTCAAGAAATTAGTTCAGTGATTTTTATTAGACATATCCAAAAAATTAATGATAAAAATATTAATGAATAAATAAGTATTAATGAACTCCCCCACCCTGTTCCCCAAAACCCTAACCACTGCTCCTATAATTTGTTACGTTTTATAAAATTTCAACAAAAAAGTTTTTTTATTAATATTAAAATACCAACTTACTATTATAAATGTTAATGGCCCCATACTTACCTATACTAATCCTTTGTGGCAAATGCAGGCATTGTAAAGGCATCTGTGGTATAGGCATACCTGGTAAAGGCAATTGAATGGCAAAGGCTGTTCCCTCTAAACGAAGACTGAGGGTTGTGAGGTGAACTTGGATAGTTGACTTGGTTGGAGCAGTCCAATCATAAAAATATTTTGGGGCACCAGACATGAGGTATTCCTTCATTCCTCTGGATGACTTCAAATGGGTTGTCCAATCACTAGTCCTCTCCAAACTTGACTACGGCAACGCTATCCTCACCGGAACCCCTAAAGTACACACAGCCTCCTTAGAGCTGTGCTCAACTTGGCTGCCAGGCTCATCACGGACTGCAAACGATTTGACCACATCTCCCTGGCCCTTAAATCCCTAAAATGGCTGCCCATCGAAGGAAGATTATTTTATAAGACTGCCTGCATTATGCACAAAGCTCTTCACCTACAATACCTGCTGTACCTAACAAACAAACTCACTAAAGCGGCCGCTCCAGAGTGATGAGAAGCACCACTGTGCTCCTCCTCATCCCCCGCTTCTAAAAAAGAACCCCCCCCCAATCTCGCTCCTTCTCCGGAACTGCTTCGAACATCTGGAATGCCCTCCCGAGGGACTTGCGCTGCAACCCCTCCTCACTCAGCTTTAAAAAAAGACCTAAAACATCACCTCCTCAACAAATATTAGGGTCTATAATCACTCCTTTGACCTTGCTTTCTGTCTCCCCTGCATTGGTTATCTTTCTGTTTTTCCTGGCTCTCCCTTTGCTCTCCCTTTTTACATATCATCCTGTTTACCCTAACCTTACCCTCTTTTGCTCCCCACCCCCGTCTCATATCCTTACCCCCTACCTCTACAATTTCTTCTTCCCCGTCTATACTCTCTTATCTGCCCTGAGTTGTTACCCCCATGTTATTATTTAGATGTATATAACCTGCGAACCACCCAGAATTTTACACCTCTTAACTTATGAGAGATGTACTTGCTTGTTTTGTTTACCCTTAACAATTGCTTTTCTTGATTGCTTCTGCTCATGTAAAGCGCTCGGGTTTATCCAGCGCTATATAAAACCATTCAAATACATAAATAAGTATTTGGGGGCCCTCGTTCAGTACAACTGTTAATTTGGCCCCTTCTGATATCAAACAACTTTGAATTTTCCTTACTCTTTCCGAAATATGGGCACAAAAAAGATGTTTACCTCAGTAAGATAAATAGTACCAAAAGAAACCTTCAGCAAGATTTGGCGAAGCCATTTGATTTTGCTCTTGGATATAGAATTGTCTTTTGTCTTTCAGTGTCAGTGCTCGTTTTAGAAAACACACAGTGATAGTCTTTTGGTGGGTGTCTAGTAGACTACTAAACACCATTAAAATAAACATGTATGCGTAGCACTTAAAATTGTAGTTTTAGTTTAATAAAATTCTTATTCACAAATAAATTCCCCTTCACAACTGGCTTTTACTGTGCAACAGTAAAAGTTATACCTGTGCTCCATGTTGTATGAAGTCTCATAATTGTACTCTTAAATCTCTTTCATTGCCTTGTCCTTCCTCTCTTTTATCTTTGTGAACATTTGACTGGCTTGACAGTGACGTTGAAACTGCTGAGAAAGAAACAATGAAGAGGTGGGAGATAGGAGAAAAATAGAAATAAATGGATCCCTATAGCAAGGGAGAGGAAGAGAAGAAGGAAAGTAGAGTTAGAGATGTGGTAGGAGAGGTAGGCGAAGACAGAAATATAAGGTAGCCAAAGAGTAAAATACAGCAAGGTATAAAGAGGATGTAGATGAAGAAAAGTAGTGAGATAGGCAAGGCTTGAGAACAAGAGGGAATTCCAGGTACAGGATGCCCTCTGCACAGTCCTCCTGTGGGCACCTGCCACCCGCCACTCCAGTGAGCTCCACCTGTTCTTAACTGCCTTGCTCCCACTGTCACTTTCTGTTGCCAGGAGTGGAAGTGGGATGTCAAGTCTGTGCAACCTCAGGTGAGCGGGGATGGCAGCTGGCTGGGAGAAAGAATGCTCTACTCTATGGGCTGCTGACCACGTCCCTGACAATCTGATATTTTGTCTGTTAGTTGGCTGTTGAGATCTAACCTCTTGTAGTCACACCATCTCCTTGAGAAGCCTCTGACCTCTTGCCCTCACTACCTTGAGAGTCAAGTGCGCAAATGTACTTGGCCACTTTTTGAGAGACAAGGTAGGACAGACTCGTTCAATAAGTAGTTAATATTTCATTGGTATTGGTTTAAAGATATAGTAAGGTGGTCAGACAGAGGAAGCATCCTTTATATGGTGCACAAGCCTCTAGGTGCATCATTATGAGGATACAATTACCTTCAGGGCCATTAATTAATTCAAACAAGAAATAACTCTATTGCCTACCTCTTCTAGTCTCCTGTTTATTTTTGTAACGTTCTATTTTGTAACATTTGTCTCATCTAACATAACTGGTTCTATTGTACAGCACTCTGACACCTTCGGGTAAAGTCCGCGCTATATAAAAATGCATTAAATAAATTAATTCATCTATGATATTCTGATAATTTGGAAAGGAGATATTTATAGAGCAGGATCTTTTTTGCTTGGATTAATTTTCTTGAACCTTTTTTGAAATTCACCAAGACATACTCCATCCGGAAGATTTTAGATCTCACTATTAAGATTGACAATGGAAGACTAACAACTACAACATATACAAAAACAATTGATCGCAATAGTCTCTTGAGATTGAATAATCATCATCCAAGGGCTTTGAAACAGAACTTACAATATGGTCAATTCCTACGATTGTGCAGGACATGCAGTTCCTTACAAGACTATAAAAATCAAGCTGCCAAACAATCTACTAAACTCAAAAATAAGGGATACCCTGAGAAAATGATCCACAATACAAGAAAACGAGCACGAAATAATTACAGGGAAACACTGTTAGAGACTTTTTCCAAACCAACGAATGATCTCATCACTTGTGTAACCACTTTCACCCAAAGATCCAACAATATAAATAGGATCAGCCACAAACAATGGCATATTCTGAATACCTGTAAACTTGGTTTACCGAAACCTTTGTTTGCTTTTAAGAGATCCAAAAATGTGAGAGATCAGTTAGTAATATGAGATCTCAGACACCCGTGACCACACAATGTACCCTGACAAAGGATCTTCCCAAGATTAAGGGCCACTATCCTTGTTGGGATTGCAATATTTGTCCTCTCACTGAAATCACAAAAGAAATTGGCATAGGCCTACCCTACAAATGGGAACTATAGGGACATACACATTGTAATACCAACATTAGTATTTATCTGATTATCCTAGTCTGGAAAACTGTGACCATACAGGGTGGCAGCCTCTATCTTATATTTGTGGATCTTAAATCTGCGTTTGATCTTGTCCAGAGGTATAAACTTTGGGCAATATTATTGAACACGGGAGCCCCTGAGTAACTTTGCCATCAGATAAAACGCCTACGCCAAGGTAATTTTGCACAAATTAGGTATGGCAAAAATGGAGAACTCTCAGCTCCTTTCCCATTAGAGAAAGGTATACGCGAAAGGCAGCATCTTGGTTCCGACCCTTTTCTCTTTTTTTATTAATGGCCTAATCGAGTCATTGGCAGCTGGAAAGGATATTAATGCCCCCAGGCTAGTGAACCGCAAAATACCTGACATGATGTTCGCATACAATACCCTCCTGCTCTCGAAATCCCCTATGGGCATACAAAGTGCACTTGATACTTTTAGTGCCTTCTGTAGAAACAGGGGCTTGAGGATCAACCTTCAAAAAACAAAGTATATGGTCTTTAATGTGAATAACAGCACTCACCCAAACCCCTGTCTAGAAGGAAGGGCTCTAGAGAGGGTATCTATTTTTGAGTACTCAGGGATCACGCTTACTGAGAAAATGGATTGGGGGGCACAAATAAGGAAAGCAAGTCTGAAGCTGGCGCAGTCAGCGGTAAGTATCTCTAAGGCCTATAAGAGCTGCACCCATAATGCGGTAGGCCCTGCGGCAGAACTTTGCAAGGCAACTCCTGGGTCTGCAGAAGAAACCTGCCCCGTAACCGCAAGAACGGTACTCTGAGACCTGTAGAAAATATAAACTGGCCCAGCAATGGAGGGGTCTACGTCTGGCCGTCTAACCCTTAGGTTTCTGGAAGTAAAAGCCCAATCCAGGCTAGAATCTGTGTTAGACGATATTCAGAAACTCCTTACAAAGAAGCTGTTCCTCCAATTCAGACATGGGGTGCTCCTGCTCCGATCATATACCAACAAGTGGGCGGGCACCCCCCGTCTGGTTTGTCCAGCGTGCAAGAATGCAAAGGAAACTGAAATTCATGTGCTATTCTTCTGCCATGTTTATAGCAGGTCAAGGTCTCGTTGGCTGCTAAAGTTGTGCAGGAACCTGGGGCCCAGACACTGTTACGAGGTGTTTAGGTTACTTAAGTATGATATTGATATGCCCATTGTGTTCTCCATCTCGCGCTTTTTAGGTCTTGTGGTGTTAACCGCGCGAAAGCGCGGTCTCGCCAGAGACCTATAGTCAGCGACGCAGCTTTCCAGGAGACAGGACCTGGCCACGCGCATGGCGATCGGAGTGGGCCACGCGCTCGCTGTGGCCCTCTCCTGTCTCCTGGGAAGCTCTAACACACATGCATGCGCACACACAGAGACACACACACGAGCGCCCATGCACGCACGCACACATACCGTCGCACACATACACACGCGCGCACACACACACACACACACACACACACACGAGTGCACCGAGCCCGCTCCCCCCCGCCGTCGCACACATACCGCCAGTGCCGCTCCCCGGTCAGATCCCATGTGCAGCCACAGCGGAGCCCGAGCGCAGCCGCCGCCATGTCCCGTCAGAGCACCCTCTTCAACTTCTTCACCAAGTCCCTTCCGCCGCCCGGCCGCATCAGCTCCTCTCCCACCGAGGCCTCTCTCCCCGGCCAGGGCAAGCGGGAGGGAGCTCAACAACACCGCCACAAGCACGGGAAGAGGCCCGGGGCGGCCGCGAGCAGAGGGGATGCTGGAGGGAAGGTGGCACGACCTTCCACACCCAGGTAACCGCGCCTTCCTGCACCACGCCCCCGGCCCTCTGTGCACACTGCAGCCCCACGCAACTGCCCCCACCTGTAGCAGTGTGACCCGCGCCCCATTTAGCGGCCACTCACACAGCACCAGGATCTAGGCGCTTGCCACTATGGCTGGGCCAGCACCGCCCACTGCGCTCACTTCCTTGTGTAAAGAAAAACCAGGTTACAAAGCAAAACGTGTTTTACTATAGCATAGAATAACAACAACCCATAGAAAACAACGTTTCACGGTCACAAGAGACAATATAGCTTAACGTACCTTGCAAGGACAATAAAAGGAGAAGGAGCTCGAATGCAATACATTAATTTCATTCCTCCTCACCCCACCGCGGTCAGTTGTAATAGCGTACCCGATACTTCCATGTACCAGCCTGGCCAATGTAGGTGGGACTGGCGAAATATAGCCCCTATCTGGCCAGTTGGCTATTCTACCGCAGAAGCGGACCTTTTGATTTCAAGTGCATGAATGGAAAACTCATGTAGTGGTTCTTTGCAAGGTTGGTCTGAAATAATAAAGGCTAGCAGGAAGGGACTTAAAACAGATGCATCGCCGCAGGGTGTGCGGGTTCATCTCCAGCGAAGACTAGTTTGTAAGAGATGGGGGACTCTGTGGGACCCTAATCACATTCACCAGGGTGATATGGTGCTCCTGTTGGGATCTCAGAGGCACGACTTCTTCATACTTTTTTAATATAAGGAAAACAGTTCACCCTACTTTCTGTGAGCCCGTGCGTGAGGTGCATCATCAGAGCTGTGTGAATAATAACAGTTGTGAGCCCCGTGCTGAGGTGCATCATCAGAGCTGTGTAAATAATAACTGTGTCAGCCCCGTGCCTGAGGTGCAACATAAGAGCTGTGTGAATAATAACAGCTGTGAGCCCAGTGCCTGAGGTGCATCATCAGAGCTGTGTGAATAATAACTGCCGGCAGCCCCGTGCTGAGGTGCATCATCAGAGCTGTGTAAATAATAACTGCGTCAGCCCAGTGCTCAGGGGCATCATCAGAGCTGTGTGAATAATAACTGCGTCAGCCCCGCGCTTAGGTGCATCATCAGAGCTGTGTGAATAATAACAGCTGTGAGCCCGTGTCTGAGGTGCATCATCAGAGCTGTGTGCATAATAACTGCTTCAGCCCCGTGCATGAGGTGCATCATCAGAGCTGTGTGAATAATAACAGCTGTGAGCAACAGCATACTCATGCACACACTCTCACTGCTCACCAATTCAAAGTTTGCTAAAAATGTTATGCAACGCATTGTCATACACAATGCCAATAACTCAAACTTTAATGCTGCGAGACCTATTGCATTGTAAATACTTGTTATATTCTATGTGGTGTACCTAAAGAAGAGCCATAGGCAAACCCCAGTTCACCACTTAGCATCATGGCAATCGGGTCCTGTACTTTCCCTCCTAAAATAAATGAAATAAATTGTTGTTCTCTATGTTTAGCACTATTTTAAACAATTAGTGTTTTATGAATTGTTGTACTTCTTAAATTGTCTCTTCTTTTGTTTTCTTTCTTTTCTTTTCATAACGATTGCTGTAAACAGTCTAGGCCTTTTTTCCTTGTAAATGCGCTAGCCCCTGTCCCACTTGAGTCCTTTCTAGCATGCATGACCCTAATTGCAATCTACAATCCTATTATAGATGAAGCTCTGCATGTGCATCTTCTCGCTCTCAGGAATTGCAAGATAAGGCAGCGGGCTCCTAGAGTTAATGGATCTTTCTAAAATTTTTATGCCCACATTTTTATCTTGACATTGTCACTGTCTTTTTTAATGAAATTGTTTTTTTATAGATCACAATTTGTTACCTTGCTACCTAAAGGCATTCCTTTTGCTCCTTTTTAAGTGACCTTATCTGAATGAAATTGATCTTTTTCTTAAAATCACCCCATTGGTCATGCATATGCGTTTTATTGATTTTTACTTTGCGGCTAATGTAAAGTGCATACGCTTTGTGTAAATTGTACAATCCTTTCTAGGTTAGCAACAAGAAGAGTTGACCTCGCCAACCCAAAATCTCAGAAAGGAAACGTATATTTCTCTCCAAAGTACTATCTGGTCCTACATAGACGAAAGGATATCACCAGCAATTTGTATGTAATGTATTGTATTTATTTTACCTGTGCTTTTATGGCCCTAGTGGCCGAAATAAAGATCTTTGATACTGAAACTGATTTATCTGATTCGAGGCCCATGCAACCTGCCTATATAGGCATGACTACAAGACCAGGATTAACATTTATGTACAATCAGGTGCCGATATATATTGCAACTAAACTTCCGAATTACTACATTATGAAAAATCATACGTTTAATGATATGACGTGGATCATCCTCAAAAAATTACATGAGGAACCCAATACTCAAAAGAAACTTCTGAACAAAGAACAATGCTGGATTTTCAGATTACGCACTAATATTAATGAGTTTAATGATGAGATAACATGGATGAGACTCTCCAAGTAACAGGTTCCCAACAACTCCATGAAAAATGACAAGCCCTCAATCTCTCACGGTATAATGTTTCCTTACAAAACGTACTCCGGGAAGCCAGTAGATTGAGGCCAAATTGATGATCAGCCCCGAGTGTGTAAACCATGTATAATTACATAATGGAACCAATTTGGAAAAGCACCTGGATTCCCCCTTTTTTAGCCTACAAGGCATCTGCTATTTATATTCTGAATATTCAGGGCAGTATTTTGAATAGGCGGATCATATATATCTTTTTTGGCATTTTATTACCCCCCCAAACCTATTACAATCAACCTTGTTTGCTATCCTATCTTTCTAATATAATACAAGTATTTATCAAATTTGGCTTCCAATAAAATCTTTAGAATTTATATACTATATATTGTGGAGTCTCTATAAAACATATGCAGTTTTTAACTTTCCCCCGTGCGTTGCAGGGCAGAGCCCTGCTCCGCCTCCGCAAGAGATTTTGTAGGAGAGGACTTTCAGTAAAGGGCTGTAAGCCCTACCCCCTCATTTCCATTGGCCAGTGTCCCCGTTTATGCTAAACAGTGGCCAGCCATTGGAAACTGCCTCATTGGCTTTTTTTGTGCCAGCCCACTTGGACTGGCTCGCCTGCTTTTCTTCTGTCGTAAGCAATTTCTTATCTTTATGGGGGGCCGTGTGTTTAAACACATGGCCCTATAAAGACAAGAGATCCTGATGCTCCGGCGCAATCCTCTGTCGCTTGTTTCCTATAGAGTTTAGTGGACCGCTGAAGTGGTCTGTGCAGTGTAGGAGTTTGGGGCTAGATCGAAAGTAAAATGCCTATTTATTAAAGCAGAGGCAGACGTGCCTGTCAGGAAATGGAAGCGGTAAGTCACGACCATGTGTGTCCCTTTCCGGTGTCTGCCAGGCCCTGTTTTAATCATTGCCTTGCTCGCCAGTTTGGATGACGGGAGGTAGCATAGCGAGCTGTGCACTTGCGTCCGAGATGTGCGAGGAACCTTAAGAGACTCCACATTTCATTTGTCTGAGCCAGATGAAAGCGATGCGATTGGCTACTAATATTGTCACTTTCAGCACTTAGCAGCTTGAATGGTAAAGCGCTATGCGACTATTTAATTATCAATGTGGGACCGCGCTTGTTCTCTTTTCTGCTTATGTACTCCTTAAGAGTGTGTGTGTTTTGCAGTTGTCTCCCTCAGGTTCACCATTAACTGATCCTCCTCATGCACTGATGTTGCTCTTGATGTCTCTTGCCTGTATGTTTTTCTCCCTCCCCCTAGAGCTCCTTGTCTCTATGTCTTATTTGCTTTGCCCCCATCCCCTGTGTTGCTCTACCTTGTGTGCAGCTCACCCCCCCTGTTACTTCCCACCCCCATCAGCTCGTCCATGCCCCCCACATACAAAATGGCACACCAGCATCACACTTTTTGTTTTTAATTCACAATTATAAAATGCATGTTTTATTTAATTCATTTACCCGATATTGCATAAATAGGCAGTACTCTGTTTGCATAATGAGAACACCTCCACTAGTGACGATGCAATAGTCTTTCTTCCCATATTCCTTCACAATCTAAATGCGGGAGATCCAGCGTCGGATTGGTAACAGGGGCATTCGGGCAATGCCCGAGGGGCCGGGGGCCGAGTTCCAGCTGAGGGCTGCTTTTGAGCAGCCTGGGGGCCGATTTGGGCGGCGTCTCTGTTGTTCGCCTATCCCGCCAGCGGCCCAGTGGGTGTCTGAGTGGCCTTTCTGGCGGGAGATGGGCACTCAGTCTCTCCCGTATAGCAGCAGCAGGTAGAGGTGTCGCCCCTTTTCTTTCGCTGAGCCTCCCATTAATGTGTGCAGACTGAGCGGGGCAGGGGGCCTGAGCAGAAGTGGCCTCACTTGTTTTAAGGTGTGTTTCACTAGTGTAAACTGATGCGTGCATTTTTTTTACCGCCCCCCTTTTTTATGTAAAATTACGCTGAAAGCAGTGATTTGAGGCATTATGCAAATGTGGGCCGATTTTTTATGCGTGCCTGGGCCGATTTTTAATCCCAATCCAACCCTGGGGAGATCCGTGTAGACACATTTCTGAGTGAGAGCTCTAGATCCCAGCTGGTCACATAGTTGGTTGAAAATGACAGCATTCATATTGTCATGCAATTGTAAGGTGGACTGTATCCGAGGCTGATTTCCCATTGTACTACTGTGCCCATGTTTTCCTTCTGTGATCTGCCACTTCAGACTTGATGCACGACATTTAATAGACATGTACACGTAAGGGGGCGCTGGGGTGCGAAGCTGCACCGGAGTATTGGGTACCGGATTAACCGAAGTTGTGACTCCATCGGTGCTTCGTTTTGTGTAGTTTCAGCCTGGTCTGGCCGAGGGGAGTTTCAGTGAGTGCCAGCTCTAGTAAGATTTAGCAGGAGTGGGGGCCGAGTGTGGCTGTGGTAGACCCCACACGCAGAGTGCGAGCCCTGGCTCCCGCGGAGGATGCCCAGCTAGGTCTGGGGCGGCTTGTGGGTGACCTGGTGTGCTTCCGCTCAGTCCACTGCCTCGGTGCCTCAGACTTCGTATGGACCTAGTCTGGACCCAGTTAAATCTACAGATCCCTACAGCCACAGTCGCAGTTACAGCCGCAGCCACAGCCTCGACCATAGCCCATGACCTTTTCACTGCTCCTGCTGCTTAGGCATAGCGACTCTTCTACCACGGCTTTGGCCTGATAAACCGGCCAACCAGGCAAAAGAGGTGCAAAAGAGACACAGAAGCTGCACATAACCTGCATAAAGGTTTCTATGCAACTGTGTCGCCACAGGCCCTTGTGTCTCGGAGCTCCCAGTTCCATTGTGGTTGAAGGCAGTGGGTAGAGAGGTGGAGACGGAGCCTGAGATCTCCTTTGACACAACCGGGCTAAGTGGCCATGACCTCGAACTTAACCCTGACCTTTTGACCCTCATATTCGCAGGAGTGTTGCAACCGTAGTTTGCTGCAGGGAGTGTATCCAGTGACCCCCGCGGAAGGGGCCCCTAAGTACTGGGTGCGGCATGTGGAGTGTGTCAGATGGCCCCGTCCGTGCCTACCACGGGGGCCCCGGAGCTCCGCACAGTCCCATGTTCTTCTATTCCTCAAGGGCACATAACATCAGGCATCTAGATTTCATGCATCTTCCATGGGCTAATCAGTGGATGCATTTAAAGAGATTATCTGTATGCCTCTGCGATGTATGCATTTTCAGAGATGGTAGAGGTGGTTGTGTGGTGTGAGTTCACCTCTAAGTCGCCCAAGTCCTTTGTCAACTGAGCTGGTGTTATCCCGCTTCTTGTTCACATTGTTCTTATACATAGGAAGCTTGAGCCGAATCTATACTTTTCCTGGACTGGAGTGAGATTAAGAACAGTCTGTATAGACGTAAAATGCCCTCTAGATACGTGCGATGTGGTCGGGTAATTAAATACACAGGGCCAGGATTAGAGCCTACCTCTGGACTGGTTGGAAACAAATCTGATTGCTCTAATACTGCTAAATTACTTAAAGCATCTAGCGAAAGAAGCCCTAAGACCATCTGTCCCATTTGAAATATCCGTTACAGAAAAAAGTAAACCCAATGAGTGTCGCTGGGACATGGGTGCTTGTCAGTACAAAGGGAAGGGGTCCCAGAACACTGTTTATACACAATAGATACAATTTAGTATAGGAATAGAAAACTAATACGAACAACTGTAAGGAACATTGTTATTTAATCACAATGCGCCATCACACAGTGTATTGTACACAAAAATGCACGTTGTCATCATAAAAAGTAGCAGTGCCCCACAGGATAAGGGAAGGAGGGTGTCAGTGAAAAGAAGTAGTGCAGGGTTAGGGAAGTGGTACAGTGAAGGTCTTGTGACCTTAATCAAAACAATTCTCAATCCTGGCTTCAGCACAGAGCCAGACAAATATACAATAAAAGTTCATAAATTGTGATAAGCCATGCTTCTAAAATTGCAGTAAAAATCAATCCGCTCGGGGTAGAAGCTGACAGGCTGACCGGTTGTTGACGTTTCGACCCCACAAAATGATAAGGAGTAGTAGGACCTTACAGGAGGGTCTTCCTCAGGACAGGGGACGTGATAGGGGCGGACTTCCGTGAGTCACGTAGTTACACACGGGTCATGAGGCAGGGAAAATCCAAGTCAAACATGACTTCAGAGGGTAATCAATGAATACATGAAGGATGGGCCGAAAAGTCACCGTCCTCGTTGCATTTACTTCATTGCACAAGAGCCGCCTAAAATGTCATCCTACGGTATTAGCTATGTTCACCAAGGGTTTGAGGAGCAAATCATTACAGACTAATGAAAGGGGGTATCCCCTGGTGTGGTTAATGCAGATGAGTTTGGTACGTATATGGTCATCTCACAATTTTGTGTTCCGCACCAGTGTTAGTTTACTGCGCAGAACTTAGTGGAACCCTCTGTTTTAACTCAACTTATCCAGCCTATTGAACAACCCCTGCCAAACATATTGGTTGAAGTTATGGAAACGGACATGGAAGATGCTAAGGTTATTCTTGAAAGAAACGAAGCTGGTAAAAAGCTGTTGCCTGAATCTGGGGTTTCGCGGAAGTCAATGAGCCCGGTGGTTATAACTGGTACCTGAAATGTTGCAGGGTCAAATCAGAATTGTCTTCGCTCAGAGAGGAGTCTCAAACGCCCCAGAACTAACACTGTGGGGTTGATTGCAGCTTTGACCCTGGGGATTTAGAGGACATTACACTACTGGATATCGCTATGCGCATGGGGAAAAACGAAGTTATAATGGCCAACTTAAAATCACTGACTGCTCAAGAATTAACTTTGAGACTGTCAGCAGATTGCCCTGCTAGTTGCCCACAAATGCCAACTTTGTACAGCTTTTCTTTCTGTGAGAAGTTGGCCTGATAGGTGATGTTTCCAATTCTGGAACCACCTATTATCAGACCAAACAATCCCTTATGGGGTCAGGTTGTAAGTCAACCTTGTTAGACAAGCTATCCTAGGGGTAGCATGGACTAAGCAGCCTAAAGGCTTAACTTAAGAGGTCGTGTTAAGCGAGCTGTTTTACCACATACAATCCTGTAATATCAAATGAAAGGACACCACACAAGTATATATTATAAAAATATATGTGTTTATTACTAAAAACAATCCCCAGTATTCTTTATGAATAAAGGGGCACAAGCGTTAAATCAAAAGCACAGTTTAAACATACAAGTTGCACAATTATGGATGAGGGCGGGTGGCCACTCAAACCATATACTAAACAAGTGGTATAAGAGATACCAATCGAACAGTGGTTAGGCCTAGGGCCTAGGGAATCGCTGGGAGCAGTCAGGACAAGCAGTGCTGAAGTCGGGAGAGGCCCACGGGATTCGGGAGCAGTGCGGAAAGCGCACGCATGCACCAATGTTAACCAATGGTGCGTAAAAGTTGCAAAGTTAAAGTTTAAGGACACTTCCGCTGAACCTAGAGGAACAAAACTTAAGACACAGACCCTAGAGATGTGTACCAGTGTGGGAACACCGGCGGAGCAAAGTTACCTCACCCACAGGAAGCGGGTGCACAGGGTCGAAGTTGAGTCGGGTTTCGTCACGCAGGCTCTTGGTGCTTGAAGCTGAAAGGGCTGCAGGCGGGGTGAAAGAGAAGTGTCCGGTGGAGTCCAAGGGTGGACTCGAGTCGAAAAGTACCTGAAAGCAGAGGGGACAGAGTCTGGGTCACTCAGCAGTGACCAGGGTGGAACCAGGACGGAACCAGGCAATGTCGGGCGCAATCAGGTCGCTGTCGAGGTGCTTCTCTCCGCTGTCACGTGGGCTCTGGGGCATCTACGACGTCCAGGAGCAGGTCACGATCTGTCCCACGCAGGCTCTCGACGTCGGCGCTGTCGGCTTCAAGATTGGAGCAAACAACACTTGGCAAAAGCAATCCACGCGGAACCGGGAGATTGCTTCTCACTCGAACCAGGAGGGTCAGAGTGGGGGCTCCTTTTCAGGAGAGCTGGTGCAAATCTGGAGCAACCAGATTCACAAGTCGATTTAAAGTTTTCGTCAGCACAGGGGCCACTAGCCGGCTGGCAAGTGACCGGGCCAACGCGTTGAGCCAAAAGTAGCAGAAGGGCCCCACGCAGCACTCGATGAGTGTAGAGGGGTGAGCTTCGGTGCAAGAGTGGCTCAGGGTTGGGGCTTCTCAAACCCCGGTGTACAGCTTCGAGGGTCACTCGTGGGCTGCACAGTCAGCGTCTCGTGGTCAATTCAAGATGGCGTGCCCCACGCTTCCGGTCGCCTCCACGGGTCTCAGCTCTGCAGGGACTGTGGATCGGGCTGTTGGAAAGCAGGCAGGCTTGATCTCGTCGATCTCTGTCGCTCGAGTTCCGGCGGGAACTGCAACAAAGTAGACGTCGATAGCTGGATGGTGCCTGTTTGCACAGGGTGGTCACTCCTTGACCACAAGGGAGTTTCTTCGGGCTTCTACGTCGAGTAGGATGTCGAAGGGTCCAGAATTTCGTTTCTTATGTTTCTTCAGGATAATCTGAAGTGCATTGGCACTGCTCCCACTCTTATTCGAATCTGGGGGGCGTGATTACCTGCTAGGTCCCCCCCTATGGGTGGGACCCAGGAAGGGGGTGGATACACCCCTTTCCTTTGATCCAGGCCGCCCTGGCACGAGGGCTGGAGTGCCCCAGAACCGGTTTGGCCGGATTATGCAAGGGGCAGCCTTGTGCGCCCCAGGCAGTGTCTGGTTTCTTTCAGACCTCCCTGCTACAATCCACTATCTCCTGTCTGGAGGGTGGTGACACCCTCCTGTGGCAGGAAACCCTTTGTCCAGGCCCCATTTGGCTGAGTTTCGGTCAGCTGCAGGGGTCCAGACTCTTGTCTGTGGCAGAGGCATCCATTTTGTGGATCTAAGGCCCTTTTAGAAATTAACCGCATTAAAGTAAAGGAACATGTCTTACCCCTCTAGAGGGGTGGAATGCTATCCCCGTCGCCAGAACTGGCGAGGGGATAGTATTCCAAATCGTATGACACCTTACACGACATGTTTTGATAAAGCCAAACCAGAGTTGCTATATAACCGCGAGGATTATAAGGCACTTAAGAGTATATGGTATGGCATTATCCTGAAACAGCTTAGGGAGTTGTTCCCGACAGCTGCAGACAGGCTCAGCTCATGCTAGAGCCCCATCTCACATTAAACCACGCACTCTGCCTCCAGGATTGATGAGGCCTTCCATAGGAGTGGCTCACAGGTTTATATGTGTCCAGATATAGGTTTAGATATAGGTATACTATATCTAAGTAAGGGGTGATTACACCACCTTACCCCAGCTGAGTGATCAGCCAGTTGTGTCAATTTAAGAACCAGCCAGGGGTGGCAAAAGATATGCTGCAGCCCCTGGTAGGCCTTGGTGGCCCCTATGCCCTGGGCACCTATAGTGCATTATACAGGGGCTGACAAGGAGTCCATTTCCAATTGTGGTATGTGCCTATAGCACATGTATCATTAATTTAGTGAGAGAACAGCAGGCTGGGGGTCTGATCAGCAGGCCCACAGCCTCAGTAGTCGAAAACCAGTGAAGCAAAAAGCAAAAATTTGGGGTGACCATAGGATAGCAGACCCTACTCTCCTACACTTTCTCACTCATTGGAGCAATTGAATTCTGAGGCAACCCTAAATAAAGGGGCACATGACATACGGTAACTAATAACCAAGGGTGTAAATGGGAATGAGGGTGTAAATGAGAATAGGGGAGGGAGGGACAACTCTGATATATTAAGTTCTTTAGAGAAGATTCTCTCATTAATGTGTTGAATGTATTGTCCCGGATTTTGGCAGGTGTGCAGTACCTCACCTCTGCCAGTACCTGTCTCGGAAAGGCGGGAATGGGTATTGATTCGAATACTAGACAAACATAGTGGAAAGGGAAATGGGAGTCCAAGCGGAAACTTGTGGTGACTTGGGAGATCTCTCTACATTTGTTGACCTCCCCCCCCAAATCAGTTGTCTGTGGATAAACACCCACTCGCTGTCGCAAGTGAAAATATAAGGGGTTTAGCATTGAAGAATTCCTCATCTATTTATCAAATTTTTTAAAAAGGGAACTACAGTACATCTGGTGAACCAGCCTTAACAACTGCTCCCCCCTTCATTAACCCGTTTGCTGCTTCGAACGTTCCGCGCCAGTGCGGAACGTTCTATTAAGAGAGCGGGACCGCGTCGGCCAACGGACTTGCGCAGCACTACCGAGGTAGTCCTTGAGACGGGCGTTGGCCGACAGCAGCAGCAAACGGGTTAAAACTGTTTTTGATCTCCCTCGGGAGGGTGCTTCACAATCTGAGTGTAACGGGGTAAAAGCACAGAGGAGAAAGAAGAAAAAGTATAGCGTATTACAAAACATAAACCAAAAGAATTTACGTTTTCTAAGGTCTAGGAGGTACCCGATAATGCTGTTCTGCCCCAAAAAGTAAAAGAGTTTAAGGCTGCTGGGCCTTATGGTGGTCAGGAATTGGACTGTCAGGATAAAAGTCCTCACCCTTCCTCCTCAATTATGATAGAAGTGCCTATATTGGAGGGGTTAGGATAAGAGGAGGCGTTATAAGGATTGAGGATAGCAGGCTTGGGATCTGAGTAGGAGAACCAAAAGCCACGGCCAGACCTGGAAGTCAAGGAGAACTTAGGGGTAAAAATAAATATTACCTCGTTAGAGATAGGGCGGATAGTGGATGGTTCTCCCTCAAACCCTTTCCTTATGGATATTACTCTCCATGGACAGATAGTCCCTAAGCAAGGAAGGTTGCACGAAGTGAGGGGTGGGTTTTTCCTCTTTCCTTCCCCCTCTACAAAGATAGTGGAACTGGGGGCAGAACAAAAGTATAGTGATAAGGCATTAGTAGGGCGTAAGTCAGGACAAGTATCTATACCCTGGTCTTTATTTCCCTGTTTGATAGAAAACTGGCACCACTTAATAGAAGTTTCCTTTTGCAGTTACTATCTGAAATTGAGGACCTGAGATTGATAACAAATAGAGATATTGAGCACGTTTTATTGGACCACCGAAATGGGTTCCCACATTCCAAAGTTACTTTTAGCTCTGGCATTATTACAATGTTAGTCCTGGTGAATGTTGATCATTTTAGAAAAAATTGGATTGATATATTTTTGCATGAGGCACCAGTAGTTGCTCCGATTTAATCCCTTAGAAGAGATCGCCAGGCTTCATGCACAGCAACATCGAATAGCAGGGGGGTCCGTAAACCTGAAAGATATTATCACAATTTCGGTTGGTAACAACACAGGAACAAGCATTTGCAATGCAACAGGTCTCGCAGTGACGCAAGTTTAAGCTATTGGTACTGAAAATGACAATGCCTTTTATTTATGTTTTTAAAACGAAAACAAAAATAAAAGGCATTGTTATTTGCAATGTCAATAGCTCAAACTCGCGTAAATGCGAGACCTATTGCATTGCAAATGCTTGTTTTTAGTTGATGTAGGCCCTTTCTAATCACTCAATATGGCATCTAAAAACATCAACTGAGTGCTTTGACAGTCATGCTCAATACTATTGACAGAGCGGTCATGTAAAGTGAAGCCTCCTCATGCTACATGGGAATAGCCTTCACTCATCACATTTCCTACGCCACCTGCACTGCTAAATACAGGCACCCGAGCTGCATTGCTCATTCTCAGCATGAAGGCGAGTAGGAGTGTTTTACACCATGCTTTCTGATGACCAAAAGTAAGTAGCAACCTTTCTTGTACTTCATTCAGCCACCCTGAAATAACGTGGCGTTTTGCCGTGTTGTAGCCATGGCATTCTAGGCGGCCCATTCATCATTTCTAATGGGTAAGATTATAATGACCATCACAGTATGCAGTACATACGTTAGTTGCATGACTGGGGCACTATAATTCCACAAATCTGCGAGCTATGAGTATGTGTCTATAAATACATTGTTACATACAAACCTCTTCATGTTCTGTAGGTTTTCCACAGGTCTGACAGACTAAAAATCTCCAATGTGAGACTCCCCCTTTTTTATTTACCTAGTTTTACATCAAACAATATTTACGTAATATAGGAATCATAATCTATACACACATGTGCAGCACCTCCTACTTCGTAGGTAGATTAGGGCACCTCCACATGGTCCTGGTGAGCTGCCATTGACTAGTGTATATGCGTACAAAAAGGGGCAACCCCGTAACCCTGGTACCTGGGTAGTACAATAAAATAGGAAACAATGGTCCCTTAAGAAGGAATTTATACATAGTGACTGAAGGATGCCCACTTTTTTCTAGACTCTTAAACAGAGTTGCAGGCTTCTGAACTACATAAACAGTATAGTACACTATTATTGTGTCAACGTTTCGACCCCCTGGAGGTTATTTGTACAGGGTCATCGTCAGGAAGAGGAATGAGAAACACCCATTAGGTAGTACTCATACAGCAAATGATAAACAGTACATTCAGGATTGGATCCACAAATCATAGGTCTTGAAATCTAGAGGAGCTAACTCAAGCCCCTATAAATATTGGAAGACTCTGTGCGACAGGGTACTGCCAAGGTCCATAGACTGTAACATGATTGACAGTCTCTTAAAACATATACTGGGGGTACTCACAAAATCACAAAGCCCCAAGGGGTGGGGTGTAGTTGGAGGATTCAGTCTATATTCTCCAGGAATGGTAACCCCGAATACGCAAATGATCCAGTTTGACAAATGGTGTGTTGCTCATGCCTATTGGCAATGCTTTCCATGTCAATTGGAATAGCACATAGTCAGATTACAAAGAGCTCCTACTCACATGTCCGATCTGTTTGCAGTTAAATTGAGATTCACACTTTCGCCTTAAGGGATACATTTTTCCTATTATATTGATTAGTTGTGAGCAGACTTAGGCAAGAACAGGCTGATCTTTTCATAAACCTGGGATTCATTGCTATCCTTGTAGGTTCTCTAATTTCTTTCAATCTTGGCATGAGTTTTCATCATTAATACATATTAATCTATTGATAACCTATAGCCAATTTTAATTTCTCTCACTCCCAATATTCCACTCACATCAATATCCCCCTCCCAAGCTAGATTCAGGGCATTACTCGACTACTTTTCCATTGTCCGTTTTGAGTAAGTAAAATACCTACAGCAAAGAACAACCTCTGTGGGTCCCGTTGGGCATTGCTGCACGTGCCCAGCGAAGAGCACGGTCGAATAATGATGCATGCCACTTTGGTGGGCACGGGCTTGCATATCCTATATTGGATACTTCCTCTGTCTGACCCGTTACTCTATCTCTAAACCAACACCAATGAAGTATTAACCACTTATCGGAACAGCACACCTGATCGTGATTATTTCATAATATTGGGGGGAGGTGTGCTGAACCGCCAATACTCTTTCACACACACTCTTTAGTTCTCTTGATTAGTATATTTATTTTATTTTATTTGCAAAGTTTTATATAGCGCTGGCTAGACCCGGAGGTATCGGAGCGCTTTACATTAGGATCAGCGAGTTACAGGATACATAGTTATATCAGTTGAATCAGCAAGCTACAGGTTACATAGTTACATCAATTTGAATCAAAGAATCACAGGGAAGGAGGAGGGGGAGGGAAGGAGACACAAACGGGGAGACAAGGAAAGACAATGTCAGACGACCGGCTGGGTAGGTGACGGCCAAGGGGCCAGACTCCTCTATAGCTGCATAGGACAGCACCACCGGGCATCGCCCAAGGTTGGTCGGTCTCCGCGGAGGGTACAAACAGTTTTGGTATCCACCCAAGGGGCGTCGTCATGGTTGCATCGAAGGGGAAGAGAAGGAGACACAAATGTGGAGACGAGGAAAAACAATGTCAGATGACCGGCTGGGTAGGTGACAGCCAAGGGGCCAGACTCCTCTATAGCTGCATAGAACAGCTACACCGGGCATCGGCCAAGGTTGCTCAGGCTCCGTGGTAGGTAAAAACAGTTTTGGTATCTACATCAGTTGAATCAGCGAGTTACGGGTTACATAGTAATATCAGTATGAATCAAAGAGTCACAGAGGGAGGCGGAGGGGGAGGGAAGGAGACACAAACGGGGAGACAAGGAAAAAGAATGACAGATGACCGGCTGGGTAGGTGACGGCCAAGGGGCCAGTATCCTCTATAGCTGTATAGGACAGCTCCACCGGGCATCGGCCGAGGTTGCTCGGGCTCCGTAGTAGCTAAAAACAGTTTTGGGGTCCGCCCAGGGGGCCTCATCATAGTTCCCTCAAAAGCATCCGGTGTTTCTGACTGCTGGGTAGGATTGTGAGATGGACGGTGGGAGCTTAGACCGATCCACATAGAGGCCTGTTTTGCTGCACCCAATGCTGAGGCGCCATCATAGAAACAGCTTACAAGAACACCAAAATACCTTTTATGGTGGCATATATGCAGCTCAGTGAGTTCTCTTCGTTGGGCTGTGTACTCCCCCTTCGGTATGCGGCTTCTTTGCATAGATGAGGCACGTAATGGTGACTATCTGGTATGTAGAGGCCAAGTCAGTAGCACATTGCATTGTGAAGCACAGCAGCCTTCTAAAAGTCAGGCATGGAGTGTGGCTCTGTGTATCATTTCACTGCAGTCTGTGCTCTTGCTGGTGAGTGTGGGAGGTCAGGGTGTCTCCACTAGCCTCTTAATCGGTCACAGCGCCTGTATCTCAAGACCCGTGGCCCTAAGTCTTTCAGGCTCTCTCCCTGTGGGCGCCATTTTGGAGTCTCACCCCCATGGAAGAACTAGGCCTTTAGCCTCATAGTAATCTACAGGGGGGTCATCCTCCCGAGCCCCCCAGTGCTGTACTCCACTGCTCTCGCTGTTCCCCCTTACCTCCGCTTCTTCAAGGTGCCGGGTAGGTTCTTCCCACGCCAGTCACAAGTGAACAGAACCCCTCCTCAGGGCCCAGACAGGAGCATTTCTATGGGCGAGAGACCAACAGGCAGTAGCAAGGAGCCAGCAATGCATGGAGACCGCTGCCAGGGAGAATGGCTCCATATGTTGTTGGGGCCCTCGCAGCGCCGTGGGGTCTCAGCAGCTCACCGCATGAACCGCAGGAGTCATTGGCGCCGTGCACTGGCGCCTGCCGACATCTTAGGGTCAGTGTCAAATATTGGGGTTGTGTCCTATAAGTTGGCCGGGTAGGACAACATTTAATGCTAAACAAAGGAAAGACCCGTCACTGTTTTGATTTGCCTATGTTTTATTTAACGCAGAGTCACACCCTAAGGTACTTAATCCTTGGATGTTTTGAATTTTCAATTGGTTATAAATTACAGTAAATTTTTTCTGCAACTTTGAGCCAAAAGTCTGAGGTTGCTTTGTCGTGCACAGAGCATGTATTTGCAAAACTATAACATTGAACACATTGGAAAATTATAAATAAATACTTTTTTCAATATATACAACACATTTAACACAAACAATGATTATTAGCTTCAGAATTGTACCCTGCTAAATGATTTCACCAGGTTTTGAAAGGAACTATTTGAGTTTAGTATAAACCTGGTACCACAAAGGCTAAAAGCTTGATGCACTTATTTTGTGACATTAAACTCATAAACATGTTTAACAAAGCCTTTTGTGAAAGAAGCATTCGTTTTTTGTATGAATGTCTCAAAGCCAAAGCCGACGCGTTTCCAAGTCCGTCATGCAATTACTGGACTTTTCTTCAGGGCTTAATAGCTGGGTACCTGTGTTAAGGTAAGGGAGGGACATGCTTTAATGTGGGACCTTCACATTTATCGTCACCAGTAACATAATCATATAACTTGTCTCAGTTACCTTCTTCTACCGGATGGTCGAGTCTGTTGTATTGGTCTGAGACTCTTGAAATAGCGTTTTAGGTTTTGCACTGTGAAATAAAAAAGGGGAATGTATCTCTTTAGTACTGGGAACACTGTGTTGTTGATTCTGTTTAATTACCTCAAGTAATCGGGATAACTTACGGTTTTCCTGCCGTGTAACCTTTTAGCTTGTCAGTTGTTGAGGGGCTCGTCGAATGCTGCAATGTTACAACAGCGTTGTTTTAATGAGAGGGCTCACAGTGTTTAGTACCTCCATTCTTTTAGGAGATCTATGGCTCTACTTACTGCTAGCTTTGTTTTGCTTAACGGGGCGTCTTCACTTTTGTCAGGGACGCTGCCTCCGTACTACGATTCGTGTCTTCCACAGCAGCAGGCTACTGTAACAATTTAAACAGGGCGGTTTCAGGCAAGCGTTCTACACGTATTTACCTAAACATTATACGAAGTTTGTTATTACTTACTTCGCGCTTTCGTGGGTTAGCCTGACTTCATCTTGTTATCGTGACGATCACTGTCTCCTTTGTTTATTCAGCTTTAGCTTCCCTGCGGGCGCTGGGGAATATCCAAAGGTAGTGTATTTATTTGGAGCTTTTGAATTTCTGCTGCCGCTCTCATTCTTTTCTAATCAATCTCACATTTACCTGTGGTTCTTGTGTGTCGCTCTCAACATCTAGTTTGAAGTCCGACCCTCAACGTGGATGTTGTTGGTCACATGACCTAGTTTTTGTATTGGGACACAAGTGCTAGTGGTTGTGGGACTTGTAGTCCAATTCATTTAAACTTGCCTTAACTACTCATTGGGGGCATTTACCACAGTGGTCTTGGTTCGGGGGACCATTTGAACCAATTTTAGCATTCTCCATACTCGTTCAACCCTGTACCCACGCAGTCGTACTTTGCAATCAGGTATGTTTCTCTTTTCAACAATAATGTCTCCACATTCCCCCCGCGTGGGGGTGCCTTGATCCCTGACAGGACAGCCTATTTCAGATCTCGGTATGCTCACAGTCAAAAAATGCTGAACCATGGGTGCGGTCAGCACTTTTTGCTTGATTCTTGAGCGATGTTGGGTCAGTCTTTGATTAACTTGCTGATTGGTTTTTCCAATGTAAAGTTTGTCACAAGGACAAACTATTACATACACCACGTTCTTGCTTTTACAATTTGTGAACTCATTATGGGTCCACTTAATGGTGTTGTGCTCGAAGATGGTGCCTTCAATGGTGCTATCGCACGCTATACATGTACCACATTTGTGGTGACCCTTTACCGGATCTAAATTCCATAAGGTGCGTAAGTCACTTTTGGCTTTTGTGGTACCCAAGTCTGCTCTAATTAGTTGTTGGCCTATGTTCTTGTTCTTTTTCAAGGCGAACATAGGTTTGGCAAACGGAATTTAAAGGTTGGATAACAGGTGCCAATTTTTTAACACCACTGATTTGAACTTGTTTGTGAGTGGTCCATACGTTGACACGCACACTAGTTGTTCCAGTGGTTTCTTATCTTTCTTACTTAGTAGTTCTTCTCTGGGAGTAAACCACGCACGTTTGGTGGCGTGTTTTAGCATTTTCTTTGGGTACCCTCTTTCCTTCAATTGTTCGCACAACATTTCAGCATGTATCAAAAAGTCCTCTTTTCTTGTACAGTTGCGTCTGATCCGCAACAGCTGACTGTAGGGTAGGTTTTCTTTAAGGCTTTGTGGGTGAAAACTCCGATAATGGAGGATGGTGTTTTTGTCTGTTTGTTTTCGGTGTAAGGTAGTTATCAATTCATTATTTTGACAGAAGACCTCAACATCAAGAAATGTTAGTCGTGAATCACTGCACATCATGCTGAACTTTATGTCTGGATGCTTGTTGTTTAACCATTGATGGAATTCAGTCAATTGTACCTTCGTACCTTTCCACTGGCACCAGACATCATCAATATAGCGATACCATCTTACGATGTGTTCACTAAATGGGTTGTTTCGATAAATGAATCGTTCCTCGTACAGGGCCATGTAGAGGACCGCCATCTCCGGGGCATAAGGACACCCCATGGCGGTCCCCTTCACCTGCATGTAGAAGGTATCCATGAATCTGAAAAAATTCCGTTTGAGTGCTAGGGTGGCCAACTCGATTATGAAGTTAGTTGGAACTCTTTGGGGTTTAGGCCTTGTGTCTAGGAAAAACTCAATGGCCTCCAATCCCTCATCTTGCGGGATTTGGGTGTATAACGAATTAACGTCAAATGCCACCATCTACTCGTTCTTGTCATTGAATGGTAAATTTTCAATTTTGTTGATGAAGTCAGCCGTGTCTTTTATATATGACTTGACTTCGCTCATGAAGGGTTTTAGGAATATATCCACATATTTGGCCAGAGGTTCTAAAATAGACTCACAACCGGAGACTATAGGTCTTCCGGGCGGGTTCCGTAGGTCCTTATGAACCTTAGGTAGGAAATAGATTACTGGAACTCTTGGGTTCTTTTTTGTTCAAGTAGTCGAATTCCTTGGGGCCTAGTATGCCTGCATCCAATCCTTCCTTTAATTTAATTTGTATTTCATTCTGTATCTTGCTGGTGGGATCTTCTGTCAATTTCCTATACCATTCAGTATTGCCGATTTGGCTGTTGGCTTCCTCTACATATTTCTCTTTCTGCCAAACCACCAAGGCACCCCCTTTGTCGGCTGGCTTTACCACTATTGATGTATCTTTACCTAATTGTTGAAGTGCAATCTGTTGTTCTTTAGTGATATTCCTTTTGGAGAAGTTTTTCTGTCTGCCCAACTGCGTGAGTGAAGAGAGAACGGCCTGTTCAAATGCCAAAATCTGTTTGGGCACCATTTGTATTGTCGGAGTAAAAGTTGATTTATTTGATAGATTAGAGGGCTCAGGTATCTTATTATTTTCCTTATTATGGAAAAATGCCTTTAATCTAATTTTTCTGAACAGTTCTTGGGCCTCTATTTTTAAATTGACTATGTCAGTTTTGGTGCTAGGGACAAATTTGATTCCAAGTTCAAGAACCGATTGTTCATGGACAGTAAGTTTTTTAGTAGAAAGATTAATGATAGAGGAATCTTTTACAATTTGTAATAGTTCGTGTGGCGGGTTCGCATGTCCCATACTTGTGGTTGGGGTTTGAATCTCACGCGGCCCCTGCCTTCGCCTTTCTCTAAAAAAGAATTTGCACGTTTAGAGGTGCCTTCTCTGGGGTCCGAGTCTCCGGATGTGTCAGAGGATGAACTCTCTGAGAAGGTAACAAAACGATTTTTAGATCTACCTTGGTATTGGGAGAGAGCACGGCGGGATTCCTGCTGGGTGTAATAATCTTCCCTTAGATATGGGTATACTGTCTCAATGTTGAAAGCTTTGACGTCTTTTTCAAATTTATTTATTCTATAGTTTATTGTGTTGTCTTTGAACATTTGGAGATCTTTCTCAATTTTTTCCAATAGGTCTTTGGCCTCAAGAGTACTGTGGTTATCGTTAATGGCCTTTGTTAAGGCGTCTATTTCTTCTTGTTCTTGTGAGCAGATTCTTTGTGCTGTTTCTACTGTATGGACCATAAGGTCCCGGCTGCATTTAGTGGCTATGTAACTGAACCCTTTCTTATAGACCGGGTCCTCAGTAAAGACCACTGGAACGTTTTTAACTTGCAATCCCCACGGAATGGTACCAGATTTTAAATGCTGAAACAAAAAATGACCATGTAATTCTGTTCGGACATGTTTTTTGCTTAGACGCATCAATTTGTCACTTTCGTTCTGTTGTTGAGCATTTGTGCTGAGTTTAAGTGACGCAAAAGGTGAAGGTCCTGCAATTACATTTTTTGTGTATGCTTCTGTGTAAGACAAAGTTTCTTCCTCAGACATATTTTGATAGGCTGGAGCCCAGCCTATCTGGGTACGGAAGTCTCGTACTGGTTGGTTATTGCACTTAATTGAGGTCCTAACCCACGCGGCGGATTCGCCGCTCTAATACTGTGTCAAATATTGGGGTTGTGTCCTATAAGTTGGCCGGGTAGGACAACATTTAATGCTAAACAAAGGAAAGATCCGGTCACTGTTTTGATCTGCCTATGTTTTATTTAACGCAGAGTCACACCCTAAGGTACTTAATCCTTGGATGTTTTGAATTTTCAATTGGTTACAAATTACAGTACATTTTTTCTGCAAGTTTGAGCCAAAAGTCTGAGGTTGCTTTGTCGTGCACAGAGCATGTATTTGCAAAACTATAACATTAAACACATTGGAAAATTATAAATAAATACTTTTTTCAATATATACAACACATTTAACACAAACAATGATTATTAGCTTCAGAATTGTACCCTGCTAAATGATTTCACCAGGTTTTGAAAGGAACTATTTGAGTTTAGTATAAACCTGGTACCACAAAGGCTAAAAGCTTGATGCACTTATTTTGTGACATTAAACTCATAAACATGTTTAACAAAGCCTTTTGTGAAAGAAGCATTTGTTTTTTGTATGAATGTCTCAAAGCCAAAGCCGACGCGTTTCCAAGTCCGTCATGCAATTACTGGACTTTTCTTCAGGGCTTAATAGCTGGGTACCTGTGTTAAGGTAAGGGAGGGACATGTTTTAATGTGGGACCTTCACATTTATCGTCACCAGTAACATAATCATATAACTTGTCTCAGTTACCTTCTTCTACCGGATGGTCGAGTCTGTTGTATTAGTCTGAGACTCTTGAAATAGCGTTTTAGGTTTTGCACTGTGAAATAAAAAAGGGGAATGTATCTCTTTAGTACTGGGAACACTGTGTTGTTGATTCTGTTTAATTACCTCAAGTAATCGGGATAACTTACGGTTTTCCTGCCGTGTAACCTTTTAGCTTGTCAGTTGTTGAGGGGCTCGTCGAATGCTGCAATGTTACAACAGCGTTGTTTTAATGAGAGGGCTCACAGTGTTTAGTACCTCCATTCTTTTAGGAGATCTATGGCTCAACTTACTGCTAGCTTTGTTTTGCTTAACGGGGCGTCTTCACTTTTGTCAGGGATGCTGCCTCCGTACTACGATTCGTGTCTTCCACAGCAGCAGGCTACTGTAACAATTTAAACAGGGCGGTTTCAGGCAAGCGTTCTACACGTATTTACCTAAACATTATACGAAGTTTGTTATTACTTACTTCGCGCTTTCGTGGGTTAGCCTGACTTCATCTTGTTATCGTGACGATCACTGTCTCCTTTGTTTATTCAGCTTTAGCTTCCCTGCGGGCGCTGGGGAATATACAAAGGTAGTGTATTTATTTGGAGCTTTTGAATTTCTGCTGCCGCTCTCATTCTTTTCTAATCAATCTCACATTTACCTGTGGTTCTTGTGTGTCGCTCTTAACATCTAGTTTGAAGTCCGACCCTCAACGTGGATGTTGTTGGTCACATGACCTAGTTTTTGTATTGGGACACAAGTGCTAGTGGTTGTGGGACTTGTAGTCCAATTCATTTAAACTTGCCTTAACTACTCATTGGGGGCATTTACCACAGTGGTCTTGGTTCGGGGGACCATTTTAACCAATTTTAGCATTCTCCATACTCGTTCAACCCTGTACCCACGCAGTCGTACTTTGCAATCAGGTATGTTTCTCTTTTCAACAATAATGTCTCCACATTCCCCCCGCGTGGGGGTGCCTTTATCCCTGACAGGACAGCCCATTTCAGATCTTTTTCGGTATGCTCACAGTCAATAAAATGCTGAACCATGGGTGCGGTCAGCACTTTTTGCTTGATTCTTGAGCGATGTTGGGTCAGTCTTTGATTAACTTGCTGATTGGTTTTTCCAATGTAAACTTTGTCACAAGGACAAACTATTACATACACCACGTTCTTGCTTTTACAATTTGTGAACTCATTATGGGTCCACTTAATGGTGTTGTGCTCGAAGATGGTGCCTTCAATGGTGCTATCGCACGCTATACATGTACCACATTTGTGGTGACCCTTTACCGGATCTAAATTCCATAAGGTGCGTAAGTCACTTTTGGCTTTTGTGGTACCCAAGTCTGCTCTAATTAGTTGTTGGCCTATGTTCTTGTTCTTTTTCAAGGCGAACATAGGTTTGGCAAACGGAATTTCAAGGTTGGATAACAGGTGCCAATTTTTTAACACCACTGATTTGAACTTGTTTGTGAGTGGTCCATACGTTGACACGCACACTAGTTGTTCCAGTGGTTTCTTATCTTTCTTACTTAGTAGTTCTTCTCTGGGAGTAAACCACGCACGTTTGGTGGCGTGTTTTAGCATTTTCTTTGGGTACCCTCTTTCCTTCAATTGTTCGCACAACATTTCAGCATGTATCAAAAAGTCCTCTTTTCTTGTACAGTTGCGTCTGATCCGCAACAGCTGACTGTAGGGTTGATTTTCTTTAAGGCTTTGTGGGTGAAAACTCCGATAATGGAGGATGGTGTTTTTGTCTGTTTGTTTTCGGTGTAAGGTAGTTATCAATTCATTATTTTGACAGAAGACCTCAACATCAAGAAATGTTAGTCGTGAATCACTGCACATCATGCTGAACTTTATGTCTGGATGCCTGTTGTTTAACCATTGATGGAATTCAGTCAATTGTACCTTCGTACCTTTCCACTGGCACCAGACATCATCAATATAGCGATACCATCTTACGATGTGTTCACTAAATGGGTTGTTTCGATAAATGAATCGTTCCTCGTACAGGGCCATGTAGAGGACCGCCATCTCCGGGGCATAAGGACACCCCATGGCGGTCCCCTTCACCTGCATGTAGAGGTCAGGCATTACTGCCTCGCAGTAATGCCATCAGGAGGAAAATCGCCTCAGGAAGTTGCAATTGCCTGGTAGTGCTCGCGCCAGCAGTCCGCTTACATGTGGCGTACGAGCGAGTGCGAGGGGGCTCAAACTCGGAGGTGGCGTCGGGTCAAAGGACACCGGATGTGAGTCCCCTTAATTATCATGGCTTGGGCCCAGAAGCCCTTGTCTGTCCTGTGGCTTGCCAAAAGGGATGTATGATGTAACAACGCGAGTTTGTACAACGCATGCCGTTACATCGCGGTCGTTACAACGACTGCGATGTTACAACGACTGCGATGTTACCACGATATGCCATTACAATGGAAGTCTTTACATCGACTTGCGCTAGATGGCGTGCTAACATTAGAAAAGTGTAATTTACTATTCCAACTCCAGTCCACTTAACAGTAGGGAAGGTGTTGGGATAGTAAACTACACTATTTGTAATGTTAGCACGCCATCTAGCACAAGTCGATGTAAAGACTTGCGTTGTAATGGCATAGCGTGGTTACATTGTGGTCGTTGTAACAACCGCGATGTAACAGCATCGCAGTGTACTGACCACGATGTTAAGGATATTTCCCGCCAAAAGTGGTCTGACACTTAATAATAAAAGTTAAGATACTGCCATGTGATAACACAGCAGAGCAACAGCACCCAGTCGAAATCACTGCAATTAGAGACTACATAGAACCAAACTTCCTGTAATCAGTGAGACCCAAGATTAAGGCAAGGAGACCAAGCTCGCTACAGACAGCACAAAGTCAACCTCACTGCAAAAACAGAATTAACATCGTCATTATCACGGCAAGTGAATAATAACATCAGGCCAAATTTATTGCAACTGAAACAGACTACAAGAGGTATCCTCAGGGTCCCATTATAATTGACAAAATACTGGGAAATTAGTCATTACCATTCCGATTCCCCTGATAATTCCCCATTTTACCCAAGAGTTTCACCCAGAGAGGCTCCGGGTTTCTGCTGCACTCATGATTCCAATGAGCTTGCAACTTTTGTTGTCGGCCCTATCTTAACTTCAGAGGGACTCATAATAATCCTCACAGACAACACCAAGCCACACTAACCACAAAAATAGGGAGTACTAACTATAGAGAGCACCAAGGGAAACTCCTCTTTCCCACCAACTGCTCTTTAAGGACGCCAGTAACAGCAGCATTTATAGGTTGGATGTATGAAAAAACATATCTTTCAGGAGGTCCCCTCCGAGCACTGAGTGAATGTGTCACCTCATTGACATCCATTTATTGTCCAAACATGTCCTTGATGTTTTCGGTCTCTTCAAAATTCCACAAACTTCAGTTCTATGCCTCACTGACAGCTGGCTACCTGGTTATAATTTTTAAATCAAACTATATGACTTTCTCTTAATCTACCTAATATTAATCGATTGTTTGAGGAGAGGTAGGTAACTCTGTTTCAAGAAGACAGTATGTAACCATTGTTAAAGATATTTAGATGTTTCTGTCACCTATCACCAGTGGCGGCTCGCACGGATCGGTGCTGGGGGCCAGGGAGGGTAGTAAAGAAATAAAATTAAACGTACCTCCTTGCCGCTGAGTCTCTTCTCGTCGTTGCTCTGCTCCAGTCGGAAGCAGGAAGCACCTAGGCTCCAGTGAGCCACTCACAATTCGGCAGTGATTGGTCTGAGCGTCGTGGTTCGTAGCTCAGCCTGGGACTGGGAGCCTGGGCATGTTCTCCACCCAATAATGCAGCCTGCATGGAGAACTTTCAAAGCGCGCATGATGATTTGGCAGGCCTGAGATGGCCGACCAAACTGTCATGTGCACTGATAACAGTGCATACCACTCCCCGTAGGTGCCTGTTATTCCCCTGGCTCCACCCCCAAGACTCTAGTAGACAAAATTAAACGATAATAAACCACAGTTTATTATTGTTTTACTTTTATATTCTGTGCTCCCGGAAAGGGGGCGCTGCTCCTCCGCCATAGCGGAGGAGCCGCCGCTGCTGTCACCATTTCTATAACCTTCCTTTTTTGGAAAAGGTGATGGAGGGATACTTGGTCATACAACCTCAGACCTCTTGTGATTGGAACGCTTGTTTGTGCTTGCTTGTTCATAAACACATCATAGTTGTAAGAAATTAGATTAATATTTGGGGTGGGTGAGTACTCACCTCACCGAACAATCACAACCCTTCTCAGGGTAAACCCACAAAGTCACTAAATTAATCTGAGCTAACACCACTGGCAGCATTGGTACAGAGCAGACAGCTTATGTTAGGGCACAATGTAAAGTATTTATTCAGTACCAAAACAGTTATACAGTCAAAATGCAATACAATAAAAATCCTGAACCAACTTAAAATAGATACAAATGTAATAAACAAAGTGACACAATTTGAGACTGACCACAATGGAGCCAGGTTTTCCCTAGTCAAAGACTGTATTTCCTAACTTAGCTCTTTAAGTGCCAAATAACTTCAGGAGCACAGCTCTAACCCCCCCGCCCCCCCTCAAAACACCAGGGAGGCACTTCAAGACTCACAGGATGTCAGGTGGAGGCCAACAGCAGGGTCCAGTCCAATGTCCAGTTGCCACTGTTCAGCTGGGTACTTCTGCAAAAAAAGTCTCTTGCTGGGTGCTCTACATGATCTGTCCTCCTTTAAAAAAGGACTTAAATGCCATCTTTTCCCTAGGGCAGTGTAATGGCGCTTCGCGTAGGTATATACAGGGTCAAAGCGCCAGGATACCCTCTGGGTGACAGTCTGCGCTATACAAGTATGCGTTACATTACATTACATTACATTACATTGCTGGGTCTAGCGCCTCCAGATAGCTCAAGCTTGCTAGCGAGATAGGTTGGGGGTAATGAAATGTAGAGCTTTGTGTGTCATGCATGCAATTTTTTGTTGGATTCTTGCTTTGTAAGGGAGCCAGTGTATATATCGTAATCACACTTCCCAAATGTTTTGTAGGTGACAGTGCATATGCCCTGAGGTCATGGATATATATTATCACCGCATCCTACATCCAGCAAGCCAAAGGGAGGTATGCTCCAATGTAGCACACATATGAACACGGTCTGAAATAGAAAGGACATTTGGTCTACTGAAATGTAAATTTCGCAGTCTATGCGAAACTGGGGGGGCCCTACAGTATTTCCCACAGACAAGTTGCAAGATAATTGCTACTTGTGTAACTCTCCACAATGTTCCAATTTGGAGAGGATTGCCAGAGATTATGTAGAAATCAGATCCCGCAGAAGAACCACAAAGCCCACAGGCAACACAGGATGGTACATTGGCAGCAAAAGGAAGAGCCAGACGTACAGCCATTGGTATGTGAATGATGCTGTGTGATACATTTTACTCAAAGCTAAACACAAGAAGTGCAGTTTTCAGGTTGTAAAGGAATTTATAAAATACTTTTCACTCCTCAGAATGTTCAAATGAAAGTACATCATGACACGTTACTGAAATAGCAAAAAATGATATAACAATGTATTACTGTTTGCCTAGACTGTGAACTCAACTTTGTCGCTCAGGTCTTATGGAGCCGTATGTAACAACAACACCTCTTGATTTACTGCGTCGCACATTCATTGCCTCATTCACAGACACTGCTTACATTGGATAGGTCCTCGCTTTCAGCATGCCCAGCTGCTCTGCTCTGTGCTGTTTGAGTGATCTGTAAGACGTCTACTGTAGTGGTAACTTGCACAAGGCAACACTCCCACTATAAAAGCCCATTTCGTCCTGCAGCCCTACAGTAAGGCGGGAGAGGGTTGATGTAGCATGTGCAATACGATTTATTGAGCGACTCAACATATCAATATTGGAGAATAGATGGTGTTGAGTATGTCTGTGCGTTGCATTGTCCTCTTGCATTTGGCCACATAGATTGTTCATAGCCTCTGTCATTGAGTCTACGTTTGCCTCCAGAGACTTTTGGGAAGCCTCAGTGGTTGTTGCTACATGTTGGAAGCCAATTATGATGCTTCTTTCTATTCCAATTAACTTTTTCATAAAGTTGTGCATTTGTTTGTGCTCTAGGTGCTGCACCTTCAACATGGAGGCTTCGAGACCAACAAACACCAGTGTAGTATTTCCCACAGCTGGTGTGGATTCTGGCCTTAAACGAGGCTGGCTGACGGCACTGCGATGTCAGATACGTGTACACCTATGCAGTTGTCTGTGCCTCACTGCAGGTTTTTTGGGACATTTGTACTCCCTGCATCATCAACTTCCTCAATGAGTAGTGTCTGACTGCCATGTTCAGGACTGCTACTTAGCCTCTGGGGTGATGTATGTTGCAATATAGACTCATTGCCTGCTTGACTGGACATCTATATGTTTTCCTGGCCCTGTCCTTCGGACTCATGTTCTGTTGACTATGGAACATCTGTATAGAGATGCAGTGAGTAAATATTTGTAAATAAATATTATTTTCACTTGTGTTTGTATCAATTACAGAATGATAGGTTTAGTTTGTGCTCTAGGTGTTCATAATGGAGTATTACATATCCCATAATGCACTACCAGGAAAGGCCTAACACTTCTAATGGTGTTTTTCTTATATTCTATCATAGCTAAACATTTCTCAGCCTAACATGGTCACGTTACCTCAGATGTTCCTGCAGACATTTTATTGTGACACTGTAAGTGTATTTATAACTCTTACCTTTTGAAGTAGAAGGAGCCTCTGAGGTATCAATGTTGCTGAGTCCAGACACCGTTTCTGGCTCCAGGGTGGGCTCAATAATTTCCTCCAGGGTAGTTGGTGGTGGCTGAGTTGGAGGTCCTCCTCCTATTGCTCAGGCCTCAGTTCAACAGGTTGCCATCTTTTTTTTGGTCCAAGCTCAAAGGTCATACCGCCTTTGCCGATCTCTTCAATGGATCTCTGTGTGACCCCCACAGAGTTGATGCGGACCTGCGATGGCTGAAGCTGCATTTTCAAGTGGGTTGTGCCAACACCTCACCTGGGTGTCTATAGTATAGGGTCTACCCTATAGACAAATTGGGTGTTTTCGGGGATGCTGCTACTTCTAGAGCTGCACCTCATCTGCCACTGGCAAAAATACATCTTTCGTTGCAACTAGGTGACCCCTTAGACACTCATATCACTCATGGGGGTATAGAAGCTGGTTCGTCCAGTTGGTTGCTTCCCCACCGCCAGTCTAAATCCCCCAATAAACTGGTTCTACACTCGGGCCTGCATTACAAGTACCCTGGATGGGGCTGAGGTATTTACCACACCAGGTAAATATCAACACTGGGATGAGGCATTTACTATCCCGAGTTGATATTCTCTACATGGGGAATAACATAAAGAATTCTGTATTTGCCAAAACCGAAATCGGCAAGTACTGGTCTTAATCGGGCATTCCTCCATTAAATAACAGCAGGCTTGACCTGCTGAAATGTATCTGAAGAGAACTGCAATGGGTGTGGTAGTGACCGCTAAACTCAGATTTCCCATGGTTATCTGAGTTATCTCATATAACACATAGAAGAATTTATCAGCATCCTTGTAATCAGAGCCTTGCCTGTTTTGGGATGCTGTGATGTCCCGTAGTATGTACATCCGTCACTCCCGGTGTCACTAGACCTTCCAGTGGGTTGCCCCTCCACTGGTCCTAGGTGAAGCTCATTCTGATTTGGTGCATCTCAATTTGAACAAGACACAAACCTGCCCCTTACCAACCGAACAAACATACACATAGATAACTTCTCACCCAAATCACCTGAAGATGGTACATAAATGAAAATGTTTCACTCCTATGTCTCTTTGAATCACTTTGTGCTTATCTGTAGCCACTTTTTTTGTCACATAACTTCTGAAGCACCCCTATGAACCTCACACAAAACACCAAATACACCCCACATAGGACACATTATAAACCATAGGTCCGGGAGTCATGAACAACAGACAGGCTACTAAGTATACACACATGCAACAGCAAATGCCTGGGGTCCACCTTTTAGGCATAGCACATATATTTGAGAAATATATGAGGATTTTCTCATATCTGCAAGATAAAAATTGTTGATTCCAAACAATGCTACGCTCCTCTTTTGCTCATACAATTCTCTGCTTCACTTCACTCTACAGTAGACAAAAGGTGATGACTGGAATGCTTGAATTAATCTCAGCCACTGGTAATTACTCGGGCTGCATCCCAGTCCATACTTTTTTTGCGTGCCATGCCATATCAGTTTAGACCCAGCCATAACCAAATCAGACATGACCGTGCTCCAATGGAAATATTTTAGCCCAAACAGCAAAGCCAGGTATTCCCTGAACCGGAACACAAGCAACATAGAACTGGTTTCACTCCAGCTAGGGCTCATCAGCCAGGTGCTCGGCTCAAGTGGCACAGTGTGCACGGGACCCACATCTGGGCATACCCATCCCACTTAGGGCGACACACAAATGTGGACAAAAAAAAGTGATGGATCTAATGTTTGAAATAATCTCAGCCACTGGTAATTATTCATGGCCGCATCTCAGTCCATTGATATTTTGCACACCATGCCATCTCAGTTTGGGCACAGCCATATGCAAATCAGCCTCCATCCCGCTCCAATGGGAACATTCCACCCCAAACAGCCAAGCCAGGTCCTCCCTGAACTGGAACACAAGCAATCTAGAACTGGTTCCACCCTAGTTATGGCTCATCAGCCAGGAATAGCTTAGCTCCAGTGATACAGTGTGCATGAGACCCATGTCTGGGCATACCCATTCCATTAAGGGCAACACTTAATTCTAAAGCATGCCAACACATTTGTTATGACACATTGGTAGAATCCCCCAGAACCTCACAAATGATATCCAAATGCTTCCAACATAGGCCAGTCTATAATTCCAATCTCTACCAACCATGCACAGCAAACAGAGTTGAAGCTCTTTAGAACATCATCACAGGTATTAGGCGCTACAGATATGATACAATACAATACAACCCAATAAAGTGCAGATTCACCATGCGTAAGAGGAAGTCAAAGAGTGGTAGCGTTGCATTTCAGCAAGTATCTATGTCTTCATTGGGTCTGAGGATGTAGACAAGTACTAATCATAGTCCATCTATATATTTTAGGACTAGACAAAGCTCAGATCCTTTGGCAGCATGTGTCATTCATATTATTCTGGACATTTAAAGACTATATGGGGATGTTTTCGCAAGGGGGTGCAAACAAGTATTTAGCTTAGTAGCAGGAGTAAGAGTTTTCTAGATACCAATGGTGTATTCATGTAAACCTGGGGTAAGAGATAAACGTGTCCTCCACAACAATTGTTGGAGAAAATCACACATAAAGTTGTGAAAGCTCAGAAAGGTTTTCATCTTAATCCCTTCAGCGCGGCGCGAATTTTCGCACTGTGCTGAAGGTTCTATTGAGCGGGCGGGGCCGTGACGGAGCGGTTGCACCATAATCACAGCCCAACCGGCGCTCATGACAGAACCGCTCCATCATGAGCACCGAAGGGGTTAAAATGCTTTAGGATTGAAAACCATACTGGGTGTTGGCATGAGTGAACAACCACATGGCTGCAGAGTCTAGAGGCAGGAGAGAGAACCTAGTTGGATGACATACTGGGTATAGAGTAGAATATGTCCTACTTCTTTTTTGCAGTACCTCGTCATATTTAGCATCACATAAGAACCATAGGCTACGGTCGCACCTCAAACCCTAGCAGAAGCTTCTGTCTCACATTAATAGGAAGTTTCACTGTCTCCGATATATCCAGATTGAGCAGACACAGGAATTAAATTGAATCCAGCGCTGGGGACTGCATGGCCACCACACACTCTTGAAAGGTGTTTAAAACTGCTCTTTTGACAAAACCTCATGAAATTGGAAACCTGTTCTTGTAAGTTGCCATGAGCAAGGAAGTGAGGGACTTGGCGCCCGCTTTAGGATCAACTTCAGGGATTGCCCTGCTGAGAAGAGCTCGGCTCTTGAACGGAGGTGAGGAGTGTGATTCTGCTGGTGGGCCGTCTGACCGGAGCTGTTCCGAGGAGATGCGGCGCCGCACCCTGGTGGACCGGTGCCTACCTGGGCTCCCTGGGGGAGTCGAATGACGTGGGGAGATGGCGCTGGCCCTCAGTGTGGGACCCTGCTCTAGGAGGGCCCGCTGGGCCATTTGAGACGCCCCGGTCAGGCTGGACTGGGGGCCTCTGGGCCCCACCTGGGATCCTGACGCCTGGAACGGTACGCTCACAGCGGTGCTCCCCGCAACGTTTCTCATTAATGGACTGTAGTGTAGTTCCTATTATCCCAATAGGCTCTGCGCATTGGAATAATACCTTCAATAGTATAGGCCTAGACCAGACGTTAACTAGGTCTACTACTGTCGATATTAGACTTAAAGTTTTGGGTTTGCCAGCTAGCTCAGAGTTCACTAGAAACTTTCTCGAATGTTCAGGAAGGAATTAACTTCCCTGATTAGACAAGAAGGGATTTAGTTTCTGACAACCATAGAACATGACAACTTTGCTCTCCCCTAATCAAGAGTGTATCTCGAGAGTCGTGTGAACAAAAGGCAATTTATTTTACTCAGTCAGTACGTGCATTCTTAGTCTCATCAGATTGTAGAGAAAAGGAAGAGACGGGCGTGTTCAATAAAAGATGTTATTTATTGATCAGTCTCTTTTCTCGTACAAGAGAAATGGATTGATATTATTGCAATACTTATCGTTAAGTAAAGTGCATACATTAAAAGCAGAAGTATAAAATAATACTGTAAAAACATTGATATGGTTTCTAAGCCATATGAAGGTTTAAAATGAATAAAATATATTACATACACATATACATTTGACTAAACGTACTCAACTGGTGTTTCTAGATACGCCTACCCCGTGTACCTGACCTAAGCCTAATACGTGGGCGGGAATAGAAAGTTACAGTTTAAGTTAAGTTTGTTTTTGCCAAGTGACTGACTAAAGAATTCTCTGTGAGGGGTTATTCAGTTCTGTACCTGGAAGTTAGGATGAATGAGGGATGGTATCTCTCTTCTCTGCTCTCGATATTCCAGGCTGCCTGCGAGGGCTACCCGGAAACGCCGGTGCTGGATTTCTCGGCAGGAGAAAGCAGCGCGTCTCGTTCTCAGCGCGTCAGGAAGGCGGGGCTGCGCCAGCGGGGTCTGCTCTGCTCTGGGCTTCGGCAAGTATGGCTGCTCCGTCTCGTCACCACCGCGTGTGTTTGCATAGGGCAATATCAGTAATATTTATACCTTTAAGGTGCCGAGATTGACGTAAGGATGGACATAGATACGTCAATAAGGATGTCATACGACCAGGTCGTTAGCACATTCTTTTGCTGAAGTTCTTGGTGAAATCAAAACAATGGCCGCAGGGTTTTTCCCAGGTTGTCATAGGTTTGATTTGTTATGAGAACTCCGTATGCCTTATCAGGGGCTGGAGGAATATCGCTTGTCTAATTAGATCGCAAGCGTTATGACCTAATCAGATAACAAGTTCCTGTGCCGTAGTGTGGCTTCGTCAGATAACGGTATCTGCATCATGGGGGTTTGCTGCCTCATGGGCTGACTGCTAGTTAACTTGTTGGTTTGTTAACCAGAATAGGGTCAGGAACAGGGGGATCGATTCAGAACCTATAGGAATACATCACACCCACTCCACGCTAACTATGGTCATATTTACTAATCTATGCATAGTAAAACATAGTACAATATATTTATAGAGTATTGTGTATACCTTACCACCCCAAAATACATAAACGCATCTTGAAATTTTCAAATATACGGAAGAAATGGAGTCATATGTATAGTATGCACTCAAGCTGTAGAATAATGCTAAAGTAATAACGCATTTGTATACATTATTGCTATTTGTATATGAGATTTACACATGAAATGGCTCTCAATACAGAAAAAAAAGTTCGAGACCACTTCATCACAGAATATAATACAATGAACATACCAGCGGGCAGCTAATGTCTATAAGCTGTCTAAAAATAGAAATCTTAGTTCTCTAGGAATAGTTTCTTACTTTAAGCAGAAGATAAGTGTCCCGAAAAATTGTAAAAAATAATTTGGGGCTGCTGAGAAAATTGCTGTCCGTGAACTGGAGGGAAAATTGTTCATGTGACTATATTATTAAAGTTGAAGGCCAAATTCAGGGAACGCCGTGTACGAGTTTGTTCAAAAGTCCCTATTTCTGTTCTGGTGAGAACATCATATCATTTAGGCTTTCGAAAAAGTTGTCAACAGCTTCCTGGGAGAGTTCCACTAACTCGGAAATAGGTGTAACCATGCATTCATGCGCATGATTGTCTCCATTGACATTCTGATTTGGATTGCTGACAGAAGGTCGTACCTGATCGATGCTGCTTTCATCTTGTACTTCACTACCCCTTAATCGTAGTGGTGAAGCTTCCACGAATGCCGTCATCAGGATTGGTAGCCTTTGAGGGCAGCACAAAGCATGAGCCTTGATCGGACTCAACAATGTTTCTGCATCCAGTGGCGCATCCGATTGTAGCGTCAGACAGGTGTCTAACACGCATTCTTCTCCGCATAGCAGGCACCTTAATACAGGTAAAACACATCGTTGCCACATAGGTCGAAAGGATAGAAACCAAGTCATGTTCAGGTCTCTAAGCCGGGATAGTCCCAGGATTCTTGATATCCGGTCCCGGTATCCAATGGCTAGGATTGTTTCTTCCCTTGTCGCAGGTGTTTTGTCTGTGACATGGTTTGCCATAACGAAAGATAAGGACTAGGAATAGGATTCCTGCAATCAGTCCTAAAATGAGGGGAAGTCCGCCAAAAATCGAATGGACGAAGTCTGGAAAAATTCCCAGTATGGCTTTGAATGGTGTTAATGCCATCGAAAATACTGTCTTAAATACTTGTGAGACCCCACTGGTATCAGAAATATTTAAGATTTCATTCAGGATTTCTGCGAAATGTATGGGGGAATTAGTTGATAATAATGAATGTACCTCTGCAGTCGTCCTTGCGACTTGTAGATCATATGTTTCTTTTGATGACGTGAGCCTGGTCGGCGTCTGAAGAAGCACTGTTTTCATTCTGCTTAAAGTATCTATTCGAATAGAAGTAATTTTCAAGTTGGGCCATGCCCTTGCCTCCCTGTCTGGGAAGGAGCTGGGGAACAATGAGTGTCCACAGCACTTGACCTTCGCAGTCGTAGTTATGAGATAAGGAGTCCCGGGCATAAGACTACAACATCTGCGATCTACAATTAGAATGTAACTCCCATTATAGAGTCTTTGAAAGAATGGTTCTATCTCTGTTGCAGGTGCGCCTTGCTGGTGACATGAAAGGTTATTTGAGTTCCCTTCACAGGCTCCATGCAAACTAATTCCGTTACACAGAAGTGTACCGCTTAGTGACATTGCACAATTATTGCCACTAAGAAACACTTTCTGTCCTTTATTACTGACACATGCATGTGAATAGGGCAGGTCCCATGTTGTTTTAATGTACCCCTTTCCCAATTTCTCGTACATGCCAGCCTGTATATATTTTTGGCAGTATTGAATCCTGAAGGTTGAAATTGGAATATTTATTATCCCATGTATTATCCATTCACTGACAGGTCGTTCTGACATTGTCACTGGTAATCTCTCAAGTTTCTCAATGCTCAGGATTGTATAATCAGCTCCCTTTTGGGCCATACTGATTTGTCTATCAGTAAGGTTAAAGATATAGAATAGTGACGTTGTGTTGATTAAACGCCAAGGCACATAGCCTGAACGCAGATTTTGCAACGTCCAGCCAAGCTGTACAATAGAACGCAATTGGGACTGACCGTGTTGTAATAACAGTAAGTCTTGCGATAATATGTCGATTGCTGAAGACACAATGCTGTCCAAAGAAAAAATTCTGGAGGACAGAGTCATTAACCCATTGTCCACTACAGAAAGTGATTTTTCCAAATTAATACGGTCAATTTCCCGTATTCTCTCTGCTGTTTCAATTTGAGTAACCTTCCAGGCCTCATTGTATGCTGCATATACAGAGGCTGCTATGAAACGCTTTTGACGCTGTTTGCGTGGTCCCATAGTGAAATCACGCAAGTCAGCACCATCAGTAAGTAAAGTTAGGTGTTGCTTAATTTCTGCCAGTGTGGAAGTTTGTAGCCATTGAAGGCATAATTTGCCCACACTGTAGGTGGTTATTATCCCTGGGTGATGTCTTTGAGGATATCTAGGGTCTGGCCTGGTCATTTTGAACCCCTGTGTTTTGTTCAGGAATCTGTCTTGACAGTTATTAGTATCTGTGGGCCAGATCAACCACTGTTTCCAATCTGGATGTGTTCTGTTTTGGTTTAATACATAATTTACGTCTATCTCTTCTTCTGTAGAACTATTGCTGTTCATTGTTGGTTTTGGAATAGACGGTTTATTTAAGTCTTTGATTTTGGCTAGGCCAAGACAGGTGGTTTGTTGAACAGTGTCATTTAAAAATATAATTTGTTCTGGGATCATGCAGGCTCTAAACAAAGATTCTATACCCTGTACTTGCCATTCTTTTGTACCCCAAACACTTTTCAATTCAACATTTTTGTCCCAATAATCAAAACCAAAGGTATTCATTTGTTCAAAGAATGAGTCTGAATATATCAATTTCGTGTTGGTTATCATGGTCGTCATCCCTGTCTTATTTGACAATTTGAAATAAAATGTTTCAGCATTACTTATGTTAAAACCTGAAAAATATGAATATTTGTCGTAAACGGTTCTTGAGCTTCCTTTTGGAGGGGTTGCACAATGTTCCCATTGATTATAATTTAAAACATTTCTAGGTTGTGCAGATCTATGTAGAAAATGGTTACCATAGTGGTTATAACAGTACATACTATCATAATTTGTAGAACCCTGCAAATAATCATGTTTGGTATATTTAGCAGACATTACTAAGTCAGACATCATATTATTAATGCTTTCGAAATCCCAATCATCAGCAAATGAGCTTGGTTTGACAAAGTCACTCAATGAGATCTTAATTTGGTGTGGATATTTCAGGATTTCGACCGGACCATAAATTTCATAGTCAGTGTTATCCCATGCTACCCCACCCGGTATAGGATTGGCTGTGAAGTTGGCTGAAGAAAGTTCTCTTTTCTCGACGTGTGAAGATGTGTGTGGTTTGAGGATCAAGTTGATTTTCTGACTTGCTGTGTCCATTTTAGCATATTTTCCCTCAATGAAGCGTCCCAAAGTTAGTACCATGATGAGCCAAAGTATGAGGATAAATGCACCAAAACCCACCCAAAATTCAAGCCATGGAGAAACCAGATATGTTTCTTTCAGTTGTTTCAAAAGTTCTTTAGCTTTATCTTTAAAGGTTTTTGATGATGGCTGCGTCTTTGATTCACTGAAGCCTTCAGAGGAATCATCGAAGTTTATGAAGTAGCCGGATGCAGTTCTGTCAATTGTTCCAATTGGTTCAGGATCACTGTTTCTTGCATTTGCACTTGGTACTTCATTATAGATTGGTGTGTCTCTGCTAAATGTTTTTATTTGGGTTTTCAGAGGTCTAAGTTCCATTGCATTGTTGCATAGTCCTTGTTGTTCTTCTGTAGGCGTTTCGAATGTAATGAGCCTCTTAGTTAGGACCTCTGTACTGGTAGCAAACCTAGGTGTTCTGCTACTTATTGGGACTCCACTTGGCCTACTATTTGTTATTGGCCACATGATTGTGGTTTTACCAGGTCGATGGATACAACTCGGTTCTCCTTTTTACCAGCAAGCGGCGGTAGTACAACTGATCTTGTCCCGTTGACAGACAAGACAGGAACTGCTTTTCTGTAAGAAGGCCCAAATTCCTTCTTTACCGCGATCTTTTCTCTGACCAGATCCCCGATTTTTGGAATCCAGACAGGTCTTGCTGGGACAGGTGGTGGTTCTTCAGTGGTTGTTGGCTGTTGTTTCAACTTTATGTTGCTCAGGTCTTTTCTTGTTTTGTTTAAGTCCTGCAAAATAGCCAAACGGTCTTTGATATCAAAGCTTTTTTCTTTCACCCCTGAAGTCTGACTATCAAGGTCAGAGATCAACATCCTAGTTCCAAATAATAATTCGTACGGACTGAATCCCTTCAGAGAATTTCTTGGCAAGTTATTTAGACTACGTTGGACACTTATTAGATGTTTGACCCACCCAGCTCCCGAACCTAATATCCTTTCCGTTATAGATTGCTTTATGCCTTGGTTTTTTCTTTACACCATCCCGTATCCCTCAGGAAGGAAGTGAGAAGATTCCCGCTGTGCTATGCTCATTTGGCCATGTGTCCCCTCAGGCTGGAGGGCTAGAGTGAAAACAATGGTCAAACGTAGCATGCTCTTAGCGTATATGCCATTTAGACTCGCAAATCTTTGTATAACAGTCCAGACGTCAGCCGAGTGCTGGTGGTCTACATTATAAGTGGAAACTAGCCTGTATATGTTAATCGCAAGCCTTGCTTTTTACTCTTGATTTTTTCTGGAGTAAAACGACGAGGTATTAAGCTGTTTCTCTCCCCACTGCGATCTCTGTTGCAGTTTGGGCAGTTTTTTACAAACATGGTGTGATGCAGGCTCATGCCTGGCCACCAGTACCGTGATTGTAATTCTTCCAGAGAATCTTTTAGTTTGAGGTGTCCGAGACCCTCACCCATATGTGCGTCTGCGATTAACAAGTTTCTCCTGTCCATGTTTGGAATCACTCTATCCCCCACTCCAGGGATTCGAGCAAAAGGGACGGAGTTTGCATCGATTATGTATGTATAATTGAGTGGATAGTTAATCGGTAGCGCTGAGCAGTCGCCTTTTAATGACGTTTTCACCGCCAGCACTGTTTCACCGTCAATGTATTTTAATGTACGCTTTTTTCGAACTACGGGAGCCGATTTAGTTGCTACCGCTGTGGCTGTGTCAGCCAATGAATTCCCTGCAACGTGAACGCCATCACGCTGATGACTCAGTGAGTGTGTCACGTGAGTCTTTGGTAGTTCTTTTTGTAAAATAGCTATTTGTTCCCAGAGCAGTTTCTGCTTTATTGTTGCATCGGTGTCATCTTTGTAACCGTTTTGAATCCATGTCTGCAAATTGTTGTTATATGATTTGACGCAGTAATATGAATCTGACACTATAAGTGTCGGGAATTCGCGATCCGCATTATCTAGCGCCATTTTCAATGCTAATATTTCAGTTTGTTGTTCTGAATTAGTTTCTACTGAGTGTGTTTTTGTTAATAGAGGTCTTAGTTTACCTCCGCGCCACACTTCTTTTGTAATCCCACATGTGGGGTTGTATGCTTGTTCTCCCCAAACGGGGGGTTGAGCATGTCCGTCTGTATAAATTACACAGGCGTAATGTCGTAAAGGCAGAATATCGATTGGCAGAGGGAATGTTCTTTCATATTCTAGATTTATTAATTCCTCTAGTTCTGGATCAAAGTAGTAGTATACTTTGTCCGTTGTGATTGAATTCACCCATTGTATCCATTCCGGATTCAATGTTGTTGTTGGTAAATTACACGGTGTTGTTAATGCCTCAAAGGCTGATTCAGCTGTTCTGACTGTGATGTGTCTACCGTCCGCTTGATCTTTTTCTCTAGCTATTGCGGTTTGAACTGCATGAACAATTTTTTCTTTAATGCTGAATTTCTGTTCAGCTTCTGTGTACAAGTGTGATTTGAATGCAATTGGTACCTTTTCTCCCTCATTAGAGGTCAGGTATGTGAATCCGCATCTCCCTGGGATGACTCGGATCACAAGATTGCGTGTGTTATCACGTGTTTCTAATTTTGTTTTAATTAGCATGTCCGTTTGTAAGGATCTCAATATTTCTGTGTGTATTTGAGTCCAATTAGATCTTTTAAAATCTGGTTTTATTAGATCATAAAGGGGTTTGACCCTTTCTGCGTAATTTGCAATATATGTTCTTCCGAAATTTAGGAAGCCTAGAATTGACTGTAGGTTTTTTAGTGTTCTAGGTGCTTGGAGTACGGCACATTTTTCTAGAAAATTGTCAGCCAGGCTTTTGCCTTCACTTGATAATTCATATCCTAAGAACAGGACTGTCAGATGGGCAATTCTGGATTTTTTAAAGTTGAATTTGTAACCCTCTGCTGCGAACCCAAGTATTATGGTGTTCACTCTCTTCAAGTGAGTCTCCAAGTCATCATCTGTTAAGTATATGTCGTCGACATACGATAATGCTTCGTCGTCATATATTTGTAGTAATTCTGTTACTCTCGCTGAGAATACTCCCGGGCTGTTCTTGTACCCCTGGGCTAACCGACAGAATTGTTTTTGAGTGCCATTTATTGAGAACGCAGACAAATATCTGCTCTCTGGTGCTATGTTTTGACAAAAGAATCCATTAGAGATGTCTAAGGTTGTTTTGTATTTTTTGCGCACTATGTTATTCATTAGTGCAGCACTATGTGAGTTTTGCACTGCAAAAGTTTTGCAACATGAGTTAAGGTGTCGGTAATCCAAAACTAGACGGTATGAATTGTCTGGTTTGGAGACCGGAAACAAAGGGTTGTTCATTTGTGAGGTGCAAGTTTCAATCACCCCCTGGTATTCTAGCTGATCTAGAATTTCTTTTACCTGTTTTTTAGCTTCTTGCTTAATTGGGTACTGCCTTTGTGCAGTAGGTTGTGATTTTAACTGGATTTTGTGAGGAGGAGAGTCCTCATCCCATCCTACGTGATTTTTATATAAAGCAGGAGCTAGAGCTACTGCCCACTTTCTAGCAAGTGTGTATTTTTTATGAATTGGGATGTGATTTGAGAAGGCAGGCATAATTACTTCTTCGCCATGAGGGCACTCCCTGACAAATTCTGGTGGCCAGTCTTTTTCAGCTAGAAGGATGTCATAGCCCTTGGAGAGATTATCCCAAAATAGTCCCCTTATTTTTCTAGTCTTATCTCCCTCTATACGTAATGTTATTTCGTATATTTTGTGAGGTTTGCTAACTCTGGTGTCTGCAGTTTCCACTTGAAGATATTCATTCGTGTCCACTGTCTCCAGATGATTCATAAGGACTTTGCGAGCTATGCTCACTTCTGCTGCGCTGTCTAGCATTGTCTGAGCCCATTCTCCGTTTTTCAGTTGTGTCCTCAGTATTCTCGGCATTGTTAACTACCTTGATACTGGCTACCTTCTTTTTTGGAAATTGTAATTTCTTTTTTAGCTGAGCAGGTTCCTTGTCTTTGGACTTGGCGTGCTCTTCTCTGTGTTCTGATCGTCCTCTTCTTTCCGATTTCTGCGAGGAAGTCTGAAAAGATTGAGAGGGACGTGTATCAATGTCTTGATATCTATCAGGCTTTTTTATATTATCCCTATTTCTAAGGTTATATCTTTTCCCAGAGGGGTCACTCTGGGGTGACCTGTGTCTTTGGTTCGGAGATTTTTCTCTTCGCCTTGGAGACCTGCCTCTGGACTGGAATTTCTTTTCTTTAGGATTGGATTGTTTGTTTCCATCCCAGCTCTTTTTCTGTGATGTTGAATTATTATTAAAAAATATTTTTTCAGGACTTTCAATCAGTTGTGGTTTTACTGGTATTCCACCTAAACTATCTCTACCTAGTTCCTCATAGGATTTTTCTATGATTCTGGCACTTTCAGCTGGTTGGTCTGCTATATCTGTCTCCTTTAACCTCTGGCGGATCGCCACGTTTGCTGCTTCTCCCTTTATGTTGGCTAATAATATAGCTGAGACCTGCTTGAAGTCTTTTAGTAATTTCATATTCGTCTTGAATTTGTTTTAGCACATCTGGTATAACCGAAATGTATTTCTGTTGATATACTTTCAGTACCCTATATATGACTAAGAATACATATAAAATATATATTTGACATACACCTGTATTTCTTCTGTTTTCTACATTTGGATCACTTAGTGTGGCTAAATCAAAATTGATTCACTAACGAAAAACTGATTTGAATTTATTTTCTGACTATCATCTATGTGGGTCTCAGATTAAATCACTAAATTATTTATATTCAACAATCAAAATCCCTTGAAGGTATCTTTACCCTTTCATTCCTTTGCCCAAACCCTCAAGGGTATATTGGGTTGCTCATTGTGTTATATATCATTGGAGGAGAGGGGCGTCACTCGGTTCAAGCCCCGTCTTTTTCGGATTCGGGGGCGTTTTTTTAAGCTTCTTTCTTGTTTTCTTTCTCTCCTCTTCCCATTGGCTGGAATTTTACCTTCCAGCCAATGGGAAGAGGAGAGAACGAAAACCACGCTCTCGAATCTGAAAAAGACGATGCTTTCTCAGAGGCATTTCTGCCTCGCCTCAGAGAAACGTGGACGTGTGGAGGCACCTCTCCTGCTTTTTGTGAATGCACACGCAGTTTATCTCTATAAAAACGCATCTAATAAATAAAATAAATAGCAACGTCATGTGCACACTTTATTTCACATACTGGTGTTTTTTTTGGGATATTTTTTGTTTTTTAATTTCTGCAACACATCGATGTCCCGTGCTATGCCTTCATCCAATCGATTAGAATGGGCCAGCTCCGTCGTCGAATGGTTTTGTGCAACGCATGCTCTGCTTTTCACGTATTGGCTGAAAGGGATGTTCTTCACTCCTTCCGTGCCACCAGATCCACTCTAGCCAGCCTTGAAATCGTTGAGTATTTCTATTGGTTAAGGTTAACGTGACGCGGCTAGTGGGCAGCCAATCCGCTCTTGCCACACTTTGGGTCCGGGTGTGAGTGTTGATACTTCCGGTGATCTCGGACCACTGCTTTCCCTCTTCTGCAGAGTCCAGAGCTGAGGAAGCGGCGGAGCTGCAGTGACAGGACCGGTGCCCCCCTAGCCTGCTGAGTCGTTCACCATGGGCCGCTTCGCCCTTCTACTCCCATCTGCCTTCGCCCTGTTGTTTTTCGGTGTTGCCTCAGCTTCTGACGTGCTCGAGTGAGAGCGGGGTGAAGCTGTGCGAGCGGGAGTTCATCCGCCCCGTGGTCATGTCCTGTGGGGGGTCCCGGTGGAAGCGCTCCTCCCCGGAGCCGGGCCAAGGCAGCACCAACCCCTACAGTGAGTACTCATGGTGGGGGGGTCTCCCCAGCTACCCTGTCTGCCCCTTTACGACCCTCACTAACTCTCTGTTTCTGCTTTTGTTTCTCTCCCTTTGCTCTCTCACCTGCTGCCCCCCGGTGTCTCATACTCTGACACGCTTTGCCTCTCCATGTCTCTCCCTCTACACGATCTGTGCTTTCCTGTGTCTCTCTCTCTCTCTTCCATGCCCTTCCTTCGTCGTGTGTTCTCCCTCTTCTTACTTCCTCTTGTCTCCTCCCAACACTTATTCTTGCTCCATCCTTTGTTTCTCCTTCACACTCTCTGTTGCATCCCGCTGTCTCTCACCCCCTTTACTTTCTCTTTCTTCTTTTCTCTTTGTTCTTTATTTCTCTTTCTCCTGTTCCCCCCCTTCTCTCCTTTCTCTCTTTAAGGTTAACGTGACGTGGCTAGCTGGCAGCCAATCCGCCCTTGCCACACTCTGGATCCGGGTGTGAGTGTTGATACTTCCGGTGATCTCGGGCCGCTGCTTTCCCTCTTCTGCAGAGTCCAGAGCTGAGGAAGCGGCGGAGCTGCAGTGACAGGACCCGCGCCCCCCTAGCCTGCTGAGCCGTTCACCATGGCCCGCTTTGCCCTTCTACTCCCATCTGCCTTCGCCCTGTTGTTTTTCGGCGTCGCCTCAGCTTCTGACGTGCTCGAGTGAGAGCGGGGTGAAGCTGTGTGGGCGGGGGTTCATCCGCACCGTGGTCATGTCCTGCGGGGGGTCCCGGTGGAAGCGCTACTCCCCGGAGCCGGGCCAAGGCAGCACCAACCCCTACAGTGAGTACTCATGGTGGGGCGGGGGGGTCTCCCCAGCTTCCCTGTCTGCCCCTTCCCGACCCTCACTAACTCTCTGTTTCTGATTTTGTTTCTCTCCCTTTGCCCTCTCACCTGCTGCCCCCCTCCCCCCGGTGTCTCATACTCTGACACGCTTCGCCTCTCCCTGTCTCTCCCTCTGCACGATCTGTGCTTTCCTGTGTCTCTCTCTCTCTTCCTCTTCCATGCCCTTCCTTCGTCGTGTGTTCTCCCTTTTCTTACTTCCTCTTGTCTCCTCCCAACACTGATTCTTGCTCCATCCTTTCTGTTTCTCCTTCACACTCTCTATTGCATCCCGCTGTCTCTCACCCCCTTCACTTTCTCGGTCTTCTTTTATCTTTGTTCTTTATTTCTCTTTCTCCTGTCCCCCCCCCCCTTCTCTCCTTTCTCTCTTTTCTCCTCAGTTTTTTAGGTCTAGGACTCCTTGGTAGTAAACCCGGCGCTCAGCTGGCGCTATACAGGGTGCAAACACTCTGATTGTCTGTATCTGGGCGTGGCGCTAAATTAGACGCAAAGGATGTCGAAACTGGAAACTGCACTGCATGTTTAACTCCCAATTTAGCATATAAAGGGAAATTATGTCGGCCTCCCCAGGAAGAGATACAGCCACAACATTTCTTCTAAATTAAAGCCCCCCATCTCCAAATTCAAGAAAGGGCTACAGAGAGACCCTAATAATTAAATAATGGACCCGCTTATTCCTCGAAACGGAGAAGCGACAGACTCTCACTCTTGAGTGAAAGCCCCTGCAGTAGTGTGACACTTTGCATCCTTGTAGCGTGACACTCAGCATCCTTGTAGCGTGACAGGGCATCCGCATCCTTGGAGTGTGACATCCCCTCCCGGCTGCGTGACAGAACCACTGCTGCAATGTGACAGCCCGGACCCCTGCACGGTGATTGTCCTTCTTTGTAGTGAGACAGTCCCACCATTGCTGTGAGAGACGGGCCTCTGGAATATGACAGCCACTGGCTGCAGCCCCTCGCCAAGGATCGAACCAGGAAGCGGCTGTGAGGTCCGTATTTAGGTTCGCGGCTGACGCTGGGGTAAAAGATGGGCGGGAGAGCGGGAGATGTGTGCGTGGGAAAGAGCGCACGGGGCGGGGGCTCAGGCGAAGCCGGGGATTCTGGCCTTGAAGCTGTGGCATGCGGGAGGGCACTGGCTCCGGCATTTCTACAGCGCGTTCCTACCTCTTGTCGAGGCCTGAAGGCGCGTTGCAGTGTGGCGGAGCAGGGATTACTGTTGCACCAAGGAGCTGTATGCAGATTGGGAATCCTGGAGATGTGGGTCATACCAGCAGGCTCTGAGTGGTGGTAGCGATTGTCATGGATCTTGTAGTGTGGGGGGTCTGTGTGTATGTGTTGGGGGGCTCTGTGTGTGGGGGGGGCTCTGTGTGCATGTGTGGGGGGGCTCTGTGTGTGGGGGGGCTCTGTGTGGGGGGCTCTGTGTGTGGGGGGGCTCAGTGTGTGTGGGGGGCTCTGTGTGGACGTCTAGGTGGATTTATTCGTCGAAGATAGGACTGGTTTGTTCGGATTTGTGCGAGAATTAGTGACGATTCTGCATTTTCCACTGAGAAATTCTCATCCGTGACAGGGTCCTGAGGTGGTGCATATGTGCGTTAGAATCATGAATGTTTAGAACTCAAGAAATACCGAGATTAAGAAATTCATCGACGATTGAAGCATTGACTTGTTAAACGGAGCTGTTGGATCCCCCAGTCCAATTCTGTGGATAAAATACATTCCACTTACCATGAATACCTAGTGTGCCCCTGGGTTTCACGGTTCTGTCCTGATGAAGACCCCGGTGTAAGGTGTTAACTACGCCTACGGTTGTAGCTTGGGGGTCGAAACGTCGACGGCTACTTTTTCTTTCATATCAGTGGACGCCACCACTAATTAGGATATCAAGTATCAGCGTCTTACACATGTTTATTGACTAATAATATTCTGGGAAATTAGTTGTCCCAAGCTTGGCTCAGGGATCTGAAGCCAACCCATTTTGTATGCCTAATTTGCCAATTTCTTTGTCACTTTAACTGTTTATTCTTGCACCACTTTTTCTAATCACTATTTCACTCCACCCTCTCATTCTCCTTGGGGCACTATGGAAAAATGTTATAACTGTGTTTCTAATGTGAATTTGGTTTAGCCCATTGTGATCAAATAGCAATGTGCTCCGATGGCTTTATATTGTGAATCAAAGTAACTAAATTATACCACGTTTCACCGGGACCCTCTTTTCTGTACTACTGTGTGTGTGGGGGGCTCTGTGTGTGGGGGCTCTGTGTGTGTGTGGGGGGGGGTATGTGTGTGTGGGGGACTCTGTGTGTGTGGGGGGCTCTGTGTGTGTGTGGGACTCTGTGTGTGTGTGTGGGGGGGCTCTGTGTGTGGGGGGCTCTGTGTGTGTGTCGGGGGGGCTCTGGGTGTGTGTGTGGGGGGCTCTGTGTGTGTGTGTGGGGGGCTCTGTGTGTGGGGGGGCTCTGTGTATGAGTGGGGGGCTCTGTGTGTGGGGGGGGCTCTGAGTGTGGGGCTCTGTGTGTGTGGGGCTCTGTGTGTGTGTGGGGCTCTGTGTGTGTGGGGCTCTGTGTGTGTGTGGGGGGTCTCTGTGTGTGTGGGGCTCTGTGTGTGTGGCTCTGTGTATGTGTGTGGCTCTGTGTGTGTGGCTCTGTGTGTGTGTGGAGTGCTCTCTGTGTGTGTGGGGCTCTGTGTGTGGGGGGGGCTCTGTGTGTGGGGGGGGCTCTGTGTGTGGGGGGGGCTATGTGTGTGGGGGCTCTGTGTGTGTGGGGGGGGCTCTGTGTGTGTGGGGGCTCTGTGTGTGTGGGGGGGGGCTCTGTGTGTGTGGGGGGGGCTCTGTGTGTGTGGGTGGGGCACTGTGTGTGTGGGGGGCTCTCTGTGTGTGGGGGGGCTCTGTGTGTGTGGGGGGCTCTGTGTGTGTGGGGCTGTGTGTGTGTGGGGCTGTGTGGGGGTCTCTGTGTGTGGGGCTGTGTGTGTGTGGGGCTCTGTGTGTGTGGGGGGCTCTGTGTGTGTGGGGGGCTCTGTGTGTGGGTCTCTGTGTCTGTGTGTGTGTGTCTCTGTGTGTGTAAATGTAAATGTAAATGTGCTGGATTTGTAAAGCGCACGGCTGCCCGTAAGCGTCCCGGCGCTTGCTTAGGGAACCCGTCCTGGTATTCCCCTGTGAGAAACCCCGGCAGGGTGTTCACAAGGTGAAAGCCAGGCATCCCGCCGCAAGGGGCCGTAGTGGAGATTAAGCAAGCTATTGCCCAGAGTCGCAGAGTGTGACCCCGTGAGTTGAGTAGGCACCAGAGCGAGAATTGTCGAGTCCGTGGAATTTTGAGCCCGAGACCCGCCGAGGCGGGGAATCGAACCCTGGTCCACGGTCGATCTCAGCTTCCGGGTCTGCCGCCTCTAACCACTGAGCCACGCTTCTCCACAAGAAGTGTGTGTGTCTGTGCGTGTGTGTGTCTGTGTCTGTGTGTGTGGCTCTGTGTGTTTGTATGTGTGTGGCTCTGTGTAGGTGGCTCTGTATGTATGTGTGGGTGGCTTTGTGTGTGTGGCTCTGTGTGGGTGTAAATGCAATAGGTCATGCATTTCATTTCATAAGGCTTTATTCGGAACAAGAAAATATGTCCATAAAAGCACACATAATGATTAAAACAGATCACAGTTACAGTACAATTACATAAGTGATTAGACAATCAATGTCAAAAGGAAAACATAATATACAGGCGGGGACAGAATAAATATTTAAAAACTCATGCTTTTCCTGACACTAATTGCTTTAAGCAGGAAAGTAGCAGTAAAAAAACAAACATCAGGATGGTGCAAGTTAAAAAGCAATTTCATAGAGTCATGAACTGTCCTAACACCAAACTTGACGGAAATAGGTTTTAAAAAGGTTTTACGAAAATTCCCATACAATTGACACAGCAGAAGAAATTGCATAGTGCTTTGTGCAGAGATATTGTCACACGGGCAGGGGCCAACAGGGTGCTTATTCAGGGAAGGGAAAGCAACCAGGTTATGCACAATCCCCATCCTTAACCTTGTTAAAAAAAACTGATGGGAAACTCTGGTCGCTTGGGTCAAGTATGGTTGATAGCCCGCTATTTCATTCATACTGCTGTAAAACACACAGGTAGATAACTTGCCTTCATTACAGGTCCGCCTCTCTGATTTACAGTTCAAAAAGATATTCTTCATTTCAGGCTTAGAAAAGTCTGCAGCCCCATATCGATCAGTAATTATATTAAGGCCATAAAACTCCTGAAAGCTGTTGATGATATATTTAATCCAAGGAATCTTTAAATGGTAATCAACAGTGAGACAGTCATTAATGATAACTCTAGTTAGAGATGACTCTTCTTTCAGCAGGTCATGCATTTGCGAGTGATTAAGCTATTGGCATTGTAAATGACAATGCCATTTATTTAACGATTAAGCTATTGGCAATGTAAATGACAATGCCATTTATTTATGATTTAAACAAAAAAAAATGTCATGAGCAATGCCAATAGCTCTACCTTTAATAATGCCGACACCATTGCATTGTAAATGCTTGTTTAAAAGTTAGTTTGGTGGAAAAAAATTCTCCATTTGCTATTATGCAAGCAGCAACAATGATGCAAAATCCATGTGCTCCCATTTTGCATCTGTGCAAAACGACGTAGAGTACAGAGGTCTTAGAACTCTTTAATGAATCAACACAACATATTGCTGCTGTTGTAAAATGCAAACAGTTTCGAAAGCCGATAGATTTTTGTTTGCTTCAGAAGAGTCTATCGCACAACTGTGTGCACGTGGTCACTAGCCGTCCCAGGCCACGTTGCTCTGTTGCCTCGGGAAACATGGGTTTGCAATAGCATATGCATACATTTACTTTAGCACGGTGCATTTTCTATCAGTGCGATAAAAAATAAAAATAAAAAAGGTGAAAGTTTATGTCCAACAACTTCAAAAGAACATCCCCTACTTCATATGTTCTCATAAAATGCAAACTCATTCTCTCTGCAAGAAATCTATTCACCGTTCTGCCTTTGGGCCTTTTCTCTGAAAGACAAGGCCCCCAGGCTTTGTTTACACAAAGCGTTTACTCAATCATTGAGGTGACTTAATAAACACTTAAGTAGGCGCACACCATAGTCATGCAGATGGCTTGGTTTTGAAGAGTCTTGTTTTCAAGGTGCAAGAGCGGGCCTTCTGTTTGTGATGAGCGAGTTAAAAGGGGGGGCTCAAAGAGAAAAGGCTGACGGGGCAATGGAAAAGGTGTGATCTTCAGAATAAAATAAGGGCTTCATTTAAACAGGGGTGGTTACGCTCAAAGCACTAGGGGTAGGCTTATGCAGCCTTTTATTTGGCACACTGTCAAAGACTGCCGATAAAGCTTATTTGGCATGACACTTAAACTTTTTTCCAGCCTTCTTTTGACTAACTTTCCAATCAACCTTTTGAAAAAGGGAGAGTAAAAACTTTAAATAAACACCAGAAATGGAAGATAAATAAACGTTTTTCTAAGTGCCAAGCAAGCTTGGCACGGTTTCAACCGAAATCCCTCGAGGACCCAAGCTCTCTCTTGCTCTCCCTTCTTCCCCTCTTTTGTGATAATGCTTTAAAGATTTTTGAATGGCCGAGTTTATTCCCACTGCAAACACTACTATTTACAAGGTCAAGTGTATCAGCACTCGACGCAGCTTAAAGTGTAATTATTTATCTAAGGGCGTTTGAGTGTAGATCAGCAGCCCTGGCAGAACACCAGACATCAGCCCACAAGCACAACATCTCTTGACAACAATATCACAAGCCCGTGCTGTTTACTCGGGGGCTTTCTTGCAGCGCCATGCCTCTTCTGCAAACATGTTACGGACGCGACTGTTTTTTATATACATTATTTGTTGCTGCATTCTGAAACCCACCTAATCTTTGTCCACAGCACCGCCAGAAAAGCACATATACAGAGTGACTGCCATATATATTCGTAAATATCTATTAAAACACACAACGCAAATTTAGATCAAAGGGTTTTCCATTCGTCCACCTCTCGAGTTTCAATAACAAACATTGAAAATGCAATAGGTCTCGCCTTTAATTAAGTTAAAGCCATTTCGTGCTAGATGTAGGTAATTCTCATTTACCGACTCTAGAATACCGAATTTTACCGATTCGGTATTCTAGATTCGGTAAATGAGATGTAGTTAAAAATTCGGTATTTTTTACCGAATTTGTAGGATTCGGTAATTACCGAATCGGTATTTACCAATTCGGTAATTGTCATTGATTCCTATGGGCCTTGAGGCCCATAGGAATCAATGTCAATTACCGAATCGGTAAATACCGATTCGGTAAAAATACCGAATTTGCAAGGGGGACAGGGTGTCACTTTGATACCCTGTTGCACCCCTGATTCTGGGTTGTGTGCCATGTAACACACATACATGCTCTTAGGGCATGTATGTGTGCCACATGGCCACATGACACACATACATGCCCTAAGGGCATGTATGTGTGTCACATGGCACAGGTGTACATGAACAGATGTGCATGTACACAGGAATTCGTTTTTTACCACCAAATAATATTTGGTGGTAAATAACTAATCGGTAAGGGCCTGTGGCACTGATTACAGTGCCACCTACATGTAGATTTACTGATTCGGTAAATATACCGATTCGGTATTTTACCGAATCAGTAAATTTACAGAATCGGTAAATATACCGATTTGTCACATTTTCAGGCCCCTACATCTCCACCTGCAAATACCGGTCGGTAACGGCCGAAATCGGCCGTTACCGACCGGTATTTGCCTTCCTACATCTGGCCCTAGGTTTGCTAATGGTATTGTATAGCAAAGCAAATGGCTTTAATTTAATTAAAGACGAGACCTATTGCATTTGTAATGCTTGTTTTCTTATGCTTTACCATGATTTTTGTAACATATGTAATTTGTAACCTTGTAACCCACAGATCCTCATCTAAAGTGCTCTGATACCTCCGGGTCTAGCCAGCGGTATATAAAACTCGTCAAATAAAATAAATAAATGAGCACATGGCAAGAAATCAAAAAAAGTGATGTGTTAGTACTGCTATTTCATTGCTTTTATGCTGCACTTCCCTCCTGGGTTGATGCAACAACGTCATCTTGAGTTCCACTCCCAAAACTATATAAGAGTTTTCTTATTTTCTCAAACAGGAACTGTACCACATTATCCCTAACCAAAACAACGGTGCACCCTCCCAGAGAAATACCTGCCACAAATTAGGCCACTTCGAGAAAAAATTATTTTAAGAACTATTTTATTTTATTTTATTTTATTTGACGAGTTTTATATAGCGCTGGATAGACCCGGAGGTATCAGAGCGCTTTACATGAGGAGCTGTGAGTTACAAGGTTACAAATTACATATGTTATAAAAAGCATAGAACTATTATATTAAGAATAATCATCTTCCATCTGTACTAGGAATTCGCTATCCAAGGGCATATCTGCAAAACCAACTGGTGTCAAAGGTGTCAAACAGCATAGAGCCCTTTATCAGTCCACTCAGGAAGCATATAGTTTCTCACAGAACTCTGAGTGCAGGTCAATGCCAGGCCATCAAGACCTATTATGGATTCTTCTATTGGTGCAGCAACAGCCAATTTGCTAATTGGTGCACAATCGGATTTTTTTCTAAGCATAAACGGAATAAATAGTTTACCGTTAGCTCCAAAAAAAGAAGTTTGACTCTCAACTGTCCTTCTTCGGTGGCCACCCTTTGGTGATGTGTACACTAATTTTCCTCAAACATGCATCCTCAACATACACATCCAGCCATTCTTTCTTGGAAACAGCCTCCTCCATTTTCCTTACATATGATGTTATTACCCCGGAAAACGGTAATGCTACAAAGGGATGCATAGAGAAAAGTGGCAACCCTAGATATTTAGAAGGAAAAGAGCAAGGAACTCAGAGATGGGGAGAGCCGGTGGGCACCAAAGATGGAGTCAACAAGCTTCAAAGCTTTCAGAATAATCTGTTTTAGGATAATTTTCTAGTGGCTTTGTTATTAAAATTAAACTAGGAGCATTGGTTCAAATACGTGGTTGACAAAATTTTTAGTATAAAATTGACTAAACTCACTTTCACGTACTAGACGAAAGCACTGGACAAAATTCATAATATATGAGCCCCGTGTAGTGTTCCGTCTCAATGGGCGCCGTTTCCCCATGGAGAAAAGGAACCTGACATCTGTGCACTCGTCCCCAAAGTCGGTGGTAACAGCCATGTTGGTTTTCACTCTGCAACGGGAGTTACAAACGGGCGGTCTTAATGCGGACCTCCTACTGCCACAGCATAAACAGTTGTTGCCGACCGCTCTTCTTTATGCAGGATGGTGTTTGAGAACGGATGGCACAGCTGCTCTGGCCTCCCCTGCTGAGTTTTGGGGGCGGGAGAGGGGGTGTCTTGTGAGTCCCCCAGCCACCATTTTGTGTTCACAAGCCAGTGAGGCCAGCCCCCCTGTATTTACTGGGGCCTGTGCACTTCGTTTTTCGGCCAGCAGGGGGAGTAAAGCTTTCTTCAAACAGTATTGTTAGATTTCGAGTTAGTGAAGCCTTTACCTGCAGAAGTCCAAAGTTGTGGATTGAGCCTGTCCGTCTCCTAGGAGATTCTGAACAAGAGAAGCAGCTTCCAACTCCCTGGCCAGCAAACCTTGTCTGAGGTCGCTGGGACCTTATATGGTCTGCTAGTGGTTGGCACATGTGTACACTGATTGGTGGTTGTATCTGGTGTTTCTATTGGGTTAGGATTAATGTCCTCATTGGTTGGGTATTTGAGGGTTCTGATTGGTTTCTCGGTCTGTGATTCAATCATTGTAGGGTTGGGGCTAGGGCTAGGGTTAGGATTTCTATTGGAAGTAGGGACTAGGGGTACCTATGTTATTGGTTGTTGGGAGTAGGGTGGGACTAGGGCTAGGGTTAGACCTTTAATTGGAAGTAGCTATTTAGGGCTTCTGGTGTGATTGGCTGTTGGACCAGTTGTGGGACTAAGAGTAGGGTTAGGCTTTCTATTGGAAGTAGGGACTAGGGCTACCTGTACCATTGGCTGCTTGGACTTGGGTTGGGACTAGTGGTAGGGCTAAGGCCTTTATTGGACGTAGAGATCAGGGTTTTTGAACTGATTGGGTGCTTGGACTAGGGCTAAGATTGGCTACGAGGTCCTGGTCTCCTATTGGTTCTAGATGTTAGGGCTAGTGTTGTGGTTGGATAGTGTTAGGGCTAGGGTTCCCATTGGCTGAAGGGGTCACCTGATTACTAGGGCTACAAAAAAGGCCAGGCTTAGGGCGTCTCAGCCCGGGCATCGAGGCTAAGGGCAGAGAGGACAAGGGTAGTTGCCTGTTTGAGCCTGTTAAGGGCGGAGAGGACAAGGGTAGTTGCCTGTTTGAGCCTGTTAAGGGCGGAGAGGACAAGGGTAGTTGCCTGTTTGAGCCTGTTCAAGACTGGTCGGGACTAGGGCCAGAAATGCTGCCCTTTGTCTCATTTAACAATACCCAACCCACACCATCCACATCTATGTACCTTCCATGTACTTGGATCTGTGTGTCTGTTACTTTTCTCCTGAAAAAGCATATCCAATGCACTACCTTATTTCTCATCCTGTGCTTCTATCAATATATTTAATCTAAATATACCTACTTTCTTTATGTATCTATATACTTTCAATGTACTTATGGATCTATATATTTACCACTTTCTTCAATTTAGCATTTCCAATGCACTAGCCTATTTCTCAGCCTATACTTCGCTCTATATATCTTCTAGCCCAACCTTCTGACTCATCTAAAACTTCTTTCTACTACTCCTTCTAATGCACTACCCTATCTCTCATCCTATACATCTATCAATATATCCTCTACATCCACTCTCTCATTTATCCCAAACCTCATACCACTACTATGATCGCCAAAATAACCCTTTCTAGACTCTCTCCTGCTCTAACCCTCCTTGCATCATCTGACACCTCTTTTTACTACACCGATCCCCTAAAACAAACCTTTGTAAACTCTCCCCTCTGACTCCTTCCCTCCAAAACTCCTTTTTACTCATCCAAAAGCCTCTTCCTACTGCTAAGACCATAAAAAAAATCCTTCCCTCTTTTATCCCTCCACTATCCTTTTCAATCAAAATTAACAGACTAACATGTTCACTTCTCAAATTCCATATTCCATATTCAACTATACTAATATACTGCCCAAATAACTGAATAACATATCTACTACTCAAATTACTTCATATTTATACTATACTAATTTTCAACACTAATCCTTTATGGGTACTCGCCAGAAAAGCGCTTCAACACCCATCAGGGGTAACGGGTGCTATATGAATGCAAATCTTTCTTCCCCTTTTATCCATCAGCTATCCTTCTCACTCCAAGTAACAGACTAATATCCACCACTGAAATTACCTCATATTTCACCATATTAATTCACCACTAATCCTTTATAGGCTTCCTGAATAGCATGCGTCAACAAGCGAGCGATAAATAAATACAAACCTTTGTCCTCCTCTATCCTTCTGCTATCATTCCAAATCCAAATAACTGACTAACCTATCCACCACTTACAATGTACTTGCATGTTTCACTATACTAATTCAACACTAATCCTCTATGGGTCCCGGAGTAGCGTACTACCTGCCGAAAAAGCGCTTCGACGCCTCGTCAGGGGTAGTAAGCGCTATATAAATGCAATTACAATACACTCCCCTCCTGTGAAAGTGAAAGTGCAGTGTGTGCCTTGGTTCACCCACTGACCGTCACCTGCCCAGCTGGACCTTGGGCACAGTTTCTCCCCTTCTCCCTGTCTCGCCCACCCCCCTCTTTGTATTTCTGACGCTTTGCCTTTGCCCTGTCTCCTTTCTATCCACCCTTCTGACTGATGCCCGTTGGAGCTTCCTTTGAGAGCTATAGGGGAAACTGGCTTTGGACTATCTCCCTGGCCGCCACATACCCATTCGGTCTTTGGGCTGACTTTCCCTCGTCTCTTATCCCGTCTTCCCCCGTCCTCTCCCTTCTCACAACCCCTCTCTCCCTTCCCTCTCTACTTGTCTCTCCTTCTCCCCTGTTATTGTCTCATTTATTTGATGTAACGTGAAATTGTTATTATTGTTCTAACTTTGCTGACCTTATGTAAAGCGCTCTGATACCTACGGTTCTAGCCAGCGCAATATAAAACTGTTGAAATAAATAAATAAAATAAATCACAAGAAAAACTCACAGAGTGACTGGGTGGGAAAAGTTGGAATGACTAGACACTAAAAGTAGGAGCGTTTCAGTGTGCATAATTTAGATGTAGGTCAAAAAGAAAGTTTTTAGTCTTTTACAAAAAGTAGCAACACCCCTCTTATTTTACCCTCTGCTCAAAGGTGACTGATGCACCAATAGCCCAAACACACTCTTCTATATCCAAATGTGTGTGTATTTATAATAATTGTCACAAACCACTTTTTTGAAATGATAATTTTGTAGCCTTATTATTCAAAACCAATGTACACTATAAATTGATACACTTACTGTGGGTGAATGATGATTGTCACATTGAGCCAGCACTGCCACGTACAGCTCGTTGTGTTGCTCGGTAGACCTTCAATAGACATGGTCTGTAATTTGTCACAGTGTTTTTAGCATCTTTCTTCTCCTCATTATATTCCTCCTGCACCTTCCAAGCAGATTTCCAGCTTTTTCTCCCTAGCCAGACTCTATTTACATAGAAGGTGAAATCAAAAATGATACAAATCTTTTAACAGGCACCCACAAATACTACTGTCCTACCTAGCTAGATTCTCCACTTCATGTCCTTTTACGTACCTGAAATGTCCATCATAAATATAGCATTGCACCTCCTTCATGCCCGAGATAGCCAACATTACGTATGCATTGCCACAATACGGCATGGAAGGGCTGCTGGTGTTATGTGAGAAAGTCAGAATTGTACCAAGAATGCCCAGAAGAAGCCACTATTCAGAGAAACTCTGCATATCGCAAAGAATGCCCACAAATACGCCACTGGCAGCCCACTGTGTTACAGGGACCCATTAGCAAAAGATGAGACCCACTAATACCGCCAACCTGTGACCTGTTACACTCCAGTCGGCAAAACACACACACACGCACGTCAGACAAATATATACATATAGCGGCGATTCCATACCCTCCTCCTGGCCTGGTGGTCTGTGGTCTTCCTGCACAAGGTTAACTGTGCAGAAGAAAGGATAGGCAACAGTTATCATGATTGACAGCTTCTGATTGTCCAGCCAAATCCCTGCCTGAGGGAGGGATGAGCAGTTGCCTTAGTCTAAGTAAGGGCTCCTCGCACGGGCTAAGGAAGGGCCTCTCTAACAGGTGAACCTGCAGCTTTTTATGGACATGCAAATTGCCTATAGAAGGTGGGGTGCGGGTCAGACACCCTGCTTCTGCATTCATGTGCAAGAGAGTTAATAAGCTGATGACCTGAGTTCAGGCCCTCACCTCTGCTAATGAGTACCCTGAGTGGTGGTTAGGAAGTGGAGGAAGGTCTGACCTCACACCCTGATACTATGGCCAGCCGCCACTAGTGTTCTCATTGACCTTACCCGTTCTGCCAAAAAAGAGCATGGCATGTCTGGATCCACCCACAGCTGTTGAATAAATGAACACAATTCTTAAGAGTTTCCTGACTCTGGAAAACTATGAACATCCCTTCTTACCTCAACCAGATGTTTCACTTTCACCACACCCCTTTCCATAATGATTGTGTCTCTTACAGCATACACTCATCATTATAATTGTCTCTGATCTCCTCTAAATCCCTTTTACATTTTTCCTAACTACTTTCCAAACCACCATCTTCCACACTAGCTCCGCAATCGTCCTGGGCAGTGGGCACACTCTAGTTCGGGAGTCCTAGACCTCGGCGATAGAAAAGGGATGCTTTAGTGTAGAGAGTAATGCAGCAAATGAAAATAGTTCCTAACATCCAAACTAGGAAGCGCAGTGGTCTGCACACCTACCCTGGTACTCGAACGACCACATTCTAGACCAGATTGGTGATTGTATCAGAGCACACTCTAAATTTTGGAACACACCAAATAGCTTGAAATTATCTATCTTAAATTGTGGAATAATAGCCTTTTTAACCCTTCAAACTGTGTGATGCAAACATTGCAGTATTTTCCTTACCTTTCGCAAATTGTGCCTGAACAGCTCTCAGACCAACTGAACTTGCATCTCCTGGCAAAACGGACTGTTGACTAAGTGTCTAAGGTTAAAGTGCCTGCGTACAACAACCCCTTTCCTAAACCAAATGCACGCTCTTCATTAAAACTATGGTGCTTATTTACAAGCCCCTTGCGCCACCAGTGCGACTTTTTTTATATGGGAAAAAATGACGCATTTGCGGGACCAGGGGCTTGTACATAAGCCCCTAAATGTGGTACATGTACTTACTTTTTCAGTGGTACTCTAAGTACAGCAAACCATAAACAAATCCTGAAAGCACTGACATAATTGGAAAACAAGCATTTACAATGCAATAGGTCTCGCAGCATTAAAGTTTGAGTTATTGGCATTGTGTAGGACAATGGGTTGCATAAATATTTTAGAAAACTTTGAATTGGTGAGCAGTGAGAGTGTGTGCAAGAGTATGCTGTTCTTGAAAGCAGTGTGGTAGAGAGTGCAGGAATTTGGATGACCTGAGCAATGTGGATGATGCACCTCACGCACGGGGCTGACGCAGTTATTATTCACACAGCTCTGATGATGCACCTCAGGCATGGGCTCACAGCTGTTATTATTTACACAGCTCTGATGATGCACCTCAGGCACGGGCTCACAGCTGTTATTATTCACACAGCTCTGATGATGCACCTCACGCACGGGGCTGACACAGTTATTCACACAGCTCTGATGATGCACCTCAGGCACGGGCTCACAGCTGTTATTATTCACACTGCTCTGATGATGCACCTCACGCACGGGCTCACAATTGTTATTCACACAGCTCTGATGATGCACCTCACGCACGGGGATGACGCAGTTTTTATTTACACAGCTCTGATAATGCACCTCAGGCACGGGTTCACAGCTGTTATTATTCACACAGCTCTGATGATGCTCATGCACGGGCTCACAGCTGTTATTATTCACACAGCTCTGATGATGCACCTCAGCACGGGGCTCACAGCTGTTATTATTCACACAGCTCTGATGATGCACCTCAGGCACGGGCTCACAGCTGTTATTATTGACACAGCTTTGATGATGCAACTCACGTACGGGGCTGACGGAGTTATTATTCACACATCTGTGATGATGCACCTCACGCACGGGGCTGACGCTGTTATTATTCACACAGCTCTGATGATGCACCTCAGGCACAGGCTGACAGCTGTTATTATCATACAGCTCTGATGATGCACCTCAGGCACGGGCTGACGCAGTTATTATTCACACAGCTCTGATGATGCACCTCCCGCACGGGCTCACAGCTGTTATTATTCACACAGCTCTGATGATGCACCTCACGCACGGGCTCACAGCTGTTATTGTTCACACAGCTCTGATGATGCACCTCACGCACGGGGCTTACGCAGTTATTATTCACACAGCTCTGATGATGCACCTCACGCACGGGGCTGACTCAGTTATTATTAACAGCTCTGATGATGCACCTCGTTCCCACCAGGAGGATGGGTTCCACCCACCCCCCACTGAACTAATCGTGGATGCTAAATAGTACAGATAGAAGTTAGCCATCCCTAGGCCCCCTTCATACAAATCATGCTGACAAATGTATAAGTCTAAACAGGTTCTGAAATCATGCCACAAAAGGGAAATGGCCATGGAATAGCAAAATGATTAAACCACTGTAAGCATCAGATACACAAGTTGGAGGAGAGAAATTAAAATGCCTCACTGGAGAGAAAAAGGGTGGGTGGCTAGTGTGCAATGGTTACTGAACATTATATCTGTGTTACTCACAAACTGCACAACCCTTCTTCCAGCCAATCGAGTCTCCAAAAACTTACGTAAAGTACACAACTTTAGAGGTTTTTTCAAAGCAGTTTAGAAACATCTGCTCTAAAATTGTCCTGACTTGATAATATTCTAAGCAATAGCGCATACTGCTGGGATAATTTATTACGTCACAACTTCATAAAGAGTAGTTAATTAAAAAGCGTGCAGCAGCAATCCAAATTAAAACAAATTGACAACCCTAGTCGGTCAGGCAAGTCCTATTGGCTTTATCAATGCTTGTTCAGTAATTTCTTATTGCTGAAATTTGGCAAGAAAGCTATTTCATCACTAATCCCACCACACGAAGGTGTTCAATACAGATATTAGAGTGGCTGGTGGGGCGTGCAAAGCAATATGGTCGTTTCAAGTAGAATTTTACAATAATTAACAGTGTCACTAAGGCCGGGATGCTGCAAGGAAGGTAGCATAGGCTTCTGCTGGGCAGGAGAACTTTCTGTCTGCCTCCCTTGGCACTCTACCCTACCCTCCTCCCTTGGCACTCTACCCTACCCTCTCTCCGGCTTGTTTACTTCAGGTCAGTCCCCAAACACCTGCTCTCACAGCCTCCATCAGGATTTGGAAGACTATTAGCTGCGTGTGCATAAGGATAAATAAAAAAGGTAAACATTTGAGATTCGTGTCCTCCTGGCAGCAGGAGGCTGTAACAGCCTCTCCTTATGATTATTATGTGTTTCCACCTTCACACCCCTCACCCAGCTAAGGGTTGTAATGTACATCATCTTGCTGGCAAAAAAATAAAATGTTTCCTTGGGGGTTGGCATCAGGAGCGTAAACTAAGGTTTTTAAGGCATATATAATTTGTCAGTCAGTTCTTCGGGCTGGTTTTGCAGTATTTGGTGGCGCGTCATGAAAATGGTTGATATCGGTGTATACTGCCCAGTCTTTTCCTCAAGTCACACACCTCTTTATATCACATAACCTAACAGGCATATGTGTAGGACGCACACTCACCCGAGGGGTCTCTTTGCACTGTTTGCATATAACAGATGTTTCGCTTTTCCTAACACATTGGTTCTCATGTTATCAACCTCAGAAGGATAAAAGGCTGAGTGGCCCATTGGAATTTAAGCACAACAATAAGGAATAGCCAGGGAGTCACTTTATGACACTAGCAAGACTCATCAGTCCCAAGACTTTAAGAACTGCATTTTTCAAAAGTTAAGAAGGATTCTGTTTTCGCTGTTGTTGCGCCAGTGTGTATGTCCATCATGGCTGGCAGGAGAACACGGAGCTCAGGCAGCGTTAAATAGTGCCGGTCCTTGCAGTGCTGCACACTGACAGTGAAGTTATGGCAAAAGACTAACAGTGGCAGGTTCATCCTAATTAGTAATCGATCAATCCATAAATAAAGAAGTGGCGCAGGAATGCGGGGCTTTTCTCATGAGCCCATAAGCAGGGACCGCCGAACACCAAGGCTGTCTGATCTTGATGCCACATTGTGCCCACCTTCACTTGCCATTCAACTCTCTCTTGTGCCATGGTTTTCATCCCTGTTTTCTTCCTTCTTCATGGTTTTCCTTTATGTTTTTTACTCATCCTGTCTTACCTTTCTCACTCTGGCTGGGGGTCAAAGTCCGATCATGAAAAAAAAAGACCCGGGCTCCAAAGCAAAGTGTTAGTGCCCATCCAATTAACCACCGCAGAAATTAAGCCCCGGGCACCACGCAGTGCTGAACACTGGCAGTGGAGTTATATAAAAGGACCATTATTCACTGGTCGGTCATTAGTCTTCTAAAGACTGCCAGTCACTGGCACCACCTCCATGCAGATGTAACACACATTCTAACAAAAGTCAAAGCGGACACGGAAAATGAATTGCCTATATGCGCTGCTTGGAACCTCGAGGCACTGGGTAACGTTTATTTACTATCAGTGATAATGCCTCACCGAACTGCATCGAATGGCACTTCTTGCTCAGCTGAAGGCTAGCGTTGCGTTTACCTTCATTCCCCACGGCTGCTCGGTACCATAACGGTGACACCAGCTTTTTCACAATCTGCAAGACTTGAATTATCGCTAGTTACAAAGACAAGACACCAGCTGCGCCGCTTCTAATTCCAACAGGTTTATCATTGCAGGGCCTTGTGGGCTGACGAGACAGCACAGAGAGGCTGCAGAAAAAGTCGAGCTCCCTCTCACATTGAGCCTGGGAAGCAAATAAACAATAATAGAGTGCTCGCCAAGACGTGATGGACCCTAAGGGTTGGCGGCTGCCCTGCATGGGGCAAAACAAGCCTGGGCACGTGAAGCTCACAAACAAAAAAAGTGAAAGCTCATTTAAAACCAGTTATAAGTATTTGCATTTGGCAAAAATAGTAACAGCAGATTTCAGTTAAGGCCCAGTGGTGAAATAAGCTGGTGATGCTTGCACACCTTACCCGATTCACAGGCTCCCTTCTGCGTCTAGAGGGTGGGTCTCCACCTTCATTTGCTACACATTGTCATAGGCCCTTCCATCGCTGCCACACACCTTGGAAGTCAGCTTGCACTGGCAGTGGCACACGCCCTTGGCCGTGCGCTTCCCTGCTGGGTGCTTGCACTGAAGACTGTCCCCACACAGCGGGTCCTCTTTACGGCGCAGACGAGACAGCAGTTGCAGCGGTTCGGGCACGTAACTGCTGGGGCAGTTGGAACTTGGGCATCTGGAGACATCACATCATAGGAGAACATGCTGAGGCCTAAAGGGTCCGCCGCACACTGCCCTGTGATCGCGGCAACAAGTAGGCACACTAACATGTTGGCATGTGCTGATTTCAGCATCGACATTTTTTAAAACTAAATAAATAAACATAACATTTACAAGAATGATGAAAGATGTGCAGTTCGGCTCAACTAATAACCCTCTATTGTGTGGTTTAGTCAAAATAGTAAAAAGTGTACAGACAAGCTCACATGCACTCTGAGGCCTGCCACTCTCCCCTGCCTAGAAATACAAGACGTGCGTGCGCACTGAGAATAACGAAACCTATCGTGGGGCGGGACTTCCGTCTTGTGAAGCCCGCGCCCATGGAGTGCCTGGCCAGAGGAGCAGCGGTGACGCAGGGGCTCCCATGCCCGAGGGAGAGCCCCGCGGAGGCTGTAGATGTCCGGAGTGACGGTAAGGTAAGTGGGCCTTACGGGGGGGGGTGGGGGGGATGGCGGGTCTCGGTGCGCTTGTTTGTGTGTGCGAGTATGTGTATGTGTGCGACGGCAGGGGGGGGCTCGGTGCGCTCGTGTGTGTGTGTGCGCTCGTGTGTGTATGTGTGCGGCGGCGGGGGGTGTCTGTATGTGTGCGTGCGTGTATGTGCGCTCGTGTGTGTATGTGTGCGGCGGCGGGGGGGTGTCTGTATGTGTGCGTGCGTGTATGTGCGCTCGTGTGTGTGTCTCTGTGTTTGCACATGCGTGCAGGAGGAGGTGTGGCTGCGTGTGTGTTGGAGCTTCCCAGGAGACAGGAGATGGCCACAGCGTGCGCGTTTTCGCGCGCGCGGCCCGCTCCGATCGCCTTTTGGGAGATGCGCGTGACCAGGTCCTATCTCCTGGAAAGCGGAGTCAGTGACAATAGGTCTCTGGCGAGACCGCGCTTTTGCGCGGTTAACGCCACGAGACCTAAAAAGAGCAGTAGTGATCTTTGTCCTTTTGCAGTGGAGCCTCAGAAATAGCACAATACATTTATCTCAGGTTTGATCATTTCAGATGTTAAATTGCATCCTAAATATTCAAGGCCTCATTTACTATATTTTGACGCATGACAGCGCATAAAGCCTTCCTGCTGAGATGCCCTGTGTCAAAATAAAAGGGCAGGAATGCACCATATCTACAAGATACAGCGCATTCCTGTCCTCTCTTGCGCCGGCGCACAAACAGCACCATGCGTCAACGCAGACACCCGTACGCCATGGTGCAGGGGTGCCTGCATTGCAGGGATGATTGTTGTTGTGCAGGAAGGGGCATCTTTCTGCACAAAAACAATTATTAAGACTCCTATGTGTGCTGCAAAATGCAGAACACACACAAAGAGCAAAGAACAAGGGGCCTCATTTACAAGAAACTGATGCATCGGCATCAATGCATCAGTTTCCTTGAGCCTTCCACAAATGTCCTTGCGACACCATGGATGCGCTGTATTTATAATACAGGGCTCCATGGCACAAGGATTAACAGATGCGTCAGAAATTCTGAAACATCTGTAGGCGCAAAAGTGACGAATTGCTGAAGTTGGTCGTAAAACTGACGCAACTCCAGCATTTCGCCAGTATACATAGGAATGGCCCATTGTAAAAGCCCTGATTCATTCCTTAAACCTGGTCTGAGGAGGCGTAAAGATTTTGACACAGTGATGTCGTAGACTGATGCAGAGAAATGTTTTACATTTCCCTGCAGCAGTTCTACATGGCTTTTCTGCATGGGAATGCCTACCCTGCATACATTCTACCTTGTCCAGGTATAATGTGACGCAGGGCTCTACAAACTGATGCATTGGACCCAATGCGTCAGTTTATAGATATGGTGCAGTGTTGCACACTGATTGCGCCGCCACTGCGTCAAAAAAAGTGACACATCAGCGGCGCAAAGGGGCTTGTAAATGAGGTCTGAGAAGAAATAAAAGTATTGCACCTCGTTGCGCCACTCTTACAGCTCCCCTGGGGAAGTGTAGGATTCTAACATATCCCCAAGTTTACGACAATTTGTAAATATGGGAATGTGTCAGGTTCAATGGGTGTTGCATGGGAACATCCACAGCAACACCCATGGAACTAAGAGTAATGTGTAAAAGGGGCCCATATGTACAAGGCTATGAATTCTCAGGCCGGGAGACTTTACAGGGGCTTGTAAATATGGGCAGGCACACTGCGTCGCTGGCGCGTCAGAAAAAGTGATGCAGCGGAGGCACAATGGGTTTGTAAATAATCTCCTCAGTTCCCAAAGGGAAAAAAATCACCTGTTTCTTTCTTTGCTGTAATACCAAGGTTTTTTACCATGCGCAAAACATCACACAAAAAGTGCCTATGTTCTTTCATTATTGTCTTGAAAAGTGGAGATATCAACTATAACATGTGTAGTTGTAAAGTGCATGTTCAGACAAGTATTGGGTCTCTTGGCGCTGAAATAACAGATGTTTATCACAGACATGTTATCTCCAAGAACATCTGATGCACAGTTTTTTCAAATGCAGAAGCAGCAGATGTTAATCCAAACGGCGCTCCTAAATATGTCAAAGCCAAACCCAGGGTCACAAATGTACTTTGATAAGCATGTGTCTGGTGGTAAAGCTATCATATGGTAAGCTGCTTTTAAATCAATTGTAGCAAAATACTTCACTGACCCCAATTGTGAGCATATCGACTGGATTTTGGGTAATGGTTGACAATCCACCTCAATATTTTTGTTCAATGACTACAAATCTGCACAAAAAATAATTGTTTGTATTTTTAAGTGATAACCACTAGGGAAACCCATTTAGATGCACTGACTGTCTAAATCACACAAACATAACGCAACAGCTGCACAAGATTTGATAAATCCGGTCTCACATGGCACCACCTTTATTTGCGGCATAAAGGTATAGTATTTTTTACATAACAATGTAATGCTCAAAGCCTTTGTCACACTCAAGATTATCAGCAAACAACTCCTTGCAAGTCTGCCAAATAACATTCAAAATGGTCTTATCGCCTACCCAAACATTGGATCAGTAGTGTGTGGTTCAAGAACTATTTCCAGTGTTCCTTGGTGGTGAAAACCTAAAAGATTCTGACCTGTTTGTGTCACATACATTGCAACATGTACAGTTTTCTGGAACAAATATCACTCACAGAATACCCCAGAATATATTTAATACTTTCACAATATGGTAAATGTTTCATTGCCCCAGGATGCAAACTAATGCTCTATAATTTTTCATATTAATCATTCTCAGATATTATCGTGTATGGAAAACCTGAGTCCACCATGAGCTGAACTTCCATTTTATTAATTACAATCTGACCCAACTGTGCGACGGATACCTTCCCTTTTGAATAAACATCTACTTACTCATCTCACCTTAAAGTTCTCTCTTGGGATCTTGAATGAAATTGATTATATTCTTACATCCAAACCTTAGCACATTTTTTGATAGTGACCAGTCTGTTTACTCAAATTACAGGGCTTATTTGTTTTATTTTTTTAACACAATTGGTGCTATGTAAAGCGCTCTGATACCCGATTCCTTCGGGTCATGTTCGTGCTATATAAAACTCTGTAAAAAAAAAAAAAAAATATATATATATATATATATATATATATATATATATACACACCAGCATCACCCATATTAGCCTCTTTGACATCAAATATTCTGCTTATTTATCATGTGTTATTACTTTATTTAATTCAGGTTTTTACACTAACCCTTTCTGGAATCTTTCTGCTGTAACAATTAAAAATCAGCTTGTCTCTAATGTATTCAGGGGTTAACCCTAAAAAGTCACATGTAGCTAATGAGAGTCAAATGTATAACGTTTTTTTTCCAGGCGCAAATGGGCCAATCCACAGAATCATCCCGTTTGCGACCGCACAAAATCATTTTGGCATGTATCAAACACAAACTGCAATGCGGTACCATGTTATCGAATCGCAATTTTGGTTTCCGACCAAATACCAATTTGGTATTTGAAAGGTGGGTACTTTCCAAATTCTAAATCGGAATGGTTTGTATCTATGTTTTAAGACCGAATTCAGGTAGCAAAACCTTAATAAGTTTCTGTCTACCGAAGCGGAGTGGCAATGCATTTGCAATTGGGGAGGGGTCTGTTCGGGGCCCCATTTCCATTGTAAATGCATCTTCTTAAACAATTTTTTTTTTTTTTTTATAAACGTTTCTTTTTAAACACATTTTGCTTTAGGGAAAACATGTTGCATTTAAGAAAAGAATTCTGCTTTATTTAAAAGCAATCACAGACATGATGGTCTGTTGACCTCAGCAGGCCACCATCCCTGTGATGGTGTTGACTCCTATGGGGTGCAAACTTCAACCTACCTCATTAATATTTAGTTGATTAGTGACCCACTAGGAATCGCTAAATGAAACTCTATGAGATTGATACATTAGGAATAGCAATTTCCTAATGGCGATTCCTAGAAAATAGCAATTAGGTAATCGTATTTCTAATATTGATACATCAGGCCCTAAGATACCTAAGCATGCTCCATAATCATTGGTTGCTTCCTGCATTTGCTAATGATGAGTGAAAAACCTATGCCTTTCCACCAGAACACTAAGTTATTCTGGTAAAACATGTCTCCAGTCGTTTCACCATTCCGTATTCATCCAAGCATGGAGGAGAACACTGCTTCTATCTAAATTTCAGAAAGGTGGCTAAATGTTTTCTGAGACCTAGAGCTGCCAGGAATGAAACAGCAAAGCTGTCTTATGTTCAATATCACCTTTTTCCAATAAATAGGGATTTGCAAAATGTTATATACCAAGGGCCAGATGTACGAAATCGCAGGTTTGCGATTTGCTATTAGGAAATCGTAAAATGTGATGTACTAATGTGTGTTTAACACTGCGACTCCCAAATGGGTCACAAGGGATCTGCCTCATTAATATTCATGAGGCAGGTTGCAATTTGCAACCCAGTGGGAATAGCCTGTACTCACACAGGTAGTGGCTTGCTGGGGTCAGCAGACCACCATGTCTGTGATTGCTTTTTAAATAAAGTGATTCTTTTTTTGTAATGTTGCCCACTTTCCTTAAAGGAAAACGAGATGCATTTCAAAATTAAAAATGAAAAGCTACCTTTTAGTGTTTTTTAAGAGTAGGCAGTGGTCCGTGGGTCCACTGCCTGCTCTTAAAAAATGTTGGCACCCACATTCACAAAGTGGAAGGGGTCCCTTGGGGACCCCTTCCCGTTTGCGAAAGGGTTACCACCTCCTTCATGAAGTCGCTAAAATATGAATATTTTGCGACCCCACTCCGGTCGTAAAATATTAATTCAAGGCCAGCGGCTCGCTATTAGGAAGGGACACCCTTGGCATGCCTCTTCCTAATACTGACTCACAAACACTAATAAAAACGGGAAACCAGGTTCCGCCCCGTGGTATACCCCGGAACTTCGATTACTACGTAAAAAATGCAAGACAGCCGAACGGCTATGGAGGAAAGACTGGCAGCACGCCAGCAAGGAAGCCTACCAGAACTCTGTTAGATTTTACAAAACCTCCATTAAGCACTCTAAAGCCTCCCACTACGACACTCGGATAAGAGAATCTACCAACTTAGCTAGGGAATCCTTCCTAATCGTAAAAGAGCTACTGAAAGTACCAACCACTCCTTCCTCCAACGCCCCCCCTGTTGACCGAAGCAACGAATTAGCCACCTATTTTAATGACAAAATTGCCCGAATCTTAACATCCCTTCCCCCCCCCTGTCCCTCTAGTCACACGGACAATGAATCACCCTCCAGCCAACCAGGAAGCAGCATGCGCCCCCAACTAGCTACATTTAGGGCAGTAACCTGCAACGAGGTAGATGCAACCTTGGCCAAAATGAAAAGCGGATCACCTCTGGATCCAGCACCAATTAGATTCCTCAAAACCGTAGCCCCTGTCATAATTCCCACGATCACAGAGCTTATTAACAGCTCGCTTGCCCAAGGATCTGTCCCCGATAGCTGGAAGAGCGCAGTCGTGAAAGCACTCCTTAAAAAACCCCAGCTAGACCCAGCAGACATGGCAAACTACCGGCCAATCTCACTCCTCCCTGGCATCAGCAAGGTAGCTGAGAAATTGGTCAACGGACAATTGTCTCAGTTTCTCGAGGCAAATAACATCTTACGGCAATCCCAAACTGGGTTTCGCCCGGGTCATGGCACGGACACCGCCCTTCTGACCGTTATCGAGGAGGCAAGGCGCATTTTGGATTCAGGAGGGTCAGTGGCACTGATCCTCCTGGATCTTAGTGCAGCCTTCGACACAGTCAACCATCGTGTCCTCATCCAACGGCTGGCGGCAGCAGGGCTCACCGGGATGGCGCTCAGGTGGATAGAGTCCTTCCTTGACGGGCGCACGTTCCAGGTATGGGACAGCAATCACCACTCGTCCACCCTCCCCCTCACGAGCGGAGTCCCCCAGGGATCATCTCTAAGCCCTACGCTTTTTAATGCTTATATGGCCCCCCTTGAAGACGTGGTGACACCCTTCGGCATCAAAATTGTGAGTTACGCGGATGACACACAGCTGGTCGTCTCCCTATCCCAACTAGACGATCACCCAGACAATTTGGCAAATTGCCTTACGAAAATCTATAGCTGGATGTGTGAATCTTCACTCAAATTAAACGGGTCGAAGACCGAAGTGATGCTCATGGGAAAGCAATGGGTGACCATCCCCCCATCAGCCTGGCCAGACGTGTTCGGGGAAATTCCCACCCCGAAAAAAGAAATTAAGACCCTAGGAGTCTGGCTAGAACCCGAGCTATCAATGAAAACACAAGCGGCCAAAACTGCAGGAACCTGTTTTGGGCTTATGCGCACCACCCGCAAGATTCTTCCCCTACTCCCGCCCACCTCCAGAAAACTCCTAGTCCAAGGGCTAATATTGTCACGGCTGGACTACAGTAACATGGTTTACCTGGGTGCCCCTGAGGTCACCTTGGCTAAAATACAACGAACACAGAACGCTGCAGCCCGACTACTCATGAACCTTCCCTCCAGAGTGTCAGCTAAACCTGCCCTCAAAGCCCTGCACTGGCTCCCGGTGCGTCAAAGAGTGGAATTCAAAGCCATGTGCACGGCTTACAAACTGATTAATGGAGCTGGCCCCCCGATTCTCAGCGACCTGGTAACGCCTTATATAGCTCCCAGATCCCTGCGGTCCGAGAATGAACATCTAGCCATCATCCCCAAATTTAAAAAGACACGCACTGGTGGCCGACGCTTCTCTGTGAAAGCTTCCACCAGATGGAACTCACTCCCCCGTTCCCTCAGACTGGAACCCAGCTATCTTATTTTTAGAAAAAAATTGAAAACTCTTCTATTTCCGAAATAACGTCCCCCCCCTTTTTTCTTCCTTTTCTCCTCCATCTCATCTGGATATCAAAATCATTACAGCGCGGGGATGCCTTCGGGTCACCAGGCGCTCTACAAGTCGTTAAAAATAAAAAAAATAAAAATTTGCGAGTCTGTAATAGGTTACCGACTCACAAAATAGGGTTGGTACATGCTAAAACCCATTTTAGCGGTCGTAAACGGCCTGATTTTCAATTTGTGACTGTGAAAATACAGTCGTACATCTTGCCCCAGATATCTTGAAGGGGTCGATTGTGAGCTACCTGTACCCTGCAGGTTGCTTCTCAGTAGCTCGCACATGATAATTCCCTGTCATCTGGTTTAAGACTATGCAGCTGCCCACCAGCTAAATCAGCGCTCTGAAACTATGCATCTGTTTCTGTGAATCCCGGGGAGCTGACAGTACAGGATGATTCATGCTACCTTCTTCTGAAAAAATAATTTTCTTTGTTTCTTTCTTTCTCTCTTTTCTTATTTTCCTCTTTGCACTTTCTCGCCTCTTTTTTCTTTCTCCCTGCTGCTTTCATTCTCTAATTCGTTCTAGAGTTTTCTCTCTGTATTTTTGCCTTTCGCTCTAGCTATGATTCTATTTCTGTTTTTCAGTTCTGATTCCTTCCATTTGTCTTCTGTCTTTCTTCTCTTTTATTCTTTTCATTTTTCTCTTTTGCCAGTTCTTTTGTTTCTATGTTTTCCCTCATGTTTCTTTGTCTATTCTTCTTTCTCCATTTCGTTTTCCCCTCTCTTCTTTCTTGCTTTCTCTCCTGCCTCGTTTTATTTGGCGATTTCTTTTGTTACCTGCTTTTCTCTTCTTTCCTTCATCTCATTTCTTTCAGTTTTCACTTCTTTATTTCTATTTTTTCTTTCCACTTTTTCTTTCTTTGTCTCCTTTCTTTCCTCTGCTTCCTTCCTTCTTTTCTCTCTTGTTCCTTCATATGTTTTTCTTCCCATCTTTCTTTCTCATTCTTCTTCTCCATTCTCTCATCTTCCTTTCTCTTTTCTTTACCTTGCTTTCTTTGTTTTTACCTTGCTCTTTTTTCTTATTCTTTTTTACTCGTCCTTTATTCATTACGTTCATTGTTTCTTTCTTCCTAGTTGCCTCCTTTCCTTACTTCTCATTCTCTGAAGAGCAAAGGGACAAAACTAGTCCTAAGGTACTCTTTCTCCAGAGGTAAACCTTTTCTGATGCAGATCGTATGACTTTATTTCTACTTGCTCACAGGGGAACGACTAGGATACCTCAGTGGCGGTGTTTAAGTTTCTTGTCCCTGTTGTACCCTTATTCCTTTCCTATATTACGCAGGAGCTCAGGAGGGTGTTCAGTGATCAAAAGGTGCACTCATTATGAGAAAAGTTAGATACTACCATTGCTTCCATTTCAGGGCTGGTTCTCCTGGACTTGGTGGTAAGAGCAACGGTGGCACTACAATATTTATGTTACATGAATGAATGAAATTGTTGTTTTCTAATACATTATGTCATCAACTAGCTGAAAACACAAATCAGTCGAGGGTAAACCAAACACAGCTTTCGTGTAAAAGTCATTTGCAGTAGAGTACCAAAAATGGTAGAAATTAGTCAAGATTCATCACAGAGACAAGTAACACATCTAACACATTACACCACCTTACTCGTTATTGTAGTGCAGCCAGTAAGCGCAGACAAACTGTTAGTGTGCTGAATGCTTAAGCATGCATTCTGGTTTAGCCTTGGCTGATGTTAAGTGGAAGCATGGCCTAAACGGATGCGCACACTCTGGACAATAATCCAAATCACAGGGTCATTTGCCTTCAGTAGTAATCCAAAAAGCTCACACCACTCTATGGACCCTTCCTCCAAACCTGTAGGTCTAGCTGGTTGTTCTAGTAATTGTAGGATTTCTGCAGCAGGGCACAGTGCGTTGGGCCCAGTGTAGGACAGTGCTCCTCCATGAGGTCAAGTGTGATGGTGGCTCCGGTTTCAGCTCGTTTTTCATAAGCTTCTCATAACCAAAAAGTAAATACAAGATCCTCGCCATAAGATGTTAAGCAAGCAGCTTGAAACGGGGCCCGCGTGCCACCCTGCTGGATCCATCGGTGACAGGGCCTGGACAGATGAGTACTGTCAGTGACCTTCCAGAAAAAGGAAACAAGGCGCTATGGGGACAAGATCACAGCATAACAAAGAATAAAACGCATAATGTGTAGAAAATGCGGATACATTACAAAGTGGCTGTAAAAGAACCATTTGTGAACACTAAGGAAGTTCTGGATCTAAACATTGTATGGAATGTTGTTGCTGAGGTACTGAAGGCGAGGAACCATTCAAGATGGCGGTGACTCTCAACACGGCAGTAGAGGGCAGAAAAGGGTAGTTGAGTGTGTAGCCTTTCTTGCACCAGAAGCTGTAAATACTGAATAGGCTTCCATGTGTTCCAAATACATCAGAGCGCTGAATATGGCTTCCATGAAAGAGATCACTAAGGATTCTGGACACATTGTTAATCCATGTCTCTGTAATGGCATTTGTGCACTCAGTTTGGTTTGTTTGAGAATAAGGTGCAGTGTTATAGGTCCACTATTTATTGAAAAACGTTTATTCCCTGCAATCAATCTCTCGGATTCCTCTACAATATGCCATATAATCCAAAATGTCGCCTGAATCTAGGACACGCAAGGTCATGCTGAGGAGGGAATTCGATCAATTCTTTGTGAGAAGGAATACCGCACTAGAGTATTTATTGTTGTCACTACAAGACTGAAGAGGTGGGGTTTCCATATCCTGTCACAGGTAGCTGGCGGAACCACTATTCTGCTATCAGAAACCTCTGGAGAAGCCTCACCTTTCACCATCAAGAACTGTTCAGGAGTAGACAGGAGTCTAAAGAAAAGGAAAAAATAAGATTCTCAAGGATCAGGGATTTAGGAATATTCAAGCTCAATTTACATTTAAAGAAGCCTCTTAAGACACGCACGATACTACACACCGCTGGTGAGGGATGAGCAGCAGCCATTTTCATTACAGTCATCATTCAGTTCATGCTAATGAAGGATAAAACTGTAGCAGGGTGCCTCTACCACTGTTAGACCAAGTCTCAATCCTACATGCAGTTTATGGGCCGCTTCCCACCTAATGGAGATACTGCTTCTCAAAGTTGTTCAGCTTGGAGTGGTGTATGGCTTGTACAACTTGGGTTCACATCAAGAGCTGCGTCCCTGATGTGGGGGTGCATCCTCTCTGATTCCCTCCAAAAAATAAGTGTATCGATGTAATAACGCTGACTGATTGCAGATGGGTATACCACCTGGCAATAGCAGAGAGTTCTGGGCTAGGTCTTACAGAGTGTACATTAATGTATCTTTAACCTACTTCCATGTCTGGCTCGCTCCTGTTTCCAACAGTCAGGAATGTTCTCCAGGTACAGGAGCATTTAGGGTGTACATAAGACATTCATGGAGGGAAACATCATTTTTCACTTGAGTCCCAGGTTTAGCGCACTAGTGTCTGCAAATGGTTAGCTAAGAAGTCCTTAGCTTGACTCTTTCGAGACAGATAGAGCAACAGTATCAAGTCCCTCTCAAAAGTGAAAGTACATTTTGGTAGAGGCTTAGTATGAAACCATAATCATGAGCAGCTTATAAACTCAAGGGCCTACCTTCCTTCATCATAATGCACCCCTTTGGCATAATGCAGCTCTGTGAGTAGGGTGTACTCTGATCTATTGGAGTGCCTGGGATGTCAGGGGTTGGAATGGGTAGATCAAGTATACAGTAAGGCTCATCTCAAAACACTCCTGACACTTCAACACGAATTTGGGCTTCAGAACTCAGATCATTGGCCGTTCCACCTACTGGCTCATTGCCTGTGGCATCACTGGGGCCCTCTCCCTTGGTTATGCCCTCTTCCCCATTCTTCATTACATTCAAATCCTGGGTGGGTTCTGAGGAGTGGTCTCTGGTTTTATGGCACACTTATCAAAGTAATCCACTCGGCCCCACACACAACACAGTATGGCGTAGATGGCAGATACTTCTTAGTAAGGATCATTTCCCAGAGGACTGTGCAGAACTGCTGTAAGACCATGACAGGGACCTCAGGGAGGGAGTCCAGGATGAAATTCCTCTACTTCATGATATTGAACGACTGGTACTGATCACACAGAAAGCTAAAATGGGCCAAGCTTCTGTCCCACGACCTTTACTAGAGTTGTAACGAGGCCACCTGTACTCTGCACCATGTCTTCTGACCCTGCACAGCCCTAACCGGGTACTGGGCACAGGAATGGACACACCTACATCACTACAGTTCACTCCAGATCTCTCCCTCACACTGGTTAGCTTTTCTTCGTGACTTCACTGATTTCCCAGCTCTAATAACCCCCACACACCGCCGGTTAGTGAACACCTTATCATGGCCAAAGTGTGCATCCTCTGCCACTGGCGCCAACCCTCTCTCCTGACCTGTGGCAAATAGCTACTATAGCTTTATAGAGTGGCATGTCATGAACAGCTCACATAAAAGCTTAATGATAAGCTCAAAACCATCAACTGTATTTGGGGACCCTTCTTCGCACTTGCCAACGGGCCAACAACATGACACTCACGGATCACTGAAAGAATATCGACGGACAGAATATCGACCATCAAAAATATCGTTGAGAAAATATCGACAGTCAAAATATCGAGTTTCTATCTACAAACAGGTAAGTACAAAAATATCGAGTTAAAAATATCGTTTACAAAAATATAGTTGTAAAAAATATCGTATTTACTAAAAACAGTGTTAAATTAAATTAATATTAATAATTAATGACTAAAATATACTTAAAATTACTTAAATTAACTTATAATAATTAAATAATTAATGAAAGTTAAATAAATATTTTTTTATTTCATATTTATTAAACATATATATATATAGTAATAAAATATAATAAAATAATACCCAAAAACTGAAAACTGACCCTGAACCCTAAAAATACCCCTTTACCCAAAAAATGAAAACTGACCCTGAACCCTAAAAATACCCCTTTACCCAAAAACTGAAAACTGACCCTGAACCCTAAAAATACCCCTTTGCCCAAAAACTGAAAACTGACCCTGAACCCTAAAAATACCCCTTTGCCCAAAAACTGAAAACTGACCCTGAACCCTAAAAATACCCCTTTAACCAAAAACCCAAAACTGACCCTGAACCCTAAAAATACCCCTATACCCAAAAACCCAAAACTGACCCTGAATATTACTTCACTTACCTTAAAAACGATATTACTTCACTTACCTTAAAAACGATATTTTGGCTGTCTATATTCTGTCCTGTCGATATTTTCTCCAAACGATATTTTGGAGTCGATATTATGTCCAAACGATATTTTGGAGACGATATTATTTATTTATTAAGCAACTTGTATCGCGCAAACTAAACCCGAAGGTGTCAAGGCGCCTATAAAACCAATCAAAAAGTTTGCAGAGCACCACTAAGGGTATGCACGTGTAAAAAGGTGGGTCTTTAGAGCAGATCTAAAGGCTTGTAGAGTGGGGCGGGACCTTACTTCCAAAGGGAGGGCATTCCACCATTTAGGTGCCAAGTTAGAGAAGGCCTTACCTCCCCATCTTGCTTTTCTAACACGAGGTACAGAGAGAAGAAGTTTGTGACTAGAGCGAAGATTCCTGCCGGGGTTGTGCTGAGATAAAATAGATCCTATGCCTGTAGGGCTGGATCTAGCTAGGGCTTTGTACACCATACACATGGATTTAAAAAGGATACGGTCCTCAACGGGGAGCCAGTGAAGCTGCTTTCGGGCTTCGGTGGCAGAGGCACGTTTAGGTAGGTCAAGAACAAATCTCGCTGCCGCGTTCTGGACCACCTGCAAGCGCTGTAGCTGACTCTTATTCAGTCCTGCATACAGCGCATTGCAATAATCCAGTCGCGAGCCCAGAAGTGCGACAGCAAGTTGCTTTCTTGCCTGGAGTGACAAATAGTGCCTGATTTTCCTTAGAATGTGGATGATCCCCCAGCAGGTCGATACAGTCCTGTTGACCTGTTGGCACATACTAAGGGTGGGGTCGATCATGACTCCCAGATTTTTTGCTGACGGGGTGGGCACAGGACATAAGCCCAGCAAGTTCGGCCACCATTCAGCCGACCAGATCGTTTCCTTTCCTCCAAAAACCATCACCTCCGTCTTCTCTCCATTCAGTTTTAGTGAGTTGTGAATCATCCACTGGCCAACTGCCTCCATACAAGATCTAAAATTGGCGGCAGTTGACGTAACTGACTGGGAGAGAGAGACTAAGATCTGGGTGTCGTCCGCGTAGGAGACTACCTCCATCCCAAAAGATCTAATAAGTCTGGCAAGGGGGGTCACATAGATATTGAAAAGGGTAGGACTAAGCGCTGACCCTTGAGGGACCCCACATTGCACAGACAAGGATGGAGATAGAAACAATCCCAGCATAACCCTTTGTTCTCTGTGGTCGAGAAAAGAGGAGAGGAGTCCCAGAGCAGACCCGCGGACCCCAATCTCCCTCAGGCGAGATGTTAACACCGCGGGAGATAGGGTATCGAAGGCCGCTGTGAGATCTAGAAGGATCAGGAGGGAGGTCTGACCCTCATCAACCCTGGTGCGGATATTATCCAGCACTATGGTGAGGGCAGACTCGGTGCTATGCTCCCTCCTGAAACCATGCTGGGAAAGATCCAAACAGCCCGAGCTCTCTACGAATGCAGCCAGATGTTTGTTCAGATGGGCTTCTAGCATCTTTGCGGGAGCCGGGCGCAGTGAAATGGGGCGAAAGTTTTTTAACACCCCAGGATCCGGAGAAGGCTTTTTAAGCAAAGGCTTTACTACAGCATTTTTCCACTGCTGGGGAAAAATGCCTTCCTTCATCGCCCTGTTCATGATGTCAACCAGAGGGGGAAGGAGAGATTCTCTGCACTGCTTGAGGATCTTTAGCGGGCAAACATCCAGCGGAGAGCCAGATTTGGTTTTATCAAGCAGGATTTCAAGATCCTGACAGGAGAGAGGAGGAAAGGATACCAGATCCTGATGTTGAGATGGTTCAGCATCACCAGGCTCAGAAAGAGCAGACAGCAAGGGTACGGCGGTCAAGGATTTTTGGGCCTCCAGAGCAGTATAGATGTCGGCGATCTTTGACTGAAAGAAGGCAGCTATCTTGTTGCACAGGTCCTGAGAGGCAACCACAGGATCCGGGGTCTGGAGGGAAGTAAGGGAATCAACAATCCTAAAAAGTTCTCTAGGAGATGAAAGTGAGGAAGTGAGTGCCGTGAAATATTCCTGCTTGGTCTTAATTACTTCCAATTTGTAGTTTTTAAGCAGGACCCTATGAGCTTCTCTATCCTTAGGGGCCCAGCTAGAGTGCCATAGGCGTTCCTGCCTCCTTACTTCCTGTCTACGAAGCCGTAGTTGTTCAGAGAACCAGGGAGCTGAAGGTCTTTTCCTAGCAGAATAACAAGACCTAGCTGGAGCCAACTCCTCTAGAGCCTCCGAAATGATGTTTTCGTATATAGAAACCGCTGTGGAGGTGTCCACCTCCCGAGGGATGGACAGACTAGATGTCCATGGATGGAAAGAGTCTTCCCTAATCTTTTTAAGGTTCCTTCTCACTTCCATATTGCTCGAGACCCTTCTGACAGAGTCCCGTGTCAGATAGGTCATATTGAAAGGGACGGCCAGATGGTCCGACCAAGAAAGATGGAAAGGGTTGGTAACTGTCAGCCTTAGATCGTTAGAAAAGATGCCATCGAGCGTATGCCCCGCTCGGTGGGTGGGACCATTCACCAGTTGGGTGAGTCCACAGGCTGACATTATTTCCACCAAGGAGATAGTGTCGTGCGCCTCCAATAGCTCTAGGTGGAAATTAAAATCGCCTAGAATGGTAAGATTTTGTCGGCCAAAGTAGGGTTCCAGAACCTGCATCAGTTTCAGCCCAAATCCTGCTCTTGGGCCAGGGGGGCGATAAACCAAGATTCCGTTAAATGCAGGGTTAACAGAATCAGATAGGGAAAAGTATAAGACCTGAAATACATCCTTGGGGTCAGAAAGGGGTATAGTATGGCAGTGGAATTTGTCCTGATACAAAATAGCCAGGCCACCACCAACACGGCCTAATCTGTCATATCGGGTTAGGCAATAACCCTCAGGGACCGCTTCGACCAGATCAGGGCCTGAAGAATCTTTGGCCCAAGTCTCCGTGATAAAAACCCAGGATGGTGTTTTATCTAAAACAAGCTCCTTAAAAACGATATTATTTTTAATAAGCGAGCGAGCATTGAGGAGAAGACAAGTTTCGCTAGGACTTTTTGGTGTTGAAAACGGGCAAGGCTCCGGAGGAGCAGGAGGGAGAGAGAGCTTAGGCTCATCCGCATCTCTCTGAAAGCAAGCACAGCCGGGACGTGTAGAAAATTCCTCAGGTCTGTACCGGTGAGAGCATGGGGCAGGAGAGGGTTTAAGCCGCAATACATCCTGTAAAGAATATTTCAGGACAGGGGCGCCTACCTTATTTTGGCCAGAAGTCCAGCCGTCCAGCCCGGCCTCAGCGCGGACGGGCGCAGACGGGCTGGACTCTGGCGTGACTCCGGCGTGGCTGCGGCGAACACGCTGCGCGCACACGCTGCGCGTCATCGCCCTCAATTTAAGAGGAGCTCTAGCCAGTCCTCCTGACTGCTAGAGCGCGGAAGTGTCTAGCGTTTCCTGCACCTACCCAAAATGGCGCTCCGAAATTCGAAAGCGCGAGGGACCGGGCCGCCAGAGTAGCAGTGAGGGACACAATTTAAATTGCAAGTATGCGCACAGGGGGAATTAAAAGCCAGGTGAAAACGCTACTAAAATAAATTTACATCAAATAAAAAACTGGAGTTTTTAAAAGTAGTCAGCACACGAGCATAACGCAGTGAGCGCTCGCCAAACAGGAGGATCCTACACCCTACCTCCTTTTAAACACTTCCGGGCATCAGATATTATGTCTGTGCACCGACACTCACCCCAGTGGAACTTCCCAAGAGGGTAGACACTGTGAGATCCCTAGGTGTTATGTGCTGTAGATAGCCCAAAATCTGTGTACAACACTGAAGCTATCAGAAACTTACCTACTCCCCCTCCAATTTTCCTCATAGCATAGATATAGTCCCCCTATCTCCACAGCTATTCATATATTTACTTCCCTGTTTATCCAATATCACCATCATGAGGCCTGCAACCCATGCCCCTCCCCTCTTCATCCTCTATGTTCCTCCCTTTTCCCCTTTCCCTCTCCAAACCCCCTAGATCTTTGTTTCCTCTTGCACCCGGCCCAGATACCTACGTAGAATATGAATCCTCTGGTGCTGTTACTTTATCCTTCTGTTATCTCTTTTCTTGGCCAGGCTGCGCTGTTTGACTCTGGACTGACAATTTCAGTTTTGATTCTGTTGATGTGATTTGCCATTTACTTTATTGGTGACCTTACTGTATAGTGACCCTCCCTCCCACGTCGTTACACTAAACCAATAAACAAATGTGGCACAAAAAAGCAATCACACACTATAGCATCAAGGTCTAGTCGGAAGTATTAATGCAAAATTAAACACAAATTTATTTACACTAGGAAAAAGGCGAAGCAGTAAAAATAATAAAGAATAAACCAGACAAACCTCCTAGTGTCTTTGGTGGCCAAAATATGAGTGCAAACATAAATATAGCACATACACACAGTAGCCACCACATCATCTATTTTGCGTTTGGCTCTAGTCTTTCTCTGTGCAGTGACTGTTTTTTTCCATGTCATGATGGATCCCTGAAGACATGGCTTTGCCTACAAGGAATACTGTGGATTTTGGTGCTATGCCCCTGTCAGTGAATGACTACAATGTATCTCTTGTGTTTGGCTGCATCATACGAATCCTGGATTAAGTAGGGGTTGGCCAATGGTGCTAATCAAGTTTTGACAAAACTCTAAAATTGGGACAAAACCTACACAAACTTATATCTCAGTCAAAAATATATGGGGATTAAGCTTCGAGGTTAATAATGGACTTCCCTTGGTAAATTCTGTTTAATATCTGGTCTGTGCCACGGAGAGCTGTGTTCCTTTTTCTGGTAATGGGCACCAGAAGTGAAACAGATACTAGTGGCTTGGTAATGCCTGTTTGAAAATTAATGTTCTATATATCCTAGGGGATCCTAGTAGAACTGTTCCCTTATGGGTAGCCACAAGGGTGGTGGTGATCTTAAAAGTCTTATCCTGGTTCCTTAATATCACGATCCATTCTAGATTATTTCATGCCAAAGGTGCACCCTGAACTGATGGGGTCCATAGTTTAGGTTTGGGTAGCACCAAATCTTTGGCCGGCTATATCTTTAGAGCAGAAGATCATATTGACATGATTCTAAAGGTGCTGGAATCAGAATGGGCAGCAATCCCTACAGTCTATGAAAAGTGAGGGGTTAAATCTCTTTAAGATAAAAAAAAACAGTATCAACACTGATACTGGAGCCTAGAGAATTTATCATGAAAACTCTGAAACTCAGGAGACTAGCAGACAACAGAGTAAAGCTGGATTAAGCACCTGTCAGGTCACAACCTCCACCCTGCACCATCACAATAGCTTGGCTGCATTATCGTTGCAGGAATTCTTTTCCATGGTCTTTTGAGCCTGAATAACTTGCCTCCTCATCCTTCTCTTTTGACCAGGAGTATGTTTCCTCATAGGATACTTTCTTTGCTCTCCTCAACAAATGTATGGATATTCCATTACAGCGAGTACACCCTAGTGTCTAATGTTTTTTGTATTTTTAGTGCACTACTCATGTACAGGTAAAGTTTCCCTTAGAAATAAGGATAGCAGAGGAGGCCCTCCCTATCCTCCATCCAACAGAGGCATGAATAGTTAAATCATTCTTTTTAAAAATCCACTTTAGCAACAGGCAGGGCCACAGTTAAGAGGGCTCACACGGATGATGAGACGCCCAGGATACGGCAATACACAATCCATGTACGCACTGGGCAATCCTATGAAGTGTCTCCGCCAACAAGGGATGAAGCTATTGCCTTTGAATTAATCAGAACAGTGCAGGTAGACACATTTGTCTTGTTACATCCAGGCAATTTGAACCTGAGAACAACTCCAAGGGGCAGCCATGTGGTCCAAATGTGCCCCATCCTATGCAAATTTATTTATGGGATGGATGGAACACACTTACTCATGGGCCCCCGGGGCAGCAGCCTGGACTATGGATATCCATTACTAGGGTCATTATATTGACTGTATTATCCTGATCTGGACAGGCACTGAAGTTCAAGTTCAAGTTCGGGCATTTATATAGCGCGCTACTCACCCAGAGGGTCTCAAGGCGCTAGAGGGAGGGGTTCATTATTTGTCGAATAGCCAGGTTTTCAGTTCTTTTCTGAAGGAGATGTGGTTCTGAGTAAGGCGGAGGTGGGTGGGGAGTGAGTTCCAGGTCTTGGCAGCCAGGAAGGAGAAGGATCTGCCACCCATGGTGGATTTTCGGATGCGCGGGACTGCGGCGAGGGCTTGATTGGATGATCTTAGATGGCGGGTGGGTTTGTAGAAGGACAGTCGAGTGTTGAGGCATTCGGGTCCTAGATTATGAAGGGCCTTGTGTGCGTGGGTGAGAAGGCGGAAAGTAATTCTTTTGTTGAAGGGAAGCCAGTGGAGGTCTTTTAGGTGTCCGGTGATGTGATCTTGGCGCGGGATGTCTAATATGAGTCTTGCTGGCGCGTTTTGGATGCGCTGGAGTTTTTTCTGTAATTTTGTTGTAATTCCGGCGTACAGTGTGTTGCCATAATCCAGACGACTCGTGACCAGTGCATGGGTGACAGTCTTTCTTGTCTCGAGGGGGATCCAGTGGAAGATCTTTTTGAGAATGCGGAGGACGTTGAAGCATGAGGACGAGACGGCGTTGACTTGTCTGGACATTGAGAGAGAGGAGTCTAGAATGAAGCCAAGGTTATGTGCATGGTCTGTGGGTGTGGGTGCTGTGCCCAGAGCGGAAGGCCACCAAGAGTCGTCCCAAGCTGAGGGGGAGGATCCTAGGATGAGCACCTCCGTTTTGTCTGAGTTGAGTTTTAGGCGGCTCTGTTTCATCCATTCGGCTACTTCTTTCATGCCTTCGTGAAGATTGGTTTTGGCGGTGTTGGGGTCTTTGGTGAGGGAAAGGATTAGCTGGGTGTCGTCGGCGTAAGAGATGATGTTGAGGTTGTGTTGACGCGCGATAGAGGCGAGAGGACTCATGTAGACGTTGAAGAGGGTGGGACTGAGTGAGGATCCTTGAGGTACGCCGCAGATGACTTCGGTGGCCCTAGAGTAGTATGGGGGAAGTCGGACTCTCTGAGTTCTCCCAGCTAGGAACGAGATAATCCAGTCCAAGGCTTTTCCTTGTATGCCTATGTTGCTGAGGCGTTGTATAAGGGTGCTGTGGCAGACTGTGTCGAAAGCGGCGGATAGGTCGAGTAGGATGAGGGCCACTGTTTCTCCGTTGTCCAGGAGTGCTCGGATGTTATCGGTCGCTGCAATGAGGGCGGTTTCGGTGCTGTGTTTGGCTCGAAATCCGGATTGAGATGGGTCAAGGGAGTTGTTGGATTCAAGGAAGGCGGCGAGCTGGCTGTTGACAGCTTTCTCAATGACTTTGGCCGGGAAAGGGAGGAGGGATATGGGTCGATAGTTTTTCAGTTCTGAGGGGTCTGCTGTGGGTTTTTTCAGAAGGGCGTTGAGTTCGGCGTGTTTCCAGATTTCTGGGAAGGTGGCAGAGTTGAGAGAGCAGTTGATGACATCGCGGAGTTGGGGTGCGATGATGGAGTCAGCTTTGTTGAAGATGTGTTGGGGACAGGGGTCAGAAGGCGAGCCAGAGTAGATTGAGTTCATGAGGCGAATGGTGTCTTCGGTGGTGATTGGGTTCCAGGCACTGAGGTTGTTAGTTGGAGGAGTGGGATTTGAAGGGGGGGGGGCGGGTTGATCACTGGGAGTATTCTTGAAGCTGTTGTGGATGTCGGCAATTTTGTTGTAAAAGAAGGAGGATAGCGTGTCGCAGAGGTCTTGGGAGGGAGTGATGTCGTTGGATGCTGTGGTGGGGTTAGTGAATTCTTTGACGATATTGAAGAGTTCCTTGCTGTTATGAGAATTGTTGTCGAGACGGTCCTTGAAAGCTGATTTCTTGGCGGATCGGATCAGTTGGTGGTGTTTGCGGGTGGCTGTCTTTAGGGAGGCCATGTTGTCTGGGGTTGGGTTTTTTCTCCAATTCTTCTCCATGGTGCGGCATAGCTTCTTGGATTTTTTAAGTTCATCATTGAACCAGGGAGCCTTTTTGCTGGCTGATTTCAACTGTTGCTTTTTCAGGGGTGCTAATTCGTCCGCACTGTGGGTAATCCATTGCCTGAGGTTGGTGGCCGCTTGGTCTGGGTCCATTGAGAGGGTGGGGGGGTTATGGTTGAGTGATGTGAGGAGTTGGTCGGTGGTGATTTTGTTCCAGTTTCTCCGGGGAATGGGTTGTGGACGGTTGTGGGTCAGGGTGGTTATGTAGCTGAAGTGAACACAGCTGTGATCCGTCCAGTGGAGAGCTGTGGTGCGATCGTAGGAGATGTGCTTGCTGGAGGTGAAGATCGGGTCGAGCGTGTGTCCGGCTGTGTGGGTGGGGGTGTCAACAAGTTGTTTGAGTCCGAGATTGGCCAGGTTGTCCAGAAGGGTGGTGGTGTTGCTGTCGAGTATGTTTTCAAGGTGGTAGTTGAGGTCTCCTAGAAGAATGTAGTTCTCGGAGGCGAGGGCGTGCGGGCTGACGAAGTCTGTGATGTCGTCGCTGAATTGCGTTCGGGTGCCTGGAGGCCTGTAAATGAGGGTGCCTCTAAGGGTGGTCCTGGGGTCGGTGTGGATCTGGAAGTGGAGGTGTTCGGCGGTTGCAAGATTGTCGTCGGAGCTGGTTGTAATTTTGATGGTGTTTCTGTGGACGATGGCGATGCCTCCTCCAGTTTGATTGGTGCGGTCTTTTCGAATAATCTTGTAAGTGTCCGGCATGGCTATGGCGATGTCGGGAGCAGAAGATGCGTTCATCCATGTTTCAGTAAGGAAGGCTATGTCAGGTGACGCAGTGTCGATTAGGTCCCAGAGTTCTGTTGCATGTCTGTGGACAGAGCGGGTGTTCAGTAGGATGCATTTCAGGCGGTTGGGTTCGGAGATGTGTGTGGAGGAAGTGGGTTTGGTGAGGGTCTTGAAGCAGTTGAACTTGCAGGAGAGGCAGGCGAATGGGCCGTGGGTACGTCCTGGGGTAGCTTTGCAGCATAGTGGTGTGCGTCCGGGGTTGAGGGCGAGGAGAGTAGCCGCATCATAAGTCGTTCTAGTGGGTTGGAAGTGGCGGGGACCAGGGGGTCTGGCGCTGGGCGCGGTCCGGGCGCGGACGGGCGTAGATGGGCTTACCTTTGGCGCACCTTCGGCGCGCATGGGGCGTGAACGCTGCGCGTAAAAGCATCTGTCATATATAGATAGTGGAGGGGGGAGGGGCGAGGGAGGAGCAGCTGGGAGGCGGGTGCGGGGCAGATAGCCAAGGCAAAACAACAACAAGCAAACAGACAAAATGGCAGCGAGCCAAAAAGCGCTACAGGACGAGATGGGGTACGGCGCTACAATCTTAAATCAATCTGCAGTGCGAAGCAAGTCAGGTAATAGGCGCTACAATGCCTAGCAGCTTCTACCAGTGCGAGCAATGCGTGCAGAGCGTGATCTTAACGATACCAGCTGATGTGCAGGGAGCAACGAGGGGAGCGACCGCTTCGCCGAGGCTCAGGACGGTCACAGCGCTATTTCCGGATGTGTAGGGCTTTAATCTCTGTGGGAGGGAGGAGCAGCTGGGAGGCGGGTGCGGGGCGGATAGCCGAGGCAAAACAACAACAAGCAAACAGACAAAATGGCAGCGAGCCAAAAAGCGCTACAGGACGAGATGGGGTACGGCGCTACAATCTTAAATCAATCTGCAGTGCGAAGCAAGTCAGGTAATAGGCGCTACAATGCCTAGCAGCTTCTACCAGTGCGAGCAATGCGTGCAGAGCGTGATCTTAACGATACCAGCTGATGTGCAGGGAGCAGCGAGGGGAGCGACCGCTTCGCCGAGGCTCAGGACGGTCACAGCACTATTTCCGGATGTGTAGGGCTTTACTCTCTGTGGGAGGGAGGAGCAGCTGGGAGGCGGGTGCGGGGCGGATAGCCGAGGCAAAACAACAACAAGCAAACAGACAAAATGGCAGCGAGCCAAAAAGCGCTACAGGACGAGATGGGGTACGGCGCTACAATCTTAAATCAATCTGCAGTGCGAAGCAAGTCAGGTAATAGGCGCTACAATGCCTAGCAGCTTCTACCAGTGCGAGCAATGCGTGCAGAGCGTGATCTTAACGATACCAGCTGATGTGCAGGGAGCAGCGAGGGGAGCGACCGCTTCGCCAAGGCTCATGAAGTGTTATTTCGAATACCTAAACAACAACCCATATAATGTGAAATTCACTCTAAATACGTCTAAAGCAAGAATCCAAATTTTGGATGTTGAACTGTATACATCTGGCAATAAGCTGCATAGTACCCTTTTCAGGAAAGACACAGCTGTGAATAGCATCCTGCACTAAGAGAGTGCACACCCTACAAGCACTAAACATGCTATTCCCTATGGGAAGCTTATTGGAATCCGTAGGAACTGTAGTGAGAACCATCAGTTTGAAGCACCTAATGCACAGGGGTCTTTGGACAGACTAGAAAGAAGAGGATACAAACATCAAACCCTTCTTCAGGCAGTTAGATGAGTACAGAAGGTTACAAGAACAGACACTTCAGGAGTAAGGACCAAAAAAGAGACCAACGATTGCTTGGCTTTCATCACAACACACTCTAGACTGAATCAAGATTTGTTTAAGATCCTTCCCAAACAATGGAAGATTTTGAAGGGTGTCCCAGGAGTAGGATCTTTATTGAAAGATAAACCCTCAATCACTTATAAAAGGTCTAAAACCTTTAGGGATTTACTTTGTCCCAGTTATACTCCCACAAGGCTACCTCATATGGGAACCTGGTTGAAACATCCAAATGTTTTTATTTTACCTGTGGGGAATACAACATTTGTCACTTAGGTCTAAACAGACCACAGGAATTCTCTTACAATACCAGACACACATACCATGTTCAACAATTTCTTAATTGCCAGTCTACCTATGTGATTTATGTTATTATTCGTAACTGTTCTAGGATCAGTACTACCAGACAGTTAAAGCTTCATAGTCATGAGCATCGTCAAGCCTGTCTAAGGAATAAATTCCATGGTATTGATACTGTAACCCAAGACTTAAGAGGCGGCAATAGGGAATCACACCTACGGCAACTGGAGGCTCAATGGGTCTGTAAACTGAGGGCTGTAGCCCAAGGCCTGAATACTGATAATGAAATGCATTTCTTCCTATAACTTATTATGACTCTCTGTTTTTTTTGGTTGATTAAAAGGTATGCGATGTTTGTAAAAACACAAGTGTTTTTAACATCTTACAGGTCAACAATTGCGTTTGGATACTTTAACATTGACCTTGGAACTTAGATCCTGTCACTATATTGTGACTTAATCAATGTAAATGGTCGTAATCTATGACCATTGCTGTGTGTTCCGTGTTATATGGTTGCAGTCTCTAACCAATTTGATTCCAAAATATAATTTTGCAATTGTATTCCTTCTTTTGTAAACAATTGCTGTAAAAGTAGAGTGTACCAAAAACTCTGCAAAAAGTGAGCTATCCATATCTGTTATTTGGTATATGAAACTGTCCTGCCTACTTTAGCAGCCACTCCTACTTTACAGCATCTACTAACATATTTGTCCTTGGTGTCTGGATGTATCCTTAACTTGTTTAGTTTTGTGATATCTGAATATGGAAATAAAACATATAACATTTTGCTGTTAATTTGTTGTGAAAGGTACTCCCTATATGTGCTAGTGTTACTTTCTTTTCTTCTATGGTGGGTGGTCAACTCTATGTCTTCCTCTTTTGAATATTATGATCGGGACAACTTGGTATCTTGGCACTCTCTTTGGCTGTTTGCTATGTAAATGAAGCTGTACTTTAGCTTCATATACATTTTACTCCAAAGAGGTTATATTTGCCCTCCTCTGTGTCTAGAATTACTCAGACTTAGGATTTAATTAGGAATTCCTTTTGTACTAGATTAATGTGACTGTTAGGTTATGAAACGACTGAATATACAGCTGTACAAAAATTGTTTTATGCTATCACACAATGTACTAATGAACCAGTTTCAAATTTTGTCCATTGCGATATTACACGCACAAGTGAACGATAAAGTTTGTTCAACCTCGTGGTTCGGTGAATTTCTTTCATGACGGCAGCACAGTAGATAAGATGGAACTATCAAGTGTTTCATGCGATCACATAATTTATTAGTGAACTCGTTTCATTTCATGTCCATTGTGATATTACATACATGAGTGAACAAAAGAGTTTGTTCAAACTCGTGATTTGGAGACTCTCTGAGCATGATGGTAGCATGGTAGACTAGACGGAACTACCAAGTGGTAGGCCACGCCTAATTGTGACGTGTCAGCAGAGCAAAGGCCAGTCTTTCTTTTGAAACAGACCTTGAAACTGACTGGAACGGAAGTCTATTGACGACGTTCCAGTTCGGTTAATGGTGTGAGGAGCGGAGAGCCACACACGGGTGAGTCTCAGGGTTTGACACTTGAGTGTACACTTATTACTGCCAACAAACTTGACGCAATTATGATGTGCCTGTATCTTTATCTTCGACTTATTTTAGATTGTAAATAGGATGTTAGAGTCGGGTCCGGGCTCAATCCGTTAAGAGGTGGCACCATGAAGTCTACTGAAGCAGATTGTGTGGTCACTTGTGACCCAAAACTTCAGATATTTTTTCCTTTTTCTGTCTTTGCTTGTAACTGCTGGTGTTTCTTTCCAACATGAAGACCTCCTGTAATCTGCATCTTTAGCTTCTATAAACCCACCTGTGGAGCGTGAGTTAGTCTCCAGTGTGTCATGTGCCTGTCACCGGGAAAAATGATTGACAGGCGTTCCTAGTCCAAACAGTATTACGTAGGGATGAATCAGCTCAAGGAGACTTGCAACAAGATAGTACATTGCAGCAGAAACGAAGCCCACTGAAGATAAAAGTGCTCCTGAATCTGTACAGGAAATGTAACTCACCACATGAGCTGCGGGAAAAGTTCAGTGTCCTCAGAGTGTTCAGGACCACCAAAACTAGAAACACAGCCCAAGAAGTCAATTCCGGTCCGGACAAGGGTTGTGTTCACACAAAAAGCGTTGCATTCGCTTAGCTTTATTTCACAAACATACCATAGTTGGCAGAGAATACTGGAAGAGCATACTGCAGTCCATAACCTCTAGTGTAAACTGACTGGAGCCACCAATCCAAAGATGGCAGCACGCCAGCACAGGGTGGATCACGGCGTGTGAGGGCCCCCCACCATGCAGCGCAGAGAGGATTCTTCCCGCGAAGATAACAATAGCGGGCCTATCACATATGAAGATCTCGAGAGGTGCAAAAGGTAAGAACGCGTGAATAGATAAAGCCACGTGCCTCTTTTTTAAACCGCAAGACTGCGGTTGAACTGCCGAAAGTCAATGGGCCCCAAAATGATTTAATAAACATATGTATACTCACAAAAAATCTCATTATTGCCTACGTAAATGGGCAGATACCGATAGACATGTGTAATGATTGAAGAAACATTCACCCAACAACGTGATGCAGGCACAAATAGGCTTTCATCAGATCCAACGTTGACATAGAGACGCTGTCAGATGAAATTTCCAAAGTCCATGACAATGTCATAGTACACAGGAATAAAACATGAACTCCCATAGAGCAGATTGTAGAGCCGTCAGCATTATTCTTGAGCTTGAAGTAGCACAAGATAGTTGTAACCTTAAGATCTATTAAACATGAAGTAGTGGAGTGTAGCACGCCTGGGCTGGGGCTGTCCTGTGAGGTGGACTCTGGTGGGGCTGCAAGGCGTGCTGCTCCAGTTACCAGTTTCCTTTGTTTCTTTGCTGAGTTCCTTAGTTTCAAAGCTTGTTCCATCTGTGCGTCCTTTCTGACCACGTACTGCTGCAGATTTCTCTTTCGCTGTCTCCCCTTGTAACTGTAGTAGGTCCTTTCCAACATGTGTTCATGCTGTATCCTCATCCTTAGCTACCATTAAACCACCTTTAGAGAGTGAGGTAAGATCAGATTGCATAATCTTCATCTTAAATTGCCATGAATCCACCATTTGTGCGTGAGATAGGCTACAGATTGTCACCAAAATGTAGTAATCTAGTCCCATGCATAGAAGTGACATAGTAGACGCAGCCAGGTAGAGTCTTTTAAGATTATTTATTAAGTCCATAAAATGTATGGTGACAGCCCCACCAGAAGCAGCCTGCTAACTTTTCAGTCCACCTTTCAACTGACAACACTCACACCAGGCACCCAAGCATTCCACTCATGTCAATCACACCAACATTCCACACAGAACCCTCACACTGGCTGAGCAGCTAGGGACAAGGTGAAAGGGAACATAATAACATAACATGAGGATACTACACGGGCCTTCTAACTTGTTAAATGGAATGGGTTACTTGCCCACCAACTGTGTTTAAGGGCCTCTTGTGTGCTCACATTTTGTGTTGTTATAGGATTCACTTGTTTTCATAGTTTGCATACACCATTATGGAGTTGGATATTTTGCTGTTTCTCTGCTTTATGAGATGGAGTAGCAAATTGTGGTACTTGTGTACTTTGTTCTTTTAGTTTTAAAGAATACCAATTTCCAAAACTCGTTTAGCAAATGTGTGCTTGGTGGAATACAGTTGTCTTTTACATCAGTGTACCAAGAACGTCTCTCAGACTCAAGGGGTTTCATGACACCTAATTAAGTATCCACTGGATTTTTCTGATGGCCCACACTTTGGGATATGTTACCCCTACTACTATATGAATCTGATCCTTATGGAGGAAGTGCATGACCGATTGATTAAAGTTACTTCAGGACCTCTTGGGGGGACCAGATATGTAAAAAGAACATTATATGATGTTTAAGGGACATCCTTTTTGAATATTCTTTGTCCTTTTTGTAGGAAGACTACAGTCTCAGATGTGTGTCCTCTATTCTGGATAATACCTTATACAATCCTAGGAATAGTCGGGTGATATTAATAGTGGTAAGGGAGACAGACCGACATTATTCAGCTTATAACTCACTCATCTGAGCACTGCATGACAGTCACTACTTTTTTGGTTGGGGTCCCTATAACCTCAACGGTTAACCAGGGATGATTGTATAGTTGGTGCTGTTTGTGATGTTACTGGTTAAATGCACTAGAGAACCCTGCTCAAGTGCTTCCACAACCTTTTGGGTGAGTCCTCTTTTTTACTTTATTTAACCCTTTCGGTGCGTCAGACAGCCCCCGGCCGTCCGACGTCACGGTAGGCGTGTGCAGAGGACGGCCTGGGGCCGTCCTCCGCACCGCAGTGGAATTCGCGCCGCGGTCAATGGGTTAAACACATTGCTCTTCTCTTGTTTTTCCTTTTGTGCGTTTACTTTTCTGTTTGATATTTTTCTTGAGTTCTTCTGGGTAGTCTACATAAGGCTTTAAATTCTTGATGCCTGGTTGTTTTTACACAAGTGCTAAGGGATCTTTGTTAACTTCGCTTGCATATGAATTAATGTTGCTTGTCACTTTGGCTGTTTTAAAACACGTTTACTCACATCAGTAATTGTAATTTATATTACGTTGTATGAACAGTACCTTGATGTGAGAATGTTGTATTTGCAGCCCTGATGAAGCCCTGTTTTGCTGCACGTGTAATGGACTGAAATTATTAAAGAAGAATTTTGTACATCACTGAAGCTTCACGAACGTTCCTTCTGTCATTTGACTGTTCATACCCTTTGCCTCTCTTTCTATTGTGCATTAACTCCTGTGAGATATCTCCGTCAGCAAGGGATGAAGCAATTGTTTTTGAATTAATAAGAACAGTGCAGGGAGACACATTCATCTTGTTACATCCAGGCACTATGAACATGAGAAACTCAATCTCTAGGCTGGTGGAAAAAGATACTTCACCTTATTGACAACTCACCTAGAAGCATATTAGGTGCAGCAACTGCGTGTGACTGGGCCTAAATGTGTTTATAAAGCCCCAATTTACGCCTGTCTCATGAGTCTCCTTGAAAGACACTAGCTCTGGCGGGAAGACTTTACTGAATATGTACACCACATTAGCCATTGGGAAAGATATACCAACAAACGTTTACTAATTCAGCATGGACACATTCATAAACTAAAAAAAATTATTCACAGAATAAACACCAATGACGTCAGCATCTGGTTGACACACAGCTGGTCAAATATTTGTATTCAGGGATTTAAATCCAAACTCTACAGCATGCTACACAGAAAGGAGACAGACACCATTACCATACTCCATGGAGACAGCATGAATAACTAATGAATACCTTTCCCAAAGGAGAACTACTATTTATTCGATGAACTGCAGTAAGGAAGAGGCCTTTTAATCTTAATGACTGGAAGCAAAATACCAGTTAATGGAAGGATGTTATACTAAAGATTGCATAACGAAAGCCGATATGAATAACAGACAATAGAACAGACAATCTCTACTGACCAGAAGGTCAACCATTATAGTCAAATTATTTGTTTCACCATGAAATTCCATGAGGGACAGTGTGAGCAAACACTAGCATCGCCTAACCAACAACCCTACCCTCTCAAATAACATAACTATGATACCTCAAATATCTTTTAGAAAAGAAGCTACACTCAAGGCCAAATATGCATCTTCAAATTTAAAGACAACAGGCAAAAAACCATCAATAAAGAATGGTCCCTGTCCAATGGGTGTTTAAATGCCACAATTGCTCAATTTGCAAATTCAATGAGCACAATAAAACAAAGATTATCTACAGGCAAATCAAACCTATAAAATTAATCATCGAGTAACCTGTAATATAATATGTGAGATCTACATGATTACTTATTCTTGCAATTTGAGGTGCTTATGCAATACCATTTGACCCTTAAAGACGAGGATACAGAACACTAAAGGAATACCCATAACATAATTTCAAACTCACCTTACTAGAACACTTCACAACCCAGAAGGAGGGTGGGAGTACACTGTCTCACATCTCAGCCCTCAATTTGCCCCAATGCATCATGGTAAATGCCGTGCATGATTACACTTCAGTAGTAGTCTTTAATGTTTCACCCTTGTTGTTGCAGCATGTGCTTTGTAACGCTAGACACGTGTTTCTGAATTCATTCCTTCATCAGTAGAGAGCAACAAGTCATTCTGGGCGGGCTCGAAATGCTGCCAAAGTCTTTCCAGGTCTCTGTACCACTCAATGGGCAGAGGTGCATCAACACAAGCTCATCAGCTCAGTAACTCAAGCTATCACAAATATCCCAGTGAATTTATGTCTGTCCCACAAATATCAGTGTGAAGTTCCTACATAAGCCAGTCCTCTGTTTTACGCCCAACAAAACTTCCTACAGGAATATCTTTTAGATATTACAGGGGATAACTCACCCGTCATATAGAAGCATGCTTCATCATAGGTGCCTCTTTTCACCAGGGTAGGTATATACTACCACCTAACCAAAAGAAAGTTAACACTGGGAGCTCGAGATACATTGCACTCTGGACAAGTGCAATGTTACAGTTAAAAATTACTTAGGGTAAAAACAGGATTTCCCTTTATTCAGTGATTACCCTTGCCATGGTTAAAACATGCTTTGGCTGTATTATGAAAATATAACGGTTTTCACATCCACTCCAAGAGACACATCTCACTGAAACAGGAGCAGTGAAAGTTCGACAGGATTGGGTGGGAAAAGAGGTACACAGTTGCTGTCCTTTGCGAGTGGCAAGTGGCTTACCAACACCCCGGAAATGTGGCCTATTCATCCTGATTCAGAAAACATTGCCCCATGTACTGCCTAAAACCTGGGTTGATCCGGAGGATCATTATGTGTTTGTCAAATTTAGGATTAACAGAAAGATAATATGCGTAGGTTCAGTGTCCATGCTCATGGGTTTGAAGCATGCCTTCCTTCTTCAATTCACTTGAGTATTGACAGATATACATACTGCCAACATCCTTATAGGCGGGAATTGAAACTGGGCCAAAGATGCCCTCTTAGATCGCACTGGTCCAATTAACGTATCCAGTACTGTGGATATAGCACTTCTAGGCTATCTTGTGGCTGATTATGGTCTTCATGACATATGACGTCTACTGCATCCATCAGACCGGGAACACACATCTCAACCCAGTTCATGGCACGCAATAACGGTTAGATTTTTTCCTGATGGCCCATCCTTTACTTCCCGTTCTTTATGAGACCTCAATTTTGGAGAGCGCATTTTCAGACCACTCCACCATTGCCCTGGAAGTTGATCTGGGTCTGTCACAGCTAATACACAATCCCTGGCATCTCAATTTACTCTGATAAAACCATCTGGGGGGCAAGACCCATCTCAAAGCACATGTGCAACCTTATCGGGAGAATAATGATGGTTCGATTAACTCTTCCCTTACATTGTGTGCGGCAGCGAAGGCAACCATGAGGGGGCAGGTGATGAGGGATGCAGCCCTGTTCAACAAGGGAGGAGGGTCAGAAGGCTTTAGAGGTGAATATAGTCCACTTCACGTGGGCTTACACAGCTGGCCCTGCCGCCATTAACAGGCACAGTCTTGAGACAGCGCCCATTGACCTCAATACCTTCTATACCTTCAAAGTCGAGTATATGCTACAGAGGTTGAAATATAGGCACTATGAGGGAGAGAAGGCAGGACGACTACTGGCAGAGCAGCTCAAGCTGAGGGAGGTGGTAATGGCCATTCCTGCAATCATCACTAATTTGGGGACGTTGGTCACCAAGCTACAGAAAATTGCAGATACATTTGCCTCCTACTATAGGGACCTCTACTCCCCAGAAACTGTCCAGGGAACAGAGCAGATAAACACCTTTTTGTATGGTCTTCACTTACCGTGCCTCTCAGAAGTTGGCAGACAGCTGATTCAGGGTTAGATCGCCAAGAAGGAGATAGAGCAAGCCATCTCAGACCTACCCTATCACAAAGCCCCAGGTGAAGAAGGCTTAGGCTGACTGGTCTGTCTCCTTGGGTTTACTGTCCAACAGGGCGCTGATTTCGGTCCTCTCCAAACCAGGAAAAGATCCTCTCCTTTGTGGCAGTTATCATCCCATATCCTTTCTTAATGGCGTTGTCAAGATACTGGCATACAGTCTAGAAGCCCGTCTTAAGCGAGTCCTCCCCTCTCTTATCCACCATTCACAAATGGGGTTTGTCCCAGGCTGATCATCACGCAATCATCTTCGTATGTTAGCTCAAGCAGACTGGTTAGCAGCGAACCTTCCGGATTAGGCCTTGGCATTGTTGTTGGACACTAAGAAAGCCTTCTACAGGATAGAACGGGAATATCTATTCGCCACACTCTGGAAATTTGGCCTTTGTGGAAACTTCATCTCCAAAGTGAGAGGGCTCTACAAGTCCCGCTTGGTGCAGGCCAACTGTGGGGCCTTTCTTTCTGATCCATTCCGGGTCCACAGAGGGAACACTGCAAGGCTGCCCACTCTCCCCCTTACTATTTCTTCTTGCAATGGAGTGGTTAGAGGCTCAGATTACAGGCATTCCTACATCTGAAAGTCCTTCAAGGTTGTATATATATTCAGATTAAATTTTTCCAACTTTATTGGCCTTATCCACCTCCATTTCCGTGGTGTTGGAGGCCATTGATGCTTTTGTGGCAATATCAGACTACAGGGTGAACTGAGGAAAGAATGAAGCCTTACTCCAGTCGCAGATCATCACATGTGCCGGCATAGGTATCAAGGCATTCTACTAAACAGGGGCTTGGAGCACATGGTGGCAGATAACCTGGACCCATTAATGGAGCAAATGGGATTGGACTTCGCAAAGTGGTCTCACCTCAGTCTCTCTCCCTGGGGTCAGACCCAGTTGATAAAAATGGTTACCCTTCCCCGAATCACGTATGTATTAGGCATGCTTCCCCAAGTAATACCCCTTTCGACCATTAAGGCCTTCATCTGGGGCTCAGTGAGACCTTGCCAGGCAATTAGGAAGCTTATCACCCACGGATCAGCAGAGGGATTGGGCCAGCCTTCTGTGGAACATTACTGCTTAGCCCTACATTTAGGACAAATGCCGTACAAGGATACAAGATCCTCCATCATGGGTTGTGATTGAATGCAGACTCCACGAGGCCCCTTTAGGATTACAGGCCCTCTATCTACCTGGTCTCGCCACCGCCAACACACCTAATCCCATGCTGAAAGCCATGTATGCTGTCTGGATGTGGGCTCACAGGCTCTTATCAGTGGACGTGCATCTTCATTACAAAGCTCTCATCTGGAATGATACTAGCATCCACATGGGGGGACATGCTTGATTGGGGTCCTTGGAATAGAGCTGGGAATCTGAATCTCATGCACCTGATCTCTGGCGGTGAACTCAAGTTCTTTGAGATGCTACAGGACAAATTTGCATTGTCGGATACCCAGGACTATCCCCTGGCCATAGTGATCTCTTACCTAGATACTTGGAGTCAGTTTAAAAGTGTGATGTCTGGATCCTGCATCCTCCTGATTTGCCATCTTTACTCCCAACCACAATTGGCAAGCATCAGGATGACCAGGCAGGCTCGCCTACAGGTGGAATATGATGAGGAAGAATTGGCAGAACTTTTGAAGGCCCTAGAATGAGGAGTCTGTGAGGCATAGATGAAGCTCATCTTTTCAAGATCCTTCAGGGCTGGCACTGGACCCCGGCATGGCTTACGGCCACAGGGCTGCACCCTCACTCTGCCTACTGGCGATGTGAACTTGCACCATATGATATTGTTCATATCTTAATGGACTGTCTCACCATACATCCCTTTAGGATGGCAGTTGGGTCTACACTCCGGGAATCTACGGATTTACCCACACCACTTTCCCAACCGCTAATTCTCCATCATGACTTATCAGACATTCCTAAGCTGACCCATCATGCTTCTCACTTGCTTGTCATTGAGCCTACAGTTGCCAAAATCTGTATTTTATGTCATTAGCTTTCTTCACAATGGCCGTTTCATGAGGAATGGCTTGCATTGATGTATAAGATTGCATCCTATGAAAGCATCATTTACAACTTAATGGACAAAGCAGGTATTTTTCTTCTTATATGGACCCCCGTTTCCAAGATACTCCCCTTAATTCACATGGATTCTGAAGTCTTCTTCAGCACTATTATTGTGCCTGTCCCACTGTCTGAAAAAAGGTACTGCAGGACACCCATTGTCCCACATTGTGGGGCCTGCCACTTTTAACCCTTTCAAACCGACAAGTAGCTCTCAATCCTTAATGAGCTGTAACAGAGAGATGTTTGTAGGTTACTGGGAAGGAGGAGCTGTAGCACAGGCGAGATCCTGCACAAAACAACTTCAAAAACACATTTGGCTAATGAGATGCAAATCCAACCACCAGCCTATAAACATCATTGCATTTGTGAAATAAAATCATACTGAGGAGCTGTCCAGGGAGCATGCCATTTGTGCCTGTTTCTTTCATGAATCCCATTTTCAAAGTGTTGATAAATTGTAATATCAGTAGAAGGCTGCACAGAGAGTTTTACTTGCCACGGGTCAAACAGTTTGTTAAATGAGTTGCTTGCTGCAAAGGCAATACAGTTAGCACTGCATTGCATTTTGGTGAATCTACCATGTGACTGGGCACTTATGCTCCCACTGGTAATATCCAGTCCACCACATGTTTATTGAAGCTTTTACATTCAATCAAAATGCTCTAAATCTTGCCATAAGGCAGCATAGGAATGTGTTTAAAAAAGTGCTTGCCCAATATCACACAAATAGGAGTTTGGGATTAAAAATGTGCCTCTTGATTTGACTAGTTCACTAGAACCACACGGGGCTGAGCTGAGATTATATTTTTAAGTATCCTAGAACCATGGATGAAATAGACACACTGTACAAGGTCCCAGGGCTGTGGGCTGTTACTGGGCAGTATGCATGGTAGATGCTGATATTTACCACTGGTGTTTCAAATCATAAGACTATTTAATTCCATTTGGATACCAGACGTGTTCATTTTCTATACTATCTCTCTAAATGTGCAATAGCAAGCAGTCAAGTCTTACTCCAAGAGGTGGAAATGGAATAGAGCTCAAATGCAGTATGAATAGTAATCGCATTAAATGATCTCAATATCCAGCTGGGTAATATTTTAATATGGCCTGATTGAGAATAGTGGGATTTAAAAGGAAAGCCCAAAAATGTGCTTTGCAACTCATAGTCCCCCTGCTCTCCAACAAACAACTTCTGAAGTCTCTGTGTCTCTGGGATGAAGGAAGTTGTATACATTCAGGCCAGGAGATCTTAAACCAGGAAGGAGATGCTTTGTTCATTAGTAGCACTGCAGTTTCGGTAGAATATATTTTCAACAAGTTAAAAAACATCCACATTTGTGTTAAAGTAGGGCAATTGGTCAAAGTCTTTCCATCTCGAGAAAAGTTCAAATTTGCACTCAGATGAGTCAGGTTTAATATGACTTGAGTGTTGCCCTCATAGGTGTTGAAGAAGAGTGAGTTAACTAGCGGACATGATTGCCCTGCTGAAAACCACAATTCAAGTGTTTAGGTGTTGAATGTAAAGGTGTTAATATAGTAATCACTAATGGTCAACTAGAAATTATGTAATGTGCTTGATGACTCAGCAGCACAGCACCGATTTTTCTAGGGTTATTTCAGAATGGAATGATATATGATATTGAATGTTGTTGACAGGTCTAAAGGTACCAGTGCCTCAACACCACCCATTGTCAACCAGGCACCAAATATCATCCAAAACCAATAGGATCACTAGTTCTGTACTGTGTCTTATCTAGAATCCAGGTTAGAAGGTATCCAAAAGACTGTCTTTGAAAACTTTCTGGAGCCCTTACCCACAGCAAGGATTCCTTTCAGATAGGAGATAAAAAAAGTGCAAAACAAAGTAATAAAACAAGACAAAATACTTTCCCATTTATGCACCAACATCTGGAACTGTATCTGCATGTCCATCTGGAATGCCCCAACCTAGCTCAAATTTAGGAACAACTGAATAATCACATTTTAAAGAACGCTGCAGTATGATGCAGTAACAGTCCACAAACCAGCTACCCCTCTTATCTTATGTTGACTGTCTTTGGCCTTGAACCTGTTCGGCTCTCCACTGCCTTACAGCTAGCTTTGCACTAAATAAATACCACATTCATACATAAATATCAATGCAAGAATCTGGAAACAATTTGTAAACATTTGACTAAAGATATGCATTTTGGAGAGGTCTAGGCCACGCAGAGGGACTAATGTAAAGTATTGCACTTAACAGAGTTTTAACACATATATACTTATTTTATGAGGGTTATTATTGATATATTGTTTAACTGAAATCCACATCAGGAAAGTTGTTTCTTACAAAGTTGCTTCAAATTATGTCAGCGGGCTAACACAGTCCATTGATCGCAATGCTTGTGATGCCACTTTCTGTGATGTCACATTCTATGCAAACTAGAGGGGCTTCAGACAATCCCTTTCTGCTCTGTGCCCCTTTAAAATCCTAGAACCACCCCTACTGGGGACTTTAACACTGCACTTTATGAGTGCTCTCTTTTAATGCTGCCCCACTACATTGCTTTGAGCTAACGCTGGAGCAGCGCAAATACTGCTCGGCAGTCTTGAGTACTAGCATAACACCTAGGGACATTAGCAATGCACTTTACTGAGTTTTTTACCTAGAGCACAATTTACCTGTGCCACCTTGCTCTTGCCTTTTTAGGAAGTCACTTCCCGTATTTCCTAACCACACTTTTTTGGGATCGGTGAGGTAGCTTGTGTGTAAACCTTCATAACTTTTGTTCCACAAAAGGTATCCACACCACATTTACCTGCTTTTTTTCAAACATCCTGAGAATTCTAAAAGTACCCAAGGTTTGTAGATTCCTCTGAAGGGAACTGAGAAAATAGGCAAAATAAAGCAAAATGTTGTTTTGAAAAAGTGCTCTGCAGAACAGCATGTGGGTCTTGTTTCTAAAAATGGCATCAAACAAAAGGTTTGCTGTGCTTGGATCACCATCTCCCCAGCTTTCAGTAATAAGTAGAGTTGTATCAAAAGCATTTCTTTTACCACAGCTTTTAAACTTTCTAACATGTAGTCAATTTTAAATAACTTCAGTGGTTTCAATCTACTTGCAGTTTGTGATAGAAACAAGTGTGAAAACCATGAGTGTTTCTACAAAGTTGTACATGTCAGAACAGTAGGCAAAAGTCTGAATACAGCAAGAGGTCATTGGTGTAGATTCATCAAAATACTAATTGTTGCAATAAACAAAATAAAGAAAAGCATCCGGAAAAAAATCGCTATAAGGCAGATCAATTTTTTCCTCTCAAAATTGCTCTTTTTTGGAATGAGGTTACCTGTGATTTCGGGCCTAGGCTCAGCTGCCACTCAGGTAAACCTCCCAAACCCAGACATTTCTGAAAGCTAGACAACTAGGGGTGTCCCGGCCAGTGTAATATACATGGATCCCCTGAAGTTTTCTTACCCATAAGGCTTTGCAAACTTCAAACTTTGGCTAAAATCCTCATATTTGTGAGAGAGAAAGCTCCGTAAGCTGCCATAGTGTTTCATTTTTTTTACTCCATTTCAAAATCCCTGGTGTATAGTGGGTTTTCTGCCCCCTGAGGTAAATTTGGGCAAACCGCCATATGGCACCAGAGACGGGAAGAACAACTCTGTTGCCCTTTTGGTGAGGGTAATGGCGTGATTTCAGGGTGAGAGTCTCTTCCTACCCATAGAACTCTGGTCTCTGGTGGGCTGCCTACACCTGTCCCCCGGTTTAGATTGGAGGTAAACATCCCAAATTGCCTTATGGGTTTATAAATACTGTATTGGCGCCTTTATGGTGTGGGCATGGCGCTATGCCAGTGTGATGAGTTCACCGAGTATGAGATGCACACCAATGTATTCCATTTTTCATTATTTCATTTTTTTCAAGCACTTTAGACGTTTTTGGCGAGCAAAACTTTCTCCGTGCTCATCTCATTGCGCTGCAACAATATCTACAAGTACGGTGGACCCACTTTGGGATCCACAAAGCTGCACAGCCAGATACTGGATTAAATCCAAGGAATCAAATTTATTTCATTCTTCTTTTCTTTAAAATTTTTCTCCTTACATTTTCACCATACTTTTTCCTTTAGTTCAATTCATTTTATTCAATATGTTATTTCCGCATTCTAAAAAGCACTCAGAAGCATGGGGTTCATTCCATGTCACGATTTATTGCCAATGGTCCAATGCATTTCGGGGGGAAACCTCCCTTCGTCAGGGACATCTACAAGTGTAAACAAATACATAACTTTAAGCGCTGTATGCCAATGTAATTTACCGTCATCATATTACAATCGGAGAATTGCTTAAAAACACATCCATGTGAGCATCTAATTCATTAACATTTGTTGGACTTTCGTGTTAGACGCATTAAACAACGTGCTGGGTTCACCATTTATGAAATACCTATTCCGGTACACCTTAAGAAATTCCACTAAATACCTTAAGAGAAATCCCAATTTTAACTCAATTGTAATTTATTACAATATGCGGACACGTATTTCAAACCTAAGCTTAAAGTAACATGTAGACAAATCGTATTATTTAAAAGGGCATCCCCGTGCAACCATCTCCGCGTGAAACAGTAACCATTTCTTTTCGTTTTCCTAGCGTGCCATCGCACGCATCTCCCTTAATCTAACGAGCTGGTTCAAAGACTCTCTCGCCCTATATTTATATATGTTTCTGCCCTCCTTTATGATCAACAGGTGATGTTCTGTGAAAACATTAATCTCTTTAACCCTCACAATTGGGAAATCCTCACTCTACCAGAATGCAATGCTCTTTGTACTTGTCCCCCCCATATTGTTTTTCATAATACCGTGTCTTTTAAACAACCTTTAGCCTTAGCTAAAAACATGCGAATACAACTCATTAACTCGCACAAAATCTCCTCCTCATGTCTGGCATAACTACTTCTGAATAAAACTTCAATCACAACTGTAATGCCTACAACATTTAAATAGACTGATGATTTTTCAACGTGGCACGCAATTCTTCCCATACCTCCAGTGGCCCTTCCGTTAACTGAATGTCTTCTAACATTGCTGCTGTTTCTTTAGACTTTGTTTCTTCAATGTTTCACACTGTGGGTGCTATCTCAGGAGAGACAAAAAGTTCATGCTATGAGTTCACTGAGTATGAGATGCACACCAATGTATTCCATTTTTCATTATTTCATTTTTTCAAACACTTTTGACGTTTTTGGCGTGCAAAACTTTCTCTGAGCTCGTCTCATTGCGCTGCAACAATATCTACAAGTACGGTGGACCCAGTTTCGGATCCACAAAGCTGCACAGCCAGATACTGGATTACATCCAATGAATCAAATTTATTTCATTCTTCTTTTCTTTAAAAATGTTCTCCTTACATTTTCACCATACTGTTTCCTTTAGTTCGATTAATTGTATTCAATATGTTATTTCCGCATTCTAAAAAGCACTCAGAAGCATGGGGTTCATTCCATGTCACGATTTATTGCCAATGGTCCAATGCATTTCGGGAGGAAACCTCCCTTCGTCAGGGACATCTACAAGTGTAAACAAATACATAACTTTAAGAACTGTATGCTATTTGTTATACTTTTGTGTTGTTTTAATGCGTCTAACACGAAAGTACAACAAATGTTAATGAATTAGATGCTCACATGGATGTGTTTTTAAGCAATTCTCCGATTGTAATATGATGAGGGTAAATTACATTGGCATAAAGTGCTTAAAGTTATGTAACCCATCCACCAGTGGAGCCACTACGCAGGGATGAAGGAGTGATCTGACCCCCAAGTCGGCTGTCCCCCACAGTGTGACCTACTTGGTGTTCAACGCAGAGCGCGGGCGAGGAGAGGTAGCCACCCCAGGATCTAGCAGTTGGTGCATTGGAGCGGGCACCTCCCCCGACGGCTCAGACAGTGGGCAGTGACTATCCAGAACGCAGGTCAGCGGAGAAGGACACCCTGTACAGTAACCGTCCGGCCTCACCAGAACACGGCTCCAACATATCTCAACAGCACGATGGGGAAACCTAGACATACACAGACTACTATGGTCCCAGAGACTGCACCAGAAAATATGCCGCACCACACGATGGGCACCACGTCGACCGCGTCCCCCCCGGACCAGTCTATATCGGACAAGCTGGACCGTGTCCTCGCCGCCATCGAACAATCCCGAGTCTCTACGGAGGAAAGGCTGAGCGCTCTAGCGACAGACCTCAGCCTCGTCAAAGATGACCACCGGAAATTGGCGGACAAAGTCGCCGACGGGAGGAAGATCATAGCGACCTACAACCGATGGTGAAAGACCACCAACAGACGATCGTGATGTCCTGACCCGCCTGTCCACAATAGAGGAGCGCATGGTTGACCTGGAGGGGCGTTCTAGGTGCTGTAATATCCGGGTTCTGGGCCTGCCGGAAGGTGTGGAGGGACAAGACTCGGTGGGCCACATGGAAGCATGGGTGAAATCCTTCACCCCAGAAGCTGACCGGTCAGCGTTCTTTTCCATAGAGCGCGCCCACCAGGTTCCGGCACGTCGGGCCCCGCCCGGAGCACCACCTCGCCCGATGTTGGCTAAATTCCTGCATTTTAAGGACCGGGATGCAGTGCTCAGGGCCGCGAGACGATCTGGTCCCCTTCGGGTCGAAGAGAAACAAGTGATGGTCTTCCCCGACTATCCCCGGGCGGTACAGCAGCAGAGGTCGCTCTTCCTGGAGGTAAAGCGACGCCTCAGGGTAAATGACATCCAATACTCTATTCCCCGCCAGGCTTCGAATCATTTACAAAGACTCTACAATTTTTTTCACATGTGCGGAAGAGGCAAGGGACTGGGCAGATCTGCACTGCCCACGACTACCAAGACCTGGACCTGGACAGAGATGCAGGGCACCACGACCCAAGAAGCGCAGCCAAGTCAGAAGGCGCACTGACAGACCACCCAGAGCGCGCAGCCTCACATTCGACTCTCCAGACTTGGAACAAATAATGCAAGAACGCAGGGAAGTCCTCCGAACAGTCTCGTCGCAGCAGGCCTCGCCACGGTCGGACGACATGGATGGGACTCCACGACTATTGTCCTCTGCGGGGGAGAAAGACAGCGACGGCGCATCGTCTAAAGGTGACTCGGTCACCCTTCCACGGGTGACGCCCCAGACTGCAGATCTCATCAGTTAAGGTACACGCAGACTCACAAGAGGGTGTATCCCAGAACCGCAGTGCTTCGGATCACTGGCAGTACATACACACAGGGGGGGCCCACTCTTTACAGGTAGGCCGGGGACCCCTCCTGCATAACAGTAGCTCACCCAGGATATATCCACAGCATCGCTCTACACCTCCCAGGGACCACATGACGCACATTAATCCTACATAGCCCGTCCGAGGACCATCCTCGCATGCACACACCACCTCCCCATGGTTGCTAATTGTTCGTTAACGCTCTCTTCCCCACGGAGGGCTGGTTTGGTCGTATCACTCTTGGCGATAGTTCCCCTGTATTGGGATAGTTTCCCGATCCCAGTTCTTAGTTCACCTACCCCGACACCCATGACATCTCGTTACCTCCTATTTGTAGGGCTGGGGCGTACACCCACAACCTTGTGTAGCTTTGCGCGACACAACCAACAGACGGGGATGGGAGACCCCGTTCCAACTGCCACCGTGAGCTATTTTGTCACAACATTGCACCTGTTATGGCACATACAGACGTAAAGTTTTTAACCCTAAATGTGCGGGGATGCACACAGCCAGAAAACGCTATGCGATATATGCGTACATTAAGCGGCAACAGGTGCAGATCATATCCCTTCAAGAGACGCAACTCACGGGAGGGGAACTGGGCAGACTCCAGAAGAAATGGCGCGGCATGTTCTGCGGTACCACGTACTCCGCCTTCACAAGAGGCGCACTAATCTGGATTCGGCCTGGAGTACCATTCCGTGAGCTTGGCAGGCGGGTAGACCCCGAGGGCCGCTATGTCCTGCAGGAGAGATTATTAGAAGGACAGCCCATCCTAATAGGCAGCATCTACGCCCCGAATGTAGATCAAACAACATTCTGGGGAACCCTGACCAACACATTAGCAAGATACACACAGACCCCATGGGTACTGGGAGGGGATTACAACTGCTCCTTAGACCTAGCCTTAGACAGGTTCCCCCCCCCCCCCCAAACACTCCCCGGCCTTCGCGCACACAGCCGAATTCCGAGCCTGGGTGGCCCACTGTTCCCTCACGGACGCATGGCGACATGTCCACCCAGCCACCAAAATATATTCTTTCCATTCCATACCTCACAACTTACGTATCCGATTGGACCGCTTTTTATGTGCACGATCTCTCCTGCTGCGCATTAGACACTCATACTTGGGCCGGGTGGTTTCGGACCATGACGTGCACACAGTATCCCTCGCATGGCGCCCACCCATACCGCCGATTCCTACATGTAACCTCCCCAAAGACTGCCTTCTGGACCCGGTGTTCAAAACTGAGCAAACCGACACCATTCAACATTACTTTGCAGAAAACAGGGGTACCGTAGCGACTAGGTCCCTAGAATGGGATGCTTTTAATGTAGTCTTGAGGGGGGCTTGCCTCCAACAAATTACAGGTGTGAAACAGACCTTAGAGAGGGCGGTGCACACTGCGGAACAACTAGTAGCGCAGATGTCTAAAGCGGCTGATCAGCGGGAGGTCCCCCCCACGCAACTAGCGGAGGCCAAAACCAAATATGACGAGGGCTATGCCGATCTGCGGCACTAAAATTTTCTCACGTACACTACTAGAGCCCACAATGAGGGGGACCGTGCCGGCGCTCTGCTAGCGTGGCTCCTACGCCAGGACACACAATCGCAACCGGTCACGGGCATCCGTAGCGCCACGGGGGAGATTGTCTACGCACTGGGGGATATTGTGTCAGCCTTCTATGACTACTATACTCTGCTATACCGGGAACCAACCCCAGATAGGGAGGTCCACATCCAAAAAATACTGCGCACGGACACTATAGTCTAACTCACGGTCGAGGAACGCATATCGCTCGATGTCCCGGTTACAGTGGTGGAGATCAAACTCGCCATTCGCTGTCTGGCTAAAAACAAAGCACCGGGTCATGACGGTTTCCCAGTGGAGCTCTACGCCACGTTCAGCAGCTAGCCCCCCACCTTGACATGGTCTTCCGAGAGGCATTAGAGATGGGCCTACTTCCCCAATCGATGCGAGAATCCCTACTAGTGACGTTCCCCAAACCAGATCGGGACCCGTTGCTCTGCACTTCCTACCGGCCAATCACCCTGCTGACCACGGACTGCAAAATCCTAGGGAGAATACTAGCAGATAGAATTGCGGAAATTCTTCCTCGGCTGATCCATCCGGATCAAAGTGGATTCGTCCCTGGGAGAAATACTTTCCAGAATGTACGTCGACTGTTCCAAGTCCAGCATGGGGTCCGGGGTAGGTTCCCACGAGCAGCCTGCCTCGTTCTGGACCTCGAGAAGGCGCTTGACACCCTGGCATGGCAATATCTTTTCGGGGTACTACAGAGGGTGGGAGTGGGACCACACTTCATTGCATATACACGGCTATTATATACTGATATCTCCACTAGAGTACAGATAGGCCGCTCGGTCTGCTCTCCCATACCGATTATGCGTGGGACACGCCAGGGATGCCCCCTGTCCCCCGTCATTTTTGCCATCGCTATGGAGCCGTTGGCGGCCCGGCTGCGGGAAGTGGGCCAACATTGGGGAAACCCATTGGGGGACCGCTTACACTGCGTCTCCCTCTATGCGGAGGACCTTCTCATTTATATCAGAGACTTTGCTGCGGACCTTCCAACTATCTGGACCACGCTCTCAGACTTCGAGAGGGCTGCGGGATTACGAGTGAACTGGGAGAAATCCTCTATCTACCCTGTGCACCCGAACTCCCAACCCAGAGAAATTCGTCTGGGGGAAGCCTCTCTAGCGTGGACGGGGGACCCCCCCGCTATTTGGTAATCAGACTCTACCATGAGCCCTGGGACCTCCTGGAGGGAAATCATTACCGAGCCCTTCGGGGCCTTAAAGGCCAAATCGGCTTCTGGAGGAGACTGCCCCTGGTTCCCATCGGGAGGGTAGCCCTGTCAAAAATGATCATGGTGCCCAGGCTCCTTTACTACTTTGCTAATATCCCAGTAATTCCGCCACGGCCCTTCTTTCAAGAGTTGAATTCATTACTAATCTCCCTGGTCTGGGGGCGGGGCCGCAGCAGAGTGGGCCTGTCGACCCTACAGCTGCCCCGCGACAAGGGTGGGCTGGGCGCCCTGTCATTTGAAGCCTATTTTTTGGCAGCGCAGCTGCAGTGGCTGTCTCGCTGGACCGCGCAGAGAGAGAAACGGAGACCCGGGGCGGGCAGCTGACGGTCCCGGAGCTGACACGACTACTACTCCCGGGCACAAGGCCCAACCCGACTAATCCGCTGCTGGTTCAAGTAGCTAGATCCTGTATCATGCGTATTCACTGCATGTCCAAGGGGACGCCGGTTTATTCTCCATTGCTGCCTCTGGCGGGCCTCCCACAGGGGCACGAGTTCTACACCGCGAGTGAACTTCAGGTCTTGACTGACCTCCAGCTCACTGAAATGGAGGCCTTATTCACCGATGGTCAACTGACCTCGTTCGCGGAACTAGCCGAGGACAGAGGGCTGCCGGCCGGCCAATTCCTGCTACATCGGCAACTGGTGGCGGACTGTAGACGCACCTGGGATCTCAGGGGTGGGGAACCTGGGACTCACCCGGTGTTGCACACACTACTCCACATGGGAGCGGGCAGACACCATATCACGTGGATTTACAAATCTATCACAGAACTCACCCAGGCATCGCTATCGAATTTGCGGCTCCGCTGGGAAGAGGATATAGGACGCAACCTTCATGACGGGGAATGGCTGAAGGCCCTAGCACATCACAAAAAGGTGTCCCGCAACCAAAGATTCAAAAATGTTCAATTCAACATATTGCACCGCGCCTACCTCACACCGGCACGGCTCAAACGCTTTTACCCGACCTCCCATTTTGAATGCCTCCGCTATAACACACCAGATGCCCCATCCATTCACATGTTTTGGACATGCCCTGGACTACAAACCCTCTGGGCGACGGTCCACGCTACTCTGCGAACAGTTACCGGCCTCACGGATCTCCACACATGGGAGGCCTGCGCCCTAGGCATTTTTAAGCGTAACAAGCGCAAGAAGGTAGAGACCAAATTTGCACTCCTGGCCATATTGTTAGTAAAGCGCCGCATCGCTATGCACTGGCGCGAGACGGAGGGTCCTCCTCTGGCGGCTTGGTGGGGGGCGGTGAAGAAATGGGCCGCAGCCGAGGAAGACCTTATCCGCCTAGAGGAGGCCCGCGGCATCCATCGGCGCCCTATTTCCTTAGAATGGGTGACACTCCTTCACACTTTTCAGCAAGCATACACACACGGCAGGTACGGACCTAGCACAGGACCCGAGAGCGACGCCGTGTTCCCATGTTTTCCACACCAGACTGTACGCGCTCCCCCATCAACCCCCCATTAGGCCACCTGTTTGGGTATGTGACATTGCTTAGCGGGAAACACTAAGTCTGCAATAAGTGGGTTGACGGGGACCATCACCACTCTGGCTCCTCTTTCTGTACGACCCCACGCCCCCCCTACCATGTATTTCCCTGGCTTTGAGGCCCATAGTTCCAGTTAAGAACCTGGATTACCATTTCTTGACACCTGTTACGAGGGACATGGGACTAGAGACTGTTGTATGGACCAGAGAACTGCGGTCCTCATCCCACCGACAGTATCTTCAACGCCTCCCGACATCTCTGGCGGAAGCGGTAAGGAGGCTCCCCCTCCATCATTTCCGGAGTCCCTTCCTGGATGAGATCCTCCACTGCCGCTACTTATGATACCAGAACTCACTACATGTAACGTATAACAGCTGCCAATGCTTGTTGTATGCCATCTCTGAAATGTGAAATCCAATAAAAAGGTTTATAAAAAAAAAAAAAAAAAGAAACAGCAGCAATGTTAGAAGACATTCAGTTAACAGAAGGGACACTGGAAGTATGGGAAGAATTGTGTGCCACGTTGAAAAATCATCCATCTATTTAAATGTTGTAGGCATTACAGTTGTGATTGAAGTTTTATTCAGAAGTAGTTATGCCAGACATGAGGAGGAGATTTTGTGCGAGTTAATGAGTTGTAATCGCATGTTTTTAGCTAAGGCTAAAGGTTGTTAAAAGACACGGTATTATGAAAAACAATCTGGGGGGACAAGTACAAAGAGCATTGCCTTCTGGTAGAGTGAGGATTTCCCAATTGTGAGGGTTAAAGAGATTAATGTTTTCACAGAACATCACCTGTTGATCATAAAGGAGGGCAGAAACATATATAAATATAGGGCGAGAGAGTCTTTGAACCAGCTCGTTAGATTAAGGGAGATGCGTGCGATGGCACGCTAGGAAAACGAAAAGAAATGGTTACTGTTTCACGCGGAGATGGTTGCACGGGGATGCCCTTTTAAATAATACGATTTGTCTACATGTTACTTTAAGCTTAGGTTTGAAATACGTGTCCGCATATTGTAATAAATTACAATTGAGTTAAAATTGGGATTTCTCTTAAGGTATTTAGTGGAATTTCTTAAGGTGTACCGGAATAGGTATTTCATAAATGGTGAACCCAGCACGTTGTTTAATGCGTCTAACACGAAAGTACAACAAATGTTAATGAATTAGATGCTCTTATGGATGTATTTTTAAGCAATTCTCCGATTGTAATATGATGACAGTAAATTACATTGGCATACAGTGCTTAAAGCTATGTATTTGTTTACACTTGTAGATGTTCCTGACGAAGGGAGGTTTCCTCCCAAAATGCATTGGACCATTGGCAATAAATCGTGACATGGAATGAACCCCATGCTTCTGAGTGCTTTTTAGAATGCGGAAATAACATATTGAATAAAATTAATCGAACTAAAGGAAAAAGTATGGTGAAAATGTAAGTAGAAAGATTCAAAAGAAAAGAAGAATGAAATAAATTTGATTCATTGGATTTAATCCAGTATCTGGCTGTGCAGCTTTGTGGATCCGAAACTGGATCCACGGTACTTGTACCTATGCCAGTGTGAGCCACCCTAACCCCATTTATTTATATTCCCTAGTGTATTCTGGGCTTCCACCCCCACACCCTCATTTGAGGCAAATCTCCTAATCTGAGCCCATAGGGGAAGCACCCCCACCCCACCCCTTGGTCTTTCTGCCTCCCCTAGGGGCACAGATTACGAGATTTGCCTCAAATGGAGGTGGAAAGCCCAAGGTACATGCCTCCACCCCCCAAAAAAAGGAAATCCCTTGTACTTAGTTGACTTTTTACCCCCTGAGGGGGAGATTGGGGACAAACAGGTGTCAGAAAGGCTGTTTGATTCTTCTGGGGTGGGACTATGGCCCGATGGCAGGATCAGCCGCCCACCCTCCTCTTATTTATAACCGTGGTGTCTGGTGGATTTTCCATCCCCTGATTAAGGCAAACCCTCCAAACTGCTCACAAGGGGGAGCTGAAAGACTACTTTGCACTTGGGTGGGAGGAAGCAATGACCTTTGCCCACAGAGCCGCTCCCCCTTCTCAAAAATCCCAGGCTCTAGTGGAGTATCAGGCTGTCAGGGAGGCAGCATAAGTAACTAATTTGTGCCATTTTTTCATATTTCAAATACTGAACTTTAAATTACTGACTCTCTTAAAGCAAAACTGGCAATCACGCTAACCAAAGCCACGAACAAATGATTAAATGGGACTGGAACTCACACGGAAGCATTTACACTTCCAGTGATGAACCAGGTAAAAGGGTATGCACTCTGTCCTCTTGCTTGCGAACCAAAAACGGTATTTCACGATTGAAAAAGCAGACGTCTATTACATTCGTTTGAATGAAAAATGGCCCCAGGATATGAAGATCATAAAAATGGCAAGTGATTTTAAATGGTTCTTGTTAGCCAGCACAGATCTTGTGTCTGGTAAACCCATAATTATTAGAGGCGACCTCCACCAAGCTGGTAGCATCTTGGACTTTAATGTTGGACTGACCACAATAGTTGCAGCTCCTTCAATGGATGCAACCAAACCTCATTATGTCACTGGTCGTAGTTCAGAGCTGCTGTTACCGACTAGCAATTGCTCCTTGAAAAGAATGGAAATTAGAATTATTCTCTTATGCTGAACAACTATGATTAAGCACATGAATTAATTCTCACTTTTAATAAGGCACTAGCTGCTGCTGTCTGAACCTTATCATGGCAGTGGTGGAGTCAGATTGAGTTCCTACAAATCCTGCCTCGTATCTGCATTCAAATAATCAAAATATTACATTGTTCATTGACCACTCTTATAAAGCTCTAGATGTAGTCCGTGGTGGCTCTGAGCAAACAAATGAGAAATTGAACACTCCCTATGACATGCTCCTTTCCTTTTTTGCCAAATTTAAAGATCGTGTTTCTTTATCGAATAGGGCTTTCCAATTAAAATTAGCCCCTTCTCAGGAGGCAGTGGTACCATAAAGGTTTAAGAAAGGGACTGGCTTATTCTCATTCCCATTGAACTCAGTAATGTCTGAACCTATTAAATCAAGTTATTTAGGGATCCTTTTTGGCACCTTGGCCTCCCAAATTGGAATGAAGACATTGCATTTACCAAGAACAGGTCCATCTCTGTCCCCAGTTATATCTGAGATATTTCTCAGGAATTGAAAAGGAACCAACTTCTGGTAATGTTGCCTCGCTGTCCATGACCATCAAGAGGCCAAAGAAATCGATGAACTTGGACAGAAACCATTAATTGGTGCAATGGTTGCGATCAGTACAAGCCATTACCAGGAACAGTTGAATACATTACATTATATTTGACACTGGGGTAAACACTCATAGTTAAGTGAGCAAGCACCCCCCTCCCGCCCAAGAGATGTTAGAGGAAAATATTCTCATTAATACTAATCCGGGCAAAACACCAACAGCTGCTGACATGATGAGTCAAACAGATGACTCCATGAAAGATCCTTGACAATGTCTCCTGCTGCACAATAGGGTCTGTTTCTTAGTCACAAATGATAACTTCACACACGAAAATAATGCCTAGCATTAGAAGATAAGGCCAGGCACAGTCTTAACTAGAATCCCTGTGACATATTTTACAGGGCTTAGTTTCACAACAGCGTCCCGTGCAAAACTGTGGGAAATGTAACTGCTGCAAGAATTAATTATATAATTTTAACTCTCTCTTGTTATATAACAGTCACAGATTCCCACAAGGCTGTCCATTTCAAGAGTGTGTCGTTTCTTCCAGAATATAATAAAGACACATCAAACAGGTGCAACACTGTAAAACTGTTGTCGCTTTAAATCTATGGGTGTGCAAGGCTCGCATGATTTACTGTAGGGTAGTTACGATATGTTTGTTGAATGGCCTCGTTCAGAGGACTGTCGCTCGCGCTTACAAATAGTCCACGTGACACACATCTCGTGCTACGATTTCTTCCTGAACAGAAGTCTCTTACCCGAAGGAGGAAATCGCTTCATCTCTTTAAATCTGCAAAAAGTTCGGGATGCAAAATTACGAAAAACGCACCAAATATGTGGGCGTAATTAAAATAAAATAAACTGATCAGTGCTGACATTCATTATATTGAATTATTCCATTCTGTGACGACAACTCAAAGACAGTTAAATGGTTTTCTGACCACCCACGTGCTATAGAGGGCCACCATTTTTTGACAGCTCAGTCACAGCAGCACAAGCGGCACAGTGGCCAAAATATCTTCCTTTCTCCTGCGCCTGAAGGTGGCTATGCCGGACGTTCCCACTTGGTCCTGTGCCTTGAAATTTATTTAAGCTTCATTTATCTTTGGCAAATGGAAGTGCAGAGTGACTCCTGCCTTGGGCAAGGAAATTGTGCCCACCCATGGTCGTGTCAATTACCATCTCTGATTAGGAAGTAAACACTGACGTGATGCGCTGGAGTCCTCTCTTTCTTGGGAGTATGTAAAGCTAACTAACCCCCCAAGCCTATTATGCCTCTTTCAGACATTGCTGATAGCCCTTCCTCCCCAAGAGCTTTCGCAACCACAGTCAGCTTGCGCAAATTTAACATGGCAGCAGAGTAAACCCAGAATAAACAGAAAGATCTTACAAGTACCAGGGAGGCTGGAGTATTGAGAGTTCGAAACCTAAAGGCTTTCAGTGCAGCAGCCCAGTTGAGCATCGTTCTTGAGTGGTCTGTCTGAGAGACTGGGAAGCATTGGCCCCTCATGGAAAGGAGCCTTCTGGGAGGGTCTTGATGGACATTCTGTGGCTCCCCAGACATGCTGAGCCCAGAGTAACATATGTCTCTGATATCATACGCCCGCTGATGGAATGTGGGACTCACACATGAATTACACAGCTGACATCATTCCGTCTCCTTTCACTCTGCTCTTTAGTAATCCTGATTTTACACCTGGTTTGACAAGCCACCTTTTAAATCATGGAAGGCAGGAGATTGTAACATATTACAGGACCTGTTTTTATAAAGGGACAATCAAAACGTTCAACCAGTGCAACCAGGCCATACTTTGAAGGAAACGGACAGACTCAGTTATTTCCAGCTTAGGCTCTGGGCCACGCAGCCGTGTCACGAGATGTGGCCACTGCAGAGCTTACTTTGTACAAAAACTCTTCCCCACCTGCCAGTCAACCAAGGGTCTCATTTCGCCCATCTATAACACTTTGACATATAGGCCACCCGCGCACAAATGGTCCTATATGCAGCTGTGGGAGGACATATCAGATACAGTGATTAAGGAATCTGAATGGACTAGGCTATGGAGAGATATCGGGAAAATGAGTCACTTTGTCCAGGGGAGAGAGACGTGTTCTTCAATCATGTATGATTCGTACATGATCACATACACACTGAAGCGATCTACTCCTATACAGATTGTAATTGTTGGAGGGGTTGTCACAGTGAGGGTACCATGTTACACATTTACAGGTATGTCTAGTTTTGATCATGTTCTGGAAGGAAGTCCTTAGCCATATACAAAAAGTGGTGAGCCTGCCTATACCAATGTATCCAGCTGTGACCATCCTAGAGCGGCATCCAAAAATACTGGAAGTGCCTGAGGGAAACAAATTGAATGTTGATATTTTCCCTTGCTCCTTGCCGCAAAACAGGAAACTGCAGTACACTGGAAAGAAAAGCACGCCCCTGATATGGCGTTGTGGGCCTGCCAGCTCTGGAACCTTCTGACAATGAAGAGACTGACATTCACCATCTGAGACAATGCACTCCCTGAATTCTCATCTAATGGGGAATTCCAGGACCTGAAATGTCCCATTACGTTGAGACCCGCGAGAGTCCGACGCACCAAGGGCTGAAGGGGGGAAGGAAACTTTAGGGAGATCAGCCATGTACATTTTACACCCACATTCTGTTTGGGGCTGCTTCCTGGAAAGAACTCTAGCTATGGACTATAGCATGGCGCCATGGGGGAGGGAGGCGGTGGGGATGAGGGGAGGTTGGTTTCTGCTATGTTAATTCCTTTATTTTACTGAAGCTAAACTTGTCAATTGTTAGCATTGGAGCATCTTTGGAAAAAAATTTTCCAACACAAATCATTACTTCCCCAGCCTGTGCTTGGCAAAATGTAACATGGATCGTTCAGAGCCTCTATGACCGTCTAAACAAATTCATAGCGTTTTCAATTTAAGTTACATTTACTAAACGATGAGAAAAATTAGGTTTGTAGTAGCAACATCTCTTTTTTTCTATACCACTTACCTCCATCGATTGAAAAATCCAGTTCCTAAAGGATTAATTCTTCCACCATCTCAACAAGATTCGTTTCAAATGGCATTTGCTGGAAATAAAAACAAAGCAGAAATACTTTGGGACAAATAATTCATTGCAGAAGGATATGGCACCATAGTGAACATGCAGAATGTCTACACTTGGCCAATAAGCGTCATAAATAATCACAGCGTCACTAAATAAAGATTAGAGGCTTTCTATTTTTCTTAGCCATGCTTTTTTTTATCATAAATTTGAGAAATTACTTGCCTTGAAATGTAATTTTTACACCAGTGATTTTGACCGAAGACTGTGATGGGGACTCCTGGTGGGGCCATAAGCATCAATTCTAATAATGTTAATAGCTCCCACTGTTGACAAAGCAGGCAACAGACCCACAAGACTGATAAATCAGGGTTATTATTGAACAATGTGGTAATCAAATATGAGAAACCAAGCTATCTACAGTGATCACCTTAAAACAGAACACTAGGGAGACCATTGCATTCCGAAGTAAGACAGTTTTCCTACTTTGATCTAAATTCATGTGAGATGGAGACTTACTCCAGGTCTAAACCGTCTTCGTCAAATCGTTAGAAGATGAGGTTATGGCTCAGAATGTACTGTTTCACAAGCCAGCTGTACGTTCCATGGCTACAGCTTACAACAAGTGCTCATATGGAACTTATTTTAGAAACAATTTCATTTTGTCACACAATCTTATTCTGTGTTGGTTTAGTCAAGTAAAAAAAGAGAGATAATAGCGCAGGAATTATCTGCCACAAGTTAATTCAAATGTATTTATTTATTTATTTGTTCCATTTGTTAGGCGCACGGATCATCCCGGGGGGGGGGGGGGGTCTATACACTTTTGCAGTGGGGGAGACACGCTGTAAATGGAGAGCTTACTGAGTGAATAACCATGTTTTCAGAAGTTTTAAAAAAGTGGTAAAGACAGAGCATGCTTGAATAGATAGGGGTAGCAACTTGTGTCTAAGGTAGAGTGGACCGTTTCCGGGCAGGGTCTTCAAACCAGACAGAGAAGTTTAACAAGCATTTGCAATGCAATAGGTCTCGCATTTACAAGAGTTTTAGCTATTGGCATTGAAAAAGACAATGCAGTTTATTTATGTGTTGTTTTTAAACAGATAAATAAAATGCATTGTCATTTACAATGCCAAATTGCAAATGCAAGACCTATTGCATTGCAAAGGCTTGTTCAACCTTAATTCCTGCCTGAACGGTTTAATCTGAGAGAAGAAATCTTTTCTGGAAAAAAAATAAAATTAAAACGTGTAAGGAGAGAAAGGCATTATTGGTGTAATCAATGTTAGCCACAGTCATTTGAAGAAGGGCAGTTTTGGAGCCTGGGGTGGTGTGTTGTCGCCCGCACCCCACCAACCCGTCCCAAATCCTCTCGAGCTGCAAGCAACTCAAAAGGCAGCACCTAGGCTTCTGTGCTCGGCTCTTCACGCTCCTCTTTCTGTGCAGCGCTGTGAAGGCGCTGCTTGACTGGGCCGGAGCTGCCAGCACCGCAGCCCAACTGGCTCACAATGGCAGGAAGTGGCATGCTCGAAGCGAGAGGGGTAGTGCTGCTGCTGTCAGGGGTGCGCAGGTGTAGTGGCACCAGGGCACAGGTCAGCAAAGGGCCCTCCACTTCCTGTTGGTGGCTCTGTTTTTCTATCAAGCTGGGTTCTGTTTCCCATGCTTGCTTCGGTATCCACGGGGCCCTACTTCTGCATTGGCTTCCGTGCAGCCGGGCTGGGGTCTCACGCAGCCTGGAGTTGTTTTAGCCTAAGGCACTGTAACAGTGGTGCTGCTCATCTGGTGTGCCAAAAACTGAAGGGGCAGCCCTGGGTGTGATGGAGGGCAAAGCAGCAGCTGGGCTGCTTGTCTGAGGTGCCACAGTCTGAAGTGGCAGTGATGGCCGTCAGGGAGGACGGTGCTGCTGCTGTGCACACTCACTGGTGCCTGCTGGGAAGTCCAGCTGACCGGGTACAATACGTTTCTAGAAGCGCAGTAGCTTGGCGGTTCAAGCACCCACGAGAGACGGCATATGATACATTCTCAACGGGGCTGACTGCATCTAAAAGAAAGTGCATTTAACTGAGCATGTGCAGTTGTAAAAAAGAAGAAAAAAAACATGTTCACCCCAAAGGAGCCTCTTGGCACAATATATCAGCTGCTCGTTGTTATCCCTTCAGAAAACTCAAGACCTGGCTTTTCTAGCAGTAGCAGCATTCCCCAACCCAGTGCCTTGAGACCCTCACGGGTGAGTAGTGCGCTTTACAAATGATATGATTTATTGATTGATTGATTGATTATCCAATTCAATGGTACCCATTTTACTGAACGGTGAAAGGACACACCAGGATTCAAACCTGTGCTCTCGGAGTTAAAAAACCGATGACAGATGCAGGTGCATTTCGTCGATTTATCGGTCATGTCCAGTAAAAGTATAATCCCATGAAAAACAAGGAGCGAGGGGCGGGTGGTGGTGGGGGAGATGACACCGAGGGTGGGTGGCGGTGGAGGCGACGACACAGTCATGCATGGAGCAGTGAGCACTGACACAAGCATGAAGCAAAAAAAGAGTTCCCCAAATTACAATTACGTAGTACAAGCGTAACGTAACTGTAGTTGGTCGGTGCTGCACTAAGAAAAAATCGGAAATGACGTTCGCTGTCTCAACCACTTGCGGGGAAGCAAAGAAGACTAACACTGCACTTAACAAATGGTGAGCAGCAGGCGGGAGATACCTAATTTTACTTAATACTACAGGTCTTGCAGACAGCGCATGCGCTGCCTAGGTTTGACCTACAAAGGAGAATGAAAGACAGGCTTTCTGCTACACATACACAGACTGAAACTCCATAACTTCCCAGAACTAAGCGACATATGCCCTGTGCTTGAAAGATTTGCAGTCAATTCTGTTCAAGGGAAGCCTCATCTGTTTCTAGGTCCCCCAAGCCCCCTCCAGGACAATACTTGAAGCACATTCTTGCAATCTGTACGGGAGTTGCACTTGCACCTCAGTGTGTCTCACGCATCACTCTTATTGTACAGTGCTGGAATGCTCTAGAACTTGGCTTGTACAACACACACACACACGCGTATCACCCCCTTCCCCACGAGCTAGCAGGAGACACAAACAGCTAAAACAAGTGCAGTGAATGTATTAAGCCGAGGTTTGTTCTAATACACCATATTTAACAACAAGGGGTGGTGATGGACAGAGTTTCTGAATTAAGCAGAATACTCTCACCCAGTCAAGAGATCAGGGCTAGATCCAACACCGTTTTTTAGCTCACTGCACCATCCCAGCTCAGAACCTGGCTATATGCAAATTAGTCTGTTCCTGTCCCAGTGCATGATGGGAACAGGGCAAACCAAACTACCAAGCCAATTCTTACACTGGGAAGGAAACAAGCTACCGGGGACCAGTTTCTGGCATTTCAGCCGTCGTCGGCCCGACTTGCTTGAATCCTGATGGTGCAATGAGCAAGGGACTCACATCTGAGTATACCCTTCCACGCTTAGGGTGGACAAAATATTTAACAACAAGGGGTGGAGATGGACAGAGTTTCTGAATTAAGCAGAATACTCTCACCCAGTCAAGAGATCAGGGCTAGATCCAACACCGTTTTTTAGCTCACTGCACCATCCCAGCTCAGAACCTGGCTATATGCAAATTAGTCTTTTCCTGTCCCAGTGCATGATGGGAACAGGGCAAACCAAACTACCAAGCCAATTCTTACACTGGGAAGGAAACAAGCTACCGGGGACCGGTTTCTGGCATTTCAGCCGTCGTCGGCCCGGCTTGCTTGAATCCTGATGGTGCAATGAGCAAGGGACTCACATCGGAGTATACCCTTCCACGCTTAGGGTGGACAAAATATTTAACAACAAGGGGTGGTGATGGACAGAGTTTCTGAATTAAGCAGAATACTCTCACCCAGTCAAGAGATCAGGGCTAGATCCAACACCGTTTTTTAGCTCACTGCACCATCCCAGCTCAGAACCTGGCTATATGCAAATTAGTCTGTTCATGTCCCAGTGCATGATGGGAACAGGGCAAACCAAACTACCAAGCCAATTCTTACACTGGGAAGGAAACAAGCTACCAGGGACCGGTTTCTGGCAATTCAGCCATCGTCTTTGGACTGGGTAAGAGTGGTCTGCTTAATTCAGACACTCTGTTCATCACCACCCCCTTTTCTGAATCGTTTTTGGCCACTATAGGTGTGGCAGGGTATACTCAGACATGAGTCCCTTGCTCACTGCTCCATCAGGATTCAAGCAAGCCGGGCCGACGACGCCTGAAATGGCAGAAACCGGTCCCCGGAAGCTTGTCTCCTTTCTGGTGAAGAATTGGCTTGGTAGTTTGGTCTGCCCTGTTCCCATGATGCACTGGGCCAGGGACAGACTAATTTGCATATAGCCAGGTTCTGAGCTGGGATGAGGCAGTGAGCTAAATAACGGTGATGGATCAAGCCCTGATCTTTGGACTGGGTAAGAGTGGTCTGCTTAATTCAGACACTCTGTTCATCACCACCCCCTTTTCTGAATCGTTTTTGGCCACTATAGGTGTGGCAGGGTATACTCAGACATGAGTCCCTTGCTCACTGCTCCATCAGGATTCAAGCAAGCCGGGCCGACGACGCCTGAAATGGCAGAAACCGGTCCCCGGAAGCTTGTCTCCTTTCTGGTGAAGAATTGGCTTGGTAGTTTGGTCTGCCCTGTTCCCATGATGCACTGGGCCAGGGACAGACTAATTTGCATATAGCCAGGTTCTGAGCTGGGATGGGGCAGTGAGCTAAATAACGGTGATGGATCAAGCCCTGATCTTTGGGCTGGGTAAGAGTGGTCTGCTTAATTCAGACACTCTGTTCATCACCACCCCCTTTTCTGAATAGTTTTTGGCCACTATAGGTGTGGCAGGGTATACTCAGACATGAGTCCCTTGCTCACTGCTCCATCAGGATTCAAGCAAGCTGGGCCGACGACGCCTGAAATGGCAGAAACCGGTCCCCGGAAGCTTGTCTCCTTTCTGGTGAAGAATTGGCTTGGTAGTTTGGTCTGCCCTGTTCCCATGATGCACTGGGCCAGGGACAGACTAATTTGCATATAGCCAGGTTCTGAGCTGGGATGAGGCAGTGAGCTAAATAACGGTGATGGATCAAGCCCTGATCTTTGGACTGGGTAAGAGTGGTCTGCTTAATTCAGACACTCTGTTCATCACCACCCCCTTTTCTGAATCGTTTTTGGCCACTATAGGTGTGGCAGGGTATACTCAGACATGAGTCCCTTGCTCACTGCTCCATCAGGATTCAAGCAAGCCGGGCCGACGACGCCTGAAATGGCAGAAACCGGTCCCCGGAAGCTTGTCTCCTTTCTGGTGAAGAATTGGCTTGGTAGTTTGGTCTGCCCTGTTCCCATGATGCACTGGGCCAGGGACAGACTAATTTGCATATAGCCAGGTTCTGAGCTGGGATGGGGCAGTGAGCTAAATAACGGTGATGGATCAAGCCCTGATCTTTGGACTGGGTAAGAGTGGTCTGCTTAATTCAGACACTCTGTTCATCACCACCCCCTTTTCTGAATCGTTTTTGGCCACTATAGGTGTGGCAGGGTATACTCAGACATGAGTCCCTTGCTCACTGCTCCATCAGGATTCAAGCAAGCTGGGCCGACGACGCCTGAAATGGCAGAAACCGGTCCCCGGAAGCTTGTCTCCTTTCTGGTGAAGAATTGGCTTGGTAGTTTGGTCTGCCCTGTTCCCATGATGCACTGGGCCAGGGACAGACTAATTTGCATATAGCCAGGTTCTGAGCTGGGATGGGGCAGTGAGCTAAATAACGGTGATGGATCAAGCCCTGATCTTTGGGCTGGGTAAGAGTGGTCTGCTTAATTCAGACACTCTGTTCATCACCACCCCCTTTTCTGAATAGTTTTTGGCCACTATAGGTGTGGCAGGGTATACTCAGACATGAGTCCCTTGCTCACTGCTCCATCAGGATTCAAGCAAGCTGGGCCGACGACGCCTGAAATGGCAGAAACCGGTCCCCGGAAGCTTGTCTCCTTTCTGGTGAAGAATTGGCTTGGTAGTTTGGTCTGCCCTGTTCCCATGATGCACTGGGCCAGGGACAGACTAATTTGCATATAGCCAGGTTCTGAGCTGGGATGAGGCAGTGAGCTAAATAACGGTGATGGATCAAGCCCTGATCTTTGGACTGGGTAAGAGTGGTCTGCTTAATTCAGACACTCTGTTCATCACCACCCCCTTTTCTGAATCGTTTTTGGCCACTATAGGTGTGGCAGGGTATACTCAGACATGAGTCCCTTGCTCACTGCTCCATCAGGATTCAAGCAAGCCGGGCCGACGACGCCTGAAATGGCAGAAACCGGTCCCCCGGAAGCTTGTCTCCTTTCTGGTGAAGAATTGGCTTGGTAGTTTGGTCTGCCCTGTTCCCATGATGCACTGGGCCAGGGACAGACTAATTTGCATATAGCCAGGTTCTGAGCTGGGATGGGGCAGTGAGCTAAATAACGGTGATGGATCAAGCCCTGATCTTTGGACTGGGTAAGAGTGGTCTGCTTAATTCAGACACTCTGTTCATCACCACCCCCTTTTCTGAATCGTTTTTGGCCACTATAGGTGTGGCAGGGTATACTCAGACATGAGTCCCTTGCTCACTGCTCCATCAGGATTCAAGCAAGCTGGGCCGACGACGCCTGAAATGGCAGAAACCGGTCCCCGGAAGCTTGTCTCCTTTCTGGTGAAGAATTGGCTTGGTAGTTTGGTCTGCCCTGTTCCCATGATGCACTGGGCCAGGGACAGACTAATTTGCATATAGCCAGGTTCTGAGCTGAGATGGGGCAGTGAGCTAAATAACGGTGATGGATCAAGCCCTGATCTTTGGGCTGGGTAAGAGTGGTCTGCTTAATTCAGACACTCTGTTCATCACCACCCCCTTTTCTGAATTGTTCTAATACACCAGCACAACATGAAAACAAATCTGCCCTGTTAAGAAAAATGTGAAATATTACTATCAAATGACATAAAAGCTTGTTTTGTACCCGATTGTGCGTTTATTACCATGAAGACATATGTGGTAAAGGGAGGGAAAAAAAGGCACCAAAGTCACATCTGAGGTCGGGCTCTTAAAAGTTCACTGAAGACAAAGAGCTGCCAAAAATCCCATAATGAGAGGCACCTGGTAAATGCCTGAAAAATCAGACAGGGTGCGCCAAAGTCCGCAGCGAGCATGTAATTACGCTGAGGTGGCAAAAGGATCCTCGGAGACCTAAGAATCCAAGTAAATGCCTAGAAACATATGTGCAGGAAGCGCGCAAGGTTTTTTCGATGTAGAGGGAATAAAACAAGCATATTCCATGTTCAGTAAATAAAAGGCATGTTTGACGCTGATGTGTGGATAAGGTAGACCCGACGCATTTATACTGACACAGCTGTACAATCTCCAACTCTCCATGAAGATTCCTACCAGCCAGAAACAAGCGCGTGTCTGCCTTGTTATGTTGCAGCGACCAGTTAAACTAAAAGCTAACTCAAGCGTGCAGTGGGAGCTTGTGAGGTAAAGAGGAGACGCCATGTATGCACATAGCCTGTCCATGCGCGCACATGTTTTGTCCCCTTCCCGCACCAAACCGACAACAATAGTCTCGCCAAGGCTAAGCAGCGCATGCGCTGCGTTCACTAGGCGAGACCTAAAATGGGCACACTTTTTGATCGGGAGCCAGTGAAGGGAGTGGAGAGAGGGCTCTGATAGACAGCGGTGGGAAAGATTCAGGACCAGGCGAGCAGCAGAGTTCTGCACCATCTGAAACCTGGCTAGGAGGCTTTCGTTGATTCCCACCAGAAGGGCATTGCCATGGTCCAGGCGACTCATTATCAGTGTCCGTTCCAAAGTTTTCCTGGCATGTGAAGGGGTTCCATTGAAAGACCTTCTTAAGTAATCGCAAGAGGCCAACAGTTAGGAAGCTTTCTCTGTACCTTACAATCATTGACCTGGGATGTCAGCCTTTGACTTTGTCGCCCGCGAGAAACTGGCTGTCCCTTCAGACATTGGGAATTGATAATGCAGCCCTCCAGGCTATAGTGAGTTTACATAACAGTAACATGGCCAGAGTGTGATAAGGACCACCAGGTGTATGTAGTGAATTATTCCCACTCAAAAAAGGCGCAAAATAGGTCTGGGTTTTAGCCCCACTTCTTTTTTTTTTTGCGGTTGAGCACTTGTTGGAAGCTACTCTAAATGACCAAATAATCGCAGGCAAAGGTGTTCAGATCCTTCTGTTTGTTGGATGTGGTACTGTTATCGAAGGCAGAGAATGCCATGCACAAACTGCTAGAGAGATGCAAAGGTTCCTGCATACTGAAGGATTTGACCATCAGTATCAAGGAAAAATAGGTTATGCCAATGAAGCCCTCGCCTCCTTTGAAGAGGAAACTGAAGGTTAACAATGAAGAAATAGAGTGTTACTTGCTATGATTATCTGGGTGTACCTTCGAGAATTTGCTTAAATGGAAAGATCAGATAACCAGAGTAAGTATCACTTTACTAGTGATTATTTTCATACGAAAAAAGAAGGCTGCCAACAATAACTATAATACTGCACCTTTACAAACGACAAGCAGTGGCTGTGCACTGTATGGAGCAGAACTCTGGGTTTATGGCAACTTTAGTGAGATGCAAGTTATTGAAAACAACTTCCTGAAGTCTCTGTTGAAGCTTGGCCCAGGAGCACCACTAGTGCCACTCTGTCTGGTGCCAGGCATTACCCCGGTCATGGACTCGACAGTTGTAAGACTAGTGCTTTATTGGACAAGATTGCATAGAAAATCCAATGCAGTAGTCTACCTCGGATCTGTGCTGGAGTTAAGAACCTATGGAGAGCAGAGCTAGGTGGTTGGGACATATCAAGAAGACTTTAGGATCACTGATGTTAGGGTAGCTGTCGGACAATCCTTCTATTCTTCCTACATACTCATTATAAATTCTTCCATTGACTTGACACTGTGTGTGTGTTGCTGGCAACGTCTTTCTCAGGCTTCCAGAAGAGTGCAGCTAAACCTGTGGTGACAAAGAGTGAATCCATGCACTCGCCACCTAGTGACAACCTATTTATATACACAAGGTAGGTGACAGAAATCACATTTGCACAGTCAGGCCCCTTTCCGCCTTGCTCCATAGAAGTGATTAGAATGTCTGACTTACCTGAGTCCCAATCACAATCCCAGAAATAACTTGTCTGTTAAGGAGGCAATAGGCTGCAGGATTATTCATTTGTAAAACACAAGCAGCGGGGAATTGTAGTCAGTAGGAGGGGTGGTGTTGTGTCCTAGTGGGCACTTACCTTATACCTGTAGGTGGGATGCTGGCTTACTTGAGATGAAGACCCAAACTTATCTACACCGCTACTCGACTCCTACCAGGAAAAGAGAGAACGACTATAATTTGGGTTGAGGGCAGACTGAAAGAACACATCATACAAACTTTATTCTGTTTCACAAAGCATAGAAAATGTACACAAAAAAAGTAAAGATCAGTAATGTGTTTTCTTTATTAACAAAGAGATAGCATGTCTAAACGATTACTGTTGGGTATCTTTATAAACCATACATGTGCCTGAATATTGGTATCTTTATAAACCATACATGTGCCTGAATACTATCTCACCTCTTCTTCTGCACCCCCACATACTCTTATTAGTTGAGAGAGAATAATGTTAAAATGTCACAGAGGAACTGAATTTCTCCAAAAGTGATTTTTCAGAACCTTTCGTGCCAACAGGTCTGTATACACGGCCTGCCTCGCTGATATGATACAGTAACTGGCACTACAGCCTGCTCGCGACATAAGCAGGACCGTGATCTTGTAAGCTGTTCTGGTGGTATTACATCATATTTTTCTTAAGACTTACACTCAATCTTAAGTAATGTCCCCATTACTTACTCGTTAGTTTAGATCTTGCTCGTCAGACATTACCGTTTGAGGATCAGTCCTCCCCCACAAGAGAGCCCATGCTTTCATTCACAATCTACACCATGTTCATTCTAGAATTATTCTCCTCAAAGTCCTGGGCATATTCTTCTTTTCCTTTTTACTGTCTTTGGCTCCTCCTCCATTTTACTCATAAACCCGCAAGGACAGGTTACTACACACAGGGAGGTGTACCCGGAGCACAGCTGGGCAATCACAGGGCCCCAACACGAGATAGGAGCAAATCCAAGGCCACTGTCCTCCAAACAATCCAGAGTACCCAAAGGATTTGGTGAGTACGACAGTGTGCCTGTTAGATAGCATTGTACGCCACAAAGCAGCCAAATAACAAGAGTGAATATACCATTCAATAAAATGGAACCCAACCAACTAACCTCTCAAATTTGGATGGCTTTCAAATGTGGATGGCTTATTTGGCTCTGCCCGATTCAAACCTCTGGCAAATCATGACCCATATTTGCTGGATGGATGGCCCCGAGCAATCCTGCTACACCCATTGGGGCCACATGATGCGTGGGCCAGATCTGAGGCTGATGCCAGGCGTTGAGTATGGGTCTTGACATCTCAGCCCCTCTCCCTCTTTGGGTAAGCTCTATCTGTGGCCGTGACGGGAGGTTGATCCCAACATCTCTAATAATCAGTGGCCAGAGCAGGCATCGGCTGATCATTGGGGACACTGCTTTGAGGCCCCAGTGCTCGTCTGCTCCCTGGGGTAGAGTGGAACGGGTCTGGTGGCTCAAACTTTCATCAGGGCTTCAGAAGGCTGCTGCCATTTTGAGACCAGTATGAGGCATACACTGAGCAGCGCGAAATCAGTGCAGGCAACATGCTAGCCATTTCTTGTATTGTTGACAAAGTCTTTTCATTCCGCATACGTATTAATGGCCCAGAGCATCTAATAGTGGCTGGCATTAACTCAGTCATTTCACCCATAACCCCTTATTTGCAATCTGGGGGAATTCATAGGCAGCACTGCCTTTTATTTATTTTGTTATAAAAGGGGCAGTTTGGCATCATGTTACTACTGGGAGCTTCAAGTGTTTTGTCAGAGAGGTGCTGATGCATTTGTAGTGGCATTTTCATTCTTGATAAAGATTGCTGTTTTGTTAGGCCAAGTATATATATTGATGCTGATTGCCCCACTACGCTAGACTGACTATATGCATACCTTCAGACTCCTCCGGGATTATGGATTCCTTTGCCACTGCTGCTAGGTTGAAATTCTGGACCGAGCTACATATGGAGGAAGGGGCACACAAGATAGGTGCCAATCTAAGATGGCTACATTTGCCAAGAGCAGTGAAACGCAACCAAATGGTCAGGAGTGAATGTAAGGTACAGGTGACTCCTCAGTATTTCCCAGTGGCAATTTTAAATGAGGAGTTGACTTGTATGCGCTATTCATGCCAAACAATCTTAAATCAGGTATCAAAGAGTTTCCCAAAAATGGGTTTCATTAGGCAAAAAATGTAAGGCTCTTAGGACAAAAGTGAAGAGCTCTGTTGCCAAATGGCTGAGGCTGAAAAACAGATTTGAAAGGTGGGGCCAACTGAACGCTGAGGAGAGTTGCATACATGGGTAGCGAACAGAAGAAGCACAGGAAAAGATGATATTGAGGAATGGTCACAGAGAAATGGTCTATATCAATGAAGTTCCAGAATCCACACCAACGGAAAGTTTTGCAGAAAATGTCCTGAAATTTCTACTCGACAATCCTTCCTTTTCAACTGTTGTCATTGTTGAATGTGAAATCCATGCACCTGAGCCTATGTCATTTCCTAGCTGTTCTACCCTCTTGGGTTTACCCAAGATCTCCCTGGCACCTTTAAAAGCCTGCCTCAACATGGCCGCCAGACAACTAACAGGCTCAAGGAAATTTGACCACATTTCACCACATCTGAAAGCTCTGAACTGGCTTCCTCTACAGGCCAGAATCCAACTGAAATTGGCATGTATCACAAACAAGGCATTATACTCAAACTCCCCTGCATATCTTGCCCAGAAACTCGTGATATCCGAAGGAACCAGAAACTTCCGGTCCACCAGAGACCTATTGCTCCAACCTGCATGTTTTTGGAAAACATTTTTTTTACAATCGGGCCTTCTCTGGAGCCGCACCAAGAATATGGAACTCACTCCTGCATTAGAAGAAGCCCTTTTCTGGCTCGCTTCAAAAAGGATGCCAAAACCTTCCTAATGGACAAATTCCTCGCCTAAATTTTGCCTTCTAATCACTCAGAGACCTTGCTCTACTTCCCTCTAATGCATCCTCCTGGAGTACCTAGACACTATCCACCCGGCACCTCCAGGCATCCCACTATGGACCCTGGGACCTTCGTTTCTCGTAAAATGTAAATGTAAAATGTACTTCTTGTCCTTTTGATCCCCTATGTATCCAGCGCCCCCCCCCTTCCCCCAAAAAGTATTTTTTATACTACTGCTGATTCCTGTAAAGCGCTCTGATACCCAAACGGATCAAGTTCGTGCTCTATATAACTCGAAAAAATAAAAATAAACCCTCTGCAGCCCATTGGGCATGGGCAATGAATTAAAGGGCAAGGAACCCGCTCTGAGTGCAGCGAGGGAGAAAGGTGAAATACAACTTGAGGATTCCAAGCTGCCCATGTATCCTTATTGTAGGTACAGAAGGCCAGGAGAAGCTTTTTTAGTTGTTAAACAGTCCATTAGGGAGAGAGGCCTGCGGTATGCATTGTTATACCTGGCAAAACTAAAAGTAGTACATTAGGTGACGGCCTTCTTCAGTATCCTGAGAAGGTTATGTCATTTGGTGCTCATGCATCTAAATCCTCACCCTCTAAATTATGCCTTCTCGGCTGCTGAAAGAGAATGCTGTCTCTAGGTATTATACCAGTTTTAATATACCAAAGGTTATTTCTGCATAGTAATTCCATACAAAGTATTGTTTGATTGTTGGTTCACCCTGTGGGCCCACTGTGTGTGAAACACCAATATGTTACTCTAATATATGTTTGGGACTGTTGCCTCGGAGGGAACTGTCCCACTCCCAGTTTGGGTTGGTTAGTGTGGGGCTAAAAATGTATCGCTCTTGTTTTTTTAGGATTTGTTAGGTGCAATGTTCAGTTTTGAAAAGTATTTAACGATCCAAGATATGGTAAGTGTTGTACTCAGCTAATTATGTAGTACTGGCTCGCATAAGTGGCAAACAGCGATTGCTTTTCCATTTAGTTCATGTGATAGTTGTCATCGGAAGTTAAAATAGTCTTAATAAATAAACATTAAGAAATATATTTCCATGAGGCGTATCTGATCAAGCAGCCAGGTGTGGCCATCCTCAAAACCTCAGCGCAGCAGGATCTCAGCAGTATGGTGAATGCCATGGGTGGTCGATAGGTGCACGACTGAGGACATGAAGAAAAGGTGGCAGGATGAGAAGAGCCATGTGTTTGAGATGCACGCCAGGAGGCAAGTGTAAGCTGCTGTGCCTTGGATCACGTCTCTGATCCACTCCCACAGAGCAGTGCAACTTTAGCATCGTGCACCCGTCCCCCAAATGTTGCTTGGTCTGCCGAGTTTGGAGACTGTGGTATCAGGTTAGGTAAAATGTCAATTTAAAACCAGGCATGTTACTGCAACTGTGCCTGCATCCTAAATACGCCTCCTCTATTCAGAACAACATGGCCAATTATCACTCTCACACTAACACACTTTTCAAAAGAATCTGGCATGAAAATATATTTCAGCGGGTCTCAAGACAAATATTTTGTCACAGATGCTAAACGTAACAAGCTCCTCGACAGTGACTCTGGATCCTGCTTGCCCAATTGTAACAGAGCTTTTCACCACAACACCAACATCCAGGGTGCGGTAATGTCGTGAACTGGACTGGTCAGCTATCCCATCTCTCCTATACAGCTAGGCAGGTAAGTATGCTTTATGGCATCACAAGCATTCCTCTAACATGTAAAGCAAGTAATACCACACATCAAATCCTCACTTCACATGTTCTCTGCCCTATTCATATCTTCCCTGTCTGTCTTGGCAATGGGTGCAGGATCTTCTTAGTGCTTACGAAGGGCCTACTATCTCCAGTAAACAAATCCAGACACCAGAATGAAAACCAGGAGTCTATAATTGCTCCAGAAATAATTTCCAGCAGGAAGGAAAAAACTGGAACCTGAAAACCTTCCAACTGTCAGTCTAAACAGCAAGGCGAGGAGCAAGGAAAAAACAAAGCAGGAACTGGAGAAGGGGGAGAATCCACAAATCTAGTGAGGGAACAATCAAGTAAACGTAAATGAAACGTAACTGGACTCAAAATAGAATCCTTTTTTATAGTGCCAAACAGGATGTGACAACAAAAAAATAGTTTTGCCATCTTGGATTGGGAAAGAAAATAGTGGTCACAAAATAATACACACAAATATTCCAAATATATATGTATGGCTTCATCAGAATAGAACTCCACTCTTAAAACCTATAGCGAACCGGGAGTTCACCATTATAAATCCTAGCGACTCTCCCTGCATGCGGCGTTACAGAGACACCAGCATTGCTGAGAGGAAATCGCTCAGAATTTCTTGTGTGGCTGCCGAAACAAAAGGAGAAAAGATGGCCGAGTGCGAAGATGCCGCAGCAGTCCAAACACAAGCTTGGAACAGCCACAAGCGGGGTGCTTGCACTGCAGATATGAGCTGGCGAGAAATCAACACAGGCTTGCTGTGGTGTAGCTGTAAGGATGCCACCATGCTTGTGCTTGCACTTCACATGTAATATGCTTCCTGTAAACCAAACACAACTGCAGGTGCTTTCTCATGTATAAAATCCAGAACCTGCCTTCTATACCAGATCCAGTGTCCCATCTACCATTGCCAACAGCCTGCAGGGCGGAGTGTGGGAGATGTTGAGCATAATGCCTGACATCTTGACTTCCTATCACTGGCTCAAGCTAGCTTATCCAGTCACAGTTAATGGCTATGGTTCCACAGACACGGTGTCCTGATCTTGACATCTTGACTTCCTATCACTGGCTCAAGCTAGCTTATCCAGTCACAGTTAATGGCTATGGTTCCACAGACTCGGTGTCCTGATCTTGACATCTTGACTTCCTATCACTGGCTCAAGCTAGCTTATCCAGTCACAGTTAATGGCTATGGTTCCACAGACTCAGTGTCCTGATCTTGACTCAGGAAGCTGCTCTGGGTGGAGAAGAGGATTGGTGCGAATGGAATACAGCCAGTGTGGGACTCACTATCTGTTAGATTTAGAGCTTACTCGTGATGTAGATCTGTGGAGTACATTATGGTTTGGTAAGATGAGGTGGAATGAGCAGCTAGAGGGCTAGCTTCTAGAAGCTACAGGTAATTTGACGGCGACTAGCTGCAGCTGCAATTCGTGTTATTTACCTTTGGTCCAGTGCGCTGCTCTCCAGCCACTCCTGATGGCCAGCCTCATAAGTCTGCATCTCACCCCCAGCCTAAGGACATCAGTTCAGTCTCAGGTGACCGCTGCCTGCTTGATGTCCTTTGACATCCCTTGGCCTCAACAAATCTTTATTTTTATTTTGTTTTGAGCTTACTTGGGTTGAAGGTTTAACTTAATTTAGTAAGGTTTGGTTTGCTGGTTGGTATTTGGTCGCCTGGGTGACTTGCTCGTAGCCGCAGTCCCGCCGCTGTCCCGATTCCTGCCCTCTTGCCTCCCTGCTAGCACCTCCCAGGGCTACAAATAGAGGCCACTGCGCGGCCTCAGTGAGCAGCCGTAGACCGCCTGGTTCAGTGCGCCACTCTCCAGCCACTCCTGCTGCTCTGCCTCATGGGTCTGCACATTGCCCCTAGCACATTGGTTTGGTCCCAGGCGAACGCTGTCTGCTTGGCGGCCTTTGACGTCCCCTGGCCTTACTATCTCTTTCTGAACCTCATTTTTATTAGGTCGAGCTATTATATCCCGCAGGGATTAATAGCTCGAGGATATAGTAGTGAAACAAACTCTTAAACAAGCATGGATTCCTTCCAATGCATGTGATGTATTGAAGCGTGACGCTTCGCCAGCGCGCACTTGGCCTCACTCACACCCCATATGCTCGTTCCCTCCCACTCGCTCGCTCCCCTGCTCCCACGCCCCCCCCCCCACCCCCATCCGACTTGAAAGTAAGACTCGCACACCACCATGCTCTTGAAGCGCGACGCTTCGGCAGCGCGCGCTTGGCCTCACTCACACCCCATATGTTCGTTCCCTCCCACTCGCTCGCTCCCCTGCCCCCCCACCCCATCCGCCTCGCACACCACCATGCTCCTTCCCTCCCACTCGCTCGCACCCCCGCCCCCGCCTCCCACTCCCCCCAGTCTGTGCCTCGCATCATCGCATCAGGCCCCATTCTTTGCAGTCAAGCCCCTTATCTAAGCGCCCGCCCCCATCCGACTTGTTTTTTCGCTGTAAAATGAACAGAACAAGAATAGCTTCACACAATGGTTGTTGTGTGCTCGGAACCATGTACATACAAAATCATTGGGTTTCACTCCAATCTCCACCTATTGTGTATTTTCCCATAGACATCAGCTCTGCCTTTCCCTCCGTGTCTTTCGTTCCTGTGCTGTTGCAGACACATCACCTTTCTCCAGTGCACACGTGTCCTCCCCTGTCTCACTCTCACAAACCCCATGTCTTACTTTCACCCCATCCTTTTCCTCCCTTACCAGAACAGACATTATAACTCCTTCTCTCCTTTCCTATCCCACAGACAGCTTTTCTTTCTCCTCACAGTTTCCATTATTGTCATTTTCATCACCCACACCAGCAGGATCGTTCCTACACATTAGGTGTGTGTTTCTTATGTCTGTGTCTTGCACACGCCCACACACCACTCTCTGTCACTTCAGGCCTGCGTTAACCCTGCTGAGACGCCGTAGCAGGCTCTCTCCAGGCATTCCCTCTCCTCGGAGCCGCCCCATCCAGATGAATGTTAAGAAATACAAGACACGCTACAATGTCAGCTGCAGTGACTGTTGAGACCCGACTCCCAGTCCTAAGGTCGGCAGCTCTTGCCATTGCGCCACATCTGCTCTCTAGTTTGACATCACAGACACCAGCTTCTTTTTTCACTCCAATCTCCACCTATTGTGTATTTTCACATAGACATCAGCTCTGCCTTTCCCTCCGTGTCTTTCGTTCCTGTGCTGTTGCAGACACATCACCTTTCTCCAGTGCACACGTGTCCTCCCCTGTCTCACTCTCACAAACCCCATGTCTTACTTTCACCCCATCCTTTTCCTCCCTTACCAGAACAGACATTATAACTCCTTCTCTCCTTTCCTATCCCACAGACAGCTTTTCTTTCTCCTCACAGTTTCCATTATTGTCATTTTCATCACCCACACCAGCAGGCTCGTTTCCACACATTGGGTGTGTGTGTTTCTCTCGTCTGTCTCGCGCCCGCCCACACACCACTCTCTGTCACTTCAGGCCTGCGTTAACCCTGCTGAGACGCCGTAGCAGGCTCTCTCCAGGCATTCCCTCTCCTCGGAGCCGCCCCATCCAGATGAATGTTAAGAAATACAAGACACGCTACAATGTCAGCTGCAGTGACTGTTGAGAGCTCCAAGGAACATTACTTTTTAGATGTGATAATATATTTGGCATCAAGTCAAATATCTACACAAAAAAATTGCCATATTCTTTAGAAGTCCAAAGCCCCTAGAATCTTCTTTTCAGGTTCCGTGCAGATCGGTCAAGAAATGACAACCCTATTTGGGGTTATCTTAAAAGTAGTATGGGCCCAGAAACAGCAGCCCGCTCACGATTGAGCGTGTGCAAACTCAGAACGCTGTTCCCCATCTCATAATCTGCACTGCATTCTTGACCATGCCATGAAGTGGCTCTGATGTAAAAAATAAACCATGATAGCGACGCCGAGTTGGTTGGATTTTTGCTTGGGCCTTAAGATGAGTTTATTCACTCAAACAACACAGGTTTGTTTTGGAAAGTTTTTTTTCAAACGGGATGATGTCTTTTGAAATCTGTTAGATACTGGACTGCCTGCTTGCAGTGAAAAGAAAACACAGGCATTAACATTGTCAATGGCTCTGGCTTTCAAGGAAGGTTTATGGTAATGTGAAGCATTACAAGGAAATAGTGTGAGAATGGATAGGTATTTGTGCGTGGCCAAAGAACTATGGAATAATATTGGCGTAGGGTTAAAGTTCAGGTGACAGGTGCACTCTCCAGCCAGACCTAAAAATGCATTTAGGTTAGTGACTGCATTCCTCCTGTCCCCCGCCATCCCACAAAGCAAGCCAAGAACATCAAAGCGACCGGCCGCTTTGAGTCCATTTGCCACCATCCACTTCACGCGCTCTGCAGGTCATAAACAGGACCATCTGCTCATGAATCGGGATGCTGGCATGGTTGCCCAGCCCCCCTCCAAGCGCTGCCTTTCCTCTGCCGGCTTTTTTTTTTTTTTTTTTTAAGGGAGTTTTATATAGCGCGAACTTGAACCGAATCGAATCAGTTATCAGAGCGCTTTACATAGCACCAGTTACGTTACATGAGGACACACTTTAATTTTGTATTTTTTTATTTTTTTTTTAGGCACGGGGAGATTAAGTGATTTGCCCAGAATCACAGGGGGTTTTTGGCGTCGTTACCGAGACTCGAACCAAGTTCCCCAGGTCCGAGGTCGAGCGCCTTAGCCGTTAGGCCAACCCCCTGTCACCTACATAGCCAACAAAGAGTTGATCGTCCACCCGGAATTCCTTTGCGTGGTCAAGGTAGAAGGATGGCGCACGTTTTGGGTCCAGGCGGTGGGGTCTCTCCTCCTCCTTGGAAGGAGGCGGAAAAAAAGGTGGGCACAGTGATGGTCTGTCTGATGTGAAAAGGAGTGACAACTTTAGGTAGGAACGAGGGTCTCACTCGAAGAACCACTGTCAGGATGCACCTAGAAGAAAGGGGCCTCAGAAGAAAGCCTGAAGCTCACTCATTCTGCGAGCAGAGGTGATGGCAACAAGAAAAGCAGTCTTCAGAGTGATAAGCCCAAGAGGACAGTTGTAAAGAGGCTCAAAGGAAGCGCACATAAGGTAAGTCAAAACAAGTGGAGGGACGCCTGGCTGCCAAGATGACATGACAAACTTCGGGTGAAAGGTCAAAAGCGGTCAACTGTCACCGCTCAATCTCTATGCAAGTAGGTGAAGGTTGGACAGATTCGGGTGGAGTACAGTCCCTTGCTGCTGCAACATTATCCTCCCAGAGGATCGATAGCCATGCTCAGTAACTCGTGGTACCACTCTTTGTGCCCAGTCCGGTGCCACAAGAAGGACTTGGGGGATGATCGCGCTTGAGCTCCAGGACTCGGGGCAGAAGTGGTACAGGCAGGAAGGCGTACAGAAGACCACAGTTCCACTTACGACAGAAAGCATCGCAGAGCGAGGGCAGTCTTGGAAATTCCAACACGCAGAACTGCTGACATTGCGCGTTCTCTTCTGTGGCGTACAGATCTAACCAAGGCGCTCCCCACTGCTGAAAGAGTCCTTAGACCACTTCAGAGTGAAGACGGCATTCGTGATCCACCAGGCATGAACGGCTGAGTTTGTCCACCATGGTGTTCAGGGAACCTGTCAGGTGTTAAACCGCCAGGGTTATGCCCTGATGTTCCAGCCATGTCCAAAGGTGAAGAGCCTCTTGAATGAATATGCTACTTACCAGTATGCATCTGTTCTTGGCTTGTTTTACAGTGGCATTTTGCATGCTAGGATATGTAGGTCCACAGTTTATAACGGGAAAATAGAACTTCAAATGCCAACATTCTGCGTTTTGTTGACTGTAAAGTTGAGGCTGGATTATTGAGTCTCACACAAAATAAGACCCCTTGGCAGAAGCTAGTACTTATAGCTGGTAACTGACCTAAATAAAAACCTATGTTTTTACTTGCACTTCAGTGAAGATTGCATGGCGTATATAGCAACTTCTTGTGAATAGGCATGCAATGCTGCAGGTAATGTGGATGGAAACAGACTGCAGTCTTTTACTCGTTTTGTTGGGCAACATTTATTTATTGATTTAAATACTAATGTACTCCGTTTTATTTGTTAAAAGATCTTTTTATTGCACAGAAAACAAAGAAAAACGTTGAGACAGCAGCTTGCTGTGCAATGTTAAAACACAAGCATACATTGGCAAATTTCCATCTGATCCCTGAAGCCCCCCTCACCCATCCCCCTCCCCAACCATTCACAAATTAGTAAACTGTCAGTATCAGCCATAGGTGCACATAACTCTCCCCGATATGCATTCCATTTCCCCTATATTTTAGTCCATTTGTCGGACAACTCTTACTCTTATAGATTACCACGCAACAGCATCACTCAGCGCCACAGAATCACTCAGCACCACTGAATGCCACAGCACCACTCAACGCCACAGCATCACTCAATGCAACAGCATCACAACGCCACAGCATCACTCAACTCCACAGCACCACTCTACGCCACAGAACCACTCAATGCCACAGAACCACTCAACACCACAGCACCACTCAACGCCACAGCACCACTCAATGCCACAACATCACTCAATGCCACAGCATCACTCATCGCCACAGAATTACTCAGCGCCACTGAATGGCACAGCACCCCTCAACGCCACAGCACCACTCAATGCCACAACATCACTCAACGCCACAGCACCACTCAGCGCACAGCATCTCTCAACGTGACAGCATCACTCGACGGCACAGCATTACTCAACGCCACAGCATCACTCAACGCCACAGCATCACTCAACGCCACAGCATCACTCAACACCACAGCACCACTCAACACCACAGCACCACTCAACGCCACAGAATCACTCAGCACCACTGAATGCCACAGCACCCCTCAATGCCACAGCACCACTCAATGCCACAACAACACTCAACGCCACAGCACCACTCAACGCCACAGCATCCCTCAACGCCACAGAATCACTCAACGCCACAGAATCACTCAACGCCACAGCGTTACTCAACACCACAGCACCACTCAACGCCACAGCATCACTCAATGCCACAGCATCACTCAGCACCACTCAACGCCACAGCACCACTCAACGCCACAGAACCACTCAACATCACAGCACCACTCCATTCACAGCATCACTCAATGCCACAGCATCACTCAATGCGACAGCATCACTCAATGCCACAGCATCACTCAGCACCACTCAACGCCACAGCACCACTGAACGCCACAGCATCACTCAGCACCACTGAATGACACAGCATCACTCAGCAGCACTGAAAGCCACAGCATCACTCAGCACCACTGAAGGCCACATCATCACTCAGCACCACTGAAGGCCACAGCATCACTCAGCACCACTGAATGCCACAGCATCACTCTGTGCAACCATTCAACAACAACTGGTTCTAATATGTTCTCTCAATGTTTCAAGCTTTATTACAAATGTCACAAAAAGATGTTAATATTTAACTTCTGTTCTTGGATTTTCATCACAATAAAAACACTGAACATAATCTTCCCAAAAGTTATTTACAAAAGTTTAAGCTATTGCCATTATAAATTACAATGACTTTTATTTAAGTATTAATTATTAAAAAAAAATAAAAGCCATTGTTATTTGTAATATTAATACATCTAAGTCATGTAAATACAACACATATTGCATTACAAATGCTATAGGTGTCACGTCTGCGAACGTTAAAACTATTGGCAGTGTAAATGACAAAGCTATTAATTTCGCTATTTTCAAAACCAACACATACATAAAAAATTTGTCATTTACAATACCAATAGTTCAAACTTTCCTAATGCGAGACCTATTGCATTGCAAATGCTTGTTTTTATTTACTTTGAGCTTACTTGGATTGAGGGTTTAACTTAATTTAGTAGGGTTTGGTGTATTGGTTGTGACTTGGACGCCTGGGTGACTTTTTTATACTCACCATCCCACTCCAGGTGTTTTCCTGCTGCTGCTTTTTCACGATCCCAGTCCACCCACCTCCTCTCTAGCCCCTCCCACCTCCCAGGACTACAAATGGAGGCGGTTGCGCGTCCCTGCCACCTCCATGCCAAAGGCAATCCCGTCTGTGCCCGTCCGCGCCTGGACCGCACCAGGACCGTAGGTTCTCCTACTATCTACTGCTACACCTTCAAGGAGCTCCTTGCCTGGACCCCGGGCACTTCAACAAAATCTGCTTCTCATCCATCACGCGATCAGCCAAAGGACCCTTCACCTGCCGCTTCGCCTGCCACATAGGACCACCTTCCCGCACTGGACCCTGCACCACTCCTGCTCCGAAGACTACAACAACCTGGAACTGCACCAATTTATCCTTCTCAATGCCTGCATCTTCTGCAAGCACCCCATGCAAATCTGGGATACCAACACCACCATGTCCCTGGACGTTGCCTTCATAACCGAAATGTGGCTCAACCCCTCTCCGAACCCAGACATCACCACCACCACTCCAGACGGCTATACGATGATACTACGACAACACACCAACAAACACAGAAGTGGCAGCAGTATCATCCTCAGGGAAACCATCCTATGCACCATCACCAAAGACAACTCGACGCCTCTCATGGAGCACCGCAACTTCCACCTACAGACTGACACTAAGACCGCGATAAGAGGCACCCTCAACCTACAGATCCCCAGGACCCTGAACTGCTTTCTGTGATGGCATCTCCAACCTCATTGGCCCCGTAGCCATCTAGTCCCATCACTACATCATACTAAGTGACTTCAATTTACACGTCGATCACCCCAACGATTCAACTCCACCACCCTCCTAGAGACCTGAATAACATTAACCAAACCCAACTGGTCACCGAACCCAAGCACAGAGTCAAAAACACACTCGACTCCAACTTTACCTCCAGCGACAGAGTCCAATTCACCCACATCATAAAACTCACCTGGACCGACCATGCTATAGTTCACTTCATCATCTCCGTCCCCCAACACACCACTGCCAAGCACTAATGTCCCTCTGACTGCAGCTGGGGCAAGGTTACTGTTGGACTTTGGCCCTTAGGGCAGGTTCACCCCTAGACTTTTTGCTTTTAAATGGTGACCTGGCAATGGTGATTTTTGGGATTCTGCGCACTTTCACTGTGTACCAGTGGAAAGGGCGTGCGCACTCTGAGTGCATGTGCTGAGCTAGGCCTGCCCACCCATAGGAATGCATGGGGAATGTATGTGTCCCTGGTAGTTCCTGATGCGTGGGGTGTACAGGCTTGAGTCTGGTATGTGTGAACTCGTGGGAGTGAATGCTGCGCAACGGTATGTGCGACTTGTATGTGTCTAGTGGGGAAGTGTCATTCCTAGACATGGCTGTACGTGTGCAGTGAGGGTGCTGGAGTGTGATTGGCTGGAGCTGGCTGGCATGCCAGGCTCCAGGAAGTCTGGATGGGTCTGCCCAGTGGTGAGTGGGAGATTAGCATGAGTGATGTTTGGGAGGAGTGTACCTGTGTCCTGGATGGGCTGGGTTTTCCCCACACAATGCTGGCTCCGCCCCCCTGTGGTGTGTCTAATGACCCTAGCCCTGCCAGTGAATAGAGAGGGTGGTTGAGGTAAACAGAGTACTCAAGAACCAGCTGCGACTGGTTCCGCCCCCACCCTGCACCTTCAGACAAAGGAATGTACTGTATAAAACTGGGGCTGTGTCCCCACAGAGGTTGTTCTTTCCGGATCCTACTTGAGGGGGCTGCTGCTGCTGGGGCCAGGAGGAACCGCCACTTGGACTGCCTCCCTGCCTGGAGGGCCAGTGAGCTGGCCCCTGGCCCAGCCTTGCCCCCTGCCTACCTGGAGGACTTTTGCTGGACTTTGGGCTGTCCTCTAGCGCTGGGAGCGCTGGAATTGCCTCTTAGCGCTTGGAAGTGCTTCATTTCCTCCCCTAGCGCCTGAAAGCGCTTTTATTTGGCTTACAGCGCTTGGGAGCGCTGTATCTTCACTGCCGGTGCCCACCCGGCATTTGGCTGCTTAAGTGCCGCCCTCGAGGGATTCCCCGGCGTGGGGATCCCCCTTTTTGCCCATTTTGCGGCGCGGGAGCTCACCCCGCTTATTGACGATTTTTAAAGTCCCCTGGCAGGTGCCCATCCTGCCAGGGACCTTGCGCTGTGTTTGAAGAGCCGGTGCCCACCCGGCATTGCCCCTCGAAGATCACCGCCGCAGCCCAGGGGCATTGGGATCGTTGCCGGGCCGCTGCCTTGTGCGACCCGGAAGTGCCGCCTCCACGTCTCCAGGGCCGCGCTACTACTGGCTGCCCTCAGCAGCGCGACCCGGAAGTGCCCGCGGCTCGCCTGGTTGTAGGCGGGGCTTCAGGACAGGAAGGAGGAAGCCAGAAGCTGCCGGGAGCCGACCCCGGGATCTGGTAAGCGAGGAGAGAGAAGCCGGCGTCTTCCCTTGTCCCCCCCCCCCGGGCTCCCAAAGCGAGGGAGAGCCCAGGAGAGAGAGGGGAGAAGTGCTGCAGGGAGCGAGGCTCCCGTGTGAGGAGGAGAGCCCCGCCCGTCCGGAGGAAGCCGGTGAGTGGGGCCCCGGGGGCATTTCCTTGTCGAGCCCCAGAGAAGGACTCCACTGTTGGGCTGCATTTCTGTTGAGCCGGTCGAGGCTCCAACCTTCAGGCGGCACCTTTGTGCATAGAGCCACGAGGGCTCTAGTGCCTCCCTGTTCCGCCGGGTCCCCTGAGAGGGACCCCCCGACCCATTTGGTTTACGAGCCCAGAGAAGGCTCAAGGTGCCCCCTTTTGTTTTAGAGCCTAGAGAGGCTCTTTGGGGGCCATGTGTGTTTAGAGCCCAGAGGAGGCTCCAGGGGGCATTTCCTTTTGCCCCACCAGTGTGCTTGAGCCCACAAGGCTCCATCGTGTTGCCCCATCTTCACCCAGCTGCCCAGCACTTTGTGGGCAGCTGCCACGTTTAGGACCCTGGACACTGGACACAGGGCGTCCTAGCCCCAGAGAGGCCAGTTGGCCTAGGGACAGTCACAGGTGGTGACTTACGTGAGTTTGGCGCAATTGTACTTTTCCTGCACCTCTGAATGTATTTTTATGCGTCATGTCCCTTGTTTTTACACCTCTGAATGTATTGTTGATGCATCATGTGTTTTCCTCCCTTACACCTCTGAATGAATGTTATGCATTGCATCATGTGTCATGTTCTTACACCCCTACAGGTATTGTAATACTTAGGTGGTTGTTTTTCTCCTAGTGCAGGTGGTGCTTGTGAGATCCTGGTTACCAGTAATTACTGGTTGTGTGATTTTGTGCTAAAGTAATTTTACATTCTAAGTGCTATTTCTGAAAGTGTTACTTCTGATTCCTGACAGTGGTCCAGGTGGCCCTGTCTTGTAAATATCCCCTGTAAATTCTGCCCGTGCCTCTGGCACATTGTAAAGTGTGTGTTTTATCTAATGTGTTTCTGGTGTAATACAAAGGCTATTTTTTATATAACCTTGTGTGGAGTTTCCTTTGTGGTGGGTCCTGGGTGTTGTTGCTGGGGTGCGTGCGCAAATACTTAACTTACATCGCCTCCAAGTTTAGCCTTGCTGCTCGCGCCACGTTACCTAGAGGGTGAGCAGGGGTTATCTTGGCGTGTAACTCCCTTGCCCTGACTTGGGAGTGGTGGTCTCTGACTGACTTTGGCGAAAGCCCTGGCCAGCCGGTGATCCCATTTCCAACAGTTACCAAGACCCAGTGGACACAGGCCCTCAGCACCACACAACCCGAAACGACCTTGGACCAGGCCATTCAGAACCTCTTCACCTGGATCAGCAAATGCACACCGACTGAGTTGCCCCGTTGAAACCAGAAAAAGCCAACAAAACCTCAAAATATACCAGTTGGGGCGTGTCTTGGCGGTCCAACATGGCGGATGCGGCTTAGCGAGGCTCCCATAACCCGTTCAAAATCCTTCAATAATCTTGTTCAATCTGCCCGTCCTTCATGCACAAAAGACTCGGCGGGACCCTGGGATACTCCACTGCTGACATTCGATGGCTCCTGCAGGTGTGAGACATACAGTCGGCGGCCGTAGTGTGGCTGTGTTCTGTGCGGCTACGGTGTAGCAGAGAGGACATGTCGCTGGGAGAGACTCGCTGCTGGCAGATCTGGACACTCGCCCAACGGAAGACTGCGGGGGCGCTTGTGCCCCGAGAGGTGAGGATGTCTGTGGTGGTGTCTGGGGCCACGGGACCAGTAGCCTCCATTCATACCTTGCCGGGTCAGGCCGTGGTGTAGGTGTAGGCATGGGCCCCTTCAGCCATCCTGGGCGCTGCTGTGAGGTGGGCAGCGGTTCAGGCCTCCCCCGGCCGGCGCTCTGGGCAGCTGAGACACGGGCAGCCCTGGGGATAGTGCAGCAGTTGGAGCGGCACTCTGCGCCCCGCCGGGCGAGGTGATTTGCTGCTGTGTGGTGCTGCAGGGCCATGGCCTCCCGCGGTGCCTTGGTGGCGGTTTCAGCTGGGGTTTAGGCCCACGACGCTAGTGGAGTTGGGTGCCCTGGGGCCTACATTGCAGCGGGTGGCAGAGGTGCTTCCTCCTGGCTGCTGCATAGCAGTGAGGGGCCCTGTGGATCCGGAGGCCCTTTACAGTGCGGCCCCATGGAGCCCCGGCAGCCGTTTCGGGCCACGGCGCCCCAGCCTTGTGCCTTTCATGATCTCTGCAGGGTTCAAGAGAAGCACCTATTTAACATTTGGTGCTGGCTGTGGTCTCGACTGGTGGGACCTGGCAGGCCCCACGAGGATCGCGGTGATACCTGGCTGGCCTCTGATCGAGGGCAGAAGTAGGCTGCCTTTTTCTACCCTCCTGGCTTCTTCTCTGCAATACCACAGCGGGGTGAGGGTGGCTGCAAGACTATGGCTGAGTGCTTTGCCTGGCATTGAAGATCCCTCATGGGGGATGAAGTTTAGACCCCTGGCTGGCTGCACCGTCTCAAAGATACCCAGAGATAACCTGTGACTGTTTTGCACAATGCGCTTGCTGGGACAGTACTGCCTGGTGCTGTGTGTTGGCACTCACTAGGGGGTGTGGGGGGTGTCCAGCTCAAAAAATGGTCCAACTAGGTTCGGTGCGGCTTGTGGATGCGGTACCCTCCCCTGGCTGCCCTCCCCTGCCGCCCTGCTGAACTGACCAAGCCAGAGGTATTGACCTGCAGTGATCGTGGGGTGCTGGAGTGTATCTGCATCAACACCCAAAAGACCGTCTCCTCTACATTGATAAAGAATGGCTAAGGATATACCGCCTCTACATCCTCTAAGCACAGCACGATGGATAAATACACTGGCGCGGCAGCCCAATGTTGATTCAGGGAGACCAGGCGATGGCCATGCCGGATAATTCCGTGCTGCATCATCATGTTGCTCCGGCAGTGCATTGCTGAGTCAGAATCCCGGATCTCAATGGTGGGGGACACAGTGAACACCCTCCTGAAAAAAGTATCTACCTTGGAGACACTTACAAAGGGCTTAGCAACATGCGTAGAAGATGCAGAGGGGCACACCTGTAGGAACAATCTCCGTTTCATGGGATTCCCTGAGGGTTACAAGGGTGGCTCCCACCCAACGCAGTTTCCCCATGCTTTATAATTGAGTGTGCACATTGGGCCCTGTAGCAGAAGCCACCTCCTGGTGCTCGCCCCTGGCCAATAATAGCGAGGCTTCTTAATTATAAAGACAGAGACGTGATCCTACAGCAAGCCAGGCTGAAAGTAATCCTCATGTACGCCTCCCAACACATTATGATTTTCCCAGACTATACTAAGCTGGTAAAGCAGCGCCGAAAGTCCTTTGTTGAGGCCAAGGCCCATCTCCGTGGCCTTAAGATCTAGTACTCCCTGCTGTTTCGGCCCGTCTTAGCGTGTCCTACCAATCACAACACACTTTTTTGAGACGCCAGAGGAAGTATTTCACTGGACGGATGAAGTTGTGAAACCTAAGCCCCATACTCCACCCAGATTTGATTCAGACTCCTCATCAGGGGTGCCCGGACGCAGATTCCCCAGGGTCACAGATAAGCAGCACTGCCGATCGCGCTCTAAGAAAACATTCAAAACCTGCAGCAAATCCCGTAGACGCTTGGCGGATGACCAGCCGGAGCCCGCCGCATCCTAATCGCTACTCGGCAGAGATCTACATAGACATCTAACAATTCAGATGACAGGAACACTTGGGCTTCTATTGTACATATGTTCCCTTGCTGTTAGACACTTTCATGTGCAGGGGACTTCCACTGGGGATCCATTGGCTGAACGCTGATTCTACCTCCCGTTTGGGGTGGGAGGCATTTCATGCTGCGATACGTACTTCAATGTTTATGAGGTGTTGGGGAGGGGGAGAGGGCTGGGGGTTAATTGGAAGTTCTTGTTTGTTTCTAGTGCACAACCAGTCATTATATACATAGCTCCCGGGTTGCCCAGGTCACTCAGGTATCTGCATACGTCCATGTATCCCACTACCAAACATGTCATCCACCATAATGGGCTCCAGAAGGTGTGAACTTTGGATCCTTACCTGGAATGTCAACGGTCTTCTTGACAAGATCAAACGGGGAGCCGTACTCCGACAGGCTAAACGCTATAAGGCCGAAGTCCTGCTTCTACAAGAGACCCATCTACTGGTTACTAAGACACCATGCTTGGCACGATTCGGATTTGCCCAAACCTTTTACTCTGAGTTCACTAGGGGTTCTTGCAGCGTAGCGATCCTCATCCACTGCAGCGTTCCATATTTTTACAACAAGATGTGGTCTGACCCACAGGGCAGATTCATTGTAATTTCTGAGATCTATTTAGTGAGCCCCTCATTCTCGGCAGTGTGTACGTCCCTCCCCCCAAGCCTGGAACCTCGTAGAGCGCTTGACAACGCTCTGGACTAAGATCTCACCTGGCCTGACGATAGCGGGAGGAGACTGGAATGATGTATTATGTCCAGTGGGAGATAGACGGTGCAGCACGGGGTGATTGACAGCTGCGTGAGAGTCGAAACTATTGTCCTTGACTCAGGGGATGGGATGGGTTGACTCATGGAGGATGCTACATCCTACAGAACACAAATACACATACTTTTCTGTAGTATATGAGTCCTTCTCCGGCTTAGACTACATATTCATATCTGCACCCCACACTCACAGATTATTGTCTGCTGAAATTCTGCCCCGGGGCCTATCTGACCATTCGCCTGTATCGCTACAACTGTGCCTTGACCCTATGGCGCTCCTCGTTTCGCTGGAGGCTCTCGACATGGCTGCTGCAGTATGAGCAGTATAGGCTACCGGCTATCACCGACTACTTTTCCTATAACATGGGCTTGGTCCAATCCCCACAATCCTGTGGGAAGCTATGAAGCCTACACTCAGGGGGGTAGATATTGCTTTTTGCACTGTGCAGTGTCGACAACGCCGTGAGAAGCTATTACAGACAGAGGCGCAGAGAAGAGGACGGGGCGCGGCACGCCGACAGTTGCTTAGCATGCAGCAGACACATGCCAGTGAATTGCTAGTTGAAGCTAGACTCTATTGGCTTGCTACCCATAGCTGCATCTACCAATGGGGCGACAAGTCCAGCGCCTTACTCCATCGCCTCTGTCAACAGACACTACACCCACAGACCGTCCCAGGTATACGCGGCCCAGACAGGAAGATACTCACAGACCCATCACAAATCGCGGCAAGCTTTGCCAAATACTTCACAGACCTTTATACCCCCGGAGACCCTACTCGCGAATACTATCCATAGGTTTCTTGCGGACCTACCCCTGCGGACTCTATCTGACTCTGTACTCGAGGCCCTTGACGCTCCACTGTAGTATGAGTTCCACAACAACTACCAATCTCAACTGATGGCGCCATATCTGGTGGTCCTTAATGCCACTGTGGACTGAGGCTACTTCCCACCAGACTGGAGGCATGCAGATATAGTTGTTTTATTAAAGCCAGGCCGGCCGCCTGAACTCCACTCCTCTTACCGCCCAATTTCTCTCCTCAATGTCGAAGCCAAACTCCTGAAAAAGGCAATTGCTAATTGTTTAACGCCGCATATTATGGAATTGATCCACCCGGACCAGGACGGCTTTATGCCCAGTCGTGCCACACAGCATAATATTCGCCATGTGCATAATGCCATTGCGGCTGTTGACCGACTTGATGAACTGGCAGCAATTCCCCTTTCAAATATCAACAAGGCTTTCAATTCGCTTAGTTGGACTTATCTCTTCGCATTGCTCAGCCACATCGGCCCTTGCCTCCTTACTTAAATACATCTTCTATATACTGACATCACTGCTTCAGTACGGCTGGCCGATTCCATTTTGGGAAGCTTTACTATTGGTCAGGGAACTCGACAGGGTTGCCCACTGTGCCCTTAACTCTTTACGCTGGCCATGGAGCTGCTGGTGGCTTGGGTGAGGATGGATGCTCAGGTATATGGCTTTGAGTGGTCACGAGAGGCCTCGGACCGCATAGCGCTCTATGCAGACAACATGCTATTCTTTTTCACGCAGCCCAATAGAACTGGCCCACACTTGCTCAATTATGCAATCATTTGGCAAAAGCATTGGCCTATACATAAATATGGGTAAATCCTTTCGGTGGCCCTTGCATGTGGGTGACCAGCTGGGTGGATGGTTGTGTGAGGCGACGGTGGTCCCAAACTGATTCAAATATCTGGGGGTGTTTCTCTCAGCTTCTCAGTCCACCTCATGGAACAGGAATCTGGACCCACTATGGACACAGACAGGGGATCAGGTACGCTCGTTGTCACACCTAACACAGTCTCTGTTTAGCAGATCTGCCATATTTAAAATGGTCTCTTTGTCCCATCTACAATATCAGCTTCAGAATCACCCATACACGATATGGCCCTCATGGTTCCGACAACTGAATGGAATACTTGCTCAGTTCCTTGGGGGCGGGGGGAGGGTACAGCGCGAATGGCCTTAAGGACTTGCTTTTAGTCTACATATTGCAGGGCCACTCCGGATATATAGGCATACCATGCTGCTTTGCATCTTCTTATCCTCAATGACTGGTGGTAGACAAGATCCAGCATATGCAGTCGAACGTTGGCTGATGGATACCATGCCACTGCATATGATTCTATATTTCGGCCCGACACTTAGAGGACTTCCGCCTGTGACCAGGATGGTCTTTCTGACCTGGAAGCGGGTGTTGCGCAGCATGGGATGGTGGGGTGAATTGACAAAGGAAACCCCTTTATGGCATAACGGCCTGCTGCCACAGCTGTCACTGCTGTACAGGTTCCGGGGCTGAGAGATCATCAGGATCGACACGGTGGAGGCAGTTTTATATGGTCAGCATTTAAAGTCCTTTCAGGAACTCCAGACAGAATATGCCATGCCCCGTTCGCAATTCTATAGGTACCTCCAATTGCGACATGCCTTCTCCCCCTACTTAGCACATCAAGAAGATATACCTGACTTCAACCCTGTTGAAGCTAAAGTCTTTATGGTGGGAACTGGGGACCATAAGATAGCTAAGATCTATTGCACAATTGTGACTAAATGCCCCATTACACTGAATAAAACTCAGGACGCGTGGCAGCTGGACCTGGGCCCCATGGATGAAGATGACTGGGTGGAGGCGATGGAGTCCCCGCGCAGTGCAGCTATTGTGGCATGCCTGAGACTTATTCAATTTAAATACCTCCATTGGATCTACTTCACTTGATTTAGGCTTTGGCGCGCCGGACTGATCGCCTCCCCCCACTGCTTGCGTTGTGGGGCTGCTGAGGGCACCTTCTTAAATACTGTATGGCAGTGCTGAGGTCGTGGAGGGGGTGACCACATGCCTCTCAGAGGTCCTGGGATGGGATATTCTACTCTCGCCACGTTTAGCTATGCTCCATATCACGGAGGGAATAGTTGGCAACAGGTACAAGCGCCATTTGTTGTTTCTTGGTCTCATGTTAGCAAAGCATGATATTACCAGGGCATGAAAAGATGTGTCCCCACCATCTGTTACAGCTTGGAAGAAGGGCCTAGATTTCTCAATGGGTCTGGAAATACCCATTTTCAAGGTGAGGGGGGTGTCCCAGAAACATCCTCAAATATGGAAGAGGTGGGCAGAATATAGGGGGCTTTATCTGGAACCTATTCCTCCCATTTCCGCTTTGAGGGGCTGCCATGATGACTGGTTTGTGCGGTAGCCGGGATTTTGAGCATATCTGCTTTCAAACTGGATGGCTCGGAACTATGTAGTTCAGATCTTTTTATTTTCTTTTTATATTTAATATGGCACTACTGTTGTTCTTAACCGCTTCGATGCGGCGGCTTCTCCCGCTGTGTGCGGCAATTTTCAAATTACCGCGTTACATGACGAGCTCAACTCGTCATCAGCACACGAGCGCCGTAGCTGATGACGAGCTGAACTCGTCATCAGCATCGAAGGGGTTAAATGCTTTATTCAGATACTCCTACTCTCCAAAAAGTGTTATTTTAATATTGAAAATTTTTATATCAGCATTATCGTCAATTACTGTACACTACTGGTGTTCCTGGTTATACCAGGACTGTATCGGCTGTCAACAATAAAATTATAGGGGGGCGTGGCCGAACAGCCACGATGGCGGGCGGCTTCCATTAGAGCTCCGTGCCCGGCCGGGCTTTATCCAGACTCTACGGACCTACAGGGGACATTGCCCTGCTGAACCACCCGCAACTGCAGCGGGACTCTGTTCGGAGTCCGGGAACCTGTGTGGCGGCGAGAGAGGACGCCGGAAAGGGTGACTCCTGAGCCGCGCCGAGACCCGCGGCGCGGGCCTGTGAGACCAGGAGGTGGAGTGAGGTGGTGATCCGGCAGCGGCCCTGAGCGTTCTGGGACCCGATCGGAGAAGGCGCCGGGCTTACGGAGGCGGAGCCGGCGCCTCGTGGACGGCGGAGACGGCCGCCGGACCCTCTGCGGATGCCACTGGATAGAGAGGGAGTAGGCGAGTCACGACGAGAGGGACCAGGAGAGACACGCCGAGACCCGTGCTCCGGCCGTGAAACGCTGGGCAGAGTAGAGCCGCCATTTTGAGACGACCGACTGGAGAGGGGGCCGGAGATCGAGGTGAGCCCCCCGAGGCACTGGGTGCCCTGTGACTCTCCCGCGGCCCTGTTACCCCCCTCGGTGACCCTGAAGCTGGCGGACCGGCCCCGCGGGGGGCCCGCCATCGGAGAGGCGCTAAAGGGCGGGCTGCGGACGGTGGGCCCGGGCTCGAGGCGGCGGCTGTGGCCGGGGGCTGCCCCCGCTTGATATCCTTGCCCTGTGCAGACCCTACGCTGGGGGGAAAAACCACTGCGGCATGAGCTCCTTCCCAGTGTGGCCCCGATAAGGGCCCGGACCCCCCGGGGGTCGTCTCTGCTTGGCGCCGGGCCTTCCTGCTTGTCGGCCCATCCTCCACCTGAGGGCTCGGAGCGGGATCGCCGGAGCCGACACACCGGGAGACAGGGACACACTCTGTGGGCTGCGGAGCTCGGGAGGCCGGCACAACCACGGGACCGATAAACATTTCAGGCCTGGCGCAACGAGGCTGCTGTACCTACACTATACTGACTGGGAGAAGTGTATGCTAAATTGGACCTACACAGCGACCAACGACGATCCTTGGTGTCTTGGATGAAGTTTCTTTTTGTCAATAGGGGCACTACTTGGATACAATTGGCTTGACTTTGGATTACCTGTATAATTACTTGGGACTCGGATTGCTACTGCATACTACATATACACTGAAGAATTGGAGTGCTCAGCAAAGAACAATTTAGTCTTGTACGCCATGGTTTGAAAAGGACAGAGGAATGCGGAGGGCCCGGGGGAGCCGACGGGATCCGGCCCGCAGACTGGAGCTGGAGCGAGCGGAGGTGGACCTGGCATGGCCGGCCAGACAGAGTCGAGTACCCAACAAACAGACAAGCTGGACCTTACACTCCAGGAGATCCGTGATTCCCGACAAGCGCTGGAGCACCAATTGGGGACCCTCACTAATAACTTATCCCCCTTAAAAGCGGACCATGGCAAGCTGGCGGACAAGGTCAAGGACCACGGGCTTGCACTGACGGACCTTACGCCCATGGTGGCTGATCACAGCAAATCTATCCAGGACATCCAGGGTCAGGTAGCCGCACTGATGGAACGGGTTGAGGACGCGGAAGGACGCAACCGGAGGAATAATATAAGGGTAATCGGATTGCCGGAAAAATGTGAGGAACCGCGGGCTGAAGAGTTCATGGAGCAGTGGTTCAGAGAACACGTAGCGACAGATGGACTCTCTCCATATTTCTGTGTGGAACGGGCATACAGGATCCCGACGGGACAGCCTCGGCCGGGGCGCCCGCCTCGCCCTCTCATCGTCAGCATCCTTAATTACCGTGATAGGGATGCCCTCCTGAGGAAAGCTCGAGAAAGATCCACCATCCATTTTGAAAATCAGATCCGGATTACACAAACATGGTGCAAAAAAAGAGGGCCTCCTACATGGAGGTGAAGAAGAAACTGAGAAGCGCGCACCTGAAATACGCTTTGCTCTTCCCCGCCCGCCTGAAAGTTATACACGTGAAGAAATCACACTTCTTCGAGAGCCCTGCGGACGTCGAAGAATGGCTAGTGGTGATGGGCCTGGACGGCCGTCAGGAGGCGTCCCAGGAGGCGGAGGCGAGGACGTTGGAGAGGAACTCGGGAGGTAGCCATCGCTCCCCATCTGGATCCAGAAAGGGAAATGCTGAGCGCGGCCCATCGCGGAACCATCAGAGGGACGGACAACGTGAGGCCATCTCGCTCGCTGGCACCTTCAGGGAGGACCCGGCGATAATAACCACAGACTCTGATGACACCACGGGTCACTCAGACTCTGACAACAGCGTGCTGCTCTTTCCTATAATTACACCTAGAGACGCAGACGAACTCATAGACAGCTGACCTGTCGGGTGACATCCCGAATCGACTCCTCTGCAGCAGTTAATGCAAGGTATCCTTTTCTGTTATACCTAGGCCCCGGGTGCCGGACCCCGAATGGGTATTGGTGGAGGCGGGAGGTGGGTGAGATGAACGATGAGTGGACAAGGACTCACTCCCCAATGCACACCACGTCCTCTGGATTTGACATTGTACTGAGGGCCCCGGGGTGCGGCTCGAGGTCGCTTACTGCCAATCATACAAACTCTGTCTTTAATCACACTGTACTTTCCTTTAAGCATTGAGTGCCCGGCCGGGCCATCGTTGAGCCGGTGGAGGCCGGAACTGATAACGAAATGACTGCATGTGTGCTGGACCAACCCCCCCATGGCAAATGCACACACACTTGGTTCTCTATGTTACTATTGTTAAAGTTGGGCTCGGCTATGTTTTATGGCTGCGCCAAGTTTGTTTTAGAAATGTTATTAATCTTTATAGGTGCACTCTCCTGGGTTCAGCTCCCCGGTGTTCTCGACCCACGACCACCCCCGGGAATGGTTCTACCACACACTGACCATGGCTGAACGAACTGGAATGTATAAGGTTACCACCTGCAATGTGCGAGGGCTGGGGGCAGTGCAGAAAAGACACCGGGTCCACTCCTAACTCCTTAGACAGCAGACACAAATCGCCTTCTAACAAGAAACACACCTCACGGTCTCCGAAGCTCAGAAGCTACGGAAGAAATGGAGAGGGACTAAATATTCTACATCCTACTCAGCATTCTCTAGGGGGGCCACTATCTGGGTGCGACACGGAACACCATTTACTGCAATAGAAAAGAAAGTGGATGAGCAGGGCAGATATATCCTGGTGAAAGGTGCCCTAGATGGCAAGTTGATTGTCCTGGGATGCATTTACGCCCCGAATTACGATCAGGAACTATTCTTACAGAGGGTCGGGAGGGCACTCTCCCCGTGGGCGCATATTCCCTGGGTGCTCGGGGGGGACTGGAATGCTGTGTTGGATCTGGCCCTGGACAGATCACACCCACCCCTACAGGCGGCCAGCGCAACTAAGCTTACTGACACATTCAGGGCATGGGTGGAAGGCTGGAGACTCAGAGATGTATGGCGGGAGGTACACCCCACACATAAAGAATACTCCTTCTACTCCCCCGTACACGATTTGCACACACGTATCGACCGCCTCCTATGCTCCCAAGCGCTGGTCCCACTGATGTGCGCCCCAGAATACCTAGCAAAGACCTTCTCAGACCAAAGGCCCCTCAAATGTACTATCTCCTGGGGCAGAGTCCCGACTCCAGTCCCTACATGGCGACTCAACCCCCAGCACTTGGAAGACGGTCCGTTCAAGGCAACTCTTTCAGAGGCCCTGTCACAGTACTGGGAGGTTAACTGGGATACAGCCTCTTCCAACTTGGTAGTCTGGGATGCGATGAAGGTGGTTGTGCGGGGAGTGGCGATTGGGAAACTGGTGGGCGCTAGACAGGAGATCCAACAGAAATTGTGTGTGGTGGAGGATCGACTAGCGGAACCTGAACGGGGGGCAGTGGAGGACCCGGGGAGGAAACAGGCTCTACAGGCACAACACATTTTACATGCTGAGACGTTAGAAACACTGCGCACTATTGATTACAAGGCCTATTTACAACGACAACACATGGAGGCGGACCGTTCTGGGGCGCTGCTAGCCCGCATAATACGTGACAAGCCGGACACCCCAGTCATTACCCAAATCCGTAACCAAGAGGGCGACCTAGTGGACACGCAATATGGCATAAACCGGGCATTCCACGACCACTTACAGGCTCTGTATGCCCGATCTGGACCGGAAGACTCTACACACATAACTGATTTCATGCGGGACCTCCCCTTCCCTCAACTGACAGCAGAGGTACAAAAAACAATAGAAGGCCCCATCACCCAACACGAAATACGCACCGCGATCAAACAACTAAACAAAAACAAGACTCCGGGCATGGATGGAGTCCCGGTGGAATTCTATTCAACTTATGCCGACATATTAGTGCCGATCCTGGAACGAATTTATAGGGAGGCCTTCGAGAGGGGCCATCTGCCGCACTCAACCATGCAGGCCGTAGTGATATCTATCCCTAAGCCGGATAGGGACGCTCTGGAGATTACGAATTATAGGCCTTCATCCATGTTGGCCACGGAATATAAAATCCTGAGCAAAGCTATTGCCCTACGTGTCCAGCCCCATCTGACTACACTTATACACTGCGACAAGTGTGGATTCCTCCCGGGGCGCAGTACCTCCCTCAACCCGAGACGCCTGCACGCTGTCATGACAGCGACACCGACCGCGCTGGCGCAGGCGGGCTGTGACGCGTTAGACCTCAAACAAGCGTTTGACTCGCTCTCTTGGCCCTTTATGTCCGAGGCCCTGCGTCGATTCGGGTTTCCGGCCCCGCTGATACGGTGGATCAGGCTGCTGTACACCGATCACACGGCTAGGGCAAGCACGGGACGCTATGTGTCGGCTGAATACCCAGTTTACCGGGGCACCAGGCAAAGATGCCCCTTGACCCCACTGTTGTTCGTGTTGGCATTGGAACCACTAGCCATTGCTCTTCGCCAACACGCAGAGGAGATGGGAGTACCAGTGGCGGGGACGTCCCATCTTCTATCCGTATACGCGGATGATATGCTATTGTACCTCCGGGACCTGGAAGCTGACCAAACACTATTATATGACACCGTCCGCCGCTTTGAAAAAGCATCGGAACTGGCTATCAACCCGGACAAATCTGTGGGATTTTACTTCCACGAGGGGCCTCGTCCGCCCTCTCTGCCATTTGGCACCTACACGATCGCGGTAGCCCAATCCAGCTTTGAATATCTGGGAATCCACGTGTATCGGAAGTCGGAGGACCAGCTAGATGGCAATATTTCTAGAGCCATTACTGGTCTCCGGGGTAGTATCGGCTTTTGGACCTCACTCCCCTTGTCAGTTATGGGCCACATCGCAATAGCAAAGATGGTAATGTTACCACGCCTGCTTTACTATTTCGTGAACCTGCCTATAAGCGTCCCGCACCGCACCTTCGAGTCCCTTAAATCCTTACTGATTACCCTTATATGGGGGTCGGGCAGGCGGCGGATTAGCTTGCGGAAATTACAACTCAGCACCTCTCAGGGGGGACTGGGTGCCCCTGATCTCCAAGGCTATTTTTACGCAAGCCAACTTCAATGGTTGTCTTACTGGCTGGCGGGGAGAAATCTCCACGAGATCGGATGGACGGAGGGCCGGCTGGGCCGCGGTGAGTTACACGCTTTACTGCTACCCAAAAGTAGAATTCCGTGCGAGTGTCACCCACTGCTCCGAACCGCCCTTCTATGCTTAAAGAAGGCTTTGGCTTACACGTCCACAGCCCTGCCATACGCAGATAATATACCATTGCTCGGTATCCCGACACCACAGGGAAGACTTACTAAACACGCCCTCAGGGATTGGACGGCGAACGGGATCGAGGGGGTGGGCAGTTTCTTCGGAGACGACTTATTGTTAGACCACCGCACCTTCGTGCAGGCAACCGGGACCTCGGACAGACATTACTTATTACATGCCATGGTCTCTCATTACATCAGGACGACTTGAGCGCCACAACGCATCCACCCACAGCAGCACGAACTAGTGCACCTGGTACACTACATGAGGGCCGGCGGTCACTTGGTACGATGGCTGTACACCGGAAATAGGGCTCATGCCGCACCCTCCCTCGACACACTACGAGAGCTCTGGTCACGGGATACAGAGGAGGAATTTACAGATACAACTTGGCGGGTGGTCCTGGAGCATTCAAGAAGGGTCTCCAGAAACCTGAAATTTAAATACATTCAGGCCATGATCCTCCATAGGGCATACCTCACATCGGTGAGGATCCACAAGATGTTCCCCAATGCCTCCCATCAGTGCCCGCGCTGTGGGACGGACGAGGCGGACTTCCTCCATATGCTTTGGTCGTGCCCACGGTTGAGGGGGTACTGGAGTGAGGTGTGTCAGACACTACGAGAGGTATCTCAGATACAGGTGAAGGAAAGTGCACTGTATTGCCTAGCAGGAGCCCGGCCTCGCCCCAAGACGTTAAAACCCAAGCTGAGATTTGTAGACTTAGCCCTCCTCCTAGCGATCAGGAAAATTACAATGCAGTGGAAGTCCCCGAGAGCGCCTAGGGTGGAGGCATGGCGAATGGACGTAGTGAAATGGGGTAGAGCAGAAAGTGTTGCCCTTAGAAAAGAGGAAGAAGGGGGGAGGCGAAAAATTCCGATGGCAATGGACTGGGAGGTTATGCTATTAACATTGGACGGTATTGACCAGCCCTTGTCCCAGGACACCTGAGCGCACTGAGGCCCTGAGGAACTATGGTAGAATGTGTTAAGCACTGAGATGAGCTGGGGTTGGTTGGAGGAGTTCCCATTGCATAATCCTGGTAGAGAGTGAATAGCGCTGGGAAGCGAAGATCGACCAGACAGGAGAAATTGAGCACCAGAGTTGGTTGGGTGGGGAGGGATAGTTGGGGAGCGTGCGGGTGGGTAATTGGACAGGCCCTGACGATAACAAAGACAGTTACTATTGTATGCAAACTTGGATGGAAAGATTTAGAAGATGGAGCTCTGCCCTTTATATGTAGACTGGGAGAAAATTGAAAAACGTGATGTATTGCATGCCTGCTGTAAATACTGTACGCAACTGTGAGAAATATACATTCACGAATAAAGTTTAATTAAAAAAAACCAATAAAATTATATTGTGAAAAAAATAAATATACCAGTTGCGGTCTCCCAGAGCTCAGAATCACCAAGCGCAACTGCTACAGAATAGAAAAGCATTGGTGCGTCCCTAAGAACCACTCATACACAGCCGCCCAAAAAGCAGCCCTCTGCAAAAAGAACAATTGATGGACAGAATGCAGAACAATGTCATATATTCACCCCAGTACAGATCTGAGCCTTAATCCATTGTTTTTTTCTCGCCATGCCATTCCAGTTTGGACCCAGCCATATGCAAATCAGTCTTGACCCTGCACCCAGTGGGAACAGTCCAGCACGAACTGCTAGGCCAGGTCTTCACTGGACTGGAAACAAGCATTCTAGGACCGGTTTCAGGCTTTCAGCCCTCATCGGCCAGGATAACTTGACTCCAGTGGCATGGAGAACATGAGACCCACCTCTGGGCATACCTGTCCCACTCGGGGTGACAGATGCAAAAAGAACAATTGATGGACAGAATGCAAAACTATGTCATACATTCACCCCAGTACAGAGATCCGGGCCTAAATCCATCATTTTGTTTGCTCACCATGCCATTCCAGTTTGGACCCAGCCGTATGCAAATCAGTCTTGACCCTGAGCCCAATGGGAAACGTCCAGCCCGAACTGCCAGACCAGGTCTTCTCTGGACTGGAAACAAGCATCCTAGGACCGGTTTCAGGCTTTCAGCCCTCATCGGCCAGGATAACTTGACTCCAGTGGCATGGAGAACATGAGACCCACCTCTGGGCATACCCGTCCCACTCGGGTGACAGATGCAAAAAGAACAATTGATGGACAGAATGCAGAACTATGTCATACATTCACCCCAGTACAGAGATGCGGGCCTAAATCCATCATTTATTTGCTCACCATGCCATTCCAGTTTGGACCCAGCCGTATGCAAATCAGTCTTGACCCTGAGCCCAATGGGAAAAGTCCAGCCCGAACTGCCAGACCAGGTCTTCTCTGGACTGGAAACAAGCATCCTAGGACCGGTTTCAGGCTTTCAGCCCTCATCAGCCAGAATAAGTTGACTCCAGTGGCATGGAGAGCACGGGACCCAAGTCTGGGCATGCCCGTCCCACTCGGGGTGACAAATGCAAAAAGAACAATTGATGGACAGAATGCAGAGCAATGTCATACATTCACCCCAGTACAGAGATCTGGGCCTAAATCCATTGTTTTTTTTTGCTCGCCATGCTATTCCAGTTTAGACCCAGCCATATGCAAATCAGTCCAGCCCGAACTGCCAGGCCAGGGTTTCCCTGGACTGGAAACAGGCATCCTAGGTCCGGTTTTGGGCTTTCATCCCTCATCAGCCAGGATAGCTTGACTCCAGTGGCAAGGAGAGAGGCCCTCAGAAACTACCAACTTAGCCTCAAGGAAGCAAAGAGAGCAGCTATCACTGCCCACATCAATATCTATGTAGTTTTTACAAGACACTGAGCCCGGCTCATCATCACCTAGACTTGCCCCGCCCACAAGAGTACCCCAGAGTTTAACATGCAGGCCCCACTTGGAAGTCTCCCAACATTTCTGGGATACCTAAGGATCTGCTGTGGGGAGAGGACTCTCCAAGTGATTTCCACTACGTCGGGGTTCTGTGGGGGCCCAGTGTGTGCTTTATTAAATCCCAAAGCTGTCCAGCGCTCCTTCATGGGCGGCTCCATTAAAACCAATCAGGGGCATCAACGGACAGCCTCACAGCTGCACTGGGAGCACCAACCAGCCCTGGCAATCTGTTCTCGACCGGCCCGGGGAGCGGGGGAGTGCTAATGAGAAGCACCGCTCCTGCTTTTGTTACAGAGGGGCGATATTGCAGCACTGCTGCAAAACCCGCCCCCAGTAACAAAACGGCCCCCACCCTTCCAGCTCACCGGGAAAATGCCCAGTGCTCGCTACACCCAGTCCAGCCCTGGACAGCATTGTGACTCCTGAGACCTACAGGATCTCCGCCGCATACCTGTGCTCACGGGCGGCCTGCCATGGGTAAAGTTTGCAGCCTCCTGATCCAGGTAGGGCGGGCTGCACAGGCGCTTCCAACGTTTACTGGTCTGCAACCTGTCTTTAACACATACATCTCAACAAATATTAATTGGATTCCTGTCCTTTGGATCTTGTTTTGTTCACAATGACAAGAGCTACCCGTGTCTAAAGATATCTGGATTAATTTACACTGCATACTCACGTTAACAACTCATTTACCTTCTCTGATCGTACGATAGCGATTTACAGAGAAACCAGTGCAGTTTTGTCACAGTAGTTATGGTTTTCAAGCATTTGATGTAATATTTAACAAGCATGTACCTTTAACATTGTTAACATGTTGGTTGTTGTGTTTATGCACTACCCGTGACACTTTACAAACGTGTTACTTGAAAAGTACATGTATGATTTTTATTGTTTTGGTTGCCTTGTGATATATACAATGTAGTAAGCCTATTTTTATATAACTCTGTGTGGAGTCTCTTTTTGTGGTGTGTTCATTGTGTTACTGTGTGAGCGTTTTGCGCAAATGCTTTACACATTGCCTCTGATGGTAAGCCTGCCTGCCCTGCGCCAAGCTACCAGAGTGTGAGCACATGTTATATTTGGTGTTTAACTGACTTATCTTGACTACAGTAGTGGGTTCTGCCTGGATTAGGTGCATACACTAGACAACCAGAAACCCCATTTCTAACAGGTGGGATATTGCAAGTCTCCACATTCATATTACACATGTAGTTTTTATGATCGAGATGAATACAGACCTTGACGCACAAGTGAAATTGTATTACTGCATGTGGCTACTACTTCACCTACCTACTGTTTCAAAGTAAGTATTTGCTAATCAACTACTGATTAATGCCACCCTATATTTACTTTCTACCCATTCTGGAATTAGAGATTTTGTAACTATGCCATCCACATCCCTTATGATTTCAGGGTCAAGCTAGAACCTCTCAAAATGTAACTGCCAAGAAGTGGATAATGTGAAAGTCTTTCAAGTTTTATTTAAACATTTTATATAGTGCATGGGCACCTGCACCAAGAGGTATAAATGTGCTTTACATAGTAATAATAGCAAAGACGACAATCTTACAATATACTACAGCAGAAATATATACACTGCAAATTATTATGGGTGCAGGAAGGCGGTGACGTGAATGAGGAGAGGGGAGGAAGACAAGCTCGGAAGTCAAGGGGAGGGAAGGTAAGTATGTAGGATTCAGAGTAGGGTATAAAAGAGGGTAGGAGCATGTAAGCCCCAACTGTCACTTTGCATCTGAGTTAATGGGACAGATACAGTGTTAGAAAATGAAGGTTTAGAAAACATTGAACTGACTTTGTGATAGATTTGGTCTTGTTTCCACAGGGAGGAGGTTCCAGAGGAGGGAGTCAGCTCCATAGAATGATTGATGCAATGCAATATAGATTCTGAAGGTATGAATTTCGAGAAAAATGTTGTCTTGGCAACTGAGGTTTCTCTAGCCACCGAAAATCTTCAGTAAAGTAGATAGATAAGGTGACTGCCTCAGGAAAGGGCAACTCCTCCCAGTAGCCACAGTGCCAACCCGCACCTAAATACAAATGATAGGTTTAAGTGCCTCCTTAAGATAGTCCCAAAAGGAGGAAAAGCCACGAAGACACAAAAAAACTCCTCTACAATTTTTATACATTTTGATTGAAAATGATGAATAATACAGGTGTGGATAAGCAATTAATCAATCAATCAAGAAATTTGTAAAGCGCACTACATACCCATGAGGGTCTCAAGGCGCTTGGGAGGGGGGGAAGGGGGGGGCAAGCCGCTACTGATCAAAGAGCCAGGTCTTGAGAATTCTTCTGAAGGTCAGCAGGTCTTGGGTCTGGCGAAGGTTGGTGGGGAGGGTGGTCCAGGTCTTGGCGGCGAGGTGGGAGAAGAATCTGCCACCGGCACTTGTTTTCCGGATGCCTGGGACCGTGGCGAGGGCGAGGCTGGCTGAGCGGAGGCTGCGGGTGGGGGTGTAGAAGCTGAGTCGTCCGTTGAGGTATGCTGGTCCGGCGTTGTGAAGGGCTTTGTGTGGAGTTTGAAAGTTATCCTCTTGTTGATGGGGAGCCAGTGTAGGTCTCTCAGGTGGGGGGTGATGTGGCTGCGTCGGGGGATGTCGAGGACCAGTCGTGCCGAGGCGTTCTGGATGCGTTGCAGCCGTCTCAGGAGCTTGGTTGTTGTTCCTGCGTAGAGGGCGTTTCCGTAGTCCAGCCTGCTGGTGTCGAGGGCCCGAGTGACGGTTTTTCGCATTTCGGAGGGGATCCACTTGAAGATCCTGCGGAGCATTCGGAGGGTATTGAAGCAGGATGCAGAGATGGCGTTGAACTGCTTGGTCATGGAGAGGGTGGAGTCGAGGATGACCCCCAGCTTGCGTGCATGGTTGGTGGGTGCTGGGGGTGGTCCCAGCGAGGTAGGCCACCAGGAGTTGTCCCAGGCTGAGGGGGTGGAGCCGAGGATGAGGACCTCCGTCTTGTCAGAATTCAGCTTCAGCCTGCTGTCCTTCATCCATTCGGCGACGGCCTTCATTCCCCTGTGGAAGTTGGCTTTGGCGGTGAGAGGGTCTTCGGTGAGGGAGATGATCAGCTGGGTGTCGTCGGCATAGGAGATGATGTTGAGGCTGTACTGGCGGGCGACGTGGGCGAGTGGAGCCATGTAGATATTAAACAGCGTTGGGCTGAGAGAGGATCCTTGCGGTACGCCGCATATGATCTCGGTGGTCTTGGAGCGGAAGGGTGGGAGGCGGACGCTCTGGGTTCTGCCGGAGAGGAAGGATGTGGTCCAGGCCAGGACCTCCTCTTGGATTCCGGCGTCGTGGAGGCGCGCTGTTAGGGTGCGGTGGCAGACCGTGTCGAAGGCGGCTGAAAGGTCCAGAAGGATGAGGGCGGCTGTTTCTCCTTTGTCCATTAGGGTCCTGATGTCGTCGGTGGCGGCGATGAGGGCGGTTTCGGTGCTGTGGTTGCTGCGGAACCCGGACTGGAATCGGTCCAGGATGTTGTTGTCTTCGAGGTATCGGGTCAGTTATCTGTTGACAATTTTCTTTATGACTTTCGCCGGGAACGGGAGCAGGGAGATGGGCCGGAAATTCTTGAGGTCCTTGGGGTCCGCCTTGGGTTTCTTCAGTAAGGCGTTGATCTCGGCATGCTTCCAGGTTTCCGGGAAGGTTGCTGTCTCGAAGGAGATGTTGATCGTTTTCTGGAGATGGGGGGCGATGGCTGTGCTGGCTTTGTTGAAAATGTGGTGTGGGCATGGGTGAGACGGGGATCCGGAGTGGATAGAGTTCATGGTCTTGATGGTGTCTTCGTAGCAGACGTTGGACCAGGCAATCAGGCGGCTGGTGCGCATGGTGGTAGCAGGGGTGGTGGGCTCGGCGGTGGATGTGGGGATCGTGGCGTTGAAGCTGTTGTGGATGTCAGCGATCTTGCGGTGGAAGAAGTTGGCCAGCGAGTCACACAGGTCTTGAGATGGGGGAATGTCGTTAGTGTTGGAGCTGGGGTTGGAGAGTTCTTTCACGATGTTGAAGAGCTCTTTGCTGTTGTGTGCGTTGTAGTCTAGGCGGTCCTTGAATGCAGTCCTCTTGGCGGTCCTGATGAGTTGGTGGTGCCTGCGGGTGGCGTTCTTGTGGGCCGTGTAGCTGTTTTGTGTTTGTTCGCGGAGCCAGTTCTTTTCCAGTTTTCGACAGGTGTGCTTGGAGGCTTGGAGGTCTTCGGTGAACCATGTAGCTTTCTTGCTGGGGTGGTTGGCGGCGGGGGTCCTGAGTGGAGCAAGGGTGTTGGTGCAGTCGTTGATCCACTGTTTGAGGTTAAGGGCAGTGGTGTCGGGGTCGGTGGGGTTAGGGGGTGGTTTCAGGGCAAGGGTGGTGGTCAGTTGGTCTTCGGTGACCTTGCCCCAGCATCGGCGTGGCATCTGTTGGGTGCGGTGGTGCGTGGTGGGTTTCCTGAAGGTGAAGTGGACGCATCTGTGGTCCGTCCAGTGGGGTTCAGTAGTGTGGTTGAAGGAGACGTGGGGACTTGCGGAGAAGATGGGGTCAAGCGTGTGTGCAGCGGCGTGGGTGGGTGTTGTTACGAGCTGTCTGAGTCCGAGGTTGGGGAGATTTGAGGTTCTGCGATTTTTGACTTTGTCCCGTATTTGGCCGCCATTTTGTGTCCTGCCGCCATTTTGTGTTGCCTTCACTCAGGTGACACGGCGAACGGAGTGTTTTTGCCTTTTCCAGCTGCTGCGTGTCTTTTCTGTTAAAAAGTAACCCCCTGCCCTTGTTTACGAAACCGATGTCAGGGTCTGGCCGAGTTTACTAATCCATGTCTGGGCTGATTGATCCCTGTCTGGACTGACTATTTGGCTCACCTATTCTTTCTTCACTTTATCTTATCCGACTGGCCTTCGCTATTCTCTCCTTGTATTCTCTTGTTACACAACTATCCTTTGAGGCACACAAATACGTCCTGCCACCTGCGAATTAGATTATGGCACTAGCATTGATTAACTTGTGGGGAGGGGTAACACACAGGGTCTGAAAGAAGGGCGTATTTGGGATATTCGATAGCTTGTTTTCTAACTTCTCCTATTGGCTAGCTTTGTATGTATTGGGAGTCCATGTCGTAAATATGTGTGTTATAAAAGATTGTGCGCCACGGAATTGAAGTGGCAGTCTCCTGAGAACCTACTCTGTACTTCTGGGACAACTGTGCTTAGCTGCAGCTAATAAACCTGAATTTCCACGACCAACAGAGTGTCTCGTGTCTCTGTCCGACAAGGCAGGTGAACTCAGAGATTAAGGCGTGCCCTTTGCCGCCAGGCCCATAAGGCCCGGTTCTTCAAATGGCGTCCCAACGTGTGGCGGGATCAGTGGTAGCGGTTCAGCCCGAGGGTCGTGAGGAGCCCCGCAGGAAAATTCTGGAGGATTCGCGAACCACGTCAAGCGACCCCTGCATGTCGAAGTGGACCGAAGGTCTTTTGCAGCGCGGCTACTCCTTCTCGACGGCTGCTGACGACTGCTGCCCTGACTTCCGCCCTGCCTTGGCCCCTTTGGTGACGATTGGTATTGCGAGACGTTAGACGGACCTCTGTTGGCGTGAGAAAACATCTAGTTAAGTATTCGTGGGTAGCGCCCACTACTTTGTTTTTCTTTTGATTTGCTATTCGACTATTGCAATAGCCGAAGCCAAGGGGTAAGTACGTTTGTGCTGTGTAATTTGCTCCAAAAACCCCTTGAAGTTTGTAAATAGACCAGTGAATTTAAAAATGCCTGGTTTTAGTAAGTTTAGGAAGTTCTGTTGTTTCGGTTGTAATAGGGATTCCCGGTTGGAGGATTCTTGTCCAATTCCTCCGGTCGGAACTCCCACTTATGAGCTCTATTCTAAACATGGTGTTGGTCCTATTGTCTTTAACGACGCATGGATCCGATACACAAAAAAAGATGGTGTTTTGCAATGGCCACGAAATGGCAGTTTTGAGTCTGACATACTAGATAATCTAGAAGCAATTTTGTTCAAAAGAAAAGCCCGGCCGGCAATGTTTGACTCTTTCCGCCTCTGGCGTAAGGAAGCCAAACAGAGAGAAATTAAGCAGGCAAAAAGAGATATGAAAAAGAAAGATATGACGATTATACAAGCTGCCCAGCAGTTTAAAAATAATGAGATTGATCAGGCGATTGAAGTCTCTGACAGACAGCATTGTATGGCAATAGATAAATGGTACCCTGTGTTGCCTACTTCCCCACAGAGTAAGGATCTTGACGAAGATCCCTTAATGTCCCATTTGTTGAGATTGCCTCCGCCTTATGTACAAGGTGCTAATACACCCCCATTGTTGCCACTTGTTCAGCCACCTGTTGGTTTGCCACAGGTCCCGGCTCTTCCACAATGACCTCTTCCAGTATTGCCACCCCCGCCTCCTTTGCCACCGACTCCGGTTCCTGGGACTCTTATACCTCAGTTTCCTATCCCTCAGTCTCGTTTATCTTTGGTTCCTCTTATAACTATCAGCCCTCCTCCTGCTCTGCCTAATGCTTTGTCTCCCGTTTTACTGTCAGATTCCCCTACAGCTCGAAGACGATTGGTCGATACTGTCTCTGGCCTTTTCTCCCCCCTCTTTGGATCTTTTAACTTGACTCCTGCTCTTTCTCGAAGACAATCCCATAGTCAACTTCCAGGTACTGACGAGCGAACTGTGTTAGACAATCTTGCCCGCAAATGGATCACGAGTGGTCCACAGTATAGTGTGCCCGATATCATGAGCACCTTTTCCCAGTGGGATGAGCCCAGACAGAGATATGCTTTTAATGTCATGTGTGACACTCTTGTTAAAGGTTGGGAGGACATGGAATTGGGTCTCGCTCCCCAGGGTCTGTTAGATGTACAGGCTACGTTTGATAAGGGACTTATTGTGGGTTCTGAGGTTGAGAACGCCGTACGGACTCTTGTCACCTTTAGGTCTTTATTGTCTTCTCAGGCTTTTTTTGAACATGATCCTGCAGTAAGACAAGAAGTGAAACATTATCCTATGAGAGAAGTTCCTCCAATATGGAGAGATGCGGTTCCACAGGCAGGCGCTGTTGCAGGTGTCCCTGGTCATTTCCAGCGTATATGGGTACATGTCCCCTGGAAACGATCTGAAGTTCTGGCGCTTAAACAGACTTTACCGGATCCTCGTAAAAATCCTGCTCGGTATTATAAAGAGCTGTCCCAGACTGTTGATGCGTGCGTCATGAATTTGGCCGACATTGATATGTTGATGGGAAATGTAGTCCCACAAGCATTATGGGCTCGGATTCGTAAGGAGGACCATGATCAAGCTTTAGGTGGTGCGTGGCTGCTATAACTGCCACAGATGCAGCACAAGTAGGTGGTGCTAAACCCGATGCTTTGATTGCGGAATTACCCGGTAGGATGATTACTTTAATGAAAACGATGATGCCTGCCTTACGTGTTAACTGGGATAAATTAGCTGCGTGTAAACAGAAGAAAGATGAGAATGTCTCTGATTTCTTTACCCGTTTCGAAGAAACGTTCATCGACCATAGTGGTCAAGACATGAGTACTGAGGGTGGACAGCGGTTATTTGTGGACAAATTCGTATTTAATTTACTTCCAGAACTGTTGCATAAATTGAAAGACTCAGAGTTCGTGGGCTGTTTCTTTGTCTGCCCAGATATTAGCCACTGCTCAGTATTATGAGAATAGGGATAAAGAGGAAAAGGATAAACTCGAGAAAAAGACTAAAGAATTAAAAACGAAGGTTCTTTTACAACAGGCTTATTCCCCTCGTTCTGCTCAGTGCCAATTTCAACAGCCTCCCCAGTTTCAGAGGTTATTACAGAAACTTGAACCTTTTGTCCCGCGACCTTTACTCGGTCCTAATCAATGTGCCTATTGTAAAGAGGAAGGTCATTTTAAGAATAGCTGTCCGGTTTTATTGCAGCGTAATGGTGGACTGCCAGGGCCACGAGGCCGTGGTAGTTTTCAGTCAGCACCCAGGGGTAGAGGGCGAGGTGCGTTGTCACAGACACAGCGTCCCTCTCCCCCTCAGTTTTCCACAAATTATTTTGATCAACAGAATGCTCAGTCTGCACAATATTACAATGACGACTATTGTGCTGAAGGTGAGAATCAGGATTTTCATACTAGCTAGGACAGCCATGGACATAGTAAGGGAGTTGTATCAGTTCCAGTGGATCAGAATGGGCCTTATGTTGAAGTTGTTGCATTGGGTGTTTCAGAGCCATTTCTTTTGGATACTAGTGCAATGAGAAGTTCTATTATTCACTCTAAACTCCCTAGGGCACCTTTGTCTGGCTTAACAAACGTTTCTCTGGCACCACAGTTCATAACCCGGTTTCTTGCCCTTTGCCTCTTTCCATTGGTCTTTATGATTTAGAGGCCCCACTCATTTTAACGACTGGTTGCAGTGAGAATTTGCTGGGTTTGGACTTATTGAAGCGGCTTCATGCAACATTGTACTGTTCTCCCTCTGGTGTACATCTTACTTTAGGTAAGAACTTGGTATCTCCTATGTATTTGTCCAAGGACCAATTCCCACCTGAATTGCATTCCCTTCCTGCTACACTTTGGGCCACAGGTCCGAATGATGTTGGTTGCTCCTAATTCCACCGTACGTGGTTACTGTCAAGCCTAATGTTAAGTTACCTTTCATTCATCAGTATAAAATCTCCAGTGATGGTGAAAGAGCTCTGTTGGCTATCATCCATGATTTGGTTCAGAAGGGTGTGGTGGAAGAAACAAGAGGAAATGTTTGCAATAGTCCTGTTCTCCCTGTTCTTAAATGTACTGATGCTTCTCAGCGTCCTGTATATCGATTTGTGATCGATCTTCAGGTGGTTAACAAGATTGTTATCCCCCAGTTCCCTGTTGTCCCAGATATCACTGCTTTGCTCACAATGATACCTGCTTCAGCTGCCTGGTTTTCGGTCATTGATCTAAAGAATGCTTTCTTCAGCATTCCTATTGCTGAGGAAAGTAGAGATATTTTTGGCTTCTCTCTCGGAGGCCGAAGTTTTCGATTTAAGCGTGCACCCCAAGGCTATTGCGAGAGTCCCTCCATTTATAGTCAGGCTTTGAAATCTCAGCTTGATGCTTTCACTTTGCCCTCAGGTGCCACTCTTATTCAGTATGTGGACGATTTATTGATTGCTGCTGATTCGGAGGCTGTTTGTAAGAATGTGACTGTTGCGTTGTTGCGTTATTTGTCTGACATGCATCACAAAGTGTCCCCCTCTAAACTGCAATATTGTCGCCAAGAGGTTACCTATTTAGGTCATCTCTTGTCGAAGGAGGGAACCCCAGAACGTATTAAAGCAATTGCACAAATGTCTGTACCATCTACACAAAGGGAGGTGCGTGCCTTTTTGGGCATTACCTCCTATTGTAGGCAGTGGATTCCAAATTTCTCTTTGTTGGCTAAACCTCTGCTGGCACTTACATTGAAAGACACGCCCCAACCTCTTCCCTGGACTGATGAATGTCAGAAGAGCTTCTCTGACTTACGTACTGCCGTGTGTTCTGCTCCTGTGTTAGGTACTCCGGATTACAGTAAGCCTTTCACACTCTATGTTCATGAAAGAGAAGGTTGTGCGTTGTCAGTTTTAACACAACAATTTGGAGACAAACAGCAGCCATGTGCCTATTTTTCGGCTACATTGGATCCAGTAGCCAAGGCATTACCTAGTTGTCTTAGAGCTACAGCAGCAGCAGCGATCTCCATTCGTCAATCCGCTGGATTGGTACTTGATAACACCCTTGTGGTTATGGTACCACATGCAGTGGATACTCTTTTTGAACAGAACGAAAATACAACATCTCACGAGTGCTCGTTTGTCTGGGTATGAGCTGACACTTTTGGCTAGTCATATACACATCAAGCGATGTAATACTTTGAATCCAGCAACACTGTTACCCATTACAGAAGAGAAAGATACCCAAGTACAGCATGATTGTTTTCTCCGTACAGAGGAGGAAACGAAAGGCAAAATAGATTTAAAAGATACACCACTCGTGGACCCGGATGGGATCTTATGGGTGGATGGGTCTTGTTTTAAGCTCCCCAATGGTGATACGACTGCAGCCTATGCTGTTACTACTTTGCATACAGTTGTTGAGACAGCATGTATTAGGCAGAATTCAGCCCAAGCAGCTGAATTGATAGCTTTGACCAGAGCTTGTGTATTGGCTGAAGGAAAAAGAGTGAATGTGTTCACCGACAGCCAATATGCATTCGGGGTGGCCCACAGTTTTGTCCGCCTTTGGAAAGAAAGAGGATTCTTTACTTCACACAGGACTAAAATACAGCATGGTCAGTTAGTGAATGATCTTTTAGAATCACTTACCTTGCCTACCCAGATAGCAATTGTGAAGTGTAGTGCACATGAAAGGATCACTGATGATGTGGGTCGCGGGAATGCTTTTGCAGACGAGGTAGCGAAAGAAACAGCGAGAGATGCTACAAGTCGCATGTATGTTGCAGGCCCTGCAAGATGGGTCGGAGAAGCAGGAATGTGTGAGGACACAATAGAAAGTGTGAGAATGATTCAAGGAGAGGCTACAGAGAAGGAATTGAGTAAGTGGAGAGAAAGTACGGGAATGTTGGACGCGACAGGGTGTTGGACGGAATTGTCAGAACATCAACGTTGGCTGTTACCAGACGCTTATGTATTGCCTGTGGTTACTATGGCGCATGGTCCAGCTCACATCAGTGCGAAAGGGATATGCAAACTTCTAGCCCCAGTATGGCAGAGTGAAGGAATCTCTAAATGTGCGGAGAATGTGGTGAAACATTGTATCGTTTGCTTGATGCATAATCCAGGAAAGGGAACCCCAACTCCGGCAGGTCATTTTGCTCCCCCTACGTATCCTTTCGAGGTATTGCAAATTGATTACATTCATATGGAACGTTGCAATAATTTAAAGTATGTTCTGGTGGTGGTGTGTGCCTTTTCCAGATGGATAGAGGCCTACCCCCTAAAGGATAATACTGCCTTGTCCACTGCCAAAGTCCTTTTGAAGGAATTCTTTCCGAGGTTTGGTTTGCCGCGAGTTGTCTGGAGTGACAACGGAAGTGAATTTGTAGGCCAAATTATGCAGAAGGTGTGTGCAGGCCTTGGTATTAGGCAGAAATTCCATGCGGCAAACCACCCTCAGTCAGCGGGTTTGGTAGAATGCTATAATGGCACTCTCAAGCTCAAACTGGCAAAGATTCAGGCCAGCACGGGTCTTGCTTGGCCCGATGCTTTACCTTTGGCACTTCTATCTACGAGAACAACTGTACATTCTCGTTTGGGACTCAGCCCATACGAGGTTGTTTTTGGACGCCCAGCTAACGTCTGGGGAGTCTCACGACCTAAAAAGTACTCTGATATTCCGTATCCTATGTTAATTGATTACTTGCATGACCTCACCACTAAATTGCGTGTTCTTCATCAGCAGGTACAAAACGCTTTACCAGAGGCTTCCACAGACCCAGGGCACTCCATCCAACCCGGAGACTGGGTCTGTCTGAAGACTTTTCAGCGGAAGAAGAATCTGGAACCTCGCTGGGGGCTGCCTCGACAGGTCATTTTGGTGACACGTACAGCAGTGAAAGTCGTCGGGAAGAAGAATTGGATCCACGGCGTGCACTGCAAAAGGGCACCTTTGCCTTTGCCTTTTGATCAGTGGGTTCGCGAGGGTATAGGTGATAGTGAAGGCGAAAGGGTCCCTCGATTTGTACCTTTCAGTAGTGCACGCCTGGATTGGACAAAATCTGAGAAAGAAGACGACGTCGTGTTGCAAGAAGCTGTACCATCACATCTGCGGTTGAACACGACAAATCCAGAGACTTTGGTTTGAGAACAAACAGTACCTGATAAGGCTCGGTACAATCTGAGACCGAGATTGACAAAAAACACTTGAACTTTTTTTTGGTTGTATTTTTAAGAGACATTCTTTTTTTTTTACTATCCATCAAGTTGCAGGGTCACGGTAGGAGTCTTAGGCTGTGACCTGAGTAGTGACATAGGTCTGCAGGACTTGCAGTGTCATAGGACGGAAAATAACCACAACTAAGTTATCTAGGAAGATTACCGTGAGCAACGCTTTAGAGAATTGATATTGAATTTGGAAAGAATGATAAAAATCAAAAAATTAACAGTAAATTTAAGAAATTGTTGTTTAGCCCATGTGGCATAATTTTGTGCATTTTAATATGTACATGTATTATATTGGCTTGTGTGGGTTGGGTTGTTCATACTATGCAGCAAGCACCTGTTCCTACTTCTGTTACTTTGTCTTCTTCCACTACTGTCTTTCCGCATCAGTTTCATACACTGCCAGAACACGAACAAATTAGGAGAACAGAATATTTTAACAATTCATTTATTCAGCTGTTGCATCAGCATCAACTAGCAGTCAATACTAGACTGTTGGGTTTGTGGACTCATGCCCCATAACACAGAGAAAAGGATGTCATACCTAGTCCTTCCATTCTATTATGAAGGTTCTGCCTGGCCCTATCTGGCTATGTTTTCCAATGCCTACCAGAATCAACTTCGACATCCTCTTGCTGGTCCATATATTGGTGGAGCAGATTTTAGTCATAGTTCTGTGATAAAGGGAATAGTGGCTATGGCTAGAGTCTCCGAAAGTGGTAAGATTCCCGTTGATGAGAAACGAGCATATGATGGTTGGAATGTGACCCGTTATGTTACTAGCCTCACAGATAAGGCTAAGCAAGGAATATCACCACCAATCTGGACCGTACCTCATCGAGGAAATTTGTGTTTGCAGATAAATGGTAGAAATATTAAAAACCAACAGGAAAAGAGTGTCTGTTCCCGTGCATACATCTATTCATCACAGATTTCTTCACCATTAGTACCATCTCAAGACACATATTTTGTCTGCCATGACAGAGCCTACACGTGGCTCCACACCAAATTTTCAGGAACATGTTATGTGGCTTTTCTTCTCCCTCCAACATACACTGCTCCCTCAGGTTATCATAGAAATAGATATGGCAGAGGCGTTATTGATACTAAAGACACCGCAGGACAAGAGGGAGGGGACTTTTTCAAAGGACTCCTTCCTTTCAGGGGCCCAATGGTCAATAGCAGAAATATTAGACAACTAGTTCGTGTTGTTGAGGCTACCATAAATGTGACTTCTGGAGCCTTGAGTAATTTAACAGCTGAACTTCAGGCAGACCGCCTTATGACTCTGCAGAACCGGATGGTTCTAGACATTATTTTAGCAGACCGCGGAGGAGTCTGTAAATTGATCGGGTCTGATTGCTGCATTTATATTCCTGATAATTCCCCTACAGTATACCAAGCCATCTCTAAATTGCACGTAATTTCCGAGTCAATTCATCAAGATGCAGGAGATTGGTCGGTGATGGGATAGTTTTGGGGACTACTGTCCACATGGGGATGGAAAGTGTTAACCTTCCTTAGAATGGTTTTGGCCATCATTTTCTCTTGTTGTCTGTGTGTACAATGCGGACCCGCCATCTGTGGTCTTTGTACCACCATGTACGTCCCAAGACCTTTGTCACAGAGAACGGAGCACATTAAGATGATGGTGCAGCAACAGCTCGATGACCTCATGGCCATTGACATCGATTCAGATTAACTTGAGTCTTTTGTGTTTTGCCTGAGTAATGGCAAAAGGACGGTCTGAGGTTCTGCGATTTTTGACTTCGTCCCGTATTTAGCCGCCATTTTGTGTCCTGCCGCCATTTTGTGTTGCCTTCACTCAGGCGACACAGCGAACGGAGTGTTTTTGCCTTTTCCAGCTGCTGCGTGTCTTTTCTTTTAAAAAGTAACCCCCTGCCCTTGTTTACGAAACCGATGTCAGGGTCTGGCCGAGTGTACTAATCCATGTCTGGGCTGATTGATCCCTGTCTCGAATGTCTACTTGGCTCTCCTATTCTTTCTTTACTTTATCTTATCCGACTGGCCTTCGCTATTCTCTCCTTGTATTCTCTTGTTACACAACTATCCTTTGAGGCAGACAAATACGTCCTGCCTCCTGCGAATTAGATTATGGCACTAGCATTGATTAACTTGTGGAGAGGGGTAACACACAGGGTCTGAAAGAAGGGCGTATTTGGGATATTCGATAGCTTGTTTTCCAACTTCTCCTATTGGCTAGTATGTATTGGGAGTCCATGTCGTAAATATGTGTGTTATAAAAGATTGTGCACACGGAATTGAAGTGGCAGTCTCCTGAGAACCTACTCTGTACTTCTGGGACAACTGTGCTTAGCTGCAGCTAATAAACCTGATTTTCCACGACCAACAGAGTGTCGAGTGTCTCTGTCCGACAAGGCAGGTGAACTCGGAGATTAAGGCGTGCCCTGCGCTGCCAGGCCCATAAGGCCCGGTTCTTCAGGTTGTCGATTAGGGTGGTGGTGTTGGCATTGTTGTTGTCCTCGAGGTGGAAGTTCAGGTCCCCGAGGAGGATGTAGTCCGTAGAGGCGAGGGCGTGGGAGCTGATGAGGTCGGCGATGGAGTCGCTGAATTGTGGTCGGGGTCCGGGTGGTCTGTAGACGAGGGTTCCTCTGAGGGTGGTGTTGGGGTCGGTGTGTATCTGGAAGTGCAGGTGCTCGGCGGTGTTGAGGGTGTCGTCAGAGTTGGTCGAGACTCTGATGGTATTCTTGTGGACGATGGCGATTCCCCCTCCCACTCCTTTGGTGCAGTCTCTGCGTGAGATCTTGTAGCCTTCTGGGATGGCGATGGCGATGTCTGGTGCTGAGGTGGTGTTCAACCAGGTCTCCGTCAGGAAGGCGACGTCGGGGGCGGTTGAGTCGAGGAGGTCCCAGAGTTCGATGGCGTGTTTGCGAGCGGGGCGGGTGTTGAGGAGGATGCATTGGAGGTGGTTGGGATCTTTGCTTGACGGTTTGGCGGGCTGGATGCTTGTGAGGCTGCAGTTCCGGCAGGAGAAGGGCCCATGGGTGCGCTTCGGTGTGGCCCGGTAGCAGGCGTGATCTCGTCCGGGGTTGAGTGCTTGGAGGGTGCTGGCGTCGTAGTGCAGTTGGGTGCAGGGGTGTCTTCAGGGTCCAGGGGTTCTGGCACTGGGCAAGGTCCAGGCGCGGACAGGCGCAGATGGGCTTACCTTTGGCGCGCCTTCGGCATGCCAGCGCCGCCATAAGAAGGGGAGGTGGGAGGGAGGAGCAGCTGGGTGGGGGGAGTGGACCAATGGGGGCGGGGACGCAGGGAACGCAGCGGTGGGGAGCAGGGTCGGCGAGGAAACGGGCACCGGGGAGGAAACAAGCACAGGCAAAGGGAACAAGTGGCACAGGCAAATACAGTCACAAAGCAAAAAAGCAAAACCAAAACAGCGGTCACAGGAAAGAAGCGAGTGGGCACAGAGGAATGGGGCGGGGCCGCAGGGGACGCAGCGGCGGGAGGCGGGGTCGGCGAGGGAACGGGCACAGGGGAGGAAACAAGCACAGGCAAAGGGAACAAGTGGCACAAGGCAAATACAGTCACAAAGCAAAAAAGAAATACCAAAACAGCGGTCACAGGAAAGAGGCGAGCAGGCACAGAGCAATGGGGGTGGTGGGCCGCAGCGGCGGGGAGCATGATCGACGAGGGAACGGGCACAGAGGGAGGAAACAAGCACAGGCAAAGGCAGGGAGCAAGTGGCACAAGGCAAATACAGTCACGAAGCAAACAAGAACAGCGGACATAGGAAAAAAGCGAGCGGGCACAGAGCAAACCTAAGGCCTACCACTGGCCACCAGGGATGAGGCGCAGGTAGTAGCCTGCGGGTGAAGGCGGGCCTCGAACACCCTCAGAAGCAGCGGCTGGTCACAGGAGCATGCGCGCAGTCAGGTGGAGCTGCGCGGCGCGGGGAGCAACCTGCCTGGAAACAGGGTCAAGGGTCGCTCTCACCGCCGTGCAGCGGCCGCCATAAGAAGGGGAGGTGGGAGGGAGGAGCAGCTGGGTGGGGGGAGTGGACCAATGGGGGCGGGGCTGCGGGGCCGCAGCGGCGGGGAGCGGGGTCGGCGAGGAAACCGGCACAGGGGAGGAAACGGGCACAGACAAAAGGAACAAGTGGCACAGGCAAATACAGTCACAAAGCAAAAAAGCAATACCAAAATAGCGGTCACAGGAAAGAAGCGAGCGGGCACAGAGCAATGGGGGCGGGGCCGCAGGGGACGCAGCGGCGGGGAGCGGGATCAGCGATGGAACAGGCACAGAGGGAGGAAACAAGCACAGGCAAAGGCAGGGTGCAAGTGGCACAAGGCAAATACAGTCCCAAAGCAAAAAAGCAATACAAGAACAGCGGACACAGGAAAAAAGCGAGCGGGCACAGAGCAAACCTAAGGCCTACCACTGGCCACCAGGGATGAGGCGCAGGTGGTAGCCTGCGGGTTGAGGCGGGCCTCGAACACCCTCAGAAGCAGCGGCTGGTCACAGGAGTACGGGCGCAGTCAGGTGGAGCTGCGCGGCGTGGGGAGCGACCTGCCTGGAAACAGCAACCTTCCCTGAATATGGGTAAAACACAGAACTCAGTAAGGATTTTCCAGAACCACAGAATCCAATTGCAATCCAGCTGTTTGAAATCTACAGCACAAATCAGGGATAAAATTGTGAGCAAATGGGTGATGAACTGAACATACAATATAAAGGAATGAATGTGTTGCAATGTAACCATCTCATATCATTGGTTCCTGATATATGATCTTAAAAGGAAATGACATCACAGGAAAGATTAGCTGCATTTAGTTTGGTGACTTCAGGCAACAAACAACCTGTGGAAAAGCCACCATCTTAGAAAGGGCCATATATAAGGCTACACGTGTCTACCTCTTCACAAGTATGACGTTGTGAATGTATCAAGGTCTGTAATATTGACAAAGAGCAAAGTTGCATCCACTACAACCTATGAGGAGTGCACAGTAAGTACACATTTACTACTTTAAACTATATACCTACTCAACCAGACTTACCCTGCCTTGTAGTGGTTGGGTCCATCGAGTGATGGCAATATAATGGTCATGCTAAATAACACATTCATTATAGAGTATGTGAGTTGTGGTGTGCTATTATTGTTGCCCTTGTGCTCTTTGGTTGTTGAACGGTAGGTGAATGCGTTTTTTACATTACACCGTTAAATATGTTTGACACCCTGTATTCCAGAAATCAAAAACAAAGGTCATTCCTGCAACAGCAGCTGGGTAAAGAGTCGTGGCAGAAAGCATGTTTTGAAGGGGGCACTATGAGAAGATGATGGCCTAATAACCTAAATTAGGTTGTGATATAACAGTGTGAATCACAGCCAATAGACTTGTGACGGTGAGAGCTTGTTTGCTTTTCCTGCGCATATTTTTCTTCAACTGCTGTGATGATTTTGCACTTTTATGATGGCCAACTGATGATCAACCAAACTCATCAGGCAAAAGCACACAGTGGTGTTATATTTAAAAACATAAAATAAACTAAAGCCTGACTGGGCATGGGAACTATCAACTAACTGAAATTACCATAGCAAAGCTCACGCTTACCGTAATATAATCAAGGCTTCTTGAATAAATAAGCTATAAATAAGAGTACAACGTATTTGTCTTTGAATATTTATATTTCATTGTTATTGTCCATAGGCGCGGTAAAGGTTTTTCAGGCGGGGGCAGGACTTGTAGTGCATGATCTTTGTGTCGTCTTGGACTTAAATGCCAACGGCATTAGAACGGGTAGGGGGCATATACATGTGCACTTAAAGAGCGTAAAGTAACATTGAGAAAAGAAGCATGGGCAGCGCTACATGAAGCTTCCATATCAGAGACAGCTCAGCATTCTGGAAAACAGTGAAGGTCCCCTTTTTAACCACCCAGGATTCCCCTTTAATAGAGATGGCAATAACAGAAAAACAGTGGGTGGAACATTATTCCAATATATACAAATGCCCCATGTCTGAAAAATCTGTGGGAACTCTATCATCAGATGAGAAGACATTGTTGTTACATACTATTCCCACTGACCTCCAGTTTACACTGGAAGAGATTAAATGTGCCATAATGGCAAGTATAGGTGGGAAAGTGCCTGGGCCTGATGGGGTCCCCGTAGATCTATATAAAACAAATTTGGTGCTATGGGGCCAACTTTTAACACAGGTAATAACAGCAAGCTGCTCCTCACATTTTATTGAAAACTGGTTAGAATCAACCCTGGTCCCAATTTTTTAAAAAGGTGATTGCCATGACCCGGGTTACCACCGTCCTATATCATTATTGGATTCTTTGGTCAAAGTAGTAGGGCGAAAACTACTTGTAAGATTGCAGGATTGGGCCGAAGATAATAAGATAATTTCAGACCTGCAATTTGGTTTCCGTGAGGGTTTAGGAACTGTTGAGCAGAGTCTAAATTTGAATATCATTATAGGGAAATATGCAAAAGCAAAGCAGGGTAGGCTGTTTTTAGCATACGTAGAACTCACAGCTGCTTTCAATAGCATAATTCACGATACATTATGGAGGATCTTGGAGGACCTAGATGTGGAACCTCCAATGATATACTTCCTAAGATAACTATACAGCGATGCAAAGGCAAGGGTGCGGTACGGCGTCGGGGGAGAATGCACGGCTTTGCTTAAGATTCAGAGAGCAGTAAGGCAAGGTTGGGTGCTGGCCCCATTTTTATTTACCCTATATATTAATGGTCTAGGCAAAGCACTAATGAACCAGTGTTGGGACCTCCCTCATATTGATAGACGACCTATACCCGCCCTACTGTATGAGGATGGAGCCGTTTTGATGTCACGCACTCAGGTGGTACTACAAAAAGTAGTGACTTGTTTTTCTTCATTCATGCATGAACTTGGTCTTAGAGTAAATACATCAAAGACTTTTATTATGAAATGTGGTGCCGGTAGCTCTAAATGCAGAGACATTTATATAGATGGAAAAAAGATTGAATTTACAAATACATTTTCCTACCTAGGTATTTTGTTTGAGCAAAACGGAACTCGGGCCCAGGCAGTACAATCAAGGAAACTAATGTTTATGAAACCCACCACCGCCTTGGTTAAATTTACAAGGAAACTGGGCAGACGTCCGCCAGTAGAGTTACTTTGTATCTATCGGGCCAAATGTGTTTCAACAGCTATGTATGGCTCAGGTGTCTAGGGTTATGCTAATACGCATCCATTACAATTAGCTGAGAATGCGTTTTTAAGATTCTTACTGGCAGGCCCTAGTAGTATATCTTTTTATGCATGCCACTCTGAATTAGGTGTCACTTACATTTCAGACCTTATAAAAATAGAGCCCATTTGACTATGGCATAAGATCTGGATGTCATCAAAAACTATTTTTAATCGGGACATTTTAATCGATAGTTTTAAACTAGAACGGTTAACTACCATACCGTGGTTAAAGTATGTTAAAAACTTTATGAACAACCTCTGTCACCCTTAATTCTATAATGTGCCTAGTACAATGATTGCTGTATCAAGAAAAGCTCTTAAGGAAATGTGCTTGTCATTACTGGCAGAGCTCAGACTATCTACAGAAATTATGAAGCCAACAGTAAAGGCAAATCAGATTATTTTAGCATCATATAGTATCCAGTCTTAGTTTAAAACTGTTCATGATAGCTATGATAGATTTTTGCTGACCAGATTTAGATTAGGAATCTTACATAGATTGATAAGTTTCCCAATAATGAATGATTGGTCGAGAGTTATGAATAAATGCCTTTGATACGATGTGTCTGAACAGTCAACATTACATGTTGTTTTATTCTGTAAATTTTACTTGTGCAAAGAAAGAGACAGGTCCTACTGATTTTAAAGTTACTTGGTTTTAGGCAATGCGCCCTGCACTTATAACCCTACAATTTTTAGAAAATGAATATTGCATAAGGAACTTATCTCAGTTTTTAAAAAGTGTACTAAAGTGCAGAAAAACTATTTCAATGCGAACGCGTAATTCGAATACAAGTTAGTATTAATTTATCTGTACAGATCTTTTTCTTTATGTTTTTTAACTAATATACGTTGCCCTGTGATTATAATGATGTGTTACACTGTATGCTTTTCTTTTATGATTATCTAAAAAGAAATCGAATAAAGCTGGATTTCATTTGATTTGATTCTATATTTATGATATCAAATATAATTGCACGAGGGAAAACACTTCAGAAATGAGAACTGGAAGAAAAGTATACAACTTTCAAGTAAAGTCAGTTCATTTTACAGTGCAAGTCCTCCTTGAAATTTGAATTTAGTTGATATACGTGATGGAGCAGGGGTTCGCAAAAACAAACCTGCTCGAATTAACACCCCCATAATAAGTACTAACAGTAAGTAGTAACAGAAGGCTAACGTACACCCAACATAAACACAGGGAAAATTGCTTTTGCGCATGCATCAAATAACCCAAAATAATATATGAAAGAGTTAAAATTGTAATAACATTCATGCTTTGAAAGAAACGAGAAATATTGCATGACTAAGCCACATGTACATCAATAGTTTGCATGTTGTATTCTGCTTTGAAATAATAAAAAATGCAGCTTTTGCTCAAAGCTTATGCTAGGAAACACTAATGGGGAATAATACAATGTCGGGTGGTAAACAGTGAAGATTTCCTTATCATATGAATAATAAATGTTCATATTTCATTTACTATAGTGAGCTGGCTGAAGTGCCATCTTTCTTAAGTTGGCTAAAGCGGGAAGGGTGAACTGAGGAGTGAATCCAATCTGTCAGAGGCAAGACAGACACGCTGTGCACCGCAGAATAGATGTACGAGTTGAAGGCCAATGTGACGACTGACTGCCAAGGGATATTTCCAGTCGTGGGACCGGAGACTCATTCTGTGGATGATGCTAAATTTTATGAATAAAGACTGTTTAAATATAACATGTGTAGAAATCGTGAGAACGAGCTAAGAATCAAACCCTAGGAATGGATGTAGAGCAATAAATTAACTGAATCATAGGTGAAGTCACAGTGGTGTGACAACGCCACCTCCCAAGGCCACCAATCCACTTGTGAGTTACATGAAAGTTTGCAACAAATGTGGGGCGGACATGTAGGTTTTAGGGTATAATTGGGGTGTCTTTAGTGGTGTGGTTTTTGCTTAGGCTGGCAGGAGAGAAAGAGGGGAGATGGGTCACTGTCTGTTGGTTTGCAGAGAGGCCTAACTGTTCCTACCGACCTGTCCTGTTCCTGTTTTTTTTTAAAAATCGTTGTTCCCTGGTTACATTTCAAGGAACCCCCACCATCACCTAGGCCGAGGGGGTGGTTTTCTACAGACGGTTTGTATTTAGTTTGACTCGTTCTTGAAAATGTACTTACAAATGTATTTTTGTCTCTAAAACATTTGTCTCTTTACCTATCCACTCCGTCATAGATATGGCATATGTATTATTTTAGATGAAACTATTGCCTCTTCATCTATCCCCTCCGTTAGGTGTATTTTTGTTTTGCATATGATTTTGCTGAAACTTTTGACTCTTAATCATCCACTCCTTCATTGCATAACATCATTGCTTATTTTGATGAGTTTGTATTCATTTGTAGTTGCTTATGGTTTTTTCTCCCTTTGTGAGATTCATTGTTTATATTTGTGACCATATGCAGTTGAGCATTAACCATATATTTGAGATAAACATAATTATTAACTTTACAGAGAGTCTGTGATTATTTAGCTGACTAAGATAGTTGGTTAGTTTGTATTATCATTGCCATCAACTATTAAACTAATTGGTCCATTGACCAAGTGGAAGGAAAGTTTATGTACAGGTTAATTATGTCAAAGATGTCTCACTTGAACCTATGAAAGGAAAGAATTGAAACGTATATATAAATTGACCCCAGCGCATCACGGATTCTAGGTGAATGTGTATGGTGGGCCATTGACGTATGATGTTATTGAGTATTGATTGTTGATCAATTATTGGTGTCACGATTGGATCAGTTTCTTGGTAGCAGAGGACGGTTTAATTATTTATTAGTGTGGTAATGATTATTGATTAAATGTTTTTAACATGACAGCTTTGTGTCCTTTTCTATGTTGTCTAGAATTACAGGTACGGAGATACCTGAGGAATCCCCGGAATGGAATTCAGCCTGAAGTAGGCAGAAGAAGAGTGTGGTAACGAAATCACACTGCAGAAGTACTTTGTCTGTTGTAATAAACATCGGACACTCTATGGAGACTCCCGATGCTCCATAGCGCAGATGATTCTTGCCCTGCCCACTGCAAAGGAGACAGCAGTGAAGGCTGTAGTAGTGGTTTGCTCTGAGAGACGGAGAACGCCGAGACACTGCCAGGACTTTTTCTCGGTCCCAGAGTGGCAGAGCTAATGTGAATCGAGCATTTGTGTTAGAAGCCCTGGAGCCAAAACGAAGCCTAATTTGATCTCGGAACTATGATGAAAGGACAGCAAGAGGACACTGAGACTTAATCCTCGAGTGTTAAGGAGGTATGTGAGCTGCTAAACTGCTGGAGGCTGGAGGATGCTGGCACTGGCAGGAGCTGTGTCTGTGCTCGGTAAGAGCATTAAAAAAAAAGTGTCCACAGCCCGATTTATATTCCTGGCTGAGGTACTTTGAGCACAAAAGGTTCCACAGCTTGGCAGTTTTTTTTTTTTTACATTTAAATTACTGCGAATTAAGCTTATTAGGTCTGCTCGTAAGCTCTCAGATAGGTGAGAGAGTGGCTTTTGTTTAGCCCTGACACCATTACTTGCTGGCTTGAGGCTCCTGAGAAGGAATAAATAAATACAAAATATATAAGATGTGCAGACATCTGAAACAAGCCAATGCCGTTGCAAAAGTGGGTGGGGCGACCGGGTTGAAAGCCAAAAAACGCCTGGTACAAGCAAAAGGTGCACAGACTTTGACCAAAGAGGCAGGTCAGATTAAATGCTCAGGACTGAATTCAAGCTCTGAGAGCTCTACAGAAGATTAGTTTGAGCCACCGCATGAGCTACAGTCGCAGCAAGGGGGAAGGGGCAATGGTCCTAATGAAGGGGAAAAAGCCAAGTCCAGTTAGGTGAGTGAGCCCACGCCTGGAACCATTAAGGCACAGTTTAAAATTTCCAAAGATTTTCCCTTATTTGCTAAGAAGAGCATCCAGTCGTTAGCCACCCACGACTTAGCACATCTAAGTACAGCCTTGCCAGAAACCTCAGGGGAAGAGTCAGCACAGCAGGAACTCCTTCTGAGAGGTTAAATATTTCTCAACCTTTCCAGGTCCCATTAATGTCTCTGGTACCTTTAATATCCTCCTATCCTGAGGGGGAAACATTGCTGACCCTCCAGGAAAGTCCATCGGCCTCATTTCATTTGTTCAGCACTCAATCCCCAGCAGGTCTCCATCACAGATACCATCTCGGAGCAGCTTCAGGAGAGTCTGCAGCAAATACCGGAAATTTCTTGTGCAATAATGGAGATGGGCCCGGAATCGTTGGGTCAAGCTGTTAATGCAGGGATTCAAAATCCACAAGAAGAATTGCAACTTTCGTCCACCGGGGGTAATAAGCAACAGTTGGAAATTAAGGCTTTGCTTAATCTAATTTTGGAGGAGATCAGAGATATGAAAAAGTCCCAGGTGCTCGAGACTGCTGCATCTCATCTTATGGCTGAAATAAATATAGGAAACTATCTCTGGCATTCCCATCAGACTTGATGAGGCAGAAACGAGGATAGCTCATTAGAGGATCAGATGAGTTCTACAATTCAGAAAATAAATACTGTGATGGCGGAGAAGATTGCATTGGAGAATAAGCTGGAGGACTTGGAAAATCAATCACGCCATTCTAACCTTAGAATCGTGGGAGTGCCGGAGGGGAGCAAGGGGACCAATACCCTCCTCTGAGTTCAAGCCCTCCTTAAACAAAAAGTGCTACCGGATTTTACTGGGGATTTGACATTAACCAGGGCTCATCGGGTCCCAGCCTACCCTATCCCTGGCTCTAAATATCCCCGCACAATCCTAATTAACTTCACTGACTATAGAATTAAACAGAACGTCCTGACTAAAGCTATTCAGCAGAGACAGTTTATTATCAGCGAGGGCATTAATTGTCGAATTTTTCTAGACATGTCTACAGGAGCAGCACGTAGGCGTAAAGAATTCGTTAAACTTTTCTATTTATTTAAGGCCCAAGGAGCACAGGCATCCATTGCACAACAATCTAAACTAAGGGTGCTGGCTAACGGAAAGATCCAATGCTTTTGCGGGTAGAAGAAGCTCAGGAGCTTCTGAGTGAGATTACTACGTCAAGATGAATTTGTGTTGTTTGTGTTTAACTTTGTCAATTTGCTCTATCTTTTGAGTCACGTCCACCAGGGTATTTAGGTCTCCTTTGTTGTATGGGTGGGGGGCAGATCACCTAGGGTGCAGTTACAGGGCACCCCATTGGTTAAGGGAGGGAGAGATGTGGGATGCAGGACTGGAAGGGTTGACCACATTTCTGGGGGAGGGGGGTTGGTTCAGGGTTGTTGGGTTTTTCTTTTTTTGTGGGGGGTGCATAGATGCAGGGAAAAATTAACAGGAAAAATGTAATTGATTTACAGATTTACTTTTACTCAGTGCAGGACATGTTACTTTGGAATATTCAGATTCACAGATGAATATGTTTAAATGCAGAATGTGAAAATTGTTTCCTGCAATGTTAATGGATTACTTAACCCGTGGAAAAGTGTTGCTTTTTTAAATTGGGTTACTTCTCTTTCCCCTGAGATTTTGTTCTTACAGGAAACCAATTTTAGATCTGATAACCCTAAGATAGTACTTCCCAAAAGGTATTCACAGGCATTTTTTTCTTCCGCCCATTTAGCCTTTGGAGGGGTAGGGATTCTACTTACAAAAACACTTGACTGGCAGGCTAAGGATGTCCAGCGAGATGGGAAAGGCAGATGGTTGGGGCTTAAAGTCAAGCTGCAGGAAACAATGCTGAATTTGGTAAAATATTATGGCCCTATCGAGGACGATACTGCGTAATAAGTATGGAAGGTGTTTTAGTTCTGGGCGGTGATTTTAATTTTATTCAGAATCTAGCCCTGGATTCATAAAATAAAATGAAGCGTCAACTAAAACCTAAAACCGCAAAATTAATTATTAGCCTAGCAAAAGATTTCTCACTAGCAGATCCCTGGAGATTAGCTTATCCTACTCTCTCCCAATATATCTGCTACTCTGGTAGATTTAGATCGGCCTCAGGTTTGGATTATTTTTTAGTGGATAAATTAGTTGCTAAGGGTCCAGCAGAAATTGTCACCAACTCGTTTATAGACCACTCGCTACTTTCTTTTACACTATTATTAAATAAGAGCGTGGAAAATAGACCCAGATGTCAATTTAATAAATCCCTTCTACAAGATACTATCTGGTTAACAGAAACCAGGCGGTTTATCAAGGAGTTTTTTTCTACACAATGTAAATGTGGCCCCTTTATTTACGGTATGGGAGGCCTTTAAAGCCACATTTAAAGCCTAGGTTATTTCTTATAGGCAAGAATTAATAACCTACCGAGACATAAGATTGCCACACTTCAAATTACGGTGGAGGAGGCTAGATGAAAGATAACTCTTGCAGATTCCCCAGCGCCCATAATAAAGGCACAGCAGCAAGAGCTAGCTAGGGCAATGGAGAATCTGAAAGATTTTTTTCTTAACAGAGGAAATTGCAGGAAGTAGGGCTTACCAACAAAAACTTTACGAGGAGAGTCAGCAGATTGGCAGATTCCTGGCCTGGTCCACGAAATCACAAAAAGCTGCACAATTAATCTCTCAAATAAAAAATCCAGCAACAGGCCTCCTAGTAGATGATAAGCAGGGTATCGGTGAGGTGTTTAGCTCACATTTTAATCATATCTATGGAGAAACGCAGGGGGTGGATGAGGCAGCTCTTGAGAGATATTTTCAGTCATTGGAGCTACCTTTGTTATCGCAGCAGCTCTCAAAGGCATTGAGCTCTCAAATAGGAATCTCTGAAGCACAAGTAGTATTAAAGAGTATGGCTAATGCTAAAGCTAGTGGAGCAGACGGGATCCCTGTAGAAATGCATAAGATATTTCAGGATGAACTGCTTCCCTTTTTGGTAAGATTGTTTAATGAAATCAGGGATGGTATAGATACTGCCAAACGTTTTAAGGAATCGGTAGTAATAGTTTTTCTTAAAAAGGATAAGGATCCTTCCGATCCAAGCTTTTATCGTCCTATCAGTCTGTTAAATACAGATTATAAATTTCTCATGAAAATCTGGGCAAAATGGATAGCTCCCTGTGCACAACAGGTGGTTCATAATGATCAAAATGGTTTTATTCCTGGACGTTTAATGGCATTGGATACATATTTTTTATGCAAGCCATCGATTACTTTTCTATTAATCAGACTGATGCGGTGATTATGATGATGGATGCTGAAAAAACTTTTGATTTGGTAGACTGGAGTGCGTTATTTTTATTTTACGGAAGTTTGGCTTTCCACAACAACTTATACAGATGTTAACAAAAATGTATAGAGGTGCAGAAGCTACAATCATGATTAATGGTTTAGTAAATGGTAAGGATACTATAAAATGAGGCACCCGCCAGGGGTGCCCGTTGTCTCCTCTCCTATTTTCATTGTTTATCGAACCCCTAGCTGAGAAGATCCGGAAGAGCATAAGTATCGTCCCTCCCATTGATGGTATGGCAAAAATTAAGCTTTATGCAGACAATATCATTTTATATCTGAAGGCAGGGGCACATAACCTACAGAATGTGTTGGATGAAATTCCAAACTTTACGCAAATCAGAGGATACAAAGTTAACCATGCTAAAACCGAAATGTTAGCATTTAATATGACTCCTTTGGATCTCCCACCTGCCATCCATCTAAAACCTCCGCACCCAATTAGATATCTGGGGATACATGTCACCAATGATTTTGGGCAATTATTTTCTTTGAATTATACTAGATTGATCACGAAAGTAAAAAAGTTATTCGATAACTGGTCTCTGCTTCAACTTTCCTTAGTTGGGAGAGTCTCAATGGTTAAAATGACGGTCCTTCCACTGTTTTTGTTCCTATTTATTAATCTGCCCTTGAAAATCCCGAATTTTTATTTTAAGGAGTTGGATCGATTAATAAGGAAGTTTGTTTGGAATAATAAACAACCAAGGGTTAAGTTCTCTATATTGCAACTTGATGTAACTTCAGGAGGACTGGCACTCCCACATTTTTTAACATATTATCAGGCTTCTTTACTTAATCTATTTTCCCAATTGGATAAGGAAAATTCTGTTTTTGATAAAAAAAATTATGCATATGTTGAATGAAAGCGCCATTGGACTCCCCATGTTCCTACGTTTGGCGAAACTTCCAAAAAAAACACAATATAAGGTAATCTTCACACTGGCTGATAGAATGCAGTTATTTTTAAATCACGAGATGTCCCTTTATTTCACGGTTACACCCCTATACAGGATGGGGCAGTAGGAGGTCTTAAACTCTCCAGAGGGCTTTTTCAGGACTGGCAAGAACTGGCTTATCTTCAGCTCTGGGATTTCTATAACCTTCATCCCTTAATTAACTGGTAAACGGTTTGTCTCCAGGCCACTACACCGAATACTGCGCTGGCCCTGAGCTTTGTACAAACATCCAACTTCCTTAAAATTAACTATGCAAGGCTAGATGAGACAGTAAAGCCAATTGTCAAGCAGATAGTACATAAAATGGTAGGGGTTGGCTGTTGGTATCAGCTACTTCATCAAAAAGCCAATTCGGAAGAGATCCGGTCAAAAGAGCTCCGAATAATTAATTCAGAGACAGGATGCAAGTTCAATGCCAGAGAGTGGAATCAGCTTAGTGATCTAGCAAATAAAGCTTGCAGAGGCGCCAATTTTAAAAGAATGAATTTTTTATTCAGATGGTTACTATATTTGACACCCCTGAAATTGTCTAAAATGTTTCTAACCTTACCCGAATAAATGCTTTCGCTGTAACAGAGAGGGTGAAGGGGGCTGGGTACATATATTTTTAGAATGTAATGATTTACAATATTTCTGGAAGAGGGTTTTTGCGGAGATTTCTTTGATTCTATCCATGCAAATTAGTCCGTCAGCCATGCTGGTGCTATTTGGTTCTTCAGGAGAAGTGAAATGTTTTACAAAAAAATCCGCAATATTTTATTTTAATTGCTATTGCAGTTGCCAGATCACTTGTTCTGCAATACTGGAGAACCAGTCTACAACCTAGCATTGAACAGTGGTTTAATAAAATGACTAGGACTTGTAGACTTGAAGAGGCCTATGCCAAACGTATAGGAGCTGTGGTAAGATTTAGGGGTATGTGGCGACCTTTTTTCCTTATGGGTTCATAGATGAAAACGGAGGATCATGAACTAGTTAAAAATAAGTTATATATGCATGCAGCACTTTGTAGAAGTTATCGTATTCCTATATTTGTCAGACAGGAAACAAAATGACTTGCACTTGGCACTTTATTTATTAATCCTATTTAATGTAACTTATTAATTTAAAAAATGTAGTTAGGATATTCTAGTTCGAGGCGGTGGAAGTCTGATTCCTTGTAGGTTGCCATTGGAAATTGCAATATGGAATGTTTTTATAACTGTTGACCATGCTTGATTAACTTATTGGTCTTGCTATTTGATATGTAAACTGACATGTAAACTATTTACTTTACCAATTTTTCCTGTTCTAATAAAAATATTTATAAAAAAATAAATAAAGTCTCTTGTAATAATACCTAAAATCTATGGAGGGCTGTAGGTGTTATATAAGGGAAATTCGTATATAAGTAGAGTGCCTGAATAGTGAAGGGTCCACTTTCGAAACTCTAACCTTATCCCCAGGAGAGTAACAAGACCTCTTTTCACACCAAAAAGTCCTCTTGTGAAATGTTGGCCTTATCCCAAGAGGAGTAACAGGTCCTTCCGGAGCTTGATAGAGAAGTGAGATAACGCTGGTTGTTATTATTGCTTGCAGTGTAAGAAGATATCTTTGAAAAGTGAAGACTATCTCTTTTAGTGGAGCAGACAAGTAGCATTGCTTTGTGTTGTTACTAACCGAATTTTGATTTAGGAAAACCCAGAAAAATATTGCCGTAATATTTTGTGAAGGGAGGGTCAGTAGAAGGAGTAATACTGACGTCAGAAAAAGGCATTGGCCAGACAGTTGGCGTGAACTGAGCCGTGATTGGTTGGTTGGTGTGAGCCGCGCTGGTATTGGTCGAGATAACAGACACGTAAAGAGCCGTGATTGGTTGGTTGGTGTCAGTCGCACTAGTATAGGACAAGAGTTGACCAATAGAATAAGCAGAATTACTGAAAGGTTGTTTGTTTATTTATTCTGAGACCCATTAGCAGAAAGAGTCAGAAAATGAAGTTGATGCAGAAAATAAAGAATTTCTTTAAAAAGGACAAACCAATTGTGACTAGAGAGGTAATTCCGATTCCATCTCCGAAAACGCCTGCTTCCTATATGATGTTGGAGAGAGGATATCATAAGTGTATGTGGTTAGAGAATTGGATGGAGTATACAAAGGATGATGGTGTTATAGCTTTTCCGTAACACGGTACATTTAATGTAAGAATATTGCAGAATTTGAGAAATCGAAGGAATGCGTTAGAACTGCATCCTAGATTGACGCAGTACGAAGGATTGGAAGAATGGGAAGTTGAGGCATTTGAGAGAGAAAGGTACAGAATTGGTAACAGGGGTTACAAGAGTATAATGTTTAGATACCCATTTGAGAGCAGGGAGGAAAAGCTGGAAAGATGGAGGAGAGCTGTGTTAATGGAAGAGTTATACTCAGTTTTAACTGTTGATGAGCAGACTGGAGGCAAATGTAAAGAGAAAAAGAAAAATATAGAGACTCAGAGTGTAGAGGGTGATATGAACGATTCTGAAGACGATGAGCAAAAGATGAACAAAAGATCTCTGCCGTGTGAAGAGAATTTAGGGGTGGTGACTCCAAGTGCACCACAAATGGGAACCCCATTGACTCCGCAAGTCTCAGATATAGCGAAAGTAGTGCGGGAAAATTAGTTGAATCTGTTGAATAAAGCAAAGTTAGAGCAGATCTAGAAATTGAATCAGTTGAGTTTGAATGCAGAAGCACTAACGGTACCGGTAACAATCGGTCCTGTAGTTCCATTGTATGGAGAAAGACAGACTGTATCAAAAGTACATACATTAGCTTTTCCAGGAAGTAGTATAAGGAGTGGTGCGAATAAGGATGGACAGGCAAATGTGAAAAATACTTTGTTAGATCTTCTGGTTTGTGAGTTGATAACTGAGACCCCTAGGGAAAGCATACAAATAGATCCAAGTGAAATAGGGCTGAATGTCACTCCAGTAGCTGGGTTCAGCAGGTCCTTCACCGGAAGAAATAAATAATTGGATAAAAGAAATGACAAAGCCAAAACCTCAACCACAGAGTATAAATGTGAGTCAGTTGAAAGTGGATTTGGACGAAATGATAATTGGTACCATAAATCCAGACAGATTAGGGACTTACCGAGATGAAGAGTTGTAGCTTTTGTGTAAAAGTATTACTTGGAGTGCGAAATATCTTCATGATAAAATATCAGAAGCTGCTAGTGAGTATGGGGTAGACATAGAGAAGTCAAAGTATTGCAGAAATCATACAGATTGGCCTTTACTGACAAGGATCTAGAGAGTTTGAATGTGTCAGGGGAAAAAGATTGCAAATAAAAGAAATAATGAATATTTTAAAGAAATGGGGAGATGTAGATCATTGGAAAAATAGATGGACGAGAAAGAAGGAAGAAGCATCTGGTAAAGGTGTGTCTATGTTTCCCATGAAAGAAACAGAGCAAGTTGAAAGGGCGTGTCTGATGACAGAAGTTCCAGGTGGTGGATATGTTCATGTCACTTGGACCCGACAGGATATTGTCTTTCACAAATGATTTTCCAAGGTTAAGAGAAAAACCTGTTGAGTGGTACAAACAGGTAGAAAGGTTTTGTGATGGTTTTGAAGGTTTTGTTAAAAGATTTAGATGGATTGTTTGAGATTGTCTTCTAGCTGATTTATAGTCAGAGTGTAAGATCACTGTTGATTGGCCAAAAGATGAATATCCTAGAGACCCTAAAACAGGTGCACCATCAGAGGAGGTAATGAAAAAGTATAATCAGGTAATCACTTATTTGAAAGGGAAGATTACTCCGAAAGAAACAGATTGGGTTAAAATTGACAGGATGACCCAAGAACCAAAGGAATCAGGGCACGCCTATTACGAAAGGTTGTTGCAGTTTTTCAAGCAGTACAGTGGGTTTGAGAATATTTGAGAAAAAGATGTGGGACATTTTGTGTACCGATTTGTGTTTGGATTGAGACCAGAGATTAGTAATATGATACAGCAGCATTTCATCTGCAGGCAGGACAAAACAGTAGACGAAATCCTAATTATGCAAAGTATTGTAGTGACGAAATTGATACCAAGCATAAAAAGTTGAAAGAGAAAATTATGTGGGCGCAAGTGAAGGTAGCAGAGCAGCAAGAAAACAGTAATAATCAAGGAGGTTACCAGGTAAATGGACAGAATCAGAGTGGTCAGATATCCAGTGGAGGTAGAGGTAAAATGAACAGAGAAGAAGCTGTAAAGATATTTCCTTGTCATGTTTGTGGAAAGCATGGACATTGGAAGAACGAGTGTAGATCTGCTAAAAAGAGTAACGGGGCAAATCAAAATTCAATTCCACAGATGCAGAATGAGGTGGGTATAAATCAGCAGCAGCAGGTAGTTACCCCACAGTTACAGGTGCCACAAGCTCCCATTCCAAATAATGTGAATTCTCAAGTGCAGAGGTACAGTGCAAACACTGGATATCACGGAGGTGACCTGATTTTTAAGAATCAAGGTGTGGTTCCGCAGTATTGGGTGCAATGCAATGGGAATGATTCAGACTCATCTCAATGACGGTGCCTGAGGGGGGTGGAAGAGTGCGTACTTGGCGCACCTTTGGCGGTAGATCAGTAAGGTCCATTTGTTGATGGAAAAGTGGAAGGTAATATATTACATTCCTAGTGGATACTGCTGCTTCCCGTTTTACTGTGAGAGCAGCAGAAATTCCGAACCTACCCCTCTCGGGAGAAACTAACCTAGTTGTAGGAGTCTCGAATAAGCATATCAGACTGCTAGTCACAAATCCAATAGAAGTTCATATTGGAAACTTCAGAGACATGCATCGGTTTGTGGTATGTGACTCAAGCCCGGTGAATCTCTTAGGTAGGGATTTGTTATGCAGGATGAACTGCACCATCTATTGTACACCAGATGCTATTGTGTCTCAAGACACCTGATGAGGATGTCGAATTTAAAATGATGCTAGCAAAGCAAGGGACAGAAGTGGATGAGTTGCTTTCTCTTCTCACAGAAGAGAATTTGCAGGATGAATTGAAAAGTGCAGTAAGATCGGATGTGTGGGATTTTATAGGAAAATAAATTGGCCTAATGACAAATGTAGATCCGATTCAGGTAACAGTAAAAGAGGGTGCTTTATATCCAAACACACCTCAGTACAAAATGAGTCAGAAGTGATTGCAGGAGTTGCTCCTGTGATCGACCAAATGCAGGTAGAATTTTTCAATGTGGTTGTTGAGTTGTGCAAGCACACATTTTTTAATAGCTTTGACAAGGAGAGGGAGGTTAGTTATAGGTCTGTAATTGTTAAATTTGTTCTGGTCAGCGTCGGTGTTTTTTGATGAAGGGGTGATTTGTCTGAGTTTGAGGGAGGCCGGCAAGGGGCCTCTTGATAAGGAGGAGTTAATGATTTAAGTCCGTATGGGAGAGATGATGTGATTGAGAATTTTTACAAGAGCAGCAGGGAGGGGGTCGGAGACGTGCAATGTCGGCTTCATGCTGGCGAGTAATTTGAGGACTTCTTCGGGATATAGTCGAATTCAGTCCAAGTTGCATCATTTTTCAAATGCAAGGGGTTGAGCTTGTTGCTCTGGTTTGCTGAGGGGGGGAGATTATGGAGACAATCATTAGTGGTAGTGTAGGGCCTTAGGAGGATCCTCGTTGCTCGGGGGTACCCTGTGTAGGGTGGGGAGGTGGGTGACATAAGAGATGGTTCGATGTTAGATATTTTTTCAAAGAAGAAAGTTGGGAATTCTTTTCAGCGCTTAGTGCAGTCAATAATTGTGTGTTGAAGGAAAGAGGAGATTTGCTGTTTGATGAAAGGGGATGAGTGGTTATTCAGCCAGTGTCATGTCCTTTAGGGTAGTCCTATCATGTACATACTGATTAAATACATTGTGTCCAATCCACACAACATAACGGTCTTACACAGGTGACCTTTTACCCAGTAGCTTACTTCTGTCTCTCCAACATCAGGCTCTTGGTACCATATCTTAATTCCTGTACCTGACATACACAAACATGTCCCCAGGCACAGTAGATTTATTCTGTACAAGGGTCACCACTTTTTTCATTCATGGCCAACAGCCAGCTGGGCGTTATAATATTTGTTTTGAAAAGGATTAGCAGAGGATTAGCAAATGTTTTCAAAACATATTGATTCTAGAAAAACCCCGGAGTGACCACTTTAGTATAAAAGACTCTCACTCCCCCTTACTAGACAGAGGAGATTTTCCTTCCAAGCTGAGAGGAGTCTCTTCCAGCTGATCCTTCGACAAGCAGACATCTGACATCCCTTGTGGAGTGCCATCCTCGACGCAGAGATGGGGTCCTTTATTCAGAACCATCAGGTGAGGGGTTATCACTTTACCAAGGAATTCTTGGCTTCATTAGGTTCACTTAGACATACATGCTTCACCTACACCTATAGGCTAGGCACGGTTAGATAGGATACACATCGTAGGAGTATGCCCCATGCTGGCGAGTAATTTGAGGACTTCTTCAGGGATATAGTCGAATTCAATCCAAGTTGCATCATTTTTCAAATGCAAGGGGTTGAGGTTGTTGCTCTGGGTTGCTGAGAGGGGGAGATTATGGAGACAATCATTAGTTGTAGTGTAGGGCCTTAGGAGGATCCTCGTTGCTCGGGGGTACCCTGTGTAGGGTGGGGAGGTGGGTGACATAAGAGATGGTTCCATGTTAGATATTTTTTCAAAGAAGAAAGTTGGGAATTCTTTGCAGCGCTTAGTGCAGTCAATAATTGTGTGTTGAAGGAAAGAGGAGATTTGATGTTTGATGACAAATGGTCTTTAGGCCTGTTCCTAGACTGGTCAAGTTGAGATCAGAACAAAGGAGGATTTTTCACTGAAGATGTCTTTTTTGTATCGTAGGCATTCCACTCAGAGGATCGAGAGATTGGTTAACAAGGGCTGTTTTCTCCAGTTTCTTTCAGCCAATCGAAGTTGCCGCCTCTCTTTGTTAAGGTCTTTATTAAGCCAGGATTTAGAAGTGATATGTCTTGTTTTCTTGAGTGTCAGAGGAAGAATTGTGTCAAGGAGTTCTGCAATTTTTATATTGTAGTGGGTGATGAGGTCAACAGCAGAGGTGAGGTTGGGTGGAGGTGGAATTTGGGAACTGACTAATCCTTCTAACTCTGCCTGGAGGATTCAATGTATGTTCCTCGTCCAGTGCTTGGGAATGAGATTTTGGGGGTGAGCCTTTGGTTGGATGGCACTGGGATCGAAAAGAATTAGGATGTCAGTCCAGTCAGTGGGCAGGAGAGAGTGGCGGGATAAGGTGTTATGTTTAGAGAGGATTGCGTCAAGGGTAGAGCCCTTATTGTGAGTTTGTTTATTGCGGTGTTGAGTGAGATTGTTTGCTCCCAGGAGGATGGAGAGGACTTGTACTAGAGGATCTTCAGCCTTATTCAGGTGCAGATTTAGGTCTCCCAATATAATGTCTGTGTTGTCTTTTAGGGAGTTTTGCATTATTAGGTCTGCTAAGTCTTTAAGAAATTGTTGTTTTTCGCCTAGAGGGTGACAGATGAAATTACATTTGATGGGGTTTTGAGCCTTTAGAGGAGAGCGGACCTCCTAAATATTCAAAGGTAGGGCATTTTGTTATTGTGGGAGGGAGTTAAGCACATAACTTTTTTGTGAATGATAACCAATCCACCGCCAATGTTATCCTTGTGGTCACAACGCATGATTGAGAAGCCCAGTGGGTTGAGGAGATCGATGAAAGGGGATGAGTGGTTATTCAGCCAGTGTCATGTCCTTTAGGTTAGTCCCATCATGTACATGCCGATTAAATACACTGTGTCCAATCCACACAACATAACGGTCTTACACAGGTGACCTTTTACCCAGTAGCTAGCTTCTGTCTCTCTGACATCAGGCTCTTGGTACCATATCTTTAATTCCTGTACCTGACATACACAAACATGTCCCCAGGCACGGTAGATTTATTCTGTACAAGGGTCACCATTTTTTCATTCATGGCCAACAGCCAGCTGTGCGTTATAATGTTTGTTTTGAAAAGGATTAGCTGAGGATTAGCAAATGTTTTCAAAACATATTGATTCTAGAAAAACCCCGGAGTGACCACTTTAGTATAAAAGACTCTCACTCCCCCTTACTAGACAGAGGAGATTTTCCTTCCAAGCTGAGAGGAGTCTCTTCAGCTGATCCTTCGACAAGCAGACATCTGACATCCCTTGTGGGGTGCCATCCTCGACGCAGAGATGGGGTCCTTTATTCATAACCACCAGGTGAAGGGTTATCACTTTCCCAGGGAATTCTTGGCTTCGTTAGGTTCACTTACACATACATGCTTCACCTACACCTATAGGCTAGTCAGGGTTAGATAGGATACACATCTTAGGAGTATGCCGCTGCTATTGTTTTATGTAATATGCTTTTATTCATCTTATTAACACTATGGTAGAAATGTATCTACTTTTTACGATATTGGTACTAGCGATTTCATTTGTTGGCTCCTGTCTTTTGATTGGTGCAGCTAACATGTTTCATACTAGACTGACGCTTGACTAATAAATAATTATTGAAGCCATTCCAATCATCATTCTATGTATTCTGAGAAAACCAAGCATGACTGACTGAGCGAAAGATGCCATATTTTTTCCACAATACCTGAGGAATCAGAGTTGTCATGTTCAGTGGTTGCCAGAAACTACTTACCACATTGTATATAGGGGGTGGTAGTGGCACTGTAGAGCTAGCAGGTCTAACGGCTGACTCATCCTGCGGGGGTGTCCAGAGTCTGTCTGCACATCAAGCCCTCAGTTCAGATCATGCAAAACTTGCAGGTCTTGGTGGGTCCTAGGAACTACACGACAACCAGGTTTCAGTTAGAAAGCAGATGTTCATTTTGTGTTGTAGGATAGTTTCAGCTATGTCAGTGGCATGCGTGACTGCTAATCAACAGTTTGGTAGCATGCAGCAAAGCATAGGTGATGATCTCGGTCAAGGCTGACTAGGTTGGATGGAAGTTAGTTGGGCAGGCCACCTTGGAGGGCGAGTGGTGTTCAGGGTCCTACTCATGCCCAGGATGACCGGAATCTTGCGTTGGCAGAGGTGAATGTGTTGCTCATCAGTTTGGCTTCGCGCTGCGACATTCCAGTCGTGGTGTGTCTAGGTTTGAGGTGGTGATGAGTGGAAGGGATAGTTTTTCTAGGGGTGAAGGATTGGGGTCAGAGTGTATAATTCTGGTGGGATTGGAGCTCACTATGGATGTGTGACGTTGTTGCAGGATGCGGCTAATCTTTGCGTCATTACATAGAGACAACATTTTATCCAGAATAGTGTTGATTTTGAGCTCTAGATGGGCTATTATAGGGATTATCTGGGAGGTAGTTGGGTCTGTGGTGGGGATCGGAGCATGATGGAGCTCATTGGAGTCAGGGGTGAAGGAAAAGGTGGTACCCAGCCTGCTGTGGTTGGAGGACTGAGAGGGTTCAGGTGCGATAGATAACTCAAGCTGGGCAGTGGAGGTGTGCCCTGGAGAGGGGGAAAGTAATTCTGGAGGTAAAACAGAAGTTTCAGGGTGCCTGGAAATGGACGTGGCTGTGGGAAGGTGGAGGTGGGGACAATGCGCGAGGGACTGGGAGTAGAAGGTTCAGCTAGTAGAGGTGGTGGTGCAGGGGTGGGTTCTCTGGGAGAGGGTGGGGGGTGGTGGTGGGAGAGGATGGCATGGAAGCACAGAGAACAGGGAAGTGGCGATCAAAAATGGATGGGTATTGTTCACAGCCTTGTATTAGGATGTTCCCATTTCTGTAAATATTTATGGACAGTTCTCTGCTAAAGCTGGGATGGGGATATAGAGAGTCAATCAATCAATCAATCATGCCATTTGTATAGCGCACTACTCACCCGGGAGGGTCTCAAGGCGCTTGGGGGGAGGGGTATGCTACTGCTCGAACAGCCAGGTCTTGAGTTGTTTCCTGAAGGCGAGATGGTCCTGGGTCAGCCGAAGGTGGATGGGGAGGGAGTTCCAAGTCTTGGCAGCCAGGTAAGAGAAGGATCTTCCTCCGGCGGTGGCTCTTCGGATGCATGGTACGGCTGCGAGGGCGAGGCTGGTGGACCGTAGCTGGCGGGTGGGTGTGTAGAAGGTCAGGCGGTCGTTGAGGTACTTGGGGCCCAGGTCGTGGAGAGACTTGTGTGCGTGGGTGAGGAGCCGGAACGTGATCCTCTTGTCGACGGGGAGCCAGTGCAAGTTCCTCAGGTGGCTGGAGATGTGGCTGCGTCGGGGCACATCCAGGATGAGTCGGGCGGAGGCGTTCTGGATGCGCTGGAGTCTTTTCTGTAGCTTGGCTGTGGTTCCGGCGTAGAGGGCGTTTCCGTAGTCCAGTCGGCTGGTGACGAGTGCCTGGGTGACAGTCTTCCTGGTCTCGGTCGGGATCCAGCGGAAGATCTTGCGAAGCATACGCAGGGTGTTGAAGCACGATGAGGAGACGGCGTTGACTTGTCTGGTCATCGAGAGGGAGGGGTCCAGGATGAAGCCCAGGTTGCGTGCGTGGTCGGTTGGCTTGGGTGCGGTGCCCAGGGCTGGGGGCCACCAGGAGTCGTCCCAGGCGGAGGGCGAAGATCCCAGGATGAGGACTTCCGTCTTGTCCGAGTTCAGTTTCAGGCGGCTGTCCTTCATCCACTCGGCGACGTCTTTCATCCCTTCGTGTAGGCAGGTTCTGGCGGTGTCGGGGTCTCTGGGGAGGGAGAGGATCAGCTGGGTGTCGTCGGCGTAAGAGATGATGTTGAGGTTGTGCTGGCGTGCGATGGCTGCGAGAGGTTTCATGTAGATGTTGAAGAGGGTGGGGCTGAGTGAAGATCCTTGCGGGACGCCGCAGATGACTTCGGTGGCCTCGGAGCAAAACGGGGGGAGGCGGACTCTTTGTGTTCTTCCGGCGAGGAACGAGATGATCCACTCCAGTGCCTGCTCTTGGATACCGATGTTGCTGAGGCGCTGGACTAGGGTGCGGTGGCAGACCGTGTCGAACGCAGCGGAGAGGTCCAGGAGGATGAGGGCCACTGTTTCCCCCTTGTCGAGCAGGGTCCGGATGTCGTCGGTGGCTGCGATGAGGGCGGTCTCGGTGCTGTGGTTGGCTCTGAAGCCGGACTGCGAGGGGTCGAGGGATCCGTTCGTCTCGAGGAAGGCGGTCAGCTGTCTGTTGACGATCTTCTCGATGACTTTAGCAGGAAAAGGGAGGAGCGAGATGGGGCGGAAGTTTTTGAGATCGGTGGGGTCCACTGTAGGTTTCTTCAGGAGGGCGCTGATCTCGGCGTGCTTCCAGCTCTCCGGGAAGGTGGCGGTGTTGAAGGAGGCGTTGATGATGTTCCGGAGTTGGGGTGCGATGGTGGAGTCGGCCTTGTTGAAGACGTGGTGTGGGCAGGGGTCGGTCGGTGATCCGGAGTGGATGGTGTTCATCATGCGGGCTGTGTCTTCGGTGGTCACCATGGTCCAGGTGCGAAGGGTGGCAGTGGGGGGCGTTGGTTCGATGGTTGGGTGCGTGGGGCGCCGAAGCTGTTGTGGATGTCGGCGATCTTGCGGTGGAAGAACGAGGCGAGGGAGTCGCAGAGGTCTTGTGATGGAGTGGTGTCGTTGGTGCCGGTGCTGGGGTTGGAGAACTCCTTGACGATAGTGAAGAGCTCTTTGCTGTCGTGGGCATTGTTGTCCAGTCGTTCCTTCAGGGATTTCTTCTTGGTGGTGCGGATGAGCTGGTGGTGCTTGCGGGTAGCGTGTTTGAGGGCGGTCATGTTGTCGGTGGTCCGGTCGAGGAGCCAGGCTTTCTCGAGGGTGCGGCAGGTCTTCTTGGAGTCCTTGAGGTCGTCGGTGAACCAGGATGCCTTCTTGCTTCTGGGTCTGCTGGGAGGGTTCTTTAGTGGCGCGAGGTCGTCGGCGCAGGCGGTCAGCCACTGTGTGAAGTTGCGGGCTGCTTCATTGGGGTCAGTTGTGTTGGCGGGTGGGCTCTGGCTGAGGGAGGAGGTGAGCTGGTCTGAGGTGATCTTGCTCCAATTCCTGTGAGGTACCTGTTGCGGGTGGTGGTGGGTCGTGGATCTTTTGAAGCTGAAGTGGACGCAGCTGTGGTCGGTCCAGTGGAGTCCGGTGGCGTGGCTGAAGGTGATGTACTTGCTGGAAGAGAAGACGGGATCAAGCGTGTGGCCGGCGTAGTGGGTGGGGGTGTTGACCAGTTGCTTGAGTCCGAGGTTGGCGAGGTTTTCCAGCAGGGCGGTGGTGTTGCGGTCCTTGTTGTTCTCCAGGTGGAAGTTGAGGTCCCCGAGGAGGATGTAGTCGGTGGAGGGGAGGGCATGCGGGCTGATGAAGTCTGTGATGTCTTCGCTGAATTGTGTGCGTGGTCCCGGGGGTCTGTAGACGAGGGTGCCTCTGAGGGTCGTCCTAGAGTCGGTGTGAATCTGGAAGTGGAGATGTTCGGCTGCGGCGAAGGAGTCGTTGGCGTCGGTCGTGATGCGGATGGTGTTCCTGTGGCCGATGGCGATGCCACCTCTGGTCTGGTTGATGCGGTGCCTCCTGATGATCTTGTACCCGTCCGGGATGGCGATGGCGATGTCGGGTGCAGAGGAGGCGTTCATCCAGGTTTCCGCGAGGAAGGCGACGTCCGGTGATGTAGCGTCGAGGAGGTTCCAGAGTTCCACGGCGTGTCTGTGGACGGAGCGGGTGTTGATCAGGATGCACTTGAGGTGGTTGCTGCTGGTGTTTGTCTTGGCGGGTGCGGGGCAGGTTCGGAGGCAGGTGAACTTGCAGGTGCAGCAGGTGAAGGGTCCGTGTGTTGGACAGGCCGCGTGGCTGGGCCGTCCCCCCTCCGCACAACGGGGCCCGGATCCCGGCTCTCCCTGAATCCCCAGCAAGAGCCACCCCGGCATCCCCCCGAGGCAACCCACAACCCGTCCACAACGGGACGCCAGCTCCTGAACCCTCCCGTACCGGCTGGCCCTGGTCCCCGTCAGCAGTTTTGAAAAGAAATTATAGCAAACATTTCATAAAAGAACGCCACAAACCTCTCATGCACACCCTCGTGTGTATAGCTACGACATTGACACAGTGTTATATTTATAAGATCACAAAGAGATATATATTTTTTATGAATCTTTTATTTTTATTTTATCACAGTAGTTGTCTGATTATTTTTGGTGTCCTATGTAGGCTCTTTGGGTAGAAAATTATACTTATAAAGATTAATAATTCATTTGATAAAGATATATACAATTACACAGGAAGCTTTTGAAAGATATATAAAGACATATCACAAAAACCAACAAAGACAAATCGGTCAGTAGTCTTATTGTAGTGGGCAAAAGCGGTGAATATTGACACTGGCCCGGGAACAGCGCAGGAGCACCATCGAGAGGGAGGCCTTCGCCGTAGTATGGGCCCTCAAGAAGCTCCGGCCCTACCTCTTCGGCACCCCCTTTCGGGTGCAGACAGACCACCGACCCCTGCAATGGCTGATGCAGATGCGGGGGAGAACCCGAAACTGTTGCGCTGGTCCATCTCCCTACAGGGGATGGACTTCACTGTGGAGCATCGTCCAGGCCAGGACCACGCCAACGCAGACGGCCTGTCACGCTTTTTCCGCCTCGGCGAGGAGAGCCCCCAAGAGGATGGCTGACTCTCCCTGCCTTCAGCTGGGGGGGACGCATGTTGGACAGGCCACGTGGCTGGGCCGTCCCCCCTCCGCACAACGGGGCCCGGACCCCGGCTCTCCCTGAATCCCCAGCAAGAGCCACCCCAGCATCCCCCCGAGGCAACCCACAACCCGTCCACAACGGGACGCCAGCTCCTGAACCCTCCCGTACCGGCTGGCCCTGGTCCCCGTCAGCACCATGGCCCCGGCCCAGCCGCCATCTTTGGACACTACAGCACGAGGCCGCATGGCCTCGACTCGACCCCAACCCTGGGCCTCGCCCGGCCCCGACATCGCGGCACCAACCTCCACACAGGAGGTAAAGAGACCACTTGGCAGGTCAATGAAAGAAGAAGGCGTCAACGGCTCTCCTCCGCCGGGTGTCGATCACCCCCGGCCTCCCTGGGCGCTGGCTCCAACCCCCTGCTGGGTGTCGGGACCCCCTCATTCCGGACCTCCCGACCTCAAGGCGCGAGGGGCCGGGCATCAAAGGGATCCAGACCTATAACTGGGGAAGCCCCAGACCAGGAGGGCAGTTGTATCCTGGAGTCGAGAGACACCGAGAAGAACTCATCCTTGACGGACTGCTGGTGCTGCCGCAGCCCTGCCCTGTGAACACTTCATCTTGGCCTGCTGGCGCTGCCGCGGCCCACCCTCGTGAAACCATCATCTTGGCCTGCTGGCGCTGCCGCGGCCCTCTGCAACGTGAACTACCACCTTGGCCTGCTGGCGCTGCCGCGGCCCTCTGCAACGTGGACTACCACCTTGGCCTGCTGGCGCTACCGCGGCCCTCTGCCCATTGAACCATCGCCTTAGCCTGCTGGCGCTGCCGCGGCCCTCTGTACTTGAACCATCACCTTGGCCTGCTGGCGCTGCCGCGGCCCCTTCGTTGTCGACCTTTATCTTAGCCGGCTGGCGCTGCCGCGGCCCAACCTTGCAGACTCCTAAGCTCGAGGATTGTGAGCTTCTCTCTTACCACCCTCTGTACCGACCCGGTACCAAGACTGTCCCGCTACCCCTTTCCCTACAGAGACTAGAATTGAGAGGACCCTCGAGTCCTGAATCTCCTGTACCGCTGATAACCTTGCCGCAAGAACCCTATATAAAGAGTGTTGATCTCATCCTTGTGTGGTGTCTATCTCTGGGGGAGGGAAGTGACTTGTCTGTACGATCGCCGGAGACGGCCCTCATCGGAGGCCTCTCCCCCAGTATTCGGCCAACCCTCTGGGTCCCCGTCTAACATTGGTGGCAGCGGCGCGATCCGAACCTACGCATAACCGTACAGAGGGTCACTCGCCCCACGACACACAACCACCATGACAACAAAAGAGAGCGGAGCAACAGAAAAATTCCTGATGGAAAAGCTGGAAGAATACAACCACAGAGAACTGAAACAATTTTGCATGGAATTAGGCATTTCAACCACAGGACTGAGCACGAAAGAGGACTTCAAACGAGCCCTGAAATCTTGGGCGGAGATGGGTACGACCGTACCCCAAACACAAAGCCACGAGACACCCGAAACAAGCCCCACGCCGACGGAAGAAAGAAGATCGGGTCTCTCCCCAGAAGAGGTCCGGGAACGGGGAAAAAGCAGGCTCCATGAATTAGAACTGGCACGACTTCGCTTAGATGGAGAGCTCAAATTGGCGGAACAAAAAATAACGTTGGAACACTTACGGCTCCGAGAGGAGCGAGAAGAGAAACAAAGGCAGAGAGAGCTAGAAGAGAAGAAGCTAACCTACGAACATGAGCGCAACCTCAAAGAACTTGAGATTCGGAAGCAGAACAAGGAACTCGGGGTCCCCGAGCGCACAAACACTCCTGCCCCTACAGACCCCAAGGTCCACATACCCAAAGATGTCGTCAGAGAGTACTACAAGAACGATGACATCCAGCAATGGTTCAAAGCGTACGAAGTAGCCATGACCTCCCACCGGATTCCCCGAAGCGACTGGGGAGCCGGGTTATGGGGGAGGTTTGTCAACGAAGGGCGAGACGCCCTGCTGCAACTCCCGGACCATCTGATGACATCCTACGACCACATGAAGGCCGCCCTCCTCACTCGATACGGACTCACACCCGAGATGTACCGCCAGCGGTTCCGCGACTGCAAACGGATCCCGGGTACAACTTGGGTGGAATACGTGAACTTCTTTAGCCGGGCCTTCGAGGGGTGGATCAAGGGCAGCAACGTGACCACCTACGAACAGCTCTTTGACCTTGTTGTGTGGGAGCACCTTTCTAACAACTGCTTCATCGAACTCAGGCAGCACCTCCTGGACAGTAAACTAACGGAACCTCGGCAACTCGCCGCCGAAGCTGACCGATGGGAAAGCACCCGAGTTGGCCAAAACGGACCCAGCGAAGCGCACAGAACTGCCCAAGGGCCCCATCGCCCCCGTGGAGGAGGAGGCCAGGGCCGGGGTAGGGACACCGGCCCGGTGACTCCCGCCAGCAACACCCCGCCCCCGGCCGGCAGGGGAAACCCCCCGATGCGACCCGGCTTCCGAGCCAACATCACTTGCCACCTATGCCAGCGACCCGGCCACTACGCAAATGATCCCAATTGCCCAAAGAACCCGAACCCTTTACCCCGCCAGGTCGCTGCTGCAGCCCTGGGGGAAGAGCAGCACCCAGAAGACCAAGAAGAGTACGAAAACGACCAGCCTGAGTGGGAACCGGCCGCCATGTCCCTGGTTTGCTTAGGGGAACGAGACCTGATCCCTCGGGCCCCCCTTCCCGCCAACACGCAGAAGTACAGCCAGTGGGTCAACATTAATGGCCGCCGGGCGGAAGCCCTCCGCGACACCGGGGCCAGTGTGACCGCGGTCCGCTGTCATCTGGTGGCCCCGGACCAGATCTTGCCGAACATTCTTTGCCCTGTCCGGTCGGCCGACAACTCAGAAAGTCTATGTCAAATGGCCTACGTCCCCTTCGAATGGGGAGGGGTATCAGGGATGCTGAAAGTAACTGTCCGCGATGATGCCCCCGTGGATTGCCTCCTGGGGAACGATCTCGAAAGTTCTCCCTGGGCAGCAGTCGAACGGAGAGAGCACCTGGGGATGCTGGGCCTCCCCGAATGGGTCTGTGCTACGACCCGGTCCATGACCGCCCGTGCCGTCCCCAGTCCAGAAGAACCCGAGTGGCCGGAGCCTCCTCCCGCGATTGTCCCGGAGGAGGCCACCCCAGAAGCAAGTCTCCCGGCCCAAACCGAAGAAGGACCCGGTCAGCTCCCGGACCTCCCCGACCTGGCCCAGTGGCGTCAAGAGGGGGGCCCCACCCAGGAACAATTCCAACAAGAACAAAGAACCTGTCCCTCCCTCGAGGGACTCCGGCAGCAAGCCCTTGCCCAGAGCGCAGGGGACACCTCGGGGGCCCACTGGATCTACTGGGACAATGACCTGCTCTACAGTGAGCAAAGGATTGCAGAACTGGGGGCCAGTCGGGTGCTGGTGGTGCCCCTCCGCTTCAGAGATTTCCTCTTGAACTTAGCCCACGATATACCCCTTGCCGGACACCTGGGACAGGACAAAACGTACGACCGCCTGGTGACCCACTTTTACTGGCCCCGAATGCGAAAAGATGTCACCAACCACTGCAGGGCCTGCCCCACCTGCCAGGCCAGCGGAAAAAGTGGCCGAAAAACCAAAGCACCCTTGCAGCCTTTTCCCGTCGTCACCAACCCGTTCGAACGGGTGGGAATAGACATTGTGGGGCCCCTGGACCCCGAACCGCCCAAGGACACCGGTTCATCCTGGTCCTGGTGGACCACGCCACCCGCTATCCCGAGGCTATCCCTCTTCGAACCGTGACGGCGCCTGTGGTAGGCCGAGCCCTGATGGGGATCTTCTCCCGGGTGGGCTTTCCCCGGGAGGTCGTCAGCGACAGGGGCACGAACTTCATCTCGAAATACATGAAGTCTCTCTGGCAACAGTGCGGGGTCACCTACAAATTCACGACCCCCTATCACCCACAAGGAAATGGATTGGTCGAGCGGTTTAACCGCACTCTCAAAGGAATGATCATGGGCCTAGAAGAGCCCCTCCGTCGCCAGTGGGACGTGCTACTCCCGTGCCTCCTGTTCGCCTACCGAGAGGTCCCTCAAAAATCCCTAGGCTTCAGCCCATTTGAACTCCTGTACGGGCACCCCGTCCGGGGTCCCCTCAGCCTAGTCAAAGAAGGTTGGGAGGGGCCCCCCCAGAAAACTCCCCCGGATGTGTACAAATACCTCTTGGCCCTTCGCAACCAGACCCGGCGATTCAGGGAGATCGCCAAAGTCAACCTTGAAGCCAGTCAGGAAGACATGAAGAAATGGTATGACCAGCACGCCTCCTCCCTCGAGTTCGAGCCGGGACAGCAGGTCTGGGTGATGTCCCCGGTTGAACCCTGTGCTCTGCAGGACAAATGGTCCGGGCCCTTCAAGGTGATCGAACGCAAGGGGCCCATCACCTACTTAATCGACATGGAAACTTCCCGGAACCCCCTACGGGTCCTCCACGCCAACAGACCCAAGCCCCATTTTGTACGTTCAGAACTCAGTTTCCTGATGGCTACCGATAATGGGACGGAAGAAGACTCCGAGCCCCTTCCGGACCTGCTGGGGACCCTCGAGCAGGATGGCTCCGTGGAAGGGGTCAGACTCTCCGAGGCCTTGGCCCCGGAGCAACGTCAAGACTGTCAAGCTCTCCTGACACGATTCGCATCCTTGTTCTCTCTCACCCCTGGGGTCACCCCCTGGTGCCTTCACGATGTGGACACCGGGGACAGCCCCCCTATTCGCCACAGGGCGTACCGCGTACCAGATCGGGTGCGCGCCTGCATCCAGACTGAGGTGTCCAAGATGCTAACACTGGGAGTGATCGAACCCTCGGACAGCCCCTGGGCCAGCCCCGTCGTCCTGGTCCCCAAGGCTGCCGTCCCGGGCGTTGCCCCTGAGCTCCGGTTCTGTGTGGACTACTGGGGACTGAATGCCGTTACCAGGACCGATGCTCACCCTCTCCCCCGGGCAGATGAGCTAATTGACCGTATGGGGGCCGCCCGCTACCTGAGCATCTTCGATTTAACAGCGGGCTACTGGCAAATCGGCCTCACCCCCAGGGCCCAAGAACGATCCGCCTTCTCTACCCCGGATGGTCACTACCACTTCAGGGTGATGCCATTCGGCATGAAAAACGCTCCGGCAACATTTCAACGACTCGTGAACCAGGTACTGGCGGGCCTCGAAGGATTCAGCGCCGCCTACCTGGACGACATCGCTGTGTACAGTCACCACTGGACCGACCACCTCCGCCACCTGCGGAAAGTTCTACACGCCCTCCAGCAGGCCGGGCTCACCCTCAAGGCCAGCAAATGTCAGGTGGGCCAAGGGTCCGTGACCTACCTAGGACACCAGGTGGGAAGCGGTCTGGTGGCCCCCCTCCAGCTCAAGATCGCTGCCATCCAGGCCTGGCAACCCCCTACGACCCAAACCGAGGTCCGGGCCTTCCTGGGGCTCACCGGGTACTACCGGCGGTTTGTGAAGGACTATGGCAGCATCGTGGGGCCCCTCACGGAGCTCACATCCAAGAAGAGCCCCAAAACGATCAACTGGACTCCGGACTGCCAATCGGCCTTTGAGAAGCTGAAGGCCGCCATGTGCACTGCCCCCGTGCTCCAGGCTCCCGACTACGGCCGGGAATTCATCGTGCAGACGGACGCCTCCGATCATGGCGTGGGGGCCGTCCTCTCCCAACTCAACACCGAGGGAGTCGATCAGCCAGTGGCATTCATCAGCCGACGCCTACTGGCCCGGGAACAGCGCAGGAGCACCATCGAGAGGGAGGCCTTCGCCGTAGTATGGGCCCTCAAGAAGCTCCGGCCCTACCTCTTCGGCACCCCCTTTCGGGTGCAGACAGACCACCGACCCCTGCAATGGCTGATGCAGATGCGGGGGAGAACCCGAAACTGTTGCGCTGGTCCATCTCCCTACAGGGGATGGACTTCACTGTGGAGCATCGTCCAGGCCAGGACCACGCCAACGCAGACGGCCTGTCACGCTTTTTCCGCCTCGGCGAGGAGAGCCCCCAAGAGGATGGCTGACTCTCCCTGCCTTCAGCTGGGGGGGACGCATGTTGGACAGGCCACGTGGCTGGGCCGTCCCCCCTCCGCACAACGGGGCCCGGACCCCGGCTCTCCCTGAATCCCCAGCAAGAGCCACCCCAGCATCCCCCCGAGGCAACCCACAACCCGTCCACAACGGGACGCCAGCTCCTGAACCCTCCCGTACCGGCTGGCCCTGGTCCCCGTCAGCACCATGGCCCCGGCCCAGCCGCCATCTTTGGACACTACAGCACGAGGCCGCATGGCCTCGACCCCAACCCTGGGCCTGGCCCGGCCCCGACATCGCGGCACCAACCTCCACACAGGAGGTAAAGAGACCACTTGGCAGGTTAATGAAAGAAGAAGGCGTCAACGGCTCTCCTCCGCCGGGTGTCGATCACCCCCGGCCTCCCTGGGCGCTGGCTCCAACCCCCTGCTGGGTGTCGGGACCCCCTCATTCCGGACCTCCCGACCTCAAGGCGCGAGGGTCCGAGCATCAAAGGGATCCAGACCTATAACTGGGGAAGCCCCAGACCAGGAGGGCAGTTGTATCCTGGAGTCGAGAGACACCGAGAAGAACTCATCCTTGACGGACTGCTGGCGCTGCCGCAGCCCTGCCCTGTGAACACTTCGTCTTGGCCTGCTGGCGTGGCCGCGGCCCACCCTCGTGAAACCATCATCTTGGCCTGCTGGCGCTGCCGCGGCCCTCTGCAACGTGAACTACCACCTTGGCCTGCTGGCGCTGCCGCGGCCCTCTGCAACGTGGACTACCACCTTGGCCTGCTGGCGCTGCCGCGGCCCTCTGCCCATTGAACCATCGCCTTAGCCTGCTGGCGCTGCCGCGGCCCTCTGTACTTGAACCATCACCTTGGCCTGCTGGCGCTGCCGCGGCCCCTTCGTTGTCGACCTTCATCTTAGCCGGCTGGCGCTGCCGCGGCCCAACCGTGCAGACTCCTAAGCTCGAAGATTGTGAGCTTCTCTCTTACCACCCTCTGTACCGACCCGGTACCAAGACTGTCCCGCTACCCCTCTCCCTACAGAGACTAGAATTGAGAGGACCCTCGAGTCCTGAATCTCCTGTACCGCTGATAACCTTGCCGCAAGAACCCTATATAAAGAGTGTTGATCTCATCCTTGTGTGGTGTCTATCTCTGGGGGAGGGAAGTGACTTGTCTGTACGATCGCCGGAGACGGCCCTCATCGGAGGCCTCTCCCCCAGTATTCGGCCGACCCTCTGGGTCCCCGTCTAACACCGTGGGTGCGTCTCGGGGTGGCTCGGCAGCAGGCGTGGGTCCGGCCGGCATTGAGTGCATTGAGAGTGGCGGCGTCGTAGGTCAGTCGGGTAGTCTTGCCTCGGCGGGGAGGGCCAGGGGTCCTGGCGCTGGGCGCGGACGGGGCAGACGGGCTTACCTTTGGCGCACCTTCGGCGCTCAATCGGTGCTCCCGCTGCGCGCGTCCGCTGCGCGGTCGCTCTGAGGGCGTCATAAGTAAGGAGCCGGGAGGGAGGAGCAGCTGGGTGGCGGGAGCGGGGCGGCGAATGGAATCACAGGGGGGCGGGGCCGCAGGGAGGCAGCGGCGGGAAATTCCAAGAAGCAGCGGGCAGCGTGAAATTCCCAGGAGCAGCGGGAAATTCCCAGGAGCAGCGGGCAGCGAGCGAAGGAATCTGCAGGCAGGAGGCGGCAAAGGCAGGCAGGAGCGGCATCAGTGAGTGGGGCGACCAAGCCCTGTGGAGGGATGAGCGGTCAGATCCTTAAGGGACGCTGGTGGTATTAGTAACATGAAGATGTTGTAGGAAGTTTTATCTCCATTTAGCGGGTTTCTTAGTGTAGAAGATGAAGTTTGTTTTATGGCCTCCTTGTGTTCGCCTGTAGAAGTTTTCTGTTATTAGTATCTCTGGGTGCTCTTTGAGGATTTTGTGTTTGAAGTTTTTAGCTGCATGTTTGGAGAAATTCAGTAGAAATGTATTGCAGTATGAGATGGGGCTGTATCTTTCCATGGATGTGCTTCAGCTGGACATTGACCCAGCAGAGGGCTCCCGAACTTGATATAGTACACGGAAGTTGTTACTGAAGATAGCCAAAGTTAGGTTTTAAGAGAAGCATTCAAAGGTGTGCATAGGTGTAAGGCAGCAACAGCCAAGATGGCTGCCTGTTCCAGCAGTGGCATGATGAAGGGTTGCCGCCAAGAAGATCTGGTGGGATACCTGTGAGAAAACGGGGGCCTTGAATGCAGAAAAGCTCAGTTGGGCCTATTGGTCTTTCCGGTTTCTTGGTGGTCACGGTATCTGTGAGCTGGGGTTGTGAAAGCGCTTATAGACCAATTCGGAAGGAGAGTCCTTTGTATTGGAGGGCATATATACCACAGCGTAGGTAGGATGTCAAAGTCAGCATGGATTAGTAAACACTGAAAGCAGGGTCCTTACTAACACATGGGGGGTAAGATAGGTAGCATAAGATTGCAGCATCAGTTTAAAATAACAGTATTTGCATAAAATAACAGTATTGACTTAAAGATGGGCACAACATCACCATATAAGCATAAAATAACAGAGTAGGCTAACAGTATAGACATAAAGACACGATATACGTGCAAGATGGCAATATGGGCGTACAATGCTAACTACTGACATAGATACATTAACGCTTCCATGTGGGCGTAGTAGGCGATCATGTTATCGTAGGCAGTATTTTTTTGTCGTGTGAGGGGTTTGACAAGGCAAGGAAACTCCCAGATCAGGAACTAAAGAGATATAATCCAGGAAGTCCCCGGATCAGATGTAGGAGATATCGACATGAGCAAAGAATCCCCAGTTCAGAAGTACAGCAGAGACATAGTGCAGGGTATCCCGAGCTCAAAGGCAAGGGGGAATTATCAAGTGCAAAGAAGCCACAGATCAGAGGCACCAGTGACACAGTGTAGGGAGACCCTGGTTCTGAGTCAAGAGAGATCGTCATGTGCTGGGCGCTGAGCTGGACAGAGGGAGTGTCCAGGTATTGAAAGTGGATGGAAAGGGATTAGTTCACAAATAAGTGACACAAGAATTCTTTTATGAAGGGAGTTGTCTTTAAGTATTTGGCCATTAGGTGGGGCTCTAAGCTTGTGGATGGGGCACATATGAACTGGATTACTCTGAACAAGGATTTAGAAGCGACATTATCAGAATTGTGATACATAAATAATATATTTTGTAATATTTGATATTTCTGTCAAAATCTTGTTATTCTAATAGAATGCAAATTATGAGAGAGACCGTGTGCATGTATAAACACCAGAGGCTGTATTATGAAAGTCCCCCGGGGTCCCACTTTGCACGCCCTGTGGGCCCGCTTTGCACCCACCTCCAAAGGGTTCTCTAATCCATAGGTTTCAGATTGTTATGTGTGACGTTTTCACAATTTCAGTGTAATTATGAGTGACACTATCTCCGTCACCACTGACCAGAGTCGACAACCGACCTTCACCGGCGCGGCCCAAACATAGCTGCCAAGTTTTCAGTATGCGCGAATAACATTTCTATGTTTTCAAGTCACCTACGAATGATATCCAAATCTCGTTAGTGACACCTTCAGGGACACTTGATAAGAAGCAGTGGATTAAGAAAATGTATGGTACAAAACGAAAATCTCATTTTAGTAATGCAGTGTCCTGGATTAAATACACAGCTCACACCTGACCTGGGGTACTATGTGATTTTTGAAGTTGCCCTGTGCCCTTTTCTACCGTACCATACCTTCCTGTAATATTTATTAAAATGCAGCTGGTAATCTATACCAAATTACAGCTGTTTTATCTCAGTGTCGGCCTGCATATAGCCATATACCCTTTGATTCAAGTAAGAAATTCATTTTGTTGTAAAGAAATGTTACACTTGTTTGTTATTTTAGTGTTGCAATTTGATTCGAATTACCCAAATTAATCACCTCAGTTTTCCGATCTCTGAAGTACTTACTTAGCTGTCACCAGCCATTGCCCTGTACATTTATCACCGTTCCCTACCAAATTGTTGCTGGTGTCTAGCCGCAATCTCACACTGGCCTGGGCTGTCTTCCAGGTACAGTGCAACCAAGCTTCTTCTTTCTGGGATAGGGGATGGCAGGAGCTCCGACTGGAGTTGTTGACATTCTGGGCTTATCACGGTCGCACTTAAAGACTTGAGCCGTCTGCCGACCGAAAAAGGTCCGGGATCATGACAAGGACAAACACTGTGCATTCGCTCCCAAATCCACGGTAATTGGGGCAGCGAAGGTGACGTATTTGACATCGGTGGCCAGCTTTGCGTGGGGGCTTAGGAGGGCATTGGCCCAGCAGGGTGCAAACCAATACCCTGCACCAAGACCCTCCCCAAACTAATGTAAGGGCTTGGACAGTATAATGGTGGTGTCGTGTCGTCATGCCTGACCACAGACAGGGACAGGTCAGGCAGGGAGGAAGCGGAAGGAGGAAGACAGGAAAAGGAGGAGCAAGTAGGTTGTAAGCTGTGGAAAAGTAAATTTTGCCATGTTCTGTGTCCCTACGTGTCCCCCATCTTATGTTATGTGTGCATGATTAATATGCATATGTATCCCCCATGTTTGATTAAAGACGCAATTACAGTTGTGTCCATCCCTAGTATGCCAGTTCCCAGTTCTCGTGAATACTACGAATATCAGGCCTATGTAAAGTTACGTTGCCACGTTTCTCAGTGTGCACGTTATTTCATTGAAAAGTCCCCGTTTCTAGGCCTCAAAAGGGCCCGGACACCAGATTCAGCTCCTGTCTCCTGAGCCCTCGCTGAGGAGCGATACAGCCCCCACCTGTATCCTCGACCCTTCACTTACTTCCTGCCTCGCAGTGCCCGGCTCGGCCTGGCTCTGCCTACAAGTCTGCCAAGAGTATGTTATGATTCTAGTTATCAGTCCAGCCCTCCTTCTCTGCATTCCTAAGCTACTGAATCGCATCAATAGTTTCCGTCATTGTCTAGCCTTTACGTCTCCATGTAGGAGAAATACTGTATTAATGGTCATTTAATATTCCTCAACACGCACTACATGTAGAATAATGCATGCTCCAGTCTTAGAGTCTGTTAGCCTCTCCCCTCCTGACTCTTAGTTTATATCAACATGTCCTCTAAACATTAGATACTAGATAGGGTTTAGGTACATGTCGCCCTGACTCTCCAGACTTCCGTCTCTACTCCTAGCACAGAGTTCATAGCCCCCAGCTTCTCCTAGTAACACGTCATTGTCAGTTTGCGCGCACCATTAGGTCAGAGGTCCCGGCTCCTTAGGTAGCCCCCTCCATGTTTCCGCCCCATTTATGACATATTCTGTTACGTTTACATCACATGTCTATGTATACGCCTCTTGTTACACCCACTTTCACCCTTATCTTTCGCGACTGCTATTGACCACACCCACTGCTCCGCCTACTGTATTCACTGTAATGCAATTGTTTTAGTATATATACTTGTGTACTGTTATTAAATGTTACGCCAGTCCAATCCTGTCCCAGGCAGCGCTGCCATCCTGTTCCCGTGCAGGTTGTCCTGTTCCTGTCCTTTATGCTGTATTAACCCCTTCAGTGCTAATGACAAGGGTAACTCGTCATGTAGGGCCCATTGATTTCAATGGAAAGTCAATGGACCTACATGCACACCCCTTAGCAGCCAAGTGGTTAAACCTGCAAACTCCTACTACCTCGAATCTTGACTCTTATTTATTGAGCTATCTGTTATTGCTATGTCCAGTCAAACCTAGATCCGGTATTATTTATTTATATACCACATAATGGCGCCCGAACAGGGACTTGCCCTTTCCCCACGCGCCGGTGAAGCCACGCCGGCCCCCTGACCCTCTGCAGCCGTGACGGAACTATACCGTGCACGTGCAGATATTTCTGCTTCAAGTATCCCTCAGGCCCACGGAGAAGACGGAGGTGGCGGTCCAGCATCCAGACGAGGCGGTGGAGGAACGCGGCGAGTCCCGACCAGAGCCCAAGCCGAGAGTCCAAGGTCCGAGGTATCCGGAGGCCCACCCGTAACTGAAGTCCGAAGTTCGTCCGTCCGGCGTCGAAGCAGTCCAGTCCAGTCCGAGGCCTTCCGTTCTTGCTGCCCGGTGAGTACCGTTGCTGGGGTAGTATCTAGACAGGGTCAATCTAACTGACTCTGGTCCGTGGGTTTTGGTGGTACACAGACCCAAAACGAAGTGTCCACTTCGGTGGATGCGGGTCCTGACGTGTCTCTTTATGAGACCGGTAAGTTTCGTACTGTTTTAGCAGTGCATCTAGTTTCTGTTCTAGTCAGTTCTGTTCTCGAGAAATTCATGTATTCTGTTTTCCGTATTCCAGGTAGTATTCTGTTCGAACTGTTATTTTAATTGTTCTTCATGTATTTTAATGTCGTGGTATGAAAGTGGTGTAATTATCGTGTTCATTGTGTATTGTATTGTGTCTAGATTACAGTTCAGTCATGCCCTTATTTTCTAAACTACGTCAGTTAAAAACCAGAAAAGGTCTGTTAGAAGCAGCAGTTCCTGTCCCGCCTAGGGACAGTCCAGGTCATTTTATGTATCAGAAGCATGGCATAAGTGCCATATTATATCTAGATTTATGGGTAGAGTATACCAAACAGTTAGAAGAAAAGTATAGATGGCCCGTATCAGGTACGTGGGATGCCGAGTGCATCATGCGAGTAGAAGAAGCATTATGGAAAAAGAAAGCCAGACAGTCACAGAAAGATGCCATCGAGTTATGGCGCAAAGAATCTCATAAAAGAACCGAAAAAGAAATCAGAAAGTCAGAATTAAGTAGAGAATCCTTAGAAAGAGCGCAAGAAAGGGAATTAATCGAGATAGGTGAACGAGTTAAAACCGAACAGTCAGACAGACAGAGGCATGCCCTTATTAAGGGTATGTATCCTCTTCTTGCCGAGGGCTTGCCAAAAGCAACCCCGGAGGCATCCAGTAATTTTCCGCCACCCTTAGTTCCGATCAAGCTACGTCACAAACCGACCGCAGCTGATATTTTCATTTCGTCCTACTTGGACGACACAGTCCCAGAATATGCAAATCCTGTTCCGCCAGCTCCTGTAAATAATGCAATTCCTGCTCCTCCAGACACCGGAGTACCTGCCACGGTACCCCCGGTCCAGCCTACATTACAATTTCCCGCCGCGCCAGCACGAAGAGTATCAGTCGACGATTCTAGTTTAGGGGCGCAGGGGGAGGTCCTCCTGGTACCCCGCCGCCACACCAACGTGTAACGTTAGTCGAGTTACATGAACGTGCGTTACAGCGTACGCCCAAATATAAGTCCGTTGCAGAAATCCGACGAGCCCTTACTGAATGCCGCTATGATCCAGTTGCAGGTGATGATAGTACAGTTATATATTCCATCCGTGTAAGACGGGTGACCGGGTATTTGGACACCCTACCGAATATAAAAGAAGATCTAGACAGAATTTATCGTTTCATCCGTACAGGGGATGATCCAGAAAGTATTGGCGAAGCCATGTCTCAAAGGAAAGCTGAGATCCAGCTCATGTTATTAAAGTTTCTGATTAATTGTTTAATAAGAGAACAAGATTCTCCGACTAAAGATCCGGCCGAAATGAGAATCCTGACAAGGTGGAGTGATAATATAGCCGAGGGTAAGCACAGAACCATCAGTAGTATAGAGAGTATGTACAAGAAAATTCGTAAAGAAATAATAAGGTTACACGAGAAACGCAAAGAAGCACTAGTAAACGAGAAAGAAAATGACTCTTCTACAGAAGAGGTAGAGGACGAGAATCCCGCCAGAATAGCGTATGTAGGTAGAACTAGACTTTCCGACCGACATTCACGTCTAGACTACAAGAAAACTGTTCCTCATCCAGCACCAGAGCAAGGTTCTCTAGAACAAGTATTTCAAGCTACCAATCATATTCTGAAATCACGAATCGGTTACAGTGAGTTAAGTACTATGCATGAACAAGAACTAGCCCGATCAGCAGTCCGATGGATTACTGATTCTACCACTTTTCCAGACGAAATAGTGGCACAAATGTTTCTGAAACTGCCCCCAGCCGAGCAACGACTGGTGGGTATGTATATGATCCAGCACCTCATTACTCTGTATGAGGGTCAACATTCTGATCCAGGTCCGTTACACAATGTCCTGAACGAGTTACTCCAGTATAGATGGAAAGGTCTAGGTACCGATTTAATTAGTGTCATTCTAGAACAGCGCCATAAATATAGTATGTTCCTGAACCCGCATTTTGTCCATGTCTCACCCCCAGAAAGTAAACCCTTTTACATAGACAGACAGAATCCGTTACGAGAAGTACACCCAGTTAGGACAGCGGATGGTGAAATGCAAAGAGTATTTGTTTACACCCCGATTACAAAGATGGAACTCTTAGAAATGAAGAAATTCATTCCCTGCCATGACAAAGATCCAGCAGGGTTCCACCGAGAATTAAAAGACATGCTCCGTATGGGAGAATACACGTATCCAGATATTATTAAAATGCTAAAGGTCCTGTTGCCCGCAGGGGTATATGAAAAACTCAAGGAAAAGGAATGGGAGGTGGGAGAGAAAAAGATCGATTGGGCAGTTCTAGAAGCTGAAGATAAGATACGAGTACCAGGTACCGGTCTTGGAGAGAAATGTAAAGAATTACCAGAACTGTTAATACAAGTTTTGCCAAGATTATTAGCCACTAAAAAGGAAGACTGGGATGCAATCTCAGCCTGTAAACAGAAACAAGACGAAGACACTAGTGATTTTTATTCTAGATTTGAAAAATGTTTTATTATAAACAGTGGCTTGAAGACAAGTAGCGAGTCATACCCTCATCTTTTTGTTACTAAATTAGTCGAGAATTCAAGTCCACAAGTTAAGAATCGAGTTTTGAAAGTCGAAAGTACCTGGCAAGCTAATACCCCGTCCCAAATGTTACAGATGCTTCAGTATCACCAGAATAGAATCAGAGAAGAGCAAGATCACGAAAGGAAACGTATGAAAGACACGAAAATGAAAGTATTAGTTGCACAATCTGTTCCTCAAGACAGTCAGAAGAGGGGTACGAATCAAGCCAGTCATCCTGCCGTTCCCGTTAAAGGGACCTGCAATTATTGTAAACAGCCAGGTCACTATATAAACGAGTGTGCAGTTCTGAAACACAACATAGCTACCGGTAAGACTAAAGAAAGACCACGTCCGCCTAGACAAGAACAAGTTTCACAGACTTCTCAGCCACAGAACGCACAACAGACAGTTCCAGCACCGCAGCCTATTGCTGCAACACAGCATGTTACACAGCAGATGTACCAGTATGCTCAGTCCGAGTATCCAGAGTATCAGCCATATTCATGAAACAGCCTAGAGAGGGAGGTAGGCTTGCCTCTCATCGAGATTCCTGTAGATCAAGAAGGTCCCTATGTTCATAGTCAAGTACTAGGGAAAGACAGAAAGTTTCTGATTGATACAGGGGCAAGTAGGACCACCATTAGTCACGACGAAGTTCCAGGGGCTCCGCTCTCAGGCTCTAGAAATGTTTCCCTTGGATTTTCAGGAAAGCCTATTGTAAACGAGATATCTAAGCCAGTTACTCTAGAAGTAGGTCCATTGTCCCGCACTACTGATCTGTTACTTACAAAGTCATGTCCAGAAAATTTGTTAGGTATTAAGACACTGAAAGAATTAGGTGCAGTTATTTGCTGCTCCCCAGAGGGAATACGACTGTTTTTACGTGACTTCAAGGGTCACTATGTATTACGAGATTTTGATCCGAGATTGTCCAATGTTCCGCAGCATCTAGGGGCGCAAGGTCCAACTGATGTTGGCTTCATGCAAATCACACCCCATCGTGTGACTCTCAAACCAGGTGTAGTGTTACCACGAATCAGACAGTACAGATTGCCACCTGAGGCTGTAACAGCCTTATCCAAAATTGTTGACGAGCTCATCGCTCAAGGAGTAGTTGTAGAAACTGACTCCAATGTATGTAATTCTCCGATCATTCCAGTCATGAAACGTACTGATCCAAATGCACCCCCAGTATATCGATTAGTGATTGACCTTCGAGAACTCAATAAATGTGTTATTCCCCAGTACCCAGTTGTCCCAGATATCTCTTCCCTACTGACAGCCATTGATTCCGAAGCCTCATTTTTTACAGTCATAGACCTCAAGAACGCGTTTTTCAGTGTCCCCATTCATCCAGACAGCCAGTTTCTTTTCGGATTTTGTTTAAATGGAAGGAGCTACCAATTTACACGAGCTCCTCAAGGTTTCACAGAAAGTCCTAGTATTTACAGTCAAGCACTTAAGAGACAACTAGACAATATTCACATGCCAACTGACACTGCCCTGCTCCAGTATGTCGATGATCTACTGATCACAGCCCGTTCTGAACGTGCTTGCGAGCGAGCATCCCTTACAGTCCTGTATTTCTTAGCAGAGATGGGGCACAAGGTGTCCCCTTCGAAGCTTCAATTCTGTGTCCAGCAAGTGATCTATTTAGGCCACTTACTGTCCAAGAGGGGTAGGCAGTTGACACCTGACCGCATCCAGTTAATAGCGAGTCTTCCTCAGCCCAAGACCCAGAAGGAGGTACGTGCTTTTATCGGCCTTACTTCTTATTGCAGACAATGGATTCCTCAGTATGCATTCCTAGCCAAACCACTGATACAGTTAACGACACAGGAGGCAGCCGTATCGACTGTCCTCCCTTGGACATCTGAACATACACTTAGTTTTAATGAGTTAAAGAAAGCCTTATGCCAAGCTCCTGTTCTAGCCACACCGAACTACAGTAAGCCTTTTACACTTTTCGTCACTGAACGTGAAGGTACAGCATTATCTGTTCTCACACAAGATCAAGCAGGACAATACAAGCCCTGTGCTTATTTTTCGAGCACACTAGATCCTGTAGCCCAGGCTCTGCCTGCGTGCCTCAAGTCAGTTGCAGCCACAGCACTAGCTATCAGACAAAGTGATTCCATAGTATTAGGACATTCCTTGACAGTACAAGTTCCACACTCCGTGGAAGTTCTTTTAAACCGAACACAGACTCAGCACTTGACAATTGCACGTTTAACAGGTTATGAATTGACACTGTTCCAGCCACACATAGAAATCAGACGCTGCAACGTTCTAAATCCTGCTACACTGTTACCGTCAGTTATTTCGAATCCTGCCACACACGACTGTGTGGAAGTAGTTAACACTATGACTAAGCCAAGACAAGATCTGACAGATATTCCATTACCAGATCCCGACCTGACACTTTATGTGGATGGTTCATGTATGAGAACAAGTACAGGAGAACTAGTAGCCGCGTATGCAGTGACTACTGACACTGAAGTTATAGAAACACACCGTATTGACACCCTGTCCGCTCAAGCAGCAGAGCTAGTTGCTCTGACCCAAGCCTGCATATATGCTAAGAACCTGAAAGTTAATGTTTACACAGATTCACGTTACGCATTTGGAGTTGTACACGACTTTGGAGTGCTCTGGCAGGAGAGAGGTTTCATGACTTCTCATGGAACCAAGATTCAGCATGGTCTCCTTATTCAAGCTCTGTTAGATGCCATACATTTACCGACATCTATTGCTATCATGAAATGCAAGGCACACACGAAAGTTACTGACACTATTTCTCAAGGTAATGATCTAGCAGATCGCACAGCCAAGCTTACAGCACAGACTCCAGATATTTCAGTTAATCCGACACAGACACATACTCCAGATCTGACTACCTGTATGACAGTTAAGGACCCCACTCAGGATGTCATAGATATCCAGTTACATGCTACTCCCGATGAAATCAAGAAATGGTCCGAACAAGGAGGGGTCCAGACAGATCAGGGATGGGTAACGAAGGGAAAAGCCACATGGTTTCTCCCCGACTCTATGGTTCAAGTCATTATCAATACCGCACATAGTCCAGCACATTTAGGAGAAAAAGCTATGTTAGATAGTATCCAGAACATTTGGTTCAACAAGCATTTACGAGCTGCAGCCAAGCAGAAAGTCCGTACCTGTATGATATGTTGCCAGTTTAATCCAGGTAAAAGTGTCCCGGTGGAACAAGGTGGATTCCAGCCCCCTGACCACCCTTTTGAAGTCCTCCAAATGGATTATATTCAGATGGAGCGATGTCGAGGTTTCAAGTATGTCCTTGTAGTTGTATGCGCTTTGTCCAGATGGACAGAAGCATATCCAGTTCCAGATTACACAGCCACGACCACTGCCAAGCAGTTGGTTCGTGAATTCTTCCCCCGCTACGGACTTCCTAGGGTCGTATATTCTGACAACGGCCAGCCATTCTCATCTGAGCTCATGAAACATATTTCCCTTTTGTTAGGGTACCAGTGGAAGTTCCATTGTGTACGCCATCCTGAAGCAGCCGGTCTCGTAGAGAGACATAATCAGACCCTGAAAATCCGCATCGCCAAAATATGTAAAGAGAAAGGTGTGGACTGGTTAGTAGCTCTGCCAGTCGCTTTGTTTTATATGCGCATGGTCGCACATTCCAGATCAGGTCTGTCCCCGTACGAGGTCGTATTCGGCCGCCCCCCTAATATGTGGGGTACACCTAGACCCCGAAGTATTACCGATGTTTCAAGTAATATGCTGACAGATTACCTAGCTTCCTTGATGTCTGCCCTACACTCTTGTCGTTCACAGGTTTCCGCCGCATTTCCAGACAATACCGAGGTGGCACCGCATGAAATCGTTCCTGGATGTTTGGTCCTTGTGAGGAACTTTGATCGTTCAAGTCCGCTGGAGCCCCGCTGGAAGGAGCCCAAGCAGGTCCTCCTGGCCACCCGTACTGCCGTCAAGCTGGAAGGCAGGAAGGGCTGGGTCCACCTGTCTCATGTGAAAAAATTTTATGGACTAAAGACTGTTTCAAAGAACATTTCCGAGGATTTTAAGGATTGCCAAAGTACTATTCTTAAGGACTGTCCCGCAAAAGACAATGATACAGATTCCTCCCTGTTAGAGAAAACTCCGCAGCAGGAGTATAAGCTAAAATTAAGGTCTAGTAAAATAAGTCAGCCAGTTTGATTGTCTAAGTCCTCCCCTAGGTGAAACGGTTAGACCGGTTTCTGACATGTATATAATAGACCCCCACAGAGAGAGAGTTAGTGAGAACTCTAAAAGTTGCACTATTATTTTATGTTTTCTGCTATATCTCAGCCTTATGATTACCTGCATAAGTTATGCATTTTATTTATATTTTCCAGTTTCTCATGTAAATAAGTCTTCTAATACTACAGTAGAGCACACGTTTAGTGATCTGCCTCCTCATGAACTATCTTATCGTCTTGCTATGCGTAATAATTCCTTTATCCGCATGTTACATTATTCACACCAGACCAGCAATGCCACTAATTGTTGGGTGTGTGGTCGACTCCCCCCTTTCCAGACACCGAAGGGAGTTCTGCCACTCTTTCCTTATCCATTTTCACATAATGGTTCGTGTGGAGCATGGTCCACGTTAACGTCATCCTCAACAGATATGTCTTTTCTTAACAGTACATGTTTCCCAGACAAGCAAGGTCTTCCCCACAGAACAGGGCTAGATCTAGAAAATGAAGTTTATAATTTGGGTAATTATTCTTCGAATTTCATGGTCCTGAATGTTCAGTCTGATACTACTTCAGACTTACCCTCTATGTCAGTATTACCAGTCAAAGGTGAATTATGTGTCCGAAAGAATGGTTCCGTACATGTAGGACATAGTGATTGTACTACTATTGTCAAGTATAGTGACAGTAGGAAATCTATTTTCAAAGCTTCACGTCATTCTTATTTTGTTTGTGGTCAGACCGCATATGTTCGTCTGCCCCTCGATTGGGAGGGAACCTGTTACATTGCCTTCCTACTGCCACCAGTTTTCCTAGCCCCACCTGACTATCATAGGAATTCCCACCTAGTACATACTAGACACAAAAGAGACCTCCCGATTGTCGATTATACTGAAACTGCTCTAGAACAATACATAGATATCAATAAAGGTGTCTTCCCCTATTTAGGTACTGTCGTGAATAGTAAACTGATACGTAGATTAACGAGAACCCTTGAAGCAGTAGTGATTGAGACTACTTCTGCTCTAGGTAACTTAACCGAAGAGCAATCCTTTATGAGAATTGTCGTGCTCCAGAATCGTCTCGTCCTTGACGTCATACTGGCCGATAGGGGCGGGGCATGTAGAGTCATCGGATCTAGTTGCTGCATTTTCATTCCTAATAACGCACCGTCTGTTTATTCAGCTATTACCAGACTCCATAATATTGCCCATATGTTACACCAAGATCCAGGCACCTGGACATGGTCCGGTTGGTTCTGGAATATAATTTCCGCCTGGGGATGGAAAGTATTGTCATTTCTGGGTATTGCAGTAGCGATCATATTCAGTTGCTGCCTCTGTTTACAATGTGGCCCTGCGATTTGTGGCATTTGTGCTACCTCTTGTATTCCTAGTCCCAAGTCCCGTTCTAAATCCCGTTCCAAGAAAATTCGAGACGAGCAAATGATACTGTATGAAATGATAGATGGTATCATGAATATTGATGTTTCCTGATGGAAACGTAGTGACAAGGAGGGAATGTGGAAAAGTAAATTTTGCCATGTTCTGTGTCCCTACGTGTCCCCCATCTTATGTTATGTGTGCATGATTAATATGCATATGTATCCCCCATGTTTGATTAAAGACGCAATTACAGTTGTGTCCATCCCTAGTATGCCAGTTCCCAGTTCTCGTGAATACTACGAATATCAGGCCTATGTAAAGTTACGTTGCCACGTTTCTCAGTGTGCACGTTATTTCATTGAAAAGTCCCCGTTTCTAGGCCTCAAAAGGGCCCGGACACCAGATTCAGCTCCTGTCTCCTGAGCCCTCGCTGAGGAGCGATACAGCCCCCACCTGTATCCTCGACCCTTCACTTACTTCCTGCCTCGCAGTGCCCGGCTCGGCCTGGCTCTGCCTACAAGTCTGCCAAGAGTATGTTATGATTCTAGTTATCAGTCCAGCCCTCCTTCTCTGCATTCCTAAGCTACTGAATCGCATCAATAGTTTCCGTCATTGTCTAGCCTTTATGTCTCCATGTAGGAGAAATACTGTATTAATGGTCATTTAATATTCCTCAACACGCACTACATGTAGAATAATGCATGCTCCAGTCTTAGAGTCTGTTAGCCTCTCCCCTCCTGACTCTTAGTTTATATCAACATGTCCTCTAAACATTAGATACTAGATAGGGTTTAGGTACATGTCGCCCTGACTCTCCAGACTTCCGTCTCTACTCCTAGCACAGAGTTCATAGCCCCCAGCTTCTCCTAGTAACACGTCATTGTCAGTTTGCGCGCACCATTAGGTCAGAGGTCCCGGCTCCTTAGGTAGCCCCCTCCATGTTTCCGCCCCATTTATGACATATTCTGTTACGTTTACATCACATGTCTATGTATACGCCTCTTGTTACACCCACTTTCACCCTTATCTTTCGCGACTGCTATTGACCACACCCACTGCTCCGCCTACTGTATTCACTGTAATGCAATTGTTTTAGTATATATACTTGTGTACTGTTATTAAATGTTACGCCAGTCCAATCCTGTCCCAGGCAGCGCTGCCATCCTGTTCCCGTGCAGGTTGTCCTGTTCCTGTCCTTTATGCTGTATTAAACCTGCAAACTCCTACTACCTCGAATCTTGACTCTTATTTATTGAGCTATCTGTTATTGCTATGTCCAGTCAAACCTAGATCCGGTATTATTTATTTATATACCACAAAGCCAGTAGCTTCCTGGCAGGGAATAAAGAAGGTTACCCTAGCTGAGCTCTGTGTCCTGTGTCTGATTTGGGCGGGCTAAAGCGCGACAATGGCGACGAGGATGGGATGAGTACCCCACACACAACGTTGCGCAGCCCAGCTGAGAAACGGCCCCAACGACAAGCCAGCAGCTCCAGAAGCGCCGCTCCACAAGAAAGAGCGCGAAACGGACCGACGCCCGCATCACTACCCTGGCTCACAGACGCCGTGCTGCCGCTCGAAGGAGCGGAGTGAAGAAGAGCACACAAGAAAAGTGCTCGCGTGACAGCGCCTGGTCGCAGAAGACGCGAAGAGCCCTGCCGAGCGGCGTTGCCGCAGGATCGCGTGACGGAAGACGCGAAGAGCCTGCAGAGCGGCATCGAGGTGAGCGCGAGTGCCCCAACCCCTCCGAAGCCCGAGAACCACGAGGGTGAGTCCCGCAGTGTATGCGACCGCCGGACGAGTAAAGCGTGGCCTGAACGCATGGCAGAGACTGTCAGGGCCATAGAACACGGCGGCCATCTTTAAGTCAGGGCCAGCCCCTACGAAACCCACGCTTCACCTACGGCGGCCATCTTAACGTCAGGCAATGACCGCAAACAAGCAGAAAAAGCGGGAACAGTACCATTAACCTCACCCATAAGCAAGAGAGAGACAGATACAAGTAAAAGACTGCCAACAGCAAGCAAAAGAAAGACAAGCAAGTGAACGATTACAAATTACTACCAAAGAATACAAAGACAGCATGTCTGATACCGACGCTCAAAGCACTTCTACAAATGGAGGCGCACCCATGCAACCCAACACAACGATAATGCCTCAAGCAGCGTCCGTAGGAGCACCCTTCATGCGACAACCACAGCCGCTGGTGCTGACGCCTGGCAACACCATGGGGCCTGCCTGGAAGACCTGGAGCGAGGACTTCGAAGATTATATGGAAGGGTCCCTGGTACAAGACTCAAAACGCAAGCTGGTTGCACTGCGAAATCTAGCAGGCCAGGAAATAGCACAAATAATCAAAGAAATGCCCGACGCTGCCACCGCCACTTATGACGAAGTGAAAGCTGCCCTTGATCGGCGATTTCTGCATAAACGCAACGTAGATTATGAACGCTACGTGTTCAACCTAGCTTCTCAAGAGAAAGGAGAGTGCATGGGTGACTTCATTACACGCATCAAGAGAATGACGCGTCACTGCGATTTCGAAAATTTCAAAACGGAAGACGCATTGCGGCTCCGCATCATCGACGGCTGCCGCTCAGAATCGCTACGCAGACGCCTCCTAAAGAAACCATACACCCTAGAACAAATTGAAGAGCTCACAAGGATCAACGACCAAGCAGAAGACCACGCCAAGAGAATAGAAACACACAAGCCCGACCACAAAGAACACAAAGAACATGCTCTTCGGGTGCAGACACGCAAAAGCATACGCCCAGGGATGAGCACGCATAGGACAAGCAAGCACCACCACAGCTCCCGGAAAATGTCACCCAGACGTGAATCACGACGCGCAAAGCACACCAAGCCTGCACCTGCCTGCTACCGATGTGGTCAAGACTATCCTCACTCGGGACAGTGTCCAGCCATCGGCCAGAGATGTCACCGGTGCGGGAAGGACAATCACTTTGAGATTGCATGCCAAGCCAGACAATCTACCCGAAGGTCTCCCACTCCACGATCTGACACCCGGCATCATGCACGAGCCGTGACGAGAAGAGAGAGCCACTCATCCGACTCATCAGGCTCCAGTATCCACTCGACACGCTCTCGACAACGGCGAAGCCGATCCACGAGCATGCCTCGCCCTCGTCATTACTCCACGAGATCACGCCAGGCTCACCGTTCCTCGTCCAACAGCTCGTCGTCACTCACCACAGTGTCACAAGACAGTGATGAGTACGTCTGTAGGGTGTTTGACTCAGCAACAATGTTACAGGACAGTGATGAATACATTTGCATGGTGGCTGACCCAGACCGACTAAAACGATATCCAAAACTAGACATTATGATAGGGGACCACCCAGCAAAGTTCGTCCTAGACTCGGGTGCCTCGTTGAACTATATCTGTGCGTTAGAGTACCAAAAGATGAAGACCCGGCCCAAACTGGAGCCAGCGGCAGTTCACATCTTCACGTGGATGTGCCGGAAACCACTGCCATGCCTCGGTCGATTTCATACCACACTGACTTTCAAAAATAGGAAAATTCCAGCGTATGTACATGTCGTGGAAGGACCCGACTTTGCCGACTGCCTGCTCAGTCTGCCAACAGCGGAACGACTGAAATTGGTAGAGCTGTTGTACATGACTGAAGATGCCCCCGACATCGTGGCAAAGTTTCCAAAACTCTTCAAAGGCTTGGGCAAGCTGAATCACTTCAAAGTGAAGCTTCATATCAACGAAAACATTACACCTGTTGCCCAGCACCACAGGAAAGTACCGTTTCACCTACAACAAGCTGTTGATGATGAGCTACAAGACCTTTTGCAAACGGACATCATAGAACGCACGTCCGGACCCACCCCATGGGTATCCCCGGTCGTGGTAGTCCCGAAGAAGGGGCAAGATAACAAAGTCAGGCTATGCGTGGACATGAGAGCGCCTAACACCGCCATTGAGCGTGAACGCCACCCAGGGCCACACATTAGTGATATGAAACTCCATGAACAATCACGATATATTACAACATTCACCACGCATCAAGGCCTGTTCCGCTACAAGCGTTTAAATTTTGGCATTTCATCAGCCGCCGAAATCTTCCAGGAAACAATCCGCAAGATCATCCAAGGAATCCCGAACTCGTTCAACTACAGCGACGACCTGCTGGTCTTCGGCAAGGATCAGGTTGAGCACGACACTGCTTTGGACAGAGTGTGCCATGCACTACTGAAGGCAAATCTGACGCTGAATGCCGATAAGTGCGAGTTCCACAAAAACACCTTCAAATTCTATGGACACACTTTCTCAAGTGAAGGAATGACGCCAGACCCCGACAAGGTAGCCGCGCTTGCTGACACTCCGACACCAAGAGACGTGAGTGATCTCCGCTCCTTCCTGGGAATGGCGAGCTACTGCGCGCGGTACATTCGGGACTACGCCACCATCAGTTACCCGCTCCGAGAACTAACACGTCAAGGACAACCTTTTGAGTGGTCACGAGCATGTGCCAAAGCCTTCACGGAAATCAAACAAGCTGTTGGCTCTGCCATCAACCTAGCATACTTTGACACGAATAAGAGGACAGAGATCACCGTCGACGCCAGTCCGGTGGGCCTGGGTGCCATTCTAGCCCAATATCGTGAACATTCTGACCAGCGACACATCATTGCATACGCTAGTCGCAGCCTCACGGATACGGAAAAAGCGTACTCCCAGCCGGAGAAGGAAAGCCTAGCCGTAGTATGGGCATGTGAACACTTTCACTTATTCGTGTACGGAAAACACTTCACCATCGTCACCGACCATCAGGCCCTACTCACCATATTTGGCAATCCCAACGCCAAGATGCCACCTTGCATCGAACGGTGGGGTCTAAGGCTCCAAGACTACGTGTACATGATTATCCACAAACCAGGCAAGGCTGAGAACCCAGCAGACTATATGTCTCGTCACCCTTTGCCGAGTGTCACGAAGGCCGAATCGCTAGCAGACGACTACATTCACTTCGTCATTGATGCTGCGTGCCCTCCTGCAGTTCCCCTGGAAACTATCCAGAACGCATCTGCCTCAGACCCACTGATTCAAACTGTCATGACGCACGTGCGCAACAACTCCTGGCGGCATGCCATGAACACCACTCCTGGTTCGGATCCACTCCTGCACGACCTCACGGCGTTTCAACGCGTTCATGAGGAACTGTCCATCAGTGACAACGGCCTTCTCTTGAGAGGGGGGAGGATTGTGATCCCACACAAGCTACGCCAAGGCATTGTCAACCTAGCCCACGAAGGCCACAGAGGCATGAACGCCACAAAGAAGACCCTGAGAGAACGAGTCTGGTTCCCGTCTCTTGACCTCATGGTAGAGACAACCCTAAAGGACTGCATGACGTGTCAACTAGTGAGTCGCGAAGAACCCCCAGCACCACTTCAAATGTCCGAATTGCCAGATGGGGTGTGGAAACAAGTCGCGGTTGATTTCTTTGGACCACTACAATCTGGACAGTACATCATGGTTGTCATGGACGAGTATTCGAGATTCCCCTTCGCACACCTTATATCATCTACCAGAGCAACAGCCGTCATTCCGGTATTGGATGACATCTTCGCAGCGTGGGGTGTTCCTTCAAGAGTCAAGTCCGACAACGGACCCCCGTTCAACGGCCATGAGTTCGCAGAGTTCGCGAAACACCTTGACTTTAAACATCACAAAATCACCCCACTGTGGCCACAAGCCAATGGCATGGTGGAGCGATTCATGGGAACACTAAAGAGAGCTATCCAACAAGCAGAGGTGACACGCCGAGATGTCCAGCAAACCTTAAACGAGGTACTGAGGGCATACCGAACCACACCCCACAACACCACGAATCAGTGCCCGGCCACAATCATGCTGGGGAGAACACCCAGGACAAGAGTACCCATGATAAGCACGACACCTCAACCATGGACTACCACCGTTGACCACGAAACATTGGTCGACATTGACAGACAGAAGAAACAGAAGATGAAGACATATGCAGACTGTCGTCGACACGCCAAAGAGGTCGACATCCGTGAAGGAGACTGGGTCATAGTAAGAGGAGACCGGCGAACGAAAGCGGACAGCCGATATCTGAATCTTCCCCTACAGGTCCACAAGAGGAAAGGAACCATGATCACAGCCAAAGCTGATCATAAGCAAATAACGAGAAACATATCCCACTTCAAAAGACACAATCCTGTGAACAGGCAAGAATCGTCCTCAGGTCAAACCTCAAGTGACCCCGCCAGTCAAAGTGACAGCAACGATGTCCACTACCATCAATCTCCAAGAACGACCAGTGGTCCTGATCGACGCAGTCGAACGCCAGACCGAGAGGTTCGCCCCAGACGCCAGGTGAGGAAACCACGGCGACTCGTCGAAGAAATGTAGCATCACTTCTTTGTACAAAAGGGGGAGATGTCGTGTCGTCATGCCTGACCACAGACAGGGACAGGTCAGGCAGGGAGGAAGCGGAAGGAGGAAGACAGGAAAAGGAGGAGCAAGTAGGTTGTAAGCCAGTAGCTTCCTGGCAGGGAATAAAGAAGGTTACCCTAGCTGAGCTCTGTGTCCTGTGTCTGATTTGGGCGGGCTAAAGCGCGACAGGTGGGTGGTCTAGTCTTTTCTTATCCACGCATCCTCACATCCGCAGGCCAGGCGTGGCCTGCGGGGATCTAATAAATGAAGGGCGGCCTCTCTGGGACGTCACTTCCCATCAGTAACCTGTGTGGCCTGAGTGTCTGCCCTTGCGGGTTCCAGCCCCGCGCTAGGCCACGCGACACTTTACAAGTTCCCCCACCACAGACAGCACATTAACCCCTTCAGCGCTCATGACGAGCTGAGCTCGTCATGAGTTGTGCCACTCGCACGTCATGTAAAAAAGCCGCGTAGCGCAAACATAGCCGCCGCACGCATGCGGTTAAGCACCACGTCTGCTGATGGCGAGCGCTGAAAAGATAAACAAAGCTGCCGCCTGCCTTTCTGTTTACCTAGGGGCAATCTGCGAAGTGCGTGACGTTGCTGGCCAAGCCATCAAAGGGGCACCCCTTTAATGGCCAGCACACGTCGCAGAAAAATTGCAGGCAAGGTGCCGCGCGATGTATCACCCATGCCCAGAGTAGACTCTGACGGAGATAGGCCGGGTGGGGCATTGCTGATCTGAAAAACCCTGACCTCACCGTGTATATTTCAATTATCGTAAACGCTCAGTTTCAGCTCCGATCATTCAGCTTCTACATTAATTAGTTATCTAAAAAATTTAATATTTGTATTTACTCAGCATTACAGTTTTCTCACAGGTGAGCAGCAGGCTCACAATGGCGAGTGAATTCTAGGGCAGGATGGAGGCTCCGATTATGCTTTCTCTATTTCTTCACTGAACACAGCAGCCAATCAGTACACAGTAAAGAAAGAAAAGACTACAATACCCATGAGGCATAACAGTATAAATAAGGTCACAGAGGTCACAACTTCCTCTTTCTTTGCTGCTTCGCAGCCAGTTAAGTGCTTTTGTTCTTATTACTTGCATTTGTCTTGCGCTGTTGTTCTTGTCTTGTTGTAAGCTGTGTGCGCTTGCTATTTAGACTTTGCCGCTTGTTCGGCGTGGCTCTCGGCGCTTTGTTCATTTCCGCGCCTGCTCAGCTGTTCGGCTCTCCCGCGTGAGTTTTCTTTCCTTTTCGGCTTTCTTGCCGCTGCGAGTGGGAGCGTGTGCTTCACCTCCTTTGGGGGACACGCTGTGTCGGCGTCTCTGGTCTTGTGGAGTGGGAGGTTTTGGAGCTGGAGAGACGCGCGTGTGGCTCGCGCGTCTCCCCTATCGGCAGGTTGTGGCTCGCGCATGCGCGGCTTCGTTTGTTTACTTTCTCCTGTCAGCGCACTTCCATTTGCGCTCGCCTCAGGAGAAGAGAACTGGTTTCTTCGACCTCAACGTGCCCTTACCTGTCGCTTGAGCTTCTCTACGCCCTTTTATTGAGCAAATTACAAGGGTTGTAACATTTTTGCATAGGCTCTGCCTAGAGTGGCAAAACTTTATTATTTCAGGTGCAAGCCCTCCCTCCACATTTAATTTTTCATACTTGTCAGGCTTTGTGCCTGCGTTCTCGGCTTGCATTAGGGGTACCACTCCCCCAAATTCGGCCTTGGCCTGTTAATTGTTATACTTACCTGTGGGCACTTCTGGGCTGACTTCGTCGCCATGGCTGATTTTTATGATGAGGAGATGTATGATTATTATGGTGAGGAGTCCTCTGCAACCATGGATGACTTCATGGGTCAAGCGTTATTCATGGCGATTGCGCCTTTGAAGCGGCATTTATCTGAGTATGCTGCGCAGCAAGGTTGGTTGCCTCCTTCCTCTGGGCGCAGTAAGAAGTCGCCCAAAAACCCCCATCACTCCGATTTTGCCAAGTTGGCGAAGAACTTATCTTCTACTCCTGCAGCTAAGAAACGTCCTCCTCCGGCTCGTACTACTCCTTCTTCTGAGTCAGACGGCGGATCTTCATCCACTACTTCCTCGGAGCCTGCTCAGCCGCCTCCTTCGAAGAAGGCAAGAAAGGACATTATGTGGATGCTCCTTCCACGCCACAGGTTCTTACTTTTGACCCGTCGGATATTATACATCCGAACTCTTCCTCGTGGTTGCCCTCGCCTGAAGTAGCTGACTACGTCCTGGCCCATATTCGCGCCCCCTTGGAAAAAGATTTGCGGGCGCGTTTGCGCTCTGAGTGTCCTCGCCCGGACCTCGCAGACAAGCTTGCAGTCACTCCTGAGGTGGATCCTACCATGATCACCTATATGAAGAAATATTCAAAGGATCCCACTAACGGTTTGGATCGCTCTTGGCGTTCTTGTCAAGATAAACTCTTGGATATGTTGGGACCTCTCACTAAAATTCTTGACATCGGTTACCGAGCTAAAGAGTCTGGGACTCTGATTGACCCCGACGAACTGGTGGGGTGGTCCCAACGGGCAGTTTGCATCCTGGGGAATGCAAACTGCGCTTTATCTTCGGAGCGTCGTCGCTCCATTATGATGAAGCTAGACCCCAGGCTGACTGATTTGGCTTCTTCGGAGTCGGGATCCCAGGCGCAGGGTTTGCTCTTTGGGGCTCCTTTTCTTAAAGAATTGACCAGGTTTGTGTCCACCTTCAGTGGGTTGGATAAAGCCCAAGCCAACTTACGTAGAGCTTTTCGCCCACTTTTTGGCAGGGGACGTTCGTCCGGCCGTGGTTCGGATCAGGCCTCACAGAGAGGCAACAAGTCCCAGAGAGGAAATCAGAATTTCTCCACAAACAAGTCCAGTTTCTATCCCTCCAAAAAGGGCAGAGGACAGTTCGGCAAGGGTGGTTACAACGGTAACCAAGGAGGACGACAAGATTCCGCCTCAGGTGAGCCTTATTCTCGCTCCCAATGTGATGTTGGGGGGAAGAGTGCAGTTTTTTCTCCACAATTGGCGTTTGATCTCAAACGATGCCTGGGTGCTGGAGACGGTGCAAGGGTACCGGATAGAGTTCTACACTCGCCCTCACCAGCATCTTCGGCCTCAGCCTCTTGTTTTTTCCCAACACGATCAAGGGGTTATCTCCGCGGAGATCGCTTCCCTTCTGACCAAAGGAGCCATCGAGCCCACGAGTCCTCATCCCCGTGGCTTCGTCAGCAACGTTTTTCTCGTCGAGAAAAAAGGGGGAGGGTCTCGTTTGGTCCTCAATTTAAGGGACTTCAGCGGCGGAGTGGTTTACCGCCATTTCAAGATGGAGGGCATCCACCTTCTACGAGATCTGCTTTAGGAGGGCGACTGGATGGTTCGTTTGGACCTGAAAGATGCCTATCTCTCGGTGCCAATTTATGCCCCTCATCGACGGTATCTTCAGTTTCAATGGCTCGGGAGTTGGTACGAGTACAAGGTCCTTCCTTTCGGCCTTTCTTCAGCTCCGTGGTGTTTCACAAAGCTTCTTCGTACTGTGATGGAGTCTTTGAGGTCGCGCGGAGATTGACTGACTGTCTATCTAGACGATGTCCTCCTCTTGGCGCAGTGTCCTCTTCTTCTTCGTACTCATTTACTATGGTCCATAGATCTTTTACAGTCTTTGGGTTTCCTGGTGAACCCTCTGAAATCTGACTTTACTCCATCTCAATCGATGGATTTCCTGGGCTTTCGGATAGATTCTGTCTCCTGCCAACTCCTCCTGCCCAGTCAGAAGATCAGGTCCATCAAGAGGGACTTGCGTCTGCTTCTTGCCAAACAGACTGTTTCCTTGCGCTCGGTGGCTCGGATTGTAGGCCTTCTGTCATCTTCGATCCAAGCGATCTTCCCGGGTCCACTGCATTATCGAGCGCTTCAGCGTCTAAAGATCAGACACCTTCAGAAGGGCCTGCGGTATTTCGATCTTGTTCCCCTTTCGGAGGATGCTCGCTCGGAAATGTTATGGTGGCTGGATCACATGGAGTCGTGGAACATCCGGGCGTTGTTCGGGAAGACTCCCGATGTTGTGATCGAGTCCGATGCCAGCCTTTGGGGTTAGGGGGCCCGCTGTGGGTCGGTGGCGATGGGGGGTCGTTGGTCACCGGAGGGACTGTCCTCGCATATCAATTGCCTGGAACTTCTTGCGGGTTCCTTCGCAATCCGGTGTCTGTCTCCTCAACAGACGAATTGTTGCATTCTTCTCAGGATGGACAATATCTCTGCAGTTCGTGTGAACAAACTGGGGGGTACCAAGTCCAAGCTTCTGTCGGAGATTGCAAAGGACTTTTGGCACCTGTGTCTGCAACGCAGGATCACAGTTATTGCAGAATACCTGCCGGGCTCATGCAATCAAATTGCGGACTGGAATTCTCGTCATCTTCGCGACTTCAGCGATTAGAGGCTTCATCCCCAGGTCTTTCGGAGGTTATCCCGCGTTTGGGGGACTTGTCATCTCGACCTGTTTGCCTCCCGTCTCAACGCCCAGCTTCCCCGATTCTACAGCTGGCGCCCGGATCCGGAGGCCCTGGCCACGGACGCATTTCTCCAGCCTTGGCCTCCTCTCCTGTGCTATGCATTTCCCCCGTTCCTAATGATTCCATGATTCCCCGGGTTCTGGCACGTCAGTTCTCTTCGGAACTTGTTCTGATCATCCCTCTCTGGAGGGCTCAGGCGTGGTTTCCAGTGCTTCTGGAGATGAGCTGCTCGAAGCCGCTCCTTCTTCCACACATGTGGAACCTGCTTTTGGATCCTCTTCGTGAGCCTCACCCCCTGGTGCTGTCCGGTCAGCTCCTGCTGGTGGCGTGGAGGATTTCGGGGGACGATGGCAGGTCCCAGGATTATCGGGAGACGCTACCCGATTTATCAATGAAGCCCCCAAGCCTGCCGAGGAAGCGCAAATCGCGCTACCATTGCAGATTTCGATATTGGTGGATTATAAGTGCTCCGGCTTCACAGCTGAGAGGCGCCATAATGCGTCACAACGCATTTCAGTGCGGTGATGCAGACCACCATACTGAAATGCGTTAGCGTAACGTCTGAAGCGTGATACCTGGCAGGGCTGAATCCCCCTCCAAAGGTCAGGCGAGTTTGCGGATGCCCTGGGGGCTGTGTATTCATGGTAATACAGCGCATTTTCATTGCGCAGGATGCACCTTTTAAAAGGCACTCCCTGTGCAAGCTATGAAAATGTACCTTTAGTGTAATACAGACACAGGAGTATGAAAGGGGAGGGGGGTGGGGGGGGGGGGGGGGGGGGAGCCCATCAACACGTATGATACCACCTTAGTCTGGAAACTGTACTATGCTCCAGGATGGATAATCAAGGAACACAGTGTGCTCGTATTCTACTTTCTCCATTGAAGGTCACGGATATTGGGTGTGCTGTAAAACGAATATAAAAATCATGAGAGAAGAAACATTCACGAATTAAGGACACATAAGGTTGAAAGTGCACAATGCACATGTTAGACACAGTGACACATGAAGATGAGACAAGTGTAGTACAATCACAGTAAACGTGTGCTTTAAAACGTGAGATGAAGAAAACATGCATATGAGACAATACTACATATAAAGGAGTTGTACTAATGAATTTCTAATGCACATGTTGCTTATTAATGTATATTGATAACATTTTGATGTTTAGTGAAGTGGCCTAGTGTTTTAATGCGTTCTGTTGAGAATGTACCAGTTAGAAAAGTCAGTGCAAAAACATGTAGAAATGAAGTACAAGCTTGAAACTTTGTTTAATAATACTAGAGCTTCTAAAGTTTATGAAAAATGAAAAACATTTTTTGTGATGTGAATTTAAAAAAATATGCACTTGTATTAATATTGGGAAAATATGTGATAGTAGGGTATTTCTAACGTTAGCTATTTTTTGTGTAATAATTAATGGTGAACATTCTACATTATCTTTTTGTGGATTGATTTCATTTCACTATATGTGATTTTAGGTTAGAATTTATATTCATTTTAAATGGTTGATGATAACTGATGGTCTTTTATGAAATGCCTTTTTTCTTCATAAAGCTGACCTTTCCCCTGACTTAATACAATGGTTAATGTTCTACTAGTGAAACGTTGCTTTACTTGTCCTGTACATGTGTACACCCTAAGTTTCCTGAATGTGTTTTTCAACTTTCACAGTGAAATGTTCCTGTGGTAACAGGATTGCAGCTGTTACTTTGGATAGCAACTTTATATGTCTCCTCCACCAATGCCAGGGCAATGTGGACCTTCCAACTTCTCGTTTCTCATGAATACCATAGGAAAGCATCTCAATGTTTAAAGTATCTCAGGTGACATTACGTGATTCAGAACATCCAACTGCCTTTCGATGGTGGTGTGATACCACCTCACTGGGACAATATTGAAAACCGCATAAAAGAAGAAACCTCAAAGGAGGGGGCACACCATACTTTTTCTCTTCCCCGTGCGAGAGGATGCTATGCTGATAGACTTCTGAGCACTTTCTTTTGCTTTTGGACTGCCTTGCTGATACTACAATCTGTAGCTGATAGACTGAAACCTTCTTTGCTGAATCATTTCCATTCCTTTTATTTTTTGTTAACGCTAATGGACTTCCCCATTAATGGACTTTCATTTTTAACTCTTTTCCCATCTTTGTAGGACTTGAGCTGTTGGACTACAAACTATCCTTCTGCCTTAATGGTGGTAGGTCTCTGCAGTTCTGTAATTGATTCTGATTACAACCATCCGAGAAAGCCTACTTAAATGTTTAGCATTGTTATACAAACTGTGATATTCTTAACTGAACATCTCAAGAAATTACTTGTGGCAATGAACTTTGAATCTTTAATACAATAACCAAAATAATATTATTGAGTCCTATGGTTTTTCCATTCTAACTGTGCTGTTTAATTAAGACAAAGCCTTCCTCTTTTCCGTTTTTACAGATTTTTACAGATAAACACAGACAGAAAAACATTTTGTTTCCTGTAAATTTGGATAATAACATACATTAGATTGTTTTTTGAGTAATTATAAATGCTGTCAGTCATGACTGCTAGCCCAATAGCTGAGTGGATGACAGGTGTGGAGTTTAAAATAGAAAGACATTTTAGTTATGAGGCTTAAAAAGCAGTAGATATGCATAAGGTTGATAATAAAATGTGCATGTTTTCATGCAAGTGCATTTATTTATCATCGATCGGTGTTTAAACCATTGAAACCTGTCAGGAATTCAAGTAAGAGTGTACATTTATTGGATAGCTACATGTGGAAATATACTCGTTTAAGCTTAGTTTCTTGACAAGACCCAAATTAAATATGGGAAAATACAGATAAAATTAGCAAACTTTTAATATGGATAAATCAGACGTGATTACAAAAAAATTAATACCATAACACCCGGAGCCCTAATTATGAGATTATGTGTTGTAGGGAGAATCATTGAGCTCTGACAGAACATCAGGTGCTTTTGTTCTGCATTGCTGCTGCAGAGCTTTTGGTCTGTATAATCCTAACTCGCCATAACTTCTTTAGGAGGTTCGGTTTTACTGTTGCTATACTTTATTTCTACAGCATGGTTTTGGGAGTGTTGTAACTAAATTTGATCTCCAATTTGTAAGTTGGCTGTCAATTAATGGTCTTCATTGAACAGCCAACTTGGTATTTGGTTACCCTAAATTCCACCCCTCCTATCGGTGGAGAAAGATTGATCAGAGGATCATTGCCTCTGTGTTGAATGGAAGCGCTGCAGACTGCCAAATAATAAAGGGCCCAGTACGGTTAGAGTAGTAAATGAGAGTAAGTGAAAATACAAAATGTTTACCACGCTTCCACTGCAACAGGTGTGAATACTGAATGACTGAATTTACAACTACAGTGACATGCTACTGTCTGAAATGGTGGGTTAGTCACCAGCTGGTGTCAGCTTTATTGTTAACTTGAGAAGGATGTATGTTTGGTGAATATTGAGGCTATGTGGGACATTTGTATATTTAGATTAGATATGCCTCTTTGAGAGCGTGGCATAGCTTTAATTTCCTCTCTCATTGGACCCCCATGATCTGGGGCAAACATGTGGTGAAGACTCTCCCACTTTTCTGTATTCATACCAGAAAAATACTACAACAGCACATGATATAGCCCTCAGGAATTTCCCACAAGTGAAGCAAGGTTGTTAGAATGGCCCCAAGTGTGACACGCCCGGTCTCATTGCTCTTTCGTGATGAGATTACAAACTCGTAGTATCATTATTAATAGATCTTTGTTAAAAACAAATTTGCAGTTATTTAGACATGCATGACCCTGCAGTCAATGACTACAATACACTGTACTTTGTTTTTAGAAGTCGGGTACTTTACAGGAAGCCTATGAGTGCCTGAATTTCAAATACTTTTTGGGGAAAACCTCTGGTTTTACTTGCTTCCCCACTGCTCCATTCCTGCTACCATGTCTTTCTTTAAACCCAGGCACTCAGCCCACTCCCCACATGGCACAACCTTGAAACACTTACTGCACTGTTCAACACCGTTGGATGTAAAGGTTGCAGTATATTTAACATTGACGGCATGCAGGTGGTCATATAGCAAGTCAATCAATGAGGATGCCTTTGGACACGTATCACATAAATCAATTACAGCAAGGTTGTGTATCATGCAAATCACTTAACATCCATAAATCAGCTCTGTGCTGCGACTGCGGAGTACGATGGGCCCTTGATATCTGGCTTGCCCTGCCATAAGGCATCCCAAGGCAAGGCCATTAAGTCTGCCACCCTTTGTGACCAGGTGTGGCGTTACACTAATCTTGGGGAGATCACCATGCCACCTCTGGGACTTACATCGCCGGGCGACTCCCTTGTGGTCTCCCGCTTCTGTCTTTTTTTTTGTCTACGAGCAGCACACCAATTTCATGGATTCCTAGAGGCTCGCCCAAAATAGCTTCATACCCACCTGGTGCACCCCATCATGATTATACAACTAAGAGCACCTCAGATTGATCAGCCCATGACTTATGATTTCCCATACATTAGCCTTTCAAATCTTGCATGCTGCCACATTGAGTTTCTTGATTTTGTGACAACCCCCTTGGATAAGGTTCCCCTACAGTGGTGCCAGGAGATACATTTCGACCCCATCAAGGTGCCCCGCCAAACAGTTTCACTGTATCATTGAGCCCCGCCCACATCTGCGTCAGCAGCTCTTTTCTGCCTAGCCGCGTTAAGTCATTGTTCCCCAGTTGGATAATCAGTATGTCTGGAAGAGGCTTACCCTCCTTTCTTCTCCTCAGCATAGATAGCAAATGCTCCCATCTTATGCCAGACAAGCCTATCTAGCTTATGTTGTTGCCACAGAGTCATCCAGCCTTTCCTCCCCATGCTTGTGTTAACCAGGACTGGAGTCTTCACACATACAAGTGCTCAATCATCCTGACTAACTGCCAGCCATCACCTGCTGAGGCAACGAAAAAGTTCTGTGTCAGGCCACTTGCGGCCTGGGGGTGGTGAGGTGGTGGTACAGCATCTGGTCTTGTCTCGTCTGACTGCTAGTCCATGGTGGTTCACAGAGGTTTGTATTACGTAGGCCCTAAAAGCCCCCAACCGCCATCTCATTATCACCACGATCTACCTCTTACTCAAACCATGTTGTGCAGCTGAAGTTACCACACCTTTCCTGAAGGAGTGTGCGTCGAACAAGTAGTTATTTGCGAAGGTGTTTGCTCAGGAGAGGTCCATCCGCATGCACAAACAGGGGGGCTTACACTGCCAGGTGCCAGGCCAAATAACTCCTTGTTAGGCACCCCGTGAAGCAGTTCGACTCCATAACGCATGGCAGGTTCACCCATTGCACTTTCCCAGCATGGTCCGCTGTGGATCGCCTCAGCAAAATTGGTGTGTCTCCCAGCCTAATGTCCCCTATGTTTATGCATGAATTGCCTGCCTGTGTCTTGGATAGGGCCACAAATGTTCTCACCTTGAATGCCCCAAAGAACACCAATGCATATACAGACTGGAATAATGCTATCTCAAAGTGGCTGTTCATGACTGTTTCGACTGTTAGTAGCAGCTTACTCAGTCGTGGAAAATCTATAGGGAGCCCTGTGTCCCAGTGCTTCCACCCTTTCATTGCCTCCCTTATGTAGTGTGTCTCTGTGGGGTCCCTACTCTTTACCAACTTTGTGAAGTGCGCTACTGTGGATAGATGGGGTTGTGCCCATGACTTCTTCCTCTTGGCCTCAAAAGCCCATTTCACAAATTTCTCAACTGCCCTGCTGGCTGAACCGATGTCTTTGAAGGATTGTAGCCCTGTCACTTGCTGTACCATTTAATCGTACCTTCTTTTAACACTTCTTGGACTCCGGTGCCAATGCACGTTCAATCAAGTATGATAGGTCTGGCCGGCCAGCTTCCACAGCTCTTCTGGGAAAGGTGTCATCAACCGGTCAGCTTCTGGGGCTAGCGCCCAGAACCTGTCCATCTGTAAGCCAGAGAGAGCATCTGCATGAGAGGTGTGTACCTCTTGCAAGTGCCTTGCCCTGATCTCTAGGTTGTGCTGTAGATGTAGTTTGACCACGGCTTGCAACAACTGTAACACCTGGAGGCACCTCGCTGCTCCACTGTTGACTGCATGTATTATCCTTTGACCATAACGTTATCTTCATACCCACAGCCGGTCCTGACAAAGTACTAGGGCCACCATTATGGAAAACAGTTCTAAGAAAGTTATGTTTTGGTTAGCCCAGCCTATGTCCATTCCTTGGAACACAATGATCTCCCTAGGATCGCTCCAAACCCCCTACTGCCAGCAGCAAATGTGAACAGCGCTAATAGTTTAGTAGACACCCAGCCTTCCCTCCAAATAAGCGTACTGTTAAAGCTTTTGAGAAAATATATCTACATAGTCAAGTCCTGCTTCACCCGAGCCCCCAACTGGACATGGCGGTGCTTCTTTTATAGGACTGTGGTGAGCTGGCTGAGACTCATGGTGTATACTCATCACACCAGTATCACATTTGCCGCAAAGTTCAGCTTCACAACTATCTCTTGAATTTCCTACAAAGTTGCTTTTTCATTCTTTATCATGGCCCCTATGTCCCTCTTAAATGCCCCTAGCTTGTCCTCTGGTATTCTGGAAGTGTGACTGAGCCCAGTTCGATGCCCAGTAATGCTAGCTTCGTGGCAGGGCCAACCATTTTGTCTGCTGCCAACAGGACACCCAAATCACTGGCAACATGTTTGAAGGGTGCCACTGTGCTGTTGCACTCACATGATCCTAGCCTTCTCACAAAGAAGTCAGCCAGGTACTGTAGTTTATACCCACCAGGGTGTTGCATGTGTAACTCCCACTCCAAGAATGTGCTAAAATACTTAAAATAGGACCAAGATATAGAACAACCCATGGGCATATCTTTATAAAAGTATGTCTGACCTTCAAACTGAAAGGCCAGCAGGTGGTAGATGTCCAGGTGCACGGGGTGGAGCCTAAACACTGATTCTTTGTCAACCTTTACCATCCTTGCCCCTTTGTCAGCCACTTTCATCAAGCCTATGGCTACATCTATGGTTGAGCAGCCCACCGTGCATTGTTCCGGGTCTATCCCATCATTTACTGACTGTCCTGCTGGAAAGCACAAATGGTGGATGGGCCTGGCTCTTTCTTAGGTAGCACACCTAGGGGGGATATAGCTAAGGCTCACGACAAAGGGTCCTGGAGGGGGCCTTCCACTTGCCCAGTCTTATCTCTTTCATGATCTTATGAGGTACTACTGCTGGATGGTTGCTGGCTGACTTTAGGTTCATTACTACTTGAGCGCTGGTTTCACCCCGAAAGGGATCTTACAATTAAGTTCCAACGCATCCATCAACAGTTGTGCATTCTCCGTTTTCTGGTATTCATTAAGTAGCTCCCTCAACTTGTATCTATTTATAGGGGACTTAGCTAACTGGAATTTTGCCCATTCTCCAGGGTCCCCTTGTCTAATGGGGACCTTGATGTCTCTTCTTGCGTACTTCCTTTTTGGTGCCATGGGCTTTTCTCCTTCTGCACTCAGCAGCCGGGTGTCCCTCCCCAACCCCCCTCCCCTCCCCTCCACAGTTTGCACATTCATGCCTGAATTTGCATGCTGGGCCACAGTTGCATTCATTCTCCTCATATTTTCAGCATTGCTATGTTCCCCTTTCTCTGTTCTGTCTTCTTTCAACCTATGTATGGTCTGGCCCTGGAGAAGCTTCTGCTTTTATCCTGCTTCCCTTTTAACACTGAGCATCAAAAGGACTGCTTTCCTCCTCCAGACCATTCTTCCCTTCCCTGCTAGCATCATAGTATGCATGTAGCCTGCTACGTCCTCCTCATCCCACGTTAGTTTGGGGTATGTCTGCATTTTTATCATGAACCTCAGTCATATTCAAGAAAGGCATCACCCATGAGTTGCCTGCGCATCTCGTGGATTTTGGCTTCGTACAGCCACATATCTGGGGTGTAGTGAGGAAATTTCTCGACAATGACAAAAGATATTATCCTATAAGCGTCAATACAGTTATCAAAATGTTTCTCCTTTCTCATCCTTCTCCTCTCTTTCCTGCCGGTTTCCTTCTTATCCATAGCAGCTAGATCCAACCCCTCCATATGTATCTTCAGCAAGAAGATATATATATAAACTCCCTGTGCCATATCCTCTCTTTAACTGTAAGTCGGATCTTAGTGGCGAGCCCCGTGGCCCTAGTTACGATGGATGGTTGGTGAATGCCTCTGCTACTTGGCCCACCAGTGCTAGTTTAGATGGCGGTCAGTCTGGGTGATTGGGCACTAGTATGTACGAAGACTCCGGTCATGGTGGACACAAGCATAAGGAGGAAAGGCAGATGGTCCCGTGGCGCCAACATAAACTGGATAGACTTGCCTGACATGACACGGGAGTGTTTGAGATCCATGCTGAGGAGACGAAAGGAGGGGAAGCCTCCTTCAGACTTACTGATTATCCACCTGGTGGGCAATGACTTAACATGGCTGAGCAGAAATGAGCTACTGACGCAGGTAAGGGTGGGGCTCAATGACACAGCGAAACTCTTTGACAGGGCAACACTGATGTTGTCGGAAATTGTCCCCCAGCACCACTGAAGGGGAACCTTATCCAAGTGAAAAATCAAGAAGAAAGCTCTATGTGACAGCATACAAGTTTTGCTGGACTAATGGATGGGAAAGCATAAAGCATGGACTGATCAACCTGAGGCCCCCGGTGTTGTATGACGATAATGGGGTGCATCTATCCAAGGCAAATATGGAGCTATTTTTGGGTGAACCTCTGGGGAGCAATAAAATTGGCGGGCTGCTCATGAACAAAAAAATAAAAAAACAGGAAGCAGGAGACAGAGGGGAGCTGCTATGGGCCGAAAGCCCCACAGGGGGTGTGACACTCCCCTCAAGATTAGAGTAAAGCCACACCCAGTCTGAAGGGGGGCCGACTTAATCAACTTGCCTTGGAATGGCTTTATGGCAGGGCAGACCAGCTATCGGGGGTACATCATACGAGACACTCACAGTCCAGGCACACCAGATGGCTGGTCTCAGAGGACAATCTAGGTAGCGAGCTAAGCCTAACACGAGAAAGGGTTACACTCTGCGTTGAAGGCTAAAACTACAGCCCCTAAAGACTGCATGAGATCACTAGTCAAGCCAAGGTTGTCAATGGATGATTTACACTTACAATTATAATGTCTGGATGTATTATGACACTGAGTTGATTTATGGGTGTTAACTAAGTGATTGCATGATACATGTCCTTAAGGCGACCTGCAACTCATCTTCCCTCTTGATTCCCCCTCTGCTATTCCCAATTTTCAGGCAGTTATGTCCCCCATCCTATTGTGGATGTGCCAAAACCAGCTCAAACTGAACCCCGGAAAGACGGAGCTTCTTCTCCCCGGTAAGAGCTCTACCTACTGGGGTCCGCATTTCTGGCCGGTAGAACTTGGCCCCCCCCCCACCCCTGTGGCCTCGGTAAAAAGCCTAGGGGTCACTATTGACGCCGGTCTCTCCCTTGGGCCCCAGGTGGGGACAGTTGTCTCCTCCTGCATGTTCCAGCTGCGCAGGATCAGGAAGGTGGCTTATCTCCTCACTCCTGAAGCTCTCCTGCAAGTAATCATGGCCCTCGTCCTCTCCCGCTTAGATTTTTCGAAAGCTATCTATCACGGTCTGCCTAAAACATCTCTTTCCAGACTACAATCTGTTCAAAATCAAGCGGCGAGATTGGCCTTTGGGATTCCGAAATGGCAATCCGCCAAACCCCTTCTTTTAAAACTGCACTGGCTCCCCGTCATCTTGAGGGCAGCCTTTAAGATCGGCTGCCTCACCTTTAAATCTTTATCCGGTTCTTGTCCCGTCTTTCTGAAATCCCTCATTAGGACCTACAGTCCCTCACGGAACCTGAGATCCTCTCATCTTCACCTCTTACTTATTCCCCCTGTCAAACTTTGCAGATCCGGAGGCCGGAGATTCGCATTCCTGGCCCCCAAACTCTGGAATTCCTTCCCCCTTTCTCTCAAAACCTCTAACTCCCTCACCCTTTTCCGTAAATCCCTAAAAACTTGGCTCTTCCCCCAATCCCGCTAAACCCTTCCAGTCCCTCAGTATTCTGCCAGCGCCAGGAAACCCACGGTGTCAGCGCGCTTTACAAGTTCCCCTTACAATACAATACAATACAATACAATTGGTTGACTTTGCTTGATTTATGACTGCCTGTGAGCGTAATGTTACATAATTTAACTGAGGGCTTTACAATTCAGTAGTGTCAAACAGTGCAGTAATTGTTTCAAGGTGGTGCCTTTAGGGAGTCGGCTGAGTGCCCAGGTACCAGTAGAATGCCATGGAGGAAACCTCTCGATAAATGGCCAGAAAAGGGAGGGCGGTGGGACAATTTTTAAATTGGCCAATGGGCTGGAGATGGCCTAAATATAAACAGCGCCCGTAAGTGACAAGGATATGGAGCAACTAGGTGAGCGGAAACCTGCCCAAAATAAAACAAGCATTTACAATGCAACGGTTTCGCTTTTGTAAAAGTTAGAGCTTTTGTCATTGCTCATAACAAATGTTCCCGACACGCACATTCCTCTACGGCATACTCCTCTGCTGGCGACTCTCAATGAATGGAATAAAAGCGTGGACATCAAGAAAAGCAAAATGTGAAAAACGTGCAACATAATAAATAAAATAAAGACTGCGCGCTCTCTCTCTAGCGTACTAGCATACATATGTCGGGGGTTACACAAATGGAGGAAAGCATGCTAAAATGTTTCTTCTGTTAAACAAGTCACACTCTCTCGCTCCAGGAGCCGTTTTTGCTCATTAATATACACATTTCGGATGCCGTTCGTAAGAAATGTAAAAATGTGCAATGTATAACATAAAATGTTCTAACGTGAACATTATTTGGTATGTTTTCGCTGCAGTTTCCAGCGTTTCAGGAGAGGGTTTCCAATAAGGCAAAACGAGTCCCAGCTGAATATACCAGTCTGTCTTCCTCGCCTCTATAAAAACACAAAAGAGTTCAAAAGCTCTAGTCTGGCAAATGTAGCAAATGCAATGCCTTCACCGGGTAATGCCACTTAGCATAAATAGCCGTCATCCATTGTTTAAGTCCTTGTGTCTTCCGTTTGAGTAGGTGTCACAGTCAAGTTTTAATAGGTCTCTTTGTGCACCTACCTAGCTCTATTGGTTTTCCAGCCGTCCCTTTGTGAGGCGCATTCATCGCCCGACTGCCAGTATGAATACATGACATTACTGTGGGTGCAAAGTGCAAAGGGAACACAACAATAAAAGGAGACAACAGAACACCAGAACGCGGAGGCAAAGACGAAGACGGAAAACAGAGACGACAGCAACGAGACCCGTGTGCTCCTGTCTGCTGAAGGTGCCCGACCTGCTCTTCTCTGCCCTGGGTGATGGTTGTGTCCCTCACCCATGAGCTCCTGTCCGCTGAAGGTGCCCGACCTGCACTTCTCTGAGCTGGCCGCTGGGTGATGGTTGTGTCTCATCCCGTTGCGGTGTGAGTAAGTATGTGCTTGGGAGGAGACCAGATCGCCCCTGTCTGTGATTGTGGTTTATTTTTTGGAGGCGCTCCTGGGTGTTATCGTCCAGGTCTGCAGACAGAGGGCGTCCCCACTCTTTGGATCAGGCAGGTGGGGGCCCCCATTGAAGGGAGGCTGCAGTTCTCAGTGGCTTGGGGGCCCACATGCCTGACGTGCCTGCCAGGGGAGGGGTGTGGCCGGACAGCTGCATGCAGCGGATGCCAGGCAGCTGCAGCTAAGTGAAAGCAGGCTTCTTGTGGGGGCGCAGGCAGATGTTTGAATCCCAGGGCGGCGGACGGCATTGAGCCCTGTGATCCGTGACCCGTCCCAGCGCGCCCCGCTGCAGCCTTTCGCATCAATAATGCACATGCTGTGGCTCTTACTAATGCACGAGGAATGCTGGCCACAGATGAGTAACAGATACACTGTTCGTCTGCGCCGAACCTGTAGATTACAAACTGAACGGGGTGCGGGCGAGCCCTGCCGAGGCACAGATACACTGCCTGTCTGAGGCCTGTAAGGAGAGCCTGTTGATTACAAACTGAACGGGGTGCGGGCGAGCCCTGCCGAGGCACAGATACACTGCTTGTGTGCGGTGAGCTTGTATGAGAGCCTGTAGATTACAAACCGAATGGGGTGCAGGCCAGCTCTGCCGAGGCACAGATACACTGCCTGTCTGAGGCCTGTAAGGAGAGCCTGTTGATTACAAACTGAACGGGGTGCGGCGAGCCCTGCCGAGGCACAGATACACTGCCTGTCTGAGGAACAGATACACACTGCCTGTCTGAGGCCTGTAGGGTGAGCCTGTAGATTACAAACCGAACGGGGTGCGGGCGAGCCCTGCCGAGGCACAGATACACTGCTTGTGTGCGGTGAGCTTGTATGAGAGCCTATAGATTACAAACCGAACGGGGTGCGGGCGAGCCCTGCCGAGACACAGATACACTGCCTGTCTGAGGCCTGTAGGGAGAGCCTGTAGATTGCAAACCGAACTGGGTGCAGGCGAGCCCTGCCGAGGCACAGATACACTGCCTGTCTGAGGAACAGATACACACTGCCTGTCTGAGGCCTCTAGGGTGAGCCTGTAGATTGCAAACCGAACAGGGTGCGGGCGATCCCTGCCGAGGCACAGATACACTGCCTGTCTGAGGCCTGTAGGGAGAGCCTGTATGAGAGCCTGTAGATTACAAACCGAACGGGGTGCAGGCCTCACACCGCAACGTGATGAGGCAAACGGACAGCGGGAGGGGGGCAGGAACGGGCTCACGGACAGCGGGAGGGGGGGGCGGAACCGGAGAGCGGGACATCGCGCAACCCACCCCTGAAAACGACACTTTAAAAATGGCGAAAACAAAGCTTGAAAAAAAAATAAGAAACAACCGCCCACCGCCGCATGACGAGCACAAGGGAGTGGGATGAGTAAAAATCGCAGGAACGCCCACGAATCTGCTCGCAGAATGACGAGCAGATCTCTCTTCCAATGGCTAGCCTCCATTTATGGAGCTAGCCAATGGAAAGAGAGGGTGGGACAACACACACATACTGTAAACATTAGATTTCGCCTGCGCCGAAAAGCTGCGCGGTGCACAGCTTTCGACAGGCGAAACCTAAAAAGGAAAAGAAAGAGCAAAAGCTAAGGAAGGCAATCAAGAAACAAGAAGGCATTGAGGTATGGTGGAGGTCTGGCGGCCAGGCAGTCCCACGCAATGGGTCAATTTAAAAATTATAACACCAAGAGTACCTGAAAGTCAAAAAATACATATATATATATCTGTCACTCCACTGTTAGTCCGACACCAACACCCTACAAGTGATAGTATAGTGGGCACAAACAAAGTGATAAAGCTAGGTGAAAGAGAAGCCCTAGAGCAGGGGGAGAAATTCCCATCAGAGGCCACACTGTACCGCCCTGTTTAGCATCATTTGGGTGCCCCTTTGCTCACGAGGCAGGAAAAGTGGTCTCAGTAGTGTCACTGTGGCCAAATGTAAATGTGCTAGAGGTGCAGTAAGTTGTCGAAAAATGAGTGTGACTACTGAAAAAGCAGTGTAAAAGTATATGAAAAGTGGAAACTAAAATTGAATAAACTGAGTAGATATCAGTGATTTATTATTATCTCCCAGTTTCCCAAGTCTAAAAACAAAGTGAAAGGCACAGATTTAACATAATATCTGTGGTTAGTAGTGGTCAACATGTTTCAGCATATCGGCGAAATTTTTTTCAATGCATTCTTCAGGACCCGATGTTATTTGACTACTGCTTTTCAATGTGAGAATTAAAAGATATCACCTGCAAATGTCAGGTTGTCCGTTCAACCACACACCATTAGTTGTGGTTATTGCGCCTCACCCCACCTGGCTGCAGCTCAGGTCTAAGGGGAGCACCGCTCTGTCCGTCGGTATCTCCTGGCAGTCATCCGAACTGTCTGGGGGGCCTCCCTCGTGGTAACTGGGAGAGAGATAGCCCCCTGCCCTGCAAGGCATTGGCTGAAAGTTTGCACCCTTGATTTAAACCTTGAAATTCACTTGGTGGGGAGGCGGTGCAGGTAGGGAGAGTGTGGGGTGGAAACCTGCTATTTTGCTCTCCCCATCCGTTGGACCTGGACTCGCGGCTGGGTTAACACTGAATCACCTCTATGCCCTCTTCACAAGTGGGCCCCCTCCGATTAAGGAGCTTTCACTTGTGGCGCGCTTCCAGTATATGTGTAACTTCCATTTTAGTATGCAATCACTTCCGGTCCTCGTGTACCTACTCTGTTCTTTCATCGCCTATCATCCACTGATATCTAATTAACTCATGTCATCTTCCTCCTCCTCACCTTCCTTCCAGCACTGCTTCGTCACCAGCCCACACCCCTTATGTTTCATGCCTGTTCACTTTATGGTCACTAGCCGTAGCCCGCGAGTTCTGCTCTGCATCAGTGCACTCTGTCCCTTGTTGCGCTCCAGAGCATCATTTCTCTCGTACTTGTGTCCCCTCTTGTGGACAACAGTCGAAGTGCATTAAAAAAAGAGTATGGGAACTGTGACCCGGAGTCCATTTAGGGCGGGTCAGTGGGTGTGGGGTCAAAGGCATGGCTAAAAAGAATAAAATATTCTGCAACTATTTTGTTGGTCTTTCACCTTCAAGTTTCTGCATATATAATAACACACACCTTAACTCAAAAATAAAAAGTTAAGTTGAACTAATCAGTTAGAGATGTACTATTTTACGTTGTGAAACCTTTATTGGTTAATGCGGTCACTGCTGATATCTTTGTGTGTAACCAGAGAGCAACATAACTGAATTCTGGTTGCTGCAGTGGAGAACAGTGACTTGTGTGTTTGTGTGTTTTCAGTGTTACAAGGTCCCAGCCTGTAAAAGAAAGCCCTGTGAATATATGCATCATTATTCTACACTTGCATTACCCACAGTATAAGATAGGCTGCTACAAACTGCACAACAATCTAAGTAATAAGCATACTGTACCTAGCACAAACATTTTTATAACTGTCCATTTAAGGACACACTCCACAGCTCATCAGGGCACCATAAAATACCTCTTCAATTGACTCCACCAATTAAAGCTGCTACAGGCTTCCAAGCAGCCCTTACATTTTCAGATTAACCAAATGGGCACATTACATTTCTTTCAGGCAAGAGACACCTTGGCAAGAAAGCCCAGTTTCTTGTTCAGCTGTCCATCTCTCCTTCGGCTTCACAACACAAGAGACTCTCTATCACCTTCCACTTCAGCTGAGGCATCTCCTATGTCGTAATTAAGCATCACACGAGGGCTGCCTTTTTAAGCTAAAGTAGGGGAACTGTTTTTGTCAATTCTTAAAAGTATAGCCAGGTCGTACCCCTCAGATCCCGCCCACTTTGATCTCTGCATTCTTTCCTGTCCAGTGGCGGCTCGCACAGGTAACTCTTGGGTGGCGGTGAGGCGGGGCAGGGCTGGGTGGGGGGTAGTGGAGTGTGACATACGACGGGAAAGAGGAGACTAAAGTAATAAATAAATAAAAGCACTTACTTTGCGTTTGCCTCGCCTGGCCTCCCCATAGTATTACCTGTATGAGCCGCCACTTTTCCAGTCCCCGCTTGCTTATCTTCACTTTGTTCCATTTTCCTGCCCACTACAGCTCAGTTTTGTCACCTTCTCGTTTCCATGACAGTCTGCTGAATGCGCTTTCATATGCCCCATCACCTTAATCCCCCCAAACGTTTCTATACCTTTCTTATGTGTAGTTTGCCTTTACCGATAACAGAATCAAATCTATTACCAGACCGAAGTCTCAATTATGACAAAACGTCTTTACTGAATTCTCTAGCAACAAACTTAAATCATAAAATATATGAAACATATTAAAGAGAAACAACATGGTAGCTTGAAAAGTACAATGAATATAAAGGTTAACATTGCATGCCTTGCGCAGCATATTACATCATAAATGTTCTAATTACATCACAGCAAGGGGTGTGACTAGACCTGAACTTGGTGGAGGTGGGGGAGGGAGGAGAATAACAAGTTGTTAACCAATGGAGACGGGGCTAGCACTTCAAACAATAGGCACAGGTCTTCTTAGAGACACTACAAGAAAATAGCAATAAATGATGCACTTTAAGCATATTAGCCAAACCCGATATGATTACAACAAACACGTTTTAGTGGATTTGACAATGTTTATTAGGCTACTGACAGAGATCTTTAAAAAAGGTAAATGAGCGATTTGACACAACTTTTACACATTTGAATACAAAAAACGTTAGAGTCAGCTTTTGCAAAGTGTTTTCAAGACAAAAGAAATCTTTGTGAAAGCTCGAAAAAAAATTCCTTACGAGAAATGACACTGAACCCATGAAATATTTTTAATTCTATCTTCTGAAAAACACTTGTGTCTGACTGTTGGTCAAAGGAAAGTTTTCAGTCTGCTCATCAGTAACACTTTTTTAGTTGTTGCAGTTTTTTTATAGCACAAACGCAACCCAAAGGTATTCAAGCGTTTTACATGAGGACCAGTTACATTACACAAGGACACATTTATTACTTTTTTAGGCATTTTTTTAGGCAGATTAAGCGATTTGCCCAGAATCATAGGATGTTAAACCAAGATTTAAATCTGTTATCCCAGTTCCAAAGTGAGCAGCTCTGGCCATAGTGCCACATCCTCTTCCAGCTTGAAGCTGCACACATGAACAAGTCTCAGAGTATTGAGCTTGTCAGTTAATGCACCTGATTTCAGGTTATCTGTCTTGCAAGTCACAGGCTTGATTCCGAATGCATCTTTCATGAGTGGGTGCCATTCATTTGTCAATGTTACCACCTTCTAATTACTCTGCCATGAATCTGCCCTAGCGTAAATCAAAATAAAATAGCACCTTGCCTTGAGCAATTCAGCTACATTTATGCAGGAAGCCATGATGCATACAGGCTTGGCAAAAGGGTAGTTGCTTGAAATAACTGAGCAATGAAAGGTGTTCTAGTATACAAACAATTCAATTATTCCTTCAAGATCCAGAACACATAGAATGTGTGGCTGATGAGCAATGTCCTGCAAAGAAGTCACTCCAACACACTCAACTGGGTGACATACCAGAGGGAGGCTGACACAATCGCCCTCCAACAATCGCCATGGAAGCAACCATGCAGGGGCATGTGGGAGGCCCTAGACAAATACCTGGACACACATGACCCACCATAAACAATACCAACACAAAGCTACCAGCCTGAGTACAGCATATCCCCACTCTAGGGGGCCGTGCCAATTGCAAGAATAGCAAACTCCTTGTATTTTTCTTCTTCCCTTCTTTTTGCTCCCTTCTTTCCTTTTTCACACCTCCCCCCTACCATATAAGGGGACAATTGGATAAGGGGGACAACCTAGCATGAAAAATCTGTAAAGTAGCGCCACACAATTCAGCGAACCTTGGCTGAAACCCTGTAACGAGATGTCCATGATGAATGTATGTTTTATGTGTATGTAAAAACAATAAAAAAACTTATTGAAATTAAAAAAACAAAAAACAGAATTAAGCCTCCTAATAGCATAGGGTACAATACAAAAACCATGCTTTCAATTCGGTTCTAAAGCCCCAAACATAAAAGGCCGGATTTAGATCTGGGCGGACTGGCTACTTCGTCACCACGGTGACAGATATTCCATCCACCGAAATATAAAACCTATTATATCCTATGGGATTTATATTTCGGCAGACTTGATATCCGTTGTGACAGAGTAACCCATTCACCAAGATCTAAATCAGGCCCAAAGTTTCAAAACCACTAGTATATCAATGTTTTTATTAAGTCATTGAGAGGCCATGTGCCTAATAAACTGCAAGATTTGCTACACATTTCTCCTGTTTTCCTTAGAGAAGAAGGGCCATTTCCTCTATAATGGTTGTTCCTAAATGTCTATACTAAATGTAGCAATTAGCCTGGCCTGGGTAGCCATGCTGTCATATTCTGAATGCCTTGAAGCTTGTAAATAGCTGACTCGGGAAGGCCATTGTAGCGCTGGCATATTTCAAGCTAGCAATAATGGCAGCACTAACAACATAAGATTTCATGTGGCACAGAATAAAAAGAAGGTTTCTCTTCAAGATCCTAGTATGGAGGTAACAGAACGACACAACTGCAACAGCAGGATGCAGCAGGTGGAAATGCCATCAGTGTAATCTTGTCTAACATAAATCAATTCAGCCAAATATGCAATCTCAGTACATAAACTGCTTTTAAACTCATCTGGTATCTAGTGCTTTTCAAGATGTTTAGAAAGCTGGTGAGCAAAACTTCTCAATGACTGACGGCAAAAGATAGAGCCTATAGACAGTTTCGGCCATAAAAAGGGGTTTGACGACCCCGTACTTCCAATTCACTAGCAATAGTGACAGATGAAAACAGATTTTAAGGATAAAGGTAAAAGGAGGTGTAACAGTTTTACAGTCCTGACTGGACATACATGATCTGGGATGTCTGATTTTAGAAAGGTTAGCAAAGAGTAAACGCTTGATTTTTTAATCATTGGGGAAATCTGCTAGCTATAGGAATGACCAAAATGGCGAAGGAGTGCAATTATACTGCATGAGACAGGAAGAAACTGGAAGCTGGGCAATACAATCATGGACAGCCTTGGTCTCACACGTCTCATAGGAAAAAAGAGGCCATTTGTCACAGACAACTTGGAACAAAGAATGGAGACTGTGTGCAACAGAGCCCCTGAGAAGTTGGAGGCATGAGAAACAGAATTTTAATTAAAATATGTCTTAATAGCAGTAAGAGCCAGTTTGTAGGGCCTGAGTTATTGACATTCCATGGTGCTTTCAAAGTCTGGCGTATGTGTGTGTGTACATGAAAGTTCGTGTTTTGTTAACTGCAAACTTGTAAAACATTTTACATACAAAGGTGGAGGGATTGCTGCGATTTCTTTCTTCCACCATCCTCAGATAAATATGTGCTGTTACCCCACTCTATTTAGAGTTGGCAGAAATGCCATCTCTCCTGGAGTAAACATCTGACCTAGCCGTCCATCTGCCAAGGGGCTGCCAACTCACAATGATGGTTGTCCCACCCTATTGAGGGCAGGGGTACCATCACTCAATTTCCCTCTCCGAGGCATGGTGAATACAGACCGGAAACATCCAGAATGGCCCCCACACGCAGGGAGAAAGTAGTCTGCGCATCAGGCCACCTGTGTTTTGTAATAAAAAATCTAACTCCAGCTTTGAGAGTATATTTTCTTGATCCAAAGAGGTTTGCCGACGGGGTGCTTTACAAATAGTGTCTGCCTGACAGTGTTCAAGGGGCGGGTGTAAGGTGGGCGTAGGGGAAAGGGGTGAGGAGGGTGAAAGAAAGAGGGGAGCAAGCTGGCTGGCAATGGGGAGCACGTAATGCTCCCCGTGCCTTGTTTGAGGTTTGGCTGGGGCTATTGAAGGGGGTCCGGGCTACAAATGCTGCCGTTCCCACAGGTATACGGCCTGCTGGATTTTGCCTGCTGGATATTTCAGCTGCTAAATGTATTTTTGTTGTTCAAGCACTCAGCATCCGACTGTGACACTGGAGCTATTTTAATAGAGCGGAATTCAATTCCTCATTGGAATTCTGATGCACACAGTTATAAGTTGGGGCCCATGACGTTTATGGGTACCCTGCAAGTGCGCTGATTAGGCAGAATCAGCACACCACCATGAGGTATGAGAAGCTTGAAATAACAAATCCTCTTCCACCTCTCAATGGCTTTTGGATGACTTCTGTGGTTGAAGTGGATGGGATGTATTGGGAACGATGTTCTTAATCTTTTTTCATTTGCAACTACAGCTCTCCGACTTATTGTCAAAAAATGTAACTGTAAAATGTAACTGTTCCAGAACAGATAATGCAGACTTTGAAGTGCCTCTCGGGTTCTCCTGCTCTGTGAACCCAAGGAAGAACAGACACAGAAGTAAAAAGCCTTCTTTCCAAGGTGCCTGCTAACTGAAAGACCCCTTGTGGAACAACTGGACGCCGTGGGAACACTTTGCTGCTTTGCCCCCTGCCCTACCTGTAACTTCTCACCGCTCCCGCTTCGCGGGAGCCGCTTCGCGGGAGCCGCTTCGTGGGAGGACCCACCAATGCTGTTTGCTGCCCGTTTGCCGCACTTCCGTGAGTGCTGACCAACTGTGTGGCAGAGAGGCTGCAGGGGAGTAGCGCGGCAGGGACTCACTATCCCAAGAGTCCCTGCTCGACCAAGCAACATCCGGTCAGCGCCCCCCTGCGTGCCCCGCCCACAACCGGCAAACGAACAAAAAGGAGCCTGGTGCACTCGAACTCCGTGACCCCTTGTGGAACAACTGGACGCCGTGGGAACACTTTGCTGCTTTGCCCCCTGCCCTACCTGTAACTTCTCGCCGCTCCCGCTTCGCTGGAGCCGCTTCGCGGGAGCCGCTTCGTGGGAGGACCCACCAACGCTGTTTGCTGCCCGTTTGCCGCGCTTCCGTGAGTGCTGACCAACTGTGTGGCAGAGAGGCTGCAGGGGAGTAGCGCTGCAGGGACTCACTATCCCAGGAGTCCCTGCTCGACCAAGCAACATCCGGTCAGCGCCCCCCTGCGTGCCCCGCCCACAACCGCCCTACACCTATATAATCCGGCGAGGGTTCGTCTTGCGGGACGCAAGCGGGACGCCGGGCTAAGCCCGGGCAAAGGGCGGGCCCTCTGTGGCCCTCAGAGGCCTGAAGAGACAGGACTGGGCCAGTCCCCCTGGTAGAGTCATCATTCAAGTAAGAGTATAAATCCCCCACATTCCTGGGCCTACTGTTGAATATGTCAGTTTTCGTGAATCTTCCACCTTCTGCTATGTTATTGGACAAAACAGGGGGTATACTGAATGGTACGCTCGATAACTATTTCACCAAAACTGTCTCAGAAGGTACCAGAGTATTATCTTTAGCAGAACGCCGGGATGATCGTCGCCGTTCCACAGAACGGATTAAGAATAGAGCACTATCTGAACCAACGCCTGTTGCTACACCAGCCAATGACTTTTGTACTGATACTATGGAAGCCACATTAATTGAGGATAGTGTGCCTATCTTGTTAAGGGAATGTCTAGCTCCGTCTATTGAATCAATACACACTGTCCCAATTTCTATTACCCCCGACCCAAATAGTACCCCCTTTATAACAAAAGTAATAATTTCACCAATACCTAGGCCTGGGAAGATAGTTAGAGGAAAAATACCTAGACCAGTGCCTTACAAAACTCATGGGTCACCGCCGACCAAAAAGAGACGCAAAAGACTAGACCCATCCAAGCCCAAACTAAGTCGCACAGAATTTGGGGAAAAATCTAACTCCACCACCATTGAACTAGTAGAAACCCTGGCTGCGAAGAGAGATGCAGAGGCAGTGTTAGACCCCTCCGCTCCTTTATTAACGACACCTCATTTGGCTACAAGTAATGATTCGGAACATGCCATTGATGTTGAAGGATCCATATTAACTCCTACTAGTAATTTACTAGATAGTATAGAACAAATTGTAAGGAGTTATACGCTAGCCATAATCGAAAGATTAAAAAGAGTGAAGATAAGATTAGAGAAAATAGAAGCGGACTTGGTTATACATGATAATTCCGCTAGGGCTTTAGGTAACAAGGGTCCATTAACAGCGCTGGTCTCGAACAGAGCCCCTACCTTGGCCCATACTACAACACCGGATGTAGCAGTGGCAACATCTTCCATTACTACTCCCAGTCATAACCCGAAAATAGTCACATTAGTTGCCACTACCAAAAACCAGCCCACAAGTATATTACCTAACCCACAACGGACCCAAATGGCTAAATCAACATTACTTGTAGCTTCTAATTATACTCCTGATATCCCTGCCAACAACCAGCAAGCAAGGGAAGTGGGTAACTCATTGAATGGGCTACCTGGAATGGTTGGGGAAGAAGCTAGATACACAAGAGGGGTTCAAGGAAGGAGACCACCTACAGAACTTCCACCAGAAGCTGTGCCTTATGTGGTGGTCCTCACAGGGGTACCAGAACTGCCCGGGAACAAGCGGGAGGGTTTTTTTCAACTCAAAAACAAAATAATGCACTGGCTAATTTCACATAGACCAAAGCCCAGTAACATTAATGGTGAAATAATTCATGTCCGACGGTTGCCCTGGCTAGGAGGAAGACCGAAGGACATAGGGGGAGATGTGGTTGTGGTGAATTTTAGAGATAAAAATGCGGTCCAATACATACTATCCTGGCCATATAGCAATGAGGATAGTTGTATCATACCTCGCCCATTAACTTATTTTTATCCTAGATCCATAGTATTCCCACATAAACAGACAACCAATAATGCTCTTTTGAATAACCATTCCCTCTTCCACTTGGAGCCTGCTAGAAATCTTGTTAATATGTATCAACCAGTAATAGCCCCTGTACTACCGGGGTGGAATATCATACCCCCAAGATCAAATACAACTGAACACAAAAGAATACCATACATCATCCCCTTCACACCACTGGAAACTTCGAATAGATTCGACGTTTTCGGTGGTCTGGACGAATGTGATTGAAGTTTAAGGAACAGGGAGGTTTTAAGTGGTGGTGCTAATAACAACAACACTGATGGAGCTAAGGAGGAGGAAGGCGGTATATCCTTGAGTCCAGAAAATTCTGTTGCTATAACTAGTAGTGGGATTAATTGTAGTTTGCCTACACTTACACCAGTCGGCAACAGTGGGATTAAGGAAGGCCATTCTTCGATTAAATTGGTTACTTGGAATGTGGCGGGGGTGCGTGCAAAAATGTGTGACCCAGACTGGAATAGCTACATGAACACTTTTGATATTTGCATGCTCCAGGAGACATGGGCCACGGACCAGGTCCATAGAGTGGGATACAAAACATACCAAATAGAGGCTATCCCCTCATCAAGAGGTCGAGCTGCTGGAGGCCTAATAATATGGATCAGCGTTTCTATTTCTATTGATATTAAGATCTTAAATACTGATTCCCTTGAAATACTAGGCCTGGAAATAACTACAGAGGACAAAAGAGTGATTAATCTCATAAATGTGTATAATAGTCCTCATCCCACCTACAAGGTATCACCATGTATTGAAAAATTGGAAAGTTTCATGAGTACCCTAGAGCCTGACGCAAGCGTAATCTTGTGTGGGGACATGAACTGTAACTTTGAACCGATTTCGGGCATGGCTAACCTGTACGAAGACGAGGATGTGGCTAATGGGATACCCCTTCTGATTGATAAAGGAACTGTTACTGGGACCACATTAGCTCTTCAGATCACTAGGTTGCTCACAAGTCATGGTCTGAGGGCCTGCAATGGGCGTATGCCTTCTGATAGCATGAAAGCACCTACTTTTAACAGACGTAATTATAAAAGTAACCTAGATTATGTTATTGTTACGTTTGACTTGTGGCAATATACCATTGATTTAAAAGTTATCGAGAGAACTGAGAGCGACCACTACCCACTAGAAACCAGCTTTCTGAAAAAATTATTAAATGGGCAGGGAAACATAGTGGGTGGTGATACAAATGCACAGTTACCATCATTAGATAATATTATCGTCAGTAACAATAGAAGGGCGGTTAAATGGGCATACATATTGGAAAGGGAGGATCTCTTATCCAATATATATTGCACCTTGGCAAATACATTTGAATCCTATTGTCCTCATGGGAGTGAATACGGGGAATTTATTACCCTACACAAACTTTTTTTCAGCAAATTATTAGACCTCTTAACAATAAAATTTAAAAAAGGGACCGGTATTACAAATGCCAAACCAGTTGGGAAACCATGGTATAACAAAGAATGCCGAGTTGCCAAAGCTGCTTTGATTGAGGCAATCAAAAGAAAAACTCCTGTAGAAATTAGAGACAAAAGGAAATTATATAACAAAATACTGGTAAAATCAAAATCCTCTTGGGATGATGGAATTTGGTCCTATATGCTACAAGCGGCAAAAACTAATGACCAAAGGTACTTCTGGGAGTTAGTGGCCAAGGGGAATAAACGAGAGAAAGGCTCAAGAGAGGTATTTTTAGACGAGGCAACGTGGGTAAAACATTTTACCAATCTGTATGCAGCTAAGACGAGTGAGGTTGCCCAGTCGGAAGAAATTTCTTCTCCTCAGCCAGCGAATTTGTATTTACCGGTAGTCTTTGATTTATATGAAACTGAGTTAGCAATTGCTTCAATCAAACAAGGGAAGGCACCTGGACTTGACAAAATCCCAGGTGATCTTTATCTACATAATATCGATATCTGGGCACCATATTTGAATCACTTATTCAATGCTATTGCGGCTGGAGATCAAATGCCAGAATCTTGGGATGGCGCAGAAATTATCACCATTTTTAAAAAGGGAGATAGAGGGGATCCAGCCAACTATCGTCCCATTAGTCTTTTAGACATAACTCAAAAAATATATGGCAGGCATATTTTAAATCGCATAAATACGTGGCTAGATGAGAAATTAATTTTATCTAAATATCAGGCAGGGTTTAGGGCAAAAACAGGGACTATAGATCAGGTTCTAAGGTTATGCTGTTTGTACTGGAAATATGTCATCATCCGCAAGGGCCACTTGTATGTGACCTTTGTAGATTTACGAGCAGCATTTGACCTAATTCCCCGTGACTTGCTCTGGAAATCCCCCCGTGACTTGCTCTGGAAATCCCTGGTAGAGCAGGGACTTTCCGGGGAACTTTTAAAATTAGTGATGGGTCTCCACCAGGAAAATTATGAGAAGGTTAGATGGGGCCCTAACGGGGAACTTACAGATCCAATCCCAATCAAAAGGGGAGTACGTCAGGGATGCGTACTTGCCCCGACACTCTTTTCCCTTTTTGTTAATGATATTGCGGGCTACATGGAGGACTGTGATAATGATTCGCCTCGATTGGGAGGGGAACGTGTACCGTCCCTACTCTTTGTAGACGACACGATCCTTATATCACAGACCCCAAGGGGACTCCCAATTTTATTAGACAGGTTCCAGCAATACTGCACCGTAAAAGGGCTAGAGATTAATACAAAAAAAAACTAAACCCTCATAAAAGTTTTAAAAAGAACCTAATGTTAAATGGTCATAAACTTGACTATGAGCAGAGTTTTACATACTTAGGGGTACTATTAGACTTAACTATGGGATGGAGACCTCAGCTAGAAAAATCCAAAATAGTGTTTAAGCAAAATTGTCTCCCAATACTAAAGAGACACAATAAGTGTGTAAACAAGGCAGTAACCCCAGCAATTGAGATTTTTAGGTACAAGGTCCCATCTGCTGTTTTGTACGGGGCGGAACTTTGGGGTCCAGTTTGTAAGAAGAACTTTGAAACATTGGAAAATAATTTTATTAGGGGACTATTAAAAGTTCCCACCAACACCCCATTGGTTCCATTATTTCTAGATCTTAATATCAAACATACTGACCATCATGCAATGTTGAGACCACTATTATTATGGGTTAGATTATGGACAACACCCGAATTGATTGACTATAAAAGCGGGTTGAAAGAAGTCCTGGACCTAGATAGTGGTAACCGAATCTATTGGTTCAAGCATGTAAGAGTGTGGTTCGTAAAAATAGGACTAACACACTTTTGGACTGAGCCAGAGACCTTAACTACGGCCTCTAAGAAAATTGTTAAGTTATCCTTCTGGTCTCATGTGAGCCATGATTCTGTGTACGTTAGGACACACGGCCCTCTAACCGAAACATTCCTAATGGTCAAAAATGTGGAACATTTTGAAATATTTCTTGATGAAATTCAGCCGCCGTTGGCTAAAACCTTATACCTAAAATTCAGATATGGGACATTGAGAACCAAAGTAACAGAGAAAAACTGGGGGAAGACAAACAGTGATTACTGCACTTTATGTTCTACTAATATAAGGGAAGACGATTTACATATATTGTTCTTTTGTCCTAGTTATGGTAGACCTAGGAAGAAATGGATAAAGCCTTTATGTTATAACATTGGCTCTAGTTCCTACAAGGATGCTGGTAGAATCTTAAAAACTGACACCAGCCAAGCAATTGTGTTTGGAATTAGTAGATTTCTTCTGGCTGTAAACTTTATTAGAGTAAAAATGTCTCTTCCTTTTTAATTTGTACCCCACTTGGACCGTACACACCACGGATTATGTTTTAGTCTAAAGGTTTAATTTAAAAAAAAATCTATGCCTTGGATGTTATAAAACTTGATTTGATTTAATGCTGTTTTAACAATTGTATAACGTGTTTTAAATTATTTATTACTGTGATAAATTCTAAACCATGATAGATTGTCTTAAAATGATATTACATAGCATTGATTACTGTTTTTGGTATGACGTAATGAATTTTATTAATCATGTATTTTGCATATCTTTTACGTTGCAATGCAACGAAATAAAGACTATTGAACTTGAAAGAAATATACATGTGTGCAATTGGTTAATCAGCAGATCTAGAGGCTGCTTGAGAGACAGTGTAAGGCTTTACTCGATACAGTCATTGGCAGCTTCTTGGTGACGAAGAGATATTTTTTTGACAGGTAATGCAAGAGTGTTTCAGCTGAGGTCTGGAGCGTACCCTTCTAAAACAAACTTCCAAGAAAACTTTTGCATTATGTTTGGTCTGATTGCATATTACTGAGAATATATTTTAACACATTTGTTTTATGTTACACACTAATGGACAGATGTATTAACTTTTCATGCAATGCCCCAATCATAGTTGCAGTACTGTGTAAAAGAGATAGACCAGTGGTAGCTACTGAGATTTGGCACTGTTACTGTATCTCCCTTCAATGGTGCACTTAAGGCTGCCGGCTGCCTTGCGCCACACACACACCCTTGCACCATAGTGCGTGGGTGTATGCATATTAGATTTTGTACTGGAAATGGTACTATCTAGTACAAAAACTCTGCTTTAATACTTTTAACTCTTTGCAAGTATGCTATACAGTGCTGCGCACAAGCAAAGGTGTAACTGAGGCAACTTTTAAAAGTTTCTTCACTGTTACACCTGTCTCAAGGAGGCAACTTTTAAAAGTTTCTTCACTGTTACACCTGTCTCAAGGAGGCACATGTTTTGGTGCACATCCTGGTCTACAAATGTAAGGAGATAGAAATTTGCAACAAAACACATGGGTGGGTGCATGGGAATCCCCATATACTGCCTACAGCAGTGGTTCCCAAACTTTTGACTCCTGAGGACCCCCACTGAATCCCTATTGGAAGCCAGGGACCCCCATGCAATTTGTACGATATAAATTAAAAAAATCAAAACAGTAATTCGCGAAAAGTACACAAAACAGTAAACACCAAGCAAATACTCAAATTACTAAAGCATTTATTATTTTCTACTGAAAAAATATGCAAAAATCAAAACATTTTAATGGGACGGATGGTGCTGCATCTCGGCAACTAACTTTTCAATGTTTGGTTTTATGTCGGAAAATTGAATCCTCAGGTCTGATTCTACGTTTTCCAAATGATTTCTCTATTTATTTTTTAGATACATAAGATCTTAGAAAGCTTTTTCACATAAATATGTGGTGGGGGAAGTAAGTAAATCCTTAACTTCAATACAATACAATAATGCTGATCCTGGCTGCATCTATTTTTACCCGCCTGCCAATTAATGGTAACTGACACTGTGAACATGTACCTTTTCCCCACAGCAGCCATAGACGCCAAAAAAAACATAATTCATGATGCACCATTTTCTTGCTCATTTCTTGCTGTAGGTGAGATATCAGCAATGACGCACTTTCATCTTCTTGAGATGAGACATTGATTTTGTGTAGTGTATTAAGTTATTTTAAGTGCATTTGTGTACCTGTAAATTAGCAAAATACAAGCAATACAGATTAGTAAACTGGGTGACAGTTCTCCAGTCCTAACATGAGGTACTTAATTCATTCATGGCTGACAAAGCACTTGGCATTAGTAGCAGGCTTTTGTTTTCTGCCTATTCAAAGAGCAGCATTCATGTTTTTATTTCATGAGCTATGAATGACAATTATTCAGGAATGGTAAATCTACCTCAGTGACTGAGTCACCCATAGCGAGCACAATAAAAATATGTGCGCAGCCCCTTGAAGTCATGGGTTCCATTTATTCAGTGATAGGGCGGGCGGAGCAGGCGGTAGATGAACAAGACCCTCTTAAGAGTGTTTATTAAGATGCACTTCTAGAAAAGGCATCTTGGATTTTTATATCGTTGTTCACTTTCACTTTGATGAGGCTGATAACATAAAAATGAAACACTTTTCTAATGTGTGCGTTCGCTTTACACTCATGCGTATGTCATCAAGGCAGGGTTGTGTATCCTGTGGGGGAAAGTTTATGAAGGGATGACAATCACTCTGCAATCACTTTCGGTAAATATGGTTTTCAGAATGAAGCTTACATGCATAGATTATGTAATGTGCCATGAAACCGTGTCAAAATTCAATAATTTGGACTATACTTCTCGAGTGCAGCTACCCTTTCCATGAAACCAACCCTGACGGCAGAAATGAACCTCACTGCCACTAGCATATAACAAGCTGATCGCTCATCACATATTTAGAATCAGACATATATAAAGGCTGCAGCGAATTCCCCTTGTGTAGCCGTAAAACACTCGTGTTTCTCTTTGATTTCCAGGGTGAAGTGCCCTCATGCCGGCCCGAGGTGCCGAATGCTGCTTAGCCTTGAAACAAGAGGCACATCTGTACTCTGCATATGGGCAGAAAGTGGAGAGGGGGCATTGCGCCGCAAAACGCTATGGGACTGGTATAAACACAAGGGGACACGCACTGCTGTGTGAGCGCGACTCAAAGGCAGGCAGGCAGAATCAAATAATAAATTAATGCCAGTCACCCATCAGCTTGCACCTAAAGTCGAAGGGTGATTGCTCAGATTTTATTGTGGTCTTGCTGCATCTGCGCTGTTATTCACAGCTCTTGTGGCGCGTGGGTGTTTTGTTTTTCGATGACAGTTATGACGGAAGGCACTCGAGTCCTGCGGACCCCCTAGGAATGTGTCACGGACCCCTGGGGGTCCGCGGATCACAGTTTGGGAAACGCCGGCCTACAGTATGTCCCCTTGACATAAAATAGTCCACAATGCTCCTTTGTGTTACTTTAGGCAACTTTACAACGTAAATCATTATCTGTGTAAAAACATACATTCCACCACAACACTTTGCGCTAGTTTTGCATCACTTTTCAGATGCAAGTCCGGCGCAGTGTTAGTAAGTGTGGGCCAAAATCACTTCGCATATTTTGTGCCAACCTATCTTATACCATAATACCATTTTGAAATTATGACATATATATATATATATAGTATTTTCAGGTGCAAGATGGTGTCTCGTAGTACAAATCATGTCACTATTTACCAGTGCACCAACCAGAATTCAGTTCTGCGACTGATTACACAAACAGACTAATGATCACAATGATCACACTAATCAACTGAACTTTCATTACATAAAAGAATGCATTTTCCATTGATTACTTCAACAAGTTCCCACATTTTTTTGAGCACTTCAACCTGTGGATGAACTGCAAAATACTTTCTATGGGGCTGTCATTGGGGTCCCATTTACAGCGCAGCCCAGCACACACCAGCTGAAGAACTGTGTATGTCTTCGAAGGTGCACCAACTCGGGCTAAGACACACAAAAAGGGGGGGGGGGCTAAATCATTTCTAGCCCAATGGGCGTAGTGTGCCTGATCACAGCTCCAGTATAAATTATACATACAAAAAGAACAATTGATGGGCAGAATGCAGAACAATGTCACACATTCACCCCAGTACAGAGATCTTGGCCTAAATCCATCGTTTTTTTGCTCACCATGCGATTCCAGTTTTAACCAAGCCATATGCAAATCAGTCTTGACCCTGCGCCCAATGGGAACAGTCCTGCCCGAACTGCCAGGCCAGGTCCTCCCTGGACTGGAAACAGGCATCCTAGGACTGGTTTTGGGGTTTCACCCCTCATCAGCCAGGATAGCTTGACTCCAGTGGCATGGTTTGGGCTGGACTGTTCCTATGAGGCACAGGGTCAAGACTGATTTGTATATAGCTGGGTCTGAACTGAAATGGCGAAGTGAGCTAAATAATGATGATGGATTAAACCCAGATCTGTGAATGGGGGTGAGTGTCTGAAAAATGTCAGCACTCCGTCCATCATCTCTTTGTGTTTGCTTTGTTCGCCCTAAGTTGGCAGGGTATGCCCAGACATGGGTCCCTTGCTCACTTTGCCACTGGATTCAAGCTAGCCTGGCTGACGAAGGGTGTTATCCAGAAACCGGTACCAGGATGCTTGTTTCCGGTTCAGGGAAGACCTGGCTTGGCAGTTGGGGCTGGACTGTTCCCATGAACACAGGATCAAGACTGATTTGCATATAGCTGGGTCTGACCTGAGGTGGGGCAGCGAACTAAAGAATGATGATGGATTAAACCCAGGTCTGTGACTGGGGGGTGAGTGTCTGAAAAGATTGAGCACTCCAGTCCATCAACTCCTTGTGTTGGCTTTGTTCACCCTAAGTTGGCAGGGTGTGCCCAGCCGAGGGTCCCTTGCTCACTTTGCCACTTGATTCAAGCAGCTTGGCTGATGAAGGGTGTTACCCAGAAACCAGTCCCAGGATGCTTGTTTCTGGTTCAGGGAAGACCTGGCTTGGCAGTTCGGGCTTGACTGTTCCCAAGAGGCACAGGGTCAAGACTGATTTGCATAAAGCTGGGTCTGAACTGAGGTGGCGAAGTGAGCTAAAGAATGATGATGGATTAAACCCAGATCTGTGTCTGGGGTTGAGCGTCCATCATCTCCTTGTGTTTGCTAAATGATAAATACCCCTGACAGAGAGTGCTCTCTCTTCTTTGCTGCTTTAGTAGCAGATAAGCGCTCTCAGTTATTTTTAAGTTGAGCCTAGACAGCTCTTGTGTTGTCTCTTCAAGACATGTTGTATATACTTTGTGTGCCTACAACCGGCCCATTGCTTTTCATTTGTTTATTACTGTGTCCTTTAAAAATCATTGCTTTCAAGTGGTTATTTGTTCATATTTGTCCCTCTCTTTTGTTATTTGTAACCTCCCATGGAGCAGGCCCCAATTACTCCAGAGGAAAAAAGATTTCTTTCCAAAAGAGCAGTTCCCACAAGCGTTTGTGCATTTCCCTTGATCAGCACGGCGGCTGCTTCACACCCAATGTTCTTAAATTTGTAAGCATAGCAGTCGCTTCGGGAGGCCACGCGCCTTTCTTTTTTTTTTGGCACGCACCCGCTTGTTACATTTTCAAGATGATGGCCACATTTACCTCTTGTGAGTAGCAAATACATATGTCCTTCTTTAATGCTTATGATTATGTTCAAATGCCTCTAGTCCGCCTTCTGCAAGTCTTTTACAAAATAAATGAATAAATAACACACTCTTTCTCAATCTTACTGAATCAATCGCAGTGCCTCAACGTCTAGAAAATGGATAGGCTAGGCTTGAAAGTTTGTCATGTTAGGCAAGCAATCACTCTTTAGCGAGGATTTACCCCACATTCATCATGGCTCCCACTGTTCACACTTGCAGTTCAGTGCCTACTCACCTATGTTCTGCTCTGTTTTTTCCAGTGCACAGCCCCTCCAGCCGTTTCTCCCCATACGTGACTTCACAGTCTTTCCCCCAGCCCCCTCTGTTACCAAGTGCCATTGTCTCCAGGAGCTCGCGCTTATCAGTTTAATGTCTTGATTAATAAGGGACGCGTAGATGCATATTTTATTTGTATACTTTCTTTAATCTCCTGGCGGCCTGTTCTTGAAACCCCGGAGGGGACTCCTCGTACCAGGGAGAGGACAGTATAAGACTTACCTCCACGTTGTTCCCTTCCCCAGTGCTCTGTGCCCCCATTGCACAATTTCTACAGTGTTTGGTTGCCCTACAACCTAGCAGTGGCAAGGGCACGGTTTATTGTAATATGCCTGTCAGTAAATATTACTTAAATAGTGCATGTGCGATGCAGCTCTGGTACGATCCTCTCATTTTCTGTCTAGAGTTCTGTTTCTTGTAAGCTTTCAATCCCCGTCTATAAGGTGACAATCAACGTCTATAAGATGACAATTTCATGTTGCTACACCATGTACTGCGCCTACATAATGTTGATGCCTCCCCTAGGGATTCAGCACTCTCTTCTAATGTTGGAGGATGGTCTTGGCAATCATATAGCTTTAACGTGGACCATACAGGCCATAGTGTTTAAACAGAGATGCTATTGGTGCTCGGCCTCTGCACGTGGGATGTTTTCGGGGGTGGGGATGAGCAACAGAAAGAACAGGAGGCAGGTGCAGCCTTAGCAAGCCATGAAACTCGGGGATGGACAAAATAAGCATGAGCACTTCTCCCTTTCTTTCTCTGTGCACTGATATCATACCTTCAAAATTGTTGAAACACCATAGCTAAAACATACTGGCAAAGCCAAGGCGAAGGTGCGACCTATTGGCTATGCCAATGCTTGTTTTAGGTATGTGGTGGTTATACTTTAATGTAATTGCTAATTAGCAGATGTATATTATATTTTGATATTTTATTTCTTTTGATAGACACTTTTTTCAGATTTTGACTTTTGCAGTTTTCAAGGTTCCCATCAGATCGTGTGATCAGCTGTTTATTTTTACCCTGAAATCCTGTTCACTGTGAGCGTATTCACCCAGGCAGCAGTTTATGATGAGGCGCTTGTTCTAAATACCTTTACAACTTTGATGTGCTTGGGAATTTCTTCATTTTATGACTCATTAGGCCTATTTTTCAGATCAGTCTGTTTTCTTCAGTTAGGGATAGTTTTTGCGTTTATCCATTGGAAAACAGTTCTAGGCATACTTTTTTAGTTGGTATTAAAAAAAGAACAATATAAATTTAATTATAAGAGCAAAGATTTTAGTTTTCAGTTTGTGAAAATGTTATGTAGAGTTATTTACCTTCTAAAAGGATTTTTCTTAATACGTTATGATTAATATCTATCCAATCAACCTAGGGAGAGCACAGATAAAAGTGGCTTATGTAAGCTTAAGCTTCCTGAGTGCATGAGTCAGAGAAGTCTGACTCCTCTTCAGATGAAGAAGAAGTCTTCCAGGACAAGAAGCAGAAGTCTGTGAAGAAAGACATCAAAATAAACAACTATGATGTAGTTCAATCTGCAGGGAGTGCCACTATGAACTCGTTCCATTTCAGCTCCCTTTCACTGCTCCATTTCCCACCTGCTACGATGCCCTTGGGATGGTCAAAATACATCTTATGAAAATGGACATTGTTTGCTTAAGCAAAAGCATATTCCTAAGGCGTCTCAGAATAATAATGACTTGGTGCCTTGGGGGTGAACTTATGGTCCTTTATAGATAGAGTACCTAAAACGATGTTAGTGTTAGATGTAAGTGTTGTTAGTATGGTTGCCATTTGCCAGTTGTTTATCAGGATGACCTATATTTTAATGTCCTGGCCAGTTTAAAAATCAGGATAATCGATTAAAGCCAGAACATCCGTCTTATCAGTACATACTTTGAACATTAAATATTAGCACAGTAGATATAAGCAAAAATAAGTTCCACAGCAGCCTTAATGATACTTGATTGATAATTAAAGTACACAAAGACAGAAAGGCCATGATAAAAGTGAATACAGTGAGAGGCAAGATGGCGTTGGTGTTACCGGGAGCAGAAAGCTGAAGCTCCGTGAAGCTCTGACCCCTGTGTCCCCGGACCTTCGCTGGGCTATGGATTTGCGATAAAAACCTACGCTGGTGACATCTGAAGTAGTCTGCTCTGCTTTGCCAAAAGATCTTCTACATGGCGATTGATTGCGCGATAACAGTGCGATATCTGTGACATTTGTGATATTCTGAGACAGACAGACAAGACAGGCTAAGCAATCTCGCCGCAGCCGCAGAGTGCAGGTTGCCGATTAAGGAGTTCTACCTGTACCCGTACCTGTGCATCACGCTGTGCAACGGATATATCCTGCATACAATTCATTCATCCCCGCTACGCTTCATGTTTGGTCGTTTGCGGGGGGTGTCATGTTGCTGCACATGTTGCTGCATGATACTTTAACACTGCCCTGAAAAGCCGCAGGAGGCAAAACAAGGAAAAACCGCCGCTGCTCGGTGAAATTTCATCTCCCCCTTTCCTCCGTGTGCAGCGGGTGGGCAGCGGGTCGCGGCAAGCCCACGCCAGTCTGGAGATTGAGGAGATCAGCAAAAAAGACCACGGACCGGGTAGCCCCGTTCGCCTCCTCGAGGGAGATCAACAGACGAGTCCGCTCGATGCTCCACTGTTCTTCCAGCCTACCTCCGCTGGCCCGCGTTACTCCGTTGTCAGGGAGACGCCAGCCAGCCTCCAATGCGGATCGATTCCGCTCACTTTGCCAGAGCTGTTACCTGCTATGCTACCGGCTGCTCCGGTTGCTCAAGCATAGCGCTCTTCAGGATTGTGACCCGATTGATCTGCAGAGGGCTGTGGCCTCGGTCTTGGTTGTGGACAAAGAAACGCCGGCCGGCACCCGGAGTAGAGGTGAAAGCTGTTTGTTCTGGGCGCCTATGCGAGCACGCTGTCAACCAAGAAAGATTACGGCAGAGACAGAGGTCAGCGCCGGCTAAAGATCAATCCGTACAAGTAAGCATGGCTGGAGAGAGGGGGGCTGGGTGTGAGCCAAGTGAGCCGAGTGAGACAGTATTATTGGATTCACATGGGGCAGGAAAACCACAGGATAATCAAGGCTCCCAAAATATACAAGGCCCTGTAAATGCAATGAGGCAGCCTGAAACAAGGGGGTCCAAAAATAAACACAACAAAGACAAAGACAGAGAGAAAGAGAAAGAGAAGGAAAAGGAAAAAGAGAGAGCACAAAGTTAAAGACAAAAATAAAGATAAGGATAGAGACAGAGACCAGGGGGTCGATTCCGATCCGGTAAAAAGCGCTCCGAATCGTCGTACGGAGCGTTTTTTTCCCCGTATGAATCGTACCTGTAAACGTCCCGTACGTACGACGAAGTACGATTCGTACCAGGAGCCGTACTCCGTACTTGTCGTACAAGACACCGTACAACTCTAATCTCCGTACGATTCTCCCTCGGAACTCGCTGTACGCGACATCTGTACGGTTCGCGGCTGGTTTTTACGACCCAGCAAGTACGATACGTGTCGGGTACGCACCGTACGACCCTTTTTCTACGGGAGCTGAAAACAGCCGTAGAAGCAGAGTTCGCGCCGAAACAGGTACGGAACGGCCCCCCCGGGCACCGTACCTCTGCGATCATGGGGTGTACGAGCCGTACCCCCATTGTACGATCGGTGTACTAGCCATACCCCCATTGTACGATGGGTGTACGGCTCGTACACCGATCGTACATGGGGTACGGCTCGTACACCGATCGTACATGGGGTACGGCTCGTACACCGATCGTACAATGGGGGTACAGCTCGTACACCGATCGTACATGGGGTACGGCTCGTACACCGATCGTACAATGGGAGTACGGCTCGTACCCCGATCGTACAATGGGGGTACGGCTCGTACACCGATCGTACAATGGGGGTACGGCTCGTACACTGATCGTACAATGGGGGTATGGCTCGTACACCGATCGTACAATGGGGGTACGGCTCATACACCGATCGTACAATGGGGGTACGGCTCGTACACCGATCGTACAATGGGGGTATGGCTCATACACCGATCGTACATGGGGGTACGGCTCATACACCCCATGATCGCAGGGGTACGGTGCGTACCCTGCCATTATGGGGGGTACGGACCGTACGGTGTGTATGTGTTTGTGTGCTTTTCCGTACGACTCGCCCTTACCTGACGTGGACCATACGAATCGCGTCCTCATACCGCGGTCCGGATCGTACTCGTCGGGTCATACTGCATGTGTACGAGTTTTACGGTATGTGTACGAGTCGTACGGTTCAAGGTTTTAGCCTTGCAATACATACGGATCGCAATCGCGACGATTCGGACGGATTCACGGAATACGGATCGTACTTCGCGACTCAGACAGACGGGTACGATTCGTACGGAGAGGGCTCCGGATACAAATCGTACGGACGGTTTTTTTCCCCGAATCGGAATCGACCCCATAGAAGTGGGTTCTGACAGTTTGCAGTCATCTGCAAAAATGGAACTATTAGTTAAAAAAGCAAGGCGACTGCAGACTATAAAAAATCTAAAGTCGGCAGCCAAAACCAGCGGACAGTCAAATGACGCTCAACCACGGATTTCAAACATCTTCAGCCCAGTAGTCAAAGAAATATTTGATCTAGAAGGGGAAGATGGGCCTGATAGAAAATCAAGCAACAAGACAAAAATACCAGATACTCGGGGTGTGCATTCTGCGGCCAAAAGTGGGAAACAGGTGACCGGATTGGTCAGTTCTGCACCAGCAGCATCAACAGAAGAACCCCAGCAGACAACTGGACAAGCTGTTTTAACCACTTCTCAACTTCTAAGCTCGACTGGCGCAGAGTTTGATGCCCCAGACAAGGAACGAGACCCGGATCAAGACCCAGGCAGTATAGATCCTTTATCAGACAGCGATGCTTCTAAAGGAGGCGGAGGGGAGGATATTGCTCAAACTGCCCTCCTAAACGCCCTATCTTTAAGCCAGAGATCTCAAACCCAACTACAAGCACAAGCACCAATACAAGCACAAGCACAAGGAGCACAAGCACAACCCGAAGCGTCAGGATCAGAGTCAGAGTCAGAGTCTGAAATCTATGAGACTGGGGTGTTTACTTCTAGCGAGGCACAGAGACTGAGACTTGAGCGGACAAGTGGTGAATCCTCAGATTTTTCAGACCCTAACTTAAAAAAAACAAATGAGTCCTTTAAGGATAACACCGCAAGAAAAAAACAGGAAAAAAGAAAAGAAGACAAAACAAACTAATTTATGAGGACACCACCGATCAAGGGAGCAATACTGATCGGATTGATCACAGAATGAGGGATTCATCTCCACAAGCCACTGCACTGTCTGATCCGAATCCTTGTCTGTTAAGTGATCCAAAAAAGACCGACCATAATCAATCTGGCATCGGTGGAAGTCAAGCAGAACCCTCCCTGGGTGATGTATTTAACTCGATCATAAAATTCCAAGAAGACGTTAAACATGATAACAAGAAACTCCAAGGAGCAATTAACAAAGTGGGCCAAACTTGTCTTGAAATTTCGGATAGAATGGCTTCGGTAGAGTTACGCACCGAGAACCTTGAGACAGATGTTTCCGCCCTGCAAACACAGGGAAAAGAAGAAGAGGGAATTGTGAAAGGCCTGATGCTGAAGGTTGAAGACCAGGAAAACAGAGCCTGGTGCAATAATCTATGCCTTCTTGGAATCCCTGAGGGAGTAGAGGGGAACGACCCAAGGGGCTATATGACATCTCTTCTTAAAGAATGATTCCCCGAACTAACTACCTGGGATTGGGACAAAGAGGTCCAGCGCGCTCATCGTTTTCCGCTAACCCTCACTAAACGGTCGCACTCACCAGCACAATACCCAAGAGCAATACTGGTCTATTTTGGCAATTTTCTCTTACGGGAAGCTATCTTCGATCTGGCACGACCCACCCATAAAGGCTTTATGTTCTTTAGCAGACCTGACCTTGCTCATGCGACGGTGGAAGGGAGATGGAGGATGCGGCAACTTTTTACCCCCTTTGAACAGATGGGAGCTCCAGTATATCTACAGAACCCTGCCAGATTAAAGATTATCTTTAATGGCGTCACTAGAAGTTTCACTAGCGAAATCCAGGCACAAGTATATTTAGAGGAGATCACAGAATCAAGCAAAGACAAAGACAAACTCTAACTTAAAAAAAAAAGCAATGCAAATACACTACAGTCAAACAGTAATTTACCCAAACCACCAGCGGCACGATTAGCAGGGCGAGATGGGAAGGGAGGAGGGCATTAAAGACTGATAAACAACTGCAGTACTAATAATAATATGTATACAAGCAGGACATATTTGGAAATGTAAGGCAGAGAATAATTATTATTCCTTCACTCCCAGCTAAAACAGGGGTTGGGGCATGGAGAAGGTAGAGGCTTACTGATCACCCAGATGCCCACAACCTGGATCCTCCGGAATCAGGTAGCCTCACTGGATGGTGGAGGGGGGGTGGGTGGGGCCAAGGGGTGGGGCCTAGTGGAGGGGTTTTAGGGAAAGGGGGGAGGGGGTGGTCATACAGGCAAAGAATCAGGTCAGAATCTATGACTTGGCATATAATCAAGATAAAAATCCCGGACTACAAACAAGGAATAAGCGAGGGTTCAAAGCTATACAAAGTAAAATCTAGAAGTACGAATGGCTAAAGTAAAAATATTGACCATCAATATCTGTAGGCTTAACAACCTTAAAAAAAGACAAAGAATAGCGATAGGTCTTAAATCAATCGGGGCAGAAATTGTTTGTCTCCAAGAAACTCATGTTGAGGGGTCCCAAAGACATTTGCTGAAAACCCTGGGATATAGACTAGTTATTGCCACTACCCAGGCAAATAAAACACGTGGGGTGGCTATCCTGGCACGGGGTGGGAGGCTTCGATTTACGAGATCAGCTGCTGATAAATTGGGTAGATGGACCATCACAGAGTGCCAATATGGTATGGGGAAAAAACTCACGATTTGCTCAGTGTATGGGTGCGTCACAGACGATCCCGATCTCTGGGTATTCTTATCTAATGAATTAGCACACTGGCCTGTACCAATGATTGTTTGTGGCGACTTTAACCTAAACCTTCCATCAAATTGGTCGTCTGGGCACAACTTTATTTATCAGAGCAGGAAACCAAAAACCTTTAGAGCCCTCGAAGAGCTTTGCTATACTCATGGGATATCTGATTGTTGGGAGATGAAACTCCCAACCAATCCCAACCAACACCTTTTTTTCTCACCTTCACCTTAAATTTGCAAGATTGGATTATATATTTGCATCTCATACTATCATTTCCAATTGCTCTATAGACCGATTACCATGGGTTTTACCCGATCACAATCCTCTAATTATAAGTATCGATACCGGGAATATACAATCAGACCGCAGTATTTGGACATTCGAAAGGGCCTTATTAATCAACGAAAAATACTGCAAGCTTATGGAAAACTGGATTCCGGAATTTTTAGAGTACAATGTGGGTAGTGCCCCGTTGGAAGTGGTCTGGGACACACTTAAAGCACGAATTAGGGGTGAAACTCTTAGATTTTCAATAAAAAGTAATAAAGAAGCAAAACAAAATGTAAAAAACCTACAAGATAATCTGGCAAGAAAGGAAGAAGATCTGGTCAGGGCAGTCCAGGGCGGAAATAATATAGAAGGGGCTGTAAGAGATGTCGCTATAGCAAGAAACTTTATATCTGAAACACTTACCACAAAAGCAATCTGTAAAGCCACAATGAATAAGGAGAACATTTATGAATTAAGTGAGCAGGTAGGACATCAACTTGCAGTCCGTACAAGAAAGCAGAACATCGAAAACACAATTAAAGAAATTAGAGACCCTATCAACGGTCTTACACAAGACCCTAAAGAGATCAGGGATGCTTTCCAGAGGTACTATGTGGACCTATATACCGAGACATGTAATAGTCAGTCTAAAATTGACGAATATTTAGATCTAGCTACAGGGACCCAGCTACTTCAAACTGATAAAGATAGTCTCGCTGAAGCCCCGCAATGGGTAGAAATTCTCCTTTCAATAAACAGCCTTCCCTCCGTTAAGGCAACCGGCCTAGATGGAATTCCTGTGGAATTTTACACTAGATTCAGCAAGCAACTGAAATAAATTTTAACCAACTTGATGAATCATGTTTTCCAGGGTGGACAGCAACCGGAATCCTGGGGCCGGGCAAAAATCATTGTATTCCCGGAAAAAAACAAGGACCCAACAGAATTAGGAGCATATTGTCCAATTACATTAATAAATAACGATTCTAAAATATATTCCAAACTGCTAGCTAGCAGACTCGCCCCAATAATTCACAAAATTATATCAATCAGGCAACATGGATTCGTCCCAGGCAGATCAACCACAGATCATATCAGAGGGTGATCACACTCTTTGACATAGCAGAAGTAACAGGAGACCCTATGGCACTAATACTGCTAGACGCAGAAAAAGCATTCGATAGGGTCTCCTGGCAATATTTATGGACTGCTAAGTCAAAAAGTGGGATCGGGGACCAATTCATCAATGCTGTTCGCGTGATGTATGTCAATCCAGAAGCAGTGGTCATGATCAAGGGGGAAATATCAGATACTATCAAAGTGACCAGAGGGACAAGGCAGGGTTGCCCTTGCTCCCCTCTGCTATTCGCTATATTTATAGACCCATTCATCTTTAGGTTAGAAACCAATCCATCTATAACACCAATGAAGACTATCAATGGTGAAACCAAGACCCTGGCATACGCGGACGACATCGCAATTGTCACAGCTAATCCAAACGAAGCAGTTAATATAATGGAGGAAGAAGCAAACATTTTCGGAGAGATTTCCGGGTATAAACTGAATCAAAACAAAACCCAGATTATATTTAATAGCAAAAGTAACTATATTGATGAAAGGGTGGTTGATAACGCACTGTATCTCGGTGTTAATATCACCTCAAACTTAAACAATCTAGTGAAACTTAACCTGAATCCACTTCTGAAACAAACAGAAAAAAGCTTAAGTAGATTGCATAATCTACATCTAACAATTATCGGAAGATGCAATCTAATTAAAATGTTATTTTTTCCTACATTTTTTCGAACAATCTGTTTAAACTTTGACCCACTGATCTTTAAAGAAATAGACGGTATTTTTTCTCGTTTTATTTGGGGGTACGGTAGAACACGCAGAGCTCACAGATTCATCACCCTACCAAAAGAAAGAGGAGGTCTTTCTCTACCTAACTTTAAAACTTATTGGTGGACTACAATTCCGAAATATAGCAGATTGCTTTTAACCTCAAAGCAGGACCCTAATCCAGAGAGGTCGGTCCCAACACCACAGGAACTTATCCTCGGTAAAGAAGCGGGCGAACATTTGAGGCGACTAACTTATGATTGTCATTTTAAAAAAGTCCGCTTTAAAACCCTTAAAGGTATCTATATCGCTTGGAATCATGTTCGGAAACTTTTGGGGATCGTTAGGTTCTCCTATTACACTACCCTCCATAGAAATAAAAATCTCCCAGAGATTTTCATGGATACCTGTATGACGCGATGGGTCAGATCGGGCATATCTGAAATTGGCTCACTTTATGACTCAACTGGCTTTCGCTCATTTGAATCTTTAAAAAATAAATTTGGTCTAGAACATCGAGACTTTTTTAAATATCTACAAATTAGGGATTTTATCATGAAAAAGGGGGGTGGCAGTGTGGCATTCCAGAAAATTCTAGTAATCGAAACAGTGGCTCAAAGCGACAGAGCTAAAATTGGAGAAATATATAAAAACGTAGTTACTGGTTTTCCCGACGACCTAGATAAACATACCCATAATTGGCAGAACAAATTGGGAATCTCAGAGACCTCAACACAGAAAGCATTTGAACTTTCCAATTCGCTATTAATGTCCACTAAATTGCAAGCCCAATTTTATAAAACTTTCTTTCAATTGTATTATACCCCCTATAGAATATCCAAATGGAGCACATGTAAAGGGACATTATGCCCTAGATGTGCGATGCCTGAAGCAGATCTAATACATATGTTCGCCACATGTCAGACACTAAGCACCATCAGACGAGAAATATCTTCTTTTCTTTCAGGAATCTTTGAGACAAGAATAGAGATCTCAATAGCTGAAATAATATTGGGGGTAGACAGTGATATCCGACCTGATAAAATGAAGGGACTTCTGTTTATCTCAATGGCAGTACTTAGAATATGTCTGGCATCGGCCTGACTAGACCCACATCCACCAACATTTCTGCAATGGCGGGCACGATTTCTAGCAACATATAGCCTGTAAATAGCTATTTATAGTAGGAAGGGTATGAACAAGAAAAAGAAAGGATTAGAAATATCGTACCCTCTTATACATTGGATAGAAAGTCCAGATTAGTAATGTCTTCAATCACTCCAACAGAAATGTTATTGTTTTTTTTTTCTCCTTCTAAGAAACCGTATATTTTTTGTGTACCACATCGAGTGTATTTATATATTATTTAAAGTTGCCTGTATGTTGGGGGTGGGGGGGGCGGATCAAACTGTAAAACCTCAATAGAGAACTGTTTAAAAAGAAAAAAGTGAATACAGACTATTTTCTTTAAAGTTCTATTTATGTATCATGCCCGGGCATTTGCAGAATCGTCAAAATGAAACAAATAGCTGGTATTTTTCTTTGGAAAAGGTGGCAACCCCAGTTGTAACTTTACTGGGCAATTCTTTTTTGCACAGACTAGCTTCTGCTGCTGCTTTGTCAGATTATCAGACAGATGGATTGAGGGATTTGTCCATTGACAATGACAACTGTGTGGACGGGCTAGACAATTTGGCTACTATGAGTGGAATTGAAGGGGAGATCGTGTATTTAATGGGTCAACACTATTTTGTCCCCAGTGTAATTATCCATCTAAGGTCAGGTGAATGGGTTAAGTATCCTACAGCCAGATTCATCAATGTCCCGTTTTGCGAGTACTTAATAGCGGTTATTAAGGAATCGCTATTAAAGACTCGCAAAACGGGAGTCATGTAGAAATCGCAAATAAAATTGCGATTTCTACAGCTTCCTTATTTATTAGCAATTTGCTAATCGCAAATAAGGATGCGATTTCAAGGGTGCCAGGGGTGTCCAAAGGACACCCTGTAGCACCCCTGAAATGTAAATGTAGACTGATGTTGCGCACACACATGTCCAAGGGACATGTGTGTGTGTAACATACAACTTAGAAAAATGCACTAAAGTGCATTTTTCTAAGTTTTCGCTATTTACCACGAAGTCAGACTTCGCGGTAAATAGCGTCCAAAAATTGCCAATTCGCAAATCAAAATTGGTTCATGAATTGCATTTAAGGAATCTCAAATAGAGATTCCTTAAATGAAATTCCTCGCAATTTAGCGATTTTAAAATTAGCGATTTTTGCATTTGGGATGATGAATCCCAAATGTAAACAAGCATTTACAATGCAACGGTCTCGCCTTTGCCAAAGTTAGAGCTATTGGCATTGTAAATGACAAAATGTTTATTTATGTGTTGGTTTTGAAAACAGATAAATAAATGGCTTTGTCATTTATAATGTCAATACCTTAATCTCGCTCAAACGCGAGACCTATTGCATTTGCACCCACAGAGAGCCCCCCCCCCCCCACACACACACACACAGAGACACACACACAGAGTCCGAAACGCACACACAGAGAGACCCACACACACAAGTCAAGAATTAGTGATTCGTAAGTTAATAATGAGAACCTGTAAACCGGTGTTACCATCTCTTAAATGACAATCTATGCCTGGAATGCAAATAAATGTTACTCAATTTAAACTGCAGTATAGTTCGCCGAGTGCCCGAAGAGATCGTGTTTAGCACTCATTACAGGGCAAAGAACAGTGTGGGCACAGCAAGTGATGCGTTAGCTTCTATCACCGAAACGCTGCTGCTGAGGAATACATGAGGTGTGACCGTCTGCAGCCAAAGGGGAGGGGGGAACGGAGTGAAACCGGAGCAGCCACTACAGGAGTGCACTAACGCCCACCGTGCATCCCTTTCAAGGAGCACAAGAGCCCATGATTTCCCATAACTAACTGATCTACATACCAATTCAACCAATGTTTTCTGTAGTTTTATATAGGCCGAACATGACCCGAAGGTATTGGAGCCTTCTCCAGCCACACAAGTATGCCACACTGCAGAACCACACAACACCCTATGGAGAGAACTAGTAGCAGGGGTCATGCCTGAGAAGGTAGTCCAGCCTGGTACCCAAGAGCAATGGGCATGTTCATCTGAGTGTACATCCCCTATTTTCCAAACATCAGTGCCCGTATTAAGGAGTGGGCAGTATCAGCGCTGCTGACCATAATAGTGAGCAGCACTACAGGTGTAAGTTCAACCCTTTACGGAGAGGGGAAATGCCACCTGTCGATAAAACCCATTATGCCAAGTTACCACAAGTGGCTATTTTTAACTATAGGTCGGTCAATATTGGTAAGGGATCAGTGCTTATGCCGATTTGTTGGAGCTTGTGGTCAAAACATGCATCAAACCACAGTGTTGAGCAGTAAAATGAACAATTAACAACTGAATGCTCGCAACTTTTGTGAGCATGCTAGTGGTGTGAGTTGTTCATGGATTCATTCTGCACCGATTATCCAGTTGCCGCAGTGAACATGGCGACGTGCCTTCGCTAATCAAACTGGCATGCTTGTGGCCTAATGGGTGAGCATGTCAAAGAGAGGGGCTCAGAAGCGATCGCCGTGCTCAAATTTGTAGCGACCATTTAGAATGTCCGCTGCAATGCGTGAGACTAAAACGGCCATGATTAGGCGATCAGGTAGCGCATCTAGGCATACGAAAAGGTATTTAAGTGAATCACGGGATCCAGTGCTGGAAGAGCTTCTAATTGGTATTTTGAGAAGGAGAGGGGATAGCACCCGTAGCACTCTATACCTACGTGGAAGACTACAACATGCAGATAAGACTAGTAAGCATAGTACACCACCCGTGACCCGAGTGCATTACTTTAAAGAAGCTAAGACCAAACAAAAGGCTATGGACAATAGACCGGCATGGCATCTGCATGGACTGGATGGAAGATGCACATTAATAGGCACAAGCGGGAGAGACAACAGCATGCAGCAGTGAGATTGGTAGCACAACAAATGACCCGAGAGCACTTTTACGAGCGTTATAACAGGCAAAGTACAAGGAACTGAAAACTGGGCTGTATGGGTTGGACAGAAAACGTTCAGTTCCAATCACGATAGCCAATAGGAGAGTCCACATTCAGCAGTGCAATTGTTAAGGACTACAAATCACTGAGTACAGCATTTAAAAAACTCACACACACTTTGCGACCACAAGCCTCTGTCAAGCATTGGTGTGGGCCAAGATAAGCCGGGGCTCCTTTCACCCATGTTGTTCACTGCGTCTTTTGGGCTGGGCGTTGGGGTCACACGGTAAGCTGCCTGGATGTTTTTTTCTTTAGGTAGAGGGCAGTGTAGGTGTGCAGAAACTGAGTCAGAAAATGGGGTATTTTGAACCGTGTGGGGGGCATAGGCCTTGTTTATGCGTGGCACTTTGTGCACATATTTGCTCATTGGATATAGAGAGCCTGAATAAGCCCTTGAAATGCACTTTTAATTGAAGCCACGATAGGTTTAGTCAACAGCTTGGAACAACAGCTGAGGAGAGTTCGCTGGCCACAACAGACTCACAAGTGGCTCCTTTTATTCTTATGTTAGGTAAGCCTGAGTAACAAATCTTGAGCATGTCCAAAACTAAACAAATAGAAAGCTCGCACAATTACTTTTGACACGTTAATGCACTTAGTCGTACCTTAATGCGATAACATAAGGGGTTAAATCTCATTCAGACACACCAAACATTGTATTGTACTGTATTGGTATTTAACTACAGCTTTTCAGTCCACATTTGAGGCCTAGGCGCTTTGAAACAACAAAAGAGGAGACATTATTTCATGAAAGTGCATTTGACTTTCTGAGACTCTGGAATAAATAAACCATTGACAAATACGTAACTTCAGCTCATCCCCACATATCATCCTTCATTGCAGCTCGCATGTAAATATTACGCTAATCTAGCCACACATAGATCAAGCAACGTTTACATAGCTGTACACTGTTTTAAACATTTGCAATAGCTCATAAAAACTGCGTGCCGAACAGTTCTGTAATCGCAAGATATCCCTCTGACAAACTGCGGCCGCAATACCAACATTTGTTCGTAACAAAATGTCAACCTATTTTGTATTCAGAAGTCTACATTTTTTCACATTTGTCAGCTGTTTAAAAATCGCTAGTCATTAATTTGTGGATGCTAAGCAGTGATTATGCTGTTCAGTATTTAGTGAGGCACAGTTCAGAAACACTGTTTGTGCAGCGTGTGGCCTCATTTTAATTAGGCGCAGTGCCCAAATAAGAGAAGAAAAAACCGAGCACGCTTCTTTTGAGAAATGTCGCCTTCACATCATAATGGCGGAGATATTTAGATACCCGTTATTAGAGCCTTGATATGTGTCGCTGGGTGTGTTTGTTTGTGTGAGTGTGTGTGTGCGAGTGCCTTCCTCACGGTATACTTAAATCAGAGAGGGGCCCACCCCTCGTGTGCCTTCAACTCACCGCCGCAGCCCAGGAGTTTGTAGAGTCCCCGCCGGGCCGCCGCGCTGCCTGCGACGACCCGGAAGTGGTTGGGCAGCCGGCCAATCGCAGCGCGGCCCCAACCGAAAGTCCCGCCCCCATCGCGGCGCGAGAGGGAAGCCACTGTCCGAGGAGCCCCGAGGGCTCCTGATCGAGTCCCGGTCCCGAGATGGGGGACCGGGTGAAGAGCGGCCGAGCGCATGGGGAAGGCAGGGCTCTCATGTGGTGAGAGAGCCCCGCAAAGCGCTACCGCCGCCCGAGAGCCAGAACCGCCGCCGAGCACCGCCAGAACAGGTGAGTGTGTTGAGGGAGAGGAGAGGTGTGTGTCTGAGTGTGTGTGTGTGCGTGCGTGTGTCTGTTTAAGGGGGGGGTGCGTGTGTGTGTGTATGGCTGTGTATGTGCGCATGCGTGAGTGAGGCTTTATGAGGCACGGCGACGTGCGCGCTCCCGAGGTTCAATCTCGGCAAGGGAAAGCGCGTGGAACTCTGCTGTCCACATTCCCCGAAAAGTAACTACATAAGTTGTCTCGCCAGACAGCAAAGCTTCGCTTTGCTTACGTCTAGGCGAGACCTAAAAAAGCGCTTGCAAAGGACCAGATTCGCAGAATCTGGCCCTTTGCGAGCCGATTCTTGTTTCATGAATCTGGCTGCAAATATTTCTGATTTCATGACAAGATGGATACAATAGCCACTGAAAAAGACAAACCGAAACAAACCTAAATGAGGGTGCCTTAGACCCATTCTTTCTAATAATCGGTCTTCAACACCTGATGGTGATCCCACAATGGTGGCTTTCTTGTCTAAAACATGTGAGGACCCAAAGAACGGCATTGAGGGTATTCAGGAGAAACATTTAGATTTGATGGGCCCATTGACTCAAACCATGGAGAGGCATTCAGCAGGCCTTTGGACCTTACTGTCTTGAGGGGTTGGATCCAGAGTACAATTTGCATCTTAAGAAATGTGAATTCTGCTCTCTCTGCAGGACACAGTAAACCTTTATTAATGTGCATTGACCTGAAACTGGCAGACAAAGAAGTGAAAGCAGCAGCTAATGGGCATCTTTTTGGAGAAACAAATTGTTAAAGAGATCACTGGCTATGTACAGACTTCCACATTTCTGGAGAAAGTCCAATAAAACTTAGGAAACTTTTTTCACCAAATTGGGTTTTTGCTAGGGACGGCAGAGGTACAGCTTGTTTTACTGGCTTTCAAGTAAAGTTGAGCTCTACCTCCAGGCCAGCATTTGTGCTCCCAGAGAAGGCTACAGACCCTCAAGTGGCAACAAATAAAGGATTTGCACCGTTTCTATCCCGATAGGGGGAGTGATTGGTGAGGAGAAGCTCAGCGAGCACAAGGATGGTTCCGTCAGATCAATGGCAAGTTGGAAAATCTAACATCGTTTTACCCAAGAAATCTGGAAGGCGCACTCGCCCTCTTCCTCGCTCAATGGTAAAGAATAACTTCAGATCCCTGTATTTTGGAGACAGTACAGGGTTACCAAGCATAACTATACTCTCAGATAATCCAACTGGCTCCACCTCTTCCAATGGAATTTTCCAAAGCAGCGATGGCTTTAATTTCAGAAGAGGTCACAAATTTACTGAGAAAAGGGGGCTGTAGAGAATGCCCAAGATTCACCACAGGTTTTTCTAAGCAATCTGTTTTTGGTGAGAAAGGGAGACAATGGTTTTTACCCAGTGATATACTTAAGGTCTTTGAATTGTTTCAAAATTAACAGATACTTCACGATGGAGGGGATTCATACACCATGGCGGATCTGTACACGGATGGCGCCTTGATCCCTTTCGCGACACTCGCAGAAGACACAGGACTACCCGCCGGGCAGTTCCTACAACATGCATCCATAGTACGGGCATTCACACAGGCATGGGGAAGCATTGCGGAGGAGCCACCCACACATCAACTTGTGCAATACCTATACGTTATGGGGAATGGCTCACACGTGATCCATTGGTTGGCACAGGCTCTGCTGTCGCACACACAGCTCACTCTGCAGCCGCTGCGTGATAAGTGGGCGTTGGACAGGGGGAGGGAGTGGACGGATAAAGAGTGGACAATGATATTAGAAGGCCCCAAATACATTCCCCATAACGCTCGCTTTAAGCTTATACAGTTTTACATATTGCACAAGGCGTACCTTTCGCCTGATAAGATAAATCAGTACTTCCCAGACGCCGCCGCGAAGTGCCCGAGGTGCACCCTGACAGGAGCAGATCTCCTTCACATGCTATGGCTTTGCCCAAGGATACAGGCATACTGGCAGGCGGTCCTGTCACTATTGGAGAACAGCACTGCCATGAAAGTGCCACATACGTGGGAGGCGTGTATATTAGGCTTATATAAGAGAACAAAACATAACAAAGTCCCCTCCCGCTTCTGGGACCTAGGCCTCATCACGGCCAAAAGACTCCTCACTAGACGTTGGAAACACACAGAGTCACCGCTCGCTGAGCATTGGCGCACCTCATTCGACAACTGGGCTAAGGCAGAGAGCACTACTCTCCACAGAGAAGAGACAGCGGGGCTTAGGGCATTTCCCATAGCGAACATTTGGGATGGGACACTCAGCTCCTTCCATCGAGAATGCCAGATTCAGGGAATTCCCCCGATCACTCCCCCCCCCTGACACGGACACAGCGTGGCGTGCAGTACTGAGGTCCTGATGCCCGGATGAAGGAGCCCTAACGCCTGAGCGGACACGGCACGCCGGCCTTGGAAGGCCAGCAGCCCGCTTAAGCGAACACTATGACACGAGCGGCCATACACAAGATAAAACTGTGCGAATGTACCCCCCACCCTGCCGCGGCCCACCCGCCAGCCACCAAGTTGACTGCCCATTGACAGGCAAGCAGGAATTGATCGCACGCAATAACCGCACCCAGCTCCTACTAAGATAGTGCGCTCACACCATACCACACAACACACACTTCCAAGTTGACTCTCCCCCACTCTTTCTCTTTTCCTTTTCCTCTTTTAATTTCCCCTTTTCTTTCTTCCTTGTTTCATTGACCACTTAGCAAGTTTTAGGTTCTAAGAGCTGAGACGGCTGCGCTGACAGGTATACTGTTCAGGTAGTCGAAGATAAGCACACATATCTACGGTAACACTTTCACGCTCGAACACAACTACAATGAAATATGTGTACATTGGAGGACCTGAGTGGAAGGGATGCACACTAGTGCCTCAGGCACAATCATAGACACACTGGGTACTCGGATTTTGGCCACAAGATAAATAAGCAACAGACCTCATGTCAGTCCCGAGTCAAGGGGACAGACCATTAGTCCCGCCGCCGGAGTCCGCAGCTAACGCTGCGCAGTCACACAAGGCCGGGACACCGGGGTAGTGTCGCATATCACGGGATGGACCCTCCCAATAGCTAATGGATGACACCGAAATTGGGAGTTGAGGCCATGGCATTTGATATACCACTAGACTACAGTGACCAACCTCGTGCCAATTTACCCCTTTTCCACAAGATATGACACCGATACCATCCTAAATACAAAGATGTAACGTGATTGATGTGTAACCTTGTGGAGATAACATGCTTTGTTATGGCTTGAGTAAACCAATGATGTTATATTCATGTTTTTGTGAAACCAATAAAACATATTAAAAAAAAAAATGGAGGGGATTCATTCTATGAGGGATTCCCTTTAGGTGTAAGACTGGATGGCAAAATTAGATTTGAAAAAAGCGTATCTATCAATCCCAGTCTGCAGCAATCACAGCTGCTTTCTTCAGTTTTGCTGTAACATCCGGAAAGATCACAGTTCACTGCACCTCCCTTCAGTCTATCATCTACCCCTTGGTACTTTAGAAATCTCCTGAAGCCAGTGGCTGTTTTGTTCAGACCTTCGGGATTCAAGTGGTAGTGTATCTGGACTATATGTTGATTATGTTTCAGAACAGGGATCAGTTGCAGAATCAGGTTGTTTGGATAGTAGCAGTTTTGCCGAATTGGGGCTTTGTGATAAACCAGAAAGCATCTCTGTTGATTTCAACTCAGGAGATTCAATTATCCTGGGATTGTAATAGATTCAGTCAGTTTAGGGCTCAATTTTTCTTCCAAGACAAAAAGTCAATACTATAAAAAAAGAAATCCGAACAGTTCTCCGAAAGAACAAATTCTCTGTGTGAATATTAACCGGGATTGTAGGTTTACTACTGTTAATTTAAGCCGTTTGGTAGCTGCCCTTCACCATAGGGCTCTTCAGTGCCTTAAGACTCTACATTTGTTGGATTTCTCAATTGCTTTCTCAGGGTACTCCTCTCTCCTTTCAGGAACTTCAATCCCTTTTTTCATTGCCCACTTCTACCCGAGCACAGCACGCTGCCCTTCTTCCAGTCTTGATCTCTTATCTTGATTCCCTTTCACCCTCCGGCGATGTTCCTTTAGAATGTAGACCCACTTCCCTCTTGTTGGAAGCTTCTCCTTCTGCGTCTGCTCTGTATAACTCTTTCCGCTTTATTAATGATAGACTGAAGTCTCGTATTGAGACTGCCTGGGAATCCGATTTTTCTCAGACTTGGCCTGTACCTCTTTGGGACAGGATATGGACTAAACTTCATAAAACCTCTAGAGCTGCTAATACCACCCAAACTCTATATTTCATTTATAACAGAACTTTATTCTCTCCATTGGCTCTCTCCCGTTTTTCATCAGACACTCCCTCTACTTGTTGGTCTTGTCCTCATTCACCTGCAGATCTCAAACATATGCTTTTTGACTGTCCTCCTACTGCCCAGTTCTGGCAATTAGTTTGGAAGCAAATACAAAACATTTTTCACTTCCAGGTTCCCTTTTCCCCTACACTAGTTTTTCTAGGTTCCCTCTCACCGGAACTTCCTCTCTCTCCCAGTCATTATCTTTTACTTGACCTCTTTATAGCTGTAGCTTTCCATACCATCACATCCAACTGGAAACAAGCTGCAAATATTTCCTACCAATCTTGGTGGAATGCGGTCTGTTTTCATCACCGTCTGGATACCAACTATGTTTGCCCTATATCCCTGGCTATTAAACGGGACCTGATTTGGCTTCCCTTGGTAACATACCTTTCTTCCACTGCTCCTGCATATCCTTCTCCTGATCTCACCACGGTTGAAGTACGTAAACCCCCATGATTTTCTTATTACCTGATTGCTGTACCTATTAATTTTCGATATATTGTTTTTACCTTTCATTTATATCCACATACTATTGTTCATAAATTCCTCATGCTTGTTATGCTTACTTTACATGAGAATTGTTGTTGTATTGCTTATTATATATATCTGCTTACTGTAACTCTTACTCCCCATTTCCTCCCTCCTCTCCTCCCTCTTTATTTTCTTCAATAAATCAAACTTAAAAAAAAAAAAAAGACTCTACATTTGAAAAAGGGCCTCCTGTACCTAGCTTTAATTTCCTATTAGGCGACACAAGAGAGGAGGTTAGCTAGTGGCTTTCGTAAATGGAGGCCTAGAATGTCAGATCTATTTTTGACCCAGTTCCAGATATCACGTTACAGTCAGATGCTAGAAAGTCAGATCGGGTAGTGTGATAGGGACAGGTTATAATGGGAGGGAAATGCTCTAGAGAATAAACTACTAGAGCTTTTTGTAGGCTCCTTTGCTGTAAAAAAGTTTAGCCCATGGCATAGCAGATTGTTGTGCTTGTTTACAAATGGACAAGATGTCAGTGGTACGCTAAATAAACCTAGTAGGAGGTGCCCACTCAAAAGGACAGGCGGAATTGGCCAGAGACTTCTGGAATTTGTACCTAGACAGAAGCAATGATTTGACTGGATACCTTTGAGGGGTTTCGCAAACTAAATTGTGCATTTGGGTTCTAAATAGCTGCAAAACAGGAGTGATGTTTCTTCATTTCAACTGCTAATGGGGACCCTTTCATGTATATATTTTTGCATCTTGTTTGAGCTCGAAACTCCCTTGATTTTACAGTTGTAGACCAGACCCTCAAAATGGCACACTCTCTATAGACTTTTCCCAGACTTCCTCTGTCTTTTCTCCACATTCTCTCTGATCGAGTGGGAAGGCCACACAAAGTAATTTTACAGGACCATCTACCCCACATACCATGGAAGTTTTTAAAGGATCTAGGAATGTCCCCGGCTTTTTGCTAGAAACTGTGTCAGTTATTAGAAACTCCTGCACTCCTACCACTAGAACGAGTTATCAATATGCATGGTCAGTCTGGTTTGTCTTGTCTCTGGAAGGGCAAATGGATCCAGTTTCAGCCCCTCTGCTTCAAGCATTCAATTTTCTAGAAACTTTTTTCTGAAGAAAAAGCACTAGCTGAGCGGACTCCAGTAGAGATCGCTGGGCTAATATCACACTACGAGTGTTTAAACTGCTTACTGTTTGCTGCTAAAATGTTTTTACACTATATTAATCTCTTCTGCACTGCTGCGTGTTGCAGGGTGCAGTAGGCCATTATTGCATGACCAGTGTTGAAATTGTTTTTATTGTTTGCTGTTGTTTAATTACTTTAGACTATTTCTATTTGTTCTGCACTGCTGCGTGTTGCAGGGTGCAGTCGGCCATTCCCTGTCCTCTCCTCCTGCCCCCTCATACCTGGATCATTGCTGGGTGGTGGGTTCTCTCCGGCCCCCGGCTCTGCGATCTCCTGCAGCATTGTGCCTCCGTCAAAGTAACCATTTTCAGTCTCCAGAGTGGGACACTGTCAGGCATCATCTTGGGTCGGCGGTCTAGTTGTTACCGCCCGACCTCAAGATTCCCTACTTAATGGGAGACGTGCAGCGGACGCGCGCAGCCACAGGTAAGCCCATCTGCGCCCGTCTGAAACTGGACTGTGGCCAGCGCCAGCCATGCTGCACTTTTTGCACCCTTAGCCAGAACTGCCTGGCTCAGGGAGCAGTTATTAGGTTTCAACAAAGCGGTTTGCCTAGGGCCAGCCAACTTTGATCTCTGCACGACTGTTCAGAAGTGGCACGGTAAGGTGTTGCATTGCAACGCATGCACCTTTTCTTTGGGGAAGAAAGATGGGAGGAAAAGCGTTGATGCTATCACTGTAAAGACACCTACAGCACACCTTAGGGCCATCTGCTCCAACATTAAGGCCTGTTTGATAAATTGCAAATCGTTCCCCAAACATGCGGATGATGTTTGGCTCGCGATAGAGTCTAATACCTGGGACCTTACGTTCTTAACCGAAACTTGGTTCAAAGAAAGCACCAACCCTGGCATACTGCTGGCGATGCCTGAGCGTTTTCGGATCTTCACTGTTAACCGAGTTGTCATCTGCTCGAGTTATGTGACACTATTGCAGACTTGTCGTTGAGGCATGCCAATTTCATAGTCCTCAGAGATTTTAATGTCCACATGGGCAATGGCACATGCTCCTTGGCCTCTCAGTTGGCAGACACACTCAAGGGTTTGAATCTGGCCATACATTGGATCTCATTTTCACTAATGATCCCACCCTGAACATAGAGGTCCCAATACCTCTAACTTGGTCGGACCACCGGTTAGTTCCTTTCAGTTTGACTGGCATTCTCATGAACAGAGCCAGACGTACGTACGAGGAAAGAAGAAACTGGAGGAAGGTCTCCCCTGAGACTCTGGGTCTCGTGCTACAAACTGCCCCACTTGAGCTGACGCGAGACCCTAGCAGGGATGTACCTACTTTCAACTGTTGGGTCACTCCTGCCCTGGATAGAGGAGCCCCGCTTAAAACAATGAAATTGGCCAGGATAAAAACCTAGAGCCCCTGGTTCCCTATGGAACTTTGCTTGGAGAAAAGCTTATGTAAGAAGCTGGGGCGTGCTTGGCGTAAAACCTACAATCCAGAGGCCAAGAGCTCAGCACAGCTCTAAAAAAAACTCATGGGCTAAAACGTAACACCATCAGGGACTACGTTGCCAAACAAATTAAGTCCTCTGATAATTCAGTTAAAGAGGTCTTTAAGATTGTTCAAGGCTTTACCAATCCAAAGGCTCGGGACAGTACCATTGCTCCTTCAGCTACCCTTTGTGAGGATGTATCTGTCTTTTTTCAGGAGAAAGTACAATCTATCTATTCCTCTTTCTCGTCAGCTAGGTCATCAACTACACTAAAACCAATTTTAGACCCGCCTGGCATCTGTTCTGAGTTTCACCCGTTTGGCCCAGAAGCATCCCTGTTAGAATTGAGCAAATGTAAATCGGGCTCGCCCAGCGATCCATGCCTGGCTAAGTTTTTTAAATTGCTGCCCTCTCAGCTCAATCTGCAACCGTACCCTATTAGGAACTCCTCTCTGATAACGAGCACTTACCCAACCACCTGGTAAATGGCCTATGTCCTGCAGATTTTGAAGAAAGCGGACGCTGATCCAGCAGAGCTCAAGAACTTTAGGACTATTTCCCTTTTACCTGCACCAGCCAAAATTCTTGGGAAGAAAGGCCAAAAGCAATTATCCAACTTCCTGGAGTCTAACAACTGCCTCCACGACTCCCAATCTGGTTTGAGATCGGGTTATAGTACAGAGACAGCTCTTTAGGAAGTGTCGGAAACTGTACGTGACGCCTTAGACCATGGCCGCTCCGCAATGCTTGTGCGGCTGGATTTATCTGCCGCATTCGCCACGGTGTCTCATCGGATTCTGTTGGAGAGACTTGAGCATCTGGGAGTAATGGGAACTACGCTGGCCTGGTTCCGCTAGTTTTTAGAGGGCCGGTCTCAGCGAGTATTTCTCCGCCCCCATGTCTCCGCACCTAAACCCCTCGTGTGTGGGGTTCCCAGGGTTCGGCTCTGAGCTCTACTCTAATTAATGTCTATCTTACCCCCCTTGCTTCGCTAGTCGAGCAATGGGGAATGAAAGTTGTTTCTTATGCTGATGAGACTCAGCTGGTGTTCTCTTTTAGAGAACACTCCAAGGCAGCCTTTGACAACTTTAAGCATTATCTGATCAACATCTCGACTTGGATGACGGATAGTTGCTTGAAATTAAATACAGATAAAACAGAGGTATTTTTTTCAAACAATCCTCTCCTCTGCTATCCCATCTTTGGTGGCTGTCGGAGCTAAAACCCCCACCAATCCCTGTAGATTCAGCTAGGAACCTCGGGTTTAAATTTGACACAAATCTCTCCTGCAGGGCCCAGATTTGCCAAGTCTCTTCATCTTGCTTCTGGAAACTAAAAGCCCTGCAGAGATTTCTTCATTTCCTGCCCATGGACAGTAGGAAGACTGTGGTCCATGCTCTGGTCACGTCGCAGCTAGACTATGCCATTAGCCTTTATCTGGGTCTTCCAGCTTACCTGATTCGAAGACTGCAAATTATTCAAAACGCAGCAGTCAGACTAATTAGAAATGTACCGTTCCACCACCACATTTCCCCCTACCTAGAGAGCATCCATAGGCTGCCTGTCCAAAGGAGGATTGAGTTCAAGGTGCTGTCCCCACTGCCTATAGAGCCACCAGAGACAGGGGCCCGGATTACCTGAAGCAAAGACTCCAGAAATATTGCCAGACTGGGGCTTTGAGATCTAATCCCCAGGAACTTCTCAAGATTCCTTCTTTCTCTCAAGCCAGGATTGGCAGTCGAGCTTTCTCAGTAAGAACTGCATCACTCTGGAAATATATGCCTGACCACCTTCGTACATTAGGGACAGACCAAGAATTTAGGAAAGCATTGAAAATCTGGCTCTTCGGCCTCCCGTAGCTCCTCCCTGCTACTTTCTCTTATTGTCGAATTCGCTGCCAGTGCCGGGACACCTCCGTTGAAGGTGGAGCGCTGAATAAATGTCCTTCCTATTGATTGATTGATGTGTCTAACAAATCTTTTTCACCACAGGAGTAACTTTTTTTTTATCACTAAAAGAACTAAGACTACGTTTTTTATCCTTTTTTTCCTAACTGTGAAAAGTTATGCGTTATACAATGTTTGGGATGTTATGGTAACCAAAACCACGGTTTTCCGACCTCCTTTAGTTTCACAGTTATTGCTTTTAGAAAAAAAGCCCTTTCTCCCTGTCTGCCTTGGCCAGATGGGTAAAATAAAATATGGGGAAGGTAAAGTATGATACCTCTATCTTTGTAGCTTATTCCAGTATAGGCAGGGGCGTAACACAGGTCCACGTATCCCCCGCAGTGCGGGGGGCCATTCAATCCCCTTTTGTATCGCTTTGTTCGCCCTAAGTGTGGCAAGGGTATGCTCAGACATGAGTCCCTTGCTCACTTGGCCACTGGATTCAAGATAGCCTGGCTGATGAGGATTATGAATCCGAAACTGGTCCCAGGATGCTTGTTTCCGGTCGAGGGAAGACATGGCTTGGCAGTTCGGGCTGGACTGTTGCCATAAGGCACAGGGTCAGACTGATTTGCATATGGCCATGTCTCAACTGGGGTGGCTGAGTGAGCTAAAGAATGTTGATGGATTAAACCCAGATCAGTTGACTGGGGGCGAGTGTTTGATTTGCTCAAACGCTCCGTCCATCATCCCCTTTTGTATCGCTTTGTTTGCCCTATGTGTGGCAGGGTATGCTCAGACGTGAGTGGTCAAGTGAGCAAGGGACTCACGTCTGAGCATACCCTGCCACACTTAGGGCGAACAAAGCAATACAAAAGGGGATGATGGACGGAGCGTTTGAGTAAATCAAACACTCACCCCCAGTCAACTGATCTGGGTTTAATCCATCACCATTCTTTAGCCCACTCAGCCACCCCATTTCAGACATGGCCATATGCAAATCAGTCTGACCCTGTGCCTCATGGGAACAGTCCAGCCCGAACTGCCAAGCCATGTCTTCCATGGACCGGAAACAAGCATCCTGGGACCGGTTTCGGATTCATAATCCTCATCAGCCAGGCTATCTTGAATCCAGTGGCCAAGTGAGCAAGGGACTCACGTCTGAGCATACCCTGCCACACTTAGGGCAAACAAAGCGATACAAAAGGGGATGATGGACGGAGCGTTTGAGTAAATCAAACACTCACCCCCAGTCAACTGATCTGGGTTTAATCCATCACCATTCTTTAGCCCACTCAGGCACCCCATTTCAGACATGGCTATATGCAAATCAGTCTGACCCTGTGCCTCATGGGAACAGTCCAGCTCGAACTGCCAAGCCATGTCTTCCATGGACCGGAAACAAGCATCCTGGGACGGGTTTCGGATTCATAATCCTCATCAGCCAGGCTATCTTGAATCCAGTGGCCAAGTGAGCAAGGGACTCACGTCTGAGCATACCCTGCCACACTTAGGGCGAACAAAGCGATACAAAAGGGGATGATGGACGGAGCGTTTGAGTAAATCAAACACTCACCCCCAGTCAACTGATCTGGGTTTAATCCATCACCATTCTTTAGCCCACTCAGCCACCCCATTTCAGACATGGCCATATGCAAATCAGTCTGACCCTGTGCCTCATGGGAACAGTCCAGCCCGAACTGCCAAGCCATGTCTTCCATGGACCGGAAACAAGCATCCTGGGACCGGTTTCGGATTCATAATCCTCATCAGCCAGGCTATCTTGAATCCAGTGGCCAAGACAGCAAGGGACTCACGTCTGAGCATACCCTGCCACACTTAGGGCGAACAAAGCGATACAAAAAGGGGTGATGGACGGAGCGTTTGAGTAAATCAAACACTCACCCCCAGTCAACTGATCTGGGTTTAATCCATCACCATTCTTTAGCCCACTCAGCCACCCCATTTCAGACATGGCCATATGCAAATCAGTCTGACCCTGTGCCTCATGGGAACAGTCCAGCCCGAACTGCCAAGCCATGTCTTCCATGGACCGGAAACTAGCATCCTGAGACCGGTTTCGGATTCATAATCCTCATCAGCCAGGCTATCTTGAATCCAGTGGCCAAGTGAGCAAGGGACTCACGTCTGAGCATACCCTGCCACACTTAGGGCGAACAAAGCGATACAAAAGGGGATGATGGACGGAGCGTTTGAGTAAATCAAACACTCATCCCCAGTCAACTGATCTGGGTTTAATCCATCACCATTCTTTAGCCCACTCAGCCACCCCATTTCAGACATGGCCATATGCAAATCAGTCTGACCCTGTGCCTCATGGGAACAGTCCAGCCCGAACTGCCAAGCCATGTCTTCCATGGACCGGAAACAAGCATCCTGGGACCGGTTTCGGATTCATAATCCTCATCAGCCAGGCTATCTTGAATCCAGTGGCCAAGTGAGCACGGGACTCACGTCTGAGCATACCCTGCCACACTTAGGGCGATGAGTGAGTGTTTGATTGATTCAGATGCTCCGTCCATCACCACCCCCTTTTGTACCGCTTTTGCCGCCATAAGTGTGGCAGGGTATGCTCAGACGTGAGTCCCTTGCTCACTTTGCCACTGGGTTTAAGCAAGCCGGGCTGAAGACGGCTGGAATGCCAGAAACCGGTCCTAGGAAGCTTGTTTCCGGTCCAGGGAAGATATGGCTTGGCAGTTCGGGCTGGACTGTTCCCATGAGGCACAGGGTCAGACTGATTTGCATATAGCCATGTCTGAACTGGGGTGGCAGAGTGGGCTAAAGAACGGTGATGGATTAAACCCAGATCTTTTGACTGGGTGTGAGTGTTTGATTGATTCAGATGCTCCGTCCATCACCACCCCCTTTTGTACCGCTTTTGGCCGCCATAAATGTGGCAGGGTATGCTCAGACGTGAGTCCCTTGCTCACTTTGCCACTGAATTCAAGCAAGCCGGGCTGAAGACGGCTGGAATGCCAGAAACCAGTCCTCGGAAGCTTGTTTCCGGTCCAGGGAAGACATGGCTTGGCAGTTCGGGCTGGACTGTTCCCATGAGGCACAGGGTCAGACTGATTTGCATACAGCCATGTCTGAACTGGGGTGGCAGAGTGGGCTAAAGAACGGTGATGGATTAAACCCAGATCTTTTGACTGGGTGCGAGTGTTTGATTGATTCAGATGCTCCGTCCATCACCACCCCCTTTTGTTCCACACAGATCATCAGCAGCTAGTTGGGACAGGAGCAGGACCACTACATCCACCTTTCTTTGCAGCCAGTGCTGCCTAGCCATTTCTGCACCCGGCGGGGCTTTAAAAACCGGTCAGGGCTCCCGCAGCGCGGGACCCCACTTTGTTGTTACAGTTGGCAGGAGCAGGACCATAGCACCCACCATCCTTCACGGCCAGTGCCCCCTCGCCATTTCCACTAACCGAGCAGAGGCTTTCACTCGGCGGTGAAGGAACTTTAGGTAATGTAAACAAAACTAGTGACACTATTGTTAGTTAATCTCAAGGGAATCTAGTCAGCAAAGGAGTCAGGGGAGGTGATAGTGTATCCCATGGTGATTTAGTTCCCTATCGTATTCCCTCAGGCAGCGTTTTAACACCCCCAAAGTAGATATTCTTAGTAAAAAGAAAAGAGGCCCTCTTAAAGAACCCTTACTCAAGAAATTGAAGAGACCCAGACCTCATCTTAGAAATACAGGAAACTACACAGGCTCCGACAAATTTAGATATTTTACTGGTCAAGCTTATTTAAATTTTGCAACCTATAAGGCAATGGCTAGACTCTATTGAGTTAAAAATCCACAATATAATGGAAACTGGCTTACTTGTTCTGAGAAATGTAGATGTAAATGCAAAACAAACCCTCTCACAACAGAACTCATGTCTAAATGCACTAGCTACTGTATCTGAATCTAGTATAATCAATCAGAAGAAACATGGGCCAAATACTACCAAGAGTCAGTCTATTCTTGAGACATTGCCTAGAGTACAGGGCACATATGTCGCGGCTGCGGTCCCAAATGGAAGTAATAACTGTTTAGGGACACATGCCACATTGGAGGCTAGTTACTGCATTACCCAAAAAGTCAGCAGAAGGGACAGATGCTAGACCACCCCAGAAATAAAGAAACACTCCCATCAGGGACAAATTGCCCTAATTTTGAGCGTATGAGGGGAGGTAATAGTCCGGCGTTACATCTTCCACCAGCTGCCTGCAGGCCCGGACTGGCCGTTGCGAGCACCGGGCGATCCCCCGGTGCGCCGCAAGGGTGGGAGCCGGTTTTGGGCCCCTGGGGGCCGTTTTTGTTACAGGGCCGTTTTTGCAGCTTTGCTGCAAAAAACGTCCCTGTAAAAAAAAAAAAAAGGCCGAAAACGGGCCCTGGAAAAGAGCGCGGTTGCACCTCCAAGCCCCCCGGGGGGGAGGGGGCTGAGTACTTTGCCAGGGCCAGTTTTGGTTCTCAGTCCGGCCTTGGCTGCCTGCCCTCTTGTCCTAGTATTGGTTAATGCACCAGTCCTAACTCTGGCACAGGAAGAATCCACAGCTCAAATTATGAATAAAGCAATGCATTGGATTTCAAAGTATGCCAGTTTGAGGCCTTGTATTCAAGACCATCTGATTATGGCCACGAGAACACCATGGGTTGGCCAATCACCTGAGAATTTTATTTGGGGATTGTATTGTTCTTAATTTTGATAACGCTAAGGTTGTGGGAGAAATATTAGCACAAATTCCAGTAGGGCTACCACCAGGGTCTCAGATATATCCTGTGCCTTTTGGTTATTTTTATAGACCAGCTTACAACTTGAAACAACAGCCTTACAGGACAGATATTGGTCCCAAGATTAATAGAAATTGTTATATTTTAAGAGAAAACTCGACAATCCCCACACAAATAGATTTCTCCCACTAGAAAATCTGGACTCCTGTGATTGACTTGGGAACCCCTATTCCCCAGCTATTCTAACTAGCTTAACAGGGCCTAAATGTAAAAAATACAGAACGCGATGATATTGGAACAATCGGAAATGTAATTACCAAGGCCTCAGAGGCAGTGGGTTCTACTGGGGCATTAGAGGACTGAGTTAGCTGTACTAGAGATCTGAGTTAAATTACTCTTTTTTATCATGGAATATTAATATATAAAAATAAAAAGGATAATAAGGAGTGGCTAAGTAAAATAATAAATTTTCAGACTATATGTGTCCAGGAAATTTGGGAAGTGGAACCGATCTATTTAAATGGCTCTCAAAACTTCAATACCTCCGCCCTTCCATCGATAGGAGGGAGAGCGAAGAGGGGGGGAGTCTTACTATGTTAGCAGATACAACCACTTTTAAAGTTTTGATATTCAGGAATAATTTTCCTTACTTCCATATATTAATAATAAAAGGGTATAACAACTGGGATTTATAGTTAATAAATTATTACAACAATAATTTTGAGAATCTGGCATCAGTCATGGCCCTAAATAGGGTTATTGAAAATCTAATTCTTCGTCACCCGATTCTTTTACAAATTAGCTGGGTGGGCGATTTTAATATAAGAAAGTGTCCAAGAGATGAACCAAGGCTCTCCGGGATAGTGGACCAAAATGGTGACCAAATACCCAAATTCCATCTTGATGACTAGAACCTAGGAATGAGCAAATCTTAGATACCATCCACACGGTTCCTACGCTAAGATTTGCTCCTACCTTTCAAAGATCAGATCACTGGTCTACGATCGATTATGTGATTACCTGTGATAAGTTTAAAAACAGTATCATGAAAGTCAAAGTTAAAATGACAGAATTTAGTGACCATGGGATGCTTGCATGGAATATGGTTTGGAGGGATGATAGTAAAAATTGAAATCTGCACACAAACCCATTCTTGCAAGAAAAAATGGGTGTACATTAAGATGGGATAAAGTGGATGAGGTCTCTCTAATTACTAAGAACAATAATACCAATTACAATGATGTCCTGCTTTGCTTAGATCCCATGACAAATGGCATAGAGGTTGTTGAACCATTTAAAAAGATCCTAGTAGAATTAAAACTACAATTAACCCGCCCAAGGCCTACCCATATGGTTGGCGAATATCATTGGTTTGTTAAAACCTGCTCTGAAGCTTCAGCAAATCTACGCTAAGCTCTACAAACTCAACCAAGAGAAAAATATCTAATCTGAACCTTAAGGGTAAATTATAAAATGGTTAGAGCAAATAGGCAGAAGCAATTGAAGGCGGAGGCATGGGATAATTTAAAGCAAGCTTCACTCCAAAATTAGAGAAAAGCCTTTTGGTCTGTGATTAGTTCCCCCTTATGGCTGGAAAAGGAGGGACCAACCCTTGATATGCACAAAAGTGAAGATAACTGGGTAACCCATTTCAAAGTTATATTCCGAAAGGATAAATATCTCTCTCAAATTGAGCCAGTCTGCCCTTTTAAGGAGATACTTTTTATGTCCTTTAATTTAGAAGAAATTGAACTTGCTCTTTCTCAGTCCCCCATCTATGAAAGCTGCAGGGCCAGACAGGATGCAGTGGATTTTTTCTTGCAACTAGAAAATTATGGTCCCCCTACTGACAACTGATTTTAATTCAATAACCAAAAAAGGGCAGCTACCTTCCTGGAAACATTCACTAATATTCCCCTTTTATAAAACAGGCGAAACCTCCAATCCGGCCAATTATTGCCCTATATCACTGATAGACAGCAGGGCATAGGCTTGAGAACTGGGTAGACAAAACTAAACATTTGGCTGAAGTTCAGTATGGTTTCATGAAGAGGAGGGGAACCCCCGACCAGTGTCTAAACTTGAGCCAAATAGTGGCAAAATACACAATTGCAAAGACAGGCCAACTTTACATGGCATTTATGGACCTGTCTGCCACTTTTGATTGTGTTGCACACAGCAAACTGTGGTTCATCATGGAGGCTATGGGAGTAGAGAAATTGATAATTGATTTAATAGGACGACTTTATACAGATGCAACAGCTACAGTTCAATATGGGATTAAAGGGGAGTGTACCAGATCTGTCAGGAAAGATAAAGGAGTTAGACAGGGCTGTGTATTGGTGCCTTTTTTATTTGCTCTTTATACGAATAATCTGAACAAGGCCCTGATGGGAAAGATCAAAGATGTCCCAACAACACAGGAAACTACCCGTCTTACCTTATTATATGTGGACGATGCTCCCCATTGGCCATTCAAATACTCATAGAACAATATACACCCTTTATGGCCGATTTAGACCTGAAGATTAATAAAAATAAATCTTTTATAATTACCGTAGGTGGAACCCCAAAGAAGCTGCCCAGTTTTTATTTAGATGGGAATAAGATTGAACAGGTAAATTATTTTAGCTATCTTGGTGTCCTTTTTTACTCTAAATTAAGATGGAAAGAGATGATTCAAAATAGAACAAATCATCTAAGCAGGAGCATAGCAGGAATTTTTAGATTTTCAAAATAATTGGGAGCCAAACCCAATCAAGAAATGGCTAAAGTGTATCTTGCGAAAGCTAAATCGATAGGTACATATGGGGCAGCAATCTGGGGGACAGCAGATGTGGGCGAATTACATAAGAAGGAAGACAAATTTGTGAAACGATTACTGTCTGTCCCTGAAGCATGCTCAACTTTTATATCACACAAAGAATTAGATTTCCCTTTCATTTGTGATACTATTAAAATGGCTCCGCTTTTATTATGGTTATCAATGTGGAAACATAAAACGGTCCCGTTAAACTGATTTTATAAAATTTGATGAATTTAGATTATGCTCTTAAAATTCCATGGATATCATATGTTAGAGAATCCTTCATCTCGCTGGGTCTGGTGGATTTATATGTTACTCCAATATTGTGCAAAATCTTTCCTAAAATTAAGTTGAAAGACATTTTCATGGAAAAATATAAAAGGGACAGATGGGAGAGCCATAAAGGGAAAAGTACAGTACTGACATACCATGCCTTACCGGAAGCACAATATGGCTCTTCATCATACCTCTCTTTTGTAGAGAATACCCAACATTGTTTTATTCTGACGAGATTTTGCCTGAACTATATACTGCTTATGCTCGGTTATCCTCTAAATGTATATTCATTAAGCTATTGTTGCAAGGATCCTGCTCATACACAGAACTGTGGTGTACCAGAAACTTACCTCAGTACCTAGAAAAACCCCAACCAGCTAGCATCAGTGTCACATTAGCTCTTCATCCTATAGCAAAGTAACCAATAAATAGACAACGTAGAACATGCGACTTAGTACAAACTCAGGAATGGTGGGAAGTGAGAACACTCTATCGTTATATTCCCATACCAGTCCACAACAGGAGTAAATAAGAGACACGTGTAAGGTAAAATATTTATTTTAACGATGTGATCTCAGGTGCAGTAGCTTAGCCAACATAAGCAGACATATGATTAGAAATAATATAGTCAGCATTTTTACAATTCCATAAAATACAAAAGGAGAAATCATATTAAAATGATGGTGAAAACAGATCGTATAGCACCTAGTTTTAACACCCTACCTATATAGGAACTATGTTTATAAACTAAAGAAGGTCTCTTAGGCTTGTTTGGGGGACCCCATTACCTCTCAGCTCAGCAAGAGTAAATCACATCAGGATCAGCAAAAGCTCTCTGCATCCCGGGAAACAGAAAGTCTTCCAAGTGTGTGAAATCATGGCAACTGTGCAATAATAAGGGCGCCAGAATCTCAGTTGGCTCACAGCTACCAAATTGTTGTGTCTAAAAAGCGTTACTCGATCATGTCGAACAACAGCTACCATGTTATGATAACCTTGACAGCATCAGCACTCACTGTGCAGACTAGGGGCACGATGTAAGTCTAGAGATGTCGAAAACAAACCATTTCCCATGTGTAGACCGACACGAAGCCTAACTTAAAAAAACAACTATATGCAGTGTTGTGCGCAAAAAGCAAAATTGCTTTTAAACATCTAATAAGCCATGCTAACATAACATGCGTGCAAAGCAGGCCTTAGGCCACACCACCCCATCTCTCCCTCTGGCCCTGTGACGGAAAGTCGAAACAAACTACTCTGCATATATTCTTTCGTTTTTTTAATGTCACAGAACGGAAGAAGTTTATTGCACCATTGGTGCGAAAATTTTCCTTGTGTAATTTTAATCAGGCATTATTGGTTATTCAACACCTAGAAACCCCATTTGTATGTTATACAATTGCCTCTTATTTGTTGGCAGCATTAAGAACGTGAGGTGTCACAAATAATGTAACAACCGAATAAGGGGATGAGTGCGATGATTACTTTAAAAGGGCTGTCCATGGTTAGAATATGGGCTGAACATAGAACATAAAATATCAAACATTTTTGTGATTTTAATTGGAAATGGTTTTGCCGCTATGCTATTAAATAGAACTGTGATACATCACGTTTTATATGACCCATTTTAAACTATGGCTCTTGTTTTAATTTAAAAAATAAATAATTTTAACTGAGTTAACTGCTGCTTTGGATTGTGTTGCAATAATTTTAAAAATATCATATGTACTAAATGAATTTTGTCAAATGTACTTTTATGCCTTTTATCTTTGAAATGCAAAATAAAGTGCAACATTTTTAAAAAAAAGTTTACATCTCATCTGAACACCAGGAAGACAATTTGAAAATGGCAGATTGAGTTCATGAATCAACTTTCAGAACATGTTATTTTAAGCCAGTTGCCCATGTTTCACACTGTATTGTAGATGGGCTTTACAGATGGCATAATCGAGCCTCTGGTCTTGTAATAGAATGTGAAATCTCCACCACTAACGTCACAGGAGGTTTAGATCATATTAAATAAAGACAAAGAGACACAGATTATCTCACCCTGCCTCTTTCTGAATTCACTTTGGCATGTTTTTTTTCTTATCTACAATGTAATAAGGACCCTTGTATGAATCAGAGGGTGATTCGAACATGGAACATTCTAGGTGCATAATCTTCAGGATCCAGGAAAACTTCATTTTATTTAAAATATCCTGCTGGATACTTTTGTGGTGCATTTTCAAATTTCCTCCCAGGTGGGTGTCTTTCTGGAGTCGTGGAATATTATGAAATTGTTGGACACTAGGGTTCATCTATGTTTTAAAAAAAAAAGATTTTCTAAGGTGTAGGATATGGAGTAACAATCAGGGAGGAGGAGGCGCTGTCAAATAAAAAAAATCCCAGCTTTCATACCTGAAAGTTTTAATTTGTCAAGGGTACGGAGGCGAGAATTATGTTTTACTTTCTTTAGAAATAAGCGCCATACGATGGTCAATAAACAATAATGAGTCCATAAGCACTCCATCCTTTCCATATCCATAAAAGACTATTTAATGGCCATCATCCCCTCTTTCTTTAGAGGCAAGGTCCAAATTCTCAGCCGGTTGCCGAAAATTCCTGTTTCACGTTGTTTCCTGGAAAAAAACGTATCTATCACTTACATAGTGCTCTATTTCGGCAAATATTAACCTGAGGTCTCAATTATTTAGAAATGTATATAATATTACTAGATTGATAAAGTGTATACACATAAAAAAGCAAAATATAAATTAAGTTGGCATTGTTAGGCTGAGTTGTGAAAGCAGTGCAGGTATAGCCGGCAGAATCCAGCATAGACAATTGTCAGATTCAATTGAAGCACCGGTATGTACCAACAACGGTATGTACCAACAAAAAGAGAGCAAGCAGTAGGAGCAAAAAAGACAAAGTAATATGTTAGAGTCAAGGATATCCCTTTTGAGGAATAAAACTTAATTTTGAAAAGCTTCAATCTTCCAAAACAATGAATATTTCGCGTTTATATATATTTTTTTGATTGTGAATTATATCAATATTTTATATTGTTTTTATTTGTTTAATGTGCACTTCTGTCTGTATTTTTGTGTACTGTTATGGGATTCATAACGTAGAAATTGCTTAGGCTCGCTGCCCCATTCCCTATTTACAAAGGGCAGGGATAAATTCAATAATCTACAACTGAGATGTAACACATTAATGACTTGAAATTCATGTATGAAGAACCAGCATGCATGCAAACAACAAAGGACTGATAATAACAGTTGGTAGTAATGTTCTTTCCCCCATGTTCTCAGTAGAATTAAAACTTCCAGATCTGAAAGCTAGGAATTTTTGTATGATATGCAGGGCCAGTGGAACTATGTGGCAGGGGAGAACCAAATTATGTGGCAGGATCACTGTGCAGACTAGGGGCACGATGTAAGTCTAGAGATGTCGAAAACAAACCATTTCCCATGTGTAGACCTTCACGAAGCCTAACTTAAAAAAACAACTATAAGCAGTGTTGTGCGCAAAAGGCAAAATTGCTTTTAAACATCTAATAAGCCATGCTAACATAACATGCGTGCAAAGCAGGCCTTAGGCCACACCACCCCATTTCTCCCTCTGGCCCTGTGACGGAAAGTCAAAACAAACTACTCTGCACATATTCTTTCGTTTTTTTTATGTCACAGAACGGAAGAAGTTTATTGCACCATTGGTGCGAAAATTTTCCTTGTGTAATTTTAATCAGGCATTATTGGTTATTCAACACCTAGAAACCCCATTTGTATGTTATACAATTGCCTCTTATTTGTTGGCAGCATTAAGAACGTGAGGTGTCACAAATAATGTAACAACCGAATAAGGGGATGAGTGCGATGATTACTTTAAAAGGGCTGTCCATGGTTAGAATATGTGCTGAACATAGAACATAAAATATCAAAAATGTTTGTGATATTAATTGGAAATGGTTTTGCCGCTATGCTATTAAATGGAACTGTGATACATCACGTTTTATATGACCCATTTTAAACTATGGCTCTTGTTTTAATTTAAAAAATAAATAATTTTAACTGATTTAACTGCTGCTTTGGATTGTGTTGCAATAATTTTAAAAATATCATATGTACTAAATGAATTTTGTCAAATGTACTTTTATGCCTTTTATCTTTGAAATGCAAAATAAAGTGTAACATTTTTAAAAAAAAGTTTACATCTCATCTGAACACCAGGAAGACAATTTGAAAATGGCAGATTGAGTTCATGAATCAACTTTCAGAACATGTTATTTTAAGCCAGTTGCCCATGTTTCACACTGTATTGTAGATGGGCTTTACAGATGGCATAATCGAGCCTCTGGTCTTGTAATAGAATGTGAAATCTCCACCACTAACGTCACAGGAGGTTTAGATCATATTAAATAAAGACAAAGAGACACAGATTATCTCACCCTGTCTCGTTCTGAATTCACTTTGGCATGTTTTTTTTCTTATCTACAATGTAATAAGGACCCTTGTATGAATCAGAGGGTGATTCGAACATGGAACATTCTAGGTGCATAATCTTCAGGATCCAGGAAAACTTCATTTTATTTAAAATATCCTGCTGGATACTTTTGTGGTGCATTTTCAAATTTCCTCCCAGGTGGGTGTCTTTCTGGAGTCGTGGAATATTATGAAATTGTTGGACACTAGGGTTCATCTATGTTTTTAAAAAAAAGATTTTCTAAGGTGTAGGATATGGAGTAACAATCAGGGAGGAGGAGGCGCTGTCAAATAAAAAAAATCCCAGCTTTCATACCTGAAAGTTTTAATTTGTCAAGGGTACGGAGGCGAGAATTATGTTTTACCTTCTTTAGAAATAAGCGCCATACAATGGTGAATAAACAATAATGAGTCCATAAGCACTCCATCCTTTCCATATCCATAAAAGACTATTTAATGGCCATCTTCCCCTCTTTCTTTAGAGGCAAGGTCCAAATTCTCAGCCGGTTGCCGAAAATTCCTGTTTCACGTTGTTTCCTGGAAAAAAACGTTGTATCTATCACTTACATAGTGCTCTATTTCGGCAAATATTAACCTGAGGTCTCAATTATTTAGAAATGTATATAATATTACTAGATTGATAAAGTGTATACACATAAAAAAGCAAAATATAAATTAAGTTGGCATTGTTAGGCTGAGTTGTGAAAGCAGTGCAGGTATAGCCGGCAGAATCCAGCATAGACAATTGTCAGATTCAATTGAAGCTCCGGTATGTACCAACAACGGTATGTACCAACAAAAAGAGAGCAAGCAGTAGGAGCAAAAAAGACAAAGTAATATGTTAGAGTCAAGGATATCCCTTTTAAGGAATAAAACTTAATTTTGAAAAGCTTCAATCTTCCAAAACAATGAATATTTCGCGTTTATATATATATTTTTGATTGTGAATTATATCAATATTTTATATTGTTTTTATGTGTTTAATGTGCATTTCTGTCTGTATTTTTGTGTACTGTTATGGGGTTCATAACATAGAAATTGCTTAGGCTCGCTGCTCCATTCCCTATTTACAAAGGGCAGGGATAAATTCAATAATCTGCAACTGAGATGTAACACATTAATGACTTGAAATTCATGTATGAAGAACCAGCATGCATGCAAACAACAAAGGACTGATAATAACAGTTGGTAGTAATGTTCTTTCCCCCATGTCCTCAGTAGAATTAAAACTTCCAGATCTGAAAGCTAGGAATTTTTGTATGATATGCAGGGCCAGTGGAACTATGTGGCAGGGGAGAACCAAATTATGTGGCAGGATTGCGTAAATTATGCAATAGTATAACTTCATTAGTTTGTCATTTTCAAACTTGCTAACATTGTCTGGGCATTGGTTGCACCTTATTAGTACCAGTGTAACACCCAAATATAGCAATAAGCAACAAAAATGGAACTAATCAACCTTTGCAAAGGGCCGCTCACTGCCCAACAATGTGTTTTTTTTAAAACACATATTTTTATCGGCATTTCTTACATGGCCTAAATGTCCTGAGAGCACCTCCCGGGTATGACTGCAAACATAATACTTCTATCACCCAGTAGTCAATCTGGTAATACATCATGCTCTACAAACAACATTGATCCGCATTCCACAATTGAGTCCAGCGTGTCCCTGGTGTAGCACGGCGGGCCACGTGGTGGAGGGCCACAGCACCGCTCTGAAATAAGGTACGTCACACTCGTGGTTGTATGTTGGCTGGAAGACCACGAGCGGTCTTTAGCCATTTATTTTTCCCCTCGGATGTCATCACTGAGGTTAATCACGCCCTGCAGCCCTGACAGTGCTTCCCTGATGGCGTTTCGGAAGACTTCGGTGGCCGATAACACCCCAAAGCTGAGCCTCTTATACCTCCGGAGGCCAACATGCGTTGTGAAGGTAGTGATGTATCTACTCTCCGGTTCAAGATCCAGCTGATGGTATCCCGCATTTAGATCTTGTTTCGCGACCCACTTGGCCTGTTCAGGTCGGCTACGATGTCGTCCATGGTGGGCATAATGTGGCACTCCCTCTTGACCGCCACATTGGGTAACCACATATCCACACAGAGCCAGATGGCTTCGGGCTGCTAGGGTTTAGGAGTGACGACCAACGGGGACACCCACAGGGTGGGGCCGGAGACTTTCTCGATCACGTCAAGGTCCTCAAGCTTTTTCAGCTCCTCCTCTACCTGCGGGAGGAGATTGAATGGCACTCTTCTATGCCTTAGGGCGACCGGTCTCACTGTGGGGACAATGTGGAGTTTAAACCTTTTTCCTTTTAGTTTACCCAGTCCCGTGAACAGCGCTGGGAACTCCTTCAGAATCGCTTCGGCATGGGAGTCATGGATTTGGTGGGCGAAGAAGACTAGCCCTAGGTCTTCGGCTGTGTGGCAGCTGAGCAGCGTGCCTTTCCTCCCTTCTGTGATGTGGAACCTGGTCTCCGTAGTGTGCTATCCGCTGACAACTCTGGCGTGAATGACTCCTCGGATGGGAAGCGGATCCGTCCCTCCGTACGTGTAGATCCAATCCTTCGATGGTGCGAACAGGGGCTGTGGCGATAGACGGTCATATTGCTCCGAATCCATCACATTGACAGAGGCACCTGTATCGATGAGGGCGTGGACTGCCGTATCTTCAACTGAAATGGAGCACATGGGTGGCAGCCTTCGGCGATTTCCGGTCCTGCTAACGTAAGACACTACAAACACTTCATAGTCATCATTGTCCTCAAGTGCCAGGCAGTGTTCCTGCTGTTTGGCCTCGCTTGTCGGTGGCAAGTCATCGATGGATTCAAGTTCTGGCTGATGGTATCCCGCATTTAGATCTTGTTTCGCGACCCACTTGGCCCGTTCAGGTCGGCTACGATGTCGTCCATGGTGGGCATAATGTGGCGCTCCCTCTTGACCGCCACATTGGGTAACCACATATCCACACAGAGCCAGATGGCTTCGGGCTGCTTGGGTTTAGGAGTGACGACCAATGGGGACACCCACAGGGTGGGGCTGGAGACTTTCTCGATCACGTCAAGGTCCTCAAGCTTTTTCAGCTCCTCCTCTACCTGCGGGCGGAGATTGAATGGCACTCTTCTATGCCTTAGGGCGACCGGTCTCACTGTGGGGACAATGTGGAGTTTAAACCTTTTCCCTTTTAGTTTACCCAGTCCCGTGAACAGCGCTGGGAACTCCTTCAGAATCGCTTCGGCATGGGAGTCATGGATTTGGTGGGCGAAGAAGACTAGCCCTAGGTCTTCGGCTGTGTGGCAGCTGAGCAGCGTGCCTTTCCTCCCTTCTGTGATGTGGAACCTGGTCTCCGTAGTGTGCTATCCACTGACAACTCTGGCGTGAATGACTCCTCGGATGGGAAGCGGATCCGTCCCTCCGTACGTGTAGATCCAATCCTTCGATGGTGCGAACAGGGGCTGTGGCGATAGACGGTCATATTGCTCCGAATCCATCACATTGACAGAGGCACCTGTATCGATGAGGGCATGGACTGCCGTATCTTCAACTGAAATGGAGCACATGGGTGGCAGCCTTCGGCGATTTCCGGTCCTGCTAACGTAAGACACTACAAACACTTCATAGTCATCATCGTCCTCGAGTGCCAGGCAGTGTTCCTGCTGTTTGGCCTCGCTTGTCGGTGGCGAGTCATCGATGGAGACCGGGCGAAGGCGTTGTGAAATGCCGCACAGCCTCGACGGGGCTTGCCTTGATCGACTGCTGCGGCACACTTTAGCAAAGTGATTGATCTTGCCGCAACAGGAGCACGCTTTCCCTTTCGCCCCACAGGCGGACGTCGCTAGGTGTTCCTCACCACAGCAGCCACATTGCCCTCCTGGCTGCATTCTTGGTGCGTCTTGTTGGGGTGCCGTGGGATCGCTTTGACCTTCTCCTCCTTGATGGACATGTGCCTGGGCGCATGCGGTGCAACGACGGGTGTCTGTAGGGCAGTCTCCAATTCCGCTGCCCAAATGTCTGACAGTTCGTGTGACCGAGCCAACACAAGGATCTCGTCCAGCGAGATTCCAGGTTGACGAAGGATCAGCTTCCGCAGGAGTTTGGAGCGACATCCCAGGATTATCTGGTCCCTTATCTCTTCTCTCTGATCCCAGAAGGGGCACATACTGGCCAGCTGGCGCAGCCGTGCGTAGAACATGTCGACTGACTCCGTGTCTGACTACGACGCATGTTTAAACTTGAATTTTGCAAAGTGGTGGTTGAGTTGAGGGTCGAACTGCCTATTTATTGAGGGCGGCGACCGCGGCCTCGTAGTCGTCGTCCACACCCGTGTTGGGGAGTGTCTCAAAGAGGTCGTAGATCTCCGATCCCCCATAGTAGATGAGAAGCGATCTCTTCACCGTTCCTTCGGTCTCCTTGGTGCCCTTAAAATAATGATTGAGGCGACCAACCCATGCCTTCCATCTTGGGGCCGCTGTGGCGGGGTCCACCGTCTCACTGAACGGTTGCAGTGGGGCGACAGCCGTATGGCTGTGTCCTGGGGGTGGTGTGTTAGCACCCCTGGTTGGATCATTTCCTCTGGCCTGCTGAGCTGCTGTGTCGTTTGCGGCCTAGACGCTCATGGCGTCTGTTTTCAGGAGTGATGGCACAGTACTGGTGCAGGGGGGGGCTGTGAGGAGCGTGCGCGCTGGTGTGTGGCTACGTGTGGTTAGCTGATGTTGACTTGTGGGCTCGTCTGTGTGGGCACAATGGCTCTGACTCCTGGTGGTGCTCTGGGCACTGATGCTCCTTTTGTGTGCTGCTGGTGGGGCTCTGAAGGAGGAAGGTGAAGCCCGCTGCCTCTGCTGCACTTCTGTGTGTGTGTCCACTTTTGCTTTACTTCCTCCCCCTCATCCTTATCGCCATGTCTAAATTCCTTTGTTTCCCTTATTTTCTTTTCAAGCAGCACGCAGGGCAGCCGTGCCTTGAGGGGTTCTGAGGCCAGCCATGTGTTCAGGCCTATGCAGAGGATCCAGGGCCTTGAGAGGGGGGGGCTCGCTGGAGGGGCAGAAACCTCGAGGGAGACGTCCCGGGCCGACTCAAGCTAATGCTTGACCGCGGCAGAGGGGCCGCAATACTGCAAGGCGCCACAGCTGGGGGCTTTTGATCTTGGGCGTCGCAATCACCATCAGGGCGTCAGCCGCCTCGCACTCCGCCGGCTGAACACACTCCCTTTCCTCCGCGGCAGTGCATTGATGTAAGCCCAGGCCGTCCCCAGCGGTGCGAGGTGATTTGGGCAGACGATGTCGTTGGCGGCAGCAGAGCGTTGCTGGTGGGCTCTGCCGAACGGTGACCTGGAGGCGGCCACGCCTGGATCGCAACCGGCTTCATCGCCAATGTAGCGCAGAAGGGTCAGTGGAGGAGGGCCGCAGCAGTGCTCTGAAATAAGGTACTTCACACTCGTGGTTGTATGTTGGCTAGAAGACCACGAGCTGTTTATTTATCCCCTCGGGTCGAGCCCGCCCCGAGGGGTCTGTGGATGCATGTAAGGTGCAACAAAGTAGGGGAGAGTCCGGGTGGCGCTCTACACCTGGTATCATACAGCCATTGCTCCTACGATTAACTTCAGAGTGAATATGTTATAATAGTTTCTGACAATTCCGTAACTAACTTACCCCCTTCACCCTCCGCAGTGACGGGTATAGTCATATATGTTCCTCCGTAGTGGACAGCCTTGTCTGTTTTGACTAGTGTCTCAAGTATGTAGCTTGTGGCTCATTGAATATGCCAGTAGGAGACCGAGGAGTGCATTTGGGCGGCTCATACCGTTGGTTCCTTTGCTAGCAATGGTGGTCGAAGAGTGGGATATGAATTTCTACAACTGGTTATAACTATGCCTAGTGCGTTATCTAAGCGTAACGTACTGTGTTGCCATGTCAGATCTGGGATTGTGCAGTCTGCTGATCAGCTTCGTCTAAAGCTCTAAAAGAAGCTAGTATTAGATCCCACTGCATGGCTATAGGTCATTTCCGGAGCCCCCTACGTTCTTCACGTCTGAGAGCGCTGCTTTCTGCTAACCTCCACTTCTCTACATCCTCCTTCCATCCTTGTGGACCAGGAGGCGTTTTTGGATTTCCATCTCCGAGTAATTCATCTTTTTGCTAAAAGTAGGGCTAAGTCTGTAAAGCCCAACAAAGTGTTTTGCTGCATTTTTTTTAGTAACATTTGAACAGTTCGAGCTGAAAAACATTTTTTGTTAACATCTGCAGATTATGCGTCAGATGATGGATTTTGTGGCAAATCACAGACGCACAGCTCCAGTGGCCATGATTATAGGACAGGACTGGAGGCAAGGATTATGCCAGTTTGAAGCTTAGACACTACCTGTAATGTCATTGAAGGAACAAATTCGAAATATATGTTTTTTTTTAATATTGATTATTTAGACCAGTCAGTCGCCTTGCTGTCTTCCAGCTGAACGTCTGCCAGAACTGATTCAAATAGGAGGTGGGTGGGTGCACACTGCCTCACACTCCAGCACTCAGTTTGCCCCGATGCATCATAATAAATGCAGTGCATGATAACACTTTCTTTGGTGTCAGGCTTTAGGTTTTCACCCTTGTTGGTGCAGCCAGTGCTGTGTTAGGATCTGCATTTACCATAATGCTAAGGGGCGAACTGTGCTGGGAGGTGAAGCAGTGTGCTCCCACCCCTTCTTGTTTTGAAAAGGCTTCCTTGAGCCATTGAGCTGACGAGCTTGTGGAGATGCACCTGTGCGCCTGTGAAAGGTACTGAGACTTGTAGGTATTGTGGCAGCCTGCTCAGCAACCCCATATAAAATGTGTTTTTATCTCTACTGATGACGGATAAAATCCAGAAGCACGTGTCTAGAGATGTACAGCACTAACTTGCACCAACTCCACAGGGCTTGGTCGCCCCACTCACTGCTGCCACTCCTACCTGCCTTTGCCGCCTCCTGCCTGCAGATTCCTTCGCTCGCTGCCCGCTGCTCCTGGGAATTTCCCGCTGCTCCTGGGAATTTCCCGCTGCTCCTGAGAATTCCCAGCTGCCCGCTGTTTCTTGGAATTTCCCGCCGCTGCCTCCCTGCGGCCTCGCCCCCCTGTGATTCCATTCGCCGCCCCGCTCCAGCCACCCAGCTGCTCCTCCCTCCCGGCTCCTAACTTAAGGGGACCGTAGGGGACCACAGAGTGTGACCGCTCAGCCCTCCAAAGGGCTTGGTCGCCCCACTCACTGCTGCCCCTCCTGCCTGCCTTTGCCGCATCCTGCCTGCAGATTCCTTCGCTCGCTGCCCGCTGCTCCTGGGAATTTCCCGCTGCTCCTGGGAATTTCCTGCTGCTCCTGGGAATTTCCCGCTGCCCGCTGCTTTTTGGAATTTCCCGCCGCTGCCTCCCTGCGGCCCCGCCCCCCTGTGATTCCATTCGCCGCCCAGCTGCCGCCACCCAGCTGCTCCTCCCTCCCGGCTCCTTACTTATGACGCCCCCAGAGCGACCGCGCAGCGGACGCGCGCAGCAGGAGCACCGATTGAGCGTCGAAGGTGCGCCAAAGGTAAGCCCGTCTGCGCCTGGCCCGCGCCCAGCGCCAGGACCCCTGGCCCTCCCCGCCAAGGCAAGACGACCCGACTGACCTACGACGCCGCCACTCTCAACGCACTCAATGCCGGCCGGACCCACGCCTGCTGCCGAGCCACCCCGAGACGCACCCACGGACCCTTCACCTGCTGCACCTGCAAGTTCACCTGCCTCCGAACCTGCCCCGCACCCGCCAAGACAAACACCAGCAGCAACCACCTCAAGTGCATCCTGATCAACACCCGCTCCGTCCACAGACACGCCGTGGAACTCTGGAACCTCCTCGACGCTACATCACCAGACGTCGCCTTCCTCACGGAAACCTGGATGAACGCCTCCTCTGCACCCGACATCGCCATCGCCATCCCGGACGGGTACAAGATCATCAGGAGGGACCGCATCAACCAGACCAGAGGTGGCATCGCCATCGTCCACAGGAACACCATCCGCATCACGACCGACGCCAACGACTCCTTCGCCGCAGCCGAATATCTCCACTTCCAGATTCACACCGACCCTAAGACGACCCTCAGAGGCACCCTCGTCTACAGACCCCCGGGACCACGCACACAATTCAGCGAAGACATCACAGACTTCATCAGCCCGCACGCCCTCCCCTCCACCGACTACATCCTCCTCGGGGACCTCAACTTCAACCTGGAGAACAACAAGGACCGCAACACCACCGCCCTGCTGGAAAACCTCGCCAACCTCGGACTCAAGCAACTGGTCAACACCCCCACCCACTACGCCGGCCACACACTTGATCCCGTCTTCTCTTCCAGAAAGTACATCACCTTCAGCCACGCCACCGGACTCCACTGGACCGACCACAGCTGCATCCACTTCAGCTTCAAAAGATCCACGACTCACCACCACCCGCAACAGGTACCTCACAGGAATTGGAGCAAGATCACTGCAGACCAGCTCACCACCTCCCTCAGCCGGAGCCCACCCGCCAACACAACGGACCCCAACGAAGCAGCCCGCAACTTCACACAGTGGCTGACCGCCTGCGCCGACGACCTCGCGCCACTAAAGAACCCTCCCAGCAGACCCAGAAGCAAGAAGGCATCCTGGTTCACCGACGACCTCAAGGACTCCAAGAAGACCTGCCGCACCCTCGAGAAAGCCTGGCTCCTCGACCGGACCACCGTCAACATGACCGCCCTCAAACACGCTACCCGCAAGCACCACCAGCTCATCCGCACCACCAAGAAGAAATCCCTGAAGGAACGACTGGACAACAACGCCCACGACAGCAAAGAGCTCTTCACTATCGTCAAGGAGTTCTCCAACCCCAGCACCAACGACATCACTCCGTCACAAGACCTCTGCGACTCCCTCGCCTCGTTCTTCCACCGCAAGATCGCCGCCATCCACAACAGCTTCGGCGCCCCACCCACGCACCCAACCGTCAAACCAACGCCCCCCACCGCCACCCTTCGCACCTGGACCACGGTGACCACCGAAGACACAGCCCGCACGATGAACACCAACCACTCCGGATCACCGACCGACCCCTGCCCACACCACGTCTTCAACAAGGACGACTCCACCATCGCACCCCAACTCCGGAACATCATCATTGCCTCCTTCAACACCGCCACCTTCCCGGAGAGCTGGAAGCACGCCGAGATCAGCGCCCTCCTGAAGAAACCTACAGCAGACCCCACCGATCTCAAAAACTTCCGCCCCATCTCGCTCCTCCCTTTTCCTGCTAAAGTCATCGAGAAGATCGTCAACAGACAGCTGACCGCCTTCCTCGAGACGAACGGATCCCTCGACCCCTCGCAGTCCGGCTTCAGAGCCAACCACAGCACCGAGACCGCCCTCATTGCAGCCACCGACGACATCCGGACCCTGCTCGACAAGGGGGAAACAGTGGCCCTCATCCTCCTTGACCTCTCCGCTGCGTTCGACACGGTCTGCCACCGCACCCTAGTCCAGCGCCTAAGCAACATCGGTATCCAAGAGAAGGCACTGGAGTGGATCATCTCGTTCCTCGCCGGAAGAACACAAAGAGTCCGCCTCCCCCCGTTTCGCTCCGAGGCCACCGAAGTCATCTGCGGCGTCCCGCAAGGATCTTCACTCAGCCCCACCCTCTTCAACATCTACATGAAACCTCTCGCAGCCATCGCACGCCAGCACAACCTCAACATCATCTCTTACGCCGACGACACCCAGCTGATCCTCTCCCTCACCAGAGACCCCGACACCGCCAGAACCTGCCTACACGAAGGGATGAAAGACGTCGCCGAGTGGATGAAGGACAGCCGCCTGAAACTGAACTCGGACAAGACGGAAGTCCTCATCCTGGGATCTTCGCCCTCCGCCTGGGACGACTCCTGGTGGCCCCCAGCCCTGGGCACCACACCCAAGCCAACCGACCACGCACGCAACCTGGGCTTCATCCTGGACCCCTCCCTCTCGATGACCAGACAAGTCAACGCCGTCTCCTCATCGTGCTTCAACACCCTGCGTATGCTTCGCAAGATCTTCCGCTGGATCCCGACCGAGACCAGGAAGACTGTCACCCAGGCACACGTCACCAGCCGACTGGACTACGGAAACGCCCTCAACGCCGGAACCACAGCCAAGCTACAGAAAAGACTCCAGCGCATCCAGAACGCCTCCGCCCGACTCATCCTGGATGTCCCCCGACGCAGCCACATCTCCAGCCACCTGAGGAACCTGCACTGGCTCCCCGTCGACAAGAGGATCACGTTCCGGCTCCTCACCCACGCACACAAGTCTCTCCACGACCTGGGCCCCAAGTACCTCAACGACCGCCTGACCTTCTACACGCCCACCCGCCAGCTACGGTCCACCAGCCTCGCCCTCGCAGCCGTACCACGCATCCGAAGAGCCACCGCCGGAGGAAGATCCTTCTCTTACCTGGCTGCCAAGACTTGGAACTCCCTCCCCATCCACCTTCGGCTGACCCAGGACCATCTCGCCTTCAGGAAACAACTCAAGACCTGGCTGTTCGAGCAGTAGCATACCCCTCCCCCCCAAGCGCCTTGAGACCCTCCCGGGTGAGTAGTGCGCTATACAAATGGCATGATTGATTGATTGATTGATTGGAACACTCCAGTAAAATCTCAAGTAATCATGTATTACGAACTGTATTTACCATAATGCTAAGGGGCGAACTGTGCTGGGAGGTGAAGCAGCGTGCTCCCACCCCTTCCTGTTTTGAATAGGCTCCCTTAACCCTTTCCGTGCTTGTGACGGAACCACACCATCACGAACGCGCTGTGCTGGTGACGGAGCGGCCGCCCCGCCCACGCTGATGGAATTCCGCGCCTGCACGGCGCGATCTATTGAGCGGGCTGTGACAGAACCACTCCGTCACAAGCACAGCGCGCCCGTGGCTCGTGACGGAGGGTTCCGTCACGAGCATGGCGGCGCCACGCGGCGCTAGGGGGGCCGCGCGGAATTACCGCCGCTGCCAAGGGGTTAAGCAATTGAGCTGACGAGCTTGTGGAGATGCGCCTGTGAGAGGTACTGAGACCTGTAAGGATTGTGGCAGCCTGCTCAGCAACCCCATATCAAATTCGTTTTTATCTCTCCTGATGACAGATGAAATCCAGAAACATGTGTCTAGAGATGTACAGCACTAACCTGCACCAACTTTGGTGGAACACTCCAGTAAAATCTCAAGTACGCATGTATTAAGAACTGCATTTACCATAATGCTAAGGGGTGAACTGTGCTGGGAGGTGAAGCAGTGTGCTCCCAACCCTTCCAGGTCTGCCAGACTGATTTTGCTTGCCCTAGTGCCTTCAACCAAATGTGCTGAAAAACAGTTCACTTTATTTCAGCCTGATACATAACCCATTTCACCTAGTAGGCCAAATCTGAAGCTGAGTCACTTCATTAGGTTTACATTCCTGTATTATTTCACCATATACATTCAAACACTGGGCAATACAAAGTCAATGTTTGTCGGTTATGGCTGAATTGGAGATGGATCTAGCAACTAATTTAGTCCTCCTGGCCACAACAAACTTAACTCCCTCCTGTCTAAATATAAAGCCTTTACAAAGTCAGTCAAAAAGCTTTTATTATCGGTTAAAAACCATATAAAAGACATAGAAATCACATCATATACAACAATACTATGTACAAATAAATTACAGAATAGATATAAAAAATTCATAAAAAGACATTAGAACGCAGAGTACTTAAGTTAAAACGAGCGTTGGTATCTCTCTATTGTACACAATTTGGAAGCTGGCCCACCACGCAAGATAAGTAGAAAGAAAGAGGGCCACCCATGTTGTAACTATTTGGAACCCTTTAAAATCGCGCACCTTGTGTACCACATTGACAAAAGAAATTTAGAGGTCACAAGAACAAACATGAAAGACGTATCTGATTTAAAAAGTCTAAAAGCCTCTCTGTAGTCTCTTATGCCTCTAAGCCGGCAACACTGAATTAACCACTTAGTTCTTGCCCTAGAATAGGAGGGGCAGAAGAGCAGAACGTGAAGATCTGTCTCTCTGCTAGCCTCACATCCTGGGCAAGTACTTGTGTGGAGTGGTGTTTTTGACCACTTGTCGGTGGTTTCCCTCAAGGGAAGTGTGCCATGCCTAAACTGGAGATAGAGTTTCTTAGCCAAAGGTGGTTGGATTTGGTCTAAGAATCTCTCAAAAGAAGGGTGGGCCTTAATCTCTAGGAAGGCATTAGTGAGCCTACCCAGGGTCGAATTTGTTAATAGGAGAGCCCTCCCGTACTCTTTCAATGCTATGCCCAATACCTTCCTAGGGAGCGAGGCACAAGCCTCCTCTGGGAAGAATGACAGGTCCCCCCTACCCAATTTGTGTGCGAGGCATTGGATGTACTTCAACCACGGGATCTTGCCCACACCCCCTCTGGCTAGCAGATCCCGCAAGTCTTCCCTATAGCTCTCGAGTTCAGGGGTAGCCCAAAGTCGTCTCCAGTATAAGAGAGGGCAGTTTGAAACGACCTCATGGATTGGCACCAAACCTAAGTCCAACCTCAATGGAACAAGGGGCGTGCTCCGGGGAAGGCGCAGGAGGCGTCTTATAAAGCTGTTCTCAGTGAGGAAAAGGGGGGCCACACTTGCATGCCCCCAAAGTTCTGCACCATAAAGTGCGCCACCTCTTGCCTGCGCCTTGTAAATTTCTACAGCCGGTCCCATAAATTTGAGGGAAGATTTACTGTGAACTTTTAGGATACCCCCGATGACTGGGCAAGTTTCATATTGGCTTTGGCGAACTGTGAACCCCAGTCCATTTTATCATTAACGGTAACCCCCTGATACTCGAAGGTTGACACTCGGTCTAGGGCAGTTCCATCCAGATGCGGGTGGGGCAGTTCGAGTGAGTCGAGTTAAACGCCATATATTTCGTTTTGGCGAAATTAATTTCCAGGTTCCTCATTTTACAAAAGCTAGATAAAGCTTCTAATGCTCGCTGTATACCCCCCAGTGTTTTTGACAATAGGAGGGTATCGTCAGCGAACATTAGTGCCGGGATTTTCCTACCAGCTAGTGAAGGGGAGTCCAGATTGTTCGCTCCCAGTAAGAGGGCAATAAGGCCATTGAGGAATAGGGAAAAGAGCGTGGGCGCTAGTACGCATCCTTGTCTGACTCCCCTTTCCACTGGGAAAGGGGAAGTCAGTGCCCCCCCCTTCCCATACCTCACCCTTGCGTACGTGCCCGTGTGCAGCCGCTGGAAAAGTTCACATAGGTAAGCCGGTGCCCCCATCTCAGTTAAGATGACCCAAAACTTGTCCCTCTGGACCAGGTCAAAAGCCGACCGCAAGTCCACGAATATCAAATACAAACTGCCGCCCCCCCAGAGTGACAGTCTTCCAGTAGATCAGCTGGAGTCTAAAAAGCTGGTCTATCGTTGACACCCCCGCCCTGAATCCAGCCTGCAGAGAGGACAGAATGTTGTTGTCATCCATCCAACTCTTCAGCCTGGTCAGGAGGACTCTGGAAAAAAGCTTCAGGAGAGGAGGACTCTGGAAAAAACCTCCTGTCTAAATATAAAGCCTTTACATCAAACACAATAGTAGTTACTCAAATTAATGGATTACACCCCAAATAACCAATAATTTCATATATTTAAAATTAATACAGTCCATCAGTGAAGATCCTTTCGTCAGGTCTGGTTAAGTGTATTCCTGTTTGGGTTTCAGGGTAGCGTGCTACTCGCGGATAAGCGCTTCAACACCTCATCAGGGGTAGCAAGTACTATATAAATGCAAACCTTTTCCCTCTTCTATCCCTCCACTATCCTCCTCAATCCAAATAACAGACTAACATATCCACCGTTCAAACTACTTTCAAATTTCACTATAATAATTCACCACTAATACTTTATGGGTTCCGGAGTAGCGTACTACTCGCCGAAAAAGCACTTCGATGCCTCATCAGGGACAGTAAGCACTAGATAAATGCAATTACACAGCCCATCAATAGAAAACGATTTGCCATTCCTGGGTCACGCGCTAGGAAAATGAGAGTATGGCACGTGCAGGCTCTGCATGTGATACAATGAGCATATCTACCACACACAGAAATGAACTATAGAGAAACACATTGAGAACTGATCACTGCCAAGCGTTGATGATTGCCCTCATGAAGTCCCATGGTGGGGACGAAACGCATTGGCTAGGCCACCGTTGTATATGTTAACCTTAGTAAAGCAAGATGGAATAAAATTGTATGTTTTAGATAACTAAAGGAAGAATCCGAAATAGGGTGCTTGAAAAAAGCTGATTGACTTATATGTTCCTTTTCCATTGATGAACTAGGTGGAAATACACCTGACCATTACCAAAGGATAATCATGGATGGACTATATTCGTACCAAATAGATGAAATTATTGGGTATTTCAGGAGCCATCCTTTCATTTGATTAAATAATATTGTTTTGTTGAGGGTCTCTGGGCAGTAGGACTTCTAGGAGTGTGCACCCACTTTTGAATTTAGGGACAAACCTGTGTGGTCAAGTAGAGCCACAACTGTGGCTTTTTAAATATATATCTGTAGCAAGGCAGCAGACATAATAGCATGGCAAGCTTTGCAGACACTTATTTATGGGTGGAAATACTCAGTATTAACTGGCCAAATTTCTAGATATCTTAGAACTTTTTTAAGACTCCATGAGGCAGATCATCTCTCTTCTGGACGCAGGGCCATACACATACCTTTCAAAAGTTTCCTTATCAAAGGGTTTTTACCTACTAAGATTTGAAATGGTTACATGCCATGCTGAAATTGCTTAATGACATGAATTCACCATTATGACAAAACATTACGACTTTAGGCTATATCTGTCTTCAAGGAATGGAAATTCGGTTCATGGTAAAAACTGGTGCATTTAACCAAAGCAAACATATATTCTCTTGGTAAAGATGGCCCAGATTTGCAAAATGAATTGATAATATTACTGCAAAAGGCTAGCAAGCTCCTATAATCTCCAGAAATTTTCCATACCATTAAACGTAATTGACTTGACACTAGTAGATGGTGTCAATATTTCCTGTAACACTGGAAACCACATTTGGGATTTCCACCAGAGAGTGATCAGTACTAAGGTTGCTCTTTGAAGTTTGACCTGCGTTGTCACCCTTGAGATCATAACAAATGGACAAAATGCATATTCGAGACCTTTGGGGCAATCCTGAAGGAATGCACCCATGACATGAACTTCTGCATATGGTAGCCAACCGAAGAAATGAGAAACTAACAAGTCACAAGCGATGCAAGAAAGTCTGTCAAGCAAGGAGTTTCAAAAGAGGTGGAAAAACTGAAGTCTCAATTTTCCACTCACCGGAGTTATTCAGGAACCTAAAGCCCCAGGCCACGATAATATTGTCATCTTCTCTAAACTGAGATTCTGTGCTCAAGGTAATAGTGCCAAAAATACTTCACTAGTTCTTCTGAGGTTTGAAATTTTGTCTCCCTTAGCTTGTTGATAGAAAGCACTACAGAATGACTGTCTATCTTCGGGGGCATACAACAGCTTGTTCTGTTCTTGGCATGGCTTTGATTGCGAAGGATCCAGCTAACAGCTCCATATAATTTATGTGAAATGTGTATTTCCACTTTAAGGTCATCCTATGGTCAGATCCATGTTCATGGCTCTCCGACCTTACCTTTTGGCATTGGTCTAGCATGATATACACAGATGCCCCAATAATTGTTTGCCAGTTCCAAGCTTGTGTGAGCAATAAATGCCACCTCATTTCTTTCTTGTCCTTCTCCATGCCCAGATATGACAAGCCCCACCTGAAGTGGAGAAACTGTAGTTTCTGAATGGCCCCATAACACCGCGGGTTTGAAAATGTCGCCAGGATCGAAGACCACAACAGGCTCATAGGTCTTGTAAGTTGCTTGAGCTAAAACTTGTCCCGTTGAGTACTGTTCTCAGTTCTTTATCCATTTTATCTTCTTGTTAGGGAGAAAAAGAATCCATGCATGGCATTGATCTGAACACCTTGATATTCCAGCTGTTAAGAGGGTGACATTTCTGATTTGGGTCCATTTACAATAAACCCTAGATCATATAGCAAATGAACTGTGAAAGCTAGATGACACATGAGACTCCTTGGATCCTGTCACAAAACTATAATTTCATCGAAGTAAATGATGAGACATATCCCCTGTGTTAGTAGGGACTCAACGACCAGTTTCATGACCTTGGTGCAAAACCAAGGAGTTGATAACCCAGAGTAAAGGTAAATCTGACCACTCCATTGGAGCTGCTCAAATCTGCAGAATAATGGAAAAATCGGAATGGCCAAGTAATAATTTTTTAGGTTCAGGCAAGCAATCCAGTCCCCCTGTTTCAGAACCTTTTTCATAATGAGAATGTCTTCCATCTTGAACATTTTGGTACAAAAAGAATATTATGATGAGTTCTTTCAGTTTCATCACTAGGCAGAATTTCATGCCTTTTTCTGTACTAAGAACACACGACTGATAAACCCACTGGACCAGTTGAAGGCTCAAGTTATTCATACTTCTTGGATAAGAGTTTAAAACTGAGCTTCTAAATGTAGTTCTGTTTTGTGCAGGAAAAACTAGAGGACACAGAATGAGATTGCACTGGCATTTTGTAAAACTCCAAGTTTAAACCTTCGATGATTTGTAAGACCCACGCATACAACATCAGTTGGAACCAACTCTAGCAGAATTCTCTCATTCTGCTTCCAAACTTGACCAAAACTGCGGAATAAGGCTAACCTGCAGCTCCTGGTTGGGAGTTTCTGTTACCTCTCCTGTGAGGTGATAAGTGACTACAGCCTTTGTGATGTGTGATTTAAAGGGTAGCAAAGCCCTGGTCCTGAATGCCACACTTTCTGTTGCCTCTCTAGAGAGCTTAGCAAAACCAAAGGGGATAATGGACGGAGTGTTGAACATTGTAAGCACTCACCCCCAGTCAACTGATCTGGGTTTAATCCATCATTATTCTTTAGCTCACTCTGCCACCCCAGTTCCGACATGGCCGTATGCAAATCAGTCTAACCCTGCCCCTCATGGGAGCAGTCCAGCCCGAATTGCCAAGCCATGTCTTTACTGGACCGGAACAGATTCTAGAGATCTTAGCACAAGGTGAAGCCTACAAACAGCCCTCTTCAACAACCGGTCAGGCCATAATAGAGAAACGTCTTCAGGAACAGTTGTGCTTAGTTCAAAGTGGCGAATGTGTCACCAACTTGCTCAGTTCTGTAACTGATGGGGTACCAAATAGATAGTCCTCCACAACCTGTCCTGCTTCGGAGAAGGATAAGTCTCCTTGTTTGGGGTCAAGTCTGATAAGCAAACAGCACTGCATCAAGACAGTACAATCTGTGCTCCCTAATAGATAAATCGTCTGCCGGGCCCATCCAGCTACATTGTCAGGGTTAACACTAGACTAATTTTCTTTGCCCATAATAGCCATATCCATACTTTTGTAAGTGGTCTTGATCAGTCAAGAGGTTTGTCTTGACACCATTTATAGGCATGTTTCAGGGATTTCTCCAGATCTCAGAAAAACATATTAAGGAACATGGCCATACTGGGGTCAATTTCAAGTGCCATCTCAACTTTACCATCAATAAATGGATGGTGAACTCCACACGCAGGCAGTTACAGACCTTTTTTGTCGATGTGGCATCTCACCCTAGTCTGGGCATACACAGGTGTATTAACTGAGGGTCCAGTCATATGAACGTGGGTGCTCTAGTCTAGGTCATCTGGGAAAAAATTCCCTCCAGCCCTCATTTTACCACATTTACATCCGCAGTGGATGGCTTGTCCCCATCATCTGTGTCAGGTGTTCTTCTTTTCTCTGTCAGAGAACAGCAAGATGTTTAGCCATCTTCGCATGTGTGTGTGATTAGCTCCCTCAATTGTGGGATTACTTCCACGGAGAAAAGGAGACCATGTGCTTTGATACGAATCTCAGCGGTTTGTGAGAGGAAAACCTCCTTTAACTTTTTAAAAAGGTTCTCAAGTACTAATTTACCAGGTTTGTTTGCCAGGAATTCTCCTCTGATAGTCATGGTTGTGGTGCAGAGGCTGTTTGCGGTATTAACAAGCTTTTGAGAAGTATAAGCAGATAGGTTCTTAAGCTGCATCTGGAAAGCCTTTAGGGCTTAAACACTTGATCAACCCTCACCTGCATTAATGATAGTCTCCAGATTATCACCAATCATAAAAATTGCTAACTCTTCCTCTTTAGAGGTCCTGTACTTTCTGGTAACCAGATTCAGAACATGTGGACACCGGAGGTAAATCTGTATCATGTCCTTCAAGTAAGAGTGTTTATCACACCTTTGGTTGTAATTCTACTTAGACTGTATCCCTGTGGCTCCAGTTGTAAGCAATTAACTAATACATATGGTGCCCGGGCGAAGAGTAATGTTGGCTGAGATTTCCTTGCAAATATGCCTCAATCAATTTTACAACATCTGTGAGTGTAACACACAGTAACGGCTGCTACCAGAGGGTGGAAGTGGGACGGGGAGGTGGGTTGAAAGGAGGGGGATTTAATTAACAAAAAAAATCATACCTGCGAATGGCCGCCGCCTCCCCTGCGTCCTCTTCCTTTATGCAGTCCAGGCAGCGACAGGGAGCACCCGGCTCACAGGCTCCCCATAGCCAATTAGAATGCAGCGTTGTGATTGGTCTGAGCGCTGTGGATCGGCGCTCAGACTAGAACGGGGAGCCTGTGCATGTTCCTCACCAGGCTGCATAATGCAGCCTGGTGGGGAACATGCAAAGTGCGCAAAAGAACTGTTTGGTTGGCCCAAGAGGGCCGGCCCAAACAGTTCATGCACACTTTGGGAGTGCTAGCCACTCCTCCCTGCAGGCAATCGGAAAAATAAAATGACATTAAATATATGTTATTCTTATTTTATTTTTCCTTTCTGCGCAGTAGGGCAAAGCTCCTCCGCCTTAGCGCATTATAACACATGCTGAAAACTGTCAGAGCAGAGATGAGTGCGTTCACTTCCTGTTGTAAAGAGAGAGCAGGTGGAGCCTCCTTTCCGCTTATGGTGAGCGTGAGCAGTCCACAATCATTTGTGCAGGCAGGAAGCCATTATCTCGGGTTTGGGTACATGTCTACGGAATCCATGCTCCAGTGCGCTAGACTTGGCTGTCAGCCCTCTGGGTTACCTGTGCAGTGGAATAAATGGCATAACCAGATAGATTCAAGCACCATGTAAAATACATACCATAAACTCTCAAAGAATCATAACAAAGAGTACAAGTACTTACCTAATCTGCCGAGCAGTAAAAGACAGAGGGGAAAGTAAAGCCTCCGGTGCTTTCATAGAATCTCATGGATGCCTGTTCCTCTCAGTCTTAGAAGTTAGAAACAGGCGCAGGGCAGGGCTGTGCCTGTTTTTTACACCTACTCCTAAGCCAGGGAAGTGGCACTTCTATTACTTTATGCTACCCAAAAAAATAAATTACAGTTAAGGTACACTGTTCCCTGCAACATGAAGATAACTACTTTATTGCTATATTGTGAAGTACTTGACATTTATCTCTAAAGAGCCTCATCTGTGTTTTCCAGCCCAATGTACCATTAATTATGTAAATTGCAGCTTGAGGTATAGCACAGTGAAGCTTCCAGTACTGCTACTTATGGAGCAATCCAAGATCCAACAAATATTATTTGGTTTTTGGCTGTATTTGTCTCTTTCCTCTGTAGTGTAACTCTACACTATTGACAATCACAGGCAATACATTTGTATTAAATTGATTACTACGAACTATAGGAAGGATTAACAGAGATGCAGGAATCCGGGCATGGCCATGATGACAGCTGCTACGGACGTGTTCTAGCGAGCTCTGGCCGATCACGGACAGTGCTGGCTGTTGACCAAGCTGGGGCCGGGAGGAGCCATCGGCCATGAGGCTCCGGGATGCTTGCTCTGTGCTAGGAGTCGGCATGACACCGAGAACTGGCGCAGGGTATGCTCTACAAAGGCCTGGTGCTGCTGGTTATTGAGTGGGGCCAGCAGTGAGAGTGGTGAGGGACTGTGGCTACGTTTAACGCTTCGCATCCTCTGGCCTCCACCCGGTGCGGCCTGTTCTGACCCTGCGGCCATGAAGCCCTTGATCGCAGAGCTACTGCTGGGGCGTGCTGCATGAGAGAACCCCAGCTTCAGGAACTTCAGGCCCAGTTGAACAACATAAATACCGAGGTGACCTCCCTCCACTGCCTGGCGGAGGATGTAGAGGGTTGCTCAAGGCACAACAATGTCCATTTCTTGGGCTTCCCTGAGCGCTCTGACAGGCCGAGCATGGAACTCTTTCTTGAACACTGATTGATGTTTACTGTATTTGAGGACAAGGTGTCTAAATTCTTCTCTGTGGAATGGGCACTTCGACTACCAGGTAGGCCGCCTCTGCCGGGTGCCCGCCCGAGACCTGTAATCATAATACTCCTCAATTATAGGGAGAGGAAACTGATCTCGCAGCTGTTTCGGACAAAGGTCCTATGGCGCTTTGAGGGGACTAATATCACTGCATACCCCCGCTTCACAATGGAGGTGCAGGACCTGCGCACTTTCTATACTGTGGTCAAACAACGCTTCCGACAGCTGGGCCTGAACTATGCTCCAATTAATCCTGTGAAGCTCAAGGTAATGGATGGTGAGTCCTCTCATTTCTCTCGACCCCTGAGCATGCCTGGACATGGCTCCATGCTAAGTGGATGGTGAGTCCCCAAACAGACCAGAGCGTTGATGATTGGTAGATGCCGTGCCGCCGAAGGTACAGGAGGACTGGGAGCTGCACCTACAGTGAGCAAGTGGCTAGGGAGGATGCACTGGCAGTGGAGGAGATGTTGCACCATGGACAGGACTCTTTTGCAGCTCTGTGGTCAGAACACGCCTCAAACACCGGAGGCTCTATGTCCTCTGTCGGGCGGCCACCCTGGGCCCTGTGTTGACACCGTGACTAGTGGATGATCTGCTTTAAAGTGCAGAGGCTGTTTCTTGCTCAAGGTCTCCTAGTATGGCCTGCTCACTGATGGCTACTGCAAATGTCTGGGGGTTCCCTGGGCGTGGGTCCGAAAATCGGACTAGTGGAATGGGCTTGTGAGCCTTGTTCTTTTCTCGCCATGTCCCTACTGCTTCTCAAACAGGACATGTTTTTTCTTTTCTATTTCTCTTATGTTATTGGTCATTTGTTGACTGGTTGTGGCTGGGTGCTCGGTGAAGCCCAGGACAGAGTGAGGGGGGTGTCTATATGTTGTTTTGAGTTTTATTTTTCTTTGTTGCACAGTTGAAGCCACACATTCATGTTGCTGTGGTATGACTCGATCCTGCACCAGTCGCTCACATGTAGGGTGGGTGTGCAAGAGTACCCACACATTGGTAATGGGGGAGTTGGCTTGAGGGCTGCAATTTCTCGCTCTTTATAACTCCACTTTAGGGGCATACCAATGTGTGTCTCCACCCCACACAACAACAAGCTAACGTGGAACATGCAGGGCATGGCCACTTACATAAAGAGATACTGAGAGTATTTATACCTCAACACTTATCACTCTGCTATTTTAGACCTACTGACTCTGGCGCTCCTTCGAAATTCACACACTCCCAGTGTGTGGAGCGCCAACTTTAATTGTGTACGGGATGTGACATGGGATCTTCCTACTCCTCCTCTCTGTATTTGGAAGTCTCAATGCTTCCGTGATTGGATGGCTCGTAGGTGTGTGTATGATATGTGGCAGTTGTGCAATCTGGGTGCCAATGAGTTCTCATTTTATTCCCCAGTTCAGGACCTCCACAACAAGCTTGATCTTTTTCTTTGCAGTGAATCGCTGGACATGCAGGTAAATATGGCGTGCCCCCTCTCTGACCATTGCCTGCTGCTGTTGACACTACGCAGGGGTAGACACGACCTAACATACTGACCTGGCTGTTGCATACTGAAGAACTTTTGGACCCCCCCACCCGCCCCTCCTTGGGAAGACCATACCCACGTATATAGTTCAGTACTTTGAGCTCAACAAGGATATCACCCCCATCAGAGCACTGCAATGGGATACCCACAATGTGGTAATGTTATGCCATTCTATCGCCACTGTTGGACCCGGCCTCATGGCGCGGTCCTACCCCTCCCGCATGGCGGGCCCAGGACGACATCGGCCCTCCACCCAGCATCGGGCAGCCCTTTTGCCCGATACTGCACGCCCCAACATTGCTGGTCCGGTCACCATCCGGACCCCCCCCCCTGCCGGCCTGGCCCCATCGTGGGCCCCTCACGACCTAAGCACGAGGCCGCGCCAGACTCCATCTTGGGCCCACCACGTCACGGCGACGTGGCTCCGGCCCCGGCCCAGGCCCAGCGAAGCCCAGACACCGAGGCGCCAAGATCTACCCAGGTGGTCGAGTGGCCACTCGACAGATCCCGGAGGAGGGGAGTTTCGATGGCCCTCCAACCGTCCCCGGACGCCTGGTATCGATCGCCCCCGGCATCCCTGGGTGCTGGCCCCACCCCCCTGCTGGGTGTCTGGACACCATCTTCCCGGCCCCTCTGACCCCCAGGCGCGAGGGTCCGGACATCGAAGGACTCCAGTCCTATATCTGGGCCAGCCCCGGAGTAGGACGGGAGTTGTATCCTGGACTGGAAAGCCCTGCTGACGCTGTCACGGCCGACCCCAGAAGAACTCATTTCCTGGAACCTGAAGAGAACTAGAGAGCCTGCTGGCGCTGCCGCGGCCCACCTCTGCCGAACCATCTTGCGAGCCTGCTGGCGCTGCCGCGGCCCACCTTTGCCGAACCATCTTGAGAGCCTGCTGGCGCTGCCGCGGCCAACCTCTGCCGAACCGTCTTGAGAGCCTGCTGGCGCTGCCGCGGCCCCCCCCCTTTGCTGAACCATCTTGAGAGCCTGCTGGCGTTGCCGCGGCTCGACCTCTCGGAACCCCAAGCTCGAGGATTGAGAGCTGTGCGCAGGGTATCCCTTCATACACCCCAACCGAGACTGTCCCGCTTCCCTGACCCCCCTTGTTCGAGACTTTACAGACCCCTCGGTCTACTTGTACATATCGCTGGGAACCAGCGGCCTTTATTTCCTGATAAAGCTTACGAACTCGACCTCTGGTGTGGTGTCCATTTGTAGTGTGTGGTTACTCTGCTGTGCGATCCTAGGAGAGGGCCCTCACCCAGGAGGCCTCTCAGTAACCCTTGGCTACTTCTTGACGGAGAGGTGGACCTAGGGGTGGTCAGTCAGACATCTTCTGCCTCCACCGGGGTCGCCTTTCTAACATTGGTGGCAGGCGACGGGATCCGAGCCGACGCAGATCGTACAAGAGAGTAATTCGCTCACTACCGAGAAAAACACACCGCGACCATGACTACTCAGGAAACCAGACCGACAGCGGAATTCCAGAAAGAAAAGATGGAAGAGTACAGCCACAAGGAATTAAAACAATTCTGCAAGGACCTAGGCATCGCTACCACGGGCCTCAACACCAAAGAGGACTTTAAATCAGCCCTGCAAGCCTGGGCGGACGCCAATAACGCGCCGCCCCAGAATGAAGATAACCCGGGCCCGAATGGATGCCCGGAGACCGACGCGAACCCAGCGGGGGAAAGACCCGCAAACCTAGACACGGGCCTCCCCCACGGAGAAGCCCGAGAACGAGAGAGGAACCGGCTCCACGAGTTGGAGCTCGCCAGACTCCGACAAGAAGGAGAGATACAGCTGGCAGAAAGGAAATTAGCCCTCGATCAACTACGGCTGGAAGGAGACCTAGAGGAAAGGCGAAGACAACGAGACCTTGAAGAAAAGAAACTCGTGCTCGAGCATGAGCGCGGCCTCAAAGAACTGGAAATCAAGGCCAAGACAACAGAAACCGGCACCGCCGGGGGTAATGCCTCACCCCCGCCGGTGGACACAAAGGTGCACATACCCAAGGAGGTCGTCAAAGAATACTATAAGAACAACGACATCCAACAGTGGTTCAAAGCCTACGAGGTCGCCATGACCGCCCATCGAGTACCCCTCAAAGACTGGGGCGCCGGCTTATGGGGGAAGTTCATCAACGAGGGGAGAGACGCCCTGCTAGAGCTCCCCGACGCCGAGATGACCTCGTACGAACACATGAAGACCGCCCTCCTTACTCGCTACGGACTCACCCCCGAAATGTACCGGCAGCGATTTCGAGACTGTAGAAAAATCCCCGGTACCACTTGGGTGGAGTACGTGAACTTCTACAGCAGAGCCTTCGAAGGGTGGATCAGAGGCTGCCAGGTCACCACCTACCAGCAGTTGGTCGACCTCATCCTATGGGAGCATCTTTCCAATAATTGCTTCGTCGAACTCCGGCAGCACCTCCTCGACAGCAAATTGACAGAGCCACGAAAACTCGCTGTCGAGGCGGATAGATGGGTGAGCAACCGAGTTCCCCGGAGTCCGATGGGAGACTACGGCCGGGGATCCCCGGGGAACCACCGACCCCGAGGCGGCGGAGGAGGCCAGAGCAGGGGCCTAGACACCCCCGCGGGGTCATCCCCTACCTCCCCGTCGCCATCCCTGGGTTGGAGGGGAGGCCCCCCAGCCAGGCCCGGGCCCCGCCCGAACGTTACGTGCCACAGATGCCAGCGACAGGGCCATTATGCGAACGACCCTCTCTGCCCGATGAACCAGCGACCCGGCACCACCGGTCCCCCGAGCCGCCAGATCGCGGCCGCCGCCCTGAGTGCGGAGGGAGGCGAAGAAGAGGGCGACGACACCGAGCAGGCCGAGTGGGAGCCCGCAGCCATGATCTTAGCATGCCTGGGTGATCGAGACATGATCCCCCGAGACCCGATCCCAGGTAACACCCAGAAATACCGCCAATGGGTCACCATCAATGGACGCCGGGCCGAAGCCCTCCGGGATACTGGAGCCAGCGTGACGGCGGTCCGCTGCCACTTGGTGACCCCCGAACAAATTCTCCCCAACGTCTTGTGCCCAGTGCGGTCGGCGGACAACTCTGAAAGTTTGTGCCAGATGGCCCGCATCCCCTTCGAGTGGGGAGGGGTGTCGGGCATGCTGAAAGTGACTGTCCGAGACGATGCCCCCGTGGACTGCCTCCTCGGGAACGACCTGGAAAGTTCCCTCTGGGCCGGCGTAGAGCGGAGAGAGCATCTGGGGATGCTAGGCCTTCCTGAGTGGGTTTGTGCGACCACCCGCTCCATGTCCGCCCGGGCCTCCCCCCCAACGGAGGAAGCCCTGATCGAGGAGCCGGAGTGGACCACACCTCCACCACCCGCCGTCCCCGAGGACAACGACCCTGAACCCGGCCCCCAGGGGCCCAGCCATGAGGAAATCACCGAGCTCGGCCACCTGCCAGAACTAGCTCAGTGGCGCCAAGAAGGTGGCCCCACCCGCGAACAATTCCGACAAGAACAGAGCACCTGTCCCTCCCTCGAGGGAATTCGACGGCAAGCTGCCACTCAAGCCGCTGGAGACCCCGCGGGGTCCCACTGGATCTATTGGGACAACGACCTTCTCTACAGTGAACAAAAGATTGCCGAACTAGGGGCCAGCCGGGTGCTGGTCGTTCCCCTCCGATTTAGAGACTTCCTCTTGAACTTAGCACATGATGTGCCCCTCGCCGGGCACCTGGGGCAGGACAAAACTTACAGCCGCCTGGTGACTCATTTCTACTGGCCGAAAATGCGCAACGATGTGCACAATCACTCCAGATCCTGCCCGGCCTGTCAAGCCAGCGGGAAGAGCGGGGGGAAAGTCAAAGCCCCGCTCCAGCCGTTTCCCGTGGTCACCACCCCCTTCGAGCGAGTGGGGATAGACATCGTGGGGCCCCTGGACCCACGCACCCTTCAAGGGCACCGCTTCATCCTCGTGCTGGTGGACCATGCCACCCGCTATCCGGAAGCCATCCCCCTCCGAACCATCACGGCCCCAGTAGTAGGCCGAGCCCTAATGGGGATCTTCTCCAGAGTCGGCTTCCCCCGAGAAGTCGTGAGTGATCGGGCACAAACTTTATTTCCAAGTATATGCGATCCCTGTGGCAACAGTGCGGGGTCACATATAAGTTCACCACCCCGTATCACCCCCAAGGAAATGGACTTGTGGAGCGGTTTAACCGAACACTGAAGGGAATGATCAAGGGCCTCGAGGAGCCACTACGACGCAAACGGGATGTTCTGCTGCCTTGCCTCCTGTTTGCATACCGCGAAGTACCCCAGAAGTCCCTGGGGTTCCGCCCCTTCGAACTATTGTATGGGCACCCGGTCCGAGGCCCCCTCAGCCAGGTCAAAGAAGGCTGGGAGACGGCTGTCCGAGGGGCTCCACCAGATGTCTACCAGTACCTCCTGACCCTCCGCAACCAGACTCGGAAGTTCCGGGAACTTGCCGAAGCCAACCTTGAAGCCAGTCAGGAGGAGATGAAACGCTGGTATGACCAGAACGCCTCGTCCATCGAATTCGAACCGGGCCAGCAGGTCTGGGTCATGTCCCCGGTTGAACCTTGTGCCCTCCAAGACAAGTGGACGGGGCCCTTCAGAGTGGTGGAGCGCAAGAGCCCCGTCACCTATCTGGTGGACATGGAGTCCCCCAGGAACCCCCTCCGGGTTCTACACGCTAACCGGCTCAAGCCGCACATTGCCCGCACTGAACTAAGTCTGCTGTTAGCGACCGATGAAGGAGCTGAAGACGACTCCGAACCGTTGCCAGATCTCATGAGCACCACTGAGAAGGACGGCTCCATCGAAGGGGTCATGCTCTCCTCCACCCTGACCCCGGAGCAGCACCATGACTGCCGGCAGCTGCTGGGGCAGTTTTCAGATCTGTTTTCCCTCACCCCCGGAGTCACCCGGTGGTGTGTCCACGATGTAGACACCGGAGACAGCCCGCCTGTAAGACACCGAGCTTTCCGAGTGCCCGACCGAGTTCGGGCCTGCATCCAGTCCGAGGTGGCCAAGATGCTAGCGCTGGGGGTAGTCGAACCCTCCGACAGTCCGTGGGCCAGCCCAGTTGTCCTGGTCCCTAAAGCCGCCGCCCCCGGCACGCCCCCGGAGCTCCGGTTCTGTGTTGACTACCGGGGGCTGAATGCCGTCACCAGGACCGACGCCCATCCCATCCCCCGGGCGGATGAACTGATCGATCGCCTGGGGGCTGCGAAGTATCTCAGCACCTTCGATCTCACGGCCGGGTATTGGCAGATCGGCCTCACCCCTGGAGCGCAAGAGCGATCAGCCTTCTCGACCCCTGATGGCCACTACCATTTCAAGGTGATGCCCTTCGGCATGAGAAACGCCCCGGCCACCTTCCAGAGACTCGTGAATAGAGTGCTGGCCGGGCTAGAAGAGTTCAGCGCCGCCTACCTAGACGACATTGCGGTGTACAGCCTCCACTGGGATGCGCACCTGAACCACCTCCGGGAGGTCCTGTCGGCCCTCCGACGGGCCGGACTAGCAATAAAGGCCAGCAAGTGCCAGATCGGCCAAGGGTCCGTGACGTATCTGGGACACCAGGTGGGAAGCGGCCGGGTGGCTCCCCTCCAGCCAAAGATTGACGCCATCCGGGCCTGGGAGCCCCCAATCACCCAAACAGCCGTCCGAGTCTTCCTGGGGCTCACAGGATACTATCGGCGCTTCATCAAAGACTATGGAAGCATTGTGGGGCCCCTCACAGAACTGACCTCCAAGAAGCTACCCCAGAAGGTGTGCTGGACCCCAGAGTGCCAAGCCGCCTTCGAGACTCTAAAGACTGCCATGTGCACCGCCCCTGTGTTCCAGGCCCCCGACTACAGCCGAGAGTTTGTGGTCCAAACCGATGCCTCGGAGCACGGCATTGGGGCGGTCCTCTCCCAAGTGAACTCTGAGGGAATCGACCTTCCCGTTGCCTTCATCAGCCGGCGGCTGCTAGCCAGAGAACAGCGCTGGAGCACCATCGAGAGAGAGGCCTTCGCCGTCGTGTGGGCCCTAAAGAAGCTCCGGCCCTACCTCTTCGGCACCCACTTCCGGGTCCAGACCGACCACCGGCCCCTGCGGTGGTTGATGCAGATGCGGGGAGAAAACCCGAAACTGTTGCGATGGTCCATCTCCCTGCAAGGGATGGACTTCACTGTGGAGCATCGCCCTGGCAACGACCACGCCAATGCTGACGGCCTCTCCAGATTCTTCCGCCTCGGCGAGGAGAATCCCCAAGAAGATGGGTGACTCTCCCCTGCCTTCAGCTGGGGGGGACGCGTGTTGGACCCGGCCTCATGGCGTGGTCCTACCCCTCCCGCATGGCGGGCCCAGGACGACATCGGCCCTCCACCCAGCATCGGGCAGCCCTTTTGCCCGATACTGCACGCCCCAACATTGCTGGTCCGGTCACCATCCGGACCCCCCCCTGCCGGCCTGGCCCCATCGTGGGCCCCTCACGACCTAAGCACGAGGCCGCGCCCGACTCCATCTTGGGCCCACCACGTCACGGCCACGTGGCTCCGGCCCCGGCCCAGGCAAGCCCAGACACCGAGGCGCCAAGATCTACCCAGGTGGTCGAGTGGCCACTCGACAGATCCCAGAGGAGGGGAGTTTCGATGGCCCTCCAACCGTCCCCGGACGCCTGGTATCGATCGCCCCTGGCATCCCTGGGTGCTGGCCCCACCCCCCTGCTGGGTGTCTGGACACCATCTTCCCGGCCCCTCTGACCCCCAGGTGCGAGGGTCCTGACATCAAAGGACTCCAGTCCTATATCTGGGCCAGCCCCGGAGTAGGACGGGAGTTGTATCCTGGACTGGAAAGCCCTGCTGACGCTGTCACGGCCGACCCCAGAAGAACTCATTTCCTGGAACCTGAAGAGAACTTGAGAGCCTGCTGGCGCTGCCGCGGCCCACCTTTGCCGAACCATCTTGGGAGCCTGCTGGCGCTGCCGTGGCCCACCTCTGCCGAACCGTCTTGAGAGCCTGCTGGCGCTGCCGCGGCCCCCCCCTTTGCTGAACCATCTTGAGAGCCTGCTGGCGTTGCCGCGGCTCGACCTCTCGGAACCCCCGGCTCGAGGATTGAGAGCTGTGCGCAGGGTATCCCTTCATACACCCCAACCGAGACTGTCCCGCTTCCCTGACCCCCCTTGTTCGAGACTTTACAGACCCATCGGTCTACTTGTACATATCGCTGGGAACCAGCGGCCTTTATTTCCTGATAAAGCTTACGAACTCGACCTCTGGTGTGGTGTCCATTTGTAGTGTGTGGTTACTCTGCTGTGCGATCCTAGGAGAGGGCCCTCACCCAGGAGGTCTCTCAGTAACGCTCGGCTACTTCTTGACGGAGAGGTGGACCTAGGGGTGGTCAGTCAGACATCTTCTGCCTCCCCCGGGGTCGCCTTTCTAACAGCCACTACATAGGTGGGTCCATAGAACCCTGAATAGGAAAATACTAGACCTAGAGCGCAAACTGAGACTCCTAGAAATGGAGATGTCCGGGCGGTCGACTGAGCTGGAGCGAGTCCTGCAGCTGTGCAGGTTTCACAGGGAACTGGAGACGCACTGGGGGGGGGGGGACATGATTTCATCTGTCGCCTTGCCCTTCTTCATGTGGAATGAGATTGCACGTGCCGGCTACTGATGGGGCTAGTTAGGGTCAATCAGACTCGTCCTCCTGTCATACTGGTGAATGGCACATGGTAACAGTGCAGGCGGCCATTAATGATGCTTTTTCAGAGTACAATCGCTCCCTTTATGTGGCTGTGGATAGCCCCCAGCTGCTTTAATTCGAGCATTTCTACTGGAACTCCAATTGCCCAGACTTACTCCGCTCCAAAGCACAGAAATGGATAAGCCCCTTCAACTAGACAGGTACATGCCGCGATCGCACAAATGGTCTTAAGACAGACAGCCTACCAATTGACTACTATGCCACCTTCAGCACACACCTTTCTCAGACGTTACTGGAGAAGTTTAATGAGGCAAGGAAAAGGATAAATACCCGGATTCACTTTACGAGGCACTGATTGTGGTCTTGCCCAAACCGTGCCGTGACCCTCTTAATGTCTGCTCCTACTGCCCGCTTTCCCTTTTAAACTCAGATTACAAAATACTGGGAAGGTCCTGGCCAACAGGCTGTAGCTCGCTGTCAGCACCCTCCTTGCCAATGAGGGTGCTCATATACCTTCCTTAACATCTACCGATTGCTCTGCCTGATAGGAGCTTTCTGAGCTAGTTTCAAGGGCAGGTGGCGAGTTGCTTGATATAGAGAAGGTGTTCGATACCCTAGAGTGGGATTTCCTACTGGCAACACTGGATACCATAGGTGTCATGCCGTTCTTCCTCTGTTGGATCCGCGCCTTGTACAAGAATCCGACAGCGAGAGTCAGGATGAGTAACCTTATCTCTGACAGCTTTGACATTTGAAGGGGCACCCAGCAGGGCTGTACCCTGTGTCTGATGATTTTTGCGCAGGCCAGGGAGCCCCTGGTCTGTAGCCTACGTCAATGTGTGCGGTAGTGGGGGCTATTGGTGGACGATGAATATCACATTGTCTCACTCTATGCGGATGATGCTTCAATTATTTGTGCCATGCCTTGTCCTCACTTCCAGCCCTGGAGGAATTCAGAACCGTGTCAGGCTTAAGGGTGAATTGGGCTAAGACATGCCTATTTTCCCTCTCCTCGGTCCATGAACCCCATCATCACCCCGGACCCCCTCAAGGGGCCTTGCAGAGGTTCCAGCTTAAATGGTGCCATCCCACCTTTAAATACCTGGGTGTCCAGATATATCACTCAGACAGTGACCTCTTGGAGGGTTATGTGTGCAGGGCCTTGGGCTTGATCTGCAAGTTCCTCCCATTTTGGGTACCTTTGCCACTATCACCCCTGAGCCGAGTGGCGATTTCCAAGATGCTTATCCTACCTCAGCGCCTGTATTTCTTTGCCGCACTACTGCTTCTGCTCCCTAAGCGATTTTTTCAGGACCTTCATTATCTAGTTGATATGGGGTTCGGGCAGAAGGTAGGTGGCACTTTCTATACTCCCACCACCCACTGAATGCAGGCGGTCTTTGTGTCCTCATCTATGAATAGTACTATGCTGCACAGCTGCAATGTGTAAGACCAACAGGAGTAAACCCATAAACCACGTCGGGATGGGTGTGTAGTATAAACAGTAACAATTCCCAACAGGTGTCAGTTTAAGGCAGTTAAATGATGTATGCAAACAGCATTACATGAACAAGAAACAAGGAGGCTCGGAAGGTTTAAAAGCTTGTTATTCACCAATTCAAAGGAGGGTGTTTTCACATGGAAATACAGTTAGGCAGCACTGTACAGAGATAATCATGTGACAACCCGGAGGCACTTGGTGAGTGGTGATATATACAATTAGTGAAGGTGAGGATGCAAGTGCTGAAGGTGAACAGCGTGAACGGCGCAGGGTGACAAAGAAATAATACAATGATGGCTCCGCAGGATCAAGTTACAATCACTTAAATCATGGAACAAACAATTTTACAGGAGCACAAAACGTAAAATGCGCCATAGAATTGCGCTGTGATGTCGACGGCGTTTCGATCCCCGTGAGTCGAGATCGTCATCAGGACAGGGTTGTCGAAGTTGGACAGTGGTGTGGGGAAAAAGGGCGAGTCAGGTAGGGACAAAAGAGAAGGGCAGGGTAGGGGGCGGCTGGTCAGGTGAGAGGAGACAGGGAGATCACCCATAGCGCACAGTGGGGCGGGTGTGAAGTTGGCACGGGGAGGGTGTCAGGGGAGTGGGTAAGGCAAGTGGGGGAGGGGGAGGGAGAGAGGAAAGTTATGCAGTGCCTATAGAAGGTGTGTGGTCTAGGTCAGCGTGTGATAATTGGTGAATACTAGCGCGTGTAGGGGTGGAATAACAAATAGTTAGTTACAGCGGATCGGCGGCGGAGTGCAGAAGAGTGACCATTGCATGAAATGGGGTCGTGAAAGGCACGTATGTGGGCGATTAGCCAGGGTGTGAGGGGGTAAAAAGGAGCGATTGCTGTGCTCAAGGAGAACAAAGCCTAGTGAGTGAAAATTGGAGGGGGCAAGACATACTTGTGCACGCGATCACAGTCACGTGAAAGGCTGAAGACCAGGCGGTAGCTCAGGCTGCGGCGTTTAGGGGGAGAGAGAGGACATTATGACCGGTACACGGCGTGTTCGGTAGGAATGCTCCGGTATGGAGATTGATTGCCTGATAATGAATATGCGTCGCTATGGGCAGGACCAGCAGAACCGCGCCTGTGGAAGCGAGAAACACCAGTCAGGGTTGATGAACCACAGATTGCCGGGTGGCGCGAGAGAGAGCCCGGAGTAATCCGTAGCTATCGCCAATGACATACGAGGCTGCATGGGTATCGTACCTGAGTAAAGCAGGGCGGCCAGGGGCGATGAGGACTCTCAAAGTACGGGCAGCTCGCGATGAATGCAGGGCTCCGTGGGCCCGGAAGGGGTCAGGCGTGGTAATTGAACGTTGGTAGGGCGGCGAGCGAGGAGGGGGGCGTGGCTAGAGACGGAAGAGGCGGGGCTGGGGACGTGTCACGGTGTTGCCGGGGTAACGAGGTAAAGCAAGAAGAGCTCAAATAGAAAAAAACAAATCGGACATGAACAGAGGCACAATAATGCAGTTGTGGCACAAACAGTTGATGAAAGAACATGATATACGGCTCAGTTACACAGGGGTTTTGACCCAAGGGACAAACGGTATGAAACCAGTAAGTTAATTTACATGATCGTTGTAAAAGGGACTGAATCAGCGTGGTTTAAGTATATCACAGGAATACAAAGGACACAGGATGAAGCGGAGAGAAAACAATTAACCCTTCCTAAATAGGAAGGAAATATACATATATTAACTGATAATTCTAAGACGTAAGGTTAGTGAGTATAAGATCAAATTGCATTAACAAGGGGAGGCAGACTAGGACATTAACTAAAGGGTCAGTATGTGTGCAAGTCATAGCTGGATGGAGGCACGGAGGTACATAAAGGGGGGGAGGGTTAGAATTGTTTGAGGGTAAGGGTAATTGTGTTAAACGGTAATAGTATTGTTCTACTCGTTTTGCATTCAGCTCTATTCAAGAGGTTTGACATACTACCACCTCTGATAGGCAGTGTACTCTGCACTCACTACTCACTACTCTGCACTCACCACTCTGCACTCACTACTCACGACTCACTACTCACGACTCACTACTCACGACTCACTACTCACGACTCACTACTCACGACTCACTACTCTGCACTCACTACTCTGCACTCACTACTCTGCACTCACTACTCTGCACTCACTACTCTGCACTCACTACTCTGCACTCACTACTCTGCACTCACTACTCACTACTCTGCACTCACTACTCACTACTCTGCACTCACTACTCTGCGCTCACTACTCTGCGCTCACTACTCACTACTCTGCGCTCACTACTCTGCGCTCACTACTCACTACTCTGCACTCACTACTCACTGCTCACTACTCTGCGCTCACTACTCTGCGCTCACTACTCACTACTCTGCACTCACTACTCACTACTCTGCACTCACTACTCTGCACTCACTACTCACTACTCTGCGCTCACTACTCACTACTCTGCGCTCACTACTCACTACTCTGCACTCACTACTCTGCACTCACTACTCTGCACTCACTACTCTGCACTCTGCACTCACCACTCTGCACTCACCACTCTGCACTCACTACTCTGCACTCACTACTCTGCACTCTGCACTCACCACTCTGCACTCACTACTCTGCACTCACTACTCTGCACTCACTACTCTGCACTCACTACTCACTACTCTGCACTCACTACTCACTACTCTGCACTCACTACTCTGCGCTCACTACTCTGCGCTCACTACTCACTACTCTGCGCTCACTACTCTGCGCTCACTACTCACTACTCTGCACTCACTACTCACTGCTCACTACTCTGCGCTCACTACTCTGCGCTCACTACTCACTACTCTGCACTCACTACTCACTACTCTGCACTCACTACTCTGCGCTCACTACTCACTACTCTGCGCTCACTACTCACTACTCTGCACTCACTACTCTGCACTCACTACTCTGCACTCACTACTCTGCACTCTGCACTCACCACTCTGCACTCACCACTCTGCACTCACTACTCTGCACTCACTACTCTGCACTCACTACTCACTACTCTGCACCCACAACTCTGCACCCACAACTCTGCACCCACTACTCTGCACCCACAACTCTGCACCCACTGCTCTGCACCCACTGCTCTGCACCCACTGCTCTGCACCCACTGCTCTGCACCCACTGCTCTGCACCCACTGCTCTGCACCCACTGCTCTGCGCACACTGCTCTGCGCACACTGCTCTGCGCACACTGCTCTGCGCACACTGCTCTGCGCACACTGCTCTGCGCTCACTACTCTGCGCTCACTACTCTGCGCTCACTACTCTGCGCTCACTACTCTGCGCTCACTACTCTGCGCTCACTACTCTGCGCTCACTACTCTGCGCTCACTACTCTGCGCTCACTACTCTGCGCTCACTACTCTGCGCTCACTACTCTGCGCTCACTACTCTGCGCTCACTACTCTGCGCTCACTACTCTGCGCTCACTACTCTGCGCTCACTACTCTGCGCTCACTACTCTGCGCTCACTACTCTGCGCTCACTACTCACTACTCTGCACTCACTACTCACTACTCTGCACTCACTACTCACTACTCTGCACTCACTACTCTGCACTCACTACTCACTACTCTGCACTCACTACTCACTACTCTGCACTCACTACTCACTACTCTGCAATCACTACTCACTACTCACTACTCTGCACTCACTACTCTGCGCACTCACCACTCTGCACTCACCACTCTGCACTCACCACTCACTACTCTGCACACTCACTCTGCACTCACTACTCTGCACACTCACTTTGCACACTGCACTCACACTCTGCATTCACACTCTGCACTCACTAGTCTGCACACTCACTACTCTGCACTCTGCACTCCCTACTCTGCACTCACTACTCTGCACTCTGCACACCCACTGTGCACTCACTACTCTGCACACTCACTCTGCATACTCACTCTGCACTCTGCGCACTCTGAACTGTGCTCACTCTGCACTCACACTATAATAATCCTTATGTCCTGTAACCAAGGGTCTGTGTGTTTAATACACTCCAGCACTGCCAGTTACCAGCGGTTCAGTGCCCCTTTGGACGCCGCACAACAAAGTGAACACAGTGTGCTCCGAGGGCAGGGGCTTGTCCCAGCTGAGAAGGGAGGGGGCATTGAAACTACAAAGATTTGTTGATCCTGTACAAATCCTGGCGGACGTTCTTTACAGAGCCTAAAACAAATCAAGAGCATCTTATCGTGTACCTGTGTGCCATTGTACACCCAATTCAATAGGTGAAGCAGAACTCCCCGTTGTGGCATACAATGTAATGAAACACAAAAGCCGCTAAACAGTACAGGATCTAAAACAAAATAACAATGATCTCTCCCAGTGCGTTAATTTAAGTTAAAGATAGAGCGCTGGCTCGGAAGAGGGAAGTGATCTATAATAAAATAGTACTGTGCTTTTCTCGGTTTCAACTGCAAGCCTACTATCTCCACAAGACTGCCAAAATAATTACTTAACCCGCAATTTATCATCCTTTTTTATATTTGTGGGAAAAGAGAAGACAGCAATGCCTTTAGCAACCTTGTTATGTAGCTCAACCACAGTATTGCATGCCCTGATCCAATCTAATGCAGTCCGGGATGATGTCTCTGCAGAGCTTAGCATGAGGATTAGCCCAAACCCTAATCTAAAGCAATAAGAGAGACAGGTATGCCCTATCCTCAATGAATTGCTGGCTTAGCTCCATGTAGATAATATAACTCAAGGCAATAGGAGGGTGCTATAACAACCTTCGGCAAATGTGATTTCCTCGGACTGGAGTGACCAAACATTTTGAAACCCCCAAACCCCTGCCCCATATATTGCCGTCGGGATGCACTCAGCATTATATACTTTTAACAGGGATGAAAGATTACCTTTCAGTGTGGGGCTAGAAATATAAAAAATTGCTCCAGTCAATCTACGAAGTTTAAAGTGGCAGGAAGTCACCTGGGGTTCCAAGTGCCTAAGGAGTTAATTCTCAGGTAACTGAATTCTCTGACAGTAACCATTTACTGGCCTTTGATGATAACTTTACTCAGGGCTTTTTTGTCAGACCCACAGGCCATGATTTGTGACTTGCCATAGTTCGTGGTTATGTGAAGGTTACTCCAGAAAGAGAAGAAGTGATCCACTAGCGTGCATAAGGCACTGGGCGTAACAGCACAGGCCCTGTGTAACTTGCAGGACACGCTTCAAACCCTAAAATACCAGCTCAACCTTCTGCCTCACAGAGGGATGAAGTGAGCACCGTTCTACTGGGCAGACCTGGGGTCGGGCGTGAGGGTCGCCAGGGGTGCGCACGTTGCCAGGGGCGTGCACACATGCACAGCAGTGCGCAGCCCCTGCCTGATAGGACGAGGAGCCCCCGCGGTGTGGACCGACCAGAGGCCCGATGCAGGCCGCAGTTACAGCGACCTCATGGATGCCGGACCCTTCGGATCTGCAGGGTGCTCCCAGAGTCGAGGGATCTCATCCAGTTCTGCATTCTTATGCGAGAAGCCCCCGCGGTGGCAGCAGACGTCAGGAGTGGCGGCTGAGGCCGCTGATGCAGTAAGTGGGGCTTTATTGTGGGGGGGAGGCGGCGGCGTGTGTGTGTGTGTGTGTGCGCACGCGGGGGGGCCTGCGGAGGTGTGTGCGCGTCTGTGTGTGTATGCTGTGTGTATGTGCGTGCCTTTGGCCTTCAGTAACGCTGTGTGTGTGCGCACGCGCGCAAAGCTCGTCCACATACCCTAAGCGGCTCGTGCACCTGTCTGTCTCCCTTGGGAGCCATTTTAACAACAATAGGTCTCGCTGCCGAGACCTAATAAAGAAAAAAAACGGGACAAATCACACGCAAATTATGACTATTCACAGGAGTCGGAGTTTCCTGTCATTAAAAAAAAAACAAGCTATCAGTGTGATTATTGAATTGACAATTCTTTGAACATGTTATATTGACTACTATTTTGAAAACTAGAGTTTGAAGAAACCATGAGGATAACCCATAATAAGATGCTGGGTATTGTGCTATGTTGTTTATTTCATTCAGTCTTTGAAACACTGTGCATATTAGTTTACTATATGACTAGTTCAGGTAGGCATTAGTACCAGTTCATGAGATAGGTCACAACGCATTCTGGGATGCGTGGTTTATTTGAGCCAGCCAAGGGGGAACAATAATGAGAGCGTCACGTAATCATTCCGGAGTTTTGGGTTGTTCCTTGTGTTTAGTATAGACACACGTGATTAATCACCTGGGGGAAGATCGGAGGGGAGTTAAATTGCGAACGGGCCTTGAATAATGGATGCAGTTTTTCATTGAAAGATTTAGGCGTGCCTCGGCACACAAAGTAATATGAATGTATTATGTTGGAATTCGGCAGACCATTTAAAACAAAATGGATATCTTGCAAGTGTTGGCTTCATAACAAGGAACGCACTTTTTCATATCTCACGGTAAGCAAAATTATTAGTCAAACAACTTAAAGGGCAAGCAAATGTATGTTAACATATGATAGAAAAATAGTGTTAGTTGACCCCACAAAGGGCTATTGAGTACATATAACTTTTGTCAACAGTTAAAATTCTACTTAATTAGTATAGAGGTTTCAGTTAGAAAAGTGTTTTTAAAAAAACGGACTGGAGAGTGTTATCTTTATGTAGTGCTCTGACTTGTAATTTTGCTTCCAACGTTGATTTTAGCAACTAGTGTTGAGAAAAATGGAAGTAATTTGGCTGCTTGTAGCATTGGAATTATAATGATAACGCAGACAGTAAAATTATTATTATTGTTTATCTTTTTTTATTGTAGATGCCCCTGACGAAGGGATTTTCAATCCCGAAATGCATTGGGTACTTTTTAATAAAAATGTGACATGTGGAACTCCTTGGTGCTCCTGTGTTTCTGTGAATACCATCGTAAAACCTTGGAATGAATGAAACAAATTGAACAAATATGGAAAAAGGATTAAAAGTAAAAAGAAGAAAAAACATGGATAAATAAAGGATTAAACTATTTGAATTTAATTCATTTAATTCATTCAGTCATGAGCTTGTGCAACTTGGTGGAATCAGACAGGTTCCCCTCGTGTTTTGTTGATATTGCAGCGCAATGGGGCAGATCGCGGAGAAGTTTGCACGCCCAAAAAGTACTGAATTGGTTTCAACACGGTCAAATTGGATTACGCTCACCACTTTTCAACATTGGCCAAAGGTGTCACCTGATCACTAGGGCTACTTAAGCTTGGGGCTCTGGGCGTCTCAGCTCGGTAGTCAAGGCTAAGGGCGGAGAGGACAAGGGCAGGTGCCTGTTTGGCCTGTTCGCGCCTAGGGCCAGAAATGCGGTCTTTTTTTCCCCACATTCAGCAGCACCCACCTTAACCCATCCAGAAACATATTAAGACACTCGCAGCAAAGGCTCTCCACTGCATTACTACAAACAATCTCCAACTACATTTCAGTATCTCAACAACCACTACAAAACCCAAAAAACACCTATAAATCCTTCTACTCCCAAATACAACACAAAGGCAACATCATTCACACAAAGCACCACTATGTCCTATACCACTAACAAATCCACACATTGCCAACACAACACCAAGCCACACTTTACAGAACTATATTCCATCAAGACACACTCCTTCATACAACGCACCAGCTCTACCCTCTACTTACTCTTATAACAGACCCTTGTCTGTCACCACCAAACCTATACTCCGCCCTCCATTTCATCCACCAACACCATTCTCCTCTTTTTATAAAAAGAACTCACAACCATTACACTTCACTCCAGCACACATTATTCCAGTTATCAAATCCAATAGAAACACTGATAACTAATGTCCTTCCTCTATCTTACACCACATGCACTATTTCCCCCCAAAAATCACCACCCCTTTACCATTTAATTTCCACTCACCCACAATACTTTACATACAAATCCTTAAAAAAATCACTACATCATCTCCTCTCACTACTCCACAAAACATAACACATACACAAAACAAGTTCACACGCACAGTATTTCATGTGTTCCAAAGCAAAATAGTACCATGCACCCACTCCCACCTCCTGACTACACAAATACAGATCCTAAACTGTCTTTACTGCCAAGCGTTCTCTCTACCACCACACCCAACACAAATACATCAACACAACTCATTCAACCACCTCTCATCCATTAGACAATTAGGAGCCTTACAACATGACCCAAACGCTCCACCACCACTCCTAACTCATACACCTTCCACCCTAAACAGACACCAACTAAATAAACATGCCACTCTTCATAACTTCGCATCTCCAGGTCTATTGCACACGGGGACTCCTCAAAAACACAGCTCACCAACTCACTCTCAACCACCATCTCCACTACCTACTCACACAGACCCATCAAGAAGCCTTCTTAGCCTGTTGGATGAGAATTAAGGTATAGAAAAGATACACTATTGCTATCCTCATACAGCTGATACCACCACTGACACCTGCTACAAGTTCAACAAACACTGCTCACTCTTCAACAAAAAGTAACATCATCACCTAAAACACAATATCTAAACTGCCTATTAATAAATGTCCGATCCCTCTCTAAAAACAAGCATTACATCTGGGGAGCGGCTCCAGATGAGTAAAAAAATCTAGGTCGAGGTCCTTCCCAAACGTGTGCAGGGTCGGGGAGCATCTGATGTTCACAGGGAGCTCGTTCCAGGTCTTGGCTACAATGTAGGAGTAAGCTCTTCTGCCAGTTCTGTTTCGGCAGATGCAGGGAACCTCTGCCATTGCAAGGTCGGCGGAGCAGAGGTTCCTCTTGGGTACGTGGAAGGATAATCTCTCGTTGAGGTATTTGGGTCTGATGTTGTTGAGGGATTTGCAGGCGTTGGTGAGGAGTTTGAAGGTGACCCTATTCTCGATGGGGAGCCAGTGGAGGGCTCATAGGTGTTGGGTCATGTGTTCGTGACGTGGTGTCCAGAGAACAAGACTGGCTGCGGTGTGCTTGATGGTTTGGAGTTTGTGTAGAAGAGTTCTGTTTATTCCGGCGTAAAGGGTGTTTCCGAAGTCCAGTCTGCTGGTTATGAGTGCGTGGGTGACGGTCCTTCTGCAGTTGGGGGGAGGGATCCATTTAAATGTTTTACAGAGGTTTTAAACTCAGTTAAAAAAATATATGATTGGTTACAGGAAGCTGTTAATATCCTAATAGCACATGACAAAACTAGGCACCTTGAAGAAATAACTAACAAAATAAGAAAGCTACAACACACTTAGCTCAAGACAAACATCAATCAAGACAAACTTTACCTACAGAAACGTAGAAAATTATACAAGTCCGCAATCAAAAAAGGTACTATTCAGCAAGAATTCAAAATGCTAAATGAGCAAATAAAGAATTTTATCAAATTCTCACCTAATTTCGTAAACCAAAATGCCTAGACTGAACTCATCCCATTACTCAAGAATCCACTGACAGTCAAATCATTACACAACCAAAGCAAACACATTGGACTCCCATTTATCTCTCTTGTACTGTCTAAACTTGCTTGTGCCAATGGCCTCAACCACGGATCAGCCTTATCAACTATGAAAAGACTACAACGGATTCAGAACTCTGCTGCAAGGCTACTCTTACGTGTAAAGCCACAAGCCCACATCACCCCTGCCTTGATGGCCCTACATTGGTTCCCGGTTGCCAGAAGATCCACTTTCAAGCTGCTTTGTATCACCCACAAAGCAATACATAATAGGACTGCTATTCTTCAGAAAGTAAAATCACAAAAAGTCATTCAACAATGGAACCTCTGCCTCAGAACGGCACCCTCGCATCAAAATCATACCATACCATACAAGAAACAAAACATAGGTGGCATACACAAGGGCGGTTCCTCCACTAGGGCGGAGGATCGCTGCCCCACAGCTTTCTCGCAGTGCGAAAAGCAGAAACATAACATTTTAATTATTACCATTTTATATTTCTGCTTCTCGCACTGCGAGAAAACAGAAGGGTTTGATTGCGGTCGGGGCTGCCCTGTGAGCAGGGGAGGAGTGGTGTGCCCACTCCTGAGGGCGCAATTACTGTTTGGTTAGCCCTCTTGGGTCACCCAAACCAGTCATGCGCACTCTGCCCTTTCTTCATGTAGGCTGCAATGCAACCTACATGGAGAAAATAGCCTTCCCGTAAGCCCCTGGCTGGGCGGCGTCCCCACCAATGACAACGCTGCCATTGCGTTTTTGTGATTGGCTTATGGGAGGGAGGGGAGGCCGTCAGATCCTTATTCCTGCCGGAGGCAAGAAAGCAAGAGCCAAGAAAACGTGGGACCCGGCCAGCGGACAGGTACGTTTTTAGAAAATGTTAAATTTACCCTCCCAGCGCGACCCGCGATTAATGCCGGCCGCGACAGTTGGCACATCCTTCTCGATTCAAGCAGGCAAACTATGGAACTCATTACCCCAAACATAATATCAAGGGATAGCTATCTTATCTTCAGAAGGCTACTTAAGAGTTGGCTAATCCATACATACCCACCATACTCAAACAAATGTACAGCGTATTCCTGTGTATATAAGCATTTAATTTGAATATATGTATATGTGTTTTCCTTTGCATAAATGGGTATAATTATGTTCATAAATATATACTCTTTAGGCCTGTTTAACACATGTACATATTACTTAGTGTTCTCTTATTCTATGCTGAAAATGTAAATAGGTCACTGCATAGTCTTCATGACAGTTATTTGATTAGATGCTTATGGATCTCCATTTATCTATCACAATATGTAAATGTTATAACTATTTATCTACAATTGCTTCACTATTGAATCCTTGAAAGAAAAGAAAAAATAAATAAGTTAGCATAAAGAACAGCAACACTTCAAAGCCTGAGTTTATCAAAAACAACTTAAATCTTGATATATTCCTCCCTTATGCATATATTATGTATCTATATATTTATAACTTTACTAATACTAGTACAAAGAAATGAGCCTCTGTAATGCACTACCCTGTATCTCATTCTATATCACTCTCAATATATAATCTACCTCCACTCTGACTCATATCAAACCTCATTCCACTACTATGATGCCAAAATAACCCTTTCTAAACTCTTCCCTCCTACATCCCTCCTTGCATCACCACAAACCTCATTTTACTATTCAGATCTCCCAAACGCTTTCTAAACCTTTCCATACTGTATCCCTCCTCAGACTAATACAAGAGCTCAGTTTTCTCCCTAATCCAGTACTAGAGACTCTCCCCCCCTCCATCTCTCCTATACTTACACCAAACCTCCTCCTACTACTATGATCTTCAAATAAACACTGACCCTTCCCTCTTCTATCCCTCCATTCTCCTTTTCAATCCAACTAACAGACTTGCATGTCCACCGCTCAAATTAATTTATATTTCTCTCTACTCCAGGCCTAAGACAGTAAGCTGGATCACAGACCAAACCCAGAAATCAGGAAGAACTAACAACAAAAAAGAGCAGCCACAAAGCAAATGAACGCGGTCCTATCATCAACCCATTCTAGACAGCAGGCTGAGGGATATACCAGCAAGATGAAGCCTGCAACAACGCAGTCCCAGAAAGAGCACCAAGGCAAACAAAGCTATGGCTATGTGCAAATTATGAGCCAGAAAAAGGGTCAGAGTAAAAGCTGCGCCGCGTGGCAGAAGCATAAATCAAACTTTGAACTAAACACAACAGTGATCTTTCAGCAGGAGGGCAGATAAATATATTTAACAGCACGATTAAACACCCCCAATGACAGAGCAAGATCTGTCCAGCACTATGTGTACTCTACCCAATGTTAAAGAGCTCAACTCCTAAGTAACTAATCATACATTCAGTTCCTTGCCTGGTAACTTTTAAGTATGGGCAGACGGACTTGAAGGAATGGAGTTCAACAAATAAACACCGAAAGAGGGAAGATATTCTCAACCACAGGCCAAATGCCTCACTGGCCCATATACATACTGCCAGAAAATGAAATCTCCTTAGACATTTTATTCGGCAAGAGGAAGCCTTAAAACAGACTGCTAGAAGACACTGTGTAAGTTGAAGAGAAAAACTCCTGCTTTTGGTCTCAGTAGCTTTTGAAGGCACCACACGCTCCATAGGTAGATAGAGCAGACTATCAGCTCCAGGAAAGTTGGCGATGCCTGTAAGGTACCATTTCTGTAACATTTCTCAACCTCCAGTGAAGCCCATGGCAGATACTCTTAGTAGACTCCAAACTGCAAGGTTTGGCATTGGCACGTCTCTGTATAAAGCAATTTAAGACCGAGAAAGCCTTCTGCCAAAGAGGTGGTAGTCCCCAAAAGAGGTATATGCAGCACGTTTCCCTGAGCATCTCCATGAAGATCCAAGCAGTGTAATCAGGCAATCCTTTGCAGGACCACAGAATCCATAAATCTGTCTATAGTGTTTACAGTATCAAGACTGTATCCAAGAAGCTATCTGCCCCAATCCCATCATGAACCAATCCAGTAAAGTGTTCTTTTCTCACTTGGTCTGACATAATGGGTCCTGCATCAGTGCCATCCTCCAAATAACATGGAACTAGAACAATAAGCAACATGGAGGTTGATCTCAGTCAAAATGTATGCTGTAATCTCTGCAACTATGACAGTAAATCTATGAACATTGGCGACATGTGTATCCGCATGGAAACCGAAACTAGTGGCAAGGCCTTTGGTGTAAAAATAGAGACTGTAGATGTCGGAAGGGAGTCAAACATAGCAGTGGGGGTTAACTAACATTGGATTAGGGGCTGCTTTTCAGACGCACAGTCAAAAGGTTGGCAACCACCAGAGGAAGATGCAATAGTCAGCAAAGCCTGGATTAGAGCTGCAACTTGAGCAGTTTCAGTGCTAAGAGCTGGAAAAGTGGGTGCCATAAGTAGCGCGAGAACAGAGCCAGGCACTGATGTCAACCAAGGTATGACATGGTTCAGAAGATGCTGAGTTGGAGAACAGGGTCAGCAACCTGTAGAGAAAGACCAATACACTATTCGATATGTTCTAAACTTGGAGCAAAAAGTCTACCTCGAGAACACAGGTTCCTGTCTCTCCTAGGAACAGGACCAGATGAGGACCCAACTCAGTTGCTCGTCACAGCCTTCAGATGAGAGAAGTTCTTCTCCCCGCCATAGCTTCTTTCCTTCAATTTCTGTTCATGCCAGGGGCAGACATGATTAGGGCGTGCAAGATCTGAACCCCAAAGGCAGGCAATTTATAAGCCTGAAAATTAATCTCAAAAGCAAAATGAGCTGCATTAACAAAAACATCCCTAAAAGCACGGCAAAAGAGTGTTTTTGGAACAATTTGAAACGAAGAGCTACTCTAGATCGGAGTCAAAGTTTGAGTTTGAGTTTAAAAATATTTCTAGAGCGCAAGTACACCAATGCGGTTTCATGGCGCTAAGCAGTACTACAGATCCCAAAGACAGAAAAGACTAAGAACCAGGGGGGCGTTTTAGGACGGAAAGGCTTGGGCAAAAAGAAACGTTTTGAGTGCATTACGGAAGAGGGGATACTGAGGGCAGGATCTCAAGTGGGTCGGGAGAGAGTTCCAGAAGGTGGGGGCAAGAGTAGAAAATTTGGAACCTCCCCATTTTTTCCGTTTGAAGCGGGGGACTACGAGGAATTGTTGGGTGGATGAGCGCAATTCCCTAGACTGAGCGTAAAAGTGAATCGCAGAAGTGATGAAGGCAGGGGCAGAGCCAGACCGGGCATTGAAAATGATGCAGCCAAGCTTGAACAGGGCACGTTGCTGAATGGGGAGCCAGTGTAGGGATTTGAGGAGGGGCGTGACGTGATGCGATTTAGATAAGTTAAAAACCAGGCGGGCCGCCTGGTTTTGGACCAGCTGGAGACGCCTCACGAGGTACGCCGGCATGCCACAATAAAGGGCATTGCCATAGTCCAAGCGGGATGAAACCATCGCCAGGAGTATAAGTTTGAGGGCTGAAGGGGAGAAGAACCTGGAGACTTTGCGATTGTGCGGAGGGAGAGAAAAGCTGAAGACACAACCGCACTGACTTGGGAGTGCAGGGAGAGTTGGTCATTGAGTTTGAAACCAAGAGTTTTTACAGAGGAGGAGGGAGTAGGAGAGGGACCGAAGGAAGGGGGCCAAATAAGAGAGGACCAAGGACTGGAGCAACCACCCGTCAACACCAACTCCGTTTTGTCGGGGTTGAGTTTCAGGTGGTTGTGATTCATCCAGTCCTGAATGAAGGTCATAACAGAGTGAAAATTGGATATTGATGCGGGGGAGGAGGATAGAGAAAAAATGAGCTGGAGGTCATCCGCATAGTGGTAAACGGAGACCTCCAGGTGTTGAAGAGCAAAAATAAGAGGGGCAATGTACAGATTGAATAACAAAGGGGAGAGAGAGGAACCTTGGGGAACCCCGCACTGTACTGGCCGGAAGTCCGCCGAATAGTCACCCAGGCGGACTGTTTGGGAACGGCCACTCAGGAAGGAGGACAGCCAGACTAAGGCCGAACCCTCGATTCCCGCCGCTCTGACACGGGAAAGTAAGATGGCATGGTCCACCGTGTCAAAAGCGGCGGAGAGATCGAGAAGGACCAAGGCCTGGGGATGACTAGTGTCCATGCCCTCCCTGAGGTTGTCCAGGACCGATATAACCACGGTCTCAGTGGAGTGTCCGGGGCGGAAGCCAGCCTGCCTGGGGGCCAAGACGCTGTTTTTATCCACAAACGTGCTCAGAATTCCTGCTACATGGCGTTCCAGTACCTTGGCCAGGAACGGCAGGAGTGAAATGGGGCGGTAGTTAGCTGACACCGACGGGTCGGCGCCGGGCTTTTTTAAGATGGGTAGGATAACCGCCGATTTGAGTGATGGAGTGACAATGCCCTGGGAAAGTGAACTGTTAAGAAAAGTGAGGGGAGGTGAGACGCAGGCAGAGTAAATCGGTTTCAGAATATGTGCCGGGCAGGGATCCAGAGGAGAGCCAGACTTAACCAAGGGGAGGAGAAAGAGGAAGGAGTCTGGTGTGAGAGGAGGAATAGAATCCAGACGCGCGGCGACTGGAGGACATTGAGGGCTAATGAAGGAGGGAGAGGGGAAGGGGATATTGGCTTTAATCGCACTGATTTTATCGAGAAAGAAAGAGTTAAGGGAGTCGCAGAGAGGCTGTGAGGGAGCGGGTTTGAGTGTGGCCCTGTCAGAATACGCTAGCTCTTGAACAATGGCAAAGTAAGTGGTAATGAGGCATTATGTATGACTTTGTGATATCACATTCACCGAGGTACAGGTGTCAAACTGGAGACAGCTTGCCAGCGCAGGAGGGTTACCACAGGTTTCCCAGTTCCAGTGTGATAAGGGCAGAATCGAACAAGTTCCTTATCTTCAGTAACGCTTCTTCTAGTGGATATTTTGATAGCAGATCTTAGAACATCACCCAGGCACCAGACTGGATCCAGTGATTTTTCTTATCTGTGTTAACTGTGCTCCTGCTCACAAAATCGTATAGTAACTGACCAAGTGGAGCCGCATATAAGCTCCACCCTTGCACATTGATAGCAGTTTGTCTTCTCAATTTCTACAGAGCGAAAACAACTTTAGATGTTCAAAAGACCACTATACAGGATTGGGAGATAGGAATTCAGTGAGGAATGTGCAGTTAAGAGTATCTACCAGAAACAGTATTACCAATGGTAAGTAACTTGTTCATCTGAGAAATACTTCTAAGAGCAGGTTCCTCACCTCAGAATAGATAAACCAGTACACTCCCTAAGGATGGAGGGTCTGTGTAGTAGACTCAGACTAAAATGCCCTTCTCACTGGATTTGGTGCCTTGTGAGTGTGTGCCCAGACTTCCACTTTGCAGCTAAGCAAATATACAGGACCGTCAGTTCTCGTGCCAATACAGTAATAGCAGGCTTTAGCATGGTGGACTGGGCTCTCATAACATTCAGGGGCTGCTTCTTGACGACCAGTACTAAGCAGCTCTTAAAGCACATAACTATCCACCTTGACATGGTCCACTTCTGCACAGTCTTCCCTTTCTTTTCTCCAGAGAACCCCACAAGAAATATATCAACCTTCTCGATCTTTGGACAATTTATGTAAAAACTTTAATCCCTTTTGCGGTTCAACAGATGGAACCTCTTCTCTTTCGATGGGTGGCGGGGAGCAAATAAAACTGCTAAATTGTTTGATCGCCCACATGGAAGGGAGTCATTAATTAAGGCAAAAAGGCCGCCTGAATCCTCAGAACCAATTTACAAAGAACAAAAGGAGGTGTAGGGAGGGTGCATTTAGATTATCTGCAGTTGCTTCACATAAGCTGACGTAATCATATTGAGAAAAGCAGTCTTCAAGGTTAGGAGACTCAACAAGCAACTATTTATCAATTTGAAGGGCCTGCACATAAGAAATGTCAAGACCAAATTACTCTCTCACTGTGAGCACTGTGGCTTAGAATGCAATGTGTCTCAAACTTGATTACATCTCAACACAAGTGATCTGACTGTTGGTCCAGAAAATGCAGAAAGGCCATAAAGGGCCAACAAATAAACTTTGACAGTGCCCACTACAAGACCATGCTGAGCTAAGGACACCAGACACCTTAAACTGTAAGGGTTCTGTATTCCAGGCACTGTACCAAGTTACAAAACTGTCCCTGCACACACCTTCTATGGAATTCGTGTAAGGGCAGCTAGCAGCAAAGTTGACATCTTTAGGAGATTAGGATCTGCTTCCTATGGTTACCCCCACTTTTTGCTGTGTTTCACTGGTTTATCGACTTTAGTCTGGCTGTGGCCCTGCTAATCAGGACCACAGCCTAGCTGTTCCACCAGTGAACCCGGCTGGGTTCACTGTGAATAATTATTTACTCTCTGTTTTTTACACACACGGTTGACACTCCTTATGTGAATGAGCTTTGTGAAACTCAGATGTCCCCTATCCCTTGGTCCTGCAGAGACCCCTTATTCTTAGTCGGGTCGAAACGCCGTTGACGATTTATGGAAGCGAACCACTCAAACAGCGCTTATGATTGTATATAGTGACTGTAATATTCTGTGGTCCTTATTATAGAACGGTCGCTTTCCTTGAAGAGCATATACTTTTTTTAAAACCCTGTAAATATTTTCACCCAATGTCACTCAACTGTTGTTCTTTGGTTCTGTAAATACACTTGGGACACTTTGCACTGTTAGAAAATTATTGTGTACAATTTATATGCTATAACTTTTTTTCTGATGAAAACAATACAAATCTATTTGCTATTTAAACCTTGGTGTCATGAGTTTCTCTCTCTCTCTCTCTCTCTCTCTAACATCCCTTATAACCCTCAGCTGATATTGCTATTATGCTTTGCATTTACTAAAGAAAGTATATGTATTATTCCACTGGAACCGTTGTTTTCTATATAAAATGAGAAAATTGAAGCAAGGACAGAATCCTAATACCCAAAGCCTTATAGAGGTGTTATTGCTAGATGACTTTAAGAAAGCATTAGATCCTGACAGGGTAGGCAATGGGTGCATACAACAGAAGAAGAGAACCCTGGTGGGTTGCCCCACCAGGACTCTGAAGATTATGAAGACAAGGTAGGTGATACTGACCTAAACCTGGGGAATCCATATCTGGCCCTCTCTTTGTCCCACCAGGTAGAGGTGGTGGCGTGCCTAGAAGAGAAAGGTCTCCTTCCCAGGAGTCTAATCACTCTGGTACATCTGTAGGGTCTTCTGCCTCTGCTCATAGGAGGGGTACCTCACTTGAGAAGAGGGAGCATAATGCTAGGATGAAAGAAGCCCAGCTTAGAATAAGAAGACAAGAAGTAGTCTTAGAGAAGGAGGCCTTAGAGCTTGAAGGTCAAGAAAATAGGGCTAGAGCCCCATGGTGGCAGCAACTTCCCTAGTGGTAGAGATAGGTCTTATAGCCATAGAAACGTAAACAAGATTGTCCCTCCCTATCAGAATGGGGATGACATCCACAAATGGATTACTGCACTGGAGAGGGCCTGCAAAGTACAGAAGGTACACCAGGAGCAGTGGGCAGCACTCTTGTGGCTCTCCTTTGCAGACAAAGGTAGATACAAGCACCTCACTGTAAAAGAAGAGGATGCTGATGATTACAAGGTCCTGAAGAGTGCTCTGATAGATGGGTTTTGGCTTAACCACTGAACAGTACAGGATACAGTTCAGAGACACCCAGAAGGCACATGCTTAGGACTGGGTTGACTTTGTAGACTGTGCTACTAAGGCTCTAAAGGCCTGGTTACTGGGCAGTAAAGTGTGTAACTATATAGGATTGTATAATCTGATCATGAGAGAACAAATTCTTAATAACTGTCAAAACCAGCTTTTGCACCAGCACCTGGTAGACTCTGATCTGACCTCTCCCCAAGAATTGGGAAAGAAGGCAGACAAATGGGTCAGAACCAGGGTGAAGCAGAAGGTACATAACGAAGGTGGTGACCAAAAGAAGCAAGATCAAAAGGGTGAGGAGAAAGGTAAAGACCAGAAGTCTTCACAAGGTCCCCAAAAAGCTTCTAATGGTGGGGGTCCCCGATACAAAAAGAAAGAAGGCCCAAAGAAGCCATGGTGCAAAGTTTGTAAGAATAATAGTCACTGGACGAGTGATTGCACCAAAAGGAGACAGCTCCAGCCACCATTGCCCCTAAGGCAACCGTTCACCCCAGTTCAGCTCCAAGTGGTGGTTCCCAGCAGAATGGTGTAGCAGGGTTAACCCTGGGATCTGAGATGGACTCTGGCCTAGTCAGAGTGCCAACTCAAGCTGTTTTAGTCTGCGATGGACACATGGATATGAACTCCTATGTGAGTCCCAGTAATCTGGGCAAGTACAGACAAACACCTTTGATTATTGAGAAAAAGGCTGAGGCCTACAGGGACAACTGTCACAATGGTGACACCAGTCTTTGTGAACCCTGGGCAAGTCATACTTGGTAAGACTTCCCAAGTGATCAGCAATGTCAGGACTACCCATGCCATGGCAGTTGTTGATTTCTCCTGGGGAGGGGTAACTGGCCTTAAGAAGGTTGTGATCAGTGAAGACCTCCCTGTAGAATGCTTGCTTGGCATTTTTTTTGCACTGGGTTCTGGAATAATGGATCAGTTGCCTACCACGAAAAGGAGCAGTAGGGTTAAGGCAGTGCCTTCCCCCCTGACTCAGAGTGAGAATCAGCCTTCTGAGGAAGCGGATTGTGAGCCTGAAGAAGGAACTGTCCCAGAGGAGCTTGAGCCTGATCAGGTCGAGTTCTTAGGGACAGGGGGCCCTTCCGGGGCAGATCTAAGTCAGGCGCAGTGGAGCTGCCCTTCTCTTGAACCCCTCGGAAAGCAAGCTGCTGGTGAGGCTGCTGGGAAGGCTAGTGGCACCCATAAGATTTACTGGGATGATGGACTCCTGTTTTAAGAGAGTAGAGTCCCCAAGCCTAGTGCAGCCAGGAGGTTGGTCATACCTTTGGCATTCAGGGGCTTCCTATTGACACTAGCCCATGATATTCCCCTAGCAGGACACCTAGGCTAGAACAAGACTTGAGACAGAATTGTCCCTCACTTTCACTGGCCCTACATGTCTGAAGACACCAAGGAGTTTTGTCACTCCTGTGTAACCTGTCAAGCCAGTGGTAAGGCAGGTGGCACTACAAAGGCCCCTAATACCACTACCAGTGGTGGGGGTTCCCTTTGACAGAGTAGGGATTGACATTGTTGGACCAATGGATCCCCAAACTGCATCTGGGCACAGGTGTATCCTAGTGGTAGTGGATCATGCCACTAGGACCACTACAGCACCGGTGGTGGCAAGATCCCTCTTGTGAGTTTTCTCAAGAGTGAGGTTTTCCTAAGGAGGTAGTATCTGACAGAGGTGCAAACTTTAGGTCTAGCTACTTGACTGCAATGTGGACGGAGTGTGGAGCGAACTTCAAGTTCACCACACCCTATCATCCACAATGCAATGGTTTAGCTGAAAGATTCAACACAACCTTAAAGGGTATGATTAAGGGTCTCCCAGGAAAGCTCAGGCGAAGATGGGATATCCTGCTACCCTGCCTTTTGTTTGCATACAGGGAGGTTCCTCAGAAGGGGGTTGGCTACTGCCCATTTGAACTTCTGTTTGGACAACCTGTCAGAGGACCGCTTTGTCTGGTGAAGGAGGGATGGGAGTTACCTCTCAAACCCCCTAAGCAGGATACTGTGGACTATGTATTTGGTCTCCGCTCCAGGATGGCTGAGTACATGAAAAAGGCAACTAAAAACCTTCAGGCTAGCCAGGAAATACAGAAAGCCTGGCATGACCAAAAGGCTGTACTGACTGTTTACCAGCCAGGACAGAAAGTGTGGATGTTGGAGCCCCAGCAGCTCTCCAAAACAAGTGGAGTGGACCTCACACTATTGTTGAACAGAAGGGAGAGATCACCTATTTGGTAGATCTTGGAACTCCCAGGAATCCCCATAGGGTGCTTTATGTCAACAGATTAATCCCATATGTTGACAGGGCAGACATGGGCTTGCTCATGGCTACTGATTAAGGACAGGAGGAAGTAAGTGACCCTCTCCCATACCTGCTCTCTCAGAACCCTGATGATGGATCAGTTGATGGGAGTAGCCTTGGCAGGCAGCCTCACTGATCAGCAGCAAACTGATTGCAGACAAGTTCTACAACAGTACAGACATATGTTTTCACTGACTCCAAGTCAGACTACCTGGTGCACTCATGAAGTGGACACTGGGGACAGTCTGCCTGTTAATAATAAGATTTACAGGCAACCTGATCATGTCAGGGACTGTATCAGGACAGAAGTCCAGAAAATGTTTGATCTGGGAGTGATTGAAACTTCAGATAGCCCTTGGGCTTGTCCGGTAGTCCTAGTACCCAAACCGCACACCCAGGGTGGTAAGAGAGAGATGAGGTTTTGTGTAGACTACAGAGGTCTCAATGCAGTCACCAGAACTGATGCCCATCCAATTCCTAGAGCAGATGAGCTCATAGATATGTTGGCATCTGCCAAATTTCTGAGCACATTTGAGCTAACAGCTGGCTACTGGCAGATCAGGCTAGCTGATGATGCAAAGCCCGAAGAATCTGCGACACAGGACACGGACTTCCAGACATCTCCGAGGCTGACACGAGTCCCCAGTGAAGCTGAGACCTGTAGCTATCACGAGAGATGTAGGACCGGAACTCCTGGACATCCTGCACATTTGCTTGTGCATCGACTTGCCGAGCTTTCCCAAAGTTGTGCATTGGGCTACTTGAAGTCCAAGCCCTGAGCACCTTTTGCATCGAAGATTGTGAGCCTACACTCCACAAGTGTTCCGTGGGCCCGCTTTCAGCATTTCAGCTCAAGGCCCTTCGCGATCCCTAGTCTGTTGGCTAGTCGGTCCCCACAAAAGGAATCTACTTTGTTTCTAGGGTTTCCCTGGTTGCTCCAGACGTGCCCTGACTCCCCTCCAAAGGGTGAGTCCCTCAGACCTTGCTGGTCTGCACCGAAGCCAATCTTGTAATCTTGCGTGGGTTGCTGTTGCCAAGGCTTGTTGGGTCCAATCCGGATACCGACGCTGCAGCACTCAACATCCGACATGGGACAGCTCGAATCCAGCTCTTGGTTGTCGTTAACGCCTCCTGGACCTCGTGGCTGAAGAGTCAAGCTTGACTGCATCACTTGAAAGCACCCGACATCGGCTGGCATCTTCTTGTCGCCATCCTGGTCACTGGCTAGTGACCCAGACTCAGTCCCCTCTGCTTTCAGGTTCTTTAGATCTCCGATCCACCCTTGGATCCATCCGGACACTCTTCTCCTGGACGCCTGCAGCACTTCTTTGCAGCTCTCCATTGGAATCGTCGACGAAACCCGACACGAAAAGACACCTATGCACCCGGCTTCCCTGGGTGAGGTAACACAAGTACTTCAGTGCTCCCGTGGGTCTTGACTCTCGAAGTGTCCAGTACTGAAAGGGTTTTACCGTAGTCAACTCCTAAGTGTCCATAAACTTTAACTTTGTAACTAACTTTCGCCATAGAAGTCAATGGTGATTCGCGGCTGTGTTTAGACACTGCACGCGTCCCCCATGGGTCTCCTGTGTCCCTACCTTGGGTGGTTCCTGGTTGCCCCAGCAGTTCTACAGGCCCTAGGCCTAACTTCTATCCCTCATGTGGTTCTTATACCACTTTCTTAGTATATGGTTTGTGAGGCCCCTAGGGCAAAACGTATACTGTGCTAATTTACTGTGTGCTATTTAAGTTCTTGTATTGTACTTTTGCCTCTAGCCTCATGAAGAGACTAGAGGGGTTGTGTTTAGAATAAATACATATATTTTATATATATATATATATACCCGGTGTGGTGCTCTTTCATTTGATCATTCATGAGATTATAGACTGGTAAAACAAGCTGCTTCACATTCCTTCAAGACTTAGCCTGAAGGCTGCTCTCCACAGCTGCCACTAGGATAGCTTTCTATAAAGGTTGTCTAAAGCTACCATCAATAAGGGTCGTTTAGACTGGTACAAGGTGCCCACTAGAATAGTGGACATCATATGCCAGGCCAAATGCTCACATTGTATTCCAGGCACTGTACCAAGTTACAAAACTGTCCCTGCGCACACCTTCTACGGAATTCGTGTAAGGGCAGCTAGCAGCAAGGATGACATCCACCAACTAAGTCGTCAATTGGAACACAGTCAATTGCCGTTGCTCAATCTCCATACAAGAAAGGTTAAGTTGAGTAGATTTGGGTGGAGGCTACCACACGTCTTGGCCATATGGGAGGTTCGTTCATTCTTGATCTTCAAAACTCCAGCCAGGAGAAGAAGTGGCGGGAAGTGATAGAGCAGTATCTTGTTCCATTCCAACTAGAATGCGTCTTATAACACGTATTCTATCAGAAACTCCAAATACGTAAAATTGCTGGCACCATGTTTGTCTGTGGCGAAAAGATCTAATCAAGACTCCCACCACTAGTGGAAGACACCATGCACAACCTTGGTATGTGTCACTCTTTATCCGCCTAATGAGGTCTGCTCAGTTTGTCCGCTCTGGCGTTTAGGGACCCCATGACGTGTTTGGCTACCAGAAAGATGCTCTGAAACTCCTGTCATCTACAGAGGTGCAAGGCCACCTGGCACAGCATCCAATACCCCACGCCCCCTTACTTGTTGCAATTCTGTGAGGTTGTCTGTGAGAATCTGCACCAGCCTCCCAGGAAGGCCTTCAGGTCCATAACTGCACAAGATTTATGTGGAGCCAACCCTCTAAGGGAGACCAGAGACCTAAAAATAGTTGTACTGAAAGTTCAAGGACACGGTCCTGAAGCCCCGGTCCAGAGCAGAAAGAATCAGGGCCAGTTTGAGCATTTTTAATCTGTCCTTCCATAGGGAGGCATTGAAGGGATGAAGGTCCAAGATAAATGTGAGGAACCCATCCTTTTTTAGGGATGTGTAAATCACAAGAGCAAGTTTCGCCACCTTTCTTAGAGTCCAGTTCCCATCTCTATGGCACTCTTTGAAAGCAAGAGACACCTCCTGTACCAGGATGGACAGAAGCTCTTGTGAAATCCATTCTAGTGCAGGAGGGACATGGGCCAGGGAAGAAAGGGTAGGGTATAATCTCTGAACAATTTTCAAGACCCACCTGACTGATGTGATGGATCACTAAACCCAGGAGGAAGTGCCATATCCCGCCTCCTACTCGGTTAAGGGCAAACTAAAGCGGTTGGATGGGCTTTATTGAATGGAAGGAGGAGTTGTAAGACTGGTGACCCTGTTGGCCCCCACGTGGTCTACCGGATCCACATTGAGGCCCTGAAAGGACTGAGCCATTAATTGCATCACCGTTTGTCTATACGCCAGACAAACAAGTTACTCACTTTCAGTAACGTACTTTCTGGTAGAGACTTCAAGTCACAGCTTTCTCACCTTTTAAATATTTCCCAGGTATCAGGCTGGAAACTTTTCAGCAGTACCTCTGCACACCAGTAGATGGCGCTGTGCTGCTCCTTGTTGCGGCAGTTTAAAAAAAGGATGTGCGGCATCTATATACGTGTCACTCCCTCACGTGACTGTTTTCGTCCCAAGATGCAGAGCCTCAATAGCAAATTGGTTTACCAGTGTGCAGTTCCCTAAGCTTAGGATCTTATTAAAGGATAGAGCCCAATCACAGAACGGGAAGAATGGGAGGGTGGGTGAGTAATCTGCAGCTAGAAATAGCCTTACCAAGGGTAAATGACTTGTTCTTCTGATAGAAACCTTTGGTCGCAGATTCATTACCTTTTGAATAGATCCCAAAGCAGTACCTATTTAGAGGTAGGTATGTGAATGGACTTAACCCAGACAGTCTGGCAGGGCCGAGGGCAAAGTGCCCATCAATGTGAAATTGACAGCCCCAACAGTGCTTTGTGAAGGTATGGACAGACACCAACGTAGCCACCTAGCAATGTCTAGGACAGTGATTCCACATTTCAACAGAGTGTTAGCAGCCTTGGCCCAGTTAGTTGTTAATGGAAGCACAATCAAGCAAAAGATGGTCCTCTTCTGCACAGTCTTGCCATTTTTTGACTCGGAGAATCCCATAAAAGCTTATCAACTACTCTGTCTTTCATGGTATAATATTATATAGAAAAGTTTAAAGCCCTTTTGGGACCCAACCATTGGAGTGTCTGCTCCTCCTTAGCGGGATAAAGCAGATCAAAACAGCGGTTAACACAGAGCTTGAAACTCACACAAACAGATGTTAGGGCGACAATGAACACTGTCTTGAGGGTGAGAAGATGCAAGGGACAGCAGTGAAGCATCTCAAAGGGAGTACACATCAGTTGTGAGGCCCAAGTTACGGTCCTACTGTGGCATTACAAAGGAGGAGTGAGGAAACAAATGTTGTAAACTTTTCAAAGAGCACAGAACAACCGGAGACTTAAACAATGATGGCTGATCCAGGACCACAAAAAGGCTGAAAGAACCAAGAGGTATTGTGCAAGGAACCTTATCGGGTTAGGGACAAAAGCAACAAAATGACCCAGTCACAGTCCAGCAATCACCACTGCAGATCTTTTGCAGTCCCCTCCGAAACCTGAACATGGTTGAGAGGTCCCTTTGATGTTGGGCCCAGTGAGGCTTAAAATCCCACTGCTTAGCCTGGATATGCCACCTGGCATGATTGGCTAGGAGGACGCAGGAGACTATCAATCTGAGCAGCCTCAGAGTGGACTTGAAATGCAGGACAGAGGCTGAAAGTTTGAGATTATAGCTTGAATGCCCTGGACACTCTGCTAGGAGAAAGGCACGAAGATGAATCATGCCCAGAATTGTCCAGGTAAAGGGGATCATCTGAGAAGGAGCCAGGTGTGACTTTAGCAAGTTGATATAGTGAAACTTAGAAATTATTGCAGTCTGACCGCCGTTTTCTGTCATTACCAGCTTTTGCGTGTGTTTTGCGATTGGTGGTGGCTTTCTTTCCTGTTTTCTTGCTCCTGTTCCCGTGGGTGGGGTTGCGGGCGGTAGCTTTATTCCTGGGTTACCTTCCTGTGTGCTTCTCTGCGCAGCTGCGGGTAGTTTGCTGAGGCGTATGTAAGGGCCGCCTACTCAGTCCTCCTCGCTTGGGTTCATTTCCGATTTTGGCACCCGTAAGCACTCTAGCTGTTAGTGTCTCGGCGTTGGGACTGTGTTTTCTGCCTTGTGGAGATCGCTTTGCCTCTTTGTTTCAAGAATTCCGTCTGTTCCGGCTGGAGCAGACGCGCATCGATCTCCATCCTGCTGTTTCCCCTGAGGACGCCAGTCAAGCATTAGGTCACTGAGGAGTCTGTTACTCCTCAAGTTGGATTGTGGCCATTTGTCCCAGTGCACTGGAGACTGTTTAGCAGTCTATGGACTCTTTTGTGTTCCCTTGGGCAATCCCTTTTTCCTCCCCCCTTACCTGTCTACGCAGAGCGTTTTTTTACGCTAGGTGTTTTTTCCCGCATATACCGGAGTACCTTGTTCTTTAGGACATTACGTGTAACTAGTGAACAGCAGTATGGGACTCCCTCACTCCTTCCTGGACTGCGTGTAGGTTCCTGCCTACCCATAAGAGGCATCTATTGATCATGGGGTGAGCAGAATGAGCAGGGGTGTTCTTATGTTTTCCAGTGTAGCTTTACACTGTTTTTCCTTGGGGTATCCTGTACTCATCTGGTATGTTCTTTTCTGCAGTATGTTCCTCTTGGCGTGTTGTGATGTGCTTGCAATCCTGAGGGTAGCTGTTTGACCTTCCACATCCCTCTTTGTTATTTTTTCTTTCCGGTTTTCCTCCCCCCGGTGCGTTGCCCACTCGTGTTTTTCTGCTACTTGGCACGATGGGTCAAGGCATTGGGAAAATAGGTGAATTGGACTATCTTCGCTCCTGTAGTGCCTGTGATTCAGGTGAGTGGGGCTGGAACAGAAATCACAGGAGGTTCGCCTGGGGTGAGTCCACTTTCAACAGCCAGCTGCCAAGATAGGGGGGAAGACTGGAACACCAGACTTTCAAATGGGCACCTGTGAGACCAAATGGGAGAACAGTGAACTAAAAATGCTCCTGTCCCACCACCGCAAGTTGCACCAATAGGCCTCCAGGACGAATATATGGATGTAGGTGTTCTACAGGTCTAATGCCACCATCCAGTCTCCAGGGTCGAGGGCAGCCACAACCTGGACCAGTGTGAGCATCTTCAATTTCTCCTTCCAGAGGAAGGTGTAGAGAGAGCACAGTTCTAAAATGGGACAATGGCGTCTGTTCTTTCTGGGCAGGAATAATGACTTCTGGTTTGTGCAGTCTCAAAGGCTCATTTTCCCAAAAGGGCTTGCACTTTGTACCGCCAAACAGATGTTCCTCCATCACTTATTGGAAGGAGGGAGGGTGGTCGATGGAAGGTGCAAAAGTGTGAAAAGGAACGGTATGGGTTTTCCCTTCCGAATAATCAGCAGGACCCACCTGTTCGATGTAATGTCCAGACAAATCGGCAATAATAGCTGGTTCCTGCCACCCACTGGGTGGCTGTGCTCCACTAAGGGCTTGTTATAGAGGTTTGGCAGGAAAGGGGTGGGGGCGTTTGGAGTCAGAGGACTAATCGGCTCATTGTCCTTGACTGCGGAGTCGTGGGCACCACAGCTTCGACCACGAAACTGCTAGGCAACTTTAGTTTGTAATGGTTGACAGTATGCGGTATCTGAAGCCACAAAAGAAGCCATAAGGCTGGTTTGGCAGGCGAGGTGTTGGGGGGAGGGGAGATTAAACCTAGGGAGAGTGCCATGGCCTTACTCGAACAGCTCAAGAGTGGAATCTGCCTAGTACTCAAACAGGTGAGTCCTGTCCAAAGGCATGTCTATGAGGGACACTTGGGCACTGCTTGCAAAACTTGCTGACCACAGCCAAGAGTGGCAGTGAATGGCGACACAACAACCAAAGGTCAGCTCGTTGCAATCAGTGATGTCCAACCCACAATGAATGGTGAATTTGGCTGCATCAAAGCTCTATAGCTTGGGCGAGGACAGGTAAGATCTTCAGGAACACCTGCGAGGACCTGATCAACCAAGCTGGTGGACAGGACGTCTCACTTTCCAAACATCTTCACCCCCCCCCCCCCCCCAACCTCCACAATAGGGAGTCAAAATGGGTGAAGAGCAGCAGTAAAACTGTGTTTGGGTTTGCCTTGCTTGTAGACATCTGCCCCACCAAGTCTTCAGGGGAGAGGTGTGGAGATAAAAACACAGGGTTGCCCTGGGCAGGGCGGTAGCGTTGAGTGATCTGCTGGTTGATAAGGTTGGGTGGCAGGGCTTGGGGATGTAGGGAGCAGAAACATTTATCCCACACCCCCACCAAGATATCCATAAGTTCCTTGCTGAAAGACAAAAGGGACTCAGTGGAGGTTTGTTCTGGCTGGAGGAATTCTGTCAGGATATTGGTCTTGACATCCAAGGTGGGGAACTAGAGCTCAAGGACTTTGGCTGGCCTATGCTTCACCATGGTTTAAGAAGCACTCTCCTCAATGGCAGAACCAGGGGGTGAGAGAAGCTTGCTCTTACGGGAAGTATCAATACAACAGCTGTGAACAGGGCACGGCAATCAAATCTTTATTTCGGGTCGATTGAATCATAAAAGTACAAATAAAAACGGTAAATATTTTTTTACAAGAATAGAAAAAAGTTGTAAAGAGCAAATGTGCAAATTTAAAGTTGTAGTACAGGGGAAAGTTCACACAAGAACAAGGGCAAATCCTTTCCGGGTGTAAAAAAACCCTCAAAATGGGTCTTCTTTAATCACAGGTATATTTTAAGCCTCCTCAGGGACTATCACATTGATAGTAGTTAATATTAAAATAGCCTTTCACATAAAAGTATAAATCATTTCTGGGTGTATGCCTTTGCCATTTATGACCAATTCAACATCAAATTCACATGTTTCAAAAAGAAAAAGATAGAATCTGCGCATAGAATGGTAAAACATGATAATGAAATGACACCAAGAACAATACTATACATAAATCTTGAGACACCACATAAGCAGCAAGAAAAAAGTGGAAGAATAAGGCTACTAAAAGAATATAAAACAGATAGAGAGCACATTATCGAAGAATTTGGCTACTCCTAAAAACATCTGACAATTATAGTATTGCTCTTTTCCTAAAGATCCAAGCAGAGTGCCAATACTCAAAACAAATCCAAGTGGCTTGGCTAGTATCAGATTTAAAACCCTTGATGGCGATTGGGTAGTTCCTTATTCCAAGACTCAAGCACAGAGGACAAATTAATTGGAGTCTTGATTTAGTATAGCAGGGGTGGAAAAATAAAAAGTGCTCATTCTTTTTTATGTTGAGACAGCTTTTGCAAAAGGGGGTACCCACCATTGATTGCGCCCCAATTAAATGTGAATGCATTCAAAGCTAAAATCTACATTTAATGTAAAGGGTGTTTGCAGTGGGCGGGAAAAGGACATCTAAAAACACCTCGAATTTAGGAGTGGGCTTATAGCTCAGAAACAGATCAGTAATTTCTGGTGACAGTCTAGCTATGCCACTGTTCCATAACATAGCCCCAATAGGTGTGGATTAAAGTGCTTTTCGTGGCTTTCCTAATGGATTATATCATATTGTCTGCAAACCCAATTTGATAACCCAACCCTTTAAAAACAAATACTACCACATCACTCCACATCTGAAAGCGTTCAACTGGCTACCATACAACGCAAGAATAGAGCTAAAAATTGCATGTATTACACACAAGGCAATACACCACAAAACTAGACCCTCGAGGGGATCCAAGGATTTTCTGCTGAAACCAGCCTTCTTCCGTAAGAAAAAAACGTACGATAAAGCATTCATGGGAGCTGCACCAATGATTTGGAATTTGCTCCCACCGAAGATCAGAAGAATCACCTATGCTCCATGATTCAAAAAGGAGACAAAGTCCTTTCTGATGGGTACATTTCTCCCATAATTAACAGGGACAACTAAGTCTTTATGAAAATGTCCCGTCAACGTTGTGATCCTAACTCAGATGTTCAAGTAAGCTATTGTGAGCAGAATTACTTCCCTGCTAGTCACAGAACAAAGAAACTGATCATCTCTCGAATCAAGCTACTGTCATTGATTGAGCTCGAATGGCTAGCTTCAACTAGAGTGGATACAGTTAATCTCATCGTCTACCAACAATGATGCCATCTATGGACAGATACATATGTGATTAACTTAACAATACTATAACCAGCTTGGATATAAAAGAACTCAGGAGTGGACTTATCTTAAATTTAAGTACGACAACAATCTTGAATGTAATCTAATGATTTCTATTATTCCTCATTATATTTGTTTTGTGTATGGATAAATATATGCCAATGTTAGTGGAATACCGCATGTTAGTGGAATACCGCATGTTCTTGGAATTGAAAGAATTGGATATCTGCTGATATCGAAGGTGGTTGAAATGTAAAGCGATCCGACACCCAAACTCTGGGTCTGGGTCGCGCTATAGAAAATAATCAATAAATAAAATAAATGGCAGAACCACTTTATTTTTAAATTGGTATCAAAGTCCAAAACCTTGAGAAATTCAGCTCTATAAGGGGCCAATTTTTGATGGGTCCAAATTCTCACCCATTAGAGGAGAGGTTTCAGAGCAGCTAAGTGGTCAATGCTTTTGAGACCAGTATCAAGAATCAGAGGTAAGTTCAGGGAGATTAAGTAAAGATTTGAGAAAGTTAGTCTGTGTTGCTAGGTTGGAACTGCCCAATCATTCTGCAAAAGACTAAGCCTTAGCTTAATAAACGTATAAAGCTGGGGAAACTACTTTAGAGTGCATGAATATGTGCATTTTCAAAATAGAGGCAGCTCTATGGTGTAATAAGACTGCTTTTCAGTATCTGGGAGGACCATGATAGGGAATTGGACACTCTTAAACCTAAGCAATCAAAGGTCTGTACAGATTCAAGGAGGGAGTTGGGCAAACGAGGTTTGCCCTTTTTTACAAAGAAAAAACAGCCAATCATCAAGGTTCCAGGACGGCAAAGGAATGCATACAATGAGATGGACAAGCCAAGGGACAAGTGCATACAAATCAAAAGGACCGCATTTGGAAAATCCCCTACTAAACTAAAGAAAGCCCCCCAACCACTTCCCCCAAACCCTACGATACTTCTTGGGGAAACCACGTGCTGCATTCATACACCAGTCGACCCCGCCCGCCACTTCCCTGCAGTGGGAGGGTCAGGACTCTTCCAAATCGAGGCAATATCCCTCTTCACCACTGCCATCGCCGTCGTATAAAACAACTTTTCATGTCTGGACCCGCCCAACCCATCTGTGATGCCAGGATCGCATGCTTCGGGTCGTGAGGAATCTCCCACCCCAACGCCTCAGTGAGCTCCTCCTCTATGTCTCCCCAGAAGTTCCCCAAGCGCAGACATAACGACACCACATAGAAAAAAATTGTCCGGCTCGTGACCGCATATCACGCAAGTGGGGAACGACTGGAACTCCGTGCGGTGCAAACGAGCCGGTGTCATATAGTGGGCGAAAGAACGGTGATGGATCAAACCCAGATCTTTTGACTGGGTGTGAGTGTTTGATTGGTTCTGATGCTCCGTCCATCACCACCCCTTTTTGTACCGCTTTGGCCGCCATAAGTGTGGCAGGGTATGCTCAGACGTGAGTCCCTTGCTCACTTTGCCACTGGATTCAAGCAAGCCGGGCTGAAGGCGGCTCGAATGCCAGAAACCAGTCCTCGGAAGCTTGTTTCCGGTCCAGGGAAGGCATGGCTTGGCAGTTCGGGCTGGACTGTTCCCATGAGGCACAGGGTCAGACTGATTTGCAAACAGCCATGTCTGAACTGGGGTGGCAGAGTGGGCTAAAGAACGGTGATGGATCAAACCCAGATCTTTTGACTGGGTGTGAGTGTTTGATTGGTTCTGATGCTCCGTACATCACCACCCCCTTTTGTACCTGTGTCAAATAGGCAGCATGCAAGAAGTAGAGCTGTATCATGCGCAGCCTGGCTGAGGCCGTGACTCTCCTGGGTGCCATAAGGGCGTCGCGCCAGTCTTCTTCCAGGGGGCCCACTCATTCCTCCAATTGGGTCCTCAGCCGCTCAAATGAGGTGGGGGTATTGTTAATGAGTGTTTGATAGATGTGGGAGATGCCCCCCTACCCAGATCCCCCCAACAATGATTTGTGCCTCAGACGGGCTGTGGTCTGGGAGACTAGTGCCAGTTGTGAGGTGCACCTGAAGCGCTTGACGCAGCTGCAAATATCAGTAGAACTGTGAATGATGCAAGGAGTATCTTCCCTGGAGGTCCCGAAAGGAGCGCATATGATCACCCACCCAGATGTCACCCAGCTGCGAGAAACCCATCAGGTCCCATGACCGAAAGCCCTGCAGCCCGCTGACTTCCCTGAGCCAGTTCCCTTGCCACAAGGGTGTGCATTGGGTCAGAAGGCTAGTCCATCTGGTGTGGCGGAGCGCAACCCACCATGCCAGAAATGCTGAGTGAGTCATGTCGGGCAGACGAGACAGGACTGGTGCCCCGTACATCATTGATTGGGGATTGGACAAGCCCAACTCACTAAGTTCCAGCCTATAAGCCGGATAAGACCAACCCCCGTTAAACCAGTCATGCAGCACAAGAAAGCGCGTTGCCAGGTAATACAAGTAAAAGTGGGTCATCCCTAGACCCCCATCAAAGGACGGTATCTGACAGATGCCCTGGGTCAATCGGGACCTGCCCCACCCCTCTCCCCTGAAAAGGAATCTGGAGGCCATGCCGTCAAGCTCCCAGAACCATGCTCGCGAGAAATTAAGGGGAGTGTTTTGAAGCATATAAAGGAACCTGGGAAGAATCATCATTTTAAAAAACACGACTCATCCCATGGGATTCAGAGGCAGTGGCTGCCATTTTGACAAATCAGATCTGACCCGCTTCACATGGGGAGTGGCATTGAGAGCCCAGGTGAGCTTGGGGAGTAAAGACACCCAGATCCCTAAATACTTAAACGACTGGCGGCGGAGTGGTATGGGGGACTGTCACTCAAAGCACTCCCTGGAGACGTGGAGGGGGACCAAGACTGACTTACCGGGATTGAGCCGGATGCCGGAGGCTTGCTCAAACGACCGGAGGATCCGGAGGCAGTGGGGGCCCGAACTTGTGGGGTTCGCCAGGTAAATCAAGACGTCGGTCGCGTAGAGGGCGATTTTGTCCGCTTCCGTATTGGGCCATTCCCAGCCCCGCACATGCCTGCTGGAGCGTATCAGGGCTGCTAGGGGCTCGCCAGCGCAAAGAGCAGGGGAGAGAGGGGTCAACCTTGCCTGCAGATCCGGAAGGGTTCGGCTAGAACCCCGTTTACCAGAACAGGAGCCTGAGGGCGAGCATACAGTACGCAGACGAGACCACAAAAGTGGGGTCCGAAGCCCATCTCCGCCAGGACGTCGCCCAGAAACTCCCAATCCACCGAATCAAAGGCTTTCTCAAAATCTACCAGAAGGAGTGCGAGGTAAGGGGTGAGCAAATTGCGATAAGCCAGGGCAGAGTGGAGCCTCCGCAAACAATGACGGGCACCACGGGAAGGCATGAACCCGCATTGGTCTGGATGGACCAGCGTGTGCAAATGGGGTTTGAGGCGCTGGGCGAGTATCGTGGCGTACAATTTTAGCTCTGTGTTAATAAGCGAGATGGGACGATAATCCATGCACCGAGGCGAGGGTGGCTGGGATTTAGGCAGGACCACAATGGTGGCCATGTCAGTGTCCGGCGGGAAGGAACCCTTCTCTACTGCTTCGTGGAAAAGCTGGGCAAGGTGTAAAATCAACGTCTCGCGGAACAGGGCCCAGTACTCTTGGGGAGACCGTCCGGACCCGGCGTTTTTCCAGACGAGGGCAATCGCCCCCCCCCCCAATCTCATCACGGGTGATGGGGAGGTCCAGATCCGCCTGCACCACCAAGTCCAGCTGTGGGAGCTGGCCGTCACCAGCCTGCAGCATGTCTGAAAGAGACAGGGAGGGGGATGTCGCCGTGTAGAGCTGGTGGTAATATTGTGCCCTTTCTGTTTTTATTAGGGTAAAGGACCACATACTTGGTGTTTTGTATGTTCATTTCTAGCCCTCTAACATGACAGAAGTCTGTGAACTCATTTAAAAAATTTTGAAGGCCAAGGGGTGTCCTAGCTAACAACAAGGTGATGCCTGCGCATAGAAGTGCTGGAAACTTTTTAACCCCTCAATTTTGGTGGTCGCTGGTACAACAATTAAGCCAGTCAATAACACCATTTCTATACTAGGAAAATAAGGTGGAAGCCAGAACACATTCTTGGCAAACTCCCCAGCGAATTGATATTGGGTTAGTGATTTATCAGACCTATCCCATCTTACTTGAACATAGCTGGACTGATGAAGCCTAATGATGGTGTTTAAGATTGGCAGGGAACACCCATTGATCTCTAACGGCGGCTTCCCATACAATGTTCCTAGGGGACAAATCGAAAGCTGCCCTTATATCTACAAAAGCCACAAACAGATGTTCTTTTAACAAGATAATGTATATATATAAGTAATAAGTGAGATTCTGAATCTTTGGTCAATAGTGCTGACCTTCCAACAAAATCCTGCTTCAAATGAGGAAAGTATTGAGATCATCCACCCAATCCTGGAGCTTTTCCAATAAATGCTTACAGAAGATTTCTTAATATTTTTAGACTCAGCAGTCTATAATTCCTGGAGTCGCTCCATCACAATTTGTATAGATTGGTGTATGTGTCCCAGCCCAGGAAGCAAGTAAATCCACTCCATTTAATATCTCATTAGATAAGGTTAATCTTGATCTAAGATTTGTGTATATATACACCCTAGAATCATGGCAGGGTCTGGGGCCTTCCCAGGATGCACAGACTATGGCCTGGCTTGTGTCAAGCAAAGAGAAAAATATACGATCAGTCTCAGGGATTTCTTTGCAGGGAGCCTTATATTAAACTATCGGATGAAATACAGCGTGGGTATTATTTTATATTATAAACTATCGGATGAAATACATCAAGGGGATTATCACACTATAACTCCGTAAAATGAATGTATGAGGTTACAACGCATACATTTACAATGCATGCCTTTACAACGCAGTTTTTACATCGCAACATCCTTTACAATGCATTGTTTTACATAGTATGCCATTACATCATTTTTTCAGAAACGACATTTACAAAATATTCCATTACATCGCCTTATACCTTTATGAGCCCCCTCGCCACCATTGCACGCAAACACAACCTCAACATCATCTCATACGCCGACACCCAGCTAATACTCTCCCTCACCAAAGACCCAGTCGCCGCCAAGCTCAACCTCCAGGAAGGAATGAAAAACGTCGCTGAATGGATGAAACTCAGCCGTCTGAAACTGAAGTCAGACAAGTCGGAGGTCCTCATCCTCGGACCATCCCCATCCACCTGGGACGACTCCTGGTGGCCCACAGAACTGGGCACCGCACCAACACCCACTGACCACGCACACAACCTGGGATTCATCCTGGACTCCTCTCTCTCGATGACCAAGCAAATCAACGCTGTTTCATCTTCATGCTTCAACGCCCTGTGAATGCTCCGTAAGATCTTCCGGTGGATCCCTACCGGAACTAGAAAGACGGTCACTCAGGCCCTCGTCACCAGCCGACTAGACTACGGGAACGCCCTATACGCAGGAACCACAGTCAAACTTCAGAAAAGACTCCAACGCATACTGAACGCATCCGCACAACTCATCATCGACATCCCCCGCCACAGCCACATATCTGCCCATCTGGCTCCCCGTCAACAAAAGGATAACGTTAAGGCTCCTCGCCCACGCACACAAAATGCTCCACGACATAGGTCCCGAATACCTCAACAACCGCCTCATGTTCTACACTCCAAAACGCAAACTACGCTCCGCCAGCCTCGCCCTCGCCACCGTCCCACGGATCCGCAGAACCACCGCCTTAAAAAGGTAATTCTCATACCTGGCGGCCAAGACTGGGAACTCTTTCCCCGCCCACCTACGACTGACCCAGGACCACCTCACATTCAGGAAACACCTAAAGACCTGGCTCTTCGAGCATTAGCGGCACTCCCCCAAAGCGCCTTGAGACCCTCACGGGTGAGTAGCGAGCTCTACAAGTGGATTGATTGATACTTTTACAACGCATACCATTACAATACATACCATTGCATTGCATTTAAAGTGTTGGATAGTGTAGGGGTTAAAATGACTATTCTAACTCCAGTGAGTGCAACAGTAAGATAAGTGTTGGATAGGGTAGAGGTAAAAATTACTATTCTAACTCCAGTGAGTGCAACCGTAGGGTAGGTGTCGGATAGTGTAAGGGTACTATGCGTTGTAATGGTATGCGTTGTAATGACTTGCGATGTAATGCCTGCATTGTAGTGACATGAATTGTAATGACATGCGTTGTAGTGGCATGTAATGTAATGGCTGCGTTGTGACATGCGATGAAATGACTGCTATGTAAAGGTAGTGCTTTTAAGAGTTCCTGCCAATTAGCTTCATCCCAGCTCCTTTTTTATTAGTCTAAATATGCTTCGAAGAAGATCTAGCTTCTCTAATAGCTGTTAGATTGTGGGATTTAATACCCAAGGTAAGTTTGGATTCAGCCTAGAAATACTTAGCAGAAACATGGAGTGGTTTTGTGACATTGGTTAGGAATTTGAGCTTTAGGAATGTGAGCTTTGGGACTGGAGAAGAGATCTTTTAGGGAAGAGAAGAATTTCTGGTGTAGATCAATCAGTGGTAGGTTCTGGGTGGATGGATGATCACGAGGGGCCAAAGTAGCCAAGAAGATATCAAATATTGGCCAACAGAATAGGATTTTCTAAGATGCTTGGCCATTTTACACCTCTTCTATTATTAGTAATGGTAGGTTCTATTTGGGAGATGCAGGTTTAAAGTGGGGCAATCCTGGAAAAATATTGGTAGGTTGTGATAATTCAAGAACATTGTGATCTCTATCCCACCTAGAGATGACCAAAGTCACAACGTTTTACCCCAAATCCTAATGTCCAAAATACGATAATCAATTCTGCTGTTCTAGTTACTCCCTTTCAAATGTGAACACTCTACCCCCGTCAGATTTGGACCTTCCATTGCAAGCCTGTGGGCCGTAGGACAATGATAGCAATACTAATTGAAAAGCAGCTGTGTGTCAAGTTTTGATAGGTTTGGTCTGCAAGGCGGGAACTCCTACAATCTCATCCTCCCAATGAGTTAAGTTGGACATGCATTCAAGGGTTCGTAAGTGGTATTAAAATCTCCAGCAACAATTATAAAGGGATGATTCTTGAGGGAAGAGAGATAATCATCAAGAATGTTAAGTGTTGGAACTGAGCAATAATACACACTAAAAATTATGACCTAGAACCCTTTAGGAGACCTTGTATTAATACCCAATATATAGGGAGATAGAATATTTTTTTTTTTTAACAGAGCAATGCAGGGACTTTTTACACAATCAACCCACCTGAAGGCCTGTCAATGGAAGAAGGTATGGCATCTGTGCAATAAGAAAATGCAATGGGTAGATGATATCCAGTGTCCCCTCGTTGCACTCCTTGAGGGTCAAAGATCCTGGTTAAAATAAAATAAATTCAAGGTAGTTCTTTTCAAATTCTTTCTCTGTAAAAGATGTAACAGGGCTTGAAGCCTCCAACACAATATTAAAGTAACGTGACTTAAGTGTTGTGTACCGCATTGGTATAATAGCTGATTTGTGTGCAAGGTTAGGTGGTACGGTAAAACATGGAGACCGTGAGTGAAAAGCTGGTTAAGTCAGAGGTGCTCAAACGTGAACTAGAATCGGTCGAGAACCAGGTCTGTATGAGTTGAAAGGAGAGCACTCGAGCGTACTGATATGGAACATAACATGATAGAATAGATGAACTACTACACACAAATAGGGTATTATACCAATGTGGTGCACAACACTTAAGTCACGTTACTTTAACATTGTTTTGGAGGCTTCAAGCCCTTGAATCTGTGTTACATCTTTTACAGAGAAACATTACCCTGAAGAAGGGTATTCACCCGAAATGTATTGGGATGATTAAAATGCCATGTATTAGATTTACAAAATGAACTTTGTTTTAATGCTAAGCAACGAAATTCACATGTGACTAACAATATTGTGACTCAACATTACGAGAAAATAAAGGAAAAATTCACGTCGAATTTTAAAAGAACTACCTTGAATTAATTTAATTTCAACTAGGGTCTTCGACCCTCAAGGAGTGCAACGCGAGGACACTGGGTGTCATCTACCCAGTACATTTTCATTCTTGTCTAGCCCTATACCCTCGGGTCAGAGGGAATACTTACTTGCACCCAAGCAGAACACAAATCTGATAGAAATCTCCACCAAAAGAAGTTACACCAGACAGTGTGCCTCACCTATCACAATTAATTCCAAACCTATGTAATAAGAAACATAGCCTGCTTTATGGACTGGAGTCGTGGCCCCCCAATTCCTGAATAATTCAAATACAATAGGTATCCATAAAAATGTACCAAGCAGGATCAAACAGTTTTTATCATAAGCGTGCGACATTCCATGAGAGGATGCGAATACTAGAATTACAGTTAAAATAATTAGGGGTAAGAAAAGCAGGTCTAATAAAGGGTTGTACAATAGTAGCTAAAGAGACTATTGGCGTGGACTGAAACAGTACTAGTGAGATAGCAGATAAGTAACAATGAGGTATATGCACATCTAATCTGTTTTGTCTACTAAAAGGTAAAGTTTCTAGTCATCCTGTTTTGACCTACAACCACATTATCCCTAACCAATATGATCTGTTCATTATAACTACTCATTACTTCCTACTCAATATTATTTGCAAACTCATAGCAATCAATGTATTATGATCAACATGTTATAATACAATACTATTATCCAGCCATATTTCACTCTGTGCTGGAGAATGGGCGCTTTTGTCGTAGCATCTCCTGTTTTCTAATTCCCTGGGTGTTTTAATGGGTTAGAGTGGGTGGGAAAGGGGGGTGGGGGTTTTACTGTTTTTGCATTTATTTTAATTTCTGTATTGGTTTGTTTTTTAACCCCTTCGCTGCTAGGCCTTTCCTCCCCACCCCCCTGTGCTAAGCCTTTTTTTGGCTATTTGGGGTAGTTTGTGCTTAGGACCCTGTAACTTTTTGACCACATAAGGTACCCACGCCAAATTTGCGTCCGTTACTTCCAACATCACGGGGATTCTAAAGGTACCCAGGGTTAGTTAATTTCCCTGGACGGGATCTAGAAATTTGCCAAAATACAGCTACATTTAGTTTTGGGGGGGAAAATGGGAACAAAGTGCTGTAAATGAAAGCATCTGTTTTTAGGGCTTGCGAAGCAAAGAGCCCTTTTGTAGGGGTTTAAAAATGGACCTTGAAATTCCACACAGTTGGTGGGTGTGCATTTCCTAGGTCCATTTTTATTGGGCTTTGCGTGCGTGCTGTTTTTTAACAGAACACGCAATAGGCCATAGGCGGTCGGTTGGCTCCGCCTATGGCCTATTGGTGTCTGTTACGCGCACCAAAGCCCATATGTCTTCAATTATCCACCCAGACACGGGCGCGATAATTGAAGACATATGCTCGCAGTGCCGCGAGCGCACCACTTGCGAGCTTTTTTTTCTTTTTTGGATCCATTTCACGGTCAGCTGCAGCATTTTAGTTTTTTATACCCCCTCCGGATCCTTTCCTCCACACAACCAGTCGACCTAACCCGTCATTAGTTCATCCGCATCCGACCACCAAGAAAGTTATAAAGTGCCAGCAGGTCAGACCAGGATTCCCAGCAGCAATATTTTGCAAAAGGCATCCGGGGTGTGTAGGAGGCAGGGGCTGTTAGGAGACTGGAGATGCTGAACATAGAACCTGGTGGGGCACGAACATCCTGAAGGCAATCACCTGGTGGCGCTGTTGCAGGCTGTGTACCTCTATGATTTTCCTCCCGAGCACGTGTTCTCTATCCCTTAGTACCGATCAACAGTTATAATGTAATAATGTAGGAGGCTGCTAAGCATATTATGTGATTTGCTCAGGATTTCACACTATGGTCCAGTGAGAAAGCTGAGCATGGAATGTACACCATCTAGCCTCATTGAGCTGGCATCCTTTACTCCGAACCACATTTCAGAGAGGTGGGGAGAATGTCTTTCCCAGTGCAGAAGACGTAGCTTTGTACTTACCAGCATCTGGCTCACACTGGTAAAACTTGCATAAGGGGATAATAAATAAATAGAACACCGCTTCACGTCATTTATAAAGTTGTATTGGCATAGCCTTAACAATAACAAGTTATAATTACTAAAAGGGCATTATCTCTAGACACTATTGAGATCTGTCATTTTTATTATTCACAATGGTGCTCTTAATGTATTCTCCTTGAAGGGATTAAAGGGTCAGTCGGCCCTGCTGGATTTAAACCTTTGACATGTAAGCCTTTGGTGAGACACTTAGCACAATGCTTGCTAGCGAATGTTGAGCCACTAGGACCAAAAGTGAATCCAGCATACCAGCAGCATAATTGTTTTACACTTTTTTTTCCTGGAAACTTACTTAAAAATAGGTTTACTTTGTTTCACCTCTTTCTTACCGAATTAGAATGCCGAAGCTATAATAAATAGTTGTGTGCACGCAACAGCAGCAGCTTCTGGAAGCCCTTTGTCAGAACATGAAAGTGTGGACATTTCAGTGGTTGTCATCGAGATATGTTAGTGAGTGGACACTAGTGCATTGCACTGTTTGAGAATCCTTAAATCAACATGATAGAGTTGGCAAGTTTGTAGTAAAGATATGCGAGGTGTGGCCGACACCAAAGAGCCATCATGATATATCATGTAAATTAAAGGGCAGGAAGGTGTACTGTAGTGTAGTGTACCTTAACTTACAGTAAAAGGAAACGCTGCCTCCGTAAACATCTTCGTTATAACGGTAGCTTGCAATCGCACCTTCGATGCGAGCACCGCCTTTCCAACACTAAGTTTTCCTATTCATTAGTTTTCTGTAAATATAAGCCGGATTTCTGACACTGCCAATAGGTGTACCTCTCAAAGCCCTCTGCGCAGATTGCTTCCAATTGTAGATTTGACTTTAGGGTAATGGTTTTCTGGGCTTGTGCTGGCATATTTCCAGTGGGTTCCCCGAAACTGTTATTGACAGGGTGGGAGACTCTGTACAGTATGTTGTCAGTGGTCTGGAATGGGTTGGTGGGGCATGGCAGGGAGAGTGCTTTTCCAGGCTGTGAACCTCAGAGTAGAAGTGGTTATGTCCATACTGCTCTGTCTGACGTACATTGTAATTTTTCTATGATACCTTTTCTGCTGCATATCTGCCTGCAGAAACTTTCATCCATCACAGCATAATCTGCACTGCTAAGGAATAACTGTACTTGTGGTTTTGAAGCCATTGCCGAAATGACAGATGCGCCGAGTGAGAAACATCTGATCATAATGGCAAACACAATTGATGAATGTTTAACATCCGCGTGCAGTTGCATCATACTTGCTATGGCAGACGCCTGCGAAGGTATATGCTGTTCATCACGGTCGCTTATGAGCAATTTGTTATTGCATCTTGATGCAGTGTTAGATAATGTTGCTGTCCAGCTATGGAGCAGCACGTGCACTTCAGGGGCGTAGCTTCAATTGATGCAGCTGGTGCAGTGGCACCGGGGTCCAGAAGCCTTAGTTCCCATTCCTCTGTTTCACTCGCTGGTTATGCTACTAGTACACTAGCGCATGTATTCTAGTAAATTCATGCTCAAAGTCAATACTTCGATTCAGAGCTCTTCCGTGTCGCACATTGTGTGGGATAGAGCACGTATCTGCTTCTCTCGCTATCTTAAAACATATGTTCTTAGAGAAGAGACTTTGGATTCTATATGAACACGGAAATGCATTACATTACGAACTCCTAAAAATCCATTTGGTGTGAATGTTGTAAACACTCCACTTTTGCTTATATTTTAGTTATATAACCAATAAAACTAGTCCATAACTACTCAGACGATCATCATGTTAGCAAGATAGTGCCAGAACCCTAGAAAGAGTGACTCTGCAATTCCAGAACAGATTTATTGGTTGAAGGGAGAGGCAGATAGTTTAAAACATTATCTACTTTAATCCAGTTACTCGTCTGTAGTACAGGTAAAAACTGAAGGAAAGTTCTGAGTAATTTCATGATGGCCAGATATTTAGGCTAACCACCTACTCTGTATTTGAGTTCTTTTTATTCACCTTATTTTATCTGCTGAGCCTGATTATGTGTCATGGATCTGACCCTACTGGGCCTAAATTAGACTCCCAAGTTTTAGTGTTAGATGCGTGGCATCATGGTCCCTGCCTTCCAATGGCAGCTGCCGCCCTCTGTCTCATAACTCAACAAGTATTTGCAATGCTATAGATCTTCCATTTGCAAGAGTTTGAGCTATTGACATTGTAAATTACAATGCCTTTTATTTATGTGTTTAGAAAACCTGCAAGCGCTGCGTAAACACACACTTTGTACTTGCAGTCCTTGCTTACGACTGGCAAGGCTAGCAGTAACTGCGCCTCTTTTACTACCAGCCTTGTTTCTCGTAAGCAAGGACTAGAAGCACAAAGTTTGTGTTTAGGCAACTCTTGTAGATTTTCAAAACACATAAATAAGAGGCATTGTGATTTACAATACCGATAGCTCAAACTCTCGCAAATGCCAACCAACAGTTGTGAATAGTAAAAATTTTAAATGAGTTGAAAAAACACAGCCACTTGTGCCAACGTTTCACCGGTAACTTCTTCTAATTATGACAGATGTTTTGTAGCAATATACAGATACATCAGCTGGACCTTTCTGGTTGTGGGGATATATAGAACTTGGTTTACCAAGAACCCGACGAAACCAGAGCCAATAACTGAGCAGCGTCTTGCAATGGTTTTTTATTATGTACCAGGTATATAGCAATTAATTTGGGAAAATATATATAGTGAAAATTCAGGATGAAAGACACCTATGTATTTCTGAAATTGGAACAAAATAGAGTTTAGAAACAGTAGCTAATTGCACATTTCCAAAATTGTGAGTACCCATGCTAGCACGAGAATTATAGGACATTTCTCAAAGTGACTTCTTTTTTACACATTGTCTTTCATTTGAAAGGCAGAAATGTATCAAAGTCAATAGGTAATAACAGTTGTTCTACAATTGCGTGTTACCCTAAGTCTCCCAATAAAAATGGTACCTCACTTGTGTGGGTAGGCCTGGTGACCGCGACAGGAAACGGCCCAAAACGCAACATGGACACATCACATTTTCATAGTGAATACTGACTTTTTTTTCAATGAGCATAGCTGTAGATTGTGAACCCTAGCTCTGCCGGCACCTAAGGAAACCTAGCAAACCTATACATTTTCAAAAACTAGACACCAAGGGGAATATAGGATGGGGTGCCTTGTCTGGCTCTCACTAGGTTCTGATACCCAGAATCCCTTGCAAACCTCAAACTTTGTCCAAAAAAATAAAATTTTCCTACAGGTATGCTAGGTTTCCCTTTGTGCCAGCTGGGCTAGTGCCCAAAATCCACAGGTAAGCACATTGCTAAAAACAAGTCTGTGGCTAGTGGGCCTTCTGCCGCCCTGAGGGTGGAGATATTGCCCCGATATGGCCCCAAGGGGGGAAGAAAGACTGTGGCTATTTGTTTGGGGGTGGGGGCATTGGCATGTCCATTCTGGGCAACCCCTACGTATAAAAAAAACCTAAAAATCCCTGGTGCCTAGTGGGCTTTCTGCCCCGCCCCAGAGGGGAGATCTGGGCATATTGCCCCCATCTGTCTCCTGGGGAGGGAGGAAGTCTTTTGCCTTCTTTACGGTGGTAGGGTGGGGACATTGGATCCCCCACCCCTCACCTATAAAAGCCCCTTTGTGTCTAGGGTGCTTTCTGCTCCCCCGGGGGGAGGGCAGATTGGGGGCTACTGCCCCCTTCTGCTCTCCAGGGGGGGCAGAAAGAATGTCTGGCAAAAATCTATGGGGGGAGCAAAGGCCCTTGCCCAAGGGGCCGCTCCCTCCTCCCTGGTGCTAGTGGGTGGATCCCTGCTTAGGGCTCGCCATCCTGGGGTGATGCGCAAGCAGGGATCCACTAGGTAAGGGTACCATTGGAAAGGGGAGATTCTCCCCTTTCCAACAATACCTCTTCCATGTGTTTCGGTGCTCGGGCTGAGATATCCCCACATGCACCGAAACTGTAACTAAGTTTCAGTTTTGTTTTCATTGTAATGACGACAGCGCGCCATGCGCGGGGTCATTACAATGAAAACTCCTAACAGGACTCGGGAGGTTGGGGAAGCTCTTCTCCACCTCCCAAGGCAAAAAAATCAAGCATTGGCATAGCCAATAGGCCTCGCCTTTGGGATCTTTTAAGTCATGTTTTATATTATTGCATGTGAAAGTTCTAATAAATGTGTTAAACTTTCACATACAATAATATAAAACATAACTAAAAAGTGAGCGGGGGCGCAGAGTGTAGAGGCAGGGTGCTGTGGCATAGAGCTATCCGCTTTTCATTGGACATCCAGAGGAGAGACCCGGAGGAAAGAGCAACTGCCCAGGAGCAGTGACTAACCTACTACTAAGATGTTTCCACCACCTCGTCTGTAGAAAAATACATACGACAGAGGAAATCTCCAGGGCGCCTGCTAACTTGATCAGTCCCCGAACCACGCCGTACTCTGCTGGAACGTGGGCATTAATGACTTGGCACCATCTCTGAAAGATCACAGATATACACCGAACACCCGGACATACCTCGAACCAGAACACCAACAGCCTTCGTAATTACCCAACATATGAAAGAACCTGACCGAGTCCTGTTCCTGATGAGAACCCTCCAATGAGAATAGGGTTCAGAAAAGCGTCAACCGTACACAACTAGACAAAATAATTAGTATTGCACTGATTGATACAGTGGACAAACAAGGCAGTATGCCTGTTGTGTTTTTTTGTCTATCGTCTAGTTGTTTGTAGCAGGTGGCAGTAGTAAAATTGTAAACAATTCTGCACTGTTCCAACCTGTGGACTGGTCATTTATTTTAGTTGTTGTCAAAATTGTCTTATTGTTATGTAATAATCAAATGTGAAATATTTTGTATGTAATTTTTGACGTTTTTGTTTAATATATGTGTCCGTTCCTCTTGACATGATTTCAATGTTTTTTTCTACGTCAAAAACTAACAGTGAGATTAAATAGGTGAAATAAAAAAAACACCAACCATGCTTATTTATCAAAAAGAAGGTTTATTCAAAATTAATTAAAGTTATTGATACGTCCAATCACTTCTTTCTGCTTACTAGCGGCATAGAGCTAAGCAGGCAGAAGGTACTGGAAACACAGGGTGGGAGAGGGGAAGGGGGGGCAGAGAGTAGAGACAGGGAGCAGGGTGCTGTGGCATACAGCCGGACAGGCAGAGGGCACCTGAAGCACGGGGTGGCCCGTGTGTCTCCCATGTCAAACACTGGTCTGTGGGAGGGATAGCGCTGCAAGAAATTAGAATAATTTTTTTCTGTGGTAGCTCCTTGTAGGGTGGAGCCTCCCGTGTGTACACGTGCATGGGGTTTATCTGTGGCCTGTATCTGTAGTGTTTACAGCCTGCAATCTCACATAGACACAAAAGAGGTGTCAGCGGAAACTAGTTCAGCCGTGTATGAGGACTATCAACAAGGATGAGCCATGGGCAGCCTAATGCATGAGATAACCTGATAAGGAACAAATGTGTTAGTCGTGAGCGCATGCATGTATTCCAAAAATGCGCCGTGTGTAGCAGTTTCAGTCACTTTTAGTTTATTGCTCGCTCTCTGAGCAGAGCGCTGCGGCGCTACCCGCCCTGCCCACACCTCCCGGATGGTGCAGGGCACGAGTCTGGGTACCACGCGGGTGGACGGCGTCCCTCCACTTATTTTACCGGGTGGGCGCCGTCCCCCGTGCCCTAAAGCTGGACTTTCAATGATGGCGTTACTTGCCCGCAAGGCCGCCCCGGCGATCTCCAAGGACTGGGCTGGCTGTCAATCTTGTGTAGCGCGCGAATGCACTACCTATCAAAATTCTGCTTTGCCCTTTGAACCTGCCCCATCGCCTTGTAACCTTGCCGGGCGCCTACCTGGTTAAGTGCCAGAAACCACTTTCTGTACGAGTAAAGGAGGCACAGAGGGGAATCGAGCGCTGCGCCCAGAGTGGGTCGATTCACAGAGCTTTTTACAGAAGTGCCACTGACTGCTGGAAATTCAGGTTTAAGTTACACCCAAGTTGTAATTAAGAAACACCTACTCAAAGATAAAAGTAGTGTGAACTGGGCTGAGGCAGGTCCTATCTTTCGGCAAAGAGCGCACTCCCTTCTTTTCTAAACTGAGTAAACCTTCTTAATATGAAAACCTGCTCCAGGTGAAGAATCTTTTTGTTCCAATTATTGACTTGTAAAAATACAGTTTGGGACTGGCGGCTGTTTGCGTGTTAGCACATTCATCAAGGGTGTCCTATAATGTCCTACATTTTCCATTACTCAGCTCAGTGAGCTGAACGTTCACTGTTGACAAATGCGCAGTTGTGAACATTATGTGCATACCCTCAAATGCCGGAGGTCAGTAAATGGAGGAACATAAAATAGGCGGAAATGCTTAGAAACAGGGTTTAATGCCCACTATTGTAAGTTGTGTGACTCAGTGCAGTACAGCGCCAACTTCAGTAGGGGTGAGAAACACAGAATCGCTCCAAAAACACAGAATGACATTACATTCCACAGTGGGTTAACATGGCCCCCAAGTGACTAAGTGAGAGGGGTCCCAGTACACACACACAATCTTATTTACAAACTGCAACAGGTGGTTCAAATAAATAAACAGAGGAATCAATCAGCTAGCATTGTTTTAATTCCAATGAAGCAAAACCACAAAATTGGATAACATTTGATAATGCAAAGATAAAAACTTCTTGGTTACCGGGCCCTGGGAAGGGGAATGTGCAGTGAGTATAGGGAAGGGTAAGTGACATAGAAAAAAGGGGGCCAAGTGGCCACACAATATTATATTAGATAACCAAATACTCCAACTTAGATATAGATGACCATGGGTTCAAATATAACCTAAAAAACAACAACAGGCTTCATGGGTTTAATGAATAACATAAATATTGGAATGAAGCTGGACACAAAGGAAAATAGTCGACGTTTAGACCCCTTTAAAGAAGCAGGCTTGAATTGATCCCTTGCAGTGGGGTCTTCATCAGGTCAGAAGACAGGGACACAGACCAAAGATGCTCATTTTCAAAAGGCGGAAAAGGAACTGCCACTCATACAAGGCGTAGGGATTGGACAATTAAACCAGCCACTAGTTTCTCAACTGATTGCAGTGGGTGGTCAATCAATGATATAGAGGAATGGCGTCATTACTGTACGCCATGGTGCAATTCCAATTAAAATGACCGATGTTCTGGGGGCACACGCGTTGTAGTACTTTCAAGATGAAAACCAGCACATCATTGTGTGAATGGTAACAGATAATACGATAACAAGAGGTATCAGTAGCCAGAGGAGTCAGGACCCAAGGTACTCGTAAGATGACAGGTAAATTGTATTTGCACAATCCAGCAACTAATGCATGGAATTATGTCAGAGATTGCAGCCGAAACAGCGTAGCCGAGTCCAAGCCGGAACAGCACTCCCTGTAATAAGACCTTTCGTGATGCCACTTCCTGTCGTGATGTCACTTCCTGTGACACCACCTAACTTGGAGCATCCCCCCACTTCTTTTTTTCGGACTTGTGCTCTGAGATGGTGGTTGTTTACAGGGAGAAGGCGGGCCCGGCAGGAGCAGCTCCATGGTTGTTTTACATGGTCTGCAGGGATGCTATAGCTAGAAGCCAACGAGACCGCAGGGCAGGCAAAGCGTCACTGAGCAACGCTCGCAAGCAACCCTGTGCAAAACATGGACTTGTGCTAACTTCTGATTCAGCCCCTAAACACATGAGCTTGGGGGAGGGTCGTGTTCACAAGGTCAAAGCAAACACATATTCCAGTGGCGGAGATCTCACGGTCCACAGGCGCGAGATGCAATGTTATGGGGGGCAACATGTTAGGAGACACAGAGAGAAAGACATTTGAGGTTTGGGGGACACTGCTCTGTTTTTTTTAATGTGGCGGTAGAGAGTAAGAATTGATTTTTAAAAACACTTTGGGGTTAAAATGTGGAGTTGGCGTGCATGAAAAAAGTTAGTCAATTACCAGAAAACTATTCACTGCTATGAGATTTAACATGAGTGGGTTAGTTCATTGAAAATGGCCAAAGACTAAGGGAATTCCCCAAACGTGGTACTCACGCCTAGTTGCAGATTGGGCAGTGATTTAGGTACCCCAGTAACAGACGTCTACTGAGGAAGATGAGGAGAAGGGAGTCTGGCATTCAATATCCTTGCGTGATTCTACTGCAAATATGAGGCTCTGTTAGAATCTTCCTATAAAACATTTTGTACAATGCATTGTAACTTATGAGTAACTGTGATGGGTTTGCATTGGTTACAGGAAGTGATGGCGCTTAAGCGTGTACGTTTTCAAGGTTCAATATCATGTGTCCTAAGTCCACGGTGCTAAAAGGTCAGGGGGAACAAACCCAGAAGAGAAACAACCCCTGCAAGTGTGTGGATCAAGACACAAATGAAACAACGTCCTGTGCACACGTATTGGGTGTGGTGAGGTTCTGGTGTCGGAACCAAATGTTTACAACAGTGTCCATTGATAAATAACGGAGGTCAACATCAAGTTTCAATGTGGAAAATGTTTATACTTCAACTTGATCAGTACAAGAAGACAAACCGTGTCGGCTGGTTTGTCTTCTTGTACTGATCAAGTTGAAATATAAACATTTTCCACATGGAAACTTGATGTTGACCTCCGTTATTTATCAATGGACACTGTTGTAAACATTTGGTTCTGACACCAGAACCTCACCACACCCAAAACGTGTGCACAGGACTTTGTTTCAAATGCATTGTAACTTATACATGCATTTTCAATCATTTTGGGAGCACATTAAAGGTGGCATCTTCACAACCCTTCTTGTGTTTCTGGCGCCCGGTTGCATTTTCTGAATAAGGAACCACTGCCTCCCTTTCCTGTTAAATATAATAACTCTTTTAATGCTTGTCAGTTGCGTCACCTTGTAATTTTTTATAGGAGTAGCCTCGAGTATATTTTTCTTTGGGATTTACTTGTTTTCCTCAGGTGAAAATGTTGTTATCTAATGGAGGTCGAAATAACCTTGAGAGCCCACGAATACGAGTTCAGAACGTGAACAGGACGTGCTCTGAGCGCTTCGACATGTGCCCGGTCATGTAGTTTTATTTATGTGCACCAGCACCACCTCCTGAAATCAACACGCAGCCACGTGCAAACAGCGTGCACTGTTTTGTATCCAGTAAAAATTTATTTTCTTTTTATTCCTTCAAACGTAGTCAAATTGTCAGAGATGGTAATAACATTTCACTTCTAGCTGAAGAATCCGGAGCAGGGGAGAAAGAGCCAAGGAAGGGATGCTGGAGAAACAAGCAAAGGGGTCGGGTTGGCGATGGCAGCAACGGATGAGGAAAGCCCGCGAGTGGAAGACACCATCCGCCTGATGAACTCCATCCACTCAGGATCCCCCACAGACCCATGCCCTCACCACATCTTCAACAAAGCAGACTCCATCATAGCACCACACCTCCGAGACGTCATCAACTGCTCCCTCAACTCCGGCACCTTCCCAGAAAGCTGGAAACACGCCGAACTCAGCGCCCTTCTGAAAAAACCCACAGCTGACCCCTCCGAACTCAAAAACTACCGCCCCATCTCGCTCCTTCCATTCCCGGCCAAAGTCATCAAGAAAGCTGTCAACAACCAACTCGCCGCCTTCCTCGAAGCCAACAAATCCCTCGACTCCTCACAGTCCGGCTTCCGAGCCAAACACAGTACTGAGACCGCACTCATCGCAGCAACAGACGACATCCGAACTCTACTGGACAATGGAGACACAGTCGCCCTCATCCTCCTCGACCTCTCCGCAGCCTTCAACACCGTCTGTCATAACACCCTGTTACAACGACTCAGAAAAATCGGAATCCAAGGAATAGCACTGGAATGGATCACCTCATTCCTTGCCGGAAGAACTCAGAGAGTACGCCTCCCACCATTCAAGTCAGAGGCCACTGAAGTCATCTGCGGCGTGGCACAAGGATCTTCACTCAGCCCCACCCTCTTCAACGTATACATGAGCCCCCTCGCAACCATCGCACGCCAACACAACCTCAACATCTCCTATGCCGATGACACTCAACTGATCCTCTCACTCACCAAAGACCCAAACACCGCCAAAACCAACCTTCATGAAGGAATGAAAGAGGTAGCCGAATGGATGAAGCATAGCCGTCTGAAACTGAATTTAGACAAAACAGAAGTCCTTATCCTAGGCACCTCCCCCTCCGCCTGGGACGACTCTTGGTGGCCAGAAGCCCTTGGAAAAGCACCCATCCCGACGGATCACGCACGGAACCTAGGCGTCATCCTGGACTCCTCACTCTCGATGACCAGACAAGTCAACGCCGTCTCTTCATCTTGCTTCAACATTCTTCGCATGCTCAAAAAAACATTTCGCTGGATCCCCACCGAAACTAGAAAAACGGTCACCCACGCACTGGTCACAAGCCGCCTGGACTACGGAAACACCCTTTACGCCGGTACCACCGCAAAACTTCAGAAAAAACTCCAACACATCCAGAACGCATCAGCCAGACTCATACTAGACATCCCGCGCAAAGAACACATTTCTGCTCACCTGAAAAACCTCCACTGGCTCCCCGTCAATAAGAGGATAACTTTCCGCCTCCTCACCCACACACACAAAGCTCTCTACGAACTTGGACCCGATTACCTCAATACACGTCTTTCCTTCTACACCCCCTCCCGCCAGCTGCGCTCTTCCAACCAAGCCCTCGCTGCTGTTCCCCGCGTCAACAAAACCACCATGGGAGGAAGATCATTCTCCTACCTAGCGGCCAAAACCTGGAACTCACTTCCCTTGCACCTTCGCCTCACTCAAAACCACCTAGCATTCAGAAAGCAACTTAAAACCTGGATATTCGAGAAGTAATTCCCCACCCCTCCTCAAGCGCCTTGAGACCCTCTGGGTATGTAGCGCGCTGTATAAATTTCTTGACTTGACTTGGTGCGAGCGCACTTGGTAGAGCGAGCAGCCCATCAGTTTTCAATTATCGCACCCACGTTTTGGCTACATAATTGAAAACAGATGTGGCCCGTGCGTGTAACCGCAAGCCTTAGGCCGTGGGCGGTTGCATTGGCTGGGAAAGGTGTGACATGCGCCCGCCTTTACTCAATTGCGTGCTGTCTTTTTTTTTTTTAGACGCACGCAAAGGCCAATGAAAATAATGCTGAAAAATCCACACAAGCACGAGCTTCTGAAAAGTGGAGTTCAGCTGCAAGAGGCCGTATCCTTAGAGCAGCACATGTGCGCTAAGGCTTGACCTAAACAAGGGAAATCGCTCTGCTGCAGACAGCAGAGGGATTTTCCTTACCAGTACTCATGACGGAATGGTTCCATCATGAGCACAGGAGAACTGGTGCTCATAACAGAACCGTTCCATCATGAGCACCCAAAGGGTTAACTGTTTTTTGCTCTTGCTCCTATCCTTGGATTTGTTTTGTCATCAGTCACTGGATTGACGATTCCTCTCGCCTAGGCTCGCAACTTTTCCTGTTAGTACTTAATAGGTTCTACTCCGTTTCCTGTTCCTGTCTTCGTACTATCGCAAACTAACACCACACCACCGATTAGGCAGAGCCAATTTGGTATAACAACTATATGCGAGAAAACGCCGAAATTTATATATTTATCCTCCATTGTGTATGCCTCTAAGCTAGACAGAGAAAACTATTTAAGACAATTACCATACACTATCCACCACTTGTACACTCAAGATGACTGAACATAACATTTCTAATAATCTCAACAATCTCCCTAAATGTGAAAGGACTAAACCACTCAAACGACGTAAAATCATGGACTACTTGGCAAAAACTAAAGGAGACATTATTCTCCTTTAAGAATCCTAATTAAGTGACAAAGACGCTGTGCTCCTTTAAAATTATTGGATCTCACATGTGACATGCTCCCCAGCAAATTATAAGAAAAATGGAGTACTAACCTTGATCTAAAAAAATTCCAATATCACTATCGAGTCAGTCATCCATGACAAGGAAGGTAGAGTCATCACAAACATACATAGGGGTGAAAACTAATTTCACGTCCTACATATATACAGCCCAAATATGGACGACACTTCCTTTTGGGAAATTGTATCAAAGAATATCTGTAACCTGTCCCAAGACTATCTTATTATAATTGGCGGAGACGTCAACCTCCCCCTTGACACTATCCTAGATCGTCAATCCACCTGCAAATACCACCTGTCGAAATCTCATGGATTACTACAAAATATATGAACAAAATATAACCTTAAAGATACTTGGCACCTACAACACCCTGATACCAGGGATTACACTTTCTACACTGCCCCGCACAACTAATATAGGAGAATAGACTACATTCTAATCTCTGGGGCTTACACCCATCTGACTGACCAAACAAACATATCCCCGAAATTTGTCTCTGATCACTCCTGCATCAATAATCTCTTAGCAGGTAGCCAATCAAAGCCAACCACTAGACTTTGGTGTTTCAACAATGATGTACTGTCAAACCCTGTAAACAGAAGGAAAAAAAAGAGGAAACAATCACAAACTATCTTAATGAAAACCTTCCAAATACTAACTTATACACCCTATGCAACACCCTCAAAGCAACCTTAGGGGTGTTATGGAAATCAAAACTAAAATCAACGTAGCAAATAATGCAAAACTATTAGCGTTAGAACAAGTAGTAAAACACATGGAATTATTACATTCCAACTGTCTATTAAATAACACTTCCCCAACTTTCACAGAAGAAATATGAATATAACAAGATCCTGGGTGAAAAAGCAGGTGTGTTGATTAATAAATTTGAAGGACTAAAATTATGCAAAGCTAAAAAAGCTAGAAAAATGTTAGCCTCCGACCTCTAACAAACAATACCAAAAGAGAATCACAATTAAGGATTCCAAGAATTTAACCCATGCTAACCCTGTGAAGATCCTAGATACCTTCAAGAACTTTTATGAAGCCTTATATCGTTATGACCAAACTTTGGACTGAAATGTATGTAAAGGTTATTAAGGAAAAATCAAAGTCCCACAACTTTCAGAAATGGACAAACTGGCTCTAGGTAAACAATATCCTCCACCGAAGTATCAAAGGCCATTAAAAATCAAAGAAATTACAAATCCCCCCTGACCAGATGGTTTAACTGCTAAATTTTATGAATCCTTCTCCGATCAACTACAACCAACCATGCCATCACTACTCTACCACTTCGGCAATTCAAGTACAGTCACTGGCACGATGGCTAAAACTAACAATCGCGATTCCCAAAGACGGGAGTGACCCAATTGTGCTGTTTTCACCTGTATTCAAATATGATTTTATTTTCCATTTAGGCTTGACCTGAGGTACTGAAATTCTGAACCTTGTTATAAAAGTCGTCGTATCATGACGATTTTGGTATCAGCAGACCGAATATGGCGAGTGCTAGATGTGTGAGTATTTTCGTCCTATTCGAGTGACGAGATCACCATGAAATCAGGGAGTCCGTTCTGAACCCTCGGGTTCCATCTTGCGTACGGCAGCCATTTTGTGGTTGCCCTCACATAGGCCGGTGACAGTGGCCGAACGAGTCTCCAAACACAGGTACACTTTGGCTGTCTTCTGAATGACCTGAACGAGCGACCCTCTTGCCTGAAGCCAAACTTGTTTAACCAGTCCCTTCCCCGGTAGCTAATCAAGATTACGGATCGAGACACAAAACACCATCAAACCTTTTATTGCGCATAACTATGTCTTATCTTGCTCACACCTGTCTCTACTCTTTTCTTTATGATCGGTTTACGATGGGGATGTGCCCGGTGTTATGGTGGGTTCGATCGACCTGTCTGATCAAGAATATTGGATTTGACCAATAATTGATTATGGGCTGGACAAACTGAAAAATGGGCTTGTCATCATGATCCTGCCTTTTTCTTTCTGTGAAAACATGTGAGTGGTCAACTGCAAATTAGGGATATTTGCCTGAAGCATAATATTTGGTATAAAAAGGAATGACTGGTTTTTGTGAGCGAGCAGTCTCCTGAGAACATACCCTGTGTTGTACTTCTAGGATCTCTGTTACAGGCTGCATCTAATAAAATTGATCTTTGACGGCACCAAGAATCACCCGTGTCTCTGTACTCTAAGACAGGTGGACCCGGAGACTAGGGCGTTTCCCATGGTGCCGCTGGGTCTTAAATAACCCGGTTCTTCATTTGGCGCCCAACGCGGGGCGACTTCAGCGGTACCGGTCCAAGCCTGAGGTTTGTGAGGAGCTTCGCGTGAAAATTCTGGAGGAAGGCCAGCCACTTCATCGACCCCTGTATGTCGTCGTGGTCCGAAAGTCTTTGCTGCGAGGTTCCCCGCTTTCCGACTGTCGCCCTGTCTTGGAGCCTTCGATGATTTGTAAAGCGAGACGATAGACGGGTCTCCTGGTGCCGACATCGATACCTCAGTTAAGTATGAGTGGAGCGTCTCCCAGTCCTTAGTTTAGTTTTTGGGTATCCCTTGGGATCTTTGATTTGGAACTCGTGATCTTTGATTTGGGACTTGCAAGTACCAAAGCCGAGGGACTTGTGTATTCACGAGACTATCGTATTCGATATTCCCTTGAAGTTTGAAGCTAGACTAGTGAGCGAAGATGCCTGGTCTTAGCAGACTTGGAAGAATATTTTGTTGTGGTCGAAATAGGGATTCCCGATTGGAGGACTCGTGTCCGGTTCCTCCAATTGGAACTCCAACCTATGAGCTCTATGTGAAACAGCAATGCTGATTTTGAAATTTAACACTACCATCCGAGGCTTAAATGAGATGTCTGAACTATACAACCTATGAATTGATTTTTGCCTTCTATCCATCTGTTTTAACTATAGTTCCTAAAAAGACCCTTAATCACATTCCCATGACGACGTATCACGACGTCAACTCGAAAGGACACCATCTAATGCGACCCCTAACTCACTTGTTTATATATTCCTCTATTCATCAGAGTGAAGTTGTGGCAAAAAATTCACATCTATAAATCCTAATCAGGCCTTGTCAGTAGTAACCGCAATCCCAAGGGACTCGAATTCATACAACAAGGACGAAGTGTCTCCTCGAATTCATTTTTAGCGACTGAATGTTTGGGTTTTAAGTCCCATAACCATTAGTTTATTAATAGTGTCCATTTCTTGAATTACTACAGTGAACTTAAGATTTTTCAAGCATACACTACAAATCCCAGGAATCCCAGCACTCAGACCCGGATGTGTGTTCTTACACACACCGGAGGATCCGGAACTAGCACCAGCGTACTCACTTGTTGGAGACGACGCAGACCAGAGGAGGGAATCACACTCGTTGAAGGTAAAATGACCACCAAACCAATTTTGTAGTGAGATTCTTAACAAGCGTGTAAACAGACAAACTCGGTTAATGTTTTACTATGGCGCAAGTCGCCAAACCAACTCTAGAGTTAGGACCCCGGATTTACAAATGGTGGACGAGCGTCTCAAATGAACGACCCTTGACAGGCAGCTTTAACATCCACATAACATGACATAGTGACTGGGACAAAATTGCGTTTGGACACTAATATACGAATGACAATTTTTACACAATGGAGTCAGTATTCACATTTAGAGGGTAATTTCACCAAAATCTATTTTCAGGAATAATTACGAGACGAGGCAAGATTTTGACAAAAATGGACGTGAATTTATCGGATTTCTAAGGCAGTGTTCGGGCTTGCCACAACAATCATCTAAGTAAGTATAGACACCAGAAAGGTCTTTTTAGTTAAATTGAAGATTCGAGTTGAACTATTTTGTGACCCAGGTTTTTATCAACTTGAATTTCAGCTGACAGAAATTTAAGCCTACAGAAAGAGACAGGTAAGACCTGTGAGTGTGTGCAGAACCGAGTGAAAGTTGAGAGTTCCTCATGGCGATGACTGACAGACTGTTATTGTATTTATGTCTTTCAGATTTAATGTGTATGGTCCTGAGGAGAATCCTTTGATTTGTAAGGGATTCGAAACGCGTCGACCGTGGTGTCATTTGACCGTGGTTTATTTTTTGAGTGTTTAGACCAATCTGTATTCAGTTAAACACGAGTAGAAATTAACGAATTATTGATGGTCTAATTGGTTAATGTTACTGTATTGGTGATCTCTTTCATTTAATGTAGTAGGTTGTATCTGCGATCACAACTAGGACTAGTGCAGAGCCTATCATATAGAACTAATTAATTTGTTCTTTCACTCAGAAATTGCCACTACCCCACCCCCACCATCATTCTATGTTTCTACAGTGTTTGTCATTTCATGTTGTCAAACACAACGTCTAATGTTTCTAAGTTTGTTTTCTTTTTGAAGCACACAACTCCCGCAGCCAATTCCCCATACCCGAGTACCCCCACCCCTCCTTGACATAAAAATCATAATTTATATAGATATTGGTTTATCTTGAATGTTGGAAAAACAAATACAAAAGAAAAATATCCTGTTCTATGTACTGAAAAATAAAAATTAAAATCTATTTTTCTATTTGATATTGGACTGAAAGAGTGGTCTTTTAGAATGAGCGATTGTTAGCTCATTTGGTAATGTATTGAATCATTGCACAGTACTGGCAAACTGTTTTGTTCACTGTCTATGTGAAACATGGCGTGGGCCCCATCACATATAACGAAGTATGGATTCGTTACACGAAAAAGGACGGTGTCCTACAATGGCCCCAATATGGTAGTTTTGACACGGAAATTTTAGACAATCTAGAGGTTAGACTTTTTAAGAAGAAAGCCCAGCCGGCGATGTTTGACTCTTTCCGCCTATGGCGAAAGGAAGCCAAACAGAAAGAAATTAAATTAGCAAAGAAAAATAAAAGAGAAAGGGGTATCTCGATAATGCAAGCTGCAATGCAGTATAAAGATAACGAAGAAGAACAAGCGATCGATAAATGCTATCCAGTTTTGCCGCTTCTTCAGCAAGATGCAGCGAAGGAGCTTGAGAAAGATCCTTTAATGTCACATTTGTTGAGCACGCCACCCCCTTATGGCAGAGTGCTACAGCACCTCCGCAACCTTAAGTTGCGCAGCAACCTCTGGCTGCTTTGCCTCTTGCTATTGCACAGCCGCCAGCTCCTCTTCAGTTGGCTCCTACTCCTCTGGTGCAGCCTTCTCAAGGGCCGCCGACTTTGCTACCTGCTCCGTCTCTAATTCCTACGACTTTTTCGCCTGTTCTCGCTGCCCCTTCTGCTACTGCTCCTACATTGGCTCTTACTCGGTCCGCTCTATCTCCTGTTCTGTCAACTTCTCCTTCTGTCCGACAGAGAATGACGGATACTGTTACTAGTCTCTTTTCTCCTTTCTTTGGGTCATTGAGCACGACCCCCAATTCAGAGCGTAAACAGTTGCGTAGCCAACTGCCTGATTCTAGAGAGAAGGGAGTATTGGATCATTTGGCGCATAAATGGGTTACTGACCCTACAGTCTGTTATGGATGTCTTCCGCCAATGGGAAGCACCGAAGCAGAGGTACGTTTTTGACAGAATGTGTGATTTTCTTTATGAAGAATTGGAAGATGGTGATCGAGGACAAACTCCGCCTGAGTTGTGCCGTGTACGGTTCGAGTTTGCAAAAGGCACGATTGTGGGTCCAGACGTTGAAGGAGCGGTAGCGACGCTACTCTCGTTTAGGAACGAGTTTCCTTCTCAGTCCTTGTTTGAGCCTGATCCTTCTGTTAGGAGAAAAGTGCGACAATATCCAATGAGAGAGGTTCCTCCGTTATGGAAGGAAGAAGTACCTGCTGCTGCAAATAATAACCCCCCAGCTGTGCCAGCACATTTTCAACGTGTTTGGGTCCATGTTCCATGGAAGCGAGCTGAAGTTTTGGCTCTTAAGCAGACTTTTGCCTGACCCCCGTAAAAATCCCGCAGGGTACTATAAAGAATTATCACAGACTGCAGACTCATGTGTCATGAATCTAGCTGATATAGACATGTTTGGAAATGTGGTTCCACAACCTTTATGGGGTTTGATTCGGCACACGGACCATGCGCAGGAGTTAGGTGATACCTGGGTCAATATTAGTGCTGCGGATGCGCGACAAGTTGGTGGTGCTAAACCGGAGCCTGTAGTTGCAGAACTTCCTGGTAGGATCATTACTTACATGAAAACTTTAATGCCTGCTATGCGAGTAAACTGGGACAAATTGTCTGCATGTAAACAAAAGAAAGATGAAACTGTGTCCGATTTCTTCACTAGGTTTGAAGAAACATTTATTGACCACAGTGGTCAAGACATGAGTACTGAAGGTGGTCAACGGTTGTTTGTTGATAAGTTCGTGCATAATTTGCTTCCCGAGTTATGTACCAAGTTGAAGGATTCCGAGAGTTCGTGGGCTGTTTCCTCATCGGCACAGATATTGGCTACTGCACAATACTATGAAAATAGGGATAAGGATGAGAAGGATAGGGCAGACAAAAAGACTAAAGAGCTAAAGACGAAGGTTCTTTTACAGCAAGCGTATCCGCCCCGTAGTAACCAGCGTGATTATCAGCAGCATCCGCAGTTTCAGAGAAACTCGCAAAGGTTCGAGCCTTCTCAGCCGCGTTTTCCTGTAGGCCCTAATCAGTGTGCATATTGCAAAGAAGAGGGCCATTTTAAGAGTAGTTGCCCTGTTTTGTCGCAGCGTATGAATGGTGTTACTAGCGTAAGAGGTCGGAATGTTCCACAAGCTCCTAGAGGTAGAGGACGTGGAGGGTTCCCCCAGAACGCACGTCCCTTTCCTCCACAAAATTCAATGAATAGTTTTGATCAGCAGAATCACACATCTGGTAGGACGACTCACTACTATGCTGACGACTACTATGTCGAAGGTGGGACTATGGAAGGTAATGATTGCTAGGACAGCCATAGACAAAGAGAGGGAGTCGTTTCAGTTCCAGTAGATCAGAGTGGACCTTATGTTGAGGTGATTACATCAGGTGTGTCAGAGCCTTTTCTGTTGGATACTGGTGCTACAAAGAGTTCTATTATGCACTCTAAACTCCCTGGCGCACCTTTGTCTGGCGAGATGAATGTTTCAGTAGGATTTTCTGGCGCCCCGGTTAGGAACCCGATTTCTAGTCCTATATCTCTTTCTGTTGGACCTTGTGAATTCGAAGCACCCCTTATTCTGACGACAGGTTGTGGTGAGAACTTGTTGGGACTGGATCTGTTGAAAAGATTGTACGCAACATTGTATTGCTCTCCTTCAGGAGTACAACTTACATTAGGTAAGAAAGTGGTCTCTCCGATGTATTTGTCAAAGGATAAACTTCCGACAGAATTGTCTTCTCTTCCTGATATTCTTTGGGCTACTGGTCCTAATGATGTGGGTCTGTTGGAGATACCGCCATATGTTGTGATGTTGAAAGCAAATGTTAAAATGCCACGTATTCCCCAATACAAGATCTCTAGTGAAGGTGAAAGAGCGTTGCTAGCGATCATTCATGACCTGATTGAGAAAGATGTAATTGAAGAAACGAGAGGTAATGTGTGCAAAAGTCCGGTTTTGCCTGTTCTAAAAAGGACTGATTCATCACAACCACCTGTATATAGGTTCGTGACCGATCTTCGCGAGGTGAATAAGATTGTAGTTCCGCAATTTCCTGTTGTTCCAGACATTACTGCCTTACTGACCATGATTCCAGCTTCAGCCACTTGGTTTTCGGTGATTGATTTGAAGAATGCTTTCTTCAGCATCCCGATTGCCGAGGAGAGTAGGGATATCTTTGGCTTCTCTTTAGGAGGCCGAAGCTTCCGGTTTAAGAGAGCTCCTCAAGGCTATTGCGAGAGTCCTATCTATAGTCAGGCTTTAAAAACACAGCTTGATACGATTGCTTTACCTAATGGTGCTGCTCTTCTCCAGTACGTTGACGATTTATTAGTCGCTGCCGATACGGAGATTTGTAAGGAAGCTACCTTGTTGTTGTTGCGTTATTTGTCTGATTTCCATCACAAAGTGTCTCTTTCGAAGTTGCAGTATTGTCGACAAGAAGTGACCTACTTAGGTCATCTCTTATCGAAGGAGGGAAGAAGACTGACTCCAGAACGAATTCAAGCAATTGCGAAAATGAGTGTGCCTACTACACAAAGAGAAGTGTGTGCTTTCTTGGGTATTACGTCATATTGCAGACAATGGATACCGAATTTTTCTTTGCTGGCCAAACCTCTGGTGGCATTGACTTGTAAAGATACACCGAATCCCCTCCCGTGGTCTGACGACTGTCAGAAAAGTTTTTCTGAATTACGCGATGCATTGTGTTCGGCTCCTGTGTTGGGTACCCCCGACTACAGTAAGTCTTTTACGCTTTATGTCCACGAGAGAGAGGGATGCGCGTTGTCAGTGTTGACACAGTCTTTTGGGGACAAGCAACGTCCATGCGCGTATTTCTCGTCGACCTTGGATCCGGTAGCTAGAGCGTTGCCGAGTTGTTTGAGAGCCACAGCGGCAGCAGCTGTTTCTATTCGACAGTCTGCTGGGTTAGTGATGAATAATATGTTGATTGTAATGGTTTCACATGCAGTGGATACCTTGTTAAATAAGACTAAGACACAGCACTTAACTAGTGCTCGATTGTTAGGTTATGAGTTGACACTCTTAGCGAGTCATGTGCACATAAAGAGATGCAATACGTTGAATCCAGCTACGTTGTTGCCAATTGTAGCAGAGACAGATGTTTCTGAACAGCATGATTGCTTTCTCAGGACAGAGGAGGAAACAAAGGGGAGAGTGGATCTTAGGGACACTCCTCTTGAGAAGTGTGATGGTACCTTATGGGTGGATGGTTCATGCTTCAAGCTTCCAAATGGTGATGCGACTGCGGCATATGCTGTCGCGACTTTACAGACGATTGTTGAAGCTGCACGTATCCCACATAATTCAGCTCAAGCAGCCGAGTTGATTGCACTTACGAGAGCGTGTGTGTTATCGAAAGGAAAGAGAGTGACCATATATACCGACAGCCAGTATGCGTTTGGTGTGGCTCAGCTTTGGACGCTTGTGGAAGGAACGTGGGTTCCTCACGTCTCATGGAACGAAGATTCAGAATGGTCAGTTGGTGAATGAGCTTCTTGAATCACTTACCTTGCCGTTGCAAGTTGCGATTGTGAAATGCAGTGCACATAAGAAGGTTACTGACGACGTTGGTCGCGGTAATGCGTTTGCTGACGAAGTTGCGAAAGAAACAGCGAGGGATGTGATGAGTCGAATGTATGTTGCGGGCCCTGCAAGATGGATTGGTGATGTTGGAATGTATGAGGATACGATAGAAAGTGTGAAGTCTATCCAAGCTGAAGCTACAGAGAAAGAGTTGAGCGTATGGAGAGAGAGTACGGGTAAATTGGATACGAATGGTTGCTGGGTTGAGTTGTCAGAGCATCAGCGATGGTTGTTACCCGATGCGTACGTGCTTGCAGTGGTTACAATGGCGCATGGAATGGCTCATATCAGTGTGAAAGGGATCTGTAAGTTGTTGGCTCCAGTATGGCAAAATACTGGAATTCCTAAGTGTGCAGAGAATGTGGTCAAGAATTGTATGGTTTGCCTGAAATACAATCCTGGTAAGGGAACTCCAACTCCAGCTGGTCATTTTGCGCCTCCGACGTATCCGTTCGAGGTTTTGCAGCTAGATTTCATCCACATGGAGAGATGCAACAACCTAAAATACGTACTTGTGGTTGTTTGTGCCTTCTCAAGATGGGTAGAAGCATACCCCCTAAAAGATAATACTGCCTTGTCCACAGCTAAAGCACTTGTCAAGGAGTTTTTCCCTAGGAATGGTTTGCAGAGAATGGTCTGGAGTGATAATGGGAGTGAATTTGTGGGTCAAGTGATGAAGAGAGTGTGTGAAGGGTTAGGAATCCGCCAAAAATTCCACGCTGCAAATCACCCCCAATCAGCTGGTCTAGTGGAGTGCTATAATGGCACCCTCAAATTGAAGCTGGCCAAGATACAAGCGAGCTCTGGTCTTAGATGGCCTGATGCTTTGCCATTAGCACTCTTGTCGACTAGGATGACTGTGCATTCACGAGTGGGACTTAGTCCTTATGAAATAATTTTTGGTCACCCGGCAAACATATGGGGAGTACCGAGGCCGACGAAATTTAGCGAGATTGAACACCCTGTATTGCTTGACTATCTGCATGATTTGTAGGCTAAATTGCGTGTCTTACACCAACAGGTTCATAATACACTGCCTCAGGCTTCTGCAGATCCAGGGCACACAATCGATCCCGGATCGTGGGTGCTGATCAAGAACTTTCAACGGACAAAGAACGATCAGCCCCGCTGGACCGGTCCATACTTGGTGCTTTTATCTACGAGAACTGCAGTACGAGTGCAAGGGAAGAAAAACTGGATCCACGGCGTACATTGTAAGAGGGTTCCACTGCCTCTATTGTACGACCGGTGGGTCCAGGAGGGCATTCCTGATTCTGAGACTGAAACTGTGCCTCGTTTTCAGCCTTTTAGCGATGCACTTTTAATTGGGACAAGTTCAGAGCGTGAAAGTGACGATCTTTTGCAAGAAGCCGTGCCACCACCAGTGCGGCTGGACACCACCGAACCTGAACTCTTTTTCTGCGACCACACAACGCCCGGCAAAAACCGTTATAATTTGCGACCAAGAGTCATGGGACTAATAAAATAAAAATCCTTTTCTTTACTATTTTTGAAAGATCAGCTGTCCCATCTGAGAAACTGTTTTGGCCGATTTTTGTTTTTCGAACCGCCATCCGGGTTCAGCTGTAGGGTCACGGCGCCAAGTCTTTGGAGTGCAAGCCGAAGACACAAGGTCGGCGGTTCTGGTTGGTCCTAGGGCGTTCCCTGGACTGACAGACGCATTCCTTAGCACGGTACACCCTACCTCCGCGAGCAGAGACCTGTTGAAGAAACAAACTTCAGAGCCAAAATATGTGAAATAATGAGTAGAAAATGTTTTTTTAATATTGTGCGTTTTCATGTTGCTTAGCTTAATGATGTTTTTAATGGGATACGTTATATTCTCTTTTCAAGTGACGTTTGCATCCACTACACAACCCATACCTTCTTCTACTGTTTCTTCGCATTCTTTTCATCCTCTGCCTGAACATGAGACCGTTAGAAGATTGGAGTTTGTTAATAACTCTTTCGTTCAGCTTCTGCACCAACACCAATTAGTAGTGAACACGACTAACTGTTGGGTGTGTGGTCTTATGCCTCATACTACTGATAAAGGTATTCCTTATCTAGTCCTGCCATTTAGCTACAATGGTTCTGTATGGGCGTACCGAACGATGTTCATCTACGCTCGCGAAGTCCACCCCCTACGTTCTGTGAAGGATAATCCAAAGAACAGTGCTCTAGTTAAGGGAATAGTCGATATGATTAAAGGAGCTAGTTCCTATGAGACTATCCCGAGAGATGAGACACTAGCGTACATTGGATGGAACGTGACCGGATATGGAGCTAGTCTGAGTAAGAACCAGCAAACGAAAAGATCCTCTCCGATTTGGATTGTACCCCATCAGGGTCATCTTTGTCTGCAAGGTAATGGCAAGAATCCGAGAGCTCAGTTAGGGAGTAGTATCTGCACTGAGACGTATGTTTTTTCGTCCCAGACTTCCCCATCATTCCTAGCAGCTAAGGGTACCTATTTCATCTGTTATGATAGAGCATACACATGGCTGCCCCCTGATTTCTCGGGCACATGTTTTGTCTCGTTCCTGTTGCCTCCCACCTACACAGCCGCCGCAGTTTACCACAAGACAAGAGTAGTCAGAGGTGTCTTCAGTAAGGAAGATACTGCAGGACAAGAATTGGGAGATTTCTTGAAGGGTTTTCTGCCGTTTTGGGGACCTATGGTGAACAGCAGGAACATAGACGACTGACGAGAGTGGTTGAGTCCACCGTAGTTGAAACTGCCGGTGCCCTTAGTAACTTGACTGCTAAACTCGTCGGATCGTCTCATGACTCTCCTGAACAGAGTTGCGTTAGATGTCATACTTGCAGATCGTGGTGGGGTATGTAAAGTGATCCAATCAAGTTGCTGTGTTTTCATTCCAGGCAATGCTCCGACAGTGTACCAGGCCATTTCCAAACTGCATAAAATCTCAGAATCTATACACGTGGATAAAGGAGATTGGTCGTTGATGGGATGGTTCTGGGAACTGTTATCCACGTGGGGATGGAAGACTGATGGTAATTGGGGTGATCTTAGCCATCCTTTTTCTGCTCTGTCTTTGTGTACAGTGTACTCCCGCTATATGTGGTCTCAAGAGACGTGCTAAGTAATAGGATGATGCTACAGCAACATCTTGATGATCTGATGAGTATAGACCTGGACTCAGACTGACATGGGTTTAGGTTATTGCCTATGTAAGGGCAAAAGGAGGGTCTGAGGTACTGAAATTCTGAACCTTGTTATAAAAGTCGTCGTATCATGACGATTTTGGTATCAGCAGACCGAATATGGCGAGTGCTAGATGTGCGAGTATTTTCGTCCTATTCGAGTGACGAGATCACCATGAAATCAGGGAGTCCGTTCTGAACCCTCGGGTTCCATCTTGCGTACGGCAGCCATTTTGTGGTTGCCCTCACATAGGCCGGTGACAGTGGCCGAACGAGTCTCCAAACACACGTACACTTTAGCTGTCTTCTGAATGACCTGAACGAGCGACCCTCTTGTCTGAAGCCAAACTGGTTTAACCAGTCCCTTCCCCGGTAGCTGATCGAGATTACGGATCGAGACACAAAACACCATCAAACCTTTTATTGCGCATAACTATGTCTTATCTTGCTCACACCTGTCTCTACTCTTTTCTTTATGATCCGTTTACGATGGGGATGTACCCGGTTTTATGGTGGGTTCGATCGACCTGTCTGATCAAGAATGTTGGGTTTGACCAATAATTGATTATGGGCTGGACAAACTGAAAAATGGGCTTGTCATCATGATCCTGCCTTTTTCTTTCTGTGAAAACATGTGAGTGGTCAACTGTAAATTAGGGATATTTGCCTGAAGCATAATATTTGGTATAAAAAGGAATGACTGGTTTTTGTGAGCGAGCAGTCTCCTGAGAACATACACCGTGTTGTACTTCTAGGATCTCTGTTACAGGCTGCAGCTAATAAAATTGATCTTTGACGTCACCAAGAATCACCCGTGTCTCTGTACTCCAAGACAGGTGGACCCGGAGACTAGGGCGTTTCCCCTGGTTTTTAAATAACCCGGTTCTTCAGACCTTTGCGAGCGGTTTCAGAATTGGAGAGTGGCATAGGCCACACCCGCGCAGTGGTAGTTTCTTGCCACCTGTTGGTAAGAACGGAGCCCCCGTCTTTATACTTAGGTCCTGATGGATGGCCTGGACCCACCTGGGCCAACAAGGCAGAAACAGGTTGAACATTTACGCGACGGTTAGGGGACAATAAATTTCCCCATACACCGTTCACTGTTTCTAATATCATAGTTATTAGTCACATTAAAATTATTTAAAATAATTATGATTTTTACTTTCACTCACATCCTCACGGGCTCCCAATTAGTTTAGAAGTGCATCCCTGTCGACAGGTGTATGCCAGGCCTCTATCAAACGAAGGTTTTAGAGGCGAGGACTGGTCAATGATGAAGCATGACACCAGGTGGTGTGTGAGACCAGTCCGTCACATTTTGTGAGATGCCTTTGCTCACAACACAGATGTAATCCTAACAGGGTCACTAAACTAGGAGCAGCTCTTTTGTGGGAAATAGTTAGTAGTTGAAGCTGCTAGCTCCTAGAACCCCGCGCCTCTAGTCCCCTACTCCTTGCTATATGGAGTTCGTTTGTGGTTACAAAGACCCAACACTACCAAAACACTACAGGCCAATCTCTTTGATAAAATTAGATTGCAAAATATATGTGAAGATCTTATCTCCCCCCACCCCCCCCAGGCTAATCAGCAAACCCCAAGTAGGCTTTATCAAAAACCGAATGTCAACTGATAACACGTCTCTAATGCCACATCCTAGATAACGCAAAAAAATCCCCAGTACCCTCGGTCATAACGCTAGTCGTAGAAAAAGACTTTGACAGAGTATTTTGGGCTTTTTAAAAACATTGCATGGAATCCTTTGATCTTGGTGATGATTTCATAAAAATTGTCCTGTCTCTTTATAATAACCCACAGCACATATCTCGATTACAGGTTCTCTGTCATAACCACTTAGCCTACTGGAACTTCTATTGCTAGACATAAAAACAAAACCCTGGAATCAGCTTTAAAGACAATTGTATTAAACTGGCTGCAAATGCGGACAACATCTTGATAGTCACAGAAGACCCATGACCCTCCATACAAGCTCATGTCCACCATAGATCTTTATTTCGAACACTCAGGTTATAAACTAAACAGGGATAAATCTGAGGTGAAACCTTTAAATCTTCATTGCACAAAAGAAGCTTAGGTACATCTGGTTTATCCTGGCAGACCGGATATATCAAATATCTGGGCATCGAGTTCGGGTCGGATCTAATAGATACCATTAAACAGAATTAAAATATTACCTTTGAAAAGAAAAAAGCTTTTAGACAAATGGTCTAAATGTATCACTTTTTAGGGAAGAATAGAAACTATAAAAACGATGATCACCACTACAATCAATGATCTCATAAGTATGCTCAGACTTCTACTCTTAGAGGATTTCCATCAAAAACTAGACAAGCAGATCTCCAAATTCATATGGCAAAACAAAAAAGCTAGAACAGCTTTGAAAAAACAGACTAATTCATTAGGGGGTTTTAACATAGCCAACGTCAGTGACTATCAATCTTCTTGCAAAGCTGGGTTCATATAGGAGCCACCCACCAAGTGACTACACACCAATATGGTTAGAAATACAAAAGCCCATTCTAAACAACTGAAACCCTTTAATCTTAGTAACTTACAACACAAGACACCTTGACTGTTCCAAATACATATTTCGGAACACAAAAAGCTCCCTCCAAAAAATAGCTAAATCTGCCAGCAGAAATAAGTCTCTCCAATGATGCTTCACTCTGGAACGACCCACACAATAAATAGAAAGGCAAAACTATGTTCTACCAAGCTTGAATAGACAAAGCGGTACAAAAGGGGGTGGTGATGGACGGAGCATCCGAACCAATCAAACACTCACACCCAGTCAACAGATCTGGTTTTAATCCATCACCGTTCTTTAGCCCACTCTGCCACCCCAGTTCAGACATGGCCATATGCAAATCAGTCTGACCCTGTGCCTCATGGGAACAGTCCAGCCCAGCATGTAATGCCAGAAACCGGTCCTCGGAAGCTTGTTTCCGGTCCAGGGAAGGCATGGCTTGGCAGTTCGGGCTTTTCATCAAGTACTCCCATGTACAAATGCCTCATATGGACAGACTACATTGAATACCCAGGTATTACAGTCTTGTGCCACAGATGCTCACACAAACAAATGATGGACGGAATGCTGAATGAATCATACATTCACCCCCAGTCAAGAGATGTGGGTTAAATCCATTGTTCTTTTGCTCACGATCCAAGCCCAATTTAGAACCAGCCATATGCAAATCAGTCTTGACCCTGTGCCTCATGGGAACAGTCCAGACCGAACTGCCAAGGCAGGTCCTCCCTGGACCAGAAACAAGCATCCTGGGACCGGTTTCAGGGTATGTCGCCCTTCATGAGCCAGGCTAGCTTGAATCCAGTGGCACAGTGAGCAAGGGACCCACGTCTGGGCATACCCATCCCACTTAGGGTGAAAAGTGCTACGCAAACAAATGATGGACGGAATGCTGAATGAGTCATACATTCACCCCCAGTCAAGAGATCTCGGGCAAATCCATTGTTCTCTTGCTCACCATGCCAGCCCAGTTTAGACCCAGCCATATGCAAATCAATCTTGACCCTGTGCCTCATGGGAACAGTCCAGACCGAACTCCAAGCCAGGTCCTCCCTGGACCAGAAACACAGATGTCTGTATTATGTCAATAATGCCCACCACTATACCAGGGTCACAGTTGGGCCAAGGCTTGAAACCATAAGGGTCAAGGCAGAGACCATATATCAGTCATGACCATTATTATGCCAGGAATACGTAAATGTAGGCCAGTCATTCTCCCAGTATGTAAATGATGGCTGCCAGTGTACCACAACCAGACCAAAAATACCCCAAATAGTCAAGGATGACCATTATTATGCCATTGGCACTATTATGCCAGGAATGGGCACAATTATGTCAGAGATAACACCCTTATGATGGGGGCTAGCATAGACATTTGGTGGTCCTTAACACCAGGTGTAGCTTTCAAGAAGCAATAGTGTTTATTAGGGATGCACATAAATGCTGATGAGTAATAAAAGCCTCTGGTCTGAATAATGCCCTGTTCTCCTCAGGTCTTGAGCTGGTTATACATCCAACTGACACATTTTCACTCTGACTCCTGCAGTCCCACACTTTGGTGGGTCAGCACTCATTACTGCTCAGGTTACTTCTATCATACTTATTTTATGGTCCACTGGTCACACACAGATGTTGTGACTGATAAAGCAGGGATACAAGATGGTCAATCTCCTTGTGGCTTAGTTAGATTGAGATTAGATACAGACTGTCAAGTGGCAGGCCCTATAGGCTGATACTTTGTGTGTTTGAGTGTTTAGTATAAGTTACTGCCATAGATATGGCTGGCTGTCACTCTTAGGATCTTGAGATCAGCAGTGCTGCCTTCTTTAATAGGAGACTTCTCTCCGAATTTGATACTGGGCTTGACTTCATCTCGGAGAGCTACTTTGAAGGTACTGGCGAGCTACCAGTAGCTCCCGAGCTACTCGTTAGAGACCCCTGGTTCAGATGCTCCGTCCATCACCACCCCCTTTTGTACCGCTTTGGCCACCATAAGTGTGGCAGGGTATGCTCAGACGTGAGTCCCTTGCTCACTTTGCCACTGGATTCAAGCAAGCCGGGCTGAAGATGGCTGTAATGCCAGAAACCGGTCCTCGGAAGCTTGTTTCCGGTCCAGGGAAGGCATGGCTTGGCAGTTCGGGCTGGACTGTTCCCATGAGACTGATTTGCATATAGCCATGTCTGAACTGGGGTGGCAGAGTGGGCTAAAGAACGGTGATGGATCAAACCCAGATCTTTTGACTGGGTGTGAGTGTTTGATTGGTTCAGATGCTCCGTCCATCACCACCCCCTTTTGTACCACCTTGAATAGACAAAGGCATCTTCCCACATGACCTTGGCTCCACATCTCATCCCATGACCTTCTCTGACCTACAAAAAGCATACCACCTAGACAAGATTGAGTTGAACAATAGTTACTTACCTGTAATCTGTGGTTCTCCAGTATTGGTGTCTTTCATAGATTCACATGCCTGAATCATTCCCCGTCGTCGGAGTGGGAGTCACACGGTACATAAAAAAGCAATAATATGCCATAATGAATAGAAAAAAACTGGTAATAACCAACCAGGAAGTAAAGTAGCCCAAGCTACAGGAGAAAAAACTCTCACTCATGACTATCCTAGTCATTTTGTATAGCCCAAACTGCAGCCAATCAGGCGACAGCACCCTCCAGAAAGTTCACCCCAGAGGCTCAGGCTCTCAGATTTTCCTCGCACAGGAGTGATGGTAAATCAATCTAGCCTATGAGCCTCTGAGGGGAGGTGGGCGGGTTGCATGTGAATCTATGAAAGACACCAATACTGGAGAACCACAGATTACAGGTAACTATTTTTCTTCTCCAGTATTGGGGTGTCTTTCCTAGATTCACATGCCTGAATCAGAGTAGATAGAAGTATATATCCATGCTTGGAAGACGCTATTTGTAGCATACGTTTGTACATATGAAAAACACAATCCTATAATAAAATGTCTCATTTCGCATGAACTTTGCAGTTACTTGAGAATGTACATAATAATAAAAGTGAATAGGCGTCTGAAAAGCAGTAAGAGGAGGGAAACAGAGGCTCACCTTATCTGAAAAGATTCCACAGAACTGCTTGACCCACTGAAACATCAGTCTCGCTGGCTGCATCCAAACAATAGTGCTTGGTGAAAGTATGCCTGCTGGACTAGGTTGCTGCTCTGCAGATCTGCTGAATAGGATCCCCAGCGAAAAAAGCAGTCGAGGAAGACACGGCTCTTGTAGAGTGAGCCCTTGGAGTTGCCTGTAAAGGTCTTCCTGCTTGTGTATGGCAAAAGTCAAAAGCTGCAGAGATCCATCTAGCTATTGTTTGTTTAGACACTGCATGTCCATGTCGAATTTTTTCATAAGCGACAAACAATTGATCGGATTTGCGTATTGCAGAGGTCCTTTGCAAATAGAACTTTAAACGCCTCTTGATGTCAAGTGTATGCAATGCCCTTTCCACAGGGGATTTCGGGTTAGGAAAAAGTTTTCTTAAGATGCCTGGGTCGTTCAGGTGAAAGTCCGACAGCACCTTAGGCATACATTTTGGGTTTGTGCGGAGCACTAATGAATTAGACGTGATCTGTAAGAAAGGTGGATGGACAGTGAAAGCCTGGACATCACTGACTCTTCTAGATGAAGTCAAAGCTAACAAAAGAGACTTTCCATATTAGAAATTTTAAATCCACTCTGAATTAGTTCAAAAGGGTGGCGGCATGAGCTGCGCTAACACTATATTGAAATGCCATGATGGAGGTGGATGACGTACCGGAGGAAACATTCTGAAAAGTCATTTAAAGAACTGCTGTATTATTCTTGAAGAGTAAAGAGAAGTGAATCCATCCTGACGATACCTTGAAATGGAAACCGTTTAGTGTTGCGTGAGATAAACCTGATCTTGCCAGGTGTAAGAAAAAAGGCAATATCTGATCCGGCCTTGCTTGAAAAGGATGAATCCCAGCTGAGTGACACCAGATACAGAATCTTTTCCATTTAAGTCTGTATGTCTTTATCGTAGCAGGTGCTCTTGCTTTGGCTAGTACCTCCTTACAATCTGTAGAGATATTCAGATTGAGCGAATTCAAGGTACTCAGACGCCAAGCGCTAATTTCAGAGAATCCGGATCTGGATGGTAAATCTGACCATCCTGAATGGAGAGGAGATTCGTTATTGGTCGAAACTGAATTGGTTCGCACTCAGATAGGAGAAGGAGCTCGGTGAACCAGTATTGGCGAGGCCACCTGGGGGCGATGAGAATCAGGCGACACGGTTCTTTCTTCATCTTCCGGAGAACTCTGGGAACCAACAGTATCGGAGGAAAGATGTAAGCATATATTTGAGACCAGTTGATCGAAAACGCATTCCCCTGAGAGACTTTGTGGGGATGCCAGCTTGCAAAGAACAGGCATTTTCTGTTCTTCTTGGTCGCAAAGAGGTCTAGATCTAGATGACCCCACTGTTGAAAAATCCGATCCACCGTTGGTTGATGAAGTTACCATTAGTGGGTGGACACCGTTGACCTGCTGGGGGTGTCTGCCAGAACGTTTGCAGTTCCCGGTACATAGACAGCCAAAAGATTGATTCTGTGTCGTATTGCCCATTCCCATATTTCCTGGCCTTTTTGAGACAGACGAACCGACCAGGTTCCTCCCTGTTTGTTCAAATAATGCATGCTTGTAGTATGGTCTGTGCAAACCAATACCGTGGCCCCTAGAATGATTGCGCGAAAGGACTTGAGGGATAGGAAGATGGTCTTAGTTCCAATAGATTGATGTGCCAGACCTTCTGTTGAGGGCTCCATTTCCCGCTGACAGTCAGCCTTTGAAGATGTGCTCCCCAACCCTCGAGGGATGAGTCTGTGGTGATTGTGAAGTTTGGTGCGTCTTGAAGTAGCACGCAACCCTGTTGTAAATTTCTCTCCTGAATCCACCAAAGAGCTCTTCGGATGCGAGGGGTGATTCGGATGAGCTCTTCGAATGAGCCGGAGACCTGCAGCCATTGCAGGTTGAGTTCTTCCTGAAGAGGCCTCATCCTGAGGCGGCAATTTGGTATCAAAGGAATGCAAGAAGAAATCATCCCCAGAAAAGACGAACTGTCGGACTGAAACTGACCTTCTTGATAGTAAAATCCGCACCATGTCTTGTATCCTCTTTTGTCTCTCGTCCGATACGAAAGCTCGGACGAGTTGTGTGTCCAAGGTTGCTCCCAAGAAAGCTTGTCTTTGTGACAGTTCTAGCTGTGATTTGGTGCGATTGATGGAGACCCAGAGACTGAAAGAGACAGACACCGTTGGACATGGTTGTCTGTTTGCGTAAGAACTTGCCTTGATAAGGTAATCATCCAAGTAGGGAAATATTTGTATTCCCTCCAGCCGGAGGTGTGCTGCTACTGGAGCCAGGACCTTCGTAAACACTCTGGGCGCTGAACGCAGCCCAAAGGGGAGGACCTTGAATTGAAAATCCCTGCCAGCCACTCAAACGCAGGAACTTCCTGTGACGGGGTAAAATGGGAACGTGGAAATACGCATCTGGAAGGTCCAAGGTGGCCATGTACTCTCCCGCCGAAAGAAGATGCAGTATTTCTTGGAGTGATAGCATCCGAAACGTTAGCTTTTTTAAGTACTTGTTGAGGGCACGAAGATCTAGAATTGGACGCCATTCCCCAGATTTCTTCTTTATTAGAAAGAATCTGGAATAGAATCCTGTTCCTCTCTGAACCTGAGGGACTTTTTCGATCGCTCCTTTTTTTAACATCAAAACATCAGATTGATCTGGGAAAACAACTCTTTGAGATGAGCTGGAGGTGGGCCCTTTGGGGGAATATTTGGGGGAAACGTTTCGAATTCGAGGGCATGGCCGTTGGCCACAATGTCCAAGACCCACCTGTCCAACGTTATTGAGGACCATTTTGAGTAGAATTTTGAGATTCTTCCTCCAATTTTTATGTGGGAATGCGGCAGTAGCAGTGGCAGGTGATGAAACTCATTGTCTTTTATTTGAATCCTTTCCGCGGTAGGCAGGCTTTCTTTTGTTTTGGGAATAATGTGTGTTGCGCTGGCCGTAAGACTGGAAACGTTGGGATTGGTAACATTGATTCCCTTGCCTGTAGGAAGATTGCTGATTATAACCTCCTCGAGTAGTGGACGATCCACGTCCTTTCGCACCCCGAAAGGGCGGCTTCCGAAATTGTAAGGTGCCAAGGGACTTGGCTGTTTCCGTGACTTTTTTGATTATATGCAAGGCTTCCTCTACCTGCGGGCCAAACAAAAAATTCCCCATCCAAAGGCATGTCCAATACCTTAGCTTGCACCTCCTGGCGGAACGAAGTTGCTTTTAGCCAGCCTTGCCTGCGCAGGACAGCAGCCGAGATTCTCTCACCCTCCTGCAGTATTTTCAGAGCTTCTGCTTTGGAAGGTTCTGGAAGCATGTTGATATATGGCGAGATGTCAGACCACATTTGCCGGTCGTATCTGCCCAGAATGGCTAAAGAGTTGGCAGCCCAGACTGTAGTTGCTGCCATTGTAGACACACGCTTCCCAATAGCATCCAGACACCTGCCGTCTCTATCCGGTGGGGCTGCGATTGGGGAGGAAGGATTTCTGGATCACTTCTGTGCAGCTTGTACGATCACCGAATTTAACTTCGGGTACCCTATAAGGCAAGCTGGGGACTTTTCAGGAGCCTTATATTTTTTATCTATTCTCGGCAGTACTGGAGGAATAGATGCAGGAGTAGACATCACCTTAAGTCCCTCTTTCCAGATGAAATGAATAATTGGTATTGACTTAGTCTGCTTCCTTGAAATCATAGAGGAAGCATTCCTGTTGTGTTGTCTCCATCTGAATATGGAAACGTTGTGTAGCTCTTTCCATAAGAAGATGGAATCCTCCGACATCCACAGGAGGTGAATCTGCGGTAACCGTAGGTGAAGGTGTTTGGACCTGATAATCGTCCCACTCCGACAACAAGGATCTGTCATCAACTTCACCTTCTTCTCTCTTATTCGTCAGAAGATTGGTGGTCTTCAGGATGATGGGAAGCTACAGCCGAAAGAGGCCTTGGAGACCTGAGATCAGATATGGATGTTTGCACCACAGGCGTAGGAGGCACAGAGTCCACTGACTCAGAAGGTGGAAAACGCCTGTAATAGTCATTCAGCATGTGCAGTAGATTCGTTAGCAATGCTACCGGCATCTGAGCTGGGGGAACACTAGTAATGGGTGATGTCACATGCTCAGGCGAAGGTTGGCCATCTTGGTCGTCTTCTTCTTGGTACTTGAGCAATTGCGAAGGACTTGTTGCTGTTCCAAACCTTTCACCCAAGTCAGAATCTTCCTCACTATGCCCAGAGTACAACAACTTGTCAGGTACCTGTAAGGGCACTGTTTGAGGTGACAGGTGTAATGGAGATAAAGGTTCTAGTCCAGAACCCAGTCTCTGACGAGGCTTTGGTGTTGATATAAAAGCCGTAGAAGGTGACCAAACCTGCAAGGTGGTACATGTAGACAGTTGCGGCGTCGACGGAAGCATCATCGACGGGCTCGTTGACGGAGGCTTGGATCCTGACGATAAGGTAGTCGACAATTAAGTTGTCTTCGTCATCTAGGAAGGCTTCGTCGATGGAGCCTTCGTTGACGATGGAGCCTTCGTCGACGATGAAGCTTTCGTCGACTAAGGAGCCTTCGTCGACGATGGAGCCCTCGTCGACGATGGAGCCCTCGTCGACTATGAGCCTTCATCGACGATGAGGCTTCGTCGGCGGTGTAGGTGTCGTCGACGAGCTAGTCGACGATGGGATGGTCGTTGACGTCGATGGAGCAACCGTCAACGGGGGCGTCGACGATGAAGCTGCCGTCGACGGGATCTTTTTAAACTTGGCCGTCGAGGGGACACTGGCGATGGCAGTTGAAGACTCTCTCGTCGACGAGATAGGCTTGACAGAGACAAAGACCATCGCCGACGGAGGAGACACTGTCAACATTATCATCTCTGATTTAGGCGATGAGAAAGTTACCGTAGACGTTGTGTCAACGGGAATCTTCGTTGACGACTCCTTAGTCGATGGCGCCGTTGACGACAGGGTCTTCTTCTGAGGCAAAGTCTTCTCAGAAGTTGATTTTTAAGGTACATTTTTGGTCGCTCTTCTCGGGGGTGTGGATGGCAAAAGTTTGCTCTTAGCAGGGGGAGTAGCCTTAGAAGTAGAAGGCCTCTCAGACCCCTTAGAAGATTGTTGCTTCTTCACAATCTTGGCCCCAGGAGAAGATAACACCTCTTCAGCAGCTCTCTTCCTAGAAGCTGTAGTAGACCCTGAGGCAATACTGCCTACCTCAGAAACAGGATTATCTTGATCCTTGAGCTTTTGTAGCCACAAAAGCAAGCTGCCCTCCCTGTCCCTGAGGGTCTTCTGAGGGAAGGTCCTACATATCTTGTAGTCCTTCACCTGATGGTCCGGGTACAGGCAGTAAATGCACTTCTTGTGGGGATCTTCTTTGAAAAGCCGGAGCTTACCACAAGAGTCACAAGGCCTGAATAAAGATTTCCTAGAGGAAGATATCCTAAAATCCAGAATCTTGAATTATTATTATTATTATTTATTTATTATGTTTTGGCTCTCAAAAGAGGGCCACAAAGTATACAGAATGATAACAAAATCAAGACAAATACATTGCATAAGAAAAAATGTACCACTTACAAAAATAAAGATTAAATGCAAAACTAACATACAAAACACTACTACAGAAGATCGGAAAGTCAAAACATCACCAAGGACATATTAATAAATAGCTAAAAAACCTTTAAAAAAGTTAAAAATATGGAAGCAGAACATTTCATTAGGAGGACAGTAAAGTGCATGAAAAAAGCCATTTAAAGTGACGATGCCAAGGCGGAGACAAATAACTTTTAACCATCTGGCGCGCAATTTGCGGAGCACAGGGCAAATCAGTAGGACATGCGTGCAGTCCTGAATATTCAATTTACATAAATTGCACAGGGCAGAGGAACCATACCATTTGGATAACAGTAGATTTAAAGGTATTAAGTCATAACGTAAAAGAAACCAGAATCTACGAATACCATGCGGTAGGTTCCATGTAGCGTAGGTTTGAGGTTGCTTCATCACATATGAATCAAGGAGAAAATCAACATTCCTTTTACCAGAGATAAACTTTTTATCAGACTGAAAACTTAAATCCCACGAGGCCGCTTTTAAAACGAGTTTTAACTGTAGGGGAGAGTACGAGAACAAAACGTTTTCATCTAATTTTAGAAGGGCTACAGCTTTTCTAAAATTACAAACAAGTTGGGAAAACTCGTTGAAATTACCCAATAGTTCACTTCGGAGAAGAGCTCTTATTGTCCCTACTTTTGCTCTAGCAAGGCAGGCCACCCATCTTACAAGGGCACATAATCCCTGTACCCAGCTACTCCTGATACCAAAATCAAGCCTGCAAGCGGCCAAAGAGCATGCATTGTTAAGAGAAGAAAGAGCTCTAAGAAGTTTCCCCTCGATCTTATGGCAAAAGTCCCAGTTTTTCACTTCTATAAATTCGATGCCATACAGTATTGTTGCGGGGATTTTCGATCTATACACTTCCAATAGACTCAGGAAGTGTCGCTTCCCCGTTGCCAGGTATAGGGACTTTAAACCTTTACCATGGGCTAGAGCTTTGCGTGTACAATGCTCAATATGGAGCCTCTCACTTAAATTAGCCATGATGATTTTTCCCAGGAAGGTATAGGACTTCACAACCTCCAGTTTTTGGCCCCCAATAAGCCAACCATAATCTACGGATCGGCACTTCTTTTTACCAGCTATACACATCACCTTACTTTTGGAAATATTAATCTTCATGCAATGGGCTACAGCAAAAGCATGAAGAGCATGTAACCGATTTGCAAGTCCTTTAGGGGTCAGATCAAGAATAAGGACATCATCGGCATACATCAAACAGGATATAGGGGTCCCCCCCACCACCGGGGCGATGCCCTCGCTGGCGGACACAAGGGCAGGTAAGTCTGCCGTGTACAAGGAGAACAAAAGGGGAGCCAGTAGACAGCCTTGTTTAAGGCCATTCATAGATGGGATTAAAGAAGAGATTCCCCTCTCGCCCCCCATCAGGACCCTACACCAGGTCTCTGTATGCAGGGCCCGCACCAGCTCCAACAGATAGGATGGGAGACCAAGCGCTGCCAATTTACTCCACAGCGTTCTGCGGTCAACTTTGTCGAACGCTGTGGAGAAATCAATAAAAGCGGCATACACTACCCCTCCTCTCACCTGAACATATTTATCTGTCACTACATGCAGAGAGGTGAGGTTATCTAACGTACCGTGATCCCTACGGAAGCCCGTTTGTTCAAGCGGCAGGATATTATACTCCTCTACCCAAGCGGAAAGGGAATGTAGAAGACATTTCGCAAAGACGTTTCCGATAGAGTCGAGGAGAGCAATCAAACGATAATTGCTGGGGCTATCCCTAGTTCCCTTCTTAAAAATAGGGACCAAGATACTTCCCCTCCAAGAGGCGGGTACCATTTTAGACAGAAAACAGGCTCTATACAGGGGGAACAGAATTTTACTCCACCTTGAAGGATCCTGTTTCAGGACCGTCATGGGGAGTTCATCAGGGCCCATTGCCCCAGAGACACGCATGTTTTTTATAGCCATCTCAATTTCTACTTCTGTGGGGTAATGAATGAGTCCTTCTAGAGTGGCATCAAAGACAATATCATCACCTGAAATCCCGTTCCCTGCATACAGATCCCGAATATAAGGAATCCATACCTCTTCTGCTATAGGGATAGGGGAGGGACTTAGTCTAGAGCCGCACCCCTTACCGATTATTGCCCAAAATTCTCTGATCCTACCCTGAACTACAGATTCCCTCAAATTTATCCAAACATCGTCCTCCCTTGCCTTTTTTATTTTTAGCTTGAGTCTGCATCTCTTTCTTTTTAGCCTGGAAATTTCATTTTCACGTTCCATGACTCTATCTACATATTGTTCACGGACTAGTTTATTTATTTCTTTATTCAGGATCCGCAATGTACTAGGGACCACTACCCTTTTACTTGGTCGAGGAGTTTTTTTAGCATATAAGATAATATTTCGCATAAATTCTTCAAAGTATACTATTTCATTCCCATGCCACTTATTTAATACCGATAAAGTATCAGATAAAAAATCCTGTATCCCATTAATGGCGGAAGGATTCCAGACACACCTTCCCGAAGAAATATGGAAGGCAACATCACTGCCATTAAGAGACCAGGGTGCAGTGGACATGGGATTTAAAGAAATAGTTATAAACAATATGCTGTGGTCACTCATAGAAGTAGATATGATCTTGAGATCCTGAATAAAAGGAAACAGACCATAGTCAGCGATTGCATAGTCCAAGATGGAAGACCCAAAAGGAGATTTGTGAGTGAATTTTGCAGGCACGTCGGAAGGGAATCTCCCATTTAATATAAGACCATCGACCGCCGCTAATTCTTTTAACAAAATCTTCCCTCTTTTGTTTGTCACTAACTTGTCAGGGAAGAGTGACTGAGGAACAAAATGCGCCTCTTCTTTAGATTTATTCCTAAAGAGTTTCAAGCTAGCGTTGGAGATTTTGCAGTTCAAATCTCCCACAAGCATAATTTCCGGAGGCGATGGGACATTTTTGATTTGATCAATATAACCAAATAACTGCTTCAATATCACATTAAAACGCTCTTCTGGAGGAATATACACATTTAAAATTACGATAGGAGATTTGATACCATTGTTAAACACGTTTTCAATGGTTATCGCATGGAAAAGTTTACTAGGATCAATATAATGGGAGAATCTCCATTGCAATTTGTTAGATAATAAACAAGCGATTCCCCCCCTAGCATGACCTTTCTTGGAAGAGGCAGCAGGCACTTCCAGGGCATAAAAATCCTTAGAAACATCCAACATACTAATACACCAAGTTTCCTGTAAACAAATCACATTCGCTCCTAATGAAAATAGGAGCTCAAATTTCTCCGGGCTACTGTGAATCCCTGCCGCGTTCCAAGAAACAATTTTTAATGAGGTGTTAAAGATGATGAAACAATCTGGGATTATCCTTAGTTTTAGTAACTAAGGCGCTGTGGAGCCAATTCCACCGATTGTTATCCTCTGGGGACGAATTCTGAATTAGCGGGAGAGGCCTCACTTGCGAGACCGAGCGTTTTCCCTTAGAGACCCAAATCTTCAGGTCTCTAAGGGGAAAGGAAATCCCATTTTGCTCATCCCTACTACATACCTCCCCAGGAGAAGGGTTTGTGTTACCAAGATTATACATCGGGAGAATATCAATACCTGTACGTTGGAAATTCTCCGCTTGCTGCAGTATCAAATTTACAATAATTGGAGAATAAAATTTCACCCTTATACTTGAGACCCTAACTTCACCCATCAGGGACACTAACTCAATGTCCCTAGTTTGGATATGGCGAAGACTTTCAATCTCGCTAAAACACTTAAGAAGCCAGGCTCTATTTAAGGGTAGGTCAACATCAAATAGAGGTAAGAATTCTAGCACAAGAGTGTCCACAGGAGTTTTTAGAGATGTTAAGCGACGATCCAAGAAGGGGCGGTCACCAATCTCTAAGGCTGCGTGGAACGGGGAGGCCAGGGGGTTAAGGGCCCCAATTGGATATTGAATAGAAGCTCCAGCCATAGTCGGTGGTGAAAGTCCTGGAAGAGGACCCCCCATTTGTGACAACTTCCAAGGACGTTAGCGGACATAGATCATTTTCGACCTTTAAAGATGTGGAGATAGACGAATTCAGTTCAATTTCCGCCTTTAAAGATGTAGAATTAGGATCCAAGTCGATTTCTTCATTCTCCAGAGCAGCCAGAGAATTTTGAAAAATTATCCGGCGCTGCCTTTTCTTCCTGTATTTTCGAATTGTTTTCCTTTTATTCCCTTTGTTGTTTCTATGTTTACCATTTTTTACCTTTTCCTCATGTTTATAGTCCATAGGTTCTTTTTTATTTTCAGACATGAAGATAGGGAATAGTTCTTGAACCACTTTTGGGCCGGGAGTGGATTTGTTATCCTCCTCGATCTCTAGGATTGAATTCTTAATACAGTTAGGCACTGTGGTTAAGGGGATAGTTGTAATATGTGTTTTCAGTACTGTCGTTGCAGCCTTCATGGTGGAATCCATTAATTGCTCATTTGTTTTCCCCTTAGGCAAGCTGGGTTCCATCATGGGGGGGGGGAACACTCCTTGTGCCGGGCGACTTTTGTAGCAATGCCTTTAATATTTGGGTAACTGAATCCAAGATACAGTCCGAGTTGCCTACAAATTTCCCTAGAAGAGCTAAAATGGAAGCTAATAGTTGTTCCAAAGCAATCATGGATTCGGAGATTGGCTTTTCACACGCTTCCACAGGACGGCATATCCCAGATAGAATGAGACCCGGACTCCCAGAAACATCTAACAGATCGGACATATCCTGTCCGTTTAATGAAGGGGTACTACTATACAACAATAGCCCAGATGGGGTAGCACCCCCCGAAGGCTTAATAGGGTCATGAGTCTCTAATTTAACTGTATTAACATATCGGCCACAGAGTTCAAGATCAATAGATACAAATGACTGATCACCCCCCAACCTATCAGTCAACACAGCTTGAGGCAAAGATGGTTGATTCAGGCATTCCCTTTCGACTACCAACGGGTCAGGATTACTGTCTTCCTTCCCTTTAGAGAAGACACGGGAAGGGGACACCGCTGCCGCAGGTTGCGAAAATATAGACTGCACAGGGAGAGGCAGAGGGTCTGTGATAGCTTGAGTATGATGCTCCTGACCCTTGGCACCAGGTGATTTTTTAGCAGCAATATTAGCTTTCTTAGTAGAAGACATGTCCCAAAGCTCAAAAAGTTGGCATTGACCCTTCAACGGGGGATTATTTACAGATTTATTTCTTGTACGGATTATATCCATTTTAGCACCAGGGGTGCCTCCCACTTCCCTTCCAGAACGTAATTTTTTTGACATCTTCTGTAAGGTGATTCAACAGTATTTATAGAAGGAATTTACATCCAGAAGAGTGATAACTAAAAAAAAATAAAAAATATACAAAAAACAAAAATGAAAATGCTATAATATTGTTAAAATAATAAATATAGTCCTGGATAAACAGAAATGACTGACCGATAATAGAGTATGAGGAAGCAACCAGTACGAATCAGTAGATCATTCTTCCTCCAACTGTCAGGCGTATAAGTGTTAGCTAAATACAAAACAATGTTACTGAAAGATAACCGGGCCCAGCCCAGCCTACCTCGGCCACAGAGGGCCCGCCCTTTGCCCGGGCTTAGCCCCGGGCGCTCCCGCGTCGCGGGTCTGACGCCTCTTTAAAGCGCCGCCTGGCGCGCTCTCCTCGCGTTCTTCTCACCGCAGGGGCTGATGGGAAATGGAGTTTTCAGCCCCCGCTATCCTCCGGAGTCAGACGCTCCCCTCCTCTCAGTGGCCGCAAGGTGGTTGGTGCGGCGGCGGGAGGGGGACACACACGAACACAACAACGGCGAAGAAAGCAGTCCGCTGCAGGTAGGGTCGCAAAATCTATTCAGGCACTTCACCCGCTCTGCCGGTCTGACGCCTCTTTAAGCGCCGCCTGGCGCACTCTCCTCGCGTTCTTCTCACCGCAGGGGCTGATGGGAAATGGAGTTTTCAGCCCCCGCTATCCTCCGGAGTCAGACGCTCCCCTCCTCTCAGTGGCCGCAAGGTGGTTGGTGCGGCGGCGGGAGGGGGACACACACGAACACAACAACGGCGAAGAAAGCAGTCCGCTGCAGGTAGGGTCGCAAAATCTATTCAGGCACTTCACCCGCTCTGCCGGTCTGACGCCTCTTTAAAGCGCCGCCTGGCGCGCTCTCCTCGCGTTCTTCTCACCGCAGGGGCTGATGGGAAATGGAGTTTTCAGCCCCCGCTATCCTCCGGAGTCAGACGCTCCCCTCCTCTCAGTGGCCGCAAGGTGGTTGGTGCGGCGGCGAGAGGGGGACACACACGAACACAACAACGGCGAAGAAAGCAGTCCGCTGCAGGTAGGGTCGCAAAATCTATTCAGGCACTTCCTAGAATCTTGAAGGAAAAAGAGAAGTACTGAGCAGAGCTCAGGGAGACTCCCTACACACGACGTGCGGTAGAAAATCTGAGAGCCTGAGCCTCTGGGGAGAACTTTCTGGTGGGTGCTGTCGCCTGATTGGCTGCAGTTTGGGCTATACAAAATGACTAGGATAGTCATGTGTGGACGTTTCTCCTTTAGCTTGGGCTACTTTACTTCCTGGTTGGTTATTACCAGGTTTTTCTATGTTATAATGGCATATTATTGCTTTTTTATGTACCGTGGGACTCCCACTCAGACGACGGGGAATGATTCAGGCATGTAAATCTATGAAAGACACCCCAATACTGGAGAACTAAAACTTCCTTAAAATCAAAACTTCCATTTCGATATCTAAAAGCCATAGTAACATACGAGCCCTAACAAACCTTACATTTAAACCGAACAAATCTGGCTATCAGGTATTTTATCTATACAAACCTTTACGCCCAAAGACGTCACAACTAATCAAAGATATAACTTCTTTTTGGGAAAATTACTCTTCTAAACCCATAACAGACTCAGACTGGTCTCAAATCTGGAAATCAATCTCTTCTCAGAAAATCTCCCCTGTACTCTCACAAACTAAATTCTGTCTCATACACAAAACATTCTGGACCCCATCTTGTTTACACTCACTGAAAGCTTTAGATGATCCCACTTGCAGGAATTGTAAAGAAGTTATGGATTTTGCTCACCTGATCCTTCATTGTATCTCGCTATCCCTGTACTGGAATAAGGTCTTTTCATTCTTATCAGAACTATTCAAACGCCACCCAAAGAAAACTTGCAATCCTCATAAAAGGCTTCCTTGACAACCCGTCAGACAGCGCTTTATTAGACGTTCTACTAACATCGGCCACCAAAATTCATTACCAACTGGAAAACACACTCTTCCTTTAACTGCTGAAACAACTGCGTCTCACACATTAGAGGCGCAGACAATATCTCCCTCCAACACTGACCATGGAAGACCCCATCTAACTCCATCTTGAATATCAATGACAACTATCTTGCCACCAAAAAAACACCTTAGAAACTCCTGTATAGTCCTCTCGTTTCTAAATTCTACCAACGATCACCCACAACCCACCCACCACCATGGTTACAGCTCACCTCTCTCTCTCAACAAATAGCACTGAGGATCACAACCCCTTAAGCCTTGGCTAAAACCTGGCCCAAGGTTTCCCAGAATATACAGATTTTTTGTACACCAGTTTCTGGCCTTGACTTGTACTGCTTGACTATACATCAGCCTAATGATTTTAATGGTACTGACCTCAGAACCAATGTGCCTCTCTGATTTACACATCAATAGCCTTGTACTACCTATCACCAGGTATTCTTCATGGACCCACTGTTGTCTCTACTGCTGTTGATAATGTACCAGGCCAGTAAGTTAACTATGTCAGGGCATTACTAAGAAATGAATCTGTATATTCAACTCTCTTCTTAACTGCTCTTACCCCTTCACTTTTTGTAGAAGCCTTTGATTTCTGTATACAATAAGATATATGATTTTATGTAGCCTCTGATTAGGTTTATCATTATGGTATGATTTGACTTTATGGTTTAATTTGACTATGTATGTATTTTACTCAGGCAAAAATCATTAAAAGTTTTTTTCAATTAAAAAAACTGTGGAAAGTTGAGTAGTAAATGGTAAGTCAAGTGAAGGAAAGGTGGATTTAGTGATATGGACTGAAGAATACAGGTTTGAGCTGCTAGTATTCCCTGGAAAATGTAGTCAATTAACTTTTCTTAGTGGACTACTAAGTTGAGCATGAGGGAGAAAAGATCTTATGATATCTGAATGATTCATAGCAGGGGACGTTCTAAAGAACGGTGGCAAGTCAGGGGAGACAGATTTGACAATATTAAAATGGTGGAAACATTAGGAGGAAAAGATCTGACATCCAAGTTCAATAACACCTCGACTACAATTTGGTCTTAGAGTTCCAATTTAATACAGTCTAAAATATTAGAAGTTCTGGAAATCTGTTGGTCAAAAAAAGTCAGGATGGATAAGAGAACTCCCTTTAGAACCTAATTCAATCAACCTTATTAGTCAGAGATTCAACATCCTCTCAACCCTTGACCCACTGTTTTGGAACGTTGACCATATATATTATGAAGCATTTCTACTAAGAGAGGTAAAATGGGCTTCATGGCATGGGGGTCCAATCTCATCACCCGTATAATAGTCATTGTTCAAATCCGGGCCGATGATGGAATGCAGTGTGTGTTCTCCATTGCGAGGATTGGAGGCAGCAGATCGACTAGAAGAAGTGGGGCCTCTACAGTGGCAGAGCGGGACCTCTAAAGTGGCCGAACATGGACTCTGTTTCAAGGTCCTGGCACTCTGCGGCTTCCAGTGCTGTGACCCTGCAGACTTGCGCAACACCATTTGGACTCTGGTGCTGGTGTCTGCATCCTTGGTCAAAACTGAGAAATAAGGTGCCCTATGCTCAACTTGTAATGCATATCTTTGTTTACCAACTATGGCCTGCGATTACCCTGTGATGCACATCTGAGCTTTTCACTGGACCGTTGCTGCGGCCCTCATCTCTTGGAGCTTTGGTGGTAGTGTTGAGTGCAGGTTACTGTACCCACATCCTATGCTTGCACTAAGCTTCGTATGTTCCTAGAGGCTACAAATCAGAGAATCCCTAATGCTCTAGTAATGCTGCAGCTATCGTGGGTAGGGCATTAGTATAGATACAGTGCTATCTAACAATGGTATGCGATATTCAGGGATTTCTGGGGATGCAACTCCTTCTTTAAAGAGCTTCTGCTCTTTGCAACTTGTTGGAAAAAAACAGCAGTTGCAGAGGCCGTACAGAGGGTCCAGCCTGGTTCCAAGGTAAAGAGCATGGCTGCACTTCGTTTTTTCTTGATTCATTATTGATTATAGTAAAAGTTCTTAGCTAATCCTTTAAATAATAAAACAAAGGCAGAGAGAGTTACTGCTGCACGGTGAAAGACTAAGCTTGTAACAGCTTTACAGTTTCATGCTTTTGTTCATTGGGTGATCAAGAACTAAAAAGTCTCTTGTTGACAGCTCACTGCTTCTTGTCCAGGCAATTCAAGGGCACAATTATTCACGTGAGTGCAAGCTGCTGGTACTTGATATAAGACTTGACATAAAATATGAAAGATTCTTGATTATAGGTCAACAGTACCAGTTCCAAAGAACAAGAACTAATTGGACTAAGCAGCGGTTTCACAAAGGACAAGAGTTGTGATATGTCGTGGAGTTCTCAATGTACAAACTGTTCAGAATGTGACATATATATATATATATATATATATATATATATATATATATATTTTGGAGGGAGAACAGATTTAATTTATACCATTGTGTTTTCTGCTCACAGCTGGACTCAAATCCTAACTGGAAAGAGGATCTAAAGAAAGACAGTCATCTACCTTACAGAAAGTTCACACTAGATTTAGGGTTTTAATTTGTATTTTTTCCAGATCTCCCACACAGCATTTCCTTTACCAACAGCCCTTTTCCTCTGCTGGCCACAACACTCTAGTGCCAATACAGTAAGCAGAATTGGTGGTGGCAGGAGGTGGACTATTCAAGCCTCGCACTGATCCAGAGAACTGAAGATGCCGACACTTGGTGAAGGTCAAACCAGTACCATCTGAATCAGAGAGGACAAAAGGTACCTTGTCTTCCAGCGTCAATGGAGTCTGTATTGGCACAAAGTGCAGGATGCAGTGTGAATCGTGGTGCCAGAATCAGGACTGAAGCCGCAGGAGACCCTGGCATGATCTTGAAGTGTCCAACTGGTGCCAAAGGCGAACCCACCATCGGGGTTCCTTATGGAGAGCTCCTGGACCTATACAACCTGACAGCAGATAAGAGAGATGGCAGGGATCCACAGAGTCAGGCCTTGGGGAACTCTTCGATACGTTTCGGCGTGGCAGACCTCTCAACTTCTGGTTATGCCGGGGGCAAGTTGCTAGACAGGTTCCGAAGCAGATTCACTTTGGGGGAGATACTGAGATGTATGTTGCTACCACTGTGTCCTCTCAGAAGAGTCCAATTCGCGGGAAAGTCAAGTCACACTTCTATTTCTTGTGCTATTTCTTTGACTTATCCGACAAGTTTGAAAGAGACAAAGCTGACCTCTGGATCTTCGAACTGGACCGAACTTTCAACTTTGACCGGTTTCATCTCGCAAATCTGATGAGCATCACTCAGACATTTGTTTGCAACAGTTCTTACAGGGCTTAAAACCGGTTATTTAGGGTGGTGATATTTCTCATTAGAATTTGAAAGCTTTTGAAGAGGTAAGAGTCTTGGAGACAACAAGTAGCTCCAGATCCATATCTGGAGGCGCAGAAAGAAAGGTGCTGATGTCAGCGCTCAGAAGTTGTACCTATCAGGCAAGATAATGTCATGCAAATCCTGTTCACTGCCCAGATTATACAGCTACATTATAGTCTATTAAATCAAGCAAAGTAGGTGTTTGTATAACTAATATTCTAAACTCACATTTGAAAGTGCTTTCATATGCAAAATGAGTTTAGGTGAAATAAAATAATTGCCTACGATGATGCAATTTAAGCGGGGAAGCTACGATTTATCCAGGTACTTGTTACACTTCCTACAAATCAGCCAGGAAATGTGTATTGTCTTTCCTTAGTCTATGGCTTTGTTTTTACCTCTTTATGCATTTCTCTGCAGTTTTCAATAGTATGAACTCGACACAAAAGCATTGCAGTGCTTTACATGAGCAGCAGCTAAATTATACAAGGTCACATGCATTGTTTATAGACATGCAGAGATGAAGTGATTGGCCCAGAATCACTGGATGTTGTGCCACCCGAGAGACAAACTTGGTACCCCAATTCCAAAGTCGACAGCACTGGCGGTGATGCCACGTCCTCTTTTTTTTTTTGGAGGGGGGGGGGGGGTCTTGATGAATTTTCTGGATTCACTTGCTTAGCATTATTTCACTATCTAGTGGTTGGGTCCTGAATAGACTCTTTTTAGATTTTTCTCTTTTTACATCAGTTATCAGCATTGACCATTTGGCTGCATGTCCACCTTGAGGACGTTAGACATACGCCCTTGAAGCCGCTATGAGGGGTAGATTCTTTTGGATTTGATGTGGCTTCCTTCTTTGGCTAAAGTTTCTCTCCCCCTCTTGCTAACCTCTCATTGAGGGAGGGTTGCGTGTGAATCAAGAAATTCTTATAATTGCAAAACTACTCTTACATATAGCTATTATGTTATGGAGTGTGATTTTTTTTCTGGATTCACATGCTGTGTATTGTTTGTAGCTGTATTCTGTTCGAGAGGTTGGGTTACAATAAGTTTGGATTAGTGAACATGCTTTTAGAACATTTTATCCTACCCGTGCTACTTTGTTTACTTGATTGCCCTCACAATAGTGTATGATAAAGGTTTATGTGAAAGTCCATGAGGCCGCCTACTTGCATGTCATGGATGGAAACATTGGAGATGAAGTTTGTTGCTACCTTCTTTCTTCTGGAGTGTGCCAGTGATTTTAGATTTATCTTCCAAGGCAAGTACTGCTGTCGTATGGCATCACTGTATTGTGTGCACTAACCATCTTGCTCTGGTCCCATTGCTTACCATGACCCTTTTAAAGTCCATGTGAAGGAAACAAACTAATTTCCTTTACAGACGGCCTTGGTTTCCTGATTTCTTTCCTGAATGTATTACATGGCAGGTCTTCTGACATCTAGCGTGTGCAGAGACCGCTCAATTAGGGATTTCAGCTGTGGAATAAATCTGGTCCCCAATTGTTTTAATTAATGTGGAAGGATGACACAACCTTTGGAACTCTGGATTTGTTTGCATCACTCTGTCCTTCTGAACTTTAGGCAAGGTTCTTGCACAGTGAGTGATTGTAGCTCACTAACTCGTCTCAAGAACGTGATGGCTACCAAGAAAGAAGTCTTTAGGGTTAGGGATTTTAGTCCCAAGGACTGCCTCAACTCAATGGGCGGTTGCACAAGTTGGGTGGCTACTATATTAAGGTTCTACATTGTTGTGGGTGCTGACCTTGGCGGTGCCAATCTTTTTTCACCTTTCAGAAATCTTTTACCAACTGGTGTTTGAATGACACTTCTACCTGTGACACCCTCTAAGTAAGCCTCAATGACTACTTTGAGTGGTGTATGAGAACATATAGTTTACTTGTCGGTGTAGTTTTGCAGCTTGTAGAATTTTCTGGATTCGCATGCTGTGCATTAGTCCGCTATCTAGTGGTTGGGTCCGGAATTTTTGTATCTCTATTTTTTGTTTGTGGGCATCGACATCCCACCATTTGGTGTCTTCCTGTGACGTCAACGTGTTTCTTCCGGAAGCTCCCACCTTTGGTCGCCATCTTCAGATTCTTTTTTTTCTTTTTCTTCTCATGCTTCTGGTGGAGGAGGGTGGGTTAGCTCGTGAACCCCGAAAATTCTTCAAGCTGCAAAACTACACCGACAGGTAAGAAACTACGTTTTGCAGCACAAATCTTTTTCGGATTCAAAAGCTGTGCATAGATTTTGTAGCGGTTTGCTAGTCTTGGATGGAAGATGAGCGTTGGTTTGTGAATATACATTGTAAGATCTTTTGCCCTACTTGTGCTTCTTTCTTCATTTGAAAGTCCATACAGAAATGTTTTGTGAACGTGTGCACTGAAGATCATGTTGTGGCAAAGCAAATGTCTTGAATTGGAGTATTTGCTATGAATGACTGTTACTTTTTTCTTCCTTGTTGACCGAGCCCGTGCTGCTCTTTGTAAAGTCTGCCCTGCTTGTTTGTGGCATAATTGTATGGCTTAGGCATTCCATCTTGTAATGGTGTTTTTGGTAATTGGTCGCCCTAGGAAGCTGTTAGCAAAAGATACAAAGAATTGCTTTGTTTTTCTGTATTCTTTAGTTTTTTCAATGTATTACATGCCTACTCTTCTAGCGTCAAATGTGCAATGCTTTCTCTGCTTGTTCTTGGAATTTGAAAGAAACTTGGAATCTGTATAGGTTGGTTTATGTGGAATTATGATACTACCTTTAGCATAAAGTGTGGATCAGTTCTCAAAACAATCCTGTCATAATGAATTTGGAAGTAGGGTTCCTGTAGTGTTGGCGCATGCAATTCACTAACTCAACGTAGAGATGTAATTGCCACTAAAAACGCAGTTTTTAGCATGAGCATTTGTGGCGTCTCCTTGTGTAGTGGTTTGAATGGTGCTTTCATCAGCTGTGCCAGTACTATATTCAAGTTCCATGTGAATGCGGGCACCCTTTTTGGAGGTGCTCTTCTTTTTGCTCCTTCTAGGAACTTCTACTTTTAGAAGTGAAGAAACATTTTCCTGTTTCACCTCTTGTACATGTTACAATTGCTGCTAAGTGCACTTTTAACGATGTGTAGCTTAGTTTACTTTGTAGTAAATGTGTCAGGTACTACAGAACTGTTTTTTCCCTTGTGTTCTTCTTTGAAAGAGGTTCTTTAAGGCACCGTTGGAGTATCTCTTGCAACATTTTCTTGTTTTTGGTTTTCTTGCGTCTCCTAGTACTGCCATTGTGCTTTCTGGCAGTTTGAGGCGTGCAAATTCCAAGTCCTCAGGAGCCATGCCACTAGGCTTAAGCTCTAAGATTCGGGGTGGAGAACCCTTCCGTTTTGCATTGTTAACAGGTTTTACCATTTTGGAAGTTTGTGCACTGTTCCCTGAGCTATTTCTATAATGCGAGAACCAAGTCTGTCTGACCCACTATGGTGCAATGAGAATCATAGTCATGTGGCTGATTTTGCATTTTGGATCACTTTGTGGAGAAGTGGTATTGGGGGGGGCGACGACATAACATGTGTATTTGTAGAGCGCACGTTCACCCAGAGGTCTCTTGGCGCTGAATAACAGATGTTCATTGTTACCCAACTCAATGGTACTCATATCGACCTCAGATGGATGAAAGACTGAGTGGATCCGCTGGGATTTGAACCTGTGACCATGAGGTCAAACGCAGATCTCTGCAATGGACGCATTCGTCCACTAAGTCACCAGGCCCAGCTCAGGAGTAAGCAAATATCCCTGACCAGTTTATCCATAGCACATTCCCTAGAGACTGATTGAAAGGTTGCCTGGATGCGAAGTGTTGGCATTTTGCATTGTGCTGAGATGCAAATAGGTCAATTTGCGGAGTTCCCCATTTTTTGCATATATATTGTGGAGTTCTGATGATGTTGGTCTGCTCAGTCGGTCTGCTTCCACGTTGTCTTTCCCTGGCAAGTGTATTGCAATTAAGTCTATGCTTTTCGGGATTGCCCATTTCCACAGTCGTTGAGCTAGTGTTGAGTACTAAAGACTTTGTCCCTCCTTGTTTATGCAAAACATGGTGGTTGTGTTGTCTATTTGTATTAACACTTTCTTTCCGTAAAGCTCCTTCTGAAAGGCTTTTAAGGCGAGGAAATCTGTTTTTAGCTCCAGGAAATTGATGTGTTTTACTGCATCCTCCTGTGGCCACAATCCTCTCACTTTGTTTGTTCATGTGCGCTCCCCATCTCATTTGGGAATCAGATGTTATGGTCACTGTTGGAGTTGGTTGTGTGAAAAATCTTTTTTGTGCTAGGTTTGTTTTGTTCCAAAATGCAATCTCCTGATGAACTGTCTGTGTGACAACCACTAGATCCTCCCAACTCCCCGTTGCTTGTGACCATTGCTCCTGAAGCCATTCCTGGAACAGTCATGTGTAAGCGAATGTTAGGGATTAAATGAATGCATGAAGCCATCATTCCTAGTAGTTTCCTCACTGTCAGAGCTTGCTCCTTGTGGTATAGATGTGTCTTCTGCGGCAGTGCCAATATTCTCTTCCCGCTTGGGAAGACCTTCCCTAATATGGTGTTGATTTCTTTTCCTAAGAACACCTTCTATTGTTCTGGCTCTGGTGATGACTTGTCCCAGTGCATTGAAAACCTGAGTTGAACTAGTGTCTATCACTTAATATATATGCTGTTTGAAGAGACTGTATGAGCTTGCTCTTATTAACCAGTTGTCTAGTTACAGGTATACATTAATTCCTGGTCTTCTTAAAGGAGTGGCCACAGCCGCTAGGCACTTTGTGAAGACTCTTTTTTCTGATTTTAGTCCAAATGCTAGCACTTTGAACGGGTAGTGTGTTTTGTTGACCATAAAACTTGATAGATTTGTATATCTTCTATTCATTGGGATGTGCAAGTATTGCCATGTAGTCTCCTTCTGCAAAGTTGTCATTTTGAATCTTAGTGTCTTTATGAATTTGTTGAGAAACCATAGGTCTAGTATCGGACGCAATGTTCCATCTACCTTTGGAATTAGGAAGTACGTTTAGTAAATGCTGTAGTTCTTTTCCTTTTGTGGTACCAGTTCTATGGCATCTTTGGCTTCAAGTTCTTGCATCTCCTGGAGTAATTGGGATAATCCCTTTTTGATCGTTTTTTTGTTTGGGGGATGCTTGGTTAGCTCTATGCAGTAACCGTACTGTATTATATTTAATATGCATTTGTCTGAAGTGACCTCTCCATTTCTGGAGGAAATATTTTAGCCTGCCTCCTACTGGTGTAGTATGCTGGAGGAACGTTTGTTTAAAGTGTGAAGATGTCTGTGTGAGCTCACTCCATGATGCCTTGGCTCACTTGTGAAATGCAATCACTTTGTTGTGGTCTGCAGTCCTCCTCGTTGTGGTAGCCCTCTTCCCCGAGGATGCCCTCAAAAGCATGGTCTTCCCTGTCTGAATTGCCAATTCTGCTGGTGCCCTTGTTGTTGTACCTGGCTTACTCATTGGTAAGTCTGCTGATAAGTTTGATGTGAAGCTGTAGGTTGATGGTTACCTCTGCCTGCTGGTCTCCTTGAGGGTGTGCCTCTATGCATGCCTCTGAATTGTAGTGCACCCATAGACCTTGCTGTTTCATGGTCTTATTTCAGCTGATTCACTTTTTTATCTACAACACTACCAAACAGTTGTACCCCATTGAACGGTGAGTTAGTATATTATTTTGTACCTCCGGTTTGAAACCGGAGATGCTCAGCCATGGATGTCGATCATCATCTACCTGCTAGATGTGTCTGCAGCATCTAGGGCTAATTTTAAACATGTGTGTTGCCATGTTCTTTCCTTCTTCAAATAAGTGGCTTGCCCTTTTTTGGAAGTGTTCTGGCAGGTGCTTTAGTAGTTCTACCACTTCCCAATGCTGATATGCATGCCTGTTTATCAAAGCATTTGAGTTTGTTATACACTATTGAATTGCTGCACTCCTCTTTACCTTTCTATACTCTTGCTCTCTTTGTCTGATGGTGGTCCAACGTTGGCTGGTACAGTTGCCCTTTTCCTAGCTGTGGATGTTATGACTAAGTCAGCTGGCACCGGCCCTTTGATGTACATAGGGTCCCTTGAGGACGATTTGTATTTCTTTTCATCTCTTCGAGTGACTGCTTTGCAAGTGGCAGGCTCTTTAAATGCGTCTTTCCCTTGATCAAATACACTTAGTAGCATGGGAAGAAATTGGTTCCTTGATTGAGTAGGCAGCAAAGTCTCTAGTAGAAAACATGATTGTGGTTTTTCTTCTTACAGTTGTACCCTGTATGTGTCGTCTGCCTTTTTAATGACTTGGTTGTACATACCAATGTCATCTAGTGGCGAAGGCCTCGAAGGATACCTGTCGACCGCCTCTCCTGGTGAATTGGCATAGAGATCATGCCATTGTACGTCTTGAGCCTTAGAGGTCGCCGAACCCATATACATCAGCGCCTCATCTTTTCCTTCGTCCTCAAAATATTAATCTTCTTGTTCGTCAAGTTGTTGGCGGCTGTAAATCTTCGACCACCTTTTACGCTTCTGTCGACGTTTTCGGCATTATCTTGAATTGCTTCAAGCTGTCAAATTCTTTTTTGCATTGCAAAATATTTGCCATTTCCGCTTCTAGTCTTTCTTCTTTTCTATCTCGACGCAAGAGTTTTGGCGTCGAGACCCTCAGACCTTTTTGTCCTTAATGCTGCCAATTTGGTCATTGAAGGCTGTTTTGACCTCTCCCGCTTCTACGAAGCATCTTTTTCATGTCCGTCTTTCGACGTCTTTAATTTTTCAAGGGTCTTTGCCGTCACAGAGTCCTTGTCGAAGGATCAGACGGATTGTTCATCTCTGGAGACTTTAAGGACATGGAGACATTTTTTCATGTCTCATCTTGTTTTTTCGAAGTTGACACTTCTCTAACCTCCTTTGAAGTATTTTCGACCTAGACCTAGACGACAGGGACCTCTGTGTCCACTTCTACTTCAGGGCCTTCGGTAACGTCCTCATCTTCGCTTGAAAGTCCGATGTCTCGCAGCGACAGTGGTGGCCCCTGGCGCTGCATGTTGTAGTTGGCCCGTCTCTCTCTCTTACCCACAAAGTTCTTAGGGGTGATGGCCGAGCACGCGTTGCAATCTTCACTTCGGTGATACAGCGGCAGGCAAATGTTGCAGACCAGATGCTGATCTTTTTGTGCATACTTGTGATTACATTTCTTGCAGAACTTGAACGGTGTCTTATCCATTACCGCACACTGGGACCCCCCTGCATGCGCATTCTCCGGGTTGTCGAAGTTCTTTAATTTTCACCTTTTCGGCGCACTCCGGCTCCTAGGATTGAAGTCCGGTGCATCGAAAAGCCTTGTATTGCTGTTCTGTAAAGGTTTTCCCCTATTTTCATCAATTCTTCTCTAAATCTCTGGAGCTCCTTCAGTCTCGATCCAGACCCAACGGTGGAAAAAAATAAATCTTAAGATGGAGACCAAGGGTGGGAGCTTCCGGAGGAAGCACGTCATCGTCATAGGACACCAAATCGTGAGATGTCAACGCCCCCAAAAAAATACAACAATTCCAGACCCAAGCACTAGATGGCGGAATAATGCACAGCATATGAATCCAGAAAAGATTCACACTGCAAAACCTCTCATACAGTTAACAAGTAGGATATTTTAGTATAGTTGTGCCATGTGCCCAGTTGCTTTGTGGCTCAGGGGTTAGAATGTGGAGAAGTGTGGCTCAGGGGTTAGAGGCAGCAGACCCGGAAGCTGAGATCGGTCCTGGACCAGGGTTCAATTCCCCGCCTCGGCGGGGTCTTGGGCTAAAAATTCTACGGACTCGATAATTCTCGCCCCGGTGCCTCCTCGACTCACGGGATCACACTCTGCGACTCTGGGCAATAGCTTGCTTAATCTCCACAACGGCCCCTCGCGGCGGGATGCCTGACTTTCACCTTGTGGATACCCTGCTATCTCACAGGGGAATACCAGGAAGGGTTCCCTAAGCAAGCACCGGGAAACCCACTGCGGGTAGCTGTGCGCTATATAAGCTCAACTACATTTACATTTACTGTGGCGAGCTAGTGTCTGAATGTGTTCAATTTTTTAGTATAACACTACTTTGGGGATGATCTAACTTCTCTTCACACTTCCATGGGTCTTTAATATGAGTAGGTGCTCAAACTAGGTCTTCGGGAGTCATGCTGCTAAGCTGAGTGTGTGTGGTTCTGAGCAATATTAGATATGTTCCACCACTATAGCTCTTAGTGGACCCTTTTATAGCTGAATGGATCTAAAGATGGAATCCACCTGTGATGATAGTCTGTAGCCATGTTGTGGTCTCAGGTATGGTATAGTATTTGGGAACAGTGGTATGCAGGTAGCCATTATGCCAATCAATTTTCTCATGTAGCCCTGCTTCCAAGAATATCTTCTGCCTTTGTGGAGTGAGGATTTTTCGAAGTTTATTGAGAAACTCAGATGGTATAGGGTTTGCATAGCTTTATTTATGCTCTCCTGCCATCTTTTGAACAATTCTTTTAAGAATCCGTCATCCACATAGGGGTATATTTTCCTGTTCTCCTTAGATGAGCCGCCGCAGAGGATAGGAACTTTGCAAACACCATTGGGAAAGATTTTATTCAATGAGCAGGACTCTGTATTGGTAATGTGCCTTTGTGCACTATGAACTTCCGGAATCATTTATGTCTTCTCACTGGCCCATTCAGACAGGCATCCTTGAGATCAATGAATGCAATATAATCTTCCCTAATTTCTTGCAGAGTTGCCAGTTTGAATCTTTTGGTCTTGACATCTGTTTAAAACCTTGAGGACTAAAAGATCTCACAGTGGTGTCTGGTTTTGGTATACTGAGTAAATCCTTGGCCTTTTTCCCCTTGCAGGAACTATTTCTATAACCAGTTTGCAGAATAGATCTACCTTTTGAGGAGACTTTGCTTTTTGACATTGACTGTTTTTGAGTTGATGTTTGATGGTTACTAGGTCTCACCTGTGACAGTACATCCACTCTCGTTTGCAAGAGAAATGGTTTTCAACAAGGGGCTTGATGCCCACCTAGTGCTTACCATTGGTTGGCTTCATTGTCACTCACTTGTTGAATTACAATTTTAATTGGTCATGACAGGTCTGCTTCATTTCCTCTTTCATATGCAGCATGGACCAAGTTCAGATTGCTTCATCTTGATTAGCATTCTTCTGCTGCTCATGCTGTGGTTTTTCTTCATCTTCCGGTCAAGGTTTTTTTTTTTATTTATTTAAATTCCTGTTGTGCTGTTTCAATGTCTGTGCCGCTTCCACTTCTACACGCCATTGTCCATGTTGCTTCTCCTTTCACGCTGCTTTACAATATGGCTAAGAGACATTGGCAAAGCAAATAGTACTCACACTGGCGAGACCAACTGCATTTACTAATGCTAGTTTTAATAATTAGATAAAGTACTCCTGTCAGATAATGTTTAGAATTCATCTGAGGTGATGGTACTCCATTATTGGAGGAATCTTCTGATTTTAGATTGGGGGCAGGGGAGGGGAGGTCCCCAGTGTGAAGTCAAGTGTTAGAGGGGCCTGCCTATCTAGATGTGGATCCTTAGCTTCTGGCCGTTTCCCAAAAAAGAAGCTTGGCACGTTAGCATATCATTATAGTAGTGCACATTGTGATAAGGTCTGCAGCAGGGACGATGAGTGCCTGACTGCTAGTTGAGCCCCTCCGTTAGTGGATGACCTTTTCCCTGGGTTGACGTTTTCCGGAATAATCCCCTGAACTGAAATGCTGCCACTGATCTTGTGGTCTCATTGTCTTTTTTCCATGCTCTGCAGTGCATCGTCAACTTTGTTCTTGAACACGATGTCTCCAGTGAAGCGCTTCTGCCTGTACCTCCAGCTTGAAACCAGACTCCTGCAACCATGCATGACTCTTTCAAGGTTGGTGCATGTGCACAGTTGTCTACTGGCAGTGTATGCTTCAATGAGTGGATTTTACACAGGTGTTTCCAATAGTCTTTCCTCAAACAATATTTTTTGCACGTATCTGGTAGGTGTTGCATCAAATTATACATTTCTTCCCATTGTCAACGACCATGCCTTGTAGTGTTTTGGGCCTTGTAGCACAAGTTACTTACCTTCAGTAACTATATATCTGTAAGAAACAGTAGTTAGTATTAGATTCCTTACCTTAGAATATCCCCAGGCGTCAGACTGGATCCGGAAAATTTTGCGTAGCAGTACCCCTGCGCGTCGGTAGGCGTCGTCTGCGGCTCCGCGTCGGGATGACGTCAGAGTACTTCGACGCCGCGATCGCGCGCTGACGTCAGTTCTCATACACAGCTTTTCCGCGCCAGAAACGCAGAGCCATGATAAAAACCAACACTGGTGGCATAAAAACAAGGGTCCTAAAAGGGGATGACCTTAACCCTAGATATCGGTTTGCAGAACGGGGAGGATGATTGGGGCGGTAAGGAATCTAATACGAACTACTGTTTCTTACAGATATATCGTTACCAAAGGTAAGTAAATTGTGCATCTGAAAGAAACAGGTTAGTATTAGATTCCTTACCTTAGAATAGATACCCCAGCAATAACACGGTGGTGGGTCTAAGAACCAATGAACACCAGTGGAGGTGGTGATTGCGAACCCTGCCCCCCACTGGCGTCAAATGGGCCTGAAAGCTCGGACTAGGAAGACTTTGAGGCGGGTGCTGCGGGGGTGGATGGGGACTGGCCACGCCGTTGTCCCCTGTTACCGCCGCGACAGTAACCACGTCCGCCACCGCGCTGAATGTTAGTCTGCAGGACGTGTGGGAGCACCCCTTCCGTGGCCACGAAAGGAGCGCTGGGCAGAAGATTGCTGGCGTGGGCCGACAGGCCCAAGGACTTGACCGTAGCCCTGGAGTACTTAAAGCGTTCCAGCGCATGATCTGCCTTGCCACCAGGGTTCTTTCGAGAGGCACTGGACAGTGCCAAAAATAGACCAAAGGAGCTCTATAGCATCAGAAAAAAAAAAAAACTCCAAGCCAGTGGCCTCATCCGTACAGGTGTCCAAAAAACTCTGCGACAACTTCGCCCACTTCTTTAACAACAAGAACACAAAAATCGAACTATTAGCCATCAACAGTTCACACCCCATAAAGAATATCACGGCTGTACCTCATGATCTCTCTCCTGGCTCTTTGCCCACCCCCTGGTTGAGCTTTCACCCCATTCAAGAAACGGAGATAATCTCCTTGATCTCGACCTCCAAACCATCAGCGCATATCTCAGATCCCATTCCTCCCCTGCTAATCAAAAAAATGAAACACGCTTTTGCACTGCTTTGGGGCAAAATCATTAACAGCTCCCTAAAAAATGGAGTGGTTCCCGACTGTCTTAAAATGGGGCAAGTCACCCCCCTGCTGAAACAACCCGGTCTAGATGCAACTGATCTGAACAATTTCAGACCTGTATCAAACCTCCCCCTACTCTCAAAAACACTCGAACGTTGCGTACTTCACCAACTAACACAGCACCTGGATAACATCAACCTATTGGACCCCCACCAGTCTCGTTTTAGAAAAGGTTGCAGCACAGAAACTGCGATTCTGAAGATCATGGACGATATCCATGGATCACTAGACTCTGACAACGCCTGGAACCCAATCACCACTGAAGACACCACCCGCCTAATGAACTCCATCCATTCAGGCTCGCCAACCGACCCCTGTCCCCACCACATTTTCAACAAAGCAGACTGCATCATCGCACCCCATCTCCGTGATGTCATCAACTGCTCCTTCAACTCCGCTACCTTCCCAGAAAGCTGGAAACACGCCGAACTCAGCGCCCTCCTGAAGAAACCCACAGCAGACCCCTCCGAACTTAAGAACTACCGCCCCATCTCCCTCTGCCCATTCCCTGCCAAAGTCATTGAAAAAGCCGCCAATAGCCAGCTCGCCGCCTTCCTTGAATCCAACAACTCCCTCGACACCTCACAGTCCGGCTTTCGAGCCAAACACAGCACCGAAACCGCCCTCATTGCAGCAACAGACGACATCCGAACGCTACTGGACAACGGAGAAACAGTCGCCCTCATCCTACTGGATCTATCCGCCGCCTTCGACACAGTCTGTCACAGCACCCTCATACAACGCCTCAGCAACATCGGCATACAAGGAAAAGCCTTGGACTGGATCATCTCGTTCCTCGCCGGGAGAACCCAGAGAGTCCGACTCCCCCCATTCAAATCCGAGGCCACCGAAGTCATCTACGGAGTACCACAAGGATCATCTCAGTCCCACCCTCTTCAACGTCTACATGAGTCCCCTCGCATCCATCGCGCGACAACACAACCTTAACATCATCTCTTACGCTGACGACACCCAGCTGATCCTTTCCCTCACCAAAGACCCTAACACCGCCAAAACCAATCTTCACGAAGGCATGCAAGAAGTTGCCGAATGGATGAAAAACAGCCGACTAAAACTTAACTCAGACAAAACGGAAGTCCTCATCCTAGGATCATCCCCCTCTGCGTGGGACGACTCATGGTGGCCATCGGCCCTGGGCACAGCACCCATACCCACAGACCACGCACGTAACCTAGGCTTCATCCTAGACTCCTCCCTCTCGATGACCAGACAAGTTAACCCCGTCTCATCCTCTTGCTTCAACGTACTTCGTATGCTCAAAAGAAATCTTCCGTTGGATCCCCACCGAAACAAGAAAGACTGTCACCCACGCACTGATCACCAGCCGACTGGACTATGGAAACACCCTCTACGCCGGAACCACAGCCAAATTACAGAAAAAACTCCAACGCATCCAAAACGCATCAGCCAGACTCATATTGGACATCCCTCGCCAAGCTCACATTACCGGTCACCTGAAAGACCTCCACTGGCTTCCCGTTAACAAGAGAATAACGTTCCGTCTCCTCACCCACGCACACAAGGCCCTCTACAAACTAGGACCAGAATGCCTCAACACACGACTGTCCTTCTACACACCCACCCGCCAACTAAGATCCTCCGATCAAGCCCTCACCGCAGTTCCGCGCATCCACAGATCCACCATGGGAGGAAGATCCTTCACCTACCTGGCGGCCAAGACCTGGAATTCTCTCCCCTCTCACCTCCGCCTCACACAGAACCACATTTCTTTCAGAAAGGAACCTAAAACTTGGCTTTTCGATAAATAATGCACCCCTCCCCCAAGCGCCTTGAGACCCTCTGGGTGAGTAGTGCGCTATACAAATTCCTGAACTTGACAAATGCTGCCTTCTCATTCTCCTTGACCTGTCGGCAGCATTCGATACAGTGGACCATAAACTCCTCATCAGGGCTCTTCAAGAAAGAGCTGGTCTCGGCGAGGTAGTTCTCAAGTGGTTTTCCTCCTTTATACACAATCGCACAAAAAAAAAATCAAAAATCAAGAACTTCACCTCTGAAACACATCAAATCAACAAGGGCGTTCCCCCAAGGTTCGGTGCTCTCTCCACAACTCTAACATTTACATGGAACCGCTATCCAAATTACTCAGAAAAGCCAACATCCGCTTACACCTCTACGCGGATGATACGCAGATCTACCTGAAACTACCTCTCTCAATGACATCCAAAGATTAAACGACGTCTTGAAAGATGTGCAAGAATGGCTGACAATCAATCACTTGAAGCTAAATCCAGACAAGACCGAGACGCTCCTCATCTCGAACAAGGAGGAAAACCCACAAATCGCTGAATGGTTAAAGGCTATCGATGCGCTCAAAGGGAATCTTACTCTAGCAGACTCTTTCAAATCTCTAGGCATCACCCTAGACCCCAAACTGAACATGATGAAACACATTAAGAACTCGGCCAAAAGTGTATTCCTTAACCTGAGACTTCTGAACAAAATCAAACCCTATATTCCAACAAAGGATCTCAAACTGGCCACACACTCTGGTACTGTCAAGACTGGACTATGGGAACCCAGTCCTAACAGGAATTCCTAAAGCGCATCTGGCACCGATCAAAACAACATTACATGCGGCAGCCAGAATGATCACCGACATCAAAAAATCGTATCACATCTCCCCCGCACTTAAAGAACTCAAATGGCTTCCAGTAGAAATGCGAAGTAACTTCAGAACGGCCTGCCTAACCCACAAAGCCCTACATAGAGGTTAACCCGAATACCTGGCAAAAAAACTCAAAAAGGCAGGTCAAGTCAGAAATCTGAGAAGCTCTAACTCCCTCTTACTCATCCCACCTAAAACTAGAAAGAAAAGAACAGCGGACTGCTCTTTCACTGGAAACGCCCCAAAAATTTGGAATTCCATCCCTCCGCACATCAAAACCATACCCTGCTTTTTGGAATTTAAAAGTCAACTCAAATCCTTATTCCTTACCCGTTCCCTTGGGTGTGGACAATACGGGACAGACAGCAAGCATAGAGCTATATGATCCATAAGAACCTTGAAATCAAAGAAGCTCTACATGTCAATTATGTCGCTCTATACTATGTAATTCTTTAACTGTACATCGCTCACCTGTCATGTTTGTTTATTTTATACTATGCTCCAACTGTAAAGCGCTCTGATACCTTTGGGTCTTGACAGCGCTATAAAAAACTTCTAAAATAAATAAATAATTCAACTTTTTTAGACTATGGGAGTCACTATGTTAGCGGGTCTGGCTCCGATAGCTTTCCACCCCGTATCAAGGATGCGGACTAGCACTGGAAGAGACTGGTTTTTCCTTTCCGAGGGCATGAGTATTTCCAGTAAGAAGCAGGAGTCCATCAGATCCTCTTCTTGTTTGACTTCATAACCATCCTGCCGCCCTCTTGACAATAGCATTGAATGTGGCAATGTCATCTGGTGGAGATGGTCTTGAGGTATATGGTCTACTCCCACATAAGGGAAGTCTGTTTTTACATACCAACAGCCTTCTTCCATTGAGTTTTCGGGTGGCTAAAAACTAATGCTCATACTGACAGTCATCCGATTGATCCACTTATGTGTTGAGCTCCTCTTTTTAATTTTCGGGAGTTTGGGGTGGCTGGAGGTTCCAATTGTGGTTGTTCTACCACAGGTTCTTTTTATGGATGGTCTTTCGAGGATATAGGGTAGTGATTTTTAATCCATTTAGGGAACCGTCAAACTCCCTCTTTGGCTGAAGCAAAACCTCCATTTCGGCTTTGAGCCTTTTCTTCTTTCTCTTGACTGAGATGTTTCCTTCAACATCTATCATTGAAGGGCGTCTTCGTCGTCATTAGGTTTGCCTGAGCTCATTCGCTCTCTGAAGCTCTCGATCCCCTTCTTTTGGAGTAAAGGCCGGTTCGGAGGGTTTGCTGTCCGCACCATCCTGAACCTTGGATCTGTAAGGCTTTTTACTTTTGCTTTCCAGTAAGTGCTGAAACCTTCAGTAATGGAGCAGTCGTATTTCAAATCAGATTATCTCGGCTCTGCGCTGGAGCATGGTGGTGTAACCTGCTGCCTGTGTCCATCATGGGTTGGTCTTTTCGGGATTATCTTAGTTGCGCTAACTATTTTTTTTGATATTCGAGGATTCTCCCTGCACTAGTTTTGCTCTCTCCGGGTTTTTCCAGGAAGTGGAGAGTTGTGTTTATGCATTTGTACCATCTTGTGGAGAGTCAAAATGTGTTTCTCCCTCAATTTCAGTCGTGTTAAAACTCAGATTGATGGTCCTTTGGCAAACAGGTTGCAGATGGCATGGTTGTCCTTCTGGAAGAACCCGTGAGGGCACTTGCGGCAGAATCTCAAAGGGGTGCGCGCCATAACCCCTTTACATCCTTTGTACGCTGTCCTTCAGAGCCCACCGGAAAACTTGGTATGGAGTGTTTTCCCATGGCATCTGTTGAAGGTTCTTCACTTTTAGTCTTTTTTTGGTGGTTTTCCTTGAAAAAAACATCTTATCTGCATCTCAATTTGGAACTTTTACCAGCACTTCTAGACCAAACAGGGAGCAATAAAAGAATTCAAATATAGCGATCATGCATAGGGACTTCAGAGGCATACCTCTGACATCAAAGCGTAATAAAAATACTAGATGCAAAAAAAAAACCTACATAACATTTTCTTTTTTTTTTAAAGAGAAAGAACAAGAGGCTATTCTAACCAATACATGCTGGAACAAATATGCTACTTACCAGTATGCATCTGTTCTTGGCATGTAGGGCTGCTGACATTCATATCTATTGCATAGATCGCCGCCTAGTATTGGGTCCGGATGATTGCACATTGTTGTCCTGGAAGAGTCTTCGAAGTATCACGAGATAGGTGGCTCCTCCCCTGGACTACAGTGCGCATGGGCATCGACTCCATCCCCAGATTGTTTTTAGCCATTGTGGCAAAGATGGAGTGTAACGCTGTGAGTGATGACCATGCTAAGAGTAAATGCAAGCGATGCAGCCGCTACAGGCGCCGGGGAGGAGGGTGGGCGATATGAATGTCAGTAGCCCTACATGCCAAGAACAGATGCATACTGGTAAGTAGCATATTTGGTTCGAGGCATGTGGGCTGCTGAATTCATATCTATTGCATAGAATACATAGCAGTCCCTCCATTATCGGCGCCCGCCTGTGCCAGCTGCAGCAGTTTGAAAAAGTGTTTTTAGAACAGCCTGCCCTACAGCTGCCTGCTGTTTGGAGTGCACATCTACACAGTAGTGTTTAGTAAATGTGTGTGTGGTAGACCATGTGGCTGCTCTACATATGTCTTCTAAAGGAATATTTCCAAGGAAAGCCATGGAGGCCCCCAACTTTCGCGTGGAGTGGGCCCTTGGAGGAACCGTTAATGTGCGCTTGGCTTTTTGATAGCAAATCTGAATGCACTTAACGATCCACCTGGCTATACCTGCTTTGGAAATGGGGTTGCTCTTGTGCTGTGGCGAAAAGGCAACAAACAGTTGTTTCGTTTTCCGAAAATCTTTGGTCCTATCTATGTAGTACATTAGAGCTCTCTTGACGTCTAGTATGTGGAGCATTCTCTCCGCCACTGACTCAGGATTTTGGAAGAACACAGTCAGTTCTATAGTTTGATTGATATGGAACTGTGAAACCACTTTAGGCAGAAACTTAGGGTTGGTGCGAAGCACCACCCTGTTGGGGTGAATCTGTATGAATGGCTCTTGGATAGTTAGTGCCTGGAGTTCACTAACGCGTTGCAGCAATGTTATCGCTATTAGAAAAGCCACCTTCCACGTTAGGAACTGAATCTCGCATGAGTGCAGAGGCTCAAAAGGTGGACCCATCAGCCTGGTGAGGACCACATTAAGGTTCCATTCAGGAGCTGGTGGGGTCCGGGGAGGAATAACTCGTTTGAGTCCCTCCAGAAAAGCCTTAACGGCAGGCACCCTGAAGAGTGAGAGATGCTGCCTGTTTTGTAGATAAGCTGCTATTGCGGACAAGTGTATACGAATGGAAGCATAGGCTAGATTGCATTTGTATAGATGTAACATAACAAATGATGTCGTGAGTAGATGCGTCTAGCGGGTTGATGTGGTCTGCGCAATAAATGACAAACCGCTTCCATTTTGCTGCATAGCATGCTCTGGTGGTGGGCTTCCTTGCCTCTTTTAGGATATTTATACATTCGGGAGGCAAGTTGAGGTAGCCAAATTCTAAGACCTCAGGAGCCAGATCGACAGGTTGAGCTGTTGCGGATCTGGATGCTGAATGTCGCCATGGCTCTGCGTCAAAAGCCTGGGTGTGAGGTGCAGCCTTTGATGCGGTACCACGGACAGTTCTAGAAACGTGGTGTACCATAGTTGGCGTGCCCACGTTGGAGCAACCAGGATGAGTGTCATCGAGTGTTGCTTCAGCTTGCGTGCCACCAGCGGTATTAGAGGTGCTGGGGGAAAAGCGTATGCAAATATGCCTGACCAGTTCATCCATATCGCATTGCCCTGCGAATGTGGGTGTGGAAATTTGGCGGAAAAACTTTGGCATTTGGCGTTTTCCTTTGTGGCGAAGAGGTCTATCTCTGGATGACCCCACTGCGGAAAGTACGGGTGGAGTACTGATGGATGTATCTCCCACTCGTGCATCTGGTGGCTGTACCTGCTGAGCAGGTCCGCCATCTGATTGTCCTTGCCCGGGAGGTGTTCCGCCATGAGGAAGATGTTCCTTTGAATGGCCCACTTCCACATGCTCTGAGCCAGATGAGACAACTGTGGAGAGTGTGTTCCTCCCTGCTTCTGAATGTAGTACATGGCCGTCATGTTGTCCGTCCGGATCAACACGACCTTGTTGCACAGATGTACTTCGAATGCTTTCATCGCCATTAAGATAACCATCAGTTCTAGGAGGTTGATGTGCATCTTTTTTTGCTGCGTCGTCCATAGTCCCTGCACTGTGTAGTGGAGTACATGAGCTCCCCATCCCTGGAGAGATGCGTCCGTTGTCAGAATAATCTGTGGCACAGGCTCCTGGACCGGTCGGCCCTTCAAAGGTTTTGTGGATTCCACCAATGCAGAGAGTTGTATGCACGACTGGTCACCAACACTAGGTCTTTTAACTGTCCGTGAGCCTGATTCCACTGACGTGCTAAGCACTCCTGAAGCGGACGCATATGTAGTCTCGCGTGTGGGACTATGAAGATGCAGGAGGCCATCACGCCTATCAACTGCATGAACACTCTTGCCGGAAGCGAGTGTTGCGGTCTGAATTTTTGTAGTAGCAATTGAATGCTGTTGATCCTCACCGAATTTGGCTGTGCTGTGGCTGCCAGAGTGTCTATTGTCGCGCCCAGATACTGCCGAATGTGGGCGGGCTGAAGGTGGGACTTTGGGTAATTCAGTGAGAATCCCAGATCGTAAAGAAGGTGAATGGTGTGGGACATGTGTGCGGCACACTGCTGGGCCGACTTTGCTTGGATAAGCCAGTCGTCCAGATAAGGGTATACGTGAATGTTTGGTCTCCGTAGGTGTGCAGCCACTGTCGCCAGGCATTTTGTAAACACCCTGGGTGCTGTTGTCACTCCGAAAGGGAGGACTTTGAATTGGTAATGTTGATCCTGAATGGTGAACCCGAGGTATTTTTTGTGTGACGGGTGTAGCAGAATATGAAAGTATGCATCCTTCAGATCTAATGTTGCGAGGAAATCTCCCTGACTGAGCAACGGCAGAACCTGCTGCAATGTTAGCATGTGAAAGTGTTCCGATAGAATGTACTGGTTTAGGGGTCTTAGGTCCAGTATGGGTCTGAGGGACCCGTCCTTTTTTGGTATCAAGAAGTACAGTGAGTACACTCCTGTGCCCCTTTCCTCCATAGGCACGAGCTCGATTGCCCCTTTTTGCAGCATGACGAGTACCTCCTGCTGCAATAAGTGCAAATGCTCGGTGGACATAGGACGGTGTCTTGGGGGTATGTTGGGTGGAGTGGATATTAACTCTAGACAATAACCGTACTGGATAAGCTTTGTGACCCACCTGTCTGTGGTGATGGACTTCCAGACCGGCAGGAACTGTTGGAGTCTCCCCCCGACCGGTGTTGTATGGTCGGGGGGCAGTGACAAAGCGTCACTGTTTGGTAGCGGCGGAGGATCGGGAGCTGTTTCCACGACCTCTGCCCTTGGCGCTGTTCCCACGATATCCACTTCTACTTTGTTTGGTGTATGTGCTTTGCCGCCACCTTTATTGCACTGTGTTTGCTGGGACAGCTGGCCTCTGGAAACTCCTCTATTGTGTGAGCGACGAAAAGAACCACCCCTGAACTGCTGCGACTGGAGAGCTCCCATAGATTTCGCAGTTTCAGTGTCTTTTTTGATTTTTTCTAAGGTGGTGTCCACCTCAGGTCCAAATAAGTGATCAGGGTTTACAGGCTGATTTAGTATGGTGGTTTGTATCTCTGGCTTGAACCGGGAGATTCTCAGCCAGGCATGTCGCCGTAACATCACACTTGTATTAATGGCTCTGGCAGCGGTGTCCGCTGCGTCCAATGCACACTTGATAGAAGCATTGGAAATAAGCTTCCCTTCCTGTATGAGCATCTCTGCTGCTTCCTTATATTCATCTGGCAAGTGTTGTAACATGGTCTCAAGTGTGTCGTAATGGGCCCTGTCATATCTGGCTAAGAGCGCCTGAGTGTTTGAAATGCGCCAGATATTGGCCGCTTGAGCTGCTACCCTTTTCCCTGATGCTTCTAGCACTTTCGATTCTTTGTCAGGGGGAGGAGCATCAACCGTTGTTTGTAAATTTGCCCTCTTCCGGGCATTGGAAACAACTAGAGAGTCCAACGGCAACTGGCCCTTGATGTATGTAGGGTCCCCAGGCGCCGGTTTGTACTTCTTATCAATTCTGGGGTTTAACACCCTGGCCCTCGTGGCCTCCTTGAAGATGTCACCAGCATGTTTTAAGACACCCTTTAGCATTGGAAGAGTCTTGACTGTTTTTTTCAGAGGTGGAAAAGGTGTCATACAGAAAATCCACTTCAATCGGGTCAGCATGGAGCTGGACATCATGATTTTTGGCTGCCCGTTCAATAAGCGCATTAAATGCCGCCGAGTCTTCAGTAGGCGAGGTTTTTACAGCATACACCTGACTGTCTGGGGCAGTGTGTGGATCTCCTGGGTCAGCAGCGTCTGCCCAGGGTTCATTATGATCTTCAGGATCAGTGTCTATAGGGTAGTTGTACTTCTCATCGTCACCTCCCCCTGTCTCCCCATCTGAATAAGTGGGCGAGATAGGAGCAGTGTCTTGGCCACGTGGAGATATTGGTTCGACAAGAACGGGTGAAGTAGTGGAATCCTTTTTTAATGGGATTTTATAGGACTCCATAGGCTGTTCCAGGGTGATCTTTCGCTTGTAAATTGAAAGTCTACCAGTGTCGGCGTCAATGAACTGTTCCGGCTGCTCTTGAAGCGGGGGTTGTCGATGCTTTGCGACCACTAACCCGGGCCCAGTCTTTTGTCCCGCTGACGGCTGCTTAGACCCTTCGACGGTCGTCTTAGGGGCGAAGGCCTTAGGCACCACTTTCGGCGGCAGCGTGAACTGTGAGATTTAGCAGCCGGCGTCGATGGGGAAGTATCCTTCGGACCGACAGTGGAAGTTTTCTCTTTAATTCGCTTCAACGACTCAGACACCAGCTTCGAGAAGGAGGCGGACGGCTGCGTTGACTTGACAGGTTCCTTCGATCCAACGCCAGGCGTGGACTCGAGGGTTGTAGCGCTTTTGGCCTTGTCCGTCCGACGTGTAGGATCGAGAACCTTCTGCGGTCCGAGTCCTTTATCTGTGTCGACGCTCCTCGGCGCCGATTTTTTCGGGTCGACGTCCTTGACCTGTTTTTTGTTTGTTACAGTCTTTGGGTCGACACCCGTTAGCGACCTCACCGGGTCGATGACACCTTGAAGCTTTTTCGGCGCCGATAGTTCCAAGGACTTCGAGCCGATCAACGCAATACGCACTTTTGGTTTCAATGCTGCCTCCAGTGCTTTCGATTGCGTAGACACCGATGCTTTCTCTTTCGGTTTCGATTTCCCAACTTGTGGCTCCTTAGAAGTGTCCGAAGCCGGGCCTTGAGGCGAGGCTGTGGAACCCATTATAAGATCTTGGGTAAGGCCATGTGGCGATCCCTCGACCTGAGCCTTAGTAAGTCTTTCGGCCCCCGTATCGACGGTTGGGCCTAGCTCCTCGCCTGAGCTATCTTCTCCGGCCCCAAAGACCACATCGTCGTCTCCTACCTAGTCGACGACGTTAGTAATATCGACCATCTCGACATCTGCGTCGTAGTTGAAGTTGTTCTCCGATGCAGGATCAGACTCTCAAACTTCCTGCTCGACTCCCTCATCCTCTTCGGTATCAAAAATGTTAACCGGGTCAGGTGCCGACTGCTGGGCCTCCTGGCGCGCTGCGCGCCAAAGTCGAATAGTCTTCTTGGATCGGAAACGAGAACAAGCCATACAGCTTGCTTCATCGTGATCCGTCAACAGGCACTTGTTGCACACCGGGTGGACGTCGATATGAGGATATTTCGAGTTACATACGGGGCACCTCTTGAACGGGCTCCGTTCCATCAGGTGTCGTCGATAAGCCTCTGGCGGTGACTGGGCCTTCAGCGCCGAGAAGTCACGCGACTCCTCAGGATGTTTGACTCGGGAACTGAGTTGAAACAGACTCAGGCACCGATCGTAAGACAATACCTACGATATACTAAAGGCCTTTTGGCCAAAAAGAAAGTTTTATATATATTCCGAACTTAAGGGAACAAATATGCATCCAAACCCAATGGCGGAAAAAAACAATCTGGGGATGGAGTCGATGCCCATGCGCACTGTAGTCCAGGGGAGGAGCCACCCATCTCGTGATACTTCGAAGACTCTTCCAGGACAACAATGTGCAATCATCCGGACCCAACACTAGGCGGCGATCTATGCAGTAGATATGAATTCAGCAGCCCACATGCCTCGAACTAATGCACAGCATGTGAGTCTAGAAAAGATTCAAGTTGCAAAACATGTTTGCTGAAAGGTATCAATCCTTTAAAGTTACATATCCAGAGGGGTGGTGGGAAATTAATTGGCATCCACTTTGCTGGTCAATGACTGCACAATAAGGCTCTCTAGAGTATGGTGCGCCTACTGAGAAAACTTGGATTACCAGTCTAGGACACCTGGCTATGTGCCTGTTCACAGGTAGGCACGAGCATGGCTTTAGTTAAGGAGCTGTTACAGTATCTGTGAGGAGATCATTAAATGGATCATTAAATAAAAGTAAGGGCTCAGATGTTACAAGCCTGGGCCATAGGACGCCTCTTAAAACATTTATTTTAGTTTCAATTAAGGTGGTATTCCAAATCACCACTGCAAATTAAGCAATCTCCTCTGTTGGTTGCCTTTGTGGATAGTCCAGTTTGGTCTCAGGGGAATTGTCAAGCCCACTGGCGATTTATAAATCATGGTATAAGGCATCATCAGTGTAACTTGGGAGGGGGAGCGGAGGGGTTTGCAAGTCATCGACTTTACCATCATCAGGAGTGCACTTTGCTCTGGCAGAGGTTCAGAGTCAGAATAACAGAGCTTCTGTCGATAGCTGTGACACAGTACAGCCAGAGGGGGTTAGATACGTTGCGCTTTTGTAATTTCTTAGCACACATTAACAAAATTAGCTGAGCTCGGGCTGATGTCAACTCAAAGTCTGATATGGGCATCAGCACATGATCATTCCTTCGGTGGTGTCCAGGTGGCAACAATCTGTGTGGATCTTGGGGCCTGGTTGGAAGTCAGTACAGGCTCAGTAAGGGGCCCCAAACTGGGCAGAGACCTGACGGCAATCACCCAATTGGAGGCCTCTGTAGGTGCTTGCAGCCCTAAGGTGTATTAGAAGCAGCCAGAAACGTACTGAATATTTGTAACATGGCCTCCTTGAAGGCCTCTTCTGCTTATATGTTCATGACAGGCAGGGAAACTTTGAGCACGTCAGGATCAGCTAATAAATCTGCTCAGTGACCGGCAACAGACAGAGGGAGTCTAATCTTTACACCTTGGTGCCTTCTAACTGGAGTCAGAGTGACGGGATGGGGTCAAATCTTGCTTTGTATGCTTGCAGGTGGACTTGGACTTACCTTAGGCTTAAAGAGGAAAGTGGAAAGATTAAGGGAACATCCCAAGGACAGAGCTCAGGCCAAGAATCTGAAAGAGGTAAGGGACCTACACTAACACTGCAACTTGCATTCAGCTTTGAGTGTTCATGTTGAAAGGGCTTCAGGTGCATGAGGGCACACTTATCACATGACAGTTGTGTCTGGAGCCAAAGCACCAAAGACACCGTGTGCAGATCAGTAACCAAGATCTGCTTCCAGCAGTTACAGCACAACTTTAAAACTTTTCATTTTGAGTGGGGACATTGTTCATTAAAATATTGAAATCAGCAGAAGACCCGACAATTTTGAGAAAATAACTTCATATTCATTTCAGAAGCTGAGCATGGAAAGGACCCAATGACAGCGTGCAGCAGTAACGCTTACATGTGGATGTGGTTCTGCTCAGTCAATTCTGTGACAGTATGCTACAAAAACATACTTCATATATTAATATACCAACCATTCAACCATTCAATCACTAAAACAAGAAAGCACTGAATCGATTTGAACACTGCTTTGAAACTACATGACAAATGATTACATTACAATGTACCCCAGAATTTAAAGCAATTTAAGTACTTAAAACTAAAACTGGTAGAAGTCATTAGGAATTTATTTACACAATTGTTAAGGTACACAAATACAGTGGCAATACAAATGAGTTCGAGATATCGGTTACCAATACAGTACACAGGTTTATACAGACATTCTAGATACATTTCTTGAAGTGGCAATGAGGGAGTTTTAACTATTGTGAAAAGGGCAAAATCTGTCCACAACCAAAAACAGTTCTACACTTGCATTTGAGCCCACTCAAACAGTACACAGCTAAGGATCAGACTACATGGAGGAAGGTAAAGATTGCCTTTTATCTCTTGCGAGTATAACATCATACTTCACAGATATTTACATAGAAAGCACGCCTGACGCTAGTGCACATGCCTAAAGTGATAACATCTCTGTATGAAAAGATCTATGCACAATTCCCAACTGACCAAACGTTCCATTTTTTTGGATGCACTTCAGACAGCATACAGGTTCCCAGACTTCTGAGCACTCCCAAGGACCCAGGCGTTGCTCTGAAATAGTCAGACTGACTGAAAATGGCAGACAGGAATAATTTGTGCCTTTGAATGTGCGGAGTCAGTTAAAGGACAAGAAACAAACACTTGAACAGCAACAGAAAACAATACACATTCGTAAAACACTTGATTATACTAACTGTAAGAACATTTTAGGAAACCAGTTTAATCTGCCATATTTTAACTTTGGAAGAAAAGTCTTCGGTCCAGTAACAAAGTAATGGTTACAGTGCACTCCCTTCAATACTGAAAGAGGGTTCTATGGGGCGAAGAAGAGAAGAGGAGGGGTACATTTGAGGATGTATCAGTAAGACAAAATGTTTAGTTTCTCTCTTCATATGAATGTTTTAGAACTACAATTTTTAATCTGGATTCCACTATTATGTGAATTGGTACTACTCCGTGGGCCACTTTCACTTATCGCCAACTCAATCAAGAATTCGGCAATGCTACTTTCCAACACCCATTAACTAAACAGAGAATAAAAAACAAAGAAAAGAACTGAATTCCCCTGATGCAGATCTTGGATGTAAAGCGAGGCATCCCGATGGGCCCGCACACTGTCTGCTCCAATTCCACCTTTCCACACGAGGGATTTTGTTTACAAGCATTGGTCCTTAGTCCTGCTTTAAAGGTTGACCTGAATTAGTAACAAGTACCAGCAGGATTCAACGCCAGCATCCAATGAATAAACAGCAGTGCCTGCAACCCTACCACAATGTGAAATGCAGACTTTGGCTGTAATGGAGATAATGTGGTTCTGTGCAACTCACCCTGTAGAAAATATTTAATTAGAACTAAAAAGATAAGGTCATATGTGAAATCACTGATCTATATTCTTCACATGCTTCTTGAGATAGCAGACATGTCGCGGATTTAAATAACCATCCGCCCACTATTTACTGTACTAGGAACAATGTCTCTTTCAGGACCGCAGATTTAGACACAGAATTTAGCAATCCATGGTACTGGATTGCAAAGCTATGAAACAAATGCAAATGAATACGTAGACATTTTAAAATAAAAAAACATTTGAAAAAATAAGATCATACAAAAAGTACAGTTTAAATAAAATCTGATTGCTTCAGTTCACAAACAAGCTCCAACCCTCCTGTGTAATGAATTTAGCAGAAATTTCAAGTCATTTTAGCTTTACTTCAGGTTTTTCAAATTCTAAATTTTTACAGTGAATAGTAAAAGACTGACACAAGCCCAATAGTTTAGCAAAATGATATAAAACTCTTAAACAACGTAAAAGATTTATAGTTACAGTAGAACAATAAAAAGGGCTACTGTCTACCGCCCGTGGAGGAAAACTAAAATGGCTATTCTGTATTCAGCGGAAAACCATTAAGATGCCTCTTAGCAGCCCTCTTGCTACAGAGTTTCATTTTAGGGCATCAAAGTTTGTGTTCAAAGCTTCCCGCGATGGCAGCTGCGAGTTTGTCCATTGTCCCTTGAGCATCTTTGTAAAAGGCATGGCGAGCTCCAGGTGAATTGTTCAGTCCTGTTTTTGCTAGTAAAGCCATTGGTAAGATACTAGATCAGCCATGCACGATCTGCCCTCCGCGGCAGAGCTGCTCTCATCGGTGAACAGCAGACTGAAGTCCACTAGGCGCTACTCGGCCGGGGATCTGCGAGTCAAAGAACATGTTAGAATCAGTAAAAATCCTAGTAGGATTCTCAGCAGAGGGATCCTCAAAGGAGGGTTCACACTCTGCCCAAACAATAAATACTTCCTTTCATCTTGCATGCATTTCAGTTCGGATCACAAAGTTTGAATGTGATGGTTGTGTGTTGCGGGTACAGGGGATTCTGCAGGAGTAAAGCTATGAATCTGCAAAATATGGTCACACGCAGAAGCACGCTGAAGAAATGGCTACTAAGGTCATGCTCAACGTACTCCACAAATCTTTCATGTACCAAATGGAAAAGCTATTAAAATGGCTGATCAAGATCAGATATGTAGCTAAGAATTTACCAGTAGGAAAAACACTTTTTAGCATTTCATGAGAAGCATTCAACTTGGAATGACCAGTAATCATGATCTTTGGACAGAAATGTCTTGTAAACAGACAATTTGGGAACAAGAAAAAGAATAGAAATGGAAATTGCACGTTCACGAAAAAGATGCACAATTCAATATATTGGTAAAATTTTATTACGCCTAGCAAAACAACAACTGTTTAGGCAAGAGAAGGGTCTTATGCCAAACGTTCTTTTTCTGGAACCAGAAGATAAGAGCTCTAAAACCCGATGTCACACTGGTTAAAATTGTGCAATTCCGGGTAAACCTCCTTTGTCCCGTGGCTCCCTTATTAGCCAAAATCATAAGTGCTTAAAACTGGTGGCATTTCAGTGGACAATCACATTTCCGGTACCCACGGGCAGCAAAGAGGAGGATTGCGATGAAGGATAGTATAGGGCACCCTGACTTCCTGTACTTGCCAAAGGCTCACGACGAAAAAAAAAATCATAAGTTTTACAACATATCCAAAAATGTCAAATTCACTTTAAGCCTCCAACCCATCTACACAGATAGCAACTGGACATAATGCAGAGCAAAAAGCATTACACATGGCAAAATAAATTACAGGAAAAGATAAGCTGTAAGTGCTGCATTAAAACATGCAATATTGTGATAATTGCTTGAAAATAATAGCAGAAGCAGTGAGTTTATGGAATCAATACAAATGGATAATCGCAACTCCAATTAAACTTTTATTGCAAATTAGATCAACATTCTTCATATTAGCAAAACTCAAAACAGATTGCACGGACTTGTCCGCTTTCATAATACCAAAAAAGCAATCACAGAGGTTAGGATTAGATTTTCTAAAAACACTCTTTGTTAGCCTCAAAGCCAGACATGTGTCAGTCTCACAAGGGCAGAGAATGTACTCCAATACGCACTGCTCCACAAGGTTAATGCAGATTACATGACAATCACAAAAAGAAAAAAATACCCAGAGGAGCAAGTAGTAGGATACTGAAAGCCAAACGCAAGAGTGCTGGATGCGGCGCATTCCTGGAGTAGCAATGGGTGTCTGTGGAAATCATTTCACATAGTTGCCAAATTGGACACAACTCGAGTTCTTCATTTTTCATCCCTACCTCTAGCTCAAAACAATCTTTACATTTTAGCACAAATTGTTTCCTTGTGATTGGTTCAGAACGAAATAGACCATAAGAAGTAAACTGAGGGTCTGAAATGGTGTTCATGGAAAAAAGATGCTAAATATCTGACTCCAAGTGACATTTAGTCACAGATGGACCAGTACTGGCTGACTGCAACATTTCACTATATTTGGGACTTGCTAGATTTAGGATAGGGCAATCAGGGTAGTGCAGTCCCTTCCTATAAAGTTCTACTTCCACTGCAAGTTACAGATCCATTTCAGAGTTCGGCTAATTTACTTCATGTGTGCTCTTAGTACACCTACAAAGCTATGTAGATCCACAGCCAAACAAATATTTGTGTAATGTGCGTCACTATGCTCCTTTCCTTTTTAGATTGACTACAGGAGCATAGTTTCTGCCTAACCATGTCTTTCAGGGCAATCCCATTCTTGTTAAAGGCAGTTCAAATGGATTGTCCCCAAAGGCTGCATTTCATTTCTGGGTAAAACCACCAGCTCCTGGATCAAGAAACAACTCACCCTAGTCTTAAAAGTTTTGAAAGATGCACCAATTAACTAAAACACTGCAAATGTGTGGATCTTTACCAGAACCTTAGCGGTTACCACGTCTCACCCATATTCAGAGAAAAGATTAACTCCAGAGATTATGAACATGAACTACAATCATTTCATATATTGGGCCCCACAGGCTTGTGGCCAAGTGTCTACAATTCCATATTACATTCCAGGACAGTCTCACATGGTGGACATGGAAGCACAGAAGTCGGCAAAAACAGTTCAGTTGGATTTATTAATAGGGACCCTGACACGGGTGGTAAATGAATGGTGGGCTTTACACAAAGGTTTACTAGTATTACCATTTTAGAGTAGTGCCCATAAGAACATTAACAAGCCTAATAAAATTCAATGTCACACCAAACGGATGAACCAAGGTTTTAAGTGCAGATCTACATGCCGTCCAAGGATTAAAAAAATCCACCAAAAACATTAGGGAACTGAAAAAAGAATACGAAAAAAGTAGATATAACAGACAAAAACAGCAGTACATGAAATAAATATGGCAAAAGTATTGTTGCTCAAATGTTCTAATCCTATGACAAAAGTCAAACATTTGAACCCTCAAGAACAGCGTGATGCATCACAAGTCCATTTCACTGTTTAAACAAAAGTGGCAGAGCTAAAAAGCTAAATAGTGTGGTCCACTTTGCCAGGGCGGTTCCACTTTGTCCATTCACGGAGGGGGACGATTTGCCCATGCTGTTTCAGACAAATATATGAAAAACACTTTGTTTAGCTAGGTGGATGTTTTTACGTAAACATGCAGAGGTATCTTAACATTTTCAAGTTCCCAAGATTTTGAATGAGCCCCCAAAATGTTTTTACAGTTTAAAAGGAAAACGGAGTATAAACGTCTGACAAAGAATATTTGCTACAAGTCAGCCAAAGCTTAAACTGGAGAAGACAGACAGTATGGCATGCCATAGAAGTGCAATGCCTTAAATCTTGTCTAGGCTCAATTACTGAAGGCATCAAAATACTTTTAGGAATGAAGGTGGGTAGTAACGATACAAGGCCCTAGCAAAGCTAGAAACTGCGGGACTTGAGGCCAAATGCCAATAGCAGAAGAACATCTAGAACTGCCTGCATCTAGCTCAACAGCAGCAGACGCAAAACCTCCAGTTGTGGTGATCATCATAAGGAACTGGAATTGCTCAACTTAGCTTGATGTTGTATGAAGTTTATGGCAGTGTATCTTGCAGTACAATGGACCGTGGAATAGTGTTTCGCCGTTCCAGTCTTTAAAAGCCCAACACAGCCTCTCGTATACATTGGAACTCCGATCTAAAACCGCACAAGTGATAACAAGAGCTTTTATGACTGAGGTACTTAAGACAGTTCTCAAGCAGTAGAAATCTGCATTGGAATAGATGGTTGGCGCATGATGGGTGTGAGGTACCACAGGCAGTTGGCATGGATCTGTGACAAATACCATGGAACTGATCGGAGGCAGCGCATGGATTGAGCCAAGTAGTTCTGTATCAGTCCTAATCAGCAGAAAGGCAAGGTATCACTCAGAAAATAGACTACTGGCCGAGGTAGTGGATGCAGATTTGTTACGAATATTCTAGAGGCATTACTGACACCTCTAGAAGCCTTACATATATCAACAACTCTGGCAACGAAGGGAAACAGGTTAGTAAACCTTGCATGTAAATTACTCAAAGTACTGCAATATTAGTTCCATAACGTAAAAAAAAAAAAAGAACCAAGGTGATGGCGACCCAGAGACAGAAGACAGATATCGCCTACTTATGTTTTCACACAAACACTGTTCTCTGAACAGATTTAAGCCAACAATTCAATTTTCAGCATCTTCAAAATTGTTTAAGGTATTGTGAACTTAAGGCTAGCATTTAAGCAGTTATTTAAGGCTTTGACAAGACATAAGGAAGTATCCACGAAGATAACCTTGATAACCAACATACTGATTATCAACCCTTTAACACCCACTTCTGACTGGATTCCTGAGGCTATCAAAGGGCAAGGCACAGTGATTTGACGGCAGTGCTACTGTATAAATGACAGTTCATTCCAATTACGCGCGTATGTAAAACAACTAATCCTCAAAGCACCATTTTTAAGAGTGAATGGGCAGGAACTGGAAAGCAATGGGAATTCAGTTGATTCTGACAGCCCAAGCCATGAACTATATGCGTTGAGGTAAGCTCACCAAGCCACTAAAACGCATGGTGTCTGAAGACAGGATGGACATCATACTCACCCAAGGAGGCCTTGAAATGCGACGAGCGGCTACTTGCCATCGTGCTCGGAGGGAGCGCTATTCTGAGGTGGGGAGGGAGGGAAGGGGACGGGAGATAGCCATTTGTAACCATGTAATTGCCCACAATATCAGGATTTCACAGAAAATGCAACCATTAAGAACTTCATATTTGTTTAAGATACTTAACATTTCTCTAGTATCAGCAAATAAATTAATAAGAGCATCCAAATTAAACAAAACAAATTGGAAGCTGAGTAGATTAGGTGTACAAGTGATAGGAGCCAAGTCAGGGGGTGTATGTGTATGAATGGACAGAGCAAGCTGAATCTTGTGTGAGTCTTAAGAAAATGCACAGGCCCAGTGGCTAAAGAGGTAGTCTGTGGATGAAGAATACTACAGTGTCATGAATAAAATAGTCAGTGAATCATTGGAACATGTTTGACTGGGTCGAAGAGTGAGCAAGATGTGTTTACCTGTAAATCTGTGGCAAGTCAAAGGCTAATAGAAGACCAATAGAGACAAGTATTACGGAAGTGGGCCCTTGGAGCATGGGTACATGTACTGGTGTTGCAAGAACATGCCAGTTGGAAATACTGATGCTAGGGTTATCTGTTATGGGGTGTGGGTGATTGGTGAGATTAGTAACATGCATCTAGCATCAGTGGGGTCTGCCGGAGAGTTGTGGGAAAACATGAACTGTTATAGGTGGGACTGCGCCAAGTAGCATGTCCAAGAAAAGCAAATAGGTAGCCAAGGAGAGTGGAGGTGGCATATGGCTGAGGCCAGGGACCTGTAGGGCGTCCCATGTGCACATGAGACCCCAGGGCATTCAGTCGAACATGGAAGTATAGATTTGAAAACAACAAAACAAGAAACTACCCCCATCAGCCCACACAAGTGGCTACTCTTCGTCATCTGGGATTCATGGGGGTCGCCATATTCATGCAACCCACCAAAATGAGTATCGAAACTCAGCTAGTTTTGTACCCCAAAGATCGGTACAGACACTTGCAAGTCTTGATATGAGGTGCTGAGGGTTTGCAGTGCAAAAAGTGAAAATTATACAATGAAGATGCTAAAATTGGCATTATCCCAATGCCAAACTGAAAAACAGTACGCTGGCAGTTTTAAAGAATAACTGTCAATTGCGATGGAAAAAGAGGTCTACATGTTTCAGCCGCTAGGCTTTCGTCAGGACCAAAATAACGCTACTGCAAAAGTATTTTGTGCAGAGAAACCAAACAGAATGAATTGGTACAATACAGCCTACCAGTATACTGTAGCTTCCCTCAGGTAAGCTTGTCATACCGGAACCTTTAAATTCATTCCTACATAGTCTTGGTCAAGAAAGATGGGATGAGATTTAATCCTGTTTGTAACACACCCTTTTTCATTTTTGTAGGAATTAATTTAAAGGTTCCTGTATGACTAGCCTACCTGAGTGAAGCTACAGGATACTGGTAGGCTGTATTGTACCAATTCATTCCGTTTGGTTTCTTTGCACAAAATACTTTTTCAGTAGCGTTATTTTGGTCCGGATGAAAGCTTAGCGGCTCAAACATGTAGACCTCTTTTTCCATCGCAATTGACAGTTATTCTTTAAAACTGCCAGCGTACTGTTTTTAAGTTTGGCACTGGGATAATGCTTGTTATCCGAGTAGCCAATTTTATTATATTCACTGTATAATTTTCACTTTTTGCACTGCAAACCCTCAGCACCTCATATCAAGACTTGCAAGTGGCTGTACTGATCTTTGGGGTACAAAACTAGCTGAGTTTTGATACTCAACTTGGTGGGTTGCATGAATATGGCGACACCGATAAATCCCAGATGACGAAGAGTAGCCACTTGTGTGGGCTGATGGTATTCTTTTTCAATGTATGTTGTTTTCTTTCTTTGGCCTAGACATCTGAGAGTTTCTGTTATTTTCTTTTGTTGGTTAGACCGGTAGTTTGTTTTGTTGTTTAGTGATAGATTGGGGATTGAATACTGTTTGGTCTCTAAAGATTTCCCTAGGACCCTATTTTTAAAGTTTTGTAGTGCGAGTATAGATTTGTAAACCTAAGTGGTGTTAGTAGAATGAAAGTTTAATATAAAAGGTGAAGTGGGAGCACATCTGTGCAGAGCCAGGGCATGCTGCGGAATTATATGTTTGGGGCTACTGACTATATGCCAAGACGGCCATGAATGGGTTGAGGACATATGGTGAGGGACATGTATGGGTATGGCATAATAACGAGAGGAACATGCTATGATTTCAGAGCCTACTTTAGTATAATCAAAGCGGTTTCCATTCTAGCCCCTTGGCGGCAAAAGTTTTCTGAACAAATGGTAAGAAGCTGGCAGGATGTAGCACTTGCATTTTGAGCAATATATTAATATATCCTGTTGCCAGTCAATAAATGATCACATCCATGCTGATAACAGCTATACAAAATACTCAGCTTGAAATAAAACCATAACTGGCTTTAATGTAATAAATAGGTTTTCCATTTGGAGACTAGCTGTGTTTAAATTTGCTAATGGTAAGGCAGCACAAAATCTATCAAATCAACACAAGTAATATGCATTCAGAGCAGATTAATCCTACAGTAGACTACTGTACTCTGAAGAACTGACAAGACAATACTACATTAAATAACGTCTAAATGTACTTTTTGCCTGTTACCGAAGTGCTTATTAATCACAACATACAATCACTTTGACTTAGCTAAGTATTTCATGTGCTCCAGAAGCAACACCTATGAACTGAACAGTACATAATACTGCAATTTAGGTTCTAGGACTAAAGAGAAGCCCTTGCCGAGTGTGCATAACATGAATTCAAACTCTCGTACAAAATACTAAAGCACTGCATGATAGTTCACATGTACCTACAGCTACTAAAAACATTATTCGATTTCTAGTCCAGGTTCAGCGGACCTAAAGGCATCCAGATGAAGCCAAATTTTCCTTTTTAAGAAAGAATTTACCACACACTTCAGTTTATCGGCATTGTTAAAAAAATTTTTTTTTAAAAAGAGTAAGTTCTCATGACCGTGTCAGTGTTCGAACCATAGGAGACACCCAGTAGTTCTTCAGTCATAAGTCAATGGAATTATAAGACTGGGCTGTATGAGAGGATTACACTTTCCTTTCTTCACTAAAGCTTAACAATAGTCTTTAAAAACATGCCGCACTCCAATATCCAGTGGGGTTATCATGAAGACTTAAGAACAAGTTACTTACCTTTGGTAACAATGTATCTAAGTGACATTTGTTATAGATTCCTTACTTTAGAATTACCCCTAGGCGTCAGACTGGATCCAGAGAATTTTTTTCTCAGCTGTACCCCCGCGCGTCGGTTGACTCCGTGACAGTCGTCGTCGGAATGACGTCGCGGTGTCTACTTAGACACCACCCCTTGGCGCGGACGTCAGTTCTGACACTACTTTCCATGCCAGAAGTCCCTATCCCTAGAATTCAGTTCGCCGAGAGGGGAGAATGGGTGGAGCGGTAAGGAATCTATAACTAATGTATGTCTCTTACAGATACATCATTACTGAAGGTGAATTCTACAAATGAAGAGGAGCGTCAATGTATCCTCTATGGTATCCAATCAATTCTTTTTTTTCGAGACTCAAATCCATAGGCAAACTTGTTTCATATGTGTTTTCCATTTATTAATTCAAAGGAAAAGCTCCAACTGTAACTGTATCCAATCGTCAGCCAAATATAACAATATCCAATCGTCAGCCTACGCATATCGTCCTCACTTGGGCGTCATCAGGGCTCCAATGCATCTCCTAAGAGTTTATCCTTACAGTTCTTCAACTCTTCATGAGCTCAACTCAGCTGGATACCATAGCTGATACATTAACTCTTCTTTCCATTTGTAGAATTCATTTTTGAGGACTGGGTCTATGGCGGCGGGACCTGGGAGAGTGAAGCGTCATTCATATAGGACTTCGTGATTTGCAAAATAAGACTTTGAATTGCTCACCAGTGCACTTGGTTGTTGTGCCCTAATTGCCTACAGGAAAGACATTATCATTACTGAAGGTGACTAACTTGTTCATCTTAAAGATAATTAGTTATAGATTCCTTACCTTAGAATAAATACCCCAACAATGCGAACCCTGGAGGAGGGACTGCGAACAATGTTGACACCATAAAGTCCTGGAGGACAGAACGGGCAAAGTAGCCATCCCTCCGCACTCTACTATCCAGGTGGGATTTCATTCATCAAGAGGTGCTTTGTTTCCAAGAGACTTGGACCAAGGAAGCGGTCCATTTAAATGGGTATATGACTTATCATACCCCGGCAGTTGAGGGCTTGAGTGGGAGAGCTAAGGGGGGGGCTGTGTGTATACCTTTCTAACAATTTGAACTTAAAACAAATCACAGAGCCCGTTAAGAATACTTATTATCCAACTTCTTTTGATGGATTTAGACAGTTTTTTCTATTGCCCTGGTCAATTTTTATAATAATATCCCTTAAGGTGCAGTATGTAATGTTATTAAGAATATGTCTCAAACATTGACACGCCTAGCTAAAAGTAAAAGGAAAGACATGATGATACTTTTGGCAGGGGATTTTAACTGTACGCTATGTGGAAACGCAGAAGACTATCTATGTGGAGCATTGTGGGAAGAGGGTACATGCCCCTCACACTTTAGTCATACTCCTTTAGGGGAACAGTTAAATGAATTTATTAACAGTTTTGACCTTGGTTTTGTTAATGAATTATGTGCACAGCCAGCCCCCCTTCCCCCCACATTCAATGGTAGGGGTTGTTGCTCTACGGTTGATTACGTTTTTGTTACTAGTAACAATGCTCATAGACTCCGTTCTTTTTACGTCTCTGATAACTCCCTTAGTGATCATTTTCCTCTCTGCCTAGTTGTTACACTGCCAATTAAGAAAACCACAGGGACAAGCAAAAGAGATCGAGTTCTAGAGAACTTATGAATTGGTAGTACCAACGGTTATTCCTTACGATGGGCCATGGTAGATCAATCGGAAATGCTGTAATTAATAACCAGTAAATGTAGGACAGAGTTTGCGATTTGCCTGAGTGAAGATACCGCCCCTGTTACCCTTTTAGCCTCTTTTTTAACAAGAACAAATACAATAAGGGATTCCCTTATTAGGCAACATAAACGTAATAGAGCTCAGAGTGGGTGGTTTGATTCCAGATGCACTCAAGCTTATGCACTTTTAAAGAAAGAACTACATAAAAAACCAAGAAGTATTCCCGAGGTGAGGAGAGCTAGGAATGCTTATAAATTAGCGGTCAGAGATAGGAAGAACACGATAAAGCAAGAGGCTTGGGAGGCACTGCACTTAGCTTCAGTAATTAACAATTGTGCAGGCTTCTGGAAGGTTATTAGATCTCCTTTTTTATCTGAGGAAAACGGTCCTAAAATTGAGATAGCTATACCAGAAACAGAATGGATCGAGCATTTTGCCAAGGTATATGAAGGGGACGAATCTTTAGTTGTTGCTTGTCCTACTAATTATCCCCTTAATTCAAGAGATCTTGTGTTTACTTTGGAGGAAGTTGAGGGGGCCTTATATGCCAGCCTGGGTGGTAAGGCCCCTGGCCAGGATGGTGTCCCCATAGATATATTCAAGGCGAATGTACCTCTGTGGGGGCCCCTTCTGGTGCATGTGCTTAATGCAAGCTGCAACTCTGTTTTTTTTATCTACCTGGGTAGAGTCCATTATTGTCCTTATTTTCAAAAAAGGGGACAGGCATGACCCGGGATGCTATAGACCCATTTCTTTGTTGGACTCTTTTACGAAGTTAGCTGGTCGGATTTTGTTGGGACGCCTTTTGGACTGGGCTGACGAAAATTCCATTTTATCTGATTTGCAGTAGGGATTCCGAGCTGGTCTAGGGACAGTAGAACAAGGCTTAAACCTTTTACTGTTGGTGTGGAAATACACAAGGGCCAAGAAAGGAAACATGTTTATAGCTTTTGTGGACCTCTCGGCCACTTTTGACTGCGTGGTCCACTCTAAATTATGGAGATTGCTGGGAAATTTAGGGGTTGATGAAAATATTATTTATTTTCTTAAGCGTTTTTATAATGACGCCTCGGTTTCGATATGGTTTGAAGGGTGAACGCACGGCTGCAATCCCGATTAGGAGTGGAGTCAGGCAGGGATGTGTCCTGGCTCCATTTCTTTTTAACCTGTATATAAATGGGTTGGAGGATGCCCTGTGCAGAGATAATTTAGATTCCCCTTATGTATCTGGCCGCCCAATTCCAGCTCTTTTATATGCAGACTATGCCGTGTAGATGTCACGTACTCAAGTGGGCCTACAGCGAGTTGTGGATAGTTTTACCCTTTTCATGAAAGATCTTGGATTAAGGGTTAACTCCACTAAACTTGTATTATGCGCTGTGGCAGGGGTTTTAAGGTTAAGAGAGAATTTTTTATTGCAGGACAGAAGCTAGAGGCCACTAAAAATGTTCTTACTTGGGCATATTGTTTGCACAGAACGACTCCTGGGTACAAGCTGTAGCAGCAAAGAAATTGGCGCTTTTATGCACCACATCTGCACTCACTATTTTTGCCAAAAACTGGGTAAAAGACCTCCCGTTGAACTAATTAAAATATACAAGGTAAAATGTGTATCCGCTGCCCTATATGGGAGTGGGATATGGGGGTTTGGTGATTCTACACCTATCCAGTCAGTCGAAAAAAAATTTAAAATATATTTTAGCTCTCCCAAGTAATACCTCTGGTTACATCTGCCATGCAGAATTAGGCCTTCCATTTATATCTGATTTAATCAGACTTGAGCCTGTGCTATTATGGCACAGGCTATGGTCAAAAAAGGAAACCAGACTGAATAGAGATATCCTCTCAGATATTTTGAAATGAGGATCCCCTGGCTGAGTTATGTGTATAAATTCTGTAAGGATCTTGGTACTCCAGAGTATTTCTTAAATCCTCCTACTATCACGGCAGTAACAAGAAAGGACTTTAAGAGAGAGGGCTCGATACTGTTGGATACTCTAAGAATGACGACTGAGATCGTAAAGCCCACTGTCCTGTATAATCAAATGCTATTAAACACTTTTAATATTCAACCTTACTTAATTTTTGTACCCGGCAATTATGATAGATTTTTATTAACTAGTTTCAGGCTGGGGATCTTTCATAGACTAGTCAGTTTTCCCGCTACTAATGATTGGTCGCGAGACCTCCAGCCTTGTCCCTGTGATAATATGTCTCCCCAATCCACGATGCATGTTATTCTATTTTGTAAATTTTATGCTACTGTTAGACGACTGTTGTTGGTGCCTTTTTTTTTTTTAAACAGTTGGGCCTACGACAATGTCGCCCAGCCCTATTGTTATTACAATTTTTAGATAATGAAAAAGGTGTTCTAATAACCGCAGCCTTCTTGAAAAAAGTGGTCTACAGGAGAAAATGTATGCACCATTAAATGCACTTTTGCACAGTAGTAATGGTTCTATTTTTATCTTGAATTAGTTAATAAGATATTGCTAAATACGTTTTTAAACTGTGTTCTTTTGTGATTTTATAATGAAATTTATTGTGATCATTTTAACTGTATGCTTTTATGATTGCTATTCCACAATCGAAATAAAGCTATTTTTGATTTGATTGACTATCCAGGCAGTAATGTCTGGTGAACATGTGCATAGAAGCCGCCTGCCAGATGTCAATGAGTGGGACTCCATGTGACAAAGCAGTAGTTGCTGCCGTAGCTCTAGTAGAATGAGCTCGCAGCCCCACTGGAGGTTCCTTTTTAGCTAAAGTGTAACTAATCTTTATACAAAGGGCGACCCAGAGATTTTTTGCAACAGCCTGACATTTCTGGTCTTCTACATAGCCAACAAAGAGTTGATCGTCCACCCGGAAATCCTTTGCGCGGTCAAGGTAGAAGGACGGCGCATGTTTTGGGTCCAGGCGGTGGAGTCTCTCCTCCTCCTTGGAAGGAGGCGGGAAAAAGGTGGGCACAGTGATGGTCTGTCTGATGTGAAAAGGAGTGACAACTTTAGGTAGGAACGAGGGTCCCGCTCGAAGAACCACTGTCAGGATGCACCGAGAAGAAATGGGGCTTAGAAGAAAGCCTGAAGCTCACTCATTCTGCGAGCAGAGGTGATGGCAACAAGAAAAGCAGTCTTCAGAGTGATAAGCCTAATAGGACAGTTGTAAAGAGACTCAAAGGAAGCGCACATAAGGTAAGTCAAAACAAGTGGAGGGACGCCTGGCTGCCTAGATGACATGACAAACTTTGGGTGAAAGGTCAAAAGCTGTCAACTGTCGCCGCTCAATCTCTATGCAAGTAGGTGAAGGTTGGACAGGTTCGGGTGCAGAACAGTCCCTTGATGCTGCAACATAATATCCTCCCAGAGGATCGATAGCCATGCTCAGTAACTCGGGGTACCACTCTTTGTGCCCAGTCCGGTGCCACAAGAAGGACTTGGGGCCGATCGCGCTTGAGCTCCAGGACTCGGGGCAGAAGTGGTACAGGCAGAAAGGCGTACAAAAGACCACAGTTCCACTTGCGACAGAAAGCATCGCCTAGCGAGGGCAGTCTCGGAAATTCCAACAAGCAGAACTGCGGACATTGCGCGTTCTCTTCTGTGGCGTACAGATCTAACCAAGGCTCTCCCCACTGCTGAAAGAGTCCTTGGACCACTTCAGAGTGAAGACGGCATTCGTGATCCACCAGGCACGAACGGCTGAGTTTGTCCACCATGGTGTTCAGGGAACCTGTCAGGTGTTAAACCGCCAGGGTTATGCCTTCATGTTCCAGCCATGTCCAAAGGTGAAGAGCCTCTTGAAATAGGGTCTACAACCCCAACCTGCCCTGTTTGTTGCAGGACCACATGGCAGTGGTGTTGTACGTGAAAACCCTTGAGGGAGTGAAGGAAGGACTTCAGTGCCAGTCGAATATCCCAAAGCTCCAACAGGTTGATATGGAGCCCGGACTCCGCTGGAGACCAGACTAAACTGGTCTCCGCCTCTCCCAGGTTGCTGCCCCATCCCAGAAGTGATGCATCGGTCACCACCGTGAGATCTGGTTGGGAGAGGGGGCGGGATCTGCCTCTGACCCAATCCTGGCTCGTTAACCACCACTGCAGTCTTTACGAAGTTCCCTTCGAAATCTGGACGTAGTCGGAAAGATTCCCCAGATGAATTTCAGGCCCCACTGCAGAGCCCGCATATGCCATCTGACATGATCCACCAGCAGGATGCAGGAGGTCATGAGGCCAAGCAGCCTCAGGGTCATTCTCACTGAAATCCTGAATAGAGGTGAAACATCGGTATCATAGCCTGATTATCCTGGACTCGCTGTTCGGGAGGATGGGCGCGAAACAGCACTGTGTCCAGAACAGCCCTGATGAAATGGAGTGACAGAGGGGAATCAGTTGTGACTTCAGCACGTTGATAGTAAACCTCAGCAAATGCAGGAAGTCAGCCGTAGTCTGGAAATGGGAGACAGCCTGGGGCGATGCCACTCACCAGTCAATCGTCGAGATAGGGGAAGACTGGAACCCCTGATCTGTGCAGGTGAGCTGGAACCACGGCAACCACCGCCATCACCTTGTTGGACACCGAAGGGGCGCTGGTAAGGCCAAAGGGGAGCAAATGCTTGTGGCCTACCGTCAACCTCAGGTAGCATCTGTGTGCTGGCAGGACAGGGATATGGAAATAGGGGTCCAGCAAGTCCAACACTACCATCCAGTCTCCAGGGTTGAGAACAGACAGGACCTGAGCCAACGTGAGCATTTTAACTTCTCCTTCCGGAGAAAGCGGTTGAAGGCTCTGAGGTCTATAATAGGACGCAGGCCCTTGTCCACTTGGGCACCAGAAAGTAGAGGGGATAGCTACCACAACCTACTTTTGGCGCATGAACCCTTGTGATAGCTCCCTTGGCCAAGAGAGCTGAAACTTCCTGGCTGAAAAGCGTGAAATGATCCTCCAACATGCGGTCGAGACATGGTGCATGAGGAGGAGTAGTCTTGAAGGGGAGAGAGTAGCCCCTTCGGACTATCTGCCAAACCCACCGGTCGGACGCGATGGATTGCTAGTGGGGAAGGTGATGGCGAATCCAGCCATCCACTGGCCACTGATGGGCCTGAAAGGTCAGACTAGGAGGGTTTGGAGACTGTGGAAGGGTGGGAAAGGGTAGACTGACACCCCGCTGGCTCCCAGACCTGCGTCACTCGGTCCCACGTCCACAGCCATGCAGAGGCTGGGCAGCTTGCGTGGGCCAGATGTGGTAGGGTGGCTCTTCCGTAGATATAAAAGGGGCGAAAGACAGACTGTATGGGATGGGAGGATGCCACAAGGTCTAAGGATCTGTCCATAGCTCGAAAAGCTCTTGAAGCGCTCCAGCACAGAGTCTGCCTTGTTACCAAAATGGCGACAGCCAGCCATCGAAGGGCATGTCCAGCAAAGTTGCTTGAACATCCCCTGAAAAACTAAACGTCCTCAACCAGGCGTAGTGCAGAAGGACTACTCATGTGGCAATCGTTCTGCCCGGTGAGTCGGTGGTATCCAATCCACAGCAAATCGTGAATTTTGCTGCATCTCTCCCATCTGTCACAGCTTGGGAAAGAACAGCCCAGGCCTCCTCCAGGCACTGAGGCAGCACTTGCGCAACCGTATCCCAAATTGTACGGTAGTATCGGCACAAGAGGCACAAGGTATTCACAGATCGCAGCGCCAAGCTGGAGGAAGAGAACATTCGCTTACCAAGATGATCCAGCTTTTTGGATTTCCTGTCTGGAGGAGCAGAATGGAATGTGCCCTTGGAAGAAGAAGCTTGGACCACCAAGCTCAGGTGAAAGGTGTTTGGTGAGGAATATGGGATCACCTGGGGCGAGGCCGTGGGCAATTGTCCGATTCACAGGATCTCCTGTGCTGGGCTTGGACCAAGTGCCCAGAAGGATGTCCATGGGGGCTTCAATGAAGGGCAAGAGGGGTTTGGAGGAAGTTGCAGCAGGTTGAAGCACCTAAGTCAGGAGCTTAGTCCGGACAGCCACTGTAGAGAGCTCCAGACCCAAGGCCTCGGCTGCCCTATGCACCCCCACAGCATAGGACGCTCCCTCCTGCATAACCACAGTAGGGGGAGAAAGCATGCCACGGTCTAGAGAAGTGCCCAGGCCACTGGCATCACCCATTTACTCTCTATCCTGTTCTTCCAGCTGGTATGCCAAAGGGTCTAGCGACCCCTTCCAGTCCTCATCACCACCTTCAGGGTGATAGGGCACACCTGGATACAAAAGTACTCTCTGGCATCAGATTAGATATCAGTCCGGCCCCATCTAGGGGGATGAGGACGGAGTTGGCCGGTTGCACAGCCGATACCAGGAAAGGCATTGCCGGGATCGACAGAGTAAGGTCGACCGGCATCGATCCGGATCCAGACCTGGATCCACAGGGGCCCGCCGGCATCGAAGGCCCAGGGTCCCTGACCGGCTCCACAGGGCCCAAAGGTGCACCAGCGCAGTCTGGCTGCCCAAAGATTCGGTGGAGGGCTTCATAGAACGTACGAAACTGGGTAGGGGACGCTTGGGCTCCCGGAAACTGGGGAGGCGTGGAGTCGTCCCCAAGTCAGGCACTGGAGACTGAGTCTTAGAGTGACGACGCTCCGGGTCACGCCACCAGACGGGGAGAAGGCGAAAAGAGACTACTTTTTTGCCTTCTTGTGCTTCCACTTACCGCAGGAGAGCGAAGACTTGGACGAGGTGTAGTGGCTCCGTGGCTGGTATCGAGACCTCCCCCTCAAGCAAGTCAGAGGAACGTGGAGCAGACTGCCAGGCCTCCAAAAGATTTCGGGACCGCTCCCACAAAGACTTCAGACTCATGGCCTGACAGTCGGATACGACTTCGAGTTGTAGTCGTGTTCCAGGCACCAGAGGCACACAAGATGCGGGCTCGCCACAAACATCAGTTTGTGATAGACCTTGCAGGGCTTGAAGCCTGTCAGACGATAGGACATCCCTCGCGTAGCAGGAGTCGAAGACTCGAAAAAAAGTCGACAAAAGTTCCAGCTCTCTCCAGATCTGCGCTAGGCTGGCGTGGAAAAATAAAACTGATAGCGCACAGGGGCGGCATCCAAGTAGGCCTAGCAATGTCATCCCGGCAACCCTGATGCGGACGACTGACGCAGAGTTGACAGACTCCACCTACAGACAAGCAGGGGTACTGCGGAGGAAAAAAAATCTCAGGAATCAGTCTGACACCTGTGGGTAATTATAAGGAAAGGAATCTAAAACCAATAGTCTCTTTCAGATAATCCCATTCAGCAAGTATAATCAATCCATCCAATTAATCCCTCTGGTGCCATTACAACCTCTTTGTATGCTCCTCTGTACATCTCTGCATTCAGGCATTACTATGCACTTGGAGCCATGTGTACACTGGATTTGTGGAATAAAAATCTGTCCTTTCCAACATTTAAGTCAGCACTTAAAGCTGCTAAACTCCATTCTTTATTATTGGACAAAAATACCTTAAGTAAAATATCTCACTCATGGTCAGTAATAAACTACACAGTTTTCAAACCAGCGGCCTACTTAGGTCTGACATTTTAGGTCCAGTTGAGAAAAAAAAGCTAATGGCGTTACGCCTTGGATCTTATCCTTCTTTCACACGCCCCAAGGTGGAATAAAAATATTATCTCAAAAGAGTTGCGTCTTTGTGGTAACCACAAGGAAGGTCTTATACAACTGATATGTATATGTCCAAAACTCCATCTAGCACGAGTCACGTTGTTAAAGGAAGCCTTCCAGATGAGAGGAATAAGATCTTGTAGGTCTGCGATTTTTACAGGACTTGATCCGTCAGACCCTCGGATGAACTGCAAACAGGTTACTTTTTTTTATAAACACGAACAGGCTCTGAAGCTTAAATCTCTAAGTGAGGGTCAACCCATCGAAGAACAAATGTCTGCCGTAACCCAGTCCGCCGGTATGTCAGCTCATTGACTGAATTTACTGCTGAGCATACCCAGCTGGAACCATGCATGATCATTAATGGTCTACTGTCTGTTGGCAACATAAGATGTCTTGGACTTGAGTACTAATTCATAATATTATTTTAATTGTAAAAGAAAATTAATAAGTGTAATTGAAACTATGTCAATCAAATCAAAACTTGTACAAATAATTTTAATACATGGGGTTTTTGAGAAAACTTTGATGCTTGAGGTTGGGTACTTTAGTTGTGCGAAATTACATTGATGAAATCATTTTTAAGTATGTTCTTAATCAATGCTCTGAAGTAACTAATGATTTTAATTAATTGTACAGTTAATAAAATACATTTCAATAGACAGCAGTTTCGGTTATTAGAATCATAATGCAGGAGTAGATCGTTGACTCAAATAATTATTTCACTGCATTTTCGTCTTTGTTCTTATAGCTGCGATTTCTCAGTCAGCCAGTTACCCAGCTGTGACCATGATTGGTTGACAATTTCAAGTATTGAGTTTCAATTCCAGCTCAAGCACTTGTTCGGGAGAAACTAAATTCTTTTGTGCTAAAAAGACTCTTTTCTCTTCCAGTCTCAGCTGCCCTTGCCGTTCGCCCTTAGTCTCATTTCTGTATTGCAACGCCATTTCACGTTCACTTCAAATTGCATAGGGATTGGAGACATCGGACTGCTATAGTGTGTGCAAGGTGCACCCCTGTGTATTTCCCTCATCCACATCACTGTACAATTTGAAAGAGCATGGTTTACATCCAGGCTGATGTATTGCTTCAAGTGTGGTTATGGGGTTGCAAAAATGAAATTACTGAAGTCTTCTTAAGAGCGATCAGCCAACACTCTTCTAATAGAAGCATGTCTGAGCCTGGGCCCCCTCACTCTCCCCCAACTGGGGACTAGGATAACGAAATTATATATATAAAATGATGTTCACTAGGTATGTACCTAAGAAGTTCTACCGAGTCAATAAGAACTACTATCCAAAGGGGGAATATTGACATGTCACAAACACATGAAATTGTTTTTAAAAAATCTGTTTATATTCTGGATCATACAAAAGGTGGTACAGAGGAGACATCAATGTCAGGCAGGTTTAGACATGAGTAATGTGTTGAGGAAGCGCCCACTACTCAAATTCTTGGTGAGGGCTTGTCAGAGGCCACAAAAATTACTGTCTAGGAGTCTGGAAATAACACTGCAGCGTTGAGAAATTTGGGCAAAATGTTTTAAAGTTAAAATATGTAGCTTTGCCCAACATAGTACCAGCTAATGATAGGGAAGGGAAAAAAACAGGGTTATTGTGGATTTGTAAAAGGTAAATCAGTCTCATCCATGGGAATGGCAAACGTTAAGTCCAACCAGTCTTCACACAAATGCCTTTGGAAAAAACCAAGACTGCTTTTCTAGGCAAGGCTCACAACTCTCAACCTACATAAAGATGAATGCAGACCTATTGAACAAACTTCGATTAATCATCCCTAATCAATAAAGAGGAGGAGGACACTTCCAACTCCGATTACAATCAAGAAGCCATGACACCTCTAATGACAATCTGGCTCGGAATACTGGGCAGCTCGTAAGCACAGATATAGAGATCAAACTGGAGATGAAAGACTAGTTTCTGTGATCCATCAATTGAGTTACAATACACTGAACTGATTTAATCTTGATGCTTAATTTACTTTTCAAACTAGCAGTGTCCGGCATATTAGAATAGTTATTTTACAGGTCTGCCATTACAGCCGGAAATTGAACAGTAGTGAAGCCACTGGTTGGAGAACATCCCCATGTTTGAAAATAGTTTATACAAAAAGGGCTGTTGGTCTCTCCTGAACCACATTATTCTATACTACAGTATATCAATATGGAGCTCGAATTTTTTCCACACAAAATTGGCAAGCTAAGGAGGTTTTATACAGAAAGAAACTGTATGTGAAGTTAACTAAGTATTTATACCTCATCTTAAGCACACACGTTTTCAATGTCCCAGCTTTGGACCTTGAAGATAGAACATTTGCAACACAGAGTGTTACCTTCATTATTGCTAGACAAACTATATTATGCTAGGGTTTTCAGGGGATCATCGGTGGGTGTGGCCAGATTCTTGAAAGCTTCTAAGGCTATGAATTAATTTAAGTAGAGGGGCTAGACAACAAAGCATCTCTTTTAGAAGATCTTTTGCCAGTTTGCTTTTTTAAACTTTGGCGTGAAGGCTACATGGCTTACGAAAAAGGCTTGTGTAGACAGACCACATTTAGTGTTCTCCAGTTCGAGGAGCAAGAGCAAAGAAAAACTAATTATGGGAGGTAGACTGGAGGATATTATGAGGACAAACGACTGGTTTGTATCGATCATGTTCAAAAGATTTCAAACTAATTTCTCACAAAAGAAGGAAAATGCTACTTACCAGTATGCATCTGTTCTTGGCATGCATAGCTGCCAAGGTTTCAGATTGCTATGTGTGACATTTTTATAATTTCAGTGAAATTATGAGTGACATTTCAACGACTATGAGTGACACTTTCTCGCCAGCAAAAATCATGCAGTGAAGACGAGGGAAACTTCTAAATATCAGAAATGACAGCCATTTGAGCAACGGGAAACTCCAAGAACTTCTTTAAACTGCTGCAGAGCATCAGAAATGGAAGGGCACTTACCCTAGTGCTCCCTCCTGGTACCCAAGAAGGATGACAAGACAGAGCAACCCTGTGGCCAGGGCTGACATTATTAGTCTGTGACTGAATTTGAAATGAAATCTCAGATCTAGATGTAAACCTCAAGGATGACGAGACAGAGCAGCCCTGCGCCTTCCGATTTTACTGTGTGTCTCAATTATCAGATCTCATATCATCTGCAATGCGTGGTGTGCGCCGCACTGTGACTGAAGTAACAACTCTGTAATCATGAGAGCAGACAGGGGGCCTCTGAGGAATGACAGTACCCCCTCGCTAACCCCTCCCACCCGGCCCCAGTGCAGAGAGAGCCCTGCCTGGTAAAACTGTCATGCACTGACCCGTAGTGACTGTGAAGACAAACCTTACTATTGGTGCCCAATTTTAAGGAGACAGACAGAGCAGCCCTGTGGCCTGCAGATTTACTGTGTATTAGATCAGACTGCAGATAAACCAGACTCACTCAGGATGATGAGACCGAGCAGCCCTGCCTGCTGCAGATGCTATAGTGTGAAATTAATTTTTCAGATGATGATCTTATCATCAGACTTGTGCCGCTCTGTGGTGTCACTGACAGTCACACGAGTACAATACACCTTTCCATCCACTGCACAGTTGTAGGTGTGGGGTATGTCCCTGAATAGTGTTGTAACTTAAAATGGTGAGACCCTCGTGCAAAAAGTGGTAATACCACATGTGAACACTAATCTCCCTGCCAGCCCAGACTGCCAGGAATACTAAAATTAGCTCTCTCAACGAAAGCACAGAACAATACTACTTGGTAGCTCAATACACGTATTGAATATTAGTATGCTGTTATGCTACTTAAAAGAAAGTGGCCCTGATTCACAAAAATGGAGTACATCTGTATTACTAGAAGCACTACGACAAATAATTTGCAATTTTCAAACATTGCCAGGAGTGCAACTGGAAAACTGCTAGTCACATGCGTACTGCTGGCACTGTCATGTGACCTTCTAACATGTTCCTAGTCCCTTCACAGTATGTTTCTGCACTATGTTTCCACACTGGGATAAGGTAGCCCCACTTTTAAACTGTACGATTTTTCCCCCTCCTGTGGAATATCTTCCCCCCATGGATACACTACCCCTTCTGATACAACCCCAAGACGTTTAGGAGTGTCTGCTGTCTGCCCTTCACTCTGGCAATTCGTTCACACGTGCTAGATGTATCTTATTTGGGGATAGATGGCAAGCGTAAAATATGTTTTCAGAGAAAAATAGCTGTGTGAAGCGTTGAATATGCTACTTACCAGTATGCATCTGTTCTTGGCATGTAGGGCTGCTAACATTCATATCTTTTGCATTAGATCGCCGCCTAGTGTTGGGTCCGGATGATCGCACATTGTTGTCCTGGAAGAGTCTTCGAAGTATCCTGAGATAGGTGGCTCCTCCCCTGGACTACAGTGCGCATGGGCATCGGCTCCATCCCCAGATTGTTTTTAGCCATTGTGGCAGAGATGGAGTGTAAAGTGTAAAGGATGTCCATGCTAATGAGTGAATACAAGAGTATGTCTGCAGCTGCGACAGGCACCGGGGAGGAGGGTGGGCGATATGAATGTTAGCAGCCCTACATGCCAAGAACAGATGCATACTGGTAAGTAGCATATTCAGTTCGAGGCATGTGGGCTGCTAAATTCATATCTTTTGCATAGAATATATAGCAGTCCCTCCATTATCGGCGGTTGCCCGTGCCAGCTGCAGAAACCTGAAAAAGTGTTTTGAGAACAGCCTGTCCTACAGCCGCTTGCTGCTTGGAATGTACATCAACACAGTAGTGTTTTGTAAAGGTATGTGGAGTAACCCACGTGGCTGCTCTGCAGATGTCTTCTAAAGGAATGTTCCCTAGGAAAGCCATAGATGCCCCCAATATGCGGGTGGAATGCGCCCTTGGGGGTATTGTCAAGGTACGTTTTGCCTTTTGATAACATATTTGGATGCACTTAACAATCCACCTGGCTATTCCTGCTTTGGAAATAGGGTTGCCCTTGTGCTGTGGCGAGAAGGCAACAAAAAGCTATTTTGTCTTCCTAAAGGGTTGTGTCCTGTCAATGTAGTACATCAACGCCCTCCTGACATCTAAAGTGTGAAGCATTCTTTCCGCCACCGTTTGTGGGTTTTGGAAGAATGCCGGCAAGTCAATAGTTTGGTTGAGATGAAACTGTGACACCACCTTCGGAAGGAATTTGGGGTTAGTACGTAGTACCACCCTATTTGGATGAATCTGTATGAATGGCTCTTGGATTGTGAGCGCTTGCAGCTCACTGACGCGTCTCAGTGACGTAATAGCAATAAGGAAAGCTACTTTCCACGTTAGGAACTGGAGTTCACACGAGTGTAGTGGCACAAAAGGTGGTCCCATCAGCCTGGTGAGGACCACATTGAGGTTCCACACCGGAGCTGGCGGTGTTCTTGGGGGAATGACTCGCTTCAGACCCTCCAGGAAGGCCTTAATGGCAGGCACTCTGAAGACAGAGAGATGTTGCCTGTTCTGAAGATAAGCTGCTATGGCGGATAGATGTATCCGAATAGAAGTGTACGCTAGATTGCACTTGTAAAGATGTAACAGATAGCAAATGATGTTAGGGATAGATGCATCTAGCGGGTTGATGTCATTGGCCGTACAGTAAATGACAAAACGCTTCCATTTTGCAGCATAGCATGCTCTGGTAGTTGGCTTTCTCGCCTCCTTGATGATGTCCATGCATTCTGGAGGTAGGTGAAGGTATCCAAACTCTAGGACTTCAGGAGCCAGATCGCCAGGTTGAGCTGTTGCGGATCTGGATGCTGAATGTCTCCATGGTTCTGCGTCAAAAGTCTGGGCGTGAGGCGCAGCCTTTGATGCGGCACCACTGAGAGTTCGAGGAACGTGGTGTACCATGCTTGGCGCGCCCACGTTGGAGCAACCAGGATGAGAGTCATGGAGTGCTGCCTTAGCTTTCTTGCCACCAGCGGTATCAGAGGGGCTGGCGGAAAAGCGTACGCAAATCTGCCTGACCAGTTCATCCATATCGCATTCCCCTGCGACTGTGGGTGAGGGAACCTGGCGGCAAAGTGTTGGCATTTTGCGTTTTCGCTTGTGGCAAACAGGTCTATCTCCGGATGACCCCACTGCTGGAAGTACGGGTGGAGTACAGATGGGTGTAACTCCCACTCGTGCATTTGATGGCTGTATCTGCTGAGCAGATCCGCCATCTGATTGTCCTTGCCCGGGAGGTGTTCTGCCATGAGGAAAATGTTCCTCTGAATGGCCCACTTCCACATGCCCTGAGCCAGATGAGACAGCTGTGGCGAGTGGGTGCCCCCCTGCTTTTGAATGTAGTACATCGCGGTCATGTTGTCCGTCCGGACTAACACTACCTTGTTGCACAGGTGTACAAGGAAGGACTTGAGCGCCATGAAGATTGCCATCAGTTCCAGATAGTTGATGTGCATCTTCTGTTGCTGCGTCGTCCATAGTCCCTGCATCGTGTAAGTGAGCAGATGAGCTCCCCATCCCTGGAGAGATGCGTCCGTTGTCAGGATAATCTGTGGCACTGGCTCCTGGAACAGTCGGCCCTTGCAAAGGTTGTGTGGAGTCCACCAATGCAGAGAGTCGTATGCCCGACTGGTAACCAACACTAGGTCTGTCAATTGTCCCTGAGCCTGTGTCCACTGATTTGCTAAGTACTCCTGGAGCGGACGCATATGTAGAAGTGCGTGAGGGACTATGAAGATGCAGGAGGCCATCATGCCAATCAACTGCATGAACACTCTCGCTGGAAGCGAGTGTTGCGGTCTGAACTTTTGAATTAGCGACTGCATGCTGTCTATCCTGACTTGGGTTGGCTGGGCCATGGCCGTCAGGGTATTGATTGTCGCACCTAGGAACTGCCGGACATGCGCCGGCTGAAGATGCGACTTTGGGTAGTTCAACGAGAAGCCCAGATTGTGAAGGAGGTGAATGGTAGTTGACATGTCCGCGGCGCACTGTTGTTCCGACTTGGCTTGAACGAGCCAGTCGTCCAGGTAGGGGTAGACATGGATGTTCCGCCTCCTGAGGTGCGCCGCTACTGTCGCCAGACACTTGGTAAATACTCTCGGGGCTGTGGTCACTCCGAAGGGTAGGACCTTGAACTGATAATGTTTGCCTTGGATAGTGAATCTGAGGTATTTTCTGTGGGACGGGTGTAGTGGAATGTGGAAATAAGCATCCTTGAGGTCTAGGGTTGCTAAGAAGTCCCCCTGGTTTAACAAGGGAAGAATCTGTTGCAGTGTAAGCATATGGAAATGTTCTGAAAGTATATACAGGTTGAGGGGACGCAGATCCAGAATGGGTCTGAGAGATCCGTCCTTTTTTGGAATAAGGAAGTACAGGGAATATACCTCTGTGCCCTCCTCCTCCACCGGCACGAGCTCGATTGCGCCTTTTTGCAGCATTACCACTACTTCCTGCTGCAATAAGTGCAAATGCTCTGCGGACATAGGCCGTTGCCTTGGTGGAATGTTGGGTGGAGTGGACTTTAACTCAACCGTACTGGACAAGTTGTCGCACCCACCTGTCTGTGGTGATGTTTCTCCAGACGGGCAGGAACTGCTGTAGTCTCCCCCCGACAGAGAGTCACTGTTTGCTTGGGGCAGAGGAGCGGGAGTTGTTGTTTCCTCTGCCACGTCCTCTGGTGCTGTTTCCTCGGTAACCCCCTTTGTTCTGCTTGGGGTACGAGGATTGTGCTCCACCTCTAGAGAATTGTGACTGTTGACCCATCTGTCCTCTGGTGACTCCATGTGCACCTGAGCGACGAAAATTGTTGCCACGGAATTGCTGTGATTGTAGGGCCCCCATAGACTTAGCAGTTTCGTTGTCTTTCTTAATCTTTTCTAGGGTGGTGTCAACATCTGGACCAAACAGTTTATCAGGATTAACGGGCTGATTAAGTATGGTTGTTTGAATGTCTGGTTTAAACCCCGATATGCGGAGCCACGCCTGTCGTCTCAGCATGACGCTAGTGTTAATAGCCCTAGCTGCTGTGTCTGCGGCATCAAGTGCACACTTTATGGCTGCGTTGGAGATCAGTTTTCCCTCTTCAATAAGCAGTTTGGTGCCCTCTTGAAACTGCGGAGGCAGGTGTTGTAAAACTTGCTCTAGGGTGTCGTAATGCGCCCTATCATAACGTGCCAAGAGTGCCTGTGTATTCGCAATACGCCAAAAATTGGCCGCCTGTGCAGCTACCCTTTTGCCCCCTGCCTCTAGGACTTTTGACTCCTTATCCGGGGGAGGAGCTTCACCCGTTGTTTGGGAGTTCGCCCTTTTGTGGGCATTTGCGACCACAAGGGAGTCAAGCGGCAACTGTCCCCGAATGTATGCAGGGTCTGCAGGTGCTGGTCTGTACTTCTTTTCGATACGTGGATTGACCACTCTTGCCCTGGTAGGTTCTTTAAAGATGTCTGCAGCATGTTTAATGACCCCCTTGAGCATAGGCAGTGTCTTTACAGTCCTCTCAGAGACTGAAAAAGTGTCAAATAGAAAGTCCTCTTCTACTGGGTCAGCATGCATGTCCACATCATGATTAGCTGCTGCCCTTTCAATAAGTGCATGGAAACCTGCAGAGTCTTCTGTTGGGGATGCACGTACACTGAAAGGCTGTGGGTCCTGCCCCACATCTTGTGTGCCTTGGTCACCTATGTCATCATATGAATCTTGCTGTGCATCGGGTTCATTGATGGGGAAAGTGTATTGGTCATCTTCACCATATCCCTCACCCTCAGAGTGTTCTGGGGAAGGTGTTGGGCTCTTTCTAGGTGGAGGCTGGATAGGTTCCATCAGGGCTGAAGCGTCCTGAGCAAGCCTTTTCTTCTTTAGGGGGATAACATAGGAGTCCACTGGCTGTGAAGTGATTCTCCTCTTGTAGAGGGTCAACTTGCCCGTGTCAGCGTCGATAAAACGCTCAGATTCCTCTTCTGAGTCGAGTAGTTGACCTGAAAGTGCTCCAGACGTTGAAGAATCCGACTTCTTTGGCGTCTATTTGGTTGAGAAGGCCTTCGGCGCTTCCTTCGGCGGCAGAAGGAAGAGAAGTTTACCAGCAGGCTTTGCCGGAATGTCCATCGGCTTCTGCGGCGACAGCATCGGAGCCGACGTAGCAGAGGCTTTCTCCCTGATTCTCTGTAGTGAAGAGGCGATGAGGGACGCTTCACTCACAGCGGCTTTTGGCGCCGACGAGGTCTTGACCTTGCCCTCGGATCCGACGTCCTGGTGGCCCTTCTGAGTCTTGGACGATGATGCCGCAGCCGCCGACCCGGAGTCCTTGGACCGATGCGTGGACGTTCCAGCTTTCGATCCGTGCGATTTAGCCGGGTCCGTCTCCACCACGTGTCCGACTAACGAAGTCCCAGTCGGAACTGGAGCCTTGTCGCCGGCCTTGGCGGGCTTTGACGGCGTCGCAGCGCTTGACCCGTGCCGAACTCCCTTCTTAGAGGAAACCTCCTCTGGCGACGATTTCGACACTGTGGAATCGACAGGTTTCTTCGACTTCTGTGGACCGGTGGCCGACGGAGTCGATGAGGCAGCCGGTTTAGGTGTTTTTGGAGTAACGGCCGCCATCTTAGAGTCGCTCGAACCCGTAAGTTTCGGTTTCGATTTCGGGTCGGCCATTTTAGGTGTAGTCGATACCGATGGTTTCAGTTTCGGTACGGGCTGCGTAGCAAGTATGTCCGTGGCCGGGCCTGAAGGCGGGGCCGTGGCTTGCGGTACGGGGTCTTGGGTAAGGCAGACAGGCGATCCCGTGACCCGATCCTGATCTTCGTAACCTTCGGGGCATAGCTCATCCCCTGAGCTATCTTCCGCGGCCCCATAAACCTCTTCGACGTCCCCTACCTCGTCGACGTATTCAAGGGCTTGACCCACGACTCCATTGTCGTCTTCTGGATCCGCCTCGACCTCCGTCTCGGGCGGGGATATTTGAAGATGATGGCTCTGTTCCTCCTCTTCTTGGTCGCCGAAGATGTTTTCTGGATCTGGGGCCGCTTGTCTGGCCTCAAGGCGCACCGCGCGCCGAAGCTTGAGTGTCTTCTTTGACCTGAATCTGGCGCAGGCCATGCAGTTGTCCTCGTTATGGTCTGGTGAAAGGCATTTGTTACAGACCGGGTGTACGTCGATATGTGGGTATTTGGACCCACAGAGTGGACAGTTTTTAAACGGGCTCCGCTCCATACTGAAAAGTTGCGGTCGTGTTGCGATGAGAAGGCCTCGATGTTCGAAGAGTGAAACGACTCCGCTGATTCCGACTCAAAGAGACGGAAGAACTCGAGACCGTGCGCAAACAATACCGACGCAAAGAATATAAGGCCTTTTGGCCGTAAAAAAGCTAGTTTTTCTCGGTTCCGACAGAGAGACGTCGAGACCGCATCCGAACCCAATGGCGGAAAAAAACAATCTGGGGATGGAGCCGATGCCCATGCGCACTGTAGTCCAGGGGAGGAGCCACCTATCTCAGGATACTTCGAAGACTCTTCCAGGACAACAATGCGCGATCATCCGGACCCAACACTAGGCGGCGATCTAATTCAAAAGATGAATTTAGCAGCCCACATGCCTCGAACATCCAGTAACTTTACGCTATTTTCCTTGCTGTGAATAATGCGGTATTGCCAACTTACCCACAACCCAGCATGTTATAGTAATACAAACACTACTTCTTAAAAGCACTTGTAAATTAAGAAACTGGTAATTCTTTGTTTCCAAAAGTTGCCAACTATGATAATCACCGTAAGGGGGGGTAAGTAGAAAAAACAAGCTTGTGTGTTGCTTGTGGTAATGCGATCTGATCGGCCAATTTAATTGTGTCGGAGCAAGTCGTAATAAGAACACTGCTTTGGGAAGATTATATAAACACTATTGGGTAAATATAACGTGCCCCCGATGACCTCTTCACCTTAACTGTCTGACATGACTGTACAAGGAAGTCCGTCATGGCTTTGCCTGATGCGCAGCACGTTTCCGATTGGATGTAGTAACTTAAACTCACACTGGAGGAGTTCAGTCTGCTGTATTTTCTCCGTCCGTGGCCGTCCAGCGGCCACGGCATGAGATGAACAGCACTGAGCTGGAGCCAGCAGCCGCACAGTTGCAAGAGAACACGGCATGATGGTGCACTCTGCAGCACTCCACTAAGTCTTCTCGCAAACACTCAGACGAGGCTAAGACAGGCTGATCCACTCGTTTACAGCTCACGGCTGCACTGCGCAGGCAGCAGCCTGTCACAGAGGCCCGGCCGCAACTGCACCAGATCACACAAGTCACGCGCACACGGTGCCGCCAGAAGCCACTAGCTCACAGAGCTGCTGGGGCATCTCTGCATAATTTACTTAATTAACGGGAGCAAATTAATTTATAATTCATTTATAGCACAAGCAGCAACTTACTGGTATTAAATAAAGTCATTGATTCTCACACGAGAGGCACGACTTACTTTTTAGCACCCTGTGAGCGAGAAGAGCAATTGCTGAGCCGGCTGCACTAGTATTATGCGCCGCCCGCCCACCGCTATGCGACCGATCATGCCGGGGCTGGGACCATGAGAAAGAGACTCGAGTCTCGACGTGGACTGACTCAGATTGAGTCTCCTGCCGCTTCTGCCTACTTCCTTTTCCTCCAAATGTCACGGCACATCCGGATTATTAATTCCGGCCCCCATGGTGTGCCACAGTGACTGACAGCAGTGTCGACTGCTGAGACGGCAGTCCCCACCCCCTAATTCATGGAACAGTGGTGCGAGTATGAGTCACGAGCCGCGCCGGCGCCAGAATATTGCCGCATTGTTGCCAGGCTACAAGGAGGCAGCTGGGCACGGCAGAGTGAAATTTAATACATTGTAGCGCTCTCAGCCACTCCAGAGCTGAGAGCAGATGGTTTAACTGTTTAGTAACTCAGCCCAGCAACTCAGCACGTCTCTCGGGAGCAGCAGAGAGCCGGGGCACAGGCGGCGCTGGTGGCGCACCTGGCAGGTGACAAATGCGTGACAATGCATTTCAGTGCGGTGATGCGGAACACCGCACTGAAATGCGTGAGCGTCACACTAGTTGCGTGACACTTGACAGGACTGGGCATGTATACCTGCAGAGTTGTACACTATGCATAGATCGCCACCTAGTGTTGGGCCAGGATGTTTGCAGTTTGTTGTTGTCCTGAAAAGTTCTTTGGAAGTCACGAGATCGGGGACTCCTCCTTAGAACCACATTGCGCATGGGCATCGGCTCCATCCCCAGATTTTATTTCGCCATTAGGGAAATGATGGAGCTTTGCCAGTACAGGAAGGATGCCCGTGTAATTTGTATCTAATTAAGATAATACTGGAACAGACAAGGGTAGCCGGGGAGGCGGGTGGGCATGTACAACTCTGCAGCTCTACATGCCATGAACAGATGCATACTGGTAAGTAGCATTTTCAGTTCGAGGCATATGAGCTGCAGATTGTACACTATGCATAGATTATATAGCAGTACCCACTCTTAGCGGCGACCACCCCCATCTGTTGTAGTAGTTTGGAATAATGATTTGAGAACAGCCTGGCCCACATTAGCTTGTTGTTTTGTTTGCAAATCTGCAAAAACAGTTGATGGACAGAATGCAGAACAATGTCATACATTCACCCCAGTACAGAGATCTGGGCCTAAATCCATCGTTTTTTTGCACTCCACACCACCCCAGTTAAGACATGGCCATATGCAAATCAGCCTTGACCCTGTGCCTCATGGGAACAGTCCAACCCGAACTGCCAAGCCATGTCTTTCCTGGACCGGAATCAAACATCCTAGGACCGGTTTCTGGCTATCAGCCGTCATCAGCCAGGATAGCTTGACTCCAGTGGTGTGGAGAGCATGGGACTCACGTCTGAGCATACCCATCCCACTCGGGTTGACAAATGCAAACACAGTTGATGGACAGAATGCAGAACAGTTGATGTTGTTTGCACATCTACACAATAGTGTTTTGTGAATGTGTGCGGTGTAGCCCATGTGGCTGCTCTGCAGATCTCGTCTAGGGGAATGTTCCCTAAAAATGCCATTGAAGCCCCTATCTTTCTGGTAGAGTGGGCTTTAGGAGGAACAGATAGCGTACATTTAGATTTGTAGTAGCAAATCTATATGCATTTGACAATCCATCTAGCTATTCCAAATTTTGAAATGGGATTGCCCTTGTGTGGTGGTGAGAAAGACACAAAAAGTTGTTTTGTCTTACAAAAGGGTTGTGTTCTTTGTATGTAGTATAGCAACGCTCTTTTGACATCTAAAGTGTGAAGAGCTCTTTCTGCTACTGACTGTGGTTGCGAGAAGAAAACAGGATGTTCCACAGATTGATTGAGATGGAATGGAGAAATGACTTTAGGCAGGAATTTTGGATTGGTAGGCAGAACAACCTTATTTTGATGCATTTGCAAAAAGGGTTCTTGAATGGTTAGTGCTTGTAGTTCACTAACTCTGCGCAGGGAGGTAATAGCTACTAGGAACGCAACCTTCGAGGTTAAAAATTGTAATTCACATTTGTGCAGGGGTTCGAAGGGAGGCCCCATTAGCCGTGTGAGAACTACGTTTAAATTCCATACAGGTGAAGGTGGTACTCTGGGAGGAATTATTCTTTTAAGGCCTTCCATAAAGGCTTTAATGGCAGGCACTCTGAACAGAGATAGATGTCTGTTTTGCAGATATGCTGCTATTGCAGCAAGATGTAGTCTAATAGACGTATAGGCTAAGTTACATCTTTGAAGATACAATAAGTAACCTATGATGTGTTGAATAGCCACATCTAAAGGATTAATGTCGTTATGACAATAAATTACAAATAGTTTCCACTTGGCTGCATAACATGCAAACGGCGTTTGCTGGAGGCGGTGGCAGCACCTCGAAATAGCGCTTAGTGAAGGCGAGCAGATTGCGAGGGTTCTCCTCTGCTCTCCTTCGGTCCCCACTGAATTACCGAGTCTTTTAGATTACTTGCACTTCGATTTTAAGAATTGTTTGTAATTAACTTTTGTGCCTTTTAAAAATCTTTTTTAATACTGTTACCTTACTGTGCTTAAGACTTGGTCCCCTGTGCCCCGGTCCACCGCGGCTCCCAGGTGCCGATTGATGTGGAGGGCTAGACGGGCGCCATCTTGAGTCAGGCTCGGACCCGGCTGGACCCGAGTTAGCGGTCCAGCGGAGGGAGGGGCTGTGGGTACAAATAGATTTGGAGTAGGTGGGGCTGGGCGTTTGCTGGAGGCGGTGGCAGCACCTCGAAATAGCGCTTAGTGAAGGCGAGCAGATTGCGAGGGTTCTCCTCTGCTCTCCTTCGGTCCCCACTGAATTACCGAGTCTTTTAGATTACTTGCACTTCGATTTTAAGAATTGTTTGTAATTAACTTTTGTGCCTTTTAAAAATCTTTTTTAATACTGTTACCTTACTGTGCTTAAGACTTGGTCCCCTGTGCCCCGGTCCACCGCGGCTCCCAGGTGCCGATTGATGTGGAGGGCTAGACGGGCGCCATCTTGAGTCAGGCTCGGACCCGGCTGGACCCGAGTTAGCGGTCCAGCGGAGGGAGGGGCTGTGGGTACAAATAGATTTGGAGTAGGTGGGGCTGGGCGTTTGCTGGAGGCGGTGGCAGCACCTCGAAATAGCGCTTAGTGAAGGCGAGCAGATTGCGAGGGTTCTCCTCTGCTCTCCTTCGGTCCCCACTGAATTACCGAGTCTTTTAGATTACTTGCACTTCGATTTTAAGAATTGTTTGTAATTAACTTTTGTGCCTTTTAAAAATCTTTTTTAATACTGTTACCTTACTGTGCTTAAGACTTGGTCCCCTGTGCCCCGGTCCACCGCGGCTCCCAGGTGCCGATTGATGTGGAGGGCTAGACGGGCGCCATCTTGAGTCAGGCTCGGACCCGGCTGGACCCGAGTTAGCGGTCCAGCGGAGGGAGGGGCTGTGGGTACAAATAAAAATGCACTCTAAGACGCGCAGCGGTCACGCGCTGCGGGCGCGCCGACTGCGCGCCGAAGGAGCGCCAAAGGAGGGCCCGTCTGTGCCCGTCCGTGCCTCGGACGGGCCTAGGGCCAGCCATTCTGCCAATACATCTCGACGGCCACCTAACAACATAATACGGTATGCACGCGGGCATCTAATGGCGCTGAAAGGCGACTCCTGTATGTGTGATGCTGCATGGGACGTGACTACCAGTGCGTCCCGGGTCTGCCAGATGTGCAATTTCCGTTTTCGGCCCAGCCTTACCCTCCCGCTTCTTCGTCCCACTGATACCTCACTGGTGAAAGCCGGTTTAATCAATGCTAGGTCATTGGTCAAACATGCAGCAGATATTTTTGAGCTGCTGAGTGACAATCAGTTGGATTTATTATTTATTACGGAAACCTGGCTCAATGACACATGTGCCCCTTCTGTTGAACTTGCTATTCCACGTGGATTTAAAATTTTTAGGTCTGACCGCCTTCTGGGTAGAGGTGGCGGAACCGCGGTTGTTTTCAGAGAACAGTGGATTTTCTCTTTTGACCCCCAAGACCAACTGGCTGAGGCGGAGATGCTACACTTTTCTCTGATATTCAATGCCCACTCATCCATTGGTGGCACGCTGGTTTACCGTCCTCCTGGCTATACCGGCAATTTCGTACAGGTCCTGGAAGAAGTTATAGTTCCTAGGATCTTGCGTCATTCCCGGTACCTCCTTCTGGGGGATTTTAATATCCATGTTGATAGCCCGGAGCTACCAGAGGTGGCTCGCCTTGCAGAAGCTCTCTCCATGGCCCAACTAAAACAATGGGTGGACGCTCCAACCCACCTAGGCGGCCATATTTTGGATCTGGTATGCACAAACTTTGACATCAACATGGTTTGTCCTGAGCCAGTACCTTGGTCTGACCATAAGCTCATCAGATTCTCTTGGCCTCTATTGCTCTCTACTGCGATCCAGCCCCAAATTGCCCACACACAGAAGATTAATTTAAATATTCTTTCAGCTGGTCTTAAGGCCTCTCGCCCACTGCTTCCTCCTGACATTGATGCTGCAGCCAGCGCATTTAACCTTTGGGTGGAGGGTGCGACTGCCGCAACAATCAAGAGCAGTCGGGTCTGTAGACTTCGTTCTACCCCCTCTAAACCTTGGTTTTGTCCTGCTCTCCGAGACCTCAAATCAGGCTGCAAAAAGCTGGAAAGGTTATGGAGACTAGATTACCTGCCTGAGGCAAAAAAGAATCTGCGGACTGCACAAAAAAAGTATTATGCAGCCATCAGATCTGCCAAAAGTAGCTACTATGCAGGGCGCATCAGCAAAGCTAACAACAATAGCAAGGAAATATTTGCAATTGTCAATAGCTTTGTTTCCCCCTGTGCATCAAAACCTTTGCTGTCCGCTTCAGAAGAATGGTGCGAAGAACTATCTGAGTTCTTCGTTGAAAAAATTGCCAAAATTCAGGTGGACCTGCAAAACGTTTGTAATGGCCCTTCTTCTCTCTTAACAACTCCGCTTCCTTTAATGCCCAGTCGCATCGCCCAACTGGCCGACTTTACCCCTCAACTAGATTCGGATATTACTGCCATTGTTGCTGCCTTAAAATCCGGATCTCCCTCTGACCCATGCCCGGCCAGAGTACTTGCGGGTGTAGCGGAATCGGTGGGAAATGAGGTAACCCAGATTGTTAACCTCTCGCTCCACTCAGCTACCGTCCCTGACTGTTGGAAACAAGCAAAACTACTCCCACTATTAAAAAAAAATGGACTTGATCCGGCCACCCCGTCCAATTTCCGACCAATATCTTTGCTGCCAGCGCTTGCAAAAGTATGCGAAAAGATTGTTTTTGGTCAATTGGAGAAATTCGTGGAATCCACGGAGGCCCTACACCCAGCTCAGTCGGGCTTCAGGGCCGCCTACAGTACTGAGACGGCTCTAGTCGAAATATCGGAGGCTATTCGGGAGTGCCTTGACGGGGGTGGCAGAGCGGCTCTGATTTTATTGGACCTCTCTGCCGCCTTCGATACGGTGCCTCACTCCCTTCTACTCTCCAGACTAGCCGATATAGGTATTACTGGCTCCGCATTTGACTGGCTGACCTCATTTTTAAAAAACCGCACGCAACAAGTTTGGTTGCCTCCTTTTGCTTCTACTCCTAAATTGCTTTCTACTGGTGTTCCTCAGGGGTCCATGTTAAGCCCATTGCTTTTCAATATTTATCTTACCCCTCTGATCTACCTGGCTGAACAGTTAGGGGCAAAAATTATGGCGTACGCCGACGATACGCAACTTTTGTTTACTTGGCCCAAAGATAATTTAGATACGTCGGCGGCCCAATTATGCCTATCTTCTGTCTTCCAATGGTTAGCTAATGCCCAATTAAAATGTAATGAAAGCAAATCTGAGATCCTACTATATGGCTCTTTTCCTGAGGATTTTAGTGATTGTCTTTGGCCTACCGACCTACCCCCTCCAAAAGTTGCTTCGGGCCCAGTGAAAAATTTGGGGGTTTGGTTCGGTAAGAACCTTAAGTTTGAGGACCATATAAATAAAGTCACTGGAGTCTGTTTTTTTACTTTAAAAACTTTGCGCAGGTTTTTCCCTCTATTACCGAAAGAAGCTAAAGAGACTGTCATTCGGGCATTAGTACTTTCCCGATTAGACTATGCTAATGGACTGTTTTCTGGCCTACCGGCTTTCTTGATTCACCGCCTTCAGGTTATTCAGAACGCCGCTGCCAGACTTCTGTTTAATGTCCCAAAGCGTTCCAGTGCTCGACCTCTTCTTCGTGCTTTGCACTGGCTCCCTGTTGCCCACAGGATTCTGTTTAAAATCCTAGTGCTGGCGTATCGAGCCATCCACCACACTGGTCCTGTCTACCTGAGAAAAAGGTTCGGCCTGTACATTCCCAATCGCCCTCTGCGCTCGGCCAATTTGTGCCAAATGACTGTCCCCAAATTTAAATATTGTAGACTTGGCGGGCAATCAATCTCAGTGAGAGCAGCGAAATCCTGGAATACTTTACCTCTTCATTTAAAAACCGCCCCGACCCTTGGTTCTTTTAAGAAGGGTCTTAAAACCCATCTTTTTAATATTATAGTTTAAACCTTTCTACCTTCTGTATTCCTAGTTAGTTACGCCCCACTAGTCTGCTCCGCCTTCAACGCGCCAGGATACTATTTTTTTAGTAATAGAGCGCGATATAAAAGCCTTTAATAATAATAATAATAATAATAATAGTGGTAGGACGTGTAGCTTCTTTAATGACATTCATGCAGTCTGGAGGAAGGTTCAGATATCCAAATTCTAGGACTTCAGGAGCCAGATCGCAAGGTTGAGCTGAGCTGGGTCCGGGTGTCTGATCTCTCCACGGTTCTGTGTTAAGAGGTGAGGAGACAAGTGCAGTTTTTGGTGTGGTACCAGACAGTTGTAGCAGTGTGGTGGACCACGGTTGTCTGGCCCACGTTGGAGCAACTAGGATGAGGGTCAGAGAATGTTGCTGTAGTTTGCGTACTACTAGTGGCACGAGTGGTAGAGGTGGAAAAGCGTACGAAAATCTGTTTGACCAATTCATCCATATCGCATTGACTTTGGACAGTGGGTTTGGATATCTGGTGGCGAAGCTTGTGCATTTTGCGTTTTCGTGGGTGGCAAAGAGGTCTATCTGAGGTTGTCCTCACCTCTGAAAGAATAGCTGAAGAACTTGCGTATGAAGTTCCCACTTGTGGGCCTGTTGTGTTTGACGACTTAACAGATCCGCTATAGTATTTTGTACTCCTGGGACATGTTGGGCTAGAAGGAATATGCTCGGAGGTATGGCCCACCTCAATATTTCTTGTGCTAGTTGAGGTAGTTGCAGGGAGTGCGTGCCTCCTTGCTTCTGTATGTAATACATTGCTGTTATGTTGTCCGTGCGGACTAACACAGCTTTGTTTGCTACTTGCTTCTGGAAAGCTTTTAGTGCTAGGAATACTGCTATTAACTCCAAGTGATTGATGTGGAGTAACGAATAGTTTCTTACCTGTCGGTGTAGTTTTGCAGCTTGAAGATCTTTCTGGATTCACTATGCTGTGTATTATTCCGCAGTCTAGTGGTTGGGTCCGGAATCGTAGTTTTTTTTTTTTTTTTTTTTTCGTAGCCCAGGTGGGCGTCGACGTCCCACCTTTTGGTGTCCTTCCTGTGACGTCGGCATGCTTCCTGCGGAAGCTCCCACCCTTGGGCGCCATCTTCGGATTCTTTTTTTCCAGTTTGTGTTCTCTTTCCGAATTGTATTGCAATGTTTCGATCTTTTCTTTTACCGCTCCTTTCCTTGAAGTTCCATTAAAGTCTTTTTTTGTTTACCCCTCTTTCTCCAGCCTCATCTTTCTGGCGGAGGTGGGTGGGTTCGCTAGTGAATCCAGAAAGATCTTCAAGCTGCAAAACTACACCGACAGGTAAAAAACTATTCGTTTTGCAGCTTGAATCTTTCTGGATTCACTATGCTGTGCATAGACTTTGTCGCGGTTTGTGGTCATTGTGGAGGCTGGGTGGAAGATGAGCTTGAGTTTTTGAATATGTGCTGAAGCACCTTCTGTCCCACCTGTGCTTCCTTGTTCATTTGTATGTCCACACAGTAGTGTTTTGTAAATGTGTGCACAGAAGCCCATGTTGCCGCCAGGCATATGTCCTGAATGGGAGTGTTTGCCAAGAAGGCTATTGTAGCTCCCTTTTTCCTGGTTGAATGGGCTCGTGGCCCCTCTGTTAGTTCTTTGTTTGTGGCAGAATTGGATTGCTTGCGCAATCCATCGTGCAATTGTTCCTTTAGTAACAGCTTTGCCCATGAAACTTTCAGCAAATGACAAAAAACTGTTTTGTTTTCCTGTGATCTTTAGTTTTCTCAATGTAATGCATGACTGCACGTCTCGCGTTCAGAGTGTGCAGTGCCCTTAGCTTTTGTTGTTGGTTTCTGGAAGAAACTTGGTATTTGAATTGTCTGGTTGATGTGGAACTTGGACACCACTTTTGGCATAAAGTGTGGGTCCGTTCTCATCACCACCCTATCGTTGTGAATTTGTATGTAGGGTTCCTGTAGCGTTAACTCCTGTAGCTCGCTTACTCTGCGCAGCGAGGGGATTGCCACTAGGAATGCTGTTTTTAACGTTCGCATCTGTAGTGAGGCTTTATGCATTGGTTCAAAGGGTGCCTTCATGAGTTCTGTCAGTACTATATTGAGGTTCCATGCAGGTGCTGGTAACCTTTTAGGCGGTGTAATCCTCTTTGCACCTTCAAAGAATCTCTTTACAATCATAGAAGTAAAGAAGCTTTTGCCTGTCTCCCCTCTAGTGTAAGCGACAATGGCTGCCAGGTGTACCCTTAGCGATGATGAGCTCAGGTTAGTCTCGAGCAGGTGTGTGAGGTACTTAAGCACTGTTGGGTCTCTTGTCGTTTTGTTGTGCAGTCCTTCCTTTCTGCACCATAGTGTGAACCTCTTCCATTTTGCCACGTAGCACTTACGCATACTTGGTCTTCTTGCCTCTCGAAGTACCCTCAGGGTGCTCTCAGGTAGCTTTAGGTGTGCAAATTCTATGTCCTCAGGAGCCAGGCTGCTAGGCTGAGGCTTTCTGGTTCTGGATGCAGCACCTCTCCGTTTTGCATGGAGAGTAGGTCTTTCCTTCTCCCAAATTTGTGTGGTGCACTCTGTGTCATTTCCATAATCTGCGAATACCATGTCTGCCTGGCCCACTGGGGTGCGACCAGTATCAGGGTCATGTTGCTTGTCCTGCACTTGCTGAGTACCTTGTGTATCAGGGGAATCGGTGGAAAAGCGTAGGCAAATGTCTTTGACCAGCTTATCCATAGGGCATTCCCCAGGGACCCTTCCCCTAGTTGCCTCGATGCGAAGTGTTGGCATTTTGCATTCTGGTGTGTTGCAAACAGGTCTATTGATGGGGTTCCCCACCTGTCGAACAGTCTTTGTTTCTTGTGCATTTAGCTCCCATTCGTGTGAGGCCGATGTCTGTCTGCTGAGCCAGTCCGCTTCCACGTTGTCCTTTCCTGGCAGATGTATCGCCAGTATATCTATTTTCAGTGGTATTGCCCAGTTCCATATTTCCTGCGCTAGTTCTGACAGCGGGGCTGATTGTGTTCCTCCCTGTTTGTTTATGTAGAACATCGCTGTTGTGTTGTCCGTCTGGATCAACACTGTTTGGTTGTACAACTCAGTCTGGAAAGCTTTCATAGCTAGGAAAACGGTCTTTAGTTCCAGGTAATTGATGTGTTTGACCGCATCCACTTGTGTCCACAGGCCCCTCACTCGGAGTTTTTCCATGTGAGCTCCCCATCCCTTCTGGGATGCGTCTGTGGTGATGGTCACTGTTGGTGGTGTTAGAAGCTTCCCCTTTGTTCGGTTTCCTGTGTTCCACCATGATATCTCCTCGTGCACTGCGTGCGTTACAACCACTAGGTCCTCCCAACACCCTGTAGCTTGTGACCATTGGTCCTGCAGCCACTCCTGGAGTGGTCTCATGTGTATTCTTACATTTGGTACTATGTGGATGCATGAGGCCATCATGCCCATCATTTTGCTCACCGTCCTCACTGCCAGAGCTTGCCCCTTCTTGTAGAGGCGCGTCTCCTTCAACAGCGCCATCGTCCTCTTCTCACTGGGGAACACCTTCCCCTGCACGGTGTTTATTTTTGCCCCCAGAAATATCTTGACTTGTTCTGGGTTTGTCGAGGATTTTTTCCAGTGGATGGAGAAACCCAGGGCCATCAGTGTGTCTGTCACTATTTGAGCGTGCCGTTTGCACATGTTGTATAACTTTGCCTTTATTAGCCAGTCATCTAGGTAAGGGTATAAGTGTATCCCTTTCCTCCGTAAGTGGGCTGCGACGGCTGCCAGACATTTTGTGAATACCCTCGGTGCTGATTTTAGTCCGAAGGCCAGCGCTGTGAATTGATAGTGATTTGAGTCGATGACAAATCTTAGCAGATGTTTGTGCCGCCTGTTCATTGGGATGTGCAGGTAGGCATCTTTGAGGTCTATGGTGACCATGAAGTCCCCGTTTTGAATCTGTGGAAGTACTTCTTGCAGGGATGTCATTTTGAAATTTTGTGTCTTTATGAATTTGTTGAGGAACCTTAGGTCCAGGATGGGTCTCATTGTTTCGTCTACTTCTGGTACTAGGAAGTACGTACAGTACACCCCCTTGTTCCTTTCCATGGGAGGTACAGGCTAGATAGCCTCCTTTTGTAGGAGTTCCTCTGCCTCCCTCTGAAGATGCTCTAGTTCCTTGTTTGCTAGTGCTCTTTTCTTTGGTTTTCTGCATGGTGGTGTCTTTTCCAACTCTATGCAGTACCCGTACTGTATTGTGTTGATGATCCATTTGTCTGCTGTGATTTTCTTTCACTCCTGGAGGAAAAGGTTTAATCTTCCTCCCACAGGTGTTACGTGCTCGCGGTTTTTCGTTACGGGACACTCCTGTTTTTTTCTTTTTGTGCTCCACCCTTGGAGGTTTTGGACGGGTGTGCACTATCAGTGTGGCCGAGTCACTTGGAGGTGGTTTGTTGTACACCCCTCCTGTTTCCACGCCCACTCGCCCTCCCACGAAAGGACTGGCCCTATGTTGATATTGCCAGTGCTGTTATTGCTGGCCTTGTTGCGTATGGGTGTCGCCTTGGTGGGAATGTTGGAAGGACTGATGCGACGTTCCCGGCTGGTTCCCCCCTCTCCCGTGTGGTCTCCGTGACGGGTTCCCTCTCTTTGTTCCCCTGAATTGCAAGGCCCCATGGATCTTGCGGTGTCGTTATCCTTTTTGAGCTGTGAGAGCTTGTCGTCCACCGGTGCTCTGAACAGTGTCTCACCGTTGAACGGAGTGTTCAGGATGTTGTGTTGCACCTCTGGTTTAAAACCTGATATTCTGAGCCAGGCTTGTCTCCTTTCTGTGATGCCCAGCATCATAAGTCTGCTGGCTGTGTCTGCACCGTCCAGTGCTGTTTTTAGGCAAGAGTTTGCCAAGTTCTTCCCCTCCTCTACCAGGTGCGAAGCCCTTTGTTGGTATTCCTGAGGGAGGTTTTTGATCAACTGCCCCAGTTCGTCCATGATTTGGTAATGGTGTGTTGAGCAGTGCGTTGGAATTAGCCATGCGCCAGTGCATAGCGGCATTCCTTTCGATTTTCCTTCCTGTTAGGTCCATCCTTCTGCTCTCTTTGTCTGGGGGTGGACCTGAAGTAGTTGGGACATTGGCCCTTTTTCTTGCTGTTGCAGCGATGAGGGAGTCAGCAGTGACCGTTCCCTGTATGTAGGGTGGGTCCTTGGAGGAGTGCTTGTACTTTTTCTCCGTCCTTGGCGTGACAGGTTTACAAGTAGCAGGCTCTTTGAATGCCTCTCTTCCTTGTCCCTTGATGCTTTCAAGCATTGGCAGGTATTGGCTCCTAGTGTGCATTGGGAGTAGTGTTTCCACTAGGAAATCCCCTTTCGGCACTTCCTCCTCGAGCTTGACTGAACGCTGTTGCTGCGTTTTTGATGCATTCATTGTAAAGTCCGATGTCGTCAGGCGGCGAGGGCCTCGCTGGATAGGTGTCCACTCCCTCTTCTGGACTCTCAGTTTCAATGTCCTGCTATTCTGCTTCTTGTGTATCCGAGTATATTGATTCTTGGTACGCCCTCTGGTCGTCATCTGCCTCCTCTTCGTAATATTGGTTATCATCTTCCTGATATGCCAGATCTTCCAGGTTCTCCGATGCTGCTTCGACCTCGAATTCTTCCTCGACCAACTGTACTACCGGTGACTTGGGCTTCGACGGGATTGTGTAAGATTTAATTTTTTCGTCAAAATCTTTCTTTCGCTGCAGGATGTTCTCCATCTCTGCCTCGAGTCTCCTCTTCTTTCTTACCATCTCCGCCACCTGCTCGGCGTCGAGTGGTTGTGCCGCTCTTTGCCGTACAAGATGGCGTCGAGATGGGTTTCGGCGTCAAGACGGGTTTCGGTGTCTTTCGTCGTCAACTTCGAAGTTGTTTTCGGAGTCGAGCGCTCCTTTTCTTGGACGCTTTTCGACGACTTTTGCTGGTCGCCACCCTTCGGCGCCAGGGTGTCCTGTGAGGATCCGCTGGGCCTGGATGTTGCTGCGGACGCCGAAGTTTTCGGCGTCAGCGCTTTCGGGGTCTTGCCCTAGTTTTTTCGAGAGTCTTGGGTAGACTGTCGAGAGTCTTTCGGGCCTTTTTGGGGCGTCGAGTCTCCTACCTCTTCTGTAGTCTTCTTATTATCGGTCTCTACGACTGTGTAGCCGATGTCTTCTTCAGCGGCGTAATCCTCCTAATCGGTTGAGAGCCCCAGGTCTCTAAGGGACAGCGGTTGGCCCTTGCCTTGCATGGTGTAGTTTGCTATTCTTTGCCTCTCTCTCACTCGAAGGGTCTTCAGCGTGAATGCGGAGCAGGCGTTGCAGTCCTTGCTTTCGTGGTCGACCGGCAGGCAGAGGTTGCAGACTGGGTGTTGGTCCTTCTGCGCGTACTTGTGGTGGCAGTTGCGGCAGAATTTGAATGGTGTGTTGTCCATGTCTTGCGTTCAGGGGGCCCCCTGACGCATTCTCCTCTGGACGTCGAATTTTATTGAAATGTTTTCTTTCTTCGTCGTCCTTTCGATGGTGTAGTCTTCCTTCGTCTTCTCAAATGTTTTCTCCAAAAATCTCGAGTTTTGCTTCTCTTCTCTCCTAATCTCTGGAGCCCTCTCGGGAACGATCCAGACCCAACAGCGGAAAGAAGAATCTGAAGATGGCGCCCAAGGGTGGGAGCTTCTGCAGGAAGCATGCCGACGTCACAGGAAGGACACCAAAAGGTGGGACGTCGACGCCCACCTGGGCTACGAAAAAAAAAAAAAAACTACTACGATTCCGGACCCAACCACTAGACCGTGGAATAATGCACAGCATAGTGAATCCAGAAAGATTCACGCTTGTTGCGGTGTCCACATGCCTTGCATGGTGTGTTGCAGTAGGTGGGCTCCCCAGCCGGAGAGCGATGCGTCCGCAGTCAAAATTATTTGGGGAACTGGCTTTAGGAACGGTCGTCCCTTGGAAAGGTTCTTGGTGTTCCACCACTGCAGAGAGCGATGAGTTCGACCGTCTACCAACACTAGGTCTGTTAATTGACCTTGAGCCTGGTTCCATGACGTGATAAGCACTCTTGTAGCGGAAGCATTTGAAGTCTTGCATGGGGCACTATGAAGATGCAAGAGGCCATCATCCCTATTAGTTGCATGAACACTTGTGCTGAGAGGGAGTGTTGTAGCTGAAACTTTGCTAGGAGAGTTTGCATGCTGGCTATCCTTGCTGGGGTGGGATAAGCCAGCACTGTTGAGGTGTTTATTGTGGCACCTAGGTACTGTTGTACTTTGGATGGCTGTAGATGAGACTTGGTGTAGTTTATTGTGAACCGAAAGTCGTGGAGCAGGTGGATGGTGGTATGAATGTGTTTTACACATTAATTGTGTGAGCTGGCTTTTATGAGCCAGTCGTCGAGGTACGGGAAGACATGGATGTGCCGTCTTCTTAGATGCGCTGCCACCACTGCCAAGCACTTGGTGAAGACCCTTGGTGCTGTTGTGACTCCGAATGGGAGTACTTTGAACTGGTAGTGCTGCCCATCTATTACAAACCTGAGATACTTCCTGTGAGCTTTGTGAATGGGAATGTGGAAGTATGCGTCCTTGAGGTTTATAGTAGCCAGGAAGTGGTTTTGTGACGAGAGGAAGGACTTGCTGGAGTATGACCATGTGAAAATGGTCTGACTGTATATATATGTTTAGCGGTCTGAGGTCTAGAATAGGCCTTCGAGAGCCGTCCTTCTTTGGGATTAGGAAATATAGAGAGTAAACCCCCTTGTTTTGCTGGTGCAGAGGAACTAGTTCTATTGCACTTTTTTTCTAGCAGGGATACCACTTCTTGCTTCAACAGTGACAGATGTTCTTGTGACATTGGACGCTGTTTGGGTGGTATGTTTGGGGGGGTAGATGTTAATTCTAGACAGTAACCGGAGTGAATAATTTGTTGCACCCACTTGTCTGATGTGATGTTGATCCATGCAGGAACTGTTGGACTCTTTCCCCCAAAGGGGTGGAATGTTTGTGGGGGGGGGGGGGAGGAGAGGGGGGAGGGAGGAAAGTCATTGGGTAGGGGTGGATGCAGAGCGGGAGATGTTTTTGCCTCTGCCTTTGTTGTGGTTACCCCTGTAACCCCCTCTCTGGTAGCCCTTGGTGAATGTGGATTGGCTAGGGGTCTTGTAGGAAGAGGAGGGACTTTGAGGAGTAGCCTCTTGTGTTGCCTCTGTACGATGAGCAACGAAAAGAACATTTGGGAGCTTGCTGCTGCAAGGCTCCCATCGATTTTGCAGTGTCGGTGCCTTTCTTCGTTTTTTCCAAAGACACGTCAACATTTGGGCCAAATAAATGTGTTTCATCAAATGGCTGATTAAGTATAGAGTTTTGCACCTCAGGTTTAAAACCTGAAATGCTTAGCCAGGCATGTCTGCGTAGTAAGGTGCTGGTATTGATTGCCCTTGAGGCAATATCTGCAGCATCTAGGGAACAACGTATGGAAATGTTAGTGATATTTTTACCTTCCTGTATAAGTTAATTAGCCCTGATTTTGTATTTGTCTGGTAGGTGCTGCATTAGGGATTCTAGTTCGTCGTAATGTGCCATGTCATATCTTGCTAGCAAGGCTTGAGTGTTGGCAATGTGCCAGATGTTAGCTGCTTGTGCCGCAGTTCTCTTGGCAGAAGCGTCAAGGAGTTTAGATTCTTTGTCTGGTGGTGAGGCTCACCTGTTTGAGAATTAGCACGTTTACGTGCATTGAATACCACCAAAGAATCTAATTGGGCCGGGCCTTTAATATAAGCTGGGTCTGCAAGGGCAGCTTTATATTTTTTTCTCAATGCGGGGATTGAGGACCCTAGCTCTAACGGGGTCTTTAAAGACCTCTGTTGCATGCTTGATGACGCCCTTAAGCATTGGCAAAATGGCCGTAGACCTTTGTGTTGTGCCAAAAGTGTCTAATAGGAAGTCTTCCTCCACTGCATCAGTGTGTAAGTCCACCCCATGATATTGTGCGGCTCTCTGGACTAGCAGGTTAAAACCTATGGTGTCCTCTGGTGGGGAAGGTCTGGAAGGATAGACATCATCCTGTGGGACATAGGGCACATCAGGGGTGTTGTAATCATCCCATGGATTAGGTGGCTGAGGGGGACTATTAGTGTGTGGTGGGTAATGTGCACCCCCACCTTCATAATCAGAGTGTGCGTACATCATCGTCTGGGTTAGGAGATGGTGTAGGTGAATGCTGTGGTGGAGGAGGTGTATGAGTAGGAACAGCATGGGGAGGTGGAGGAGAAGGGACCCTTAATGGAGAGGTTGCAATGTCTCTCTTTGCAGGGGGAGGAGGTGCTGGCGCCTCAAGTGGTCTCTTCTTGGAGCGGAGAGTCAATTGTCCAGTTTTGGGATCTTTTACAAAGGTGGATCCAGTGTAAAAAGCTCTTGTGAGCCTGATAAATCCTTTGGCGTCTAAATTTTTTGGCTCTGTAGGTTTTTTTAGGCATAGAGTCGGCAGTTGGCTTAGGAGTGTGCCCTTTCTAAGTGTCTTTTATGGGAACCTGTTTTTTCGGTTCCGAGGGTTTTTTCAGCTCCGATGCGCGAGTCTGGAGCTTTGGTTGATTTTTTACTCGGCTCTGAGTGCGGTTTCTGTGTCAACGAACCGCTGCCAGTCTTCGGCACCGCATGCTTGGGTGTCGAAGCAACGGTCGAGGTGGAAGAGAAAGATGGCTTTTTCTTCGGTGTCGGTACTGGGTCGGCACCAGAAGTAGGCTGGCTCGAGTCCAAGCCGCCTGAAGGCTTTATGGTCTTCTTTGCCGGGCCCGAAGGCGGGGCATTAGAAGCAGTCTCTGGATGTGCACCCGAGCCCGAAGGCCTTTCTAGATGGTGTCGAGGAAGGGGTGGGGGTCGACGGTCTTACGACCCGTTGAGCTGGCGTGACCTCCTTGACGTCGGAGTCTTCGGCATCTGATGATCCGATACACTCTTCGGCATGCTGGTGTTCTGGCACGTTGACGCCCTCCACTAAGATGTCGTAGGGAATCTGAGCCGACGAGTGAGCCATAGTTCTTCGAGCTCGCCGGTCCCGGATAGTCTTCTTGGAGCGGAATGAGGCACACGCCGAACATTCTTTGGCCTTGTGCTCCGGTGAAAGGCACAGGTTGCACACCTCATGTAGGTCGGTGTTAGGAAACTTCGACCCACATTGAGGACACTTCTTGAATGGCGTTGTTTCCATGAGCCAGAAAGTGAAGCCTAGGTAGGCCCGAAGGCCTTCGTCGATGACCGGAATCTAAGACATCGAAGTTAGTTGAGAATCGCAGTGTAGATCGCGATCGAGACAATACCGTCGAACTGGGTGAGGATTGCGCACCGAAGGAAACTTGGTTCCAAACCGGAGTGCAGGAGATGCATCCGAGCCAGATGGCGGAAAAAACAATCTGGGGATGGAGTCGATGCCCATGCGCAATGTGGTCCTAAGGAGGAGTCACCTATCTCATGACTTCCTAAGGACTTTTCAGGACAACAACAAACTGCAAACATCTGGGCCCAACACTAGGTGGCGATCTATGCATAGTGTACAATCTGCAGCTCATATGCCTCGAACAGAACATGTCCTAGCGTTCACATACGAAAGATTACATTCTGGCAAAGATACAAGGTCGGGGGATTACCTACCCATAAAGAGTTTGGTTATTTCTATTGCAAATAAGTGTATATCTGATCTTGAATTGTTATTTTACTCCTTACCCTTATATTAACTTCACAAGCTCTATTTGCTACTCATTTGCTGTTCAGATTAAGATGAAGACCAAGATGTCACCTGGGAGGCAGGAGAGTATTTGGATGGACTCTGATCGATTACTCCCGTTACATGGAATTTGTAGTTTTGTTAACAAATGAGACAGCCATTCAAGTTTTTACATGTTGTACATTTAAAAATCAGTAAAGAAAGGAAAGTACAAGAGGAGGAGCTACGCTTGCAACCAAGATGGCCGCGTGAGCTCCTGGCTCCGCCGACCTCCGTCTTTAGTCGGATTATCCTGGCACATATCCCGACCTCCGTGTGGATGAATAGTTGCAGAGCTTGAAGGTGAAATCCCGAGAATTTTATCGGCCTGATTGACGGAGTTATACCGTGGTCTAATACCCGGCGTAGTCCAGCTTGGGAGCCGGGGCATTCCAGTACTGGTCCTGCCGGGTTTCAGTTGAACAACATCGGCCGTGAGAATCGACTTGGGTCTGGTCCCCCGAAGTGAAGGTTATCCTTGTCCGATAATGATGGCAGTCGGTTGGTCTGATTAACATCGTACAAGTGGCGACTGGACACGTTGGAGGCTGTGGGCGGGGGTCCCAGTCCCGGAGTCTCGGTTTGCCGTCCCCTGGGGTTCGGTGAATTGGGGTCCTCGCTCGCGGTTGCTACAATTTCATCGTTAAGTCGCCCTCCGCAACTGTCCGCTCCTGCTTTCACTTGTTAGAGACCATGTTTGTAGCTGAAGGTGCGGAGACGGGCCAAACGGAGTATGAACCGTCGCTAAAGACCGTACTGGCCGCCATCTGCACACTACACTAGCATGTAGACGCCATTGTCTGCAAAATGACCGCTGGCGCATCTGAAATGGGGCGAGTGGGACCGGACTCAGATTCATTGCATGGCCCAGCACGAGCTACGTTTTCCATGGTGTACATTGAGACAGAGGATGGAGGCACCGAGCAGAAGGACGTATTGACGCTCGTGGTCAGTGCGCGACCACACACTTGCGAACTTGGAATCGATTGCTACAACCGATGCTGCTGTTGTCTGAAGTGGAACCGCCTGTTTCCCCATACCCGGGGACCGTGAGAGGCGATCTGCGGTTTGCACCTTTGTCTTTTTCCCCCGAACATTCGTACTAAGTCCGCGGAGGAAGGAATATGCTACTTACCAGTATGCATCTGTTCTTGGCATGTAGAGCTGCAGAGTTGTACACTTAGCAATAGATCCCCACCTGGTGTTGGGCTCGGATGATTGCAGGTTGTTGTCTTCTTGGAAGAAGTCTTTGTAGTCACGAGATAGGCGACTCCTCCCTTGGACAATACTGCGCATGGTCATCGACTCCATCCTCAGATTGTTTTTCGCCATGATGGGAAATGGAGTTAGTAGAAGTAAAGAGAAAAGGATGTCCATGCGTGTGCATCTAAGTAAGATGAGTACTGGAACGGATACAAGTCCCGGGGAGGCGGGAGGGCGTGTACAACTCTGCAGCTCTACATGCCAAGAACAGATGCATACTGGTAAGTAGCATATTTTGTTCGAGGCATACGAGCTGCAGATTGTACACTTAGCAACGATTGTGCAGCAGTGTCCCCTAGCGGTGGTCGCTTGTATCCGCATACTGAAATAGTGTTTTAAGGACAGCTTGGCCTAATGCAGCTTGCTGCTTGGCTTGCACATCAACACAATAGTGTTTAGTGAAGGTGTGTATTATAGACCATGTTGCTGCCTTGCATATGTCCTCTAATGGTATGTTTCCTAAGAAAGCCATAGAGGCTCCTAGTTTGCGAGTGGAGTGCGCTCTAGGAGGAACCGTTCGTGTACGTTTAGCTTTTTGATAGCATATTTGAATACACTTAACAATCCATCTAGCAATTCCTCCTTTAGAGATGGGATTGCCTTTGTGTGGGGGAGAGAAAGATACACATAGTTGTTTTGTCTTTCTGAAGGATTTAGTCCTGTCTGTGTAGTATAGTAGAGCTCTTCTAACATCTAAGGTGCGTAAAGCCCTTTCTGCAACAGAGTCCGGTTTTTGAAAAAACACTGGTAACTCTACTGATTGGTTAAGGTGAAAAGGAGTAATAACTTTTGGCAGGAATTTTGGATTGGGTCTAAGAACCACTTTGTTAGGGTGTATTTGAAAAAATGGTTCTTCTATTGTGAATGCTTGTATTTCACAAACTCTTCTTAGAGAGGTGATGGCAACAAGGAAGGCAGTTTTCCATTTTAGGAAATGCAGTTCACACTTGTGTAAAGGCTCAAAAGGGGGACCAATAAGTCTTGTAAGGACCACGTTTAGGTTCAATACTGGTGCAGATGGTAACCTAGGTGGGATTATTTATTTTAATCCTTCCATAAATGCTTTTATTGCAGGTACTCTAAAGAGAGATAGATGCTGTCTATTTTGTAAATAGGCTGCAATTGCTGCTAGATGCAGGCGTATGGAAGAATAAGCCAAATTGGACTTTTTTAGGTGTAGAAGGTAGCAAATAATATTTTGGATGGAAACATCCAGTGGATCAATGTGATTGTTACAGTATATTGCAAATCTTTTCCACTTAGCAGCATAACATGCTCTGGTAGTGGGTCTTCTGGCTAATTATGTTCATACAGTCTGGTGGTAAGTTTAAGTAGCCAAACTAAGACCTCAGGAGCCAGATCGCCAAATTCAGTTGTTTTGGGTCTGGGTGCCTTATTTCTCCATGGTTCTGTGTTAACAGGGATGGCGTGAGCCGTAATTTCTGATGTGGAACCAGTGAGAGATCTAGTAGCGTGGTGAACCACGGCTGACGTGCCCATGTGGGGGCCACTAGTATTAGTTTGAGAGACTGTTGTCTGAGCTTGCGTACTACTAGTGGAATGAGTGGGAGAGGTGGAAAAGCGTACGCAAATCTGCCTGACCAGTTCATCCATATCGCATTTCCCTCCGATCGTGGGTGTGGAAACCTGGCGGCGAAGGTTGGGCATTTCGCATTTTCGTGGGTGGCAAACAGACCTATCTGTGGATGCCCCCACTTTTGGAAGAATGGTGGAAGAACTTGTGGGTGCAGCTCCCATTCGTGAATCTGTTGTGACTGACGACTCAACAGATCTGCTATCTGATTGTGAATTCCTGGAAGGTGTTCTACTGTCAGGTGTATGTTTTGAGGGATGGCCCATCTCCAAATGTTCTGTGCAAGCTGGGACAGTTGCAGAGAGTGTGTCCCCCCGTGTTTTTGTACATAATACATGGCTGTCATATTGTCCGTCCGGATTAGAACAGCTTTGTTTTGTACTTGAAAAGTTTTGAGTGCTAGGAAAATTGCTAGCAACTCTAAATGGTTGATGTGGAACTGTTTGTTGGTTGTTCCATTGGCCTTGTGTAGTATAATGCAAGAGGGATGCATCTGTCGTGATCACTATTTGTGGAACAGGGTCTAGGAACAGCAGTCCCTTTGTCAAAATATTTGGTGTTCCACCATTGCATAGAGCGATATGTATGGCTGTCCACCAACACCAGGTCTGTGAGCTGACCTTGAGCCTGATTCCACTGTTGGGCTAGACATTCTTGTAGTGGGCGCATTTGCAGTCTTGCGTGAAGAACTAAGACGATGCAAGACACCATCATGCCTATTAGTTTCATGAACACTCTGGCTTGAAGAGTGTGTTGGCATTGAAAAAGGGAGACTAAGTTCTGAATGCTTTGAATCCTGGCTTGACTGGGATACGCTAGAGCTGCGGATGTGTATGGTAGCTCCTAGATCTTGATGAACGTGCGAATGCTCTAGGTGCGACTTGGTGTAGTTTATTGTAAACCCTAAGTCGTGTAATGTTTGAATCGTTTGTTTTGTGTGTTGTACACACTGGTTGAACGATCTTGCTTTTATGAGCCAGTCGTCGAGGTAAGGGAAGACATGTATCTGCTGTCTTCGGAGATGTGCTGCTACTACTGCTAAGCACTTTGCAAACACTCGTGGTGCTGTTGTGACCCCGAATGGAAGGACTTTGAACTGATAGTGTTGTCCTTGTATGACAAATCTTAGATGCTTCCTGTGCACAGGATGTATAGGAACATGAAAATAGGCGTCCTTTAGGTCTAGTGTTGTAAGAAAGTCTCCCTGTTCTAGTAATGGGAGTACTTGTTATAAAGTGATCATGTGAAAATGATCTGATTGCATGTAGTGGTTGAGGGGCCGGAGGTCGAAAATTAGTCTTAATGTCCCGTCCTTCTTGGGGATTAGGAAGTACAGGCAGTAGACTCCTGTTCCTTGTTCCTGTAAAGGGACCACTTGAATAGCATCTTTTTCTAGAAGTGCTAGAACTGCCTGTTGAAGCAGAATTATGTGTTCGGCGGACATTGGACGCTGCCTGGGTGGTATGTTTGGGGGGGTTGCTGTGAGTTCTAGGCAGTAGCCATGTTGGATAATCTGTCTTACCCACTTGTCTGTTGTGATGGAATTCCAGACAGGTAGGAACTGTGATAGTATGCCCCCCACAGGAGTGGAATGCTGTAGGGGAGGCAGAGGGAAGTCACTGTTTGGGAGTGGAAGAGGAGCGGTTGTGGTTATTACCTCTACCTCTTCCCTTATTGTTGTTGCCTCTGTATCCTCCTCTAAAGTAACCTTTATTAGAGGAGGTTTGTGTGTGTGTCTTAAAAGATGATGTGGTATATGTGCCGGTCTGCTTGGAGCCTCCTCTATAAGAGGAGCGGCGAAAAGAACTTCTAGTCTGGGTGGATTGTAATGCACCCATAGACTTAGCAGTGTCCGTGTCTTTCTTCATCTTTTCTAGTGTGTTGTCTACTTCCGGCCCGAACAACTGGTTCTGATTGAAGGACTGGTTCAGGATGGTAGTTTGTACTTCTGGTTTGAAACCTGAAATGCGTAACCATGCATGACGTCTGAGAATAACACTAGTATTAACTGCTCTGGATGCTGTGTCAGCTACATCTAGTGCGCATTTATTTGAAGCATTAGATATTAATTTGCCTTCTTGTAAGAGCTCTGCTGCCTGATCTTTGTATTGATCTGGAAGGGGTTCCATTAATTTTTCTAGTTGGTCGTAGTGAGCCCTGTTGTAGCATGAGAGTAAGGCTTGTGTGTTTGCTATGCGCCATATGTCTGTTGCTTGCGCAGCAATCCGTTTCCCTGACGCATCAATAATTTTAGATTCTTTGTCAGGCGGGGGGTGTCACCAGAAGATTGGGAATTAGCTCTTTTACGTGCATTTGACACTACCAAAGAGTCTAGTGGCAGATGTCCCTAAATGTAGACTGGATCAGCTGGTGCTGGTCTATACTTTTTCTCTATTCTGGGATTTAGCCCCCTACACCGTACTGGATCTTTAAAAATGTCTGGAGCATGTTTAATGACTCCTTTGATCATGGGTAATATTTGAGTAGACCTTTGTGACTGCTCAAAAGTGTCTAATAAGAAATCCTCCTCAATGGCATCAGAGTGCATTGAAACTCCATGGTAAAGGGCAGCTCTGTTTAATAGATGATTAAACCCAATACTATCCTCTGGAGGGGAAGGTTTTGTTGGGTAGTACTGAGGATCAGGAATGTCTGGTGTATTGTTTGGTGGAAAATTATATGCATCGTCATCTTTGGGATATTCTGGATTGACATCCTCATCTAAAGGGAATGTATGTGGCTCTGGTACGTCATCCCCCCCACCTAAATCATACTCCTCGTCAGTGTGGTGTGATGATGCAGGAGATTGAGCAGGAGAAGTTATAGGTTCAATATATGGAGTAATAGGAGAGGAAGAAGATGAAGGAGAGGAAGGGTGCATTGGAGAAGTTGCACAATCCTTTTTGGCAGCAACCACAGGTGGAAGTGGTGTGTCTGCTGGTCTTTTTTTTTTTATAAGGAATTGCTTCCACATGTCCAGTTTTAGGATTAATATGGACTTTTTCTGTCTAGGATCTGGTCTAAACAGATCTTCCTCTTCTATAATCTTCTTCGGCGTCAATTTTTTCGGTGCCGATAGGGGTTGCTTAGTGTCCTTTGCCTTAGGAGTGATTGAGTCCTGTGGCAATTTTTTCCAGTGCCGAAGGTGGTTTAGGCTTGTCTGGAGTCTTTGGTACCAATATTGAAGATTTTGGCGTGGAGACAGGTTTTGTTGGGCCTGCAGCGCCGGAATCTAGCTTCCCTTCCTTATTTTTGGAACCGGAGGGTTTCGGAGTCAAAGCTTTCTGGTCCGGTACGGTTCCTGGCTTCGGCACCGATGTGTCTTTTGGTTCGGGTGCCGAAGGGTATTTGGGCACCGAAGGGCGTTTTGGCTTTGGTGTCGAAGAGTCCTTCGGTGTCGAAGGATGTTTCGGTGCCAAGGGAGGAGGTGGAATTGGCACATGTGTTTTTTTCGGCGCCGAGGCACCGGTAGGCGTAGTCTTTTTCCTCAGAGCCGAGACCGAAGGTGGGACGTCGGAGGGTAAATTTCAGTCTCGACTGGGCCCCATGGGCAGAGTGCTGACCGTTGCCTTTTGTTTGGCTAGTGTCTGTTGTGCAGGGGCAGAGGTACTCACGGGTTGTCGAGATGGAATCGAATCGTCCGAGTCCTCTGCTCCCGATATGATCTGGAGATCAGGCGAGTCTTCCTCGGCGACGAGTGGAGCCTCGTCCTCGGAGATATCTTCGAGTGGGTTCTCGTCCTCGGAGACGTCTTCTTTGACGATCTCCTCCTCAAAGATGGCCTCCGGTGCTGGCGCTGATCTCCTCATCTCGTGTCGACAGGCCCTCCGATACCGAATGGTCTTCTTCGATCGGAAGGAGGCACAGGCTGTGCAGGTCGACTCGTCGTGTTCTGGCGAGAGACCGAGGTTGCAAACCCCGTGATGGTCGCTATGAGGGAATTTTGCTCGACATACCGGGCATCTTTTGAATGGCGTTCTGTCCATGAGGCGTAGGCCGTAAGGCGCCGATAGGCCCAACGGCCCGCGTCGACGCACCGGGATGTAGCTGGTGATGTCGAAAAGTCTATTCGATGTCGAAAAAGTTTAGATAAAGTTTCACGCTTCGAAAAAGCAGAAAAAGTGTTCTCTAGCTGGAGCGGAAAACTTTCATCCAAACCCAGTGGCGGAAAAAAACAATCTGAGGATGGAGTCGATGACCATGCGCAGTATTGTCCAAGGGAGGAGTCACCTATCTCGTGACTACAAAGATTTCTTCCAAGAAGACAACAACCTGCAATCATCTTAGCCCAACACCAGGTGGCGATCTATTGCTAAGTGTACAATCTGCAGCTCATATGCCTCGAACATATCATCGTGAATTGGAGTCGGTGAGGGAGAATATGAGTGTGGTTGGGGTTCTCGGGGACCTACTATTTTTGATTTATTCCAGACTGAACTTTTTTTTAACTCTTTTCAAAACTTGGTTCTCCTGAGAATGCGGTGGTTCTACCAGACGGAGTTCGCAAGCAAGATCAGGGCCATGGATGAGATTGACTGTTCCGACCTGACATTATGACTTCAATGGACACGGGAATTGCTACCATACTGCTTGTGGGAGGTTGGGCGGTGCCTGTAGCTTCCCCTATTCGTTTTGCCTGTGTCTCCTTAAAATATTTTAGACTGTACTGTAGGGGTTGTTTCCTTATGACGGGGAGAGGGAAGTCCGGGAGCCTGTATGACAATTTCCTCCTCCATTTTATTACCTTTAGTGTTAGATAGTTGGGTCGACAGGCACACTGCTAGTTGGGGTTAGGCGATAGCCATATGCAGGGTCGCAGGGTGGGGGGGAGGGGTTTATTGTATTGTTTTGTTTTTGCTTTATGTCTTTGAATCCTGTTCAAAATCCTGACAATGGGTGCCTTCCTAAATGGTTATCCTGCTCGGTGGACGGTCGGGCCCTGGGGGTCGTAGTGTTTTTCTTACAATGCATGGCCTCTTAATTGCTACGAGATGGATGCGGTCGTTGCTTGGTCCACTGCTCTTCTTGCTAACTTTCCCTGTCATTCGAAAGTGCCTCAAACATGATAATCCTGGTATCTATGGGTGGTGGACTTTAGAATAATGTTGATTGACCGGATTTGAACTTATTGCATTTTATACGACCGCACTCCAATATTGTTTTACGCTTTAGCCTATGCCTTGGGAATTACCCATCTATTTCTCGCCAAATGTATGTATATCTGTAGTTCGTTCCGTGAAGACGCCTGTTGTTTTTTCCTGTGTTCTTAATTAATAAAAAGAAATATAAAAAAAAAATAGAAAGGAAAGTACAATTATCACATCAGTGAGTTAAAATCATTCCATACTAAAGGGCATTTTCTGAAACAAAAAGAACAAACATTTGTGTTTCTAGGCTGCTTTGTCCAATAATGAAACTGTATACATAGAAAACGTTTGAAGAGAAAACTGCAGAGGTGCCTCACCAAAGATGCAAGCCATATATTTCCAAATTATTGCTTGCATTTGGGTACGGGATCTACAGTATACCTTTGGCCATGCACACAGATACTCCTACAGTGATTTCTGGCACTTTAAAGCATGTAGCTCAAGTTCATGAGGCTAAATTAGTCTCCGTCTTGAATATAAGAAAGAATTCAGCTGTGGGCAAATGTAACTACTTAGTAGGGAAGCCCTGGAAGGAATCATTGAGGAAAAGACAGCACCCTGAGATCCACCTCAGAAGGTGCATCGCAAGATGGGTACTGCAAACGTTCCAGCGCTGCTACCAAGAACCTGGCACACATTTGGAACGAAGGCCTAGACTGCATTCCACAAGGGGAATAGTCACCCTAGAATTCCTAGCAAATTAACCAAAAGGTCACATGCATCACCAACACCTGGTCATCAGTCCACACCTTCACAGAGCACTGCTAGATGGACATTCAGATGAAAAAAAGCCGCAAGTAAGACAGAATGCTGAAGCACCTGTTCGCAAACTCATTTTAATACCATCTCCAAGAGGAACCAGAGAATCTGCTACAAAATCAATACCCAGCATGTGAATCAAGAAAATGTTTCATGCTGCAAAACGAACAAGTTACTTACCTTCGGTAACGATTTATCTAAAGAGACATGTATTAGTTATAGATTCCTTACTTCAGAATTACCCCCATGCGTCACACTGGATCTGGAGAAATTTTCTCTTAGCAGTACCCTTGCGCATCGGTCGGTTGCGTCTGACCACCCCGCGTTGACGTAGCGATGTCTACTTACACGCTGCCATGGCGCGCAGACGTCAGTTCTGACATGAATTTCAACGCCTGTAGCGCAGAGTCTTGCAAGACACTGACCACTGGTGCGCAAACCTAGGGCCCTGAAAGTGAGTCCCTTACACTAGAAGTCAGTTCGCAGAACGGGGAGGATGCGTGGGGTGGTAAGGAATCTACAACTAATGTAGGTCTCTTACAGATACATTGTAACCGAAGTTAAGTAACTTATTCATCTGAAAGAGACCATTAGTTATAGATTCCTTACCTTAGATACCCCAACAATGCCAACCCCGGAGGTGGGTCTGCAAACTAAGTTCACACCAGAAAAGTCCTGTAGAACAGTACTGCCAAAAAAGCAGTCTCTCCGGACTTGGCTATCCAGGCAACAATACTTGGTGAACGTGTGCAAGGATGCCCTTGTGGCAGCCTGCCAAATGCCAATAAGCGGAACTCCACGTCCCAAAGCAGTAGAGGCTGCCGTCGCCCTGGTAGAGTGGGCGCACAGTCCCACTGGAGGTTCCTTTTTCACCAAGGAACAGCAGATTTTAATGCATAGGACAACTTATTGAGAGATGGTGCATTTGTGTACGGCCGACCTTTCTTGGCACCCACATAACCAACAAAGAGTTAATTGTCCACCTGGAAATCGTTAGATCAGTAAAGGTAGGGACAGCACACGTTTTGGGTCCAGACGATGGAGTCTCCATCTTTGGAAGGGTGTGGAGGTGTGAAGAAGGTGGGCAAAGTGATGGTCTGACCTATGTGGAAAGTGGTAACCACTTTGGGCAGAAAAGAGGGCCTAGTACGAAGGACCACCATGTCCGGATGGACTGCTAGAAAAGGAGGCTGTGAGGATAGAGCCTGGAGCTCACTCACCCTGCGAGCAGAAGGAATGGCAAGCACGAAGGCAGTCTTCAAAGTAAGAAATCGAAGAGGACAGTTATGTAGTGGCTCGAAGGGAGCACACATAAGGCAAATAAGGACAAGATTCAAGTCCCATTGGGCCATTACGATAGGAGAAGGAAAGCGATGAGTAATGCCCTTTAGAAATCTATTTACAATAGGAGACTTGAATAGAGTGGGGTGATCAGGAAGGCGGAGAAAGGCAGATATGGCCGAAAGATAGTTTTTGAGAGTGCCCAGAGTAGAGCGCTGCGGGGTTAAAGATAGAATGAAGAGGACAACCGAAAGAGGGGCAGAAAGGGGATCCGCAACCTTTACTGTGCACCATACCATAAATTTGTTCCATCTACCGGTGTATACCGTCTTAGTGAGGGGACGCCTGGCTGCGAAGTTGACAGTACAGACTTCGGGAGGAAGGACAAAAGCTGTCAACTGCCGCCACTCGATCGCCACACAAGGAGGTGGAGGCTGGACAGGTTTGGGTGGAGGACCCCCTGCTGCTGCGACAGAAGATCCTCCTGAAAAAGCAGTCTGATCGGAGGATCAATGGCCATGCGCTAGAGCTCAGGGTACCAGGCTCTTTGTGCCCAGCCTGGAGCCAAAAGAATGACTTGGGCCCGGTCACACTTTATCTTCAGCGAACTGGCTACAATTCCACTTGCGACAAAAAGGGTCACAGAGCTAGTGCCGCCTTTGAAACCCCAACACCCAGAACTCCTGACATTGCGCGTTCTCTTCGGTGGCGAACAGATGTAACTAAGGCTCTCCCCACTGCTGATTGACCTTGCATCATCTCAGAGTGAAGATGCCATTCGTAATCCATCATGCACCGACGACTGAGCTCGTCCACCCTGGCGTTTAAAGAACCTGCCAGGTGTTGAATCACAAGGGATATGGTCAGATGTTTCAGCCTTGTAAAAAGGCTAAGAGTCTCTTGACATAGGGTCCACAACCTCACCCCAACCCTGTTTGTTGCAGTACCACATGGCGATGGTGTTGTCTGAACACCTGCACTACTCTTCCTCTGCCTTCAGTGCAAGGCGGATCACCCGGAGCTCCTAAAGGTTGATGTGGAGACCAGCCTCTGCCTGAGACCAGAGACCCCTGATCTCCGCTCCTCCCAGGTGGCCGCCCCATCCCAGGAGTGATGCATCCGTCACAACTGTGAACTCCGGTTGAGGAAGGGAGAGGGATCTGCCACTGACCAAATTTTGGTTTGTGAGCCACCACTGCCATTGACATGCAGTCCCCTCTGAGGTCTGGATGACGTCAGAATGATTTCCCTAATGCTGCGCCTACTGGAACTTCAGGTCCCACTGCAGAGCCTGCATATGCCACCTGGCATGATCCACTAGCAGGATGCAGGAGGCCATGAGGCCCAGCAGCCTCAGAGTCACTGTCTCCGAAATCCGGGATAGAGGGTGAAAGATCGGTATCATAGCCCGAATATCCCGGACTCGCTGCTGAGGATTAGCCAAAAACTGCGCTGTATAGAACTGCTCTGAATAAAAGGAGTTTTTGAGAGTGAGTCAGGTGTGACTTTGGCACATTGATAGCAAACTCCAGCGAAAGCAGGAGATCCCCCGTAGTCTGGAGGTGGGAGACGACTGCCTGGGGCGACCCTGCCTTCATCAGCCAGTCGTCGAGATGGGGGAAGAGTGGAACACCTGATGGGCACAGATTAGCTGCGACCACCTCCATCACCTTCGTGAACACCCAAGGGGCACTGGTAAGGCCAAAGTGCAGCACAGTAAACTGAAAATGCTCGTGGCCCACCGTGAACTGTAGGGAAAGCCTGTTAGCTGACAGGACGGGAATGTGGAACTATGCGCCCTGCAAGTCCAAGCTACCATCCAAACTCCAAGGTCAAGGGCAGACAGGATCCGAGCCAATGTGAGCATCTTGAACTTCTTCTGGAGGAAGCGGTTGAGGGCCTCGAGGTCTAAGATAGATGCAGGCCTTTGTCCTTCTTGGGTACCAGGAAGTTGTGGGAGTAACAACCACGACCTACTTCTGGCACTTGGACTCTTTCGATATCTTCCTTGGCCAAGAGAGCTGCAACTTACTGGCGGAGAAGGGCCAAGTGATCTTCCGACATGCAATGGAAGGATGGTGGCATGGAAGGTGGGTTAGTCTTGAAGGGGAGGGAGTAGCCTCTTTGGACTACCTGCAAAACCCACCTGTCTGACGTAATGTTTTGCCAGTGGGGACGGTGATGAAGAATCCTGCCGCCCACTGGTGGCACTGAAAGGTCAGACTACGAGGGCTTCGATGGCTGCTGCGGGTGGGGGGGTTAGGGTCAGTGGATGACTGGCCGCCTGCTGGCTCCCGGGGGCAGGGGGGAATTCATCACCCAGGTCCTCTTGCCAGTCTGGCTCTTCAAGCTGGTCAGCCACAGGGTCCACAGACCCCTTCTAGTCCTCCTCACCCTACTCTGGTTGCCAGTCAGGCTGGACAGGAACACCAGGAAAGAACAGAAGCACAAACGTACCTTTCGGTGCCAGTACCAACATCGATCTACATCGGTGTGGCGCTGTGTTCAAGTCAGGGGTGAGGCTGGGGCATAGTCACTGGAATCTGTGCCGGGGAAGGTACCATGAGGTCAACCAGCATCGATCCGGATCCAGGCCTGGATCCTCAGGGGCCCTCTGGGCAGGGGACAGTCCGACTCCAGGAAAAGGAGGGAAGCACGGAGCCGTCCCAGGAGCTGGAGAGCGACTACGCTCTGGGTCCTGTGGCGCATTGTCAGACGGACAGGGCGAAGGACGACACTTTTTTGCCTTCTGGTGCTTTGACTTACCCGCCGATCTCGAAGACTTGGATGACTAATGGTGATGGTGGCTCCACCACCGGTCCCGAGGCCTTCCTCTCGACCAGGACTTTGAGCGACGCGTAGCCTACTGCCGGGCTGCCAAGAACTTTCAGGATCGCTCCCACAAAGACTTTGGGTTCATGGCCGGCAGTCAGAGCAGGACTTCAGGAGTGGTCGCGCTCCAGGCAAGAGGCACACGAGGTGGGGTCCTTAACCGACATCAGGCCATTACAGGACTCGCATGGCTTGAATCTGGTCTGTCGATGTGACATCCCTCATGCCCTAGGATTCAGAAGACTCAAAAAGAAGCTGACAAAAGTAGAGAAAAGTTTAGTCAAAAAATTACTAAGGGGCAAGCTCTCTCCAGATCAGCGCAAGGCTGGTGCTATTAAAGAAAGAACTGACGTTCGCCCTAAGTTGACAGGATATGCCCAGACGTGGGTCCCTTGCTCACTTTACCACTGGATTCAAGCTAGCCTGGCTGATGAAGGGTGTTACCCAGAAAGCGGTCCCAGGATGCTTGTTTCCGGTTCAGGGAAGACCTGGCTTGGCAGTAAGGGCTGGACTGTTCCCAAGAGGCACATGGTCAAGACTAATTAGCATATAGCTGGGTCTGAACTGAGGTGGCGAAGTCAGCTAAAGAACGATGGATTCAACCCAGATCTGTGACTGGTATCCAGTGTCTGAAAAGTTTCAGCACTCCGTCCATCATCGCCTCGCGTTTGCTTGATGGAGAAAACTCCTTCATCCGCAGCAGACATCTGGGCTTGCACAACATCTTGAAGATCCTTTGGTCCGAAGAGGTCTTGTGCATCCTCAACAGTACGGTGGGATATCTTTAGGCGTCAAGCTCAAATGTCACAGAGCATCTTTAACAACCAAAAAGACTGGCAGGCCTCGCAAGAAGCCACCTTGTGTTCAGGGGAGAGGGTAAGTTACACACCTGGATTAGATCAGTGTGTGCAGATCGGTGCATGGAAACTTGTCGCAAAAATAACAGAAGCAGAAAGGCATTTGCTCCATCACCAATGTACCTGCTGAAGAGAGATCACCAGAGTTTTCTTCACATTTTTATTACTGCCCATAAACTGTTGGGCAAGGATCTCTGCAGCATGTGCTTTTAAAACCCATGCTTTCAGCATGGTCCTTATATCATGGGGCTCTTTTGGCCTGGCATCAAGATTTTCACCATCTGTATGTTTAGAGTTCAAAACTCCTTGGCTCGCTCACTGGGTGCACTTATGATGTTACCGTGCTTAGTCACTTCTTATGACTCTTCTCTGGCTACCTCCTCAAGCTCCTGCACTTCTCCCTGGGCCTCTGTGTTCTCAATTGGGTCCTCCTCCTCACTCAACAGGTCCTGGTCCCATAAGAACCCCTCTTTTCCTTATAATGACACCAGGGCGTTGCAGGCCCACCTCTGCGCCGGTCTTGCTCGAATTGCCCATAGCAATAACTCCAAGAAGGCTGCACAATGCTTTGAGTTGTGGTTTTTAATAAGCCAGAGATTACATACCTAATGGTTGTCCTTTTGTGCGTATTTATAGTAGGCCAAATATAAATTGGGTGTGCTTAATACTCCTTTCTCATTCTGTGACCCACGTAGCCTACATTGTGCATCTGGCTGCTCACCTCTGTCCAATATTTTTCGGTGTTCTTTCTACTATCCGACAGTTTTTTCACGGTTCCACTTTTCAATTGCTTTCCTAGTTTATCTCTGCGACTGTAAATCTCTGCTATGCAGCCTCTTTCCCTTCGACTCCGTGGGTGTCTCCCTAGCTTTCAGACGCAATGCCGGAAAGCCAGAATCTGAAGACTGCTACTACATATAAGAGTTTCTGGGGCACACATCTGACGTCACAGAGGGAGGGTCATAACCCAAATGCTCACAAACATAAAAATAAGAATATAGACAAAAGAACAGCTATTCTGGACCCAACAAGAAGATTTCAGAATAATGCACAACATGTGAATCCAGAAACGATTCATGCTGCAAAACCCTGCTTGCCCCCACAGTTTCAAATTAGTCCTGTGGCTGTGGAGGAAGGCAGTAAGCAGTGGGAAGTGGGAAGTGCACAGTGAGTGGAAAACGGGGTCATAGATGAGGCCTTACAACCAACCACTCAAAGAGCACAGTTGACTGACGACAGCAGGTAGGAAAGAGGCCTGGCCACAGGCCAGTGCCTTTGGCAAATCTCCACTACGCATGGTTGGTAGGGGTTGGTTGACATCAGTGGGCTGGACAAGATTCTAACTGAAAGAAAGGCTCTCCATTCAAGCCCCACTGCGTATGTTCAAATGCTATGTGCTGCATGGGCAGACGGATAGCAGGGGCGAAGACTCCGTTTCAGACCATTTTATTTATTTATTTATGTGATTTATTTAGTGCCTGGCTACCCGGAGGCTTCCAGCGCGGACAATGAACTGTAGTAAGAGAAATTACGAATAGTGGCTAGATGGAAATAGCCAAGTCTTCAGCTTTTTCCTGAATATTAGTTCATTTTTCTGCCCTCCGAGGTCCAACGGAAGAGCATTCCACAGTTTTGGGACCAAGTGGGAGAAAGATCCCTCCCCATCTGGATTTTTTAATTCTTGTGGTGGTGAAGAGGAGCGTGGGAGGATCTTAAAGATCTCAAGGGGGTATACCACGAGATCAGGGATCTAAGTTTCAGTGAGCCTTTGTTATATATTGCTTTGTGAGCGCTACAGATGGCTTTACATTTTATTCTTGACGCTATAGGAAGCCAGCGGAGTAGTTTCAAGGATTCTCCAACTGCCGCTTGTCTATGGAGTTTAAGCAGGAGCCCTGCCGCCGAATTCTGCACCGTCTGGAGCTCTTGATCACATACTTGGGATATAGGGAGTCCCCATCTTCCAGACGGGCGACTATCAAAGACTGCACAACGGTTTTCCAGAGTTGCTCCAGAATCAGTTCCAACATCTTTGAGCGTCCTCAGGAGTCCAAAGCAGATGTCCGACAATTTATTTGCCTGTTCTCACATTGAAAGTGTGCTGTCGAGCCACATACCTACATTTTTTACGACCAGTTTGGGAACTGGAGGCTCACCCATACAAGGAGACCAATTATTTAGGGGTCTTGGGATGGCCCTGTTGCCCAGGATCATAAGTTCAGTCTGATCACCGTTCAATTTTAAAAAACGGACATCCAGTTGGCCAGTTTTTCCAGGCAGGGGCCCAATAAAGAGTCTCCCTGATGGTAATCCTGGGGCAGCGCAATGATCAACTGGGTGCACTCTGCTTGGGAAATGCCTAGGATGTCAAATTCCTGTATTATGTTGGCAAGCTGCCTGACAAATATCAAATAGGGTAGGGCTTAAGGAAGAGCCCTGTGGCACTTCGGACTTAAGGGGCAGGCTACCAGAGAGGCAGTCCTGATCCAAGACATTGATCGACCGGTCATCCAGAAAAGAGCATAGCCACTCCTAGGCTCTGCCCAGGATACCAATTTCCCTTAGTCTGTTTTTTTAGCAGGGCGTGATTGAAGGTGTTAAATGCCGTGCTAAGCTCAAGTAATACAATAGCAAACCGACCCTCTGCCGTCAAGTAAAAGTTGAAGTTCCTCTGTGACAGCCAGAAGTGATGCTTCGATACAATGGAGGAACGGAAGCCCATCTGCATGGGATGAGAAGTTCATTATCTTCCAGGAATTTGACCAAAGATTGGTTGACATGTTCTTCCAAAAGTTTACCCAGGAGAGGAAGGGAGATGGAACGAAGATTGCTCAGTGTGTCAGGGTCCAGACAGGTTTTTTTTTTAAAAGATGGGTTTGAATATAGTGTGTTTCCAGGCCTAGCGAACCACCGCAGATTTAAGTGATTTATTCAGGGTTTTCATTAGGGAAGGGAGGACCATCTCCGTCACCTTGAGAATAGCATGTGGGGGTTGCAGAATCCAGAGGAGAGCCTGATTTGATGGATTTGAGCAGCTTGAGAGTGGCTTCCTCTTCGAGGCCGGGAAGTGTGTAAGACTAGGGGAGGAGGCTGGGACACTAACCATGCGGGACTCAACTAGAACCAGCTGAGTAGTATTTTGAAAGATCATAGATATCAGCCACTTTTTTCTGAAAGAAAGAGGCTATTTGATTGCACCTTGCTATCGAGGCTTGCCGGGCCGTAGGTTTCTTGCAGAGGGGTCAGGGTTTTTACCACTCTAAATAGTTCTTTAGGAGAGTTAAGGGCCTGGCAGATTTTTTTCTTCGTAGAATTTAGCTTGAGCCAGTTAGTTTGGTAACGTCTAATTGAAGCTTTTTAATTAATTTTTTTGTCAGGGTCAACGTCTTTTCTCCAATCCCTTTCTACGAAGGTTGAAATCGCCAAGCAGGGTGATAGACTTTTTTCCTAAGGACAGGGATGCTAGGGTATCAGGTAGGGCCTCTAAGAACGAGGCACAAGGGCCAGGTGGCCTGTAGGCCAAGATACCGGGAAAGGTGCAAGGGGGGGAAGAGACTAATGTGAAACTGCATACTTTCAGTCAGGCAGCGCAATGGGAGCGGAAATGCAGCCAAAATTAGTTTTTAGAATAGCAATTCCACCTCCAGGTTTTTTTTCCCGATATGGTCTAAGTATGTCAAATCCCAGAGGGAGTGCAAGAATGATATCAGGAGCAGAGCCATCCTTGAGCCAGGTTTCAGTCATAAATAAGACGTCTAAGGTATCCTCTTCCAGCAAGTTTCTATAATCAATGGCATGTCTAGGTAATGACCGGGCATTGATCAGCCCGAATCGCCAGCTAGCAGTTCTGAAATTATTAAGCCGTGAATGTATCTCCTTGCGGGTGTGTGTCTTAAAACCGCAATTACGACAGCCTGCATGGAGACAGAGGAGCTTGAGGGGATCCAACCCTTGTTCACATGTGGGTAGTGTAATGGGCCTAAGCCCAAGGAACTGTTCCCTAAATCACACAAGATAGGCTAATGGCAGAAGACTGGCGGTGGGCATAGAGGTTGTTCTGGTCTGAAGCCACGCCTCACTACACACAAGGCAGACGGGGTTGGCTGAAGGCAGGGGTTTGGGCACTGTGCCTGGCTGCAGGTTAAGCACCAAGACAAACACCCAGCCATGTGCAACATGGATGGGTAGAATGCAGGGTTGTGTAGGCCCACTGTGCTACTCCCGCCAAAGGCCAGGAGCTCCTGGAGTTGGCAGGCGGTGGTAGGTAGGTCAAAGGCGTGGCCACAGGCAAGGTCCTGCTTTACATGACCAAAGTCTGTGAGCTGCTGGTGTTGCCTGCTAACAGCATGTCGGATGCAGGGCTTTGCCGGAGACAGGGTTGAAAATTAGGCACTCCATGAAAAAATATTCACTGGGAGAAACTGCGAAAAACTGTTTTCAGGAAAATGTCCCCCCCCCCATTTTTCCCCTTGGTGAAAAAAAATATTTTTATTTGGTAGTAGCAAAAAAGACCACCACAAAACATGAATGACTATTTCCTTACCAAGTACAGGTATAATTTAAATATTACAGATATCAAACCATACAAGGAAGAGAATAAATAATTCTACGATTCCAGTGACAGGGTCCAGATAAACTAAAATAAGTTTCTAGAATAAACCCAAGATTTCACATTCAAAATACACACCAGGCCGAAGTGTCTGCCTAAATCTATAATGTTTTGTTACTGGATTAGTTATTTTACATTGAACAATTCTGACAGTTCATTTTCGTAGCTGCAAATGAGGAAAAAGTGGTATCTCTGATGTTTTCCAGCGTTGCGAGATAGCTATACTGACTTAAAGCCCCCCCTCCGCAATAGTCCTTCGGTGCTACACAAAGCAATGTTTCTTTCTCCATACTCCCAAAATGATTAGTGAGAACAGGAACACGGCAATTAGCCCGCAGCTGCTTATACCAACCACCCATGCCCCTAAGAACACTTGTAATATCGTAAAGGCTTTTTCCCTACAAATGCAGAGTACAGCTGCAAAAAGTTTTCAATTTTCAAAAAACTAAACAGTTGCCTTTTATCTGTACTAGTATCTAAGATGCCAAGCAGCTCCCACATCAAAATTAATCATACATTGCTCCAATTGACTTAAAACAAGTAAGGTCCAAATTATCAGATCTTTCAACAACACAGAATCAGTGCAGGCTTTGAGAGACTGCACCACAATGACCACCAAATCTCAATCTGTTATCTCTTAAAAACCTACATATAATGTAGTACATGATGTTCTAGAGTTCTGGCAGATGCATCACATGAAATACTAGAAAACAAAATTAATCTATTACCTAATGCTCCACAATCTCTCAATGTAGATGTACCCTCTGTGAAGGCTAAGATGCTACACAAAATACACACATGCTTACACTGGGTGCTTTGTGAGGGATGTATATAGCTCCATACAAGACCTGATCACAGTCGGACATAAGAGGAATGCCGTGCGTCTCATGATGATCTCCAGCCATCTCTAAAAACACCCAGAATGCGCCACAAGATGAGCATAAGTGAAGTAGCAAAAGTAAGATATGGAGCTAAAAAACACTATGATGAGAACTCCAATAATGTAAAATACATCACTTAATTGGACACCTCTAGCCAAGACTGGGGAAACTGAAGCCATTCAAATGAAACCAATTAAAATGTTCTCAACAGAAGGGTTATTCTTCAGTTGTAATGGACCACCATCCAGTTCACAGACAAAACAGCATCTTCTAACAGGAGAGCTTGTGGTCAACGAGATCTAACTTACTATAAAACCCACACACAAAGTTCACTTAAACTGGGTATTTCCTACAAGGCGTATTCCCCCCCCCCCAACCTCCTTAAGGCAAGGCACTGAAGAGCCAGCTCCCTGAACAGATAGGTGCCACAGGGAGAAAGGACAAAGCCCCTAAAAAAAGTTGCTAGCAAAAAGTAAAGCTATTTTAAGGGCAAACCGTTAACACACAAAAAATTGAGTGTCCCTTGCGTTTTCATATAATTTCTAAACAATTAAAACCAAAACCTTGCCACAACTTGGGTTACCACATGTGGTGATGATTACTTACAAGGACTGGAAATAGGAAATTGTTTCAAATTAAAGACATTTGAACCACTGAAATAGTAATTGCAATAATATATTAAATCACTATTCACATAAAACTAAAACACAGACCCCCCTTCACTCCCCCTTCACCCCTAGTACCCACCCACAAGTTCCCTTCCGGTACCTGTGAGGTTGACATGCGAGAGGTATCTTGTCGGCCAGTTAAATCAGACGAAGAGATATTGACAGGGGCACCACGATGCAATCTCATACTCACTTTCCGTTCACGTTCCGCTCCAGTCACTGGGCGAGGAGATGTATTAGCTGAAAATGAGAGAGAAGCAACACTTTACACCTCTCGAGTGCTGATGGAATTCCAATACTACCTTGTAACTTAGCTGATTGTTAAGCAATATAAAAAACAAATTACAAGAGTCCCAAAATCCAGCACCTATTAAGTTTAGGTGTTCAGCAGCAGACATACTGAACAGCCTTCCAAATATACATGTCCATGGTTTTCACATCTGTCCGCTGTTCATTTGGTCAACTAATTGAAAAAAATAAAGATCAGCAAGCAATGCTTAAAACTGATTAACAGAAATACAGGTTCTTTGATTAGGGACAGAGAAAAAAGCACAGGCACAGTAGGTCATGAAAACTTAGAGGAGCAGTTCGCTTCCCTGAAAAGATCCAGAAGAAAGCCGTAGCTTTGTGGCAAAATAATCTGTCAAGTCAGACCCAAATATTCAGAGATCTGGACAGATTGTAATAGTGGCAGTGCTGCATTGATAAAGGCCCCAGCAGAGACATGTTTTAAGGTGGTTCTGTATTAGTTAGCAGCAGCCTGCAGAGACGTTTCAACAACGCTTGAACACCCAGAAATCCACCATAGAGTAAAAAAAAATTCAAGTAATCTGGAAACACGTTTTCTCCATCTAGTGAGGTCAAAAGTATACTCCGAGTGATCATATAAGGCTTTTTCTCACAGGCAATTAATGGAATCTGAGGGCAGTTTTAGTTCATCAACATGGATCGTGTGGACTTTAGATTAAAAAAAATGTTTTTTTGTAAAACGAGCTGCATACCAGTAACTCTCAGAGCCACATTTTTTGCATTCGTCCACCACCTAGTGGCAGGGCCTGGAAAATCCTAAAGTGTTTCTTTATATAACAAGCATTTACAATGCACCGGTCTCGCCTTTGCAAAAGTTAGAGCTATTGGCATTGTAAATGACAAAATTGTTACTTATGTGTTGGTTTTTAAAACATAAATAAATGGCATTGTCATTTACAATGCCAATAGCTTAATCTCTCGCAAATGCGAGACCTATTGCATTTGCACCCACAAACACACACAGAGCCACACACACACACACACACACACACACAGAGCGCCGAGAGAGGGGTGTGAGAGAGGGGGGTGAGAGAGGGGGGTGAGAGAGGGGGGTGAGAGAGGGGGGTGAGAAAGGGGGGTGAGAAAGGGGGGTGAGAAAGGGGGGTGAGAAAGGGGGGTGAGAAAGGGGGGTGAGAAAGGGGGGTGAGAAAGGGGGGAGAGAAAGGGGGGAGAGAAAGGGGGGAGAGAAAGGGGGGAGAGAAAGGGGGGAGAGAGGGGAGAGAGGGGGGAGAGAGGGGGGTGAGGGGGGGTGAGGGGGGGTGAGGGGGGGTGAGGGGGGTGAGGGGGGGTGAGGGGGTGAGGGTGGGTGAGGGGGGGTGAGGGGGGGTGAGTTTGTTTTTTTATCTTTTATATTATCTTAGAGAGGTGTGTGGAAGAGAGGGTGTGTGTGAGGGAGAGAGGGTGTGTGGGGGTAGAGAGTGTGTGAGCTGATATAGTTGTGTGTTATTCTTTATCTCTCTTTTTATATCTTGATCTCTTTATATATCTTTTCCTCTCTTTATATATCTTTATCTCTTTTATATATTTTATCTCTTTTATTTCTTTATCTCTTTATATCTCTTATCTCTTTTTTATATATCGTTATTCTTTAGAAAAGTGATTAAGATTCTTTTTATCTTCTCTGTAAAACACTCCACCTGTTGGATCTTATTCTTTTGACTCTTCACCCTGCAGACATTGATTGTTTGATATTTAGCAACCTCACTATGGAGATGTGTAGCTACAGGTAATACGATGTTTGGAAGACTCTTGTAGGGACTCAAAGTAGAGGTAAAACTAGGTACTGAACTGAGCTTGTAATAATTATAGGCAAATCTTTAACAGGATCAGAATAGTCTGGAGCTTGTGTAATTCAGAATGGGCTAGGGTCTGGGATTCGGACGGAGATGGTATTCACACTCTTGTGGACACTCAGCCTTTTGTATGGTGTACTCCGTTATCATGGAAGTCATGTGGGATAGTGGAAGATAAGTATGAAAATACTCACGTAGGGAAGGTTTAGATAACTTAAAAGGTAGATCTATTACTGCAGCAAACATGCTTTAAAACAGGAGCAGTGCTGACTGCGAAGTGGTTAAATTAGGTCACAAATGTTGAAGGAAACAAATTGGGATAACAGCATTGGGAAGGGACAGTAAAGTTTAAAAGGGTAATTCTTACATTATGGGATGTGCTAAATCGCTTTCATCCACACAAATAAAACTGGACTTTTTTTGAATTATTATATTATGAAAATGAAACCGCGTTCACAACTACAAATTTCAAAACCGGTACATGTGATGTATGATCAGCTAAATAGTATTTATTGGAGGCAAAGCAGTATTTGAATACTGTAATCAACTGAATGAGGTACTGAATGAGGTACTGATTGAGGGAGGGGAGTGGATATATTTGTGCATAGTTCGAGTGTAAACCAAGAAATTGGCAAAACTCAGCAGCAAACAGAAAAACTAAACTCTACAGGTCTCTTGATTGGAATCAGACAAGAAACGGTGTCTGAAGTTGAAAGGGAACATACGCATCATGGCTGTGCCGGGCCGCCGCGCTGCCCGCGACGACCCGGAAGTGGTTGGGAAGCCGGCCAATCCCAGCGCGGCCCCAACCAAACTCAGCAGCAAACAGAAAAACTAAACTCTACAGGTCTCTTGATTGGAATCAGACAAGAAACGGTGTCTGAAGTTGAAAGGGAACATACGCATCATGGCTGTGCCGGGCCGCCGCGCTGCCCGCGACGACCCGGAAGTGGTTGGGAAGCCGGCCAATCCCAGCGCGGCCCCAACCGGAAGTCCCGCCCCATCGCGGCGAGAGAGAGAGAGCTGCCCGAGGAGCCACGAAGGCTCCGCATTGAGTCCCGGTCCCGAGATGGGGGACCGGGTGAAGAGCGGCCGGGCGCATGGGGAAGGCGGGGCTCTCATGTGGTGAGAGAGCCCCGCAAAGCGCTACCGCCGCCCGAAATGCAGATCCGCCGCCGAGCACCGCCAGAACAGGTAAGTGTGTCGAGTGAGAGGAGGGGTGAGTGGGGGTGGGGTGTATGCGCGTGTGTCTGTTTGAGTGTGTTTGTGCGTGCGTCTGTGTGCGCTGTGTGTCTGATTAAGGGGGGGTGCGTGTGTGTATATGCAGTGTGTATGGCTTTCTTTGTGCGCATGCGTGAGTGACGACGTGCGCGCTCACGAGGTACAATCTCGGAAAGAGAAAGCGCGTCCAACATTGCTGTCCTCATTCCCCTGAAAGTAACAACATAAGTCGTCTCGCCCTAGACAGCAAAGCTTCGCTTTGCTTTCGTCTAGGCGAGACCTAAAAAACGACCATAGGTGGGGTCGGTAATCCTCTGCGTAAACTCAAACTGGCCTTGCATGTCGCCTCCATCTTGATTTTCTTTTTCTCAAGTATGGTTTAAACATTTTTTTTTCCTTTAACCCACCCGGGGTCAGTTGAGAATCTAGAAGTGTTCCAAACTGCAAAACTATCGTCACAGATGCCTAGTTTCTTATGAAAAATAAACGATTGAGGGACAGAATGCATAACAATGTCATACATTAACCCAAGTACAGAGATCTGTGCCTAAATCATTTTTTTTTGCTCACCATGCCATTCCAGTTTGGACCCAGCCATATGCAAATCAGTCTTGACCCTGTACCCCAATGGGAACAGTTCAGCCAGAAATGGCAAACCAGGTCCTCCCTGGACTGGAAATAAGCATATAGAAGGGCGACATACCATGAAACCGGTCCCAGGATGCTCGTTTACGGTCCAGGGAGGACCTGGCCTGGCAGTTTGGTCTGGATTGTTCCCATGGCGCACAGGGTCAAGACTGATTTACATTTGGCTGGGTCTAAACTGGGGTGGTGTAGTGGGCAAAAAAACAATGGATTTAACCCAGATCTTTTGACTGGGAGAAAATGTTTGCATTGTCAGCATTCCCTCAAGCATTTGTTTCCTGTAACAATAGTTTCTTATGCAGCATGATTATATTCTAGATTCAGATGTTTTGCATACATTATATGGAGTTTCTTCCCCCTTTTTAAATGAGTACATGAAGGGTAGTTACACTGGAGAACAAGTTTGACCTTCAAGATGTGACAGTATGGATCTGTCAGATCCAACATGGATATCTAGTCACCTTTGCGGAGCAGCAGGGTGACATCCTGCAGGGAGACTATGGTATAGTGTTTGGAAAAGATGAACCTATTCAGCGGCCAGAGTGTCACCAGGATGGAGCTCTTTTGGGGATGAGGAGGCATACCCATTTTCCACATTAGTCTACAGTTACTGGCTGGCTCAATGGCAGCTTTTGTGGGGCCAAACATGGAGGCAAAGATTTGCGTTTCGGGGGTCGGGTGAAGAGGAGGCACATCAGGTGCAGGAACCGGGAGCTGACTCAGTCGCAGAAGGAGATAAAATACACATAGCCATTCCAGGAATCGAATGCATTAGTGGCATCAAGGAGGGCAGCTACAGCAGCCAGCAGAGGGACGATGGCGGCATGAGGGAGACCATCATGTGAAGGCCCGCCACAAATCGGGACTCCTCTGGGAGAATGATATCCAGCAGCAAAGGAAACAGCCTATTGGCCTAAAGTTCAGCAAAAGTGTTATTGTCAACACTAATCATTGACAGCGGGTGATACAAGTCACAGAGGTTGGGGGGTTGATCGGGTCTCAATATAGTTACGGCAGTTGATTGCGCTGGCAGCAGTTTGAGTATGCAGAATCGCTTCGCGATGCAGACTCCATGGATCACGACTTTGAAAGTCTCCCCACACGTTGCCAGGAAGGCAACTGAGCTTTAGTTAGTGGCATAGTAGTACATAATCGTCGCTTGTAACTCACTGCGGAAGACCGGATCGTGGAGAGCATTGGGTGCTAAGCTCCATGTGAAGGCTTACGGGTCCAGCCAGGAGAAGAAAAATCTCTATCAGGACAGAGGAATGGTCTGACAGAGGTGTGAGGCAAATGTCCCACGCTCATGGCCTGGTTAAGGGTGTCTTGGGTGAGCAGCTAATAGCCTTTACTGGACCATGTATCCTGAGCAGTTGTGGTGCAGGTGCCCTCAGCACTGTCCGAGTATTTCATGCGCCAGACATCAGTCAGGCAGTTCTCATGCATAAGCAGGAGGAGCTGCACCGCAGCATTAGGGGTGAGGCCATCTGGAGGCAATAGAGCAATCTGCAATGCAGCCAAGGAGAACGTTTATGTCTCCACCCCAGATAATGGCTCCAGGGCCCATGATGGTCATCGAATGCCAGACCTGGGCAAAAACCTCCGGGTTGTCTGTGTTAGGCCCGTAGACCAATACCAGTATGACAGGGTGCAGAAGTAAAATAGAACAAGCATTTACAATGCAATGGTCTCGGCATTATTTTGCACTAATGCTGACGGAAGCGGGCACTGATACTGTGCATACTGTACATGTTCTTTGTGCATGAGGTACACTTGCACGACTGCAGAGGGAACCATTCATTAATATTGCCCACGCTGCAGCTGCATGATTCTTTCTCACTCACCCCATAACAAACACACAGTCTCGGGTGAGGGCAGTGGAGGGTCAGGTCCAGTTATGAATACTGCGTGCCAGCAGCTCTTTGCCAAGTGTGTGCCACTGCAGGGAAGCAAAAGGCCACGGGGGTCGAGTCTGTGACGTTGCAGGACACTGGGACACTGACACTACTGTCCCAATTAAATAATAAACACCGCCACCACGGGCCACCACTGCAGTGATGCCGCCGCCCTCAATATAGTGCCGCCTGGGGCGGACCGCCCCCCTCCCCCTCCCCCCCCCTAGCTACGCCAGTGGGGTGGTTAGACCGAGAGAAGGAGGAGGAGGTGCAGGGGAGGGGTGTCCTGGAAAAGGAAGTCCAAATCAGGGGAGGGGGATGAGTTGTGGAGGAGGGAAGTGCGGGCCGGGAGAAGGAGGAGGAGCGGAGACCTCCGGGGTCTGAGAGAGGGATCGGGGAGTGTGCGAGCCGAGGGAGGCAGAGGTCAGGGTCAGAGAGCAGAGGGCTGCAGCAGCAGAGAGGAGCCCGGAGCGAGGCAGAGAACTCAGGACCAACAGGGGGTCGGGGCGGCCCCAAGGACTCCCAGATCAAGCAGCAACGAGGAGTGCGGGGCTGCCCAGCGAAGCCGGAGGTAGAAGCCACGGACACACACTCTGCGCCAGGGGTCGCTCTGGAGAGCTACGGACGACGGGGACCCGCAAAGGGGAGACCCGGGTGCGCTGCAGCCGGAGACCCGCGGGAAGCAGAGCAAGACCCGGAGGAGGGACCGGCAGAGGGCGCCGGGCGACCGGGCATGGATGGGTGCACGTCTGGAAATAGGGTAAACTGCACCGCAAGGGCCATGCGCGTCACATTTCAAAGGCATCACGGTGTGGATGTGTGTACATGTGTCTCTGTATGTGTGCGTGTATGTGCGCTCCTGTGTGTGTGTCTCTGTGTGCGATGGCGGGGGGAGGGGAGAGTGTCTGTCTGCGTGCGTGTATGTGCGCTCGTGTATGTGTGGCCGCATGCGTGCAGGGGGAGGTGTGCCTGGGTATGTTTGCGCTTCCCAGGAGACAGCCTGGCCGAGCGCGGCGCGTGCCAGTCGGCGCGTGCCAGTTTCAAATCGCCTCAAAGGCGATGCGCGCGGCCAGGATTGTCTCCTGGGAAGCACACATGCCGACAAAAGAGCTTCGGCGGAGACGCGCTTCCGCGCGTTCAGCCGAGCCCTAAAAATTACCTAAGCATCAAATTGCTTCAATCACATTACTGATATGAAGTAAGATCAACAAAAATTAATACGTTCATCTTGGCAATGAATTTTGCCTTTTCTTTCACGTCTTTTTTTGGGATTATAATTTTAATCACAAAACAAGCATTTGCAATGCAATAGGTCTCGCATTAGAAAAGTTTGAGCTACTGGTATTGTAAACTACACATGTATTTATGTGTGGGTTATGAAAATAGCGAGATTAATAGCTTTGTCATTTACAATGCCAATAGTTTTAACTTTCGTAAATGTGACACCTATAGCATTTTTTTCCCCCCGTCATTTATTTTTTTGCAAACAAATCAGATTATTCCATTATATGGCATAGCCTTCAAGACCTAGAAGCAGAGAAAAAAAAAAAAAAAAGAAAAATTTCTCCAATAGAGAAGTTTAAAAAAAATGAAAATAAAAAAAGAAAGCAGAAGAAAATATATGTTTTAGCAATATTACATCACATACTTTATCGATTCGTTTCCCCTTGGATCCATTGTTGGATCGGTTCCCAGATTTTCTTCCCCAATTGTTTCCTTTTCCGTCCTTTTGTTGCATAGATAGCGAGTTCGAAATTAAATTTGGCTAGTAGCCGAGCCCTCCACATATGAAAAGAAGGTGGATCAGGGGTAATCCATTCCTGGGTGATACATGCACGAAATTCAGACATCATAATAAAAATCAAAGACCGTTGTTCTTTTTCTAAGGAGTCCAACGATAGTCCAAATAAAATCAGCTCAGGGGTGAGAATTACTGTTCTGCCTAATATAATCTGAATACATTTCTGAATTTCTGATAGTATAACAGTTAGCATAGTGCAGGAAAAAAATTATGTCTTGCATCTGCTCCTATCAGAGTACGGCAATTGCAACATATACCAACAGTAGCCCCCCCATTTCATAACTTTAGCTGGTGTATAATAAAGATCGAACATAACCATATAATGTTGAGTTCGTGATCGCCCAGAAAATAAGATGGAGTTGGCTAACTCAATTGATTCTTTAAGCAGGACATCATTTACTCCTAAGTTAAACCATTTCTGTTGAATCACAGATAAATCATCTGGGAGGTAAGTCATGAGTAAATTATAGAAGTAACCTATTTTTCTTTTAGAGTAAAGGCTGTCCATCAATACAATCTTTTGGAGGCCTTGTCGGTCATTAAATGATAATGAATTTAAAAAGCTGTAAAGTTGTAAGTATTTAAAATAATCACGGTTTGTGAGTTTGAATTTAGATTGAAGTTCCGAGAAAGTGATTATACGATTGTCTATCCATAAATCACCCAGATAGTTTATACCATTATTCTTCCATCTATACATCACAGGATCTCTAAATATAAGGGGGAAACAATGTGGTGAGTTTAAGGGAGTATAGCTCAACAGTTTTGGAATCCCAACCAGTCTCCTGATAATTTTCCACGTTTTATATGCAGCAGTTATAATCTTAAATTTAGTTTTTTTGTAGTAACTTGGTACTATTATTTTAAAAAAATATCCTCGGGCTTCAATGCCTAATGCAAATTCGTATATCGATAGAGTATGTGCTGGTGAAGTCAGGGCTTTATTACCTACAATTAAAGGGGATATAAATTGTAATACGGCTGCTAGAAAATAAAATAAAAAGTGTGGAATGGCCCATCCTCCTCTAGACTTTGATAAAATCATTTTTTTGTAAGCTCTCCGATTACCCTTGTATCCCCCATAAGAATCTCCCTGACATTTTTTCTAGTTGTTTAAAAAAGTCTAACGGGAATTCGAGTGGCACTGTTCTAAATAAGTATACGAATTTTGGTAGGATTAACATTTTTAAGACATTATTCCTCCTGTGTAATGATAAATGTAGGTGATCGATTCGTTCAAGAGTGGAGTTAGCTTTTTTCAAGATTGGAATATAATTAAGTTTGCGAATATTAGAGATCGGGGTAGTTAATTGATTCCCAAATAGGTTGCTTCAGGCACTACATTAATTCGGGACGGGGGATTTTAGCCAACAAAAAGTATTTGTGTTTTGGATAAGTTTAGTTTGTATCCTGAAAAGGACCCAAAGATTGCTGCCAATTCTACAATTTTATAAAGTGCTTTCAACGCTGTTTTATACCTGGACCAAATCCCTTCATATAAAGTAAATCCCAAATATAAGGCCAGGCCACCCTATCGAATGCCTTTTCGGCATCCAATAGGGTGATCCCAATTGGTGCATTAGTGCCTTCAGCCCAATCCATTAAGGCAATGATTCTCCGAATATGATCAGCTGTGTCTCTATTTGGAATAAACCCATGCTGCCATCGGGACACAATTGTAGATATGATTTTTGATAATCGAGAGGCTAGTATTTTTGAGTATACCTTACTATCGGTATTTATTAATGATATTGGTCTATATGATGCAGGGTTTAAAGGATCCTTATCAAGAAAAGTCATGATTACAGATTGACCCCAAGAGGATGGTGGTACGCCTCTCTGTGCCTCGCGAAAGGTAGTCAACATATCTTGTTTTATAATATTCCTAAATATCTTATAAAATTCCAACGGGATGCCATCGGGTCCCATAGCCTTCCCTATTGGTAGTGAAAGTAAAGCATTTTCGTTTTCCTCCCATGTAATTTCTGATTCTAGAAATAGCTTTTGAGCACTAGAGAGAAATGGTAAAAGATTTGATCTACCAAAATTCATAAAACGGTCTGAAGAATAGGATACATTGTTATATTGATATAGTTTAAGATAGAACTGGCGAAAAATTTCCAAAATTGACTCAGGTTTATTATGTATCTGTCCTGTTCCATCCTGTATTGAGTTTATCGTGTTAAAAACCTCTTTCTGTCTAGTTCTCTAGGCAAGAATATTTCCTGAGTTTTCACCCATTTCATAAATCTGGGAGCAAAAAGTTGCCATCTGTTCCGCTAATTTAGACGCAAATGTTTCATATAACCCCGCTTTATAAATAGCTAGATTAGTTTCAATATCAGTTGTTGCCTGTGTTAAAGCAATTGCTGTTGCTAATTTCTTCTCCCAGTCCAAAACATTTTTATAACCTAGATCTGTTTTTTGCGAATGATTTTTTGTTTCTTGATAACATAAGATAATGACTCTCCACATATCCCTGCTTTAAATGCGTCCCAGACATTCTGAATGGAGGCCGTTCCCCTATTAATTTCAAAAAATTATTTTATCCATTTCGCCATTAGCTCTAAATAATCAGAATCGACTAACAGTTTACGATCGAATGTCCAGGTTCTAAATTGGGTTGTAGACGTCATGTCGGTTTTAACTTCGATCATGATTGGATTATGATCCGAAATTATACGTGGGTATATCTCAAATCTAGTATCAAGTAGTGCCGTTTTAATAAAAAAAGTAATCTAAGCGCACCGATTTTCTATGAGGGAAGGAGAAAAATGTAAACCCTGGTGCCAAGGGATCTTTTTCATAAGCTACTTCGGATAGGCCATAATCCATTATCATAGAGCGGAGTGCTTTATACGATTTTTTTTGCCACCTTGGTAGAATACATTATCACGTATATTCATATTAGGTTCTATATGAAGATTTAAGTCTCCGCATAGTATTAAAGAGGGTGACCAATCGGCTAATTCTAGGTTTAAAAAGTTCAAGATACCTGGATCATCTACATTTGGAGCATATACTGAACAAATAGTCCATAATTTGTTATTAATTCTAATCTCAGTAATTACCCATCTGCCATATTGGTCTGCCTTACTCCGAATAGAATTTCCTAAGCCTCGCCTTATTAGAATTGCCACTCCTTTTGTAGTTGTCCCTTGACGTGTGCATGCCAATAAATTCATCCCCCGATCTTTGTACATCTGTCTATCATTCCACGTGATGTGTGATTCTTGGATACAAAGGATATCGATCTTCATAGTCTGGATAATTTGTGCAGCAATCCCCCTTTTTTTTAATTATTTAACCCACAAATATTCCAGGTGCATATTCGTAATTTCTCCTTCTAATCAATTATTATCTGTATAATATGCATGTCTTTCAATACATTTATCAGTATACAGGAGCTCCATCCTAAAGTCATATAAATCTCTAAACTCAAAACAGTGATTGCTATGCATCAGATTATACTGTTTACTAAAAAGACAAAAGAGAAAAAAGAGAATCAAAATAGTCATATTGTACATTTTCTGATTTTGTTTGCACCCCCTTCCCAACCCAACCCAACCCACCCCAAGCTCGACCCGAGCCATCCCCCCCCCACCCCCCAGACCCAAACGGGGCAAAGGGACTTTCCAGTCCCTAAGGATGATGACATGATAATCGCCGAGTGGCTGACATCACATAGCTCTCTTCTACCGTTTCTTGTTATTTGTCTAAATCCAGTACACAGTTAAAGAAGATGATAGTACCTCATCAAGTAATGATACTGGTATAACTAGTAAATAATGAGCAGGGTAAAGAAACAAAAAGACTTTTCTAATAATACTAAGACATCCCTGCTCTAAAGATAGGAACCATGGAACGATTAGACCCCATCAAACCGCTACAATAATCACCTAGAGAGTAGTCAATCATAACGAGACTAGTAACTCTTTAGTTGCCCTCTCAGTGGTTAAGAAATAAGTGCGCTCTTTATGAACTATTTTGAGCTTAGCAGGATTCAAAAAGAAAGCTTGAGCGCCCTTAGCTTGGAATAAAGGTATAAACTGGCGAAGCTGCCAACGCAACTTAACAGTGGCGTGGCAATCTGGACGTACAAAAAATTCCAAGCCTTTTCCCTTGCGCTTCCTATTAGGCCTAGCTAGATCATAGAGGGCCTCCCTAGCCAAGAAATTGTTTATGGAAATCAGAATCGCTCGTGGTTTAAGAGTTGAGTCTTGTCTAGCATTTTTTTGGAATGGGAATCTATGGGCCCTCTGTATTTCAGTTTCCCATCTCCAGTGGCTTAGCTCTGGGAAGGCCTCTGTAAATAATTCCGTCACGAATTGTCGGACATTTGTCCCCTCATTTCCTTCTGGTACACCTAAAACTCGGAGATTGTTCCGGCGTGACCTATTCTCCAAATCCACGAGCTTCCAATTAATCTCTTCCTTTAATCCTTCCATTGCCAATATTTGAGTCTTTTGCTGAGCCATAGAGTCTTCAATTACTGAGATCCTGCTTTCTGTCTCTGTTACTCTGACAATAGTTTCATTAGTAGCATTCACAACTTTTCTTAAATTGTTTTGTAGTTTTCGTACTGCGACTTGTGTACGAAGATTTTCTGCTCTTGTTTCTGCTCTATGATGGAGCATCACCTGATATAGAACATCTAAGGTTATTACAGGTGTCTCTGACCCCTCTAAAACTGTTTTTGACATTTCAGGTAATGCTGATATAAAAGGAGAGGGGCACCCGTTACCACCTTGAATAGTAATATTTGAATTTTTCTCGTCTCCCCACTCTGGTCTAATTGGAGATTCTTCGGCCTCTGAATCCTCTGCATCGCTAACATAGTCTTGCCCAGGGTCAGATAGAGACTTTTCAGAATCGTTCAAGTCTCTGTCTCCATCTGCACCATCAGAGTCTACAGCTTGAGACAGATCTGTCATTGAATAGAAGTTACCAGCAGAGTCAATAGACTCTGTATCCTCCACTGGAACCAGCGAGACAGAGTTCTGGCACCCCAGGTATGCTATCAGAGACGGGGTTTATTTCAGCAATTGAGTCTATTAACACAGCAGTTGGCCCATTGTTAGAGCGTGTAGCCATCTGTAGGTGTTTATCCTGCATTTTACATTGATTATTTACATCTTCTGAGCCTGCTGGAAGTATTTTGTCAAGTACAGGAGTTTTTTTTAGTAAACATCCCCGGAATCTTAGGAATAGCACCAAGCCTACATCCCCCAGAGTTCAACATGATTGTGCTTTCAGGAGCTGGAGCGTTAGATATAGCAGGAGCTGTAACAGAAGATACAGGGGGGGCTGGAGGAATATTTTCAACCTCATCTATATGTGTATTCACAGAGTTCACAGAGTTCACCGTTTTCATAGTACTCACATTTTCAGCCGAAACCCCCTTTGTCTGGCCTGAGTCTTGTACTGCAGCGGTAACCGCCCTTGTCTTCGTTTTTTGTGGTTTAGATGCCGCACCAGTAGTCGGATTTTTTGGAGCCATTGCAACCGAGGAATCCCCCTTTCGTCTTCGATGTAACTGGTGTGGAAGACGTGGGTTCCAAGCCGTGGGGTCGAGCTGGAGCGAGTCCTGCCGTTCTAACCAGCAACGAATTTGCTGTTCCGATTGCTCAGAGTGCTCTCGTTGCCCTCGGCGATCCGACTGCAGAGCCGGCTGATGCGCGTCAGGTGCGTTCAGTGAAAGCGAAGGCAGAATCGGCTGTAGCCACGCTGAACGAAGCGACCGCCGACAGCTCTTCCAGAGATCAAGCCGCATACCAGTCACGCTCCAGTCTCCCTCCGTAAATTTTGAACAAGAGCAAAGTTTTAATCTTCAGTCCCTCTTGCTTGAAGTAACGCAGTTCACCGCATAAGTGGTAACTTCATAAAGTAAAATAGAGCTGGATGCGAGCCCCGATCTCAGTGCTGCTCCTTCGGACGCCAGCGCTTCCGCCATAATGCAATATGTGTTTTATTTATGTGACTTAGATGTATTGATATTACAAATAACAATGGCCTTTTTTTATAATTAATACTTCAATAAAAGCTATTGTAATTTATAATGGCAATAGCTTACACTTTTGTAAATAACTTTTGTGAAGATTATGTTCAGTGTATTTTATTGTGACGAAAATCCAAGAACAGAAGTGAAATATTAACAATTTTTGTGACATTTGTAATAAAGCTTGAAACATTGAGAGAACATATTTGAACCAGTTGTTGTTGAATGGTTGCACAGATTGATGCTGTGGTGGTGCGATCGAGTGAGGGCGACAGATGGACCGAGCGAGGGCGACAGATGGACCGAGCGAGGGCGACAGATGGACCGAGCGAGGGCGACAGATGGACCGAGCGAGGGCGACAGATGGACCGAGCGAGGGCGACAGATGGACCGAGCGAGGGCGACAGATGGACCGAGCGAGGGCGACAGATGGACCGAGCGAGGGCGACAGATGGACCGAGCGAGGGTGGACCGAGCGAGGGCGACAGATGGACCGAGCGAGGGCGACAGATGGACCGAGCGAGGGCGACAGATGGACCGAGCGAGGGCGACAGATCGAGCGAGGGACCGAGCGAGGGCGACGGATCGAGCGAGGGACCGAGCGAGGGCGACGGATCGAGCGAGGGACCGAGCGAGGGCGACGGATCGAGCGAGGGACCGAGCGAGGGCGACTGATCGAGCGAGGGACCGAGCGAGGGCGACTGATCGAGCGAGGGACCGAGCGAGGGCGACGGATCGAGCGAGGGACCGAGCGAGGGCGACGGATCGAGCGAGGGACCGAGCGAGGGCGACGGATCGAGCGAGGGACCGAGCGAGGGCGACGGATCGAGCGAGGGACCGAGCGAGGGCGACGGATCGAGCGAGGGACCGAGCGAGGGCGACGGATCGAGCGAGGGACCGAGCGAGGGCGACGGATCGAGCGAGGGACCGAGCGAGGGCGACGGATCGAGCGAGGGACCGAGCGAGGGCGACGGATCGAGCGAGGGACCGAGCGAGGGCGACGGATCGAGCGAGGGACCGAGCGAGGGCGACGGATCGAGCGAGGGACCGAGCGAGGGCGACGGATCGAGCGAGGGACCGAGCGAGGGCGACGGATCGAGCGAGGGACCGAGCGAGGGCGACGGACCGAGCGAGGGCGACGGACCGAGCGAGGGCGACGGACCGAGCGAGGGCGACGGATCGAGCGAGGGACCGAGCGAGGGCGACGGATCGAGCGAGGGACCGAGCGAGGGCGACGGATCGAGCGAGGGACCGAGCGAGGGCGACGGATCGAGCGACGGATCGAGCGAGAGACCGAGCGAAGGCGACAGATAGATAGTAAGGGCGATAGATAGTCTGCTCAGTGCGTCTGCCTGAACATTCTGCACACCTGGTAGATGGGTAGCCGTTATCGTCAGTCCTCTGGCCAGAAGCCAGAAGCCAGTGCCAGATCGCCTGTGCTTCCTGCGACAGGGTGCTCTAGCCCCCCTGCTTGTTGAAGTAATACATCATGGTCGTATTGTCCGTCTGTACAAGTAGGGAGTTGGTCTGGAAGGACGGAAGAAAGGCCTTCAGTGCCAAGTGAACAGCTCTGAGTTCCAGGAAATTGATGTGGTACGTGGACTCCGTCTGTGACCACGTCCCCTAAATCTGTACGTTTCCAGAGTGCGCCCCCCAACCGTGGAGAGACGCGTCCCTCACAATAGTCTGAGTGGGAATGTCCTTGTGGAACGGAACCCCTCTCAGGAGATTCTCCGCCGAACACCACCACTTCAGAGACTGAAGAGCCTGCAGAGACAGTCTTATCCTGTCGTCCCAAGATCCTTTCCTCTGATCCCACTGGTCTTCCAAGCACTCTTGCAACGGTCTCATGTGCAGTCGTGCATGAGGCGTCAGGAAGATACACGAGGCCATCGATCCCAGTAGAGAAGACACCGTCCTCACTGTCGTAGAAGGACTGGTCATAAGAGCCTGAGCCTTCCGAAGCAGTGATAATCGTCGCTCCTCCGAAGGAGACACGCTTGCTGACAGCGTATCGATGGAGGCTCCCAAGTACTGTATGCACTGGACCGGAGTCGGGACCGACTTGGACATGTTGATGTGCAATCCCAGCGTGTTCAGTAGAACGCACGTCTTCTGGAAGTGAGCTTGCGCTTCCGAGAAGGAGGAGGCCTTGATCAACCAATCGTCCAGGTACGGGTAGACAAACACCTTGTTCTTTCTCAGGTGCGCCGCTACCACTGCCATGCACTTGGAGAACGTTCTCGGCGCAGACTTCAGTCCGAATGGCAGTACTGTGTATTGACAATGATTGGCGCTGACTTGGAATCGCAGGAACTTCCTGTGTTTGCATGCAATGGGCACATGGAAGTATGCATCCTGGAGGTCTATGGCACACAGCCAGTCTCCCCGTTGCAGCTGAGGATAAATCTGATGCAACGACAGCATGCGAAACTTCTCTGCGAATCCACTTGTTTGCCTGTCGCAAATCCAGAATGGGCCTGAACTCGTTCTTGTCCCTTTTTCGAACCAGAAAGAACCGGGAGTACAGATCTCTTCCTCTTTGAGACCAAGGTACGTCTTCTATCGCCCTCTTCCTTAGCAGGATATCTGCCTCCGCCTGGAGCTCGTGCAGCTGAAACCGCGAGCTGACCGGTGGGATTGATGGAGGAGGGCTGGTGAACCGAAGACTGTATCCATTGCAAACAATATTCAGCACCCACTTGTCCTGAGTAATTTTTCTCCACTCTGCCAGAAAAGATTGAATGCTTCCCCCCACCGGAGTGGGTAACAGTTGCAGGGGAAGTAAGCGCTCAGGGCCTAGACCCGGCCTGGCCTTTAGTCGCTGTTGCCGACTGGTGGCCACCTCTACCTCTCTGGCGCTTCTGGAATGGTCTTCTGAACTGCTGCTGTTGTCCCGAAGACTGGCCACGCCCTCTGCCTTGGCCACCGAACCGCCGTTGGAACGGGCGGTACGACTTCTTGGTCTCCTTGGGTTTCTCCAAACCCACCGCCGTGAGGGTTTTGGCCTCTGCCTTCATGCGGGCCATTTCATCATCGGCGTGTTTTCCGAATAGGGTTTCGCCAGAGAATGGCAGATTGGCAACCCTTTGTTGTGCGTCCGGTTTCAGGGACGTGAGGCGGAGCCAGGCATGTCTTCGCTGGTTAATCCCGTGGCAGAAACCATGCGCCGCCAGCAGGGAAGAGTCGGCCGCAGCACTGATGACCTGATTTGCCACCAACATCCCCTCATTCAACACCTCCTGGAAGTCTTCTCGCTTGTCACGCGGCAGATGTTCCACAAACTGTTGCAGGGATTCCCAGAGGGCTCGGTCATACCGTCCCAACAAGGCCGTGGCACTAGCGGCCTTCATGGAAGTTGCCTAAGCCCCACAAACCTTTCTCCCAGACGAATCCAACCACCTAGATTCCTTATCTGGTGGAACCATGGAGGATGGAGTGGTGGCATGCTGCTTACGAGCTGCCGTCACAATCACCGAATCTGGAGGGGGCTCCACCCTTAGAAAGGCCGGATCCGATTCCGGGGCCCGCTATTTTTTCTGCAGTCTCGAGGGTGCGCCTTAGTCACCGCCGGGGTGAGAAAAAGGTCCATGGCCGGTTCTTCCAGGCCCGGTACCAGTGGCAGTAACGGCCGAGACAAATGCTTCTGGTGCAGCGTCTCGAAGATCACCGATGTCTTGGGCGTGGGCACCGTCAAAGCAATGCCCAACTTCGCTGCACCTCGTAAAAGCACGTACTGGAACGACACCAGATCATCAATCGGTGACACCCTTGTTTCAGGCGAATCCGACAAGGTCGGAGAATAGTCCCTGGTCCCTGAGGACCTTGTCCGGGAACGAGATCTGTGCCTCCTGTGGCGTCGTCTCGACCGTGTGGAAGACCTATTGCGTGATCGTTCCCTCCTCCTGGAACGAGAGCGCGATCTCCCGGCACGTGGCCGCTCCACCGGTTTCCGTGGGGGCGTCTTCCGTGGCCTATCCTGGGGTTTAGGTTTTGGAGTCCCCTTAGGCGGTGGCGGAGGCAGTGACACCGATCTCGGTGGAAGGACAGGAGGTACCTCCGGATGAGGAGAGGAACCATGAGGTGGGACCGGTGGAGGAGGTTGCCCCGCAGGAGGAAGTGGAGGTAGTGGCGGATTGGAGGGAGGAGCCTCCTTAGGTAGAGGAGGAGGAGTGTTAGGCCGAGGTGGTGTGTAGACCACCGAGTACACCGAGCCCGGTGACTTCTTGTGGGGAGGAGACTGCGAACCAGACCCCCCAGAACGTGAGCGACGCCTCCGGCGTCCTTCGCCAGATCCGGCGTGACTTTTCGCGCCAGAATCCCTTCTGCGCCGTTTATGGGAGGTGGAACTCCTCGGGGACGCCGATCTCTTTCTGCTCGACGTCGAGCGTCGTTTTTCCGGCGTCGAACGTCGACCCCTCGACGTTGAGTGCTTCTTCCTCGACGTCGACCGTCGCCACCTTGACGACGAACGGTCAGTCCTCGACGACAAACGGTCAGTCCTCGGCGACGACCGTAGATTTTTCCTTCGAGTCGACCGTTTTCTCGCTGTCCTCGACGTCGAGGATCCCCTCGTCGGCGACCGGTGGTGTCGCTTCGACGTCGACCGTCCACGCTGTCTCGACCCGGAACCCCGGGGAGAAGGGGAACACATCGTCGTCATCCCTCTCTACGTCGTCGATGCGATAGACGTCGACGGAGACCGGGATCTCTTGCTGGGCTTCCTGCCTCTGGGGAGCCCCCCAGAGGCCTCAGCAGGGGCAGAGGGAGCCTTCCCAGCCTGCCCAGACCCACCTGCAGCCTGCAGTCGCCTCTCTTCCAGGCCTTGAAGCCTAATCTTCAGCCTGTCCCTCAGGGTCCTTGTAGTAAAGGTCTGGCAGATGTCACAATCTTCAGGGACATGATCTTCAGGGAGGCAGAGTATGCAGACGTTGTGTGGATCAGACTTGGCCTTCTTCCTTCCACATGCTGGGCACTTGTCGAAGAGAGCAGGCATTTTAGAGCCCTAAAAAGCCTGAACATTTACACAGCAATGAAGGGAAACACCAAGTACACAATAGAAAACACTTTTAAAGCAAAAAGTGCACAAAAATCCAATAAACCCTTGAAAAAGGGAGAGCTCAATGCACCAGGGTCCTGTTAGCAGGAGCCGGAAAAAAGAACTGAACGTAAGAGGGACCCGCGGTGCATTCTGGGATACTGGGAGAAGTTCTGGAAAGTTCTCTTAAAGGCACAGTATCCTATTTAAGCCACATAATGGCAGCCTATGGGGCTTGTCTGTCTATTCCTTCCTCTCTATCATTCCAGAGGGTTTTTGCTGTTAAAGCAAGGGAAATCTGGACAGGCTTTGCTGTTTGTGGTTTTTTTGGTGGAATTTCTAGTTGAAGTACTGGACAGTGTAGCCTGTGGATATAGGCTGCATTATTTGTCTTTAAATTTTCTCTTAAGTGTCTTTGCAGTTCTGCAATTTTCTGACAACTTAAGAGATTATTTTTGATTGCCGGGGTCCTCGCACATGGGTGGGACTATTCACTAGATTAGGACTATACACAGAGATCCCCTACTACAGAAGATGCAATTCAAAAGGCTTTTAGATACAGTATTATTAAGAATTCGATATTTTGTTGCAGAGTGGCACCCGCTGCGGTGAAACATTTCTAAGGCTCACAACCTACATTGGCACTATACAGGTATGTGGCCATGAATTATGTAAACAACACAATGCGAACTTAAGGCATTGGGGAAGCCTTCTAAAAATACTTTGTGTTTTTTGTCATAAACAGTCTTTTAAGGAAAAGATGAATCCAGCCCTGATGAGAGTCCGGTAATCTACAAACCAGAACTCGAAACGCGTCGGCAATGACATTAAGTGGCAATGGCATTAAGTTCTTGAATACCTAGTGAACTGATTCAAGTCCACGAATACTTAGAGTATTAGAATTATTTTTTCTCCAAGTGTAGGGTTGTTAAGTTGTTGAATTTTTTTCACTTTATGACAACTATATGAGATTAATCATGTATATATCAACTGTTTGGTGACAGATTATTTGTGGTGTGTAAATGTATTGAATATGTATTTGTAGTTATATGTACGACAAGACAATTTGCTTTTGTACTGTTTTTGTATTATTGTGACATTCTGTTTAATAGATGATGCGCTCTTTTTGTGATTAAAATCATAATCCCCCAAAAAAGACATGAAATAAAAGGCACAATTCACTGCCAATTTTATTTGGGCATTTGTTAAGCGCCTGGTTACGCCACTGGCGTGTCCCCGCGCTGTGATAGGTGAAGTAGCTGTCCCCCCTCCTCCCGCAAAAGGCTATCTGCTAAAAAGATGCGTCTTCAGTTTTTTCCTGAATAAGACTTTAGAAGGTTCAAGTCGCAGTTCCAGCGGGAGAGCATTCCAACGTTTGGGAGCAAGATATCTGAAAGACCTGCCCCCCATGCGTGCTCTTAATACTCTGGGGACTTTTAACAGCCCAGTCTGAGAAGACCGTAAACTGCGAGTGGGCTCGTAGTGGGTTATTAGGCTCTGGAGCGGTCTGGGCGCTTTGCCGCTCAAGATGCGATGACAGGTGGCTAGGGCCTTAAACTCCACTCTCCTCTCAATTGGAAGCCAATGGAGGGCCCGCAGAGCTGGTTTAGCGGAAGACCTCCTAGGGAGCCTAAGTACCAGTCGCGCTGCCGCATTTTGAAGGACCTGTAAACGACCCATGACCTTACCTGTGGCCCCTAGGAAAAGCAGGTTCCCATAATCAAGTCGGGAGGTGACGAGGGCATGCACCAGCGTCTTTCGAGCAGAGATGGGAAGAAGGTCTAGCACCTTCCTAAGGGCTCTCAGAACACTGAAGCATACCCCCGCCACCCGACCGACCTGTGGGCCGAAGGTAAGGTCCCGGTCTAGCCACACCCCAAGGTTCCTGGCTTCATGGCAGGGAACTGAGACTTCACCCAGGCAGAGCGGCCACCACGCCGATGACCACGCAGACGGCCCACTCCCCACCACGAGCACCTCAGTCTTACTGCCGTTCAGTTTTAAGCAGTTTGCGGACATCCAGGCCGCGAGATCTTGCATGCAGTTCCTGAAGATGTCCGCCGCAAGACCGGGCGCGCGCGATAGGGAGATGACCAGCTGCGTGTCATCGGCGTATGACACCAGACGGAGACCATATCCTTCCACGATGGCCGCCAGGGGGGGAGACGTAGATATTAAATAGGGTTGGGCTCAGTGACGAGCCCTGAGGCACGCCCTGGCCAAACTCAATCTCCCTGGAGTAGCATTCCCCTAGCCTGACTTGAAAACGCCTGTCATACAGGAAGGACGTGATCCAGCCAAGCGCAGCTCCTGTCACCCCTCCTCCGATCAGACACTGTAGCAGGTTGGAATGAGCTACAGTGTCGAATGCTGCGCTTAGGTCTAAAAGGATCAATGCCATAGTTTGGCCCTCGTCCACACCCTGTCTTAGTGCTTCCACCACCACGAGAAGAGCAGACTCCGTCGAATGACGGGGGCGGAAGCCAAATTGCGAGTCGTGGAGTAGCGAAGCCGTCTCCACGTGCTGCATAAGCTGGATATTGGCAATTTTTTCCGCCACCTTAGCCATATAGGGCAGGAGGGAAATGGGACGGAGGTTGTCTAGTTTTTCAAAACTGACGTTGGTCTTCTTCTGCAGAGGAAGTACCACTGCCTGCTTCCAGGCGGTCGGGACCACCTGGGACTCAAAGGAGGTGTCCAGTAGATGACGCACATAAGGCTCGAGTACTGGCAAGCTACCCTTTAACCGACTAGGAGTGGTCGGGTCTCTAGGGGAACCGGATTTTATTGATCCACAAACACAGAGGAGTTCCGCGGTGGGGGGGTAACAAACGTGGATAACCGTTCTCCATTTATTCTAGTGGGTTCTGAGTAAGTAGGGCCACTATCTGTCCTCTGGGAGAAGGAGTTCTAGATATTGGTAACCTTATTTGCAAAGGACTCAGCAATCCGGTTACAGCCCTCCGTAGTGCATAATTTCTTAGGCACCACGGCTGGTTTCCCTATTGCAATAGACTTATAAATAGAGAAAAGCTCCTTGGTGGACTGCTCTGCTTCCTCTATCTTATTGCAATAGTACAGTGACTTGGCCTCCTGATCAGAGTGTGGTAAACGCGCCTGCAGTCAATGTATTCTGTTTTGGCCCGAGTTGAATAGGCAATCCTCCATTGCCTTTCCGCACGTTTACATGCTGCTTTAGCCTTACGCAGGTCGGCGTTGTACCAAGGTGCCGATCTTTGCACTCGGCCCCCCAATTTCGCCACGCCCAATGGTGCCACTGAATTCAGGGCATCCAGTATGCGTTGGTCAAAGTTAGTATTAATTTCCTCTACCCCATCGCCCCCAGGAGGGCCCTTCTCAGTTAATGCCCGATCGAATTTGGCTTGGGAGAACGCTGCCCATCTCCGCCTCGGGTGTTTGTCGGCGGGGGGGTCACTGGGGCGAGGTCCCTGCATTTCGATGGTAAAAGGGACGAGGAAATGATCAGACCAAGGGATGGAAATCGGGGTTTGGGCGTTCACTTGATTCCAGTTTGCAAAGACTGGATCCAAAAGGTGGCCCAGCTTGTGAGTGGGGTGCGACACCTTCTGCTCGAACTGTAAGCCTGCCATCGTATTGCAAAAGTCACTTGCCACCCTATCCGTGGGGGTATCTAAATGTAGATTCAGGTCCCCTAAGACCAGGAATTTATCCGTGCGTAGCGCGGCTTCTGTGACGGCTTCCACCAGCTTCTCAATGAAGGCTACAGTGGAGCCCGGAGGGCGGTAGATGAGAAGGCCTTTCAGGGTGAAATAGCCGTTGATAGCGATGGAAAAGGCACCAGCCTCGCTGTCATCAATCATGGTGCTTTCAAGCTGACATTGATAGTCTTGTCTAGCCACTATGGCTATGCCACCCCCTCTCCCCCGTAATCTGTCTAATCTCAGCAGAGAGTAGCCCTCTGGAATGGCTTCAATGATCTCCGGCATGGAGTCTTGGTCAAGCCAGGTTTCCGTCAGGAAAAACAGATCCCATTGTTGTCCACTGAGGAGGTCGTGGATGTCCAGAGAGTGTTTACGTAGGGAGCGTACATTCAACAGGCCGCATATCAGAGTATGCTTAACTGCGATTTGAACCTTACCGATGTCAAAGGTATAAGTACAATGGCTGCAGCCCACGTAGTTTCCAGCCTCGATGCTATGTGGACATAGTCCACCTAGCTCTCCACGGAGGAGAAGAAGTTCCTCTCGACTCCAAGTGGTGCGGCATGAAAAAGGGGCATGGGGACTGGCCCTGGACCGCTGTCAGCCGCGGACGGGCGCAGACGGGCTTAACTCAGGCGCAACTCCGGCGCGCCTTCGTCGCGCCCGCTGCGCTCGTCCGCTGCGCTGCCGACAGCACATCCGCCTTAAATCCCCCCCAGCGTCCCAACAACTAGAGCGCTGCTGTTTCCTGCCGGAAGTGTCTGGCTCGGACCCTCCACGCCCTCTGCTCAAACGGTGCTAGTCACCGGTGTCAGACCGAGGCGGGAGGGAGGGGCGAGTCCAGCACTCCGTTGCCAGGCAGCAGCACCTGATTGTCCGCCTACGGAGGCTCTAGCGAGCAAAATGCGGAGGTCGGAGAAATCTCGCTGCGCCAAGCAGCTTACACAGCCAGGTGAGGGAAAAGAAGGTTTGTAGGTTTAAAAGTATAAAAAGCGCTCACGCGCTGGAAGGCATGCGAGTAACAAGCAGGAGCGCCAGAGCAAAAAGCGGTAGGGACTGCACTGTCCACTTACCACCAAGATGAACGTATTAATTTTTGTTTATCTTACTTCATATCAGTAATGTGATTGAAGCAATTTGAGGCTTAGGTCATTTTTCTATTTTTCAATATTAAGGCCCTACCTACCCTCTAACCCTTAGGGCCAAACCCCTCCTTTAAATAAAAAATTTTTTTAAAAAAGGGTGCAGAAGTAAGTCACACCAGCCACAATCACGTAGCGGCCATCCTTGCTGCTTATTGTCAGACACATGCGCCAGGGTAATCCTTTGAAAACTAGTATGGCCGTTTCCTGGGCATAGCTGGAATATAGGGATGCATGGGTTTCATTTAGGCAGCAGGTGTTCCAAGTGAGGGATCATACAGATGTCACCTCATGTCTAACAGGGGGTATCCACGAGGATAAGGGTGTCCGGAGTGCTGCGTGCATGCCCGTGGGGACAGTGACAGTGGAGTGTCTTCCAGAGTATGGGAGGGATGAGAGTAAAGAGGGGAGAGCAAAAACCAAATGCATCTATCCACCTCAACCCACGAACCTGGTTGAAGGACCTTAATCCCCCTCCCAGACCCCAAAAAGCAACCGCAAACAAGAACGAAATGCACTGGGAATCATCCCGAGAGGCATTGGTGAGCCAGTTGGAACCAAACTGAGTTGCCAACTAATAGCAGAAGGACCTCCGATGGAAGTCCGTGTGGGCAACAGTGGGGCGCACCACTGCATATTTTTGAGGCCGATTCGTATTGAGTAATAACGAATAGTTTTCTTACCTGTCGGTGTAGTTTTGCAGCTTGAAGACCTTTCTGGATTCACTATGCTGTGCATTATTCCGCGGTCTTGTGGTTGGGTCCGGATTCGTAGTCTTTTCTTTTTTTTTTTTTTTTTCTTAGCCCAGGTGGGCGTCGGCGTCACACCCCCTTGGGTGTATTTCCGGTGACGTCGGCATGCTTCCTGCGGAAGCTCCCACTCTTGGGCGCCATCTTCGGGTTCTTTTTTTTCCCGTGTTTCTTTCGTTTCCGAAGTAATGGCAATGTTCTATTTAGTTGGTATTTACCGCTTTGTACTTTTAAAGTGCTTTCTTTAGTTAACCACCTCTTCTCTCTCCAGCCTCATCTTTCTGGCGGAGGTGGGTGGGTTCGCTAGTGAATCCAGAAAGATCTTCAAGCTGCAAAACTACACCGACAGGTAAGAAAACTATTCGTTTTGCAGCGTGAATCTTTCTGGATTCACTATGCTGTGCATAGATTTTGTAGCGGTTTCTCATTTCTGTGGCGGCTGGGTGGAAGATGAGCGTTGGGTGTTGAATATGTGCTGTAGCACCTTCTGTCCAACTTGAGCTTCCTTGTTCATTTGTATGTCTACACAGTAGTGCTTCGTGAACGTGTGCACCGAAGCCTATGTTGCCGCCAGGCATATGTCCTCTATGGGTGTGTTAGCCAGGAAGGCTATTGTAGCGCCCTTCTTCCTGGTGGAGTGGGCACGTGTCCCCTCTGCCAGTTCTTGTCCTGCACGCTTGTGGCAGAGTTGAATTGTCTGTGCGATCCATCGTGCAATGGTCTTTTTGGTTACTGCTTTCCCCATGAAACTGTTGGCGAATGACACAAAGAACTGTTTTGTTTTCCTGTGTCCCTTAGTCCTCTCAATGTAGTGCATGACTGCCCTTCTGGCGTCCAGGGTGTGCAGAGCTCGCTCTGCGTTAGTGGTTGGATTTTGGAAAAAACTCGGTATCTGTATAGACTGGTTCATGTGGAATTTGGACACCACCTTCGGCATGAAGTGTGGGTCAGTCCTCATCACAACCCTATCATTGTGTATTTGTATGTGGGGTTCTTGTAGCGTCAGCGCCTGAAGCTCGCTTACTCTGCGTAAGGACGTTATTGCAACCAGGAAAGCTGTTTTCATAGTTAGCATCTTTAGGGAGGCCTTGTGAAGTGGTTCAAAGGGCTCTTTCTTGAGTTCCGTTAGGACTGTGTTCAAGTTCCATGCAGGTGGCGGCACCCGCTTGGGTGGTGCGATCCTTTTTGCTCCTTCTAGGAATCTCTTCACCACCTGTGATGTGAAGAAGCTCCTGCACGTTTCTCCCCTTGTGTAGGCGATTATCGCTGCCAAGTAAACTCTTAAAGAGGATGAGCTAACGTTCTTCTCCAGCAAGTGCGTCAGGTACCTTAGCACTGTGGAGTCCCTCTTCATTTTATTGTGGAGTCTTTCCTGTCTGCACCATATTGTGAATCTTTTCCATTTCGCAACGTAGCACTTTCGAGTGCTGGGCCTTCGTGCCTCCTGAAGTACCCTCATGGTGCTTTCTGGTAGTCTCAAATGTGCGAACTGTATGTCCTCAGGAGCCACGCTACTAGGCTCATGCTCTCTGGCTCTGGGTGTAGTACCTCTCCGTTCTGCATGGAGAGTAGGTCTTTCCTCCTGCTGAATCTGTGGGGTGCACACTGTGTCATCTCCATGATCTGCGAGTACCATGTCTGCCTCGCCCACTGTGGTGCGACCAGTATCAGGGTCATGTTGCTCGCTCTGCACTTGCTCAGCACTCGGTGCATCAGTGGTATCGGGGGGAAAGGCGTAAGCAAATGTCCTTGACCAATCTATCCATAGGGCATTCCCCAGTGACCCCTTCTCGGGCTGCCTGGATGCGAAGTTTTGGCATTTTGCATTCTGGCGTGTGGCAAACAGGTCCACCGATGGTGTCCCCCACCTGTCCAACAGGTACCTTGTCTCCTGAGCATTGAGCTCCCACTCGTGGGATGCCGATGTCTGCCTGCTGAGCCAATCGGCTTGTATGTTGTCCTTCCCTGGTAGGTGTATGGCTAGCACGTCTATCTTGAGAGGGATGGCCCATCTCCATATCTCCTGCGCAAACGTTGAAAGCGGTGCTGACTGTGTGCCCCCCTGCTTGTTGATGTAGAACATCGCAGTGGTGTTGTCTGTTTGTATCAATACCTTGTGTTTGTACAGTCTCGTTTGAAAGGCTTTCAGTGCAAGGAAGATTGTCTTCAGTTCTAGGTAATTGATCTGCTGTCGTCCACAGTCCCCTCACCTTGAGCTCCTCCATGTGAGCGCCCCATCCCTTCAGGGATGCGTCTGTGGTGATGGTCACTGTTGGCGTTGGGGGCGTTAGAGGCTTTCCCCTTGCTATGTTCTCCATGGTCCACCATGCCATCTCCTTCTGCACTGCGTGCGTTACAACCACTAGATCCACCCAACCGCCTGTAGCTTGTGACCATTGCTCCTGTAGCCATTCTTGAATGGGTCTCATGTGGAGTCGTACATTTGGTACCAGGTGGATGCATGATGCCATCATGCCCATGATCTTGCTCGCAGTCCTCACTGTCCGAGCTTGTCCCTTCCGGTAGAGGAGAGTTTCCTTCACCAGCGCCCTCGCCCTCTTCTCGCTGGGGAACACCTTGCCCTGTAAGGTGTTGATCTGTGCTCCCAGGAAGATCTTGACCTGTTCCGGCTCCATTGATGATTTCTTCCAATGGATGGAGAACCCCAGGTTTATGAGCGTGCTCGTCACTGTATGTGCGTGCTGCTTGCATTTCTGGTATGAGTTTGCTTTCACCAGCCAGTCGTCCAGGTAGGGGTATACGTGTATTCCCTGCCTTCGTAGGTGTGCTGCAACTGCTGCGAGGCACTTTGTGAAAACTCTTGGTGCTGATTTTAGTCCGAAGGCCAGTGTCATGAACTGGTAGTGGCTTTCTCCAATGGTGAACCTGAGCATGTGTTTGTGCTTTCTGTTCATCGGGATGTGCAGGTAGGCGTCTTTGAGGTCTATTGTGACCATGAAGTCCCCGGTCTGCAATTGTGGGAGCACCTCTTGCAGGGAGGTCATTTTGAATTTTTGCGTTCTTATGAATTTGTTCAGGAACCGTAAGTCCAGAATGGGTCTCATTGTCTCGTCTACCTTTGGTACCAGGAAGTACGTTGAGTATATTCCTGTGTTTCTTTCCTTGAGGGGTACCCGTTCTATGGCCTGCTTCCGCAGGAGTTCCTTTGCCTCCTCCTGAAGACACTGCAGCTGCTTGCTTGTTAGTGTTTTTCTTTTTGGTTTTCTGCTTGTTGGCCTCCCCTCCAACTCTATGCAGTATCCGAATTGGATAATGTTGAGGATCCATTTGTCTGATGTGATTTCTCTCCATTCTCGGAGGTAAAATCTTAATCTTCCTCCCACTGGTGTCATGTGGTCGTAGGTGTCTAGTTTGTCTTGACGTATCTGTACGTGCTGCCCCCTGGGATCTTTTTTGTGGGCGGGCACACTGAGATTTTTTAAGTCACTTAGAGGTGGGCTGCTGCCCCCCTCTTCTATTTTGTCCCCGTCCATTTCTCCCTCGAAAGTACTGGCCTCTTTGTTGGTACTGCCAGGACTGCTTCTGCTGACCATGCTGAGTCTGCGAGTCTGCCTGGTGCGTTTGCTGGAAAACCTGGTGTGATGCACCTGGCTGGTTTCCGCCTCTCCCGCCGGGCCTCCGTGACGGGGTGCCCCTCTTGTTCCCTCTGAACTGCAATGCTCCCATGGATCGTGCTGTTTTGTTATCTTTTTTCAGTTGACTGAGCGTTTCATCAACTGTTGTTCCGAAAAGCGTGTTGCCGTGTTGCACCTCCGGTTTGAAACCTGAGATCCTGAGCCAGGCATGCCTCCTCTCCGTGACGCCCATCATCATGAGCCTGCTGGCGGTGTCTGCCCCATCCAGGGCCGTCTTAAGGCAAGAATTTGCCGCGTTTTTCCCCTCTTCAACCAGCTTTTCGGCCTTCTGCCTGGCATCCTAGGGCAGGTCCTTTACCAACTGCCCCAGTCCCTCCATGATTTGGTACATGTGCCTGTTTATCAGGGCGTTGGAATTAGCCATGCGCCAGTGGGTCGCGCCATTCCGTTCGATCCTTCTGTCCACCAGATCCATCCTTTTGCTCTCCTTATCCGGTGGCAGGCCCGAGGTAGTGGGTACGCTAGCTCTCCTCCTTGCTGTGGCCGTGATAATGGAGTCTGCGGAGACCGTGCCCTGAATGTAGGCCGGGTCCTTTGTGGAATGCTTGTATTTCTTCTCAGTTCTGGGAGTTACTGCCTTGCATGTTGCGGGCTCCCTGAATGCTTCCTTCCCCTGAGCCAAGACGCTTTCGAGCATTGGAAGGAACTGGCTCCTCGTTTGTGCTGGGAGTAATGTTTCCAGAAGGAAGTCTGCTTTCTGCTTCTCTTCGTCGAGCTTGAGCTTGAAAGCTGCTGCGGCAGCTTGTATCACCGAGTTGTAGGCCCGGATGTCGTCCGGCGGCGAGGGCCTCGAGGGGTAAGTGTCGACCACCTCCTCCGGGCTGTCGGTGTCGACATCTATGTAATCTACCTCCTGTAGGTCAGAGGGTGCCGACTCTGTGTCCGTCCTGCTTTCCTCTTCCTCCCCATAGTTGTAACTATCGTAGGGATTCTCGTATTCCTCCTGGTCGTCGATCACCTAGACGTCCTGGTCTTGTTCCTCGGCGACTTCAGCGATCTCCTCCTCCTCCTCGACCGCCTCCACCACCGGTGGCTTGGTCTTGAGGGATCGTGAAGGCTTTCATCTTTGCATCGAAGTCTTTCTTCCGCTGCATGATGTTCTCCATTTCGGCCTCGAAGCGCCTTCTCTTCTTCTTCATCTCGGCCGCGTGATCCGCGTCGGATCACACGGCCGTTCTTTTCGGCGGATGGTTCGTCGCCGTGCCTTTCGGCGTTGAAGTTTTCGACGTCGAACCGGATTTTGGGTCTCTGGTCGTCGTCAGTTTAGGGTCTTTCTCCCTCGGCGTAGATCGATCCTTCTCGGGGATGATTTTCGACGTTTTCTGCTGATCAGCAGCTCTCGGCGCCGAGGACTCCTTCTCGGAGGATCCGCTGGGCCTGGGAGTAGTCGCGGACGCCGCCTTTTTTGGCGTCGGCGCTTTCGGGGTCTTGCCCTCGATTTTTCTAGACTCAGAGTCTCTCGGGTTCTTGGGGGCCGAAGAGTCTCCTACCTTGTCAGAAGTCTTCGTGTAATCGGTCTCTACGACCGTGTAGCTGTCGTCTTCTGCGGCAGCGTTGTCTTCTTCCTCGGAGGACATCCCCAGCTCGTAGAGGGACGGAGTCGGGGCCTTCCCCTGCAGGGTGGCGTGTGCTACCCTCTGCCTCTCTCTCACACGAAGGGTCTTCGGGGCGAAGGCGGAACAGGCGTTGCAGTCTCCGCTTTCGTGGTCCACCGGTAGGCAAAGGTTGCATACCGGGTGCTGGTCCTTCTGCGCGTACTTGTGGGGCAGTTACGGCAGAACTTGAACGGCGTGTTGTCCATCATCGAGCGTCCAGGGCCTCTGTGGTCGCGTGTTCGTCGACGGCCGTCGGTGATCTCGATGAAAAACGCCTTCTCCTTGCTGAATTTTCGTCGATGAAGTCCCCTGCAGTCTTCAGATGACTTCTCCTCGTCTTTTCTGCATTTTCTTTCTTCTTTCTCCAAAAATGTCTGGAGCCCAAACGGGAACGATCCAGACCCGACCGCGGAAAAAAAGAATCTGAAGATGGCGCCCAAGAGTGGGAGCTTCCGCAGGAAGCATGCCGACGTCACCGGAAATACACCCAAGGGGGTGTGACGCCGACGCCCACCTGGGCTAAGAAAAAAAAAAAAAACAAAGAAAAGACTACGAATCCGGACCCAACCACAAGACCGCGGAATAATGCACAGCATAGTGAATCCAGAAAGATTCACGCTGCAAAACATCTGCTCCACAACAACTGGGTCCAAATATGCAAGCCAAAAGGAAATGGGCCGGAAGTGACATTGGTATCGGCGTACCAACCCAACGGGCCAGTCTCTTTAGCTCTGAAGCAGGCCAGCATCATGTGCGACAGGGCCTGCTCGGGGCAGACCATGGGGCTATAGATCAGTCAGGGGAACTACAACACTTTGGAATCAGAAGAGTGAGGATTGCCATCATAAAATGTATTGGCGAATCTTAAAGCTGTAGCCGGGAGGAAAGCAACAACAAGGGAGCAGTGTCGATGAGTGCCGGTGCAATGGAGTATCTCAGTCACTGTCGCTCAGATATCAGACTGTGGGCCTGCCTTAGAGCTGGTTAGGCAACATGAGAAATTAAGCGCTGCCTTAGGGTCAGTGATATGATGAGGTTCACCTTTGTGCTGAATCCTTAGTTTGACCGGATACAATAATGCGTAGGGTATTTCAGCTTTCTAGGGCAGGAGTTTAGCAGGAAAAAATATTAGTGCCGTGCCATCTGCACTGGGAGCATGAAGTCGGGTAGAAAGACAGTTCCCCTGATATCGACAGTGCGGCCTTCTCATGCAAGCCTCAAGACTGTATCACAGTCTCTAATTGAGACATCTTGCTATGATTGGTCGCGCAAGTGCTTCTAGAGGAGATGGACCGACTGAACGGTGGGCTTTCTCCACGAATGCCGCTGGAGAACAGCGACCGCAGCATGCGTTCCAGTCTTCCATCTAGTCAATTGTGGTGGATTCTGGCACTCCAAGGATGCAGAGATTATTGCGCCTGAAATGCGTTTATAGGTTTTCATTTTTCTGTTTGATAACTTCCAAAATGTTATCCATGCAGAAGAGATGCTCCACTGAAGTGGTCTGTGTCCACCACATCAGAGTTGTGGGTCTCCAAGTGGGCAAGGAGATCTTCCTACTGGTCTACCCTTTCCTTGATACAGTCGATGCAACTGGGTATCAGGTCAATTTTGGAGTCGCTGGTGCAGAGACCTCTTTATCCACCAGCATCTCTGGTATCTAGATCCTGCATGTTTGCACCAGCAGCCGCTACCCCCAGTGTGTTGTCCACCCGCAGGTGTGGAGTTTGTTAGGGAAGAGGAGAATCAGTGATGAAGGTGTCTCTTGGGAAAAGGGGGGGGGGGGGGTTAGAACATTAGGTCAGGTCCACAGACACCAGTAATCAGCCAACGGAGAGAAAGCCCAGAGAGAAAGTCCATAAACTCCCCAAGGGCCTCTGGAGTGGGGGTGAGGCCAATTTACACTTTAGAGTCTTAAAGTAAAATGGGTAGAGAATTGCAGAGTAATGATCAGCAGAACCTTGAGGAGATAAGTCAAATCAGTTCAGTCACCTCTTCTGCTTTCTTCATTAGATTTAGCTACAAAGGGCTTGCACAAAAATGATTGCTTTAACATCAATATCTGTAATGGGAAATATACTCTACAGGTTTTTACTGAACCATATTTTTGAGTATTTCTGAAAACAAGCACTGAGGATCCCCTCCTGCTACCTCCCCGATTCATTTACAGAATATGGTTAAATTCCCTAGTTAGAATGATGCTCAATTCACAACACTGCTCACTCACCAGTGTGTGAAGTTGGAGTGAGGGGAGTTGGAGGAGCTACATCTTGGGAACCTCTCAGCCTGCCAGATGCAGTGGAGGGTAAGCCTCGAGCTCCAGGATTTCGAGTTTGCCTTAATCTTTCCTCTCGCTCTCTTCGCTCACGCTCAGCATCCTCAGCTGCTCTGCTGGCACCCTTAAGGATAAAAGAGCACAAAGTTAATTATGTTACACAGTGGAAGAAGCAGAGTGCTAAAGAACACAGTTATTATGGAAGGCCTCCGCATTATTTGAAGGGGTCTAATTATCACATCCGAAAAGCAGGTCTATATACGCTTAAAAGACAAAATGTTTAACGTTACTCGTTCCTCTGAGAGAAAAGCAGATTAGAAATGTCCAATACTAGATAGGCATGGTATCATTTCAAAGTTAAATAACCATTCCAAAAGATAATGGAGCATAGGATTTGGTAATACAAGAGAGCGGAAACTTGTAGTAACTAGAAGAGGGAGACCCAATAAAGTTATTACCGTGGAATCTATTTTAGTTCAAGATAAGAAAATGTAAGAGGAAACAAATAAGGCTTAATAAAATGGGTAGGCGAACATACAGCTCAAAAGTTATCAGCAGCCCTACAAGCATGTAGAACTAGATAATTTCTTGTTTCTCATAGCCTCACATTAAAACAAAGCTGGTTTGGTATGGAAATGGTTGTAGTGAAGCCAAGAATAGCCAATCATACAGTTAATCTAACAGTCTTTGGACCAGCCCCTTCTCTTAGTCATGGCTATTTCTTTTGATAGGAGCAAACAAAAGCGCCTTGGTAGTCTTTTCTTTAAGAAAACTTTAGCCCAGGTAAAGGTATTGTCCCCAGGCTTGAGTACTGGGTTTGGGGGGGAAATGGAGGAGGACAGAAAGGTGGGGGAAATGGAGTTTTTTTTTAATGAAGATATGCTTTACAGAGAACTGGTTACAGATAATGAAACCGTTCCTTCATCATAAACAGCACCATTATTAAATACATGACAAATGGAACAACAAGGAAGGAAAACATACCAAGAACACCGGAGATACCTGTATAACAGACAAATCACAAAAAGCCAGCCTAATAAACAACCCTCCAATTTTCTTGGTTAAGTCCGGTTTTAATTTCTGCCCTTTAATCCTTCGAGCATCCAAGGGAATCAATGGGAATTTTGACTTGTTAGCAGTAGGACAAGGAGTTCCTCAGATGAGAGTTGGACAAACGCCTCTCACTCCTCACTTCTCTTCAAGGCTGTCCGGACAGAATGGAATCGAACTATCTTTAAAATGAGTGATAAAATCCACCTTTTCAAGCAGAAATATGGTTAAGACACACGGTTTAATTCCATTGGAGGACCTGTGGTCTTGTTGGTTAGACCGATGAAACATAACAAAAAGATTACTTACTGTTAGGAGTTCTGTAGCTTGAAGTTTCTGGATTCACATACTGTGCATTATTTTGCCATGTAGTAGTTGGGTCTGGGATTGTAGCCTTTTTCTCTTTTGTTTTAATGAGTTGGCGCCATTCAGTTGAACATCATTTGGTGCTATGTTCTACCTTGCACCAAGTCAGATGCACACCAGGGAAATTCTTTGACGCAGTCACCATCTTCAGATTATTTTATCTCCCCTTTTGCAACTTTAACATGTTTGTTTCCTTCTTTGCTTCTATTCTGAGAAACTTCTTTGCAAATACACCTTGCCTAGTGGAGGTGGGTGAGTCGCATGTGACTACAAAAAATTCTTCAAGCTACAAAACTCCTTCCAGTAAGCACATTTTTAATTTTGCAGCGCGATTCTCTTCAGGATTCACATACTGTACATTGATTATGTAGTGGTATTTTCTTCGGTCCGGAGGTTGGGTCCTCCTGAGTGTTTGTTGGAAGCAAGAGTTTTAATACTTTGTCCCACTTGGGTCTCCTTTTTGGCTTGTAAATTCACATAGTAATGATTCATGAAGTACAAGTCTCCTATCTTCTCTAAAGCTTTTTCAGGTGAATGCTCTATCTAACCAGATTCCTCACTTTTTAAATATTACCCAGGCAGACAGACCCTGCGCACCTGTAGGTAAGCATCACGCAGCTCCGTGCAGATGTCGTTTCTGCATTGGAAGTTACAAGCGGAGATGCATATAAGCCTCAAACATGAGCACTCCCAGTTTCTTTTCTAGGCTGTTTGAGCCCTCATATAGAGAGCCCAACAGCAGATTGGTCATGACCAGTCAATAAAACTCTAGACTTGGGATCTTTTAAATTAGAAAAGAGTACAGATCACAGAATGGGGAGGTGGTAGGGTTGGTGAAGAATATCCCCCCAAAAAGAGGGATACTGAAGGTAAGTAACTTTTTCTTCTAACGGATTCTTTTAATTGCAGATTCTTCATCTTTGAACTAATACCAAAGCAGTACCACCCAGGTGTGTGTGCTAGCTCAAGCCAGAAAGTTGTGCAGGACTGAGCGGGCAAAGTGCCCTTCTTGTCCAATCTGGCTGTCTAGACTGTAGTGCTTCGGGAACGTGTGAAGAGACGCCCATGTAGCAGCCTGACAAATGTCCAGGACAGCCACACAGCTTGCCAACGCAGAAATGACCCTGCAAGCTTTCTTGTGGGCTGCTTCTTAGCAACTGTGTACAAAGATATAGGGGTTCACTGTATTCACACTCAAACCTGAGCTACGGGTAGAGAAAACAAGTAACTGGAACATGGTGTGAACAAACGGTATCACAACTACGACTGAAAATATAAATTGATTACTGGAATCGTATTCAACTTTACACAAGAAAACAAGTTACTTACCTGTAACTTTGGTTCTCCAGTATTGGAAACTTTCATAGAATGGGAGTCCCCGGTATACATAAAATAGCAATTGAAACCATTACCAATAGAGAACCTAGGCCCATTCTTGTTTTGCAGCCTATCCACCTACAATATGTAAAAGAGACCAAAAGAAATGAACTAATCAGATCAGGCTCACCCCTTAGAACCCTCCTGAGAGAAGCTCAGAACCTCAGATTTTCGTTGCCGTTGTGCAACCACACTATTAAAGATGCTAGAGGCTCAGATTTCCCAGGGGAGGTGGGTCGCATAGGAATCTATGAAAGTTTCCAATACTGGAGAACAAAAGTTACAGGTAAGTAACTTGTTTTCTTACTCCAGTATCCAAACTTTCATAGATTCCCATGCTTGTACCAGAGTAGCTAGCAGTTATCAGCACATTTTTGGAACCATGATAATTATAAAATCCAGAACAATCAACGTTCTAAGAAACCATAAAAAGGTAAATGCTACTTACCAGTATGGATCTGTTATTGGCATGTAGAGCTGCAGAGTTACACACTGTGCATAGATCGCCACCTAGTGTTGAGCCCGGATGTTTGCAGTTTGTGTGTGCCCTGTAAAGTTCTTTGGAAGTCACAAGATGGGTGACTCCTCCCTTAGACCACATTGCGCATGGGCATCGGCTCCATCCTCAGATTGTTTTTCGCCATTAGGGAAAAGGAGCTTTGCAAGAAAAGGAAGGATGCCCACGTAAGCTGTATCTAATTAAGATAACACTGGAACAGATAAGGGTAGCCGGGGAGGCGGGTGGGCTTGTGTAACTCTGAAGCTCTACATGCCAAGAACAGATGCATACTGGTAAGTAGCATTTTTCGTGAGAGGCATATGAGCTGCAGATTACACACTGTGCATAGATTGTATAGCAGTACCTAATCTTAGCGGCAACCCCCCGTATCCGTTGCAGTAGTTTGAAATAATGTTTTAAGAAGAGCCTGGCCAACATTAGCTTGCTTAGTTTGAACATCTACATAAGTGTTTTGTGAATGTGTGCAGTGTAGACCATGTAGCTGCTTTGCAGATGTCATCTAAGGCAATGTTCCCTAAAAATGCCATTGAAGCCTCCATTTTCCTTGTAGAGTGGGCTTTAGGAGGAACAGATAACGTACGTTTAGCTTTGTGATAGCAAATGTGTATGCATTTAACAATCCACCTAGATAACCCAGATTTTTATATAGGGTTGCCCTGGTTTGGTGGAAAGACACAAAAAGTGGTTTGGTCTTACGAAAGGGTTGTGTTCTCTTAATGTAGTATAACAATGCTCTTTTGACATCTAGGGTATGAAGAGCTCTTTCTGCTACTTTTTGTGGCTGCGAGAAGAAAACGGGCAGTTCCACAGATGGATTGAGGTGGAAGGGAGAAATGACTTCGGGAAGGAATTTTGTATTGGTACGGAGAACGACCTTGTGATGCATTTGCAAGAAAGGTTCTTGAATGGTTAGTGCTTGTAGTTCACGAACTCTCCGTAGTGAAGTAATAGCTACTAGGAACGCAACCTTCCATGTTAAAAATTGTAGTTCACATTTATGTAAAGGTAAGAAGAGAGGTCCCATTAGCAGTGTGAGAACGATGTTTAAATTCCACACTGGTGAAGGTGGTACCCTGGGAGGAATTATTCGCTTGAGGCCTTTCATGAAACCTTTAATAGCAGGCACTCTGAACAGAGATAGATGATGTCTGTTCTGTAGATATGCTGCTATGGCAGCAAGATACAGTCTAATAGATGTGTAGGCTAAGTTATATTTTTGAAGATGTAATAAGTATGCTATGATGTGTTGAATAAACACGTCTAGAGGATTAATATTGTTGTTGTGACAATACATTACAGAGAGTTTCCACTTGGCTGCATAGCATGCTCTAGTGGTTGGACATCTAGCTTCTTTTATGACGTTCATACAGTCAGGAGGAAGGTTAAGATATCCGAATTCTAGGATTTCAGGAGCCTGATTGCAAGGTTGAGTTGAGCTGGGTCCGGGTGTCTGATCTCTCCACGGTTCTGGGTTAAAAGGCATGGAGAAAGGTATAGCTTTTGGTGCGGCACTACAGACCGTTGTAGCAGTGTGGTGTACCACGGCTGTCTGGCCCACAGTGGAGCAACTAGGATGAGGGTTAGAGACTGCTGCTGTAGTTTGTGTACTACCAGTGGCATGAGTGGTAGAGGCGGAAAAGCGTACGCAAATTTGCCTGACCAGTTCATCCATATTGCATTGCCTTTGGACAGTGGGTGTGGATATCTGGTGGCGAAGCTTGGGCATTTGGCGTTTTCGTGGGTGGCAAAGAGGTCTTTCTGAGGTTGTCCCCACATCTGAAAGAATGGTTGAAGTACTTGCGAATGAAGTTCCTACTCGTGGATTTGTTGTGTCTGACGACTTAACAGATCTGCTATGGCGTTTTGTACTCCTGGAACATGCTTGGCTAAGAGGAATATGTTTGGAGGTTTAGCCCACCGTCATATGTTCTGCGCTAGCTAGGGAGTTGCAGGGAGTGTATTCCACCCTGTTTCTGTAGGTAATACATGGCTGTCATGTTGTCTGTGCGGACTAACACAGCTTTGTTTGATACTTGCTTTTGGAAAGCATTCAATGCTAGCAATATGGCTAGTAACTCCAGATGATATGTAGTAACTTTTGTTGTGGTGTCCACCTGCCTTGCATGGTGTGTTGCAATAGGTGGGCTCCCTAGCCGGAGAGCGATGCGTCCGCTGTCAAGACTATCTGAGACTGGCTTTAGGAAGTGTCGTCCTTTGGAAAGGTTTTTGGTGTTCCACCACTGCAGAGAGCGAGGAGTACGACCGTCCACCAACACTAGGTCTGTTAATTGACCTTGATTCCATTGGCGTGCTTAGCACTCTTGGAGAGGACGCATTTGAAGTCTTGCATGGGGCACTATGAAAATGCAAGAGGCCATCATCCCTATGAGCTGCATGAACACTCGTGCTGGAAGGGAGTGTTGTGGCTGAAACTTTGTGAGAAGAGCTTGCATGCTGGCTATCCTTACTGGAGTGGGATAAGCTAGCGCTGTCGAGGTGTTTATTGTGGCATGGTTGTCCTTTGGATGGTTGCAGATGGGACTTGGTGTGGTTTATTGTGAACCTCAAGTTGTGACACAGTTGGATAGTGGCATGAGTGTGTTCTACACACTGGTTGTAGGAGATGGATGTGCTGTCTTTGTAAATGTGCTGCCACTACTGCAAGGCACTTGGTGCTGTTGTGACTCCGAATGGGAGCACTTTGAATTGATAGTGCTGCCCGTCTATTACAAATCTGAGATACTTCCTGTGAGCTTTGAGAATAGGAATGTGGAAGTATGCGTCCTTGAGGTCTAGAGGAGCAAGGACGTTGTTTTGTAACAGAAGACGAAGGACTTGTTGGAGTCTTGTCGGAGTGTGACCATGTGAAAATGGTCTGAATGTATGTATATGTTTAAAGGTCTGAGGTCTAGAATAGGCCTTAGAGAGCCGTCCTTCTTTGGGATAAGAAAGTATAGGGAGTTGACTCCCTTGTTTTGTTGGTGAAGAGGATCAGGTTCTATTGCACTTTTTTCCAGTAGAGATATTACGGGCAGGGGGAGGCCTGGAGGGATATCCATCATCTTGAGGGACGTAAGGCACATCTGGGGTGGTATAATCATCCCATGGATTAGGTGATTGAGGGGGACTATTGGTCCCTACTGAGTCATGTGCACCCCCACCAGTCATCAGTGTCTAGATCTACATAATCATCTGGATTAGGGGATGGTGTAGGAGAATGAGGAGGTGGAGGAAGAGTATGGGGAGGTGGTGAAGAAGGGACCCTTAATGGAGAGGTTACAATGTCTCTCTTTGGAGGAGGTGGTGGTGGTGGAGGTGCAGGCGCCTCTAGTGGTCTCTTCTTGGAGCTAAGAGTCAGTTGGCCAGTCTTAGGCTCCTTTACAATAGTTTTTTGAGTAGGATCTGGTGTAAAAAGCTCTTCTGTGGAGGGTATATCCTTCGGTGTTGAAGTTCTCGGTTCCAGAGTTTTTTTTCGGCACTGACTCGGTAGCTGGTGTAGGGTCTTTTGGCTTAGAACTGTGACCTTTTGCAATGTCCTTAACCAGAACGTGTTTTTTCGGTTCCTGAGGTTTTTTCGGCTCCAAAGCATGGGAGTCGGGACCCTTAGGCAGTTTTTTACTCTGCTCAGAGTGCAGTTTTGACGTTGATGGGCTGGTGCCAGTCTTTGGCGCCGAGCGCTTGAGTGCTGAAGCAGTCGGCGTAGATGATGAAGATTGCTTCTTTTTCGGTGTTGGTATGGGATCGACACCGGGAATAGGCTGACTCTAGCCCGAGCCACCTTAAGGCTTAGTAGGCTTCTTTGCCGGGCCCGAAAGCAGGGCATGGGAAGCAGTCTCTGTGTGCACCCGGGCCCGAAGGTGAGGGTGTGACCGAAGACATTTTGGAGGGTGTCGAGGAAGGGTCGGGCCTACGTGTGTACTTACGACCCGTTGAGCTGGAGTGATGTCCTCGACGTCCGAGTCTTCGGCATCAGAGGAGCTGGCACATTCTTCGGCCCGCTGCTGTTCTGGCACGTTGACGCCCTCTTCAAAGACGTCATCCGGGACCGAAGCTGACGAGCTAGCCATGGTTCTTCAAGCTAGTCGGTCCCGAATCGTCTTCTTGTAGCGGAAGGAGGCACAAGCATAACAGTCGTTGGCCTGAGGATGTGTGTCTGAACCAAGAGATGGTGGCAAGATGCACCTTGATGGAAGAGTGAGCCAGCCCAGATTTTGCTAATGAAAGAATATATGGAAGAACTACACGCGGTTCAGAAGAAAAATGATGGACACCCTTTTGCTGGCACCAGATGCAGAAATGCTTCCACTTCAGCTTGCAAGTTATTAGTACTTGGGGTTCGTGCCTGAGAAAGCACCTCTACATTCTGTGGAAAGGTTCAAGCCAAGAAATTCTTGCTGCTCAGGAGCCATGCCTACAACTGCAGTTATTGCGTATCCGGATGCCAGACTTGGCCCTGGGACATGGTCAGTAGCGAAGGAATCGGTTGCAAAGAAAGTGGAAGGTCCAAGGAGAGGAGATGCAGCTCTGTGAACCAAAACGGTCGGGCCACGCAGGAGCTATCAAATTCATCCAGCACGGTTCAGCTTTGAGCTTCCTGAGAAGCCTGGGGATCAGAGGACTGGAGGGAAAAGCGTTAACAAATGCGCCTGACCAGGCCATCGAAAGCGCATTCCCCAATGATCCCCGATGGTGAAGCCTGGTTGCGTAATATCGGCATTTCTTGTTTTCTAGCGTTGCAAAGAGGTCTATGGAAGGCCTGCCCTGTTGGCGAAAAACCTCTTCGTGGGGACTAGTCCAGTTCCCATTCGTGGCTGACCAATTTTAGTCTGCTCAGAGTGTCAGTCTTGTTGAGAACGCCTGGAAGGTGCTCCTCTTTGAGGGATATCCCCTGCTGGATATCCCATTCCCAAATTGTCTGAGCCTCTTGGGACAACAGACGAGAACTGGTGCCGCCTTCCTTGTTTATATAATGCATAGCAGTCGTGTTGTCTGTTCGTATTAGAACTGCAGACTGCTGTATTCGCGAAAGAAAAGCCTCTAAGGCTAAGCAAATCGCTCTCAGCTCCAGCAGATTGATCTGTAGAAGACTATGTTGGGGCAGCCAACGGCTGCTTACATGAAGGTCTCGCAAGACTGCTCCCCAGCTCTCTAGCGAGGCGTCTCCAGTAATTATCTGCGGAGCAGGAGTGATCCTGAAGGAGAGACCCTGAGAAATGTTTCTCTCGTTGGTCCACCACGATGAGGCGTTTCTTATGGGCACGGTAACAAACGCTGTCTTCGAAAGATCCGTGGACTTGGCACCACTGTAAATCCAACTCCTCCTGGAGAGGACACATCCGCAACCTGCAATGAGGAATCAGAGGCATGCAGGGGGAAATGGACCCTAGGAGAGACTTGTAGAGTCTAACTGAAAGGGACTGCTTTTTTAACAGTAGAAGGGGCATAGCCATCAGCTTCTCCTGCCTCTCTCGGGTGGGAAAAGCTTTGTCTATGGACTTGTCCAGAATGGCACCCAGAAATCTGTCTGTTCTGGACCGACAGAGGGTCGACTTTCCCAAGTTGAGTCAGCCCGAGATTGACAAAAAGGCATGTGTATGCCACGACTGATTGTTCTGCTGCCTGTTTTGTAGAAGCCTTCAGCAACCAGTCGCTCAGGTAAGGAAAGACCTGATGGTGTTTCCGCAGAAAAGCTGCCACTGGAGCGAATACCTTTGTAAAGATCCGCGGAGCAGACCGGAGTCCAAAAAGGTAGGACCTTGAACTGAAAGTGGCTCGTGGCTACTATGAAGCAAAGGAACCTCCTGTGTGCAAGATGAATGGGTACGTGAAAGTATGCGTCCTCTAGATCCATTGTGGCCATGTAATCTCCTGAATTGAGAAGACTAAGAATGAAAAAAACCATGCAAAATGATTGTTTGGAGAGAGGTGTTGAGCTCCCTCAGATCTAGAATAGGGCGCCACTTTTCTATAGTCTTCCGGACCAGGAAGAACTGGGAGTAGAAACCCGGTAACACTGATAAGACCAAAACCTTGCTGATAGGGAAAGATCACCCCTTTGAACCCAAGGATTGGTGGCCGGAAGAGGCAGCAGCCCATCCATCCACTGTGGAGGTAGCTAAAAACGTGGGGGTGTGGTTCAACTCCTCTCTTTCTTTCAAACCCCATGCCCTCAAGGTGGTGGGTGCATGCTTCCTTCGGCTTAATTAAAACCATGAAAAAATTATATTTGATTCTGCTTGCTGCGAGAAAAACAGTGGCAGTGGCACTAATACTTTCACTTCTGGACTATTGTAATAGCTTCCTGGCAGGGGTTAATAAATCAACCCTGAAGAGCCTACAGGTAGTGCAACACGCAGCAGCCGGATTGGTCTTAAAATTTTCCGTAGGATGTCGGCCTCAGCGGCCCTGAAAACTCTTCACTGGCTCCCGTTTTTTATTTATTTTTTTATTTTAGAGTAAGGAGTTTGCGCTGTGCATTGTTAATCGGTAAATTGGTAATTTAATCAGTTATTTTAGTACCACACAGATTCCATGTAGGCATGGGTATGCTTCTTGGTGGAGAAATCTTGGCTACCACTAAAATCTTTTAACCATTGGTGTAAAGATGTTTCTCTCCCCCGCCTACCATCACTCCTCTTGTGTGCTACAATGGCTGTGAGGTGGACCTTTGGCAATGTGCAGGAAAGAAGCTTGCCCAATGGGTGTGTGAGGTATCTAATCACAAGGAGATCCTGTAAGCAGCCTCTTGTATCTCTTTTCTCATAGCAGCAGTGTATAAACCTATTCCACTTGTTAGTTTAACATCTTATAGTAGTCTGCCTTGCTTCTCTATTTACACAGAAAACTGCTGGTAGGTTTAGGTACTAAGTGCACAGGAGCGACGTTGCTGGATTCAGGATGGCTGGTTCTGGGTGGTGCACTTGCCCTAACTTTGTATTGTTCAGAGGTCAAGATGTTCCGGAAGCTTTATGATTTGTCCCTGTGACATCTTCCATACATCTGAGAACCATATTTGCCTGACACTGCGATGCTATGAGAATTAATGTCCATCAACTCCTGCTGTGTGCATTTTTGTATCACGATTGTAGGCAAATCTCTATGACCCTTTTGTCAATAGGGTAATCGCTCAGGATCTCTGGTGGTAAAAGCTGAACATGAAGCTTCGACATTTTGCGTTTTTGTGATGTGCGAACATGTCAACTTGTGGCACGCTCCACCGGCGGATATAGTCTTTCTACTACTTTGAACTCCTACTTGTGTGCGGTGTTTGCCTGTCTGCTTCTGTATTGAGCTCTCCGGGTAGTTGCATCGGCACTAGCGCTATCCCTTTCCCTACCACCCAACAACCCCACTTGTCAAGCAACCACGTTTCAACTACACCAAAAGTATCTTCTCTAAATGCTCTACTGCAAAAATGCACCCTCATGAATGCAAATACTTTTAGGAGAACAGTCCTACACATGACCTCATCACAGCCATGCAACTAGAATGGCTATTCATAAGTGAAACATTGCTAGACTACCATCAGGGAATAAAACAATAAAAAAGAGGAATGATAAAGGTGCTGAGTCCCAGCACACAATAAAGGGAGGTTCCTTTTATGTTTATTGAGTTAAAATGTAATTCCCCAATAGTAATAATTACATGAAATATTTATCATATATCACTATTTACACCTGGCACAAAAGAGTGCCAAGACCGCAGGAGCAAATCATCAATTTAACTAGGAGACAAACATGATAATATGATTCAGCTAGTCCAGTGGCCCACAGCAGAGTTACAAGTAAAATTAAGGGTGGCAAAGTATGGCAAGTCTATCCAAGAATAAACTACCACCACATTTAAAACAGAAATGTTTTAATCTGTTACATACAAATTACGCCCCTCAGTGAGGTCTGTATTCCCATGAGCTACAGTGGTTTGTTGTCAAACTTTGGGTCAAGTTAACAATATACCATCCCAGTGAACTACATCCTTACATTCCCAGCTTTGCATCTCAGGTAAATTTATATTGCCCTTTTAGCAAACAGCAGGGCCAAGTCCACACACTTGATGGTTTGTGATCTGGATATTAACCTCAAGAGTTATGTTCAGAATTAAGCAAATTCATTTTCTAGGTCCATTCACTAATCTGGTCGATGACACCCAGTAGAAAACAAGCATTTGCAATGCAATAGGTCTCGCATTTACACAAGTTTGAGCTATTGACATTGCAAATGACAGTGCCTTTTATTTTTGTTTTTAAAACAAATAAAAGGCATTGTCATTTACAATGCCTATAGCTGAAACTCGCGTAAATGCGTGACCTGTTGCATTGCAAATGCTTGTTGGTAATGTCATTGTACCAGAGGGCACTGAAAAATTTGCAGGTGCTCGGAAAACTTAAGATTCAAGAGCGTTGCGCCATATCTCCATTGGTAGGTGTGGAAAGAAAGTAACTGACATTAGTGCGAGGGGTGGTGCTTAAATGCAGCTCCTCTCCATCACTTCCGCGGCGCTACGGCGCCAACGTGGAGCTCGTGGACGTCAGCCTACAACGCATGGGAGTACGGCTACGAAAAACCTCCACATCCAGTGTTTTACCAGAGGGATATGGTAAAGACAGGAATCTACGTTTAGAAGTATCCGACAAAATCAATATTATTGCTGTAGTACAGCGAAAAAAGACAAGAGACAACACTAAACTGTCTCAGACGACATGCCACAATGGCTGTGCATCACAAAAACTAATATTCCAGAGGCCTTTTCAATGTGATTTTATATCAATGCACAAATGTAACCCCTTGTATCCTTGTTCGGTTTAAATACCTTTTAATAGCAGTACACAAGAAAACACCATGACAAACCATTCGCACAGAGTAATATACTACTACCTTTGTTGAGGCAGGGGGCTCAAGGGCCAACTCTAAGTTTTGCCTCTCGTTAGACAGAACTCCCTCCCCACACCCAGCAATGGTAATAAATCCACGGCGATCAGGTTGCCCATAGCGATGGCTAAACACAAATAAATATCCAATGGTGAGGATGAATAGACTCAGGCTGAGAACGGGGCTTACACAAGAAACCGGTCTGCGTCCTCTTGACCCGCAATGGAATCTCAATGACCCTGGAATTCTGAGAAATCCTAAAGATAAACAGTGAGGAATCCAGGAGGAAGGGAAAGAAAAACAGAAACCAGATATCTGATCGCAGCATCAGAAATGAAGAGATTCATTTAACTCTTCTTGCAAAAAAAAAAATACATTGGGGAGAGGGGTTGGCCTAACGGCTAAGGCGCTCGACCTCGGACCTGGGGATCTGGGTTCGAGTCTCGGTAACGACGCCAAAAACCTCCTGTGATTCTGGGCAAATCACTTAATCTCTCCATGCCTAAAAAATGAAAGTATGTCCTCATGTAACGTAACTGGTGCTATGTAAAGCGCTCTGATACCTGATTCGGTTCGGGTCTAGTTCGCGCTATATAAAACTCTGCAAAAAAAATAAAAAATAAAATAACAAACAAGTTTAAGCTATTGGCATTGTAAATGACAATGCTTTTTATTTAAGTTTTAAAAACAAAAACAAAAATAAAAAGCATTGTTATTTGTAATGTGAACACCTCAAACTTGCATAAATGCGCGACCTATTGCATTGCAAATGCTTGTTTAGGACTTGTGCCCTGTGAAAAACAGTCTTGGCCTATGCTTGCAGTTTGTATCCTTTTGTACTAATTAGCAGTAATCAAGCAGTACTTTTCAGTATCAATGTGGACCCTTAGACAAATGTAAGCCACACCGAGCAATCCTGAGGAGTCCACGATTCGATCCTAAAACAATCAGTACACTTAAAACACGCGGAAATCAGTGCCCCTCACCACACAGCTATGTTTAGTGCCTAAACAAGTACCTTTTATACTGCTGGTTTTGTAGCAACACATGCCCAACCCCAAACGCGCAGCTGAACCTTTTCAAATATTTTTTATTGCAGTATGTGCGTTTTGTTAAGGGGCGTGAAGGCCGTTCGGGTTATATAAAGCAGGAAGTCGTGGGTTGTAAACACTTAATTGGGGCAATACAGCTACCTTTTCCTTTACTACACGTCAGAGGTGGAGAAAGAGAGCGATTTGCTGCAAGTCACACTTTTGTTTATGTGTGGACGCTGAGATTGGAACCTAAATTTCCACATCTCGGGTTGAGCAATTTTGGGAGGACCAGCAATGAAGGAGTGCTAGAGTACTCATCAGGGAGTACTCTAAGAGACCCGGCGGCGAGTACTCACGCGCGCTACATTCACTGCTCTGCCGTTGTTCCCTGCTCGCACTACAGGAGCTGTTCATAGAGTATCTGCACCCACCGCGCTCTCCGAGGCTCCAATCCTCAAAGCATCGGTAGAGCCAGTCTGTGTGTCAAAAGAAGGCAGGAAGTGGGCCGGCAGGATGGGCCTGGGGGAGCGTGGCTGACGTCAGCGTTTATCATTACAACCCTCCCTCCCCCCTCACACACCCTCACCCCCTCCAGCCTGCAGAGTTCCCAGCGCTGAGCAGAGTGCAAGCAACCAAACCAGAGGGCACCCTGCGCCCGCCGCCTCCTGCTACATAATCAACTCCAAAAGAACAATATTTTTTAACCAGGGAGCATTAGCGCAACAAATATACTTGTGAGTTGCTCAAAAAACCTTTTACTGTTGCCTGAAAGAAGTATAGCATTGTTAACAATATATGACGTGGGCTCTGCCTCCTACAATCCCGGGCAGCCCAGTCCAGTCCAGGCGGTTGGTTCCCCTGGGAGAGGGCGCTGCCAGGACCCGCACACACCATGGGTGCCGGGAGGGGCGGCATGTCGGTGGGGCCGGAGTGGGGCTGCCTCCCGTCACGTGGACGCGTTATCTAAGGGTTCACGTTCGGGCTGGGAACGGGTCAGCTCACTTGGTGAAAGCCGCTGCTCTCCTGCGGGTGGGGACGCGCGACGTGAGCGGTCTACGGTAGAAGCTCACGAGCGCGACCCAATCCCAAGGCGCATGGCAGAGTCGGATTCTGACGCGGCGACCCAATCCCAAGGCGCGCGTCGGAATCAGACTCTACCATGCTTCTTAATGTGCGTGTGGCCATCTCCTGTCTCCAGTCGTTGTCGGCTGAACCGACAGCTATAGTCTCTCAGCGAGAGCGCGCTTTCGCGCGCTTTTCGCAGCGAGACCTAAACAGTGCTCGGCAAAGCCATGGCAAGGGGGCAAAAAAAACAAAAAAACAAAGCGATTAAGCTTGATACACCTAGTGCATGTGAATTTTACCTGGTGGAAGGTTTAATTTAATTGCCTCGGTGTTAGACATGTACAGTGGGCCTAGTTAAACTAGAGACCCTAGCTGTGTGCTGAGGCACCATCCCTCATTCAGCATCTGTAAGTTCTATGCCAAGATCACATTCCCATTTCGCCCTCAATAGTGGCAGGTCTTTCTGCTACAGATTGACTGCTCTATGGAATGCTGTCACTGCATGGCGATGGTCTTCCTGCCTCAATTAAATGTAGCATCTGGTCTGTCTCTGGTTCTTCAGTCAGTGTACCCCATGTCCTTGTGTTTGAAAGTGCCCTCTTTCTGCATGGCAGCCCCCACTTTTTGCTGGACTGTTGATGTGCCTTGACTGAGTGTGCCCTGGGCTCCTGCCAATCAGGTACCCAGGGCCTATGTTCTTTACCTAAAACTGCATTGCAAACAAAACCTAATTGCCATCTATGGCCACAGATTAGCCTCTAGTAAATGGTACCACAGGTACCCAGGACACCGTGACCAGGGAAGGCCTCTAAGGGCTGCAGCACTTATTGTGCCAACATTAGAAGTCCTGTACCCTTTCACTCACATACTGCCTATGCAGGCTGCGTGTCTTGGTGCAGAACAAATCGGAGAGTCGGCAATGCCTACAACCCACTGCCCTGGCATAGTTCAGTCAACCCTCTTGCTGAAGAACCAAAGCGGGAAAAGAAAAGTTACCTGTAACGAATAGTTTTCTTACCTGTCGGTGTAGTTTTGCAGCTTGAAGATCTTTCTGGATTCACTATGCTGTGCATTATTCCGCGGTCTTGTGGTTGGGTCCGGATTCGTAGTCTTTTCTTTGTTTTTTGTTTTTTGTAGCCCAGGTGGGCGTTGGCGTCACACCTCCTTGGGTGCATTTCCGGTGACGTCGGCATGCTTCCTGCGGAAGCTCCCACTCTTGGGCGCCATCTTCGGGTTCTTTTTTCCGTGTTTCTTTCGTTTCCGAAGTAACGGCAATGTTCTATTTAGGTGATATTTTACCGCTTTCTACTTTTAAAAATCCTTTTTTTTTTCTTTTTTTTTTTAATTAACCACCTCTTCTCTCTCCAGCCTCATCTTTCTGGCGGAGGTGGGTGGGTTCGCTAGTGAATCCAGAAAGATCTTCAAGCTGCAAAACTACACTGACAGGTAAGAAAACTATTCGTTTTGCAGTGTCAATCTTTCTGGATTCACTATGCTGTGCATAGATTTTGTAGCGGTTTCTCATTTCTGTGGCGGCTGGGTGGAAGAGGAGCGTTGGTTATTGAATATGTGCTGGAGCACCTTTTGTCCGACTTGTGCTTCCTTGTTCATCTGTATATCCACACAGTAGTGCTTCGTGAACGTGCGCACCGAAGCCCATGTTGCCGCCAGGCATATGTCTTGTATGGGTGTGTTAGCCAGGAAGGCTATTGTAGCACCCTTTTTCCTAGTGGAGTGGGCACGTGTCCCCTCTGCTAGCTCTTGTCCTGCACGTTTGTGGCAGAGTTGAATTGTTTGTGCGATCCATCGTGCAATAGTCTCTTTGGTTACTGCCTTGCCCATGAACCTGTTGGCGAATGACACAAAGAACTGTTTTGTTTTCCTGTGTCCCTTCGTCCTCTCAATGTAGTGCATGACTGCCCTTCTGGCGTCCAGGGTGTGCAGAGCTCGCTCTGCGTTAGTGGTTGGATTTTGGAAAAAACTCGGTATCTGTATAGACTGGTTCATGTGGAATTTGGACACCACCTTCGGCATGAAGTGTGGGTCAGTCCTCATCACAACCCTATCATTGTGTATTTGTATGTAGGGTTCTTGTAGCGTCAGCGCCTGAAGCTCGCTTACTCTGCGTAAGGACGTTATTGCAACCAGGAAAGCTGTTTTCATAGTTAGCATCTTTAGGGAGGCCTTGTGAAGTGGTTCAAAGGGCTCTTTCATGAGTTCCGTTAGGACTATGTACAAGTTCCATGCAGGTGGCGGCACCCGCTTTGGTGGTGCGATCCTCTTCGCTCCTTCCAGGAATCTTTTCACCACCTGTGATGTGAAGAAACTCCTGCACGTTTCTCCTCTTGTGTAAGCGACTATCGCTGCCAAGTGAACTCTCAGCGAGGATGAACTAAGGTTCTTCTCCAGCAAGTGCGTCAGGTACTTTAGCACTGGGGAGTCCTTCATTTTATTGTGAAGTCCTTCTTTTCTGCACCACATTGTGAATCTTTTCCATTTCGCAACATAGCACTTCCGAGTGCTGGGCCTTCGTGCCTCCCGAAAGACCCTCAGGGTGCTTTCTGGCAGTCTCAAATGTGCGAACTCTATGGCCTCAGGAGCCACGCTACTAGGTTCAGGCTCTCTGGCTCTGGGTGTAGCACCTCTCCGTTCTGCATGGAGTGTAGGTCTTTCCTCTTGCCGAATCTGTGGGGTGCACACTGTCATCTCCATGATCTGAGAGTACCATGTCTGTCTGGCCCACTGTGACGCGACCAGTATCAGGGTCATGTTGCTCGCTCTGCACTTGCTCAGCACTCTGTGCATCAGTGGTATTGGGGGAAAAGCGTAAGCAAATGTCCTTGACCAATCTATCCATAGGGCATTCCCCAGGGACCCCTCCTCGGGCTGTCTGGATGCGAAGTTTTGGCATTTTGCATTCCGGCGTGTGGCAAACAGGTCCACTGACGGTGTTCCCCATCTGTCGAACAGCCACCTTGTCTCTTGAGCATTGAGCTCCGACTCGTGGGATGCCGATGTCTGTCTGCTGAGCCAATCTGCCTGTATGTTGTCCTTCCCTGGTAGGTGTATGGCTAGCAGGTCTATCTTGAGAGGGATGGCCCATCTCCATATCTCTTGCGCCAGCGTTGAAAGCGGGGCTGACTGTGTGCCACCCTGCTTGTTGATGTAGAACATCGCGGTGGTGTTGTCTGTTTGTAGCAACACCTTGTGCTTGTACAGTCTTGTTTGGAAAGCTTTCAGTGCAAGGAAGATGGTCTTCAATTCTAGGTAATTGATGTGCTTTGTCGCATCTGCTGGCGTCCACAGTCCCCTCACCTTGAGCTCCTCCATGTGAGCGCCCCATCCCTTCAGGGATGCGTCTGTGGTGACGGTCAGTGTTGGCGTTGGGGGAGTTAGAGGCTTTCCCCATGCTATGTTCTCCATGGTCCACCATGTCATCTCCTTCTGCACTGCGTGCGTTACAACCACTAGATCCTCCCAAATGCCTGTAGCTTGTGACCATTGCTCCTGTAGCCATTCTTGAATGGGTCTCATGTGGAGTCGTACATTTGGTACCAGGTGGATGCATGATGCCATCATCCCCATGATCTTGCTTGCAGTCCTCACTGTCCGAGCTTGTCCCTTCCGGTAGAGGCGAGTTTCCTTCACCAGCGCCCTCTTCTCGCTGGGGAACACCTTGCCCTGTAAGGTGTTGATCTGTGCCCCCAGGAAGATATTCACTTGCTCCATTGATTATTTCTTCCAATGGATGGAGAACCCCAGGCTTATGAGCGTGCTCGTCACTGTATGTGCGTGCTGCTTGCATTTCTGGTATGAGTTTGCTTTCACCAGCCAGTCGTCCAGGTAGGGGTATACGTGTATTCCCTGCCTTCGTAGGTGTGCTGCAACTGCTGCGAGGCACTTTGTGAAAACTCTTGGTGCTGATTTTAGTCCGAAGGCCAGTGTCATGAACTGGTAGTGGCTTTCTCCAATGGTGAACCTGAGCATGTGTTTGTGCTTTCTGTTCATTGGGATGTGCAGGTAGGCGTCCTTGAGGTCTATCGTGACCATGAAGTCCCCGATCTGCAGTTGCGGGAGCACCTCTTGCAGGGAGGTCATTTTGAATTTTTGCGTTCTTATGAATTTGTTCAGGAACCTTAGGTCCAGAATGGGTCTCATTGTCTTGTCTACTTTTGGTACCAGGAAGTACGTTGAGTATATTCCTTTGTTTCTTTCCTTGAAGGGTACCCGTTCTATGGCCTGCTTCTGCAGGAGTTCTTTTGCTTCTTCCTGAAGACGCTCTAGCTGTTTGCTTGCTAGTGGTTTTCTTTTTGGTTTTCTGCTTGTTGGCCTCCCCTCCAACTCTATGCAGTATCCGAATTGGATGATGTTGAGGATCCATTTGTCTGATGTGATTTCTCTCCATTCTTGGAGGCAAAATCTTAATCTTCCTCCCACTGGTGTTATGTGGTCGTAGATGTCAAGCTTGTCTTGACCCCTCTGTACGTGCTGCCCCCTGGGATCTTTTCTGTGGGCGGGCACACAAAGTTTTTTTAAGTCACTTAGAGGCGGGCTGCTGTCCCCCCTCTTCTATTCTGTCCACGTCCATTTCCTCTCCCTCGAAAGGACTGGCCTCTTTGTTGGTACTGCCAGGACTGCTTCTGCTGACCCTGCGAGTCTGCCTGGTGCGTTTGTTGGAAAGCCTGGTGTGATGTACCTGGCTGGTTTCCACCTCTCCCGCCAGGCCTCCGTGACGGGGTGCCCCTTTTGTTGCCTCTGAACTGCAATGATCCCATGGACCTTGCTGTTTAGTTATCCTTTTTTAGTTGACTCAGCTTCTCATCAACTGTTCCGAAAAGCATATCGCCGTTGAACGGTGTGTTCAGGATGCTGTGTTGCACCTCTGGTTTGAAACCTGAAATCCTGAGCCAGGCGTGTCTTCTTTCAGTGACACCCATTATCATGAGCCTGCTGGAGGTGTCTGCTCCATCCAGGGCAGTCTTGAGGCAAGAATTTGCCGCGTTCTTCCCTTTTTCAACCAGTTTTTCGGCCTTCTGCCTGGCATCCTGGGGCAGGTCCTTCACCAACTGCCCCAGCTCCTCCATGATCTGGTACATGTGCCTGTTTATCGGGGCGTTGGAATTAGCCATGCGCCAGTGGGTCGCGGCATTCCGTTCGATCCTTCTGCCCACCAGATCCATCCTCTTGCTCTCCTTATCCGGCGGTGGTCCAGAAGTAGTGGGCACGTTAGCCCTCTTTCTTGCTGTGGGCGTGATAATGGAGTCTGCGGAGACCGTGCCCTGAATGTAGGGTGGGTCCTTTGAGGAATGCTTTTATTTCTTCTCTGTTCTGGGAGTTCCAGCCTTGCATGTTGCGGGTTCCCTGAATGCTTCCTTCCCCTGAGCCAAGACGCTGTCGAGCATTGGTAGGTACTGGCTCCTTGTTTGTGTGGGGAGCAATGTCTCTAGAAGGAAGTCTGCTTTCTGCTTCTCTTCGTCGAGCTTGAGTTTGAGTTTGAAAGCTGCTGCGGTAGACTTTATCACCGAGTTGTAGGCCCCGATGTCGTCCGGCGGCGAGGGTCTCGAGGGATATGTGTTGACCGCCTCCTCTGGGCTGTCGGTGTCGACATCTAGGTAATCCACCTCCTGTAAGTCAGAGGGGGCCGACTCGGCGTCAGTCCTGCTGTCCTCTTCCTCCCCATAGTTGTAACTATAGTAAGGACTCTCGTCATCTTCCTGGTCGTCGACCACCTCGACGTCCGGGTCTTGTTCCTCGGCGACCTCGTCTTCCTCCTCGACCACCTCCACCACTGGTGGCTTGGTCCGGTGTGGAATCGTGAAGGTTTTTTATCTTTGCGTCAAATTCTGTCTTCCGCTGCAAGGTGTTTTCCATTTCGGCCTCGAGGCGCCTTCTCTTTTTCTCCATCTCGGCTGCGTGTTCCGCGTCGGATGGTTCGGCCGCTCTTTTCGGCGGTTGGCTCGGCGCCGTGCTTTTCGGTGCCGGAGGCTTCGACGCCGAACCGGGTTTCGGGTCTCTGGTCGGCGTCGGTGCTTTAGGGTCCTTCTCCCTCGGCGTCGATCGATCCTTTTCGGGGACGATTTTCGACGACTTTTGCTGTTCAACAGCTCTCGGCGCCGAGGACTCCTTCTCAGAGGGTCCGCTGGGCCTGTGAGTAGTCGCGGGCGCCAGGTGTTTTGGCGCCGGCGCTTTCGGGGCCTTGCCCTCGTTTTTGAGAGACTCAGAGTCTCTCGGGTTCTTGGGGGCCGGAGAGTCTCCTACCTTATCAGAAGGCTTGGTGTAATCGGTCTCTACGACCATGTAGCTGTCATTGCAGTCCTCGCTTCCGTGATTTACCGGTAGGCAAAGGTTGCAAACCGGGTGCTGGTCCTTCCGCGCGTACTTGTGGAGGCAGTTACGGCAGAACTTGAACGGCGTGTTGTCCATCATCGAGCGCTCAGGGCCTCCCTGGTCGCGTGTTCGTCGACGTTCGTCGAAGATATCGGTGAATTCGCCTTCTCCTTTGCTGGTTCTTGGTCGATGAAGTCTCCTGGAGTCTTCAGATGATTTTTCTTTCCAATATCTGTATTTTCCTTCTTCTTTCTCCAAAAATGTCTGGAGCCCAAACGGGAACGATCCAGACCCGACCGCAGAAAAAAAGAATCTGAAGATGGCGCCCAAGAGTGGGAGCTTCCGCAGGAAGCATGCCGACGTCACCGGAAATGCACCCAAGGAGGTGTGACGCCGACGCCCACCTGGGCTACAAAAAAAGAAAAAAAAAAAAAAAAGGAAAAGACTACGAATCCGGACCCAACCACAAGACCGCAGAATAATGCACAGCATAGTGAATCCAGAAAGATTCATGCTGCAAAACTGCAGCACGGACATCTTTCATTTATTCACATACAATCTCCCTAGCACCCAATCGAAAAAATCACATTTTTTCCCATTCAGATTTACAACATGCAAAAATAAAACTGCTTTCTGCATATTTTGTTTGAAAGAATAGGGAATGATTAAATCATGCTGCTCTGTGAATGATCCAAAGCTATAAAACTAGGTATTTAGAGAGGAACCATGAGGAAACCACAAAAAAAACGGAACTACTCTTCTTCTCCATTGAAACAGGCCCTGTCAAGGAGGTTTGTGCGACTGTTTTTGAATTCAAAATCCAGACAGCTTGCTCACATTTAATAACCATTTCACAAAGCTTTTGGGATATCTCTACTTCTCCCTTTCCAAGGGATGCCACAGAATAACACACTAGACTGAGCTCAAAAGGTACAGCCTAATTATCAACCCTTGCAAACTCCAGCAACTTCAATGATTTGAGACTAATCGCTCTCGTCTCCACAATAATTTCATAACTAATATCACATTAAAAACACGCTCAAACATATCACTGAAGCAGCAAACAATAACAGATTCTTACTTATTAATGGTACCATAATAAACATACTTCAATGCACTTTAAATCCCTTATGAAGAAGCTGCCATCTTGAAGTAAAAAACCTGACAAATTAGAGCCCCATGGCAATGGTTTCAGGCAAACATTCATACTGATGCCAGTAGTAACCCTAAAGAGAAACAGAATCAACCCTAATCACAGACATGAAGAGTCAGAATCCATGCCTTATCTAATGGGCAGCTGCACTAACTCCAGTAGATATTTGCTACATCCAATATGGTTCATCACTCAATATTACTTGCCTGTCTCCAGTGCTAAATTTGTGCCAGTGTTTACCGGGGCTCAGCACCGGCAATACATTCTTAACACGGGCACTTTTTTGTCATTAGTACTGGTATTTTGCAGTATGGCAGAGGCAGTTGGTGGAAGATGCAGCGGCATCATTAGCAATAACTTTGGGCCAGGCAATTAGGATTTTCCCCCGAAATTAAGCACTGCCTGTCTCATTTCTGGCAAACCATGACCACAATCTTTCTGAATCCATACACTTCAATTCACATCAACTAAATAGTAGTGTTGCTCAAGGCTGAATTGTTTCCGGTCTCCTTATCAACTTCGATCTGAGCCATCTGACATACTGATAATACATCCTTGAGAGTAGCTTCAATTATACAGACAAGAGACCGTTTGTCTTCCATGGCTACATAACAGGAACAAAATATAGGTTTTCAGATGTGGAAATGGGCAACCAGCACAAGACATTCCACCCAAGCATGAATACCTTAGGGTGAGTACCCTCCCCCAATGTTGTAGCTGAAGAAAAAAAACACTAAAATAATAAATATTAAGAAACTTTTTCGATGATAGGTTACCCAACTTTGAAGCCCTGGACTTTGAAGCCCTGGATAAAGAATGTAGTAAAACAATCTATCAATATGCTCAGAATCTTGAAGCAGATTTATCTATACCTTGGCTTCCCACAGAGTTTAAGACACAGCTGCCCCTGTACACTCTGCCTAAACCATGCACGAAAATACCAGTTAAACAAATAGTCATGGGTTCAAATCTCAGTGTTACCATGACTCTTGAGCATCAAATTTCCTATGTTCTAATGATGTTGCTCTGGTTTCAAGTCAGGTCGCCTTAAAGGCATTTTTGTACAATGTACCAAGCACCCTAAGGAACTGAACCAAAACCCCATTAACAAATATAACGCACTCCCCTACTTAGACAAAGGACTGGCTGGAACTCTTCGGGTAAAAATTGAACTGTAAATCACAGTTCAGCAGTGGTTGTCTCTCAGTACAAGACAGCAAACCTTGGCACCGCCTGCCCCTTTCACATTAGTAGAATGCAAAACCACAACGATTTTCAAAATGCCTTGAAGACCTTGCTCAAACTTTAGACTACAATTCTACAAGTTACAAGTTAACTTCAATAACTGTTCAAACAAAGTAACTTATTGCACAATAAACCATTATAAGTATATGTCTCTCAAAGATAACCAATCTATGCCGATGCTGTATGCTATGATAACTAATCGAAAGAGAAGTTGCACACCCACCCTGCATTCAATAATCAGATGCATACAACAAAATGTAGTGGGCTTTCTTATTTGTGACATACTTCCAATAAAAGAACAGGTTCACTGCAACATGAGCACACCATGTGCGAGGGCCACAACATCACATCCAACTCATGCCACATAGGGCACAACACAAGCACAGACTGTTGCAATCAAACACAGAGGTCAGTCTCTAATTACTGACAACAGTTTATGTACTACAACATGAAAACCGAGGCATGTGTGCCTCAAGAAATATAAAAAAAACACACATAATAGTAATATATATATATATATATATATATATATATATATATATATATATATATAGTTGCGCATTATTATAAGAACATTAAGAACCTGTGCGTCCCAGACATCAGCCCTCAGACACGAACATGTTTTGTGAATCAACCAGGCATGAGGATGCCAAAGATATGTTTAAAAAATCGAATGGAGGCGGAGCTCTATCTAACAAACCAGATCTCAAACAACCAAAAAGCAAATTTAATGAATCTATGATTAAATTGGAGCGCTTGTATGAGCGCGAAGTCAGAAAATGGTGGGAGGCTACCAGTCTTCAGGGCTATATCGAGGTGGACCGAGTCCCTAGAGGGCTGCGTGTCTATACTGTCCCTTCGTATGAAAACCCTGACCCCCAATTATTGACTGACTGGGCGGAGCATACTGCCCACTATTGCAAAGGTACTTTGGGACTTCTTGTTAAATATGCATGGAGCGACCGCGACAAAACCTTGGCAGAAATTAAACAGATGGAGGAGGACTTACGTAAGGAGGAAGATGAAAAGAAAATTACTGAAGCAATGGATCAAATGAAACCCAGATTATTGAAATACGAGCAGAAAATCAAGATGCGAAAGCAAGAAAAATTTCAACGAGACGAAAGGGATTATACTCAGGGCAGAGTGTTAACCTACGCTAGGAAATTCGATGTCCCAAGAAAATAACTAAGTTCAAAAATAACACCAACGAGGACAGTAGAAACATCAGAGTCTGATTTGACGGGTAACGAATCAAGCGATGATCAAGCCACATTGGTGGCGAGTGGCTTAAGCAAACAAACCCCTTTTCAGTCCGAATTTCAAGTCATCCGGCAGTCATGGCTAAGGGGAGGAAAAAACAAGCCCCCGGAAGCAAATGCAAGCGCAGAAGGACAAGGAGATCAGGTGGTGGCAGGACAGCCCAAAGGCACGACTTGGACCAACCCCAGAAGGAACAACAGGAGATAATGGGACCAACTAACCTCACAGTGGTAAATCTAACACACAAACCACTAACTGATGCGGAAAATAAAGTACTAAGTTTGGGCCTCACCTTCTGCCCTGATTCACACCTGGAGTACACCCAGACCAGGATTGACCTGTTTAGTTTCATGAGAAAGTTGAAACTACATAAGTATTTCAAAACTAGGACTCATTTGAAAACAAGCAAAATACATACAGCAAGACTAACAGCAACAGATAGTCTCACTGTTAATGACCTTACAGGTATTGAAACACTCGAAGATCTTAGAGATGAAGTGATGACAAATGTATCAAACAGCCAAGAAATAGTCCAACGAGCGATTGAAGTTGGGAATGAGCAGGACAGGGAAGAAAGTCCATATAAACCATCCTCCACCTTCAACCCGCAAATGCCATTTGATGCCCTGGACACATTCTCTGATGCAATGATCAAAGATCTGCAACAGTTTCGTAAAAAACAAAAGACGGAGAAATGTGGGTTAAATCTTTTCCAGGAAGAGAAATTGTCTAACAAAACTGGCTAATGATCATACTGTCATCATAAAGCCCTCCGACAAAGAGGGAAACGTTGTAGTGCAAACAAGGGAGAAATATCACCAAGAGGCAATAAGGCAGTTATCGGATGCAAGCTGCTATGAAGAAACCACTTTAAAATATACCAACTAAGTATCCAAGCGTATGATGAACTGATAAGCAAGTGGTATAAAAAAGGAATGCTTGGAGATGAAGAACATTTATATCTGCGCAGCTCTAATCCAATCTGCCCGACCTATCATATTCCCAAGTTACATAAAGACAACTTGCACCCCCCGGAAGGCCTATTGTTTCTTCAGTCCAGGGGCTGACGGGACATGTTTCTAAGTTTCTTGACTTTTACCTGGCAAGCTTGGTAAAAAAGCTAACCTCCTACGTGAAAGACACCAAGGACTTTTTGACAAAAATCCAAAATGTGCAATGGCAACCTGACTATCTATTTGTCGTCCTTGACATAACAAGTCTGTACACTTGTATTGAACATTCAAAGGGAATTGAGGCGGTTAATGTATATCTGCAAAAAAGACAACTGAGATTGACGAAGCGGACATTTCCATGATACCAAATATATATGATTTCAGGCCTATAGTCTTCTTTGAACTACTAATGAAAGACACAAGCTGAAATCCACAAAATGGTCGCACGCTCCATTCTGTATATCAGTCAGCTGCAACGTGCAAGCAACGCAAGGCTTCCGAAAACAAACCTGCCAGCTTCCAGCTCGCTATTGCAACACGCCACATTTTCAGTAAATCATGTCGACATGACCTGCAGGCCTACGTGCCAAGTCCACGTACACCAGAGACACAGATTTCACCTTTAGGGAAAAACCCAAATCTGCTCTTGTAGATGACACGTGGGCAGTAACATTAGGGTATAGGCACACTTCGAGCCTTAAAAGGGTATCACACCACATGTGCACTTCACTGATTGGTCCAGCAGGTCATAGCCTGATCCAGATTACGTATGCTATGATGCCCATCCTGTGGGGGCTTATACCTATAAAATGTCTCTGCATTGTTATACCAATTGGGCACTCAGTGAGCTTTGCTGAGGTCTCCGTGTGCACGTATATTGCATTGTGATTGTTTCTAATTGGGTTCCCAATAAATCTTGCCAACCTAAACATGCTGAGAGCGAATTGTTTATTTTACTGTTGTCATTGATCTTTTTACTTTTGCAGTTAATTACTGAGCTTCGACATTTGGTGGAGAATGCTGCGGGCCCATTACAACTGACTGGCTACGCCGACGGAGCGGACACCGGTGATCGGACCCTTTTGGCACCCTTCTGAGGAAGGGGTTTTGAGGTGATAACGTTCTGTTTGTTTATCTCTCCCCGACCTGGTTGGTAGCTGGAGGGGGCCGGATCCGGTGGATGACCTGTTTGTGGCCTCTCCGTTGTCTTTGGTGGTGTCCTGCCCTGTTCGCTCTCGGCACGCTTGTGTTGGGTTCTTACCTCTCCTGACATTTTTTTTCTTTCTTCTTGACTCCCCATGTCTGGCGAGGTGTGCCTGTGTCCTGGGGATATTTACAGGACTTGTTCAGATTCCCTGTCTTTCGTGGTCCCTTCTCTGATAACTTTCTCCGTTCTGCTAGTCTTGGCTCTGGTGGTTTACGCTTGTTTTTGCCACCACACGACCCAGGAAGTAGCTCCCGTCTAGCTCTCTCTCTCTCTCTCTGGCTCTCGGTGCTGTTGTTCTTTCTGGGTTTTTGTGTCACGGGTGTGTGTTCGCCTCTGTCGGTGCTACCTGAAGTCCGCTGCCTTTTCTCACATACATTTTTTTTCTCTCCTGTAGGGTCTGGCCTTGGTCCCCTGCGTTCCCTAGCTGGCTGGTGACGGCAAGCTTCTGCAGGATTCCTGGCCGGCAGTAACTCTTTGGTGGTTTCACGTCCGTGGGCCCTGGGCCAGCCATTGAGGGCGAAGGTCTGCAACTCCCCCACCCCCCCCCCGCCGCAGAGAGTCACCGGCCGCTGGGATGCGGGATACCCTCGCCAGACCATTCCCATTGGGTGCAGCGGACGTCGGTATGCTCTAACGGACTGGACGAAGCCCGGTGAGTACACTTGGGAGGGGACTTTAACCCTCCGGTATTGGGTCGTAGCAGTTGGCCCCTCATTGTGAGCTGTGGCAGTTTTTGCTCCCCTGTGGGTGGTAGCAGGTAGCTCGCCGTTTTAGGGCGTGGCAGTTTTGCTCCCCAGAATGGTGCATAGGGTTTGTGCCTGTTAGGTATCGCGATACGGGTGGCCAGGTTGGCTGCTAGATTTTGTTTCTACTGTGTATTTGTTGATTGTGATTTTATTTGTTCTGATGAGCTCTGACTTGGGTCCTGCACCATCGCCCGCGCGCCGCTGGCCTAATATTTGGGCATTTTTGAGGAGCGCTCCAGGCGCTCCTGGTTCTTTGGCTAACGCCCGTCGCCCTGCCTGGATTCCGCCTCCACCCTCCCCCTGGAGACGTCCTGCTAGGCACCAGAGTGGTTCTAGGTTCGTGCCTCGGGATATTTCTCGGCACGAAGAGGGGGGTGTGACGCTTGGTACACCAGTATTTCTGTTTTCAATAATTTTAGGGTTCATTGCATTCTTTTATTGTGTCCTTGTGATGTGTTTGGCTTATTTAGTGGCCAAACACTGTTAGGTACGTGGGGTGTTTTTCACTTGGTACCAGGTTCTAGATTTCCTTGGCCAGCCTAGTCGTCTATTCTGGGTATTAGAACGCTACCTGACAGAGATCTGATAAAAGACCTTTACGTCACACACCATTAACCAACTTTGCCAAATAGGCACCCCGTCCATAATACTCTCTGGCCTCCAATAGGGGACTGGCTGTAAAGACCGATTGAAGGGTACCTCTCTAGAATTCCAAAACTAAAAAGGGTTTCTAGTATTCCCCTTACTCCTTTTGGGACTAAGTACAGCAGACTCCCACACATTCTCTGCACAGAAGGTTTTTTTTTTCTACAGCGCTGCCGCGTAGGATCCCCAGAATTTGTCTTAGATGTTTTATGTGATTGTCTGAACTGCACGAAGCAATTCACCACTATTGCTCTATTGTTGAATGCCAGCACCCTGTGGCACAGACAGGGTCTGTTTTCCTATCTTACTTATTTCACAGGCCATCAAGGCCCAATATACAACCAGGATCTGGCTTCTTTCCTCCTTGTGAAATAGCTTTGGTGAATTGGCACTACATGAACTGTTGGGGTGATTGATGTATGGCTTTGTTGCACTATTGCAAATACTGTGTGGCTGAAACATATATGAAGCATTTCTGTCAACCTATTGTATCACATGTTACCGTGTTAAGTTAAAGTCCACCCTGCAACCCACCTGTCTGGTATACGTGAACAGTTATCTGTACAGCGTTTAGGACTAGCTGCTACACAGAACACACCACAACTCAACAATGGGTAACAGAAACAGTAAAAAGAATTTAGATACGGCTCAGCCAGCCCCACCCAAGAACTCACCTGCATATAATGTGGCCATAAAAAGAGGCTTAAGCTCAATTACGTACACACACAAGTGGCACGATCTCACATCTAAAAACCCGGATCTCCAATTCCCATGTAATGGCACATATGACATGGCGAAACTATCATACCTGCGCCAGATGTTAAATATAAAGGGAAAGAAGATTAGAAGTTTAGAATGGGAGGCGTACCATAATTGGGACTCTGTGTTAAGCGATATGCGGTCAACAAGCGCAGTCAAATCTAAGGTCCACAGCGAACTTATGGAAATTAAAAAACAAATATTACAGGCAAAATTGGAGGGCAGATGGAGAAAAGAGCAATTAGATACAATAGGCGCATTCCCATGTGTACAAATTAAAGAAGAAGAGAAGGTGGAAGGTGGGGCAGGAGAAGAAGACCAAGTCTTAGAAGATATTCTCTTGGGATGCCTGGGTGGTGATTCACCGCTGCAGGTACCTGAGCCAGAACACACTGAGCTAACTCCCGGGGAACGAGACGCAGCAATAACCTTTGTACACAGAGCGTTGAAAGATAAGGTTGCAAAACTAGAATTGGAGTCTATCCAGGACCTGGCTACGCTGAGATTAATGAGAGAGATAGCAGTCAGAGCCGCTTCAGATTACAACGAGAAGAAACACAGTGTTCTAAATAGATGTGTAAAAAAAGCGGTTAAAATACCTAAACTAATAGACAGACCATGGCAGCAGTTATTTGAGGATGAATCACAAGATGACTCATTCAGCAAACAACAGTGGCACTCGCTAATATGGGATGCATTTACATATGTCCATCACACAGAACACGATATTTCCACACTAGAGCAGTGTTTGACAGAAACAGAGCCCGCTCCAGAGAACAAAAGAGGCAGTTTGGGAGGAACGGTTGGAGGAGCTTCAGCATCAAACCCAAATTCACCAAAACTGATGTTAAAAAGTGATTCTTTAAATTGCCAAGCGCTACTACAGCGGCTGGTGGAGGGCTCACTAACTGTGGACTCCTTTATACAAACACAGCATAGGAGGTACTTAGAGAAAACACTGTCCTTAGCACGAGCAGAGTTAATGAACAAAGCACCCCAGGCCCACTTAGTATATGCTAAGCAAGCCGACACCCAGACAACTGCAGGTAGTCGTGCCCAACTACCAGAAAAATATGACTGGGAAGTTGGGAAGTTCGGATTCACAGACTTAATAACATGGGAGGAGTCCAAGCTGCAGGAAACGCTTAAATATGCCATAGACAAATAACAACAGTGGAAACAGCTAATACACACATGTGCAGTACTTGACGTGGCCCACTCCCTTGCCCACTCCATCACCACAGCTAACACGACAGACTCCTCCACAACAGAAGTCCCATCACTCATCATGCCTCTACGGGAGATACCGCCACCACCCGGCAGTGCGCCAAACGATTTAGCATATGTTTATGTGCCATGGTCAAGGCAGGACATCAGCAGTTTCAGTAGAGAGTTTCCCTGGCTAAGAGAAGAACCAGGTAGATGGTATGAAGAGCTTAGCAGAATGTCAGCCTTAGGAGGGTTACTGTGGAGAGACCTTGACACCCTCTTCAACATCATCACCCCAAAGGACCTTTGGGAAGAGTTTAAAGGGAAGGTGGGCTGGCCAGATGTTGAGCCAAAAAGGGCAAAGGGTGGGATGCCAGGACCGGAAGTAGATGAGTTATACAGAAAGGTGGTGGAACATTTGAAGGAAAAGGTACCTGAAGATAGGGTTGATTGGAGCAAAATCACGAATACTAAACAGGAGAAAGATGAAAGTGTGAATGCATACTTTGACCGTCTCCTGAAAGTATATAGGCAGAACAGTGGATTGAAAAATCCCATGGGAGATGCAATGCCGGCTTCGGTAACTACATTTGTACAAGGCCTTGCACCACCTATCAGAACACACTTGCAAACTTTTGTCTGCTGGCAGCAGGAACCTATAGAAAAAGTGCTTTCAGCTGCTAAATACTGCTCAGATTTCCAGTCTAGTGCACAGGCGGTGGAGACAGAAAAATTAAAGAAAGACAAAGTGAGGTTAATGGTAGCACAAGAACGGTTTTATAGCAATAACAGAGGTAGGGAAAAGGGCAGAGGAGGGGGGCGAGGCGTAGGAAGACAGCAGACCAGTAGGACACCTTCCTTACCCCGCAGGTCAACCTCCCTGCCACCCCAAGGAACAGCATGTTTCTATTGCAAAGACCCTAATCATTGGAAAGCGGATTGTCCAATATTAAAGAAAAGAAATGAGGACAGTAGGTACCAACAGAACAGCGGGCAAGAGGGCAGACACCAGCACGCCAACTACACTCGGCACACAGAGTACCGAGACAACACGCCACACGAAAATGAGTGCCAGCAACAATGGGCAGGGGGGGAGGGATGGACTCCAGTTATGAATGACTGGCCCCCACCCCCACCCCAAGCATCATTCATGGGATGCCTGAAAGTGGGAAACTGCGTGATAATAGCACCAGCAATAGCAGTAGATCAATCCGGACCATATGTAGAGGGAGAGGTATTGGGCAGGGTTGTTCCATTTCTAATTGACACAGGGGCTCAAAGATCAATGCTGAAGGCACTAACAACGCCCGAGGCTCCACTTTCTAGGACTACGATAACCGCAGTAGGCATGACTGGCCAACAGATTACAGTATACCTTACGGAGCTACTACATTTTGTAGTAGGCACGATAACAGTGCACCACCAATTTATTCTTAGCAGGTTCTGCCCCGTGAATTTGCTGGGGAGAGATCTGTTATGCAAATTACAATGCACCATACACTGCTCACCAACGGGGGTCTTCTTAGAGAGCAAGGCAAACGGTTTAATGATACAAGCCTTTATGAAATGCACTCCTGCCAGCACCGACCTCCAAATACCACTAGAATTACGCAATTGTGTGCCGTCGGAGGTCTGGGCAACAAGCGCCAATGACGTAGGGCGGGTATTGAACTACCCACCGGTGCAAATAAAATTGAAGCCAGGGGCAGTTCTCCCAAGAGTGCCACAATACAAGAACTCAAAGGAGGGGGAGGAGGGCATCGCACCAGTAATAAAAGACCTACTGAAGCAAGGAATCTTAAGGGAGATTCAATACAGCCAATGTAATTCACCTATTCTTCCCATAAAAAAAAATAATAAGGCCTCCAAGGGCCCGAAAGGGGGGCCCCCTGGGGCCCCTGTCTATCGATTCACTCAGGACCTGAGAGAATTGAACAAAATAGTGTTGCCATCTTTTCCAGTGGTTCCAAACCCAGCAACAATATTATCTAATGTACCAGTGACCGCAAACACCTTCACCGTCATGGACCTTAGCTCCGCCTTCTTTACCATCCCCTTGCACCCTGACAGCCAACACTTCTTCTCCTTTACTTTCAGACAAAAGAGGTATTATTGGTCAAGGCTGGTGCAGGGCTATACAGAGTCACCATCCATCTTCACACATGCCTTAAAAACAGATTTAGACTCCCTGGTACTGAAGGAGGGGTCCACACTTATCCAGTATATTGACGATTTGCTATTGGCCTCGCCTTCAAAGGAGGCCTGTGTGAAGGACACCATCGCTGTCCTATGCCACTTAGCACTAAAGGGATACAAAGTATCCCCAAAGAAGTTACAGTTTTGCCTCACCTCTGTGAAGTACTTAGGCCATGAGTTAACAGAAGGAACAAGAAAACTTTTGCCAGACAGAATATCGACAATAACACATTTTCCCAGACCCCGCACTCAGAAGGAAGTTAGGGCGTTCCTGGGGGTTGCAGGATACGGTCGTCACTGGATACCAAACTTCTCTCTCATTGCAAAACCACTGCAGGCCCTAACACACAAAGACATACCTGATATTGTACCATGGTCACAAGAATGTGAGACAGCCTTCAATGAGCTAAAAAGAGGATTAAAGGATGCACCAGCATTAGGAATACCAGATTATAGCAAAGAATTTCACATGTTCTGCCACGAAAAGAATTCATGTTCTTTGGGGGTCTTGGCTCAGAAACACGGAACTTTCTACCGCCCGTGGCATATTACTCTGCCACGCTAGACCCAGTGGCTTCAGGGCTCCCACCGTGTCTTAAAGCAGTGGCAGCTGCGGCCCTTGCTGTGGAACAATCAGACAACTTAGTATTAGGACACGCCTTAGTACTACACGTTCCACATGCCGTGGATACCCTTCTGACATCTACCAAGACGCAACACCTAACGAATGCACGCCTCACCAGGTATGAGTTAGTACTCTTGACACCACACATTATTATCAAGAGATGTACCACTTTGAACCCCGCATGCTTGCTTCCCACAGAGCATGAGCTGGAGGATTTTGATTCAGATGATTCCTTTCATGATTGTGCTCTGGCAATAGATAGGCATACTAAAATACGCCCAGACCTGAAAGATACACCGCTCCCAGATGCACAGGGAGATTTGTTTGTAGATTGATCATGCTTAAGGGATGACACAGGAACACTACAAGCATCCTATGCGGTGGGCACAGCTACTAGATTATTGGAAGGGGGAAGACTGACAGCAGCAAAAAGTGCGCAGGCCGCTGAAGTCGTGGCACTTACCAGAGCATGCGCATGGGCTGAAGGAAAGAAAGTAAATATATACACCGACAGCCAATACGCCTTTGGGGTGGTCCACGACTTCGGCCAGTTATGGTCAATGAGGGGGTTCCTTACATCAGCAGGCCAGCAGATACAGCATGCACAATTGATTTGTGACCTCCTCAAAGCGCTGCTATTACCTTTCAAAGTAGCTATAATAAAATGTGCTGCCCACACTTCATCAAAAGACCCCATCTCCAGAGGCAATGCTTTCATTGACCAAGAAGCCAAGAGAATAGCGCTTACAGGCTGCGAGCAAGCTATGGTACAACTAGTAGACCACAGGACAGACACACAAGAGGATAAGGGTTCTCTGCATTTTGATCCAATACGTATTCAGAAGGATGCAGCAGACAATGAGAAAGAGGAGTGGAGGCAACAGGGATGCACACTAACAAAAGAGGGGCTATGGGTAGGACCTAATGGCAGGATGTGCCTGCCTTCCATCATGCTCCCTTCAATGAGTAGATTGTTCCATGGACCATCACACGTGGGGCGTGATGGTATGGTCAGGTTATTCTCCCAGTGTTGGTACAACACAAAATTCCGCCAGACAGCAGAAAGGCTGTGCAAGCAGTGTTCGGTCTGTGCGCAGTACAACACTGGAAAGGGTACCCCAACTGCGCCTGGCCACTTCCCACCCCCCCATGGACCATTTGAAAGCCTTCAGCTAGATTTTATAGACATGCCCCCCACTCAGTCATATAGATTCGTCTTGGTCATAGTTTGTATGTTTAGCAAATGGATAGAGGCCTACCCCACCAAGCATTGTGATGCACAGAGTATGGCCAAGTGTCTACTTAAGGAGCTATTGCCTAGATTTGGGGTACCTTCCCTCCTCGCCTCCGATAATGGGCCTGCGTTCATTTCCAACGTTATCAAGGGACTGTGCAAAGGATTAGCCATAAAACAAAGGCTCCATTGCGCATATCACCCGCCGGCGGCAGGGGCTGTCGAATGGAGTTCTGAAAAATAAAATTGCAAAGATCTGTGCGTCAACTGACCTCTCATGGGTAGATGCGCTGCCTCTAGCGCTTCTGGCAATGAGATGTACACCTGACAGAGTGACAAAGTTAAGTCCCCATGAAATAGTATTTGGCCGACCCATGCAAATACCAGGCCACATGTCAACAGCCCCCCTGTCAGTAATGGACGACTTATTGTTGTGTTACTGTAAAGAGCTAACCCATGTCTTACGTTACCTTCACTGCCAGGTGCTGACGTCCCTTCCAGATGCCACGACGCCACCAGCCCATGATCTAAAAGCTGGTGACTGGATCTGGGTGAAGGCCCACACACGAAGAAATTGCTTGCAGCCGAGATGGAAGGGACCAAGGCAGGTCATCCTCACGACGGCCACAGCTGTAAACTGTGATGGCATAGCTTCGTGGATCCACGCGTCACACACAAAGAAAGTAACGGACAGAGAACGGGTCACACCGACTCAGACAGCAGCAGCAGGGCCTCGTAGAGAATATGACCTTCGCTCCAGCTGACAGCAAGCTGAAGAAGTGGATTAATCATTAAAGAACGGCTGCCTGAATGCAGGTGCTCAGAACAAACAGGCTTCGATCTGTGTCAATACAAGCCTGCGGACAAAGGTCCAGGATAGAATTAACTATTTTGTGTCCAGGAAGAGACATAACTGCAACCCTAACACTATTTGTCCCACAACCCATATTTCTCAGTGAACTGATAAAATTAGTTTTTAATGAGATTGCCTTTCCCACGGGCCCAGAGCAAGTCCCTGAACAAGAATTAACAGATCTACGTTTTGACATTCTGAATGGTGCCATTTGTGCAATAGAAAGTACGGGTTCCAGCATTTTCCAAAATTTTGAACATTCTCCATTGTGCCGTTTTTGCAACAGAGGTCACTGGTCCTAGACTCATTCGTGACATTAAATACAAGAGAAGAACAGTGGTTAAATGCTTGACTCTAAGGGCCAGCTAGCATAGCGCCAAGAGAAAGAAGACTACATTTAGGGTCTATTCACAAGAAGACTGTATAGTACAGGAAAGGGAAAGTTTTGTACAGAATCATGCAGTCCACTGACAGACCCACATGTACCTGGAGGGCAGTAATTCTTGCAATATTAGTACCAACGCCTGCAATTATAGTAACAGCCATTATAATAACGTATTCTGCTGAGCTTGAAATACCACATCTTAATGGAAGAGTGGGGGAAGGTAGCGATGGACCAGAGCCAACAAAATCCCCTAAAGACTATGAACAGAATATAACAATGAACATTACTGATATGGGGGTGGATGTGAATAAAGGGGATCAAGAAAGATTGTGGGATACATATGAAGGAAATCAGTACATTGAAATGCTGAAACTGTATGTGACAATTTTAAATATATCAGATTGCTATGTTTGCACCCACCTGCCCACAGATGCCACACATAGTTTGAAGTACCATGTGCTGCCGGTATCCAAATATGTAGGCTGTGTCCTATTGCGTGGCATGTTACAAAGTCAACACAACATGTCTGCGTCAGTATCGATAGGAATTACCTCATCCGAAACAGTGACAACTGATCCCAGCGGTAGTAATGGCTATAGTGGTAGCCGAAGAACAACAGGCCCCCCTGTCAGACCTAAGAGGACCCCTTGTATGAATATGCGGCCAAATAAGGGAGACTTAGAGATGCTAAAAGAATTTGACAAGACCTCTCGAAATAAAGAATGGAGGGGCAGAACGGGCTGGGATGACATTGAGGCAGGCAACCTGAGAATACCAAGGTTCAGGGTAGGGGAAGTGTCAGCCCCCTCCTGCATTCTCAAGGATGAAATGGTAACACCAGAAAGAATACCAGCCTTGCCAAAGGGAGCAACAAGAACATGCACTCTTTCAGAACTGCTGTCTAGAGAAAACTGGAAGGAGTGTGTTTCATTTGAGTGCACCTTTGATGAACTCACAAAAGGAAAGCAGGGATTATTTGACTGTGAGGACAGGATAAACAGGATAAAAGGCATACTACCCACCAAGGCAGTTCCCCAGATTTACATGGGAACGAGCAACTGTAACCACGCAACCAGACTAACTCGAGTTAGGAGTCGTGATGAGCCGTCACCAGGTCTGGTAGGTTACAGGGGCCTTTTCTTTGTCTGTGGTCCATGGGCATACTTCTACCTACCTCCAGGATGGTATGGTAGTTGTTACCTTGCATCCATTATCCCTCAAATGACCCACTTCACAAAACTAGTGCCAGCGGAAAAGGAACAGTTGACACTAGTTAGGGCCAAGAGAACAGCAGCATGGGTAGACCACATGTTAACAGGTATTGGGTCAATGATCCCAGTGGTAGGCAATATCTATACCTCAGAAAGGATACATCAGTTATCCAGGATGATTGAGGATTTAGCGGACTCTACCACTGATGCCTTGGGAAATATAACAGAGGAACTTACCTCTATGAGGGCTGTCGTAATTCAAAACAGGATTGCGCTCGATATCATTCTAGCCAAAGAAGGAGGAGTCTGTTCCCTCCTTCACGAGGCATCTTCCCCAGCATCTTCCCTTGCCCAGAGCCAATGCTGTGTATTCATCCCTGACAACAGTGGGAATATAAATAAAGCAATAAAAAAGATAAAAGATATCAAGGATGAGGCCCATGGAATACACACAGGAGAATTATGGGAAAATATTATGAACTGGTTCACCAGCTGGGGCTCTTGGATATTTGAGGCAGTTATAATAGTGGTAGCAGCCCTTTTGACACTGTGCATCCTGATAAAAATATGCCCATCTTGTTGTGCAGCAATTTCCAGCTCCTGCGCTAACTGCATATTCAGGAAAGGTGGTCCACCACACCACACCCATAAGAATGAGGATGAGGATGAGGGAAAGGAGATTATGATGATGAGGATGGATGACTTCTAATTAAACATATGATTTGGTATCAGATTTGGGGATGACGAAGCGGACATTTCCATGATACCAAATATATATGATTTCAGGCCTATAGTCTTCTTTGAACTACTAATGAAAGACAAGCTGAAATCCACAAAATGGTCGCACGCTCCATTCTGTATATCAGTCAGCTGCAACGTGCAAGCAACGCAAGGCTTCCGAAAACAAACCTGCCAGCTTCCAGCTCGCTATTGCAACACGCCACATTTTCAGTAAATCATGTCGACATGACCTGCAGGCCTACGTGCCAAGTCCACGTACACCAGAGACACAGATTTCACCTTTAGGGAAAAACCCAAATCTGCTCTTGTATATGACACGTGGGCAGTAACATTAGGGTATAGGCACACTTCGAGCCTTAAAAGGGTATCACACCACATGTGCACTTCACTGATTGGTCCAGCAGGTCATAGCCTGATCCAGATTACGTATGCTATGATGCCCATCCTGTGGGGGCTTATACCTATAAAATGTCTCTGCACTGTTATACCAATTGGGCACTCAGTGAGCTTTGTGGAGAAGTGTGGCTCAGGGGTTAGAGGCAGCAGACCCGGAAACTGAGATCGGCCGTGGACCAGGGTTCAATTCCCCGCCTCGGCGGGGTCTTGGGCTAAAAATTCCACGGACTCGATAATTCTCGCCCCGGTGCCTCCTCGACTCACGGGTTCACACTCTGCGACTCTGGGCAATAGCTTGCTTAATCTCCACAACGGCCCCTCGCGGCGGGATGCCTGACTTTCACCTTGTGGATACCCTGCTATCTCACAGGGGAATACCAGGAAGGGTTCCCTAAGCAAGCGCCGGGAAACCCACTGCGGGTAGCTGTGCGCTATATAAGCTCAACTACATTTGCTGAGGTCTCCGTGTGCACGTATATTGCATTGTGATTGTTTCTAATTGGGTTCCCAATAAATCTGCTCTTGTAGATGACACGTGGGCAGTAACATTAGGGTATAGGCACACTTCGAGCCTTATAAGGGTATCACACCACATGTGCACTTCACTGATTGGTCCAGAAGGTCATAGCCTGATCCAGATTACGTATGCTATGATGCCCATCCTGTGGGGGCTTATACCTATAAAATGTCTCTGCACTGTTATACCAATTGGGCACTCAGTGAGCTTTGCTGAGGTCTCCGTGTGCACGTATATTGCATTGTGATTGTTTCTAATTGGGTTCCCAATAAATCTTGCCAACCTAAACATGCTGAGAGCGAATTGTTTATTTTACTGCTGTCATTGATCTTTTTACTTTTGCAGTTAATTACTGAGCTTCGACAAGATATGCTCAACATAACTGCATGTTAATAGAGTTCTTGCAATTTTGTTTGAACAATAACATTTTCCTTTTTGAAACTACATACTACAAACAAGTGTCTGGTACGGCGATGGGCACCTGCTTCGCTCCCAGCTATGCGAATTTATTCGTTGGCTGGTGGGAGGAGCAGGTGTCCAGAACCTATAGGGACGACATGTCAAGTGGTAGAGTGATAAAATGGCATCGATATATCGATGATTTATTTATCATTTGGCAGGGGACTGAAGTAACTGCCCACAATTACATCGCAAGCTTGAATAACAACAATCTAAATCTGCATTTTACAGGAACCGTTAGCCCATGTACCGTGGACTATCTGGACCTTAGAGTACAGATTATTGGGGGTCGGATTGAAACATCTTTGTATCGTAAAACTACTGCTGGAAATTCGATACTTCACGCAACCAGCAGCCACCCACCCAAACTAGTGCAAAGTATCCCCTATGGGAACCTATTACGATTAAGAAGGAACTGCACGCGCGATTGTGATTTTGAGGAGGCAGCCACTGATTGTATGGCCAGATTTGCCATTCGTGGGTACAATCCCATTTCATTGAATAAAACACTGTGCAAAGTGAAAGCTATGACTAGGGAGAGCTTGCTAGGTGAGAGGAGAGACAAAAAATCCGAAACGGGCAAATTCAGACTAATCACCCCATACTCAGCGGAAGCTAACCATCTGAAATATATGCTGGGAAAAAATTGGCACATTTTAAAAGCCGATAATGTCATTGGTGAGGATGTCCCGAATTTCCCCTTGGTCACATTTAGAAAATCAAGGTCTATTCGTGACCAACTGGTACGCAGCCACCTAGAGAAAATACCTCCCAAAACTAACACCTTAAAGAACATGAGAGGTTTCTTCCCATGTCACAAATGCAAAGCTTGCAGTAATAGCAAACCGGCCCTCTCATACACCATTCAAGATACCGGTAGGGTGAAAAAAATCAGCAAGTTTATTACTTGTAGTACACCGTACGTTGTGTACTGTTTAGTATGTCCGTGCGGACTCCAATATATTGGCAGCACGGTACATCCTCTTAAAATCAGGGTACTTGAGCATATGAGGGCAATTGATAAGGTAGATCAAACATACCCCGTTGCAAGACATTTTGCAGAAAAGCATAAGAGTGACCGCAACCAGCTACTGTGTTATGGCCTAGATATAGTCCCCGATAACATCAGAGGGGGGGACAGACTCAAGAAATTGCGCAGGTTAGAGTCGAGATATATTATTGACCTCCACACAAAAACACCCTGGGGTCTGAACAGTGGCGAGGATATGATGGTACACATTGGTACATGAATAAACTGCATTCTGTAAACTGTGACTGTAAGATTTGGTAATTAGACTGTGTTGTAGATCTGTGGGAAGGAATGTATATATGTACATGGAAACTATCACAAGTCAAACTTTCAAAACTAAATTTGCACCTTTGTATATATATGTTTTTCACTTTTGGATTAATTCATGAAACAAATGTAAAAAAGTAATGAAATCATGAGTAACCTTGATGGCCCTCAAACTGTAATAATATTATGAAACGTATTCATTCGATTTGAAGGTTTATGATAAGTATAGTCATAAAATATGAACTTAATTATTGGATAAAATGTATAGAAGTTGTAAATAGCAAATGGTTGATTTGTTTTTTGAGATAAACAGACTTGAATATAGGCAGGGAAGGAGAATTGCCGATACACGGCCTTATTTTTTGTTAAATAGCAAAATAAGTTAATCGATATTAAGAACAAAAAATGTACGTGTGATGTAGTCACAATTTTTGTGCAATCACCTTTTCGATAATACTTCTGCTAAGAGGGGGGAAGGCATGTTTTAAAATATAAATCGTGCATGTAAGGTGATTCCATCATTGTGAATATCTACCACTCAAAGATGGCGCTGGTTATAGTCAGCTAGCCAGTAGTCCTTCCTCTACCTTGAGGAATGTTTAAAAACATGATGTTGTCTGAGGGTCACTGACATCGAGAAAGGCTGAATGCCGAAACGCGAGGGCGTCTGTCATGTCTGAATAAAGCAACCTTTGAAATATACCCCGGGAGTGCGGAGAATTCTTTGTTTTGCAAAACGGAGGAATTTGAGCAGTGATATATATAATATAAAGACAAGTCGCTGAAATCTGATCACGACCACTCACTCAAGCAACTTTTACATTCAAGCATGTCCTACAAATGCATGATATTTCAATGAGTAGTATTTAGCTAAATTCACTACACATACCATGGGCCCATTTACTTATGTGAGCATAATATTTAAGGTACTTACAAACTTCAGCATGTTCCAATCAAACACATAGTCGTAAGAGAAACCTTGTCGATGAAACAGATTCCGGAACAGCTGTCTGAGGTACGAATAGTCTGGTTTATCATCAAATCTTAACGAGCGACAAAAATTCAGGTATGTGGCAAACTCCGCTGCAAAACAAAACCAGACATTTTAATACTACCAATTAGCTAACAAAAAAGGTCTCAAGTAAAATAATGCATAGCACTCATTTGGCATTCTTTAATCAAAAAGAATATTGAACAAAATTAAGAATATTTAACTGAATTTTATCCATTCAAAAACTTGAAAAATTTGTCAGACATTAAAATACTAGGCTTAATGATTTAATCGTGTGATTGTACATTAAGAAGCATCCACAAAGAGGTAGCTAATGGTCTTAGACAGCATGATTTTCTGCAACTCTCGTTAAAGAAATGTGCATTTGCTAGAAACTGCCATTTTTTTATATAGCACATTAGAGGTGTAGTCTGGCTCTATTGCCCCCTTCACCCACTTTACACATTGAATTAAATTCTCAACGTACAATGTACACATACCACTTATTTAAACATTCTCATTTGAAACATTTGTCAAATCTGTGCTGCATGTCATGTTTATACAGCACTTTCGTCAAAGTAACATACATAAAACATTTTTATACAGATTACCCAATAAAGTTTGTGCTCATTTTATCAATTGTAAAAGGATGAAAATTACGGATCTGTATTGGTTATTTGTTTGAAATACTTTAGCTTCTAGACAGGGTGTCTGGGTGAAACTCAAATCCATCGACTCATTGATAAGAAAAGCTTCAATGTCAGCATTATGGACTTCCCAAAAGAAAATTGGCATCATGGTAGTTTCAGCCCTACTCACCAATAAATTAAAAAATGTACAAATCACTGTCTCATTCAGATTTCTTTAGCAATTTCCTTTTTTTTTAACGGACTATAAACATATAGTCAAGTGTAAAGTTCAATATGGTCTTCGCTCATAGTCCACCATATTCCTATAATATTCTCATGACCACCAAATCAATTTTTTGATTAGTTATTAGCTGGGGATGGGTTCCTACACAACCGCTGATCATTTTAATGTAAAACTCTCCAAATCCCGCAGACTTCAGGGAAGCATATAAATACTCCCTTCAAAGTCTACCAAAGGCTTTAGCAATATCCAAAACCACAATGGCTAATTATTTCCAACCAAAATCTGAGCGAATTTATTACACAAATTAGGAACAGATTAGCCTTCCTATTTGTACATTTTTAGGACTCCCGTTATACAACAGGGGACTGCTTTTATGTAATGTCAGTATAACCTTTTAACATGTAAAAGAAAAAAAGCCATACTTGCACCCATAGAAAACTTTTGTTTTGGGTCTCACCTACAGACCGCTTTTGGTGTCTGGTTTGAGGAATCATACCAACAAATTACAGTTGGCCATTGCTTACCATTAGTTTTTATTTTACCATCCGTTTGGATGTATGTCTTACATCTTTCCACGGGTCAAATCTAGGGCACTACCCTTTTCTTATCCCCTCCACAGTGTGTTTCCTAGCTCTCTCCCTCGTGTGCCTCTTCCACTTAAAATATTCGCCCTCCACCCTCAAATCCCACACACTCTTGCTCTCTCCTCCTCACACTCCGCTCATCCATAGTTTCCCCACCTGCTGTTTTTGCATTTCATTCGTGCCCCACCTCTGCACACCTGAAGATTGTCCGTTGCTCCAACACCCACTCCTCCTTTGCTTCCTTACACCTGACAGATGCCTCTTTTGTTCCATTTTTCAGGGGCTTGGAGGTTGCCACCGATTGCCAGGCCACACTATCTCTCACCAAATTCATTACACATTAGGGGTGCGAATTCTTTGTACGCCCGATTTTTGTCCATCCACTGTGCAACAAAGGTGGCAATTGAGGCAGTTAATTTCATCTTTCCAAGCCAAAGGTGGTCAGGCATTTCTCCTTAACCCTGCTAAGTTAAAAGTGATTTATAAAGAACAAATACGGTATTTTAGATCAGAGATTCTTACACAAGACTTTCTGAAGACATTGGGCAGTCAATAATATATTGTACCCGCTTTCTTACTCTGTAAACACTCAGTTTTCAGGTTTTTTTTTTGCTGTTCATTTCTTTTTTCTCTTTCTTCTTCCTCTTCTGGTATAGTACCAGTTTAAACATGAGCATAATATGAAGGTAATATTTGGTCATTAGTCAGGAAGGTCTATAACTGTAAATGTAATGCTTTGACCTCATACTTGATTGTATACATTATGTTTCTGTCAAAAGGTAACACCGGAAGAGGATCGTGCCGTACTTGAAGAGATTTTGTGGTGTCTGTTGATGGGTGGTGGTCTGGTTGAGGGCCGGGGGGGGGGGGGAAGAAGTGTACTCACATCACTGAGGATATGGTCCTTACACCCCGGTTTGGGTGTTGTGTGGGGGGGGGGGGGGGGGGGGAGGGGATGGGGGGCTGGGGTGTTGAGGGTGGGGGGGGTTGGGGGCAGGGGAAAAAAATAAAATACAGGAGTACATTTTTGTTTATTGTATGAAAGTTTGGTATGTTAGGCGCAGGTTTTTTCGCCATGGCGGTATTGTAGCGATTGATGGCGGTTAAGGATTGGGCACACTGAATGTCAGGGGACTGAATCTTCTTAATAAAAGGCTGCGGGTTTGCAAGTGAGCTTCAGATGCTTCGCTGTAATGTCATGTGTCTTCAGGAGACGCATATAGTATGGGCTAAGCGGAAACTGTTAACAGAGCTGGGGTATAATGTATTAATGTATATAATGCTTGTACAAAGCAAGCTTGTACATCTAGGGGTGTTGCAATTCTGGCAAAAAAACATTGTTAATACCGGCAGGATATTGACGGATGGACTCGGGAGATGGGTAATAGCAGAGTGTGTTGTAGGGACGTTCACATTTACTTTGTGTTCTATATACGGTTCAAATTTAGATGAGGCAGCAATTTTAGAATCTCTCAATGTAGAGTTGGCGGCTTGGCCAACTCCTGTAATCGTATGTGGCGATTTAAACATAAATTTGCTGCCGAATTCATTGGGCAATAACAGTTATAGGTACACTGGTAGGAAACCAAAAATGTTTAAGGCACTGATTTCCGCACCTGGTTTGGTTGACTCATGAGCCTCACTTAGGGGTACTGACCCTGGATACACTTTTTTCCGGTCCTCACCAAAAGCTGGGGAGGCTTGATTATTTTTTTGTCCCGCAGCATCTGTTGCATGGTGCGTGTATTCAGGTCTATCCAAGGGTTACATCTGATCACGGTCCGGTTGTTCTAACTATATCCGGCATTGGTGTAGCAACTAAACCTAGGGGGTTTTCTTTTGATCGGACTTTGCTTTTGGATAAAAAATTCCTTGCATATATGAAGGATTGGATCATTGCGTTTTTTTGTATTAATAGGGGAGCACTGAGACTGGTTATGTGTGGGACGCGTTTAAAGCTGCTTTTAGGGGGGAGGCCCTCAGTTTTGAGCTGTGTACTTAAAAACAGCAGGGGCTGAAACTACAGGAATTATATCAGGGCCTTATATCGGCCGAAGAAATGTTCGTGCAGGGTATACATGCTGGCATAGATATTGGCGATCTTACAACAGAAGTGGCCGGGTGCAAGGCAAAAATAAATCTCCATTGGAGCCAAGAGGCTGCCAAAAAAAAACTTCACCAAGCGGCAGTTGAATTATGAGTATGGGGAGGCAAGTGGCAGGTGCCTGGCCCAAAAACTTAGATCCAAGGAAGCCGCCCAAAGAATTAATACTATTGTGAACTCCAGTGGGCGCTGTGTTGAGAATGAGACTGCCATATTAGATGTATTTAAGGATTTTTACGAAACATATGCCGGAGAACAGTACGACAGTCAAAAAGGTGAAAGACTTTTACAGCGATACTGTAAGAAGGATTTGGGGGAGGAGAAAGCAGCGAGATTGGAGGCCCCTATTACGATTTGTGAGTTGGAGCAGGCTATAAATGGGCTAGCAGCTGGAAAGGCGGCAGGGCCTGATAAACTTCCGTTGGAGATTTATAAAAGCTTCTTCGGCGTTTTACAGGAGGATATGTTAGCCACATTTAGACGAGCTCAGAGAGGCACCTCTCCTAAGTCATGGGATGAGGCTAGCATTGTGGTGTTAAAAAAAAAAAAAAGATAAACCTGCCGATCTCCCAGCATCATACCGTCCTATATCCTTGTTGAACACGGCTGGCAAAATGTATTAAAAAATGTCGTCCGCCAGGCTGGCGGCAGTGATTCCTCCACTGGTGTCAACGCGACAGCATGGATTTATTCCTAATCGGGGAACAACGAATCATGTTAATAGGGTAATAGGTTTATTTGACTATGCTAATGGTACTGGCGAAGCACTCAGCCTTATGTTATTAGATGCCGAGAAGGCTTTTGATCGAGTTTCATGTTTTTTTTTCCATGGGCTGTGATGAGACGTCGGGGGTTTGGGCCGCAGTTTATTACAGCTTTGCAGACGTTATATCATCAACCAGTTGCCAGGATATGCACTATGGGGCGCGAATCAAAAGCAGTGGCTATCTGGCGGGGAACTAGACAGGGGTGTCCCTGTTCCCCATTATTATTTTCATTATATACTGATCCGTTTTTAAAGATGATTGAAAATAGCCCTCTGATCCAATCTGTAACTCTACAGCAGCAACAATATCGCGTCTTCGCATATGCGGATGACGTTGCCGTGGTATCACCCAAATTAGCAGTAGCAATGCAGGAGATAGAACAACTTTCAGTAGAGTACGGGGCAGTATCGGGCTATAAGTTAAATACAGCCAAAACACAAATTTTATGTGTCAATGTTGGCACATACATGGACCAAAGGGTTTCACAAGAGGTAACTTATCTGGGGGTGCGGATAAGGGCCTCTGCATCTGAACTGGTCGAGTCTAACTGGGGGAAGCGGATGACGAGGGTCTGCAGTCAATTGGACCAATGCGAATGTTTACATTTATCGCTGGTAGGTAGATGTAATGTCTTAAAAATGATGATCCTACCAAAAATACTGTATTTTTTTTAGATGTGTACCTTTGGAAATACCGCGAGCTAATCCTGCACAATTAGTCCCCGTGTATGAGATTTATATGGGCACATGGAAAAGCGCGCAGAGCAATGCGGTATATGGTCCTACCTAGGGCCGTAGGTGGGTGGGCTGTCCCTGACTTTACTTGTACTACTATTCATGTATGCTTCAGCATTTGAATATATTGCTCACTGGGGTGGGGCCAATAGATATAGCTGAATCTCCTTCCATATACTATATGCTGCTAGGTACTGAAGTAAAGAAAAGTCTGTTTCTGAATATGGAGTGGAGCTATTATAAGCGCACAAGATTTAAGATTTTTATAGCAGCATATAAAGTGTGGAAAGCCATTAAGAAGATATATTTGGTAGAAAAAGTTTCCTGGTATACCCCACTAACAGCTTCAATTTTCTTTCCTAGTGTATTCTGGGATCGGGTTGTATATAACTGGCATGCTAAAGGAGTCACCCTGGTTGGTGACTTATTTACGGAAGGTGGGCTAAAATCATTTGATCAGCTCAGGGTGCAATATCAGCTCTCCCGGGCGGATTTCTTTAAATACTTACAAATCAGGGATTATTTGTTGAAAGCCTGCTGGAATATTCAACCTAACCCCCTTATTGAAGCAAACAAAGGCGGCACGAATTGGCACACTCTATACTCTCATGCTTGATACAATGTCTAATGACCTGAAAGCACAGTCTCATAAATGGAAGAATAGATTGGGCTGTCACAGTATACAGCTGGAGACTTCCATCGAGCTAGCTAGATGACTATTTATGTCGGCGAATTTATCTGCCCAACATTACAAGACTATTTTCTATCTGACACCAGATAAAAATCGCTAAATGGGGTTGGGATCAGGAGGGAAAATGCTTTCGATGTGGGACTCCAGCTGCTGATGTGGTACATGTTTTTTATACATGTGGGCAAGTAAGTAGGTTATTCGAGCAGGTGGACAAGTTTTTAACTGCAATTTTGGGAGTAGCTATACACTTATCACCTATGCAGATTCTGTTGGGGGTAGAGATGGGCGCAGCTGTGGATACAGTACCCAGTATTGTTTATTTGATTTTTGTAGCCACAGCTGTGGTTAGGCTGTGTATAGCCTCTTGTTGGTTACAAAAGGATGCTCCTTCATTTGATGCCTGGAGGGCAAGGTTCCTTGCTATGTTCAATATGGAGTATAGCCTATATGCTCTGTTAGGCAGGCGGAAAAGGAAATTGGGGCAGCAAATTTGGGGCGCAGTTATGTCTTATTTGGATATGGAGATGTAAACCTTTCTGCTCTCTTTGGTATTAATATGATGCGCCTTCTGCCTTTTATCCTGATTAAGTTCATTCCATTTTTTCTTTATATTAAAATGGTTATCTTTCCTTTTTAATTTTCCCCTGTATAGATGTGTTCCCAAGTATTAATTTCATTTTCGGCTGTGGCTTTTGGTCAGATGTGATAGTCAACTTGTTTTATTTCATATTCTTGTATGCGCTTGGTCTTTCTTTTTTGTTAGTTACTCATGTATTTTCAATTAAAAAAAATACACATCCTGGAGAACAAAGAATATTTATTCCGCAAAATATTTAGTAATGACGACCCTAGGTGAAATACCAACAAAGGGAGCTTCATAATTAACATGAGAAGTGATGCAGAATTCTAAAGTATTCACTGATCTGAGTCAGTTACAGTTTTTAGTTGCTAAAGACATCTTAGGGGCATTCAGAAAGTTGACTTAGGAATGTATTGCGCTCGTTGCTTGGCATTGGCTTTGTAACTCACGTTTTCTTGCTTTCCATTTGCTGGCTTTATTTCCTTTTAGGCTGTCTAGCTTGAGCTAATACATTCTCTTGCCCAGACCTTAGTTACAGTATCCTTCTGAGTGTTCCCTTTCTGTAAACTTGCAAGATGAAGTAAGATTCAAGTAGGCACTGGCACAATACCACAAAAACCTGAAATGCGCTTGGAAAACGCATAACACACTGCAACTTGAACTATCAGAGAACTCCCCACGAACACAATATATTAGGTTTTAAAGTTGTTCACTAACCCTAGGGCGTGCAACACCAAAGAGGCCCCTTCCCAAATCCTGTGCGACAACATTGCAAATCGTCTCACTCAGAGAATAGAAATAATCTACAATAATATTACTTCGGCTAACAGCTCTCAGACAGGCACCAAAATAGATTCTCCCCGATCACTCCTGATGCATTAACACTGGAGAACTTCCTGGCTCTCAAACCGAAGGAGGTTGAATCTACTAAAAGTAGTTAAATCAGGGTCTCCACTTGACCTTATCCCTGCTAAGACCACCACTCTGCTATCTAAGACACTTGCTGCTCCCATCTGTTTCATTCTTAATAGTTCCTTGAAAGAAGGCAGTCTTCCTCTTGAGTGGAAAGCAACACAGATCATCCCTATCAGGAAAAACCCGAAAGCTCCCCTGGAAGATGTTTCTAACTATCGCCCTATCTCCATGCTCCCTCTACATAGCAAACTTCTGGTGAAGCAAAAAAACCACTTGTCTGAGTTTGTCGAATCCTCGAATCGTCTAAATCATTCACAATAGGGATTTCAACCCAGATATAGTACTGAGTCAGCATTGGTGGCAGTTACTGATAACATCCGAATGCTAGTGGACAATGACCAGGCAACACTCTTGGCACTGGGGTGAATGTATGACATTGTTCTGCATTCTGTCCCATCAATTGTTCTTTTTGCATTGTCACCCCGAGTGGGACGGGTATGCCCAGACGTAGGTCCGGTGCTTTCGGTGCCGCTGGAGTCAAGCTATCTTGGCTAATGAAGGCTGAAAGCCTGAAACCGGTCCTAGGATGCTTGTTTCTCGTCCAGGGAGGACCTGGCCTGGCAGTTCGGGCTCGACTGTTCCCATTGGGCGCAGGGTCATGACTGATTTGCATATGGCTGGGTCCAAACTGGAATGGCATGGTGAGCAAAAAAAACTATGGATTTAGGCCCAGATCTCTGTACTGGGGTGAATGTATGACATTGTTCTGCATTCTGTCCATCAATTGTTCTTTTTGCTTGACCTGTCTGCAGCATTCAATACCATCTCCCACCAGATCCTACTTAGGGACATAGTCATCCAAGGGAATGCCTTAAAATGGATGGCCAATTTCCTGACTGATAAAGCCCAGACCATCAATCTGGGCACTTTTCGCTCACAGACCACAAGAGTCACCAAGGGGGTACCTCAGGGCTCCTGTTTGAGCCCTATGTTAGTTAACATCTATGTTACCCCCTTGGCTGGGCTACTGAGGAAATTAGGCGTTATTCCAATCTCCTATGCCGATGACAGCCAACTTCTTCTCTCCTTTGATAAATCCAACCCCAATATTCAGACCACCTTTTCGGAGAGTATGAAAGTCATTGCGCTTTCAATGAGGGAAAACTTCCTGCAGCTTAACGCAGAAAAATCTGAAATAATGCTGTTCGGAGTAGCTGCAGTGAGATGGTCCCCCAGTTGGTGGCCAGAGGAACTAGGATCTGCCCAATCCCCTAGACTGGTGGTGAAGAACCTAGGAGTGTGGATAGATCATAAAAGAACTCTGGAGGAGCACTCTACCATTACTGCCAGGGCCTGCTATCATACACTTTGCCTCCTTCGAAGGGTCTTTCCCCTTCTGCCACTCTCCACATGGAAAATCTTGATTCTAAGATGCCTGGACTACTGCAATGCTTTGCTGATTTCAGCAAAGGAAACCACCCTAAACAAATTGCAAGTAGTCCAGAACACGGCGGCCCGCTTGGGGACTAATGCCTCTTCCAGACTGCCTCTCTCCCTTTGCTCAAAAAAACTACACTGGCTTCTGATGCGAAAGAGAATTACATTTAAGATCTGTTGTATAGTGAACAACATGAGCCCCAGTTATCTGACAGATAAGTTGGTCAGATATATACCATCTAGACCCTTAGGTCCGGTTCTAAAGCTCTCCTTATCCCACGCTTCAAACTAGCCCGCATGGGTGGTAAAGCTTTCTCCCACCATGCCCCACTTTATTGGAACCAACTTCCTATCCACTTGCGTCAATGCACAAATGTCCTGGTTTTCAGAAAGCTGTTCTGATTCATTCCCTTTGGTTGGCACTGGCAGTCACAGCGCGGAGATACCCCGGTTGGGGTGATTCGGGCGCTTTACAAATAAATGAATAGGTCTGTAAATCTTGTTCTACTTTAGTCACATTTATTGTGTATTCAAGTTGGCATGAAAAGCAAAGGCTTTCACTGACATTTCCAACATCCCACTCTGCAGCTGCGACCGGCCGGATTACATGCATCTGTGCTCTTCAGTATATTTTCGTTCGCAGGCTCCCCACCCCCTCCCAATTGGGACTTGCTTCAGCTTTGCCCACCCCTCCTTTGTGCACTTCGTTTCTTCCTATGGCGACTTCTCTCAGCTCCTTTTCGCCGCCCCTCTATCACTTCCACAATCCATACATGCGTTTTTTTAAACTTAGCACCGTCTCAGCCCCAGTAACCTGATGTCCTTACCAATAGTTTGCACAAAAGCCACAGCCAAAGGTTAGTCATTTTGCACAAATAAACTGTAAATGTATTGCCTGCAGTGGTCGGTAGAAGCGGACCGCCCTGTATGCTTCGTGCACTGCTTATATGCTAAAACTACTTTAAGGCTTCCTTAATGTACAAATTACTTTAAAAAATGTACGTGTTCTGATGTGCACTTTTTAATGGTATTAGAAATCACTGCACCAACACTGTTTTTTACTCTATCGTTCTTAACCATTGTGCCTACCTGTTGTGACGGCGTGCTGTGTGGACTCTGCACCTCCCCGGTCCACCACAGCCATTAGGGCTGATTGTTGTGGAGGGAGTACTGCTCAGACCCAGTCGGTGTGGTTCTCTCATCCACTTCAGGTCGCCGTCTAAACGCCGCCATTTTGCCAGGGGAGGTGGTCTAGTATTTACACCCCCCTGCTCCAGTACACACTATTTAGGCTCGCCAGGGCACGGGAGCGGAGTGGACGTGTGCAGCAACAGCGCACCGAAGGCACTCTAAAGGCAAGCCCGTCTGCCCTGGACATCGCCAGACATGCTGGCGGTTTCAAATCAGGGGTGTCAATCTATCCCAGGGAGCTTCTGTTGTCCATCGGCCAGCGGATAAGCCCATGCGGCTCGCGCCTGGGAGATGCAGTAGAAAGATCTTTGTTGTTGCAAGTGTGGCTTACACTCCTGCCCCTTACTGCCCCCTGTCCAACCCAGACCCACTTTGAAAATCTTACACCTTAATGTTCGCTCCTTGGTAAAACACTACATGGAGATTCATGACCTTATATAAGATGAATCTCCCGACGTGTTTTTTATAACCAAATCTTGGCTAACTGATTCCACAGTGGCTGAACCAGGCCTTGCACTCCCCCCGGGATTCAGTATCCTGACTCTTAACAGGGAGATTAGAGGCGGGGGCATTGCGGTCATCTGTAAGTCCCAGTTCCACTGTACATTTGTTAAGGAGGATGTAGCCAGGTGCGAATGCACCCGCTTTGTAATCTCCTTTAGTGCACACTCTTCTATCACCGGTCTATTAGTCTACCGCCCCCAGGACCGATCTCGGAATTTAAATTAGCCATTATTGAGGCCGTAAGTTCCCTGGCGTTGACAGCCGCAAATTGTAGTCTCATTGGGGACCTAAACCTACACTTCGACTGTTCCTGCGACCTGGAAATCAGCAGCTTGCTTGCCGACTTTGCTGCTTGTCAACTAAGACAGCTGGTGGTGGGCCCTACCCACACTGCCGGGGATTTACTGGACACTGTTTTTTCTAACATTTCCTCTCTTACGGTCAACTCACCAAGCCCAGTTTGCTGGTCATATCACCTCCTAGTCTCCATCTGCCTCCCGCTTTCCGAGCCAGTGCCCAGAGCTGACCTTAAGGCCACCTTCAGACGTTGCTAGCATAAAGTCAAGCTAGAGGGCTTACTTGCCTCCCTGGCAACCCGTCCCCCTATCCTAGACACTGACCCAGAGCAATCGTATTAAGCACTCTGCGATTGGATATTACAGACCTTAGATATTCTCATCCCTGCTAAATGGTCCAAAGGTCGCTGTTCGAGCTCCAACCCCTGGTACAATGACTTTATAGCCACCTTGCGTAGCACATGCAAAAAGCTAGAACGGGTCTGGAGAAAGAAATACGACCTTGGGGCGAAAAAATTGTACCAAGACTAAATTAAACAATCCCACAAGGCCATACATCTGGCACGAGCAGCCTACCTCACTAATGAGATTAAGTCCAGCAAAAACCCTGTGAAAAGAATTTTTAAAATACTCACTGACTTTAAAAACAGGAAAGATCCCCCCCCCCCCCACTTCGACGATCACGTCCTAGCAGCAATGTGAGGATCTAGCCACCTTCTTCATTCAGAAGGTGGAAGACATCTATAAATTTTTCCCATTAGCCCCATGGACCTCGAGGCTCCATCAGCATCTCCACCTACTGCTACCTTGGCAGCAATACCTCCCATCTCCCAGGACGCTCTTCTTACATTGAGCATGAAGGTCAAATCAGGTTACCCCTCTGAATCCTATGAGGCCTGCCCAATTCAGAGACTGCTTACCGATACTTCTCGTGCCCTTATGTCAGATCAATTCTTCTTCCACCACGGCGGTGGTGACTTCGTCATGGAAGCAAGCAAGGGTGGTCTCCTTGCTGAAAAACCCCTCACTGGACCCTACTAAGCCGTAAAATTTTCGACTGATATCTCTTTTGCCTTGGGTCGCCAAAATTGCTGAGACCCACACCAATAGCATCCTTTCGGGCTTTTTGAACAGCGGTACCTTAGACCGCTCCCAGAATGGTTTCCGTCCCGGTAACAGTACCTAGACCGCGCTTTTAGCGGTGAGGGAACATTTGTGGAACATTCTGGATGAGGGACAAACTGCGGTTCTGATACTGCTCGACCTCAGTGCTACGTTTGACATGGTCTCCCATCAGATCCTCCTGCCTTGCCTAGATGAGGCGGGGGTGGTCGGTCTGGCACTGGATTGGTTCCATTCCTTTCTGTCCAACAGAGCTTTCCAGGTCTCTGCCCCCCCCCCCCTTCCTCTCTCTCGCCCATTCCATCAAGCAGGGGAGGGGGTTCCCCAGGGCTCGGCATTGAGCCCTGTTCTGTTTAACCTCTACGCCCAACCCTTGGCCTGACCATGGTTTCCTATGCAGATGACACGCAGCTGGTGGTGAGCCTCTCTGATGACCATTCTCAGGGCGCCACGCAGTTCCAGAACGGGCTAGAGGCGGAAGTACGCAGGATGACCACCAACTGCCTTCAACTTAATGCCAGCAAGTCAGAAGTGCTGTTGATGGGGAACGACAAGGGGCTCTGAAGTACACAGTGGTGGCCGGCGTCCTTAGGCAGCGACCCCACCCCTAAGCCGGTGGTAAAGAAGGATTAGTTACTTACCTGTAATCCTAGTTCTCATCCAGGGGTATACTCAGTCATAATCTATGAATAATCCCCGCCCATATGCGGGATCCCGGATCAGATAGAAAATACATATATATACACATATGCATATGTAAAAACATACATGCAGCCTCAAATATTTCCAAAATGGCAAAGATGCTGAAATTACATAGGTTTGCATAGTAGCACCTATACTCTCGCAACCCCTAAGGAAGAAAGAGAGCAGTAAACATTTGTCATACAACAATGCTTTACCATAGAAAAACCTGTAATTGCAGGCATTTGCCGGTAGGCTGCAGCAGAGTATAAAGAAACAAAGAAAGCTGACACCTTGCCTTTAAGGCATTAGAGTAGGGGTACTGTGCCTTTAAGACCTGTAGGCGACCCCCTGCTCCCATGATGCACCACAGGTGGCAGTTAGGTCAGTTCTTTTTGGAGGTGCATAAACACCTGAGTAAATCCGTAAGTAACATACCACAACTTTGCAGTAATGCTCGTCCGGGGAGGTAGGTGGTTCACTTATGACCTTGATGAATATACCCCTTGATGAGAACTAGGATTACAGATAAGTAACTAATACTTCTCATCCAGGGGATACTCCTCAATAGTCATAATCTATGAATAGATTAGCAAACCCCATACCCAAAGTCTCGGGACAAGCAATCAAGTATACAGCAAAAACATGAATCAACAACACAATGCAGTTATGCAAACAAATTCCTTAAAGAGGCCTGTCCCACTTTGGCATCGGCCTGTGTATCTGAATCTAGGCAGTAATGTCGGGTAAAGGTATGTACTGAACGCCATGTAGCCGCCTTACAAATCTCAGATATTGGAATGTTGCGAAGGAGAGCTGTTTTAGAAGCTTTCCCTCTAGTAGAATGTGCACGAGGTTTGCCCTGTAAAGCGGTGTTAGCTAATTGGTAAGACAGCTATACAGGAGACGATCCATCTCGAGATAGACCTTTTTGAAGCTGACAGACCAGTATTAGTTGTAACATAATTAACAAAGAGCCAGTCAGACTTCCTAAGTGGAAGAGTTTTAGCAAGGTAAAATTTCAAAACCCTCCAGAGATCTAGAGAGTGTAAAGACCTCTCCGGGTGAGTGGTTGGTTGAGGGAAGAAAGTAGGCAGAGTGATGATCTGATTGATATGGAAATCCGAGACCACCTTGGGCAGGAAGCCTGGAGGTGTTCTCAGCACCACTATTGGCATGAAACACTGTGTAAGGTTCCTTGCACCACAGGGCCTGGATCTCGCTCACCCTGCGGGCGGAGGTGATGGCTACCAAAAAGGCAGCTTTCCAGGTCAAGTGCTGCAAAGATGCCTTATGAATAGGCTCGAAAGTAGCACCCATCAACTTTGTAAGTACGATGTTAAGCTCCCAGGGAGGAGGGGGACCTCACTGGTGGAAACACTTTAAGCCCCTCCAAGAAATCTTTGACCACAGGCATGAGGAAGAATGAGGTCTGAGAAGGAGACTTCCTATCAGTGTTCCCTCTAACCCGCGCGGCTGGGCGCCCGCCCACCTTTAAGACACTGAGCGCGCAGTGCCTCTTGTGAAGCGCGCACACGTTCTGGCCGCCGCCCGCTTTCACAACGCGAGCGGCGAAAAACGGCAATTTACTGGTTTGCTGCATTTCTTTTCTAAATAGAGCGCAGCTGGGTGCCGATTGTGGTCCATTGTGAAAATATTCCTGTTAATTGCAGCACATGACAGTGCTGCAATTAACAGCAAACTTTCACAACGGCCCGCAATCAGCACCCAGCCGGGGTCTATTTAGAAATGAAATGCAGAAAGTCCAAAAGCATGACGTGTAAAGCACACGTCATGCTTTTGGACTTAATGCGTGTCTTTTCTGAACAGAGAGAGGCTGTGGGCTGATTGAGGGCATTTGTAAAGTATTCCTGTTATCATCGGGGAGAGAGGGGCTGAGGGGCCCCGGTACCGCAGCTGTTTTGAGGAGATGCATGGAGCAGTAACGCTACAGTAAGTAATTCTAGTAATTATTTTGAAAGACGATGCAGCAGTTATCAAAAATGTAACAATGTAACAAAAGTAGTCCAGGGTGAAACTTTATTGAGACCAGCCAAAATGTCTGAAGTTTTTTCATCCAACATTGTGCAAAATTCACAAAAGTTTTCAAAATGTTATATTATTCAAGTTTAGGTAAATTATGCATGCAGGGAGAAATCACTTGCGCTGTGCTCCTGGTCTCGCACATAATTTTTTATGCTAGTAAGCCCTCAAGTGAAAAAGTATTGAGATACTTAGGAGTACATTTATGAAGGGGTTTTGGGTCTTGTTTGCACCACACAACATGGAGAAAAGAAATGCAGCAAGTTTTTATATAGTGCGAACTCAACCGAAAAAGTATTGCAGCTCTTTACATGATTTATTATTATATATTTTTTTGTATGCATGGGGAAATTAATTGATTTGCCCAGAATCACAGGATTTTAGGCTGACCTGAGACTAAAAACCCATCTCCAAAATCGACAGCTCAAGCATTAAGCCACAACCCCAACCACAAGAGCGGAAGCATTTTCATTATTATATACAACTTGATTAAAAAAATAACTATTGATAAAGCCAATTGTCTTGGCCAGGGCTCGAGTTGGGGTACCATACGGGTGGATGGCATCCCCCCACTTATTTTACCGGGAGCTCGATAACTGGAGCAAATGGAGCCACACATTCACTCTTTGGCCTCTCTGGGGTGAGATCGGAGCCCATTCAGAACGCTGTTCACGCGCTGGCTTCTCTGATGCAATCGCATCCAAGGGATGAGTGAGGGGAGGCAATGACAGAAGCAGCAAAATATCAGTAGGGTGGCACACTATATGATGCACTCATTTTTAGCTTAACTGCTTTGAAGCCACACAATTAATTGCACTGGTTACCCCCCTTTGAAATATCCCCGAGTATTTTCATCCCACTCAAAGCCCTGGTCTACAAGCGCGGTCAGGTTCTTGGCGCACATAGCCTTGGCTAAAGCGCACAGAGACCTTACTCTGCCGCACACAGAGGAAAATAATTACAGGGAACATTGCTTCCTATAGTCTGTTATTGCCGCTAAGTGAACCCTGATGGAGGGGTACTTGAGGCCTGACCTTGCCAAATGCAATAAGTATGGGAGAATCACCTGCTCCTAACCTTGAATCTGATCAAGAGCTTTGTCCATACACCAAATGTAAAATCTCTTCCACTTGAAAGCATAGGACTTTCTGGTGGGGGGCCTCTTCGCTTCTCTCAGGATGTCCATACAGTCAGCCGAGAGGTCTAGGTGGCCATACTGTATGACCTCAGGAGCCATGCCGTCAATCGAAGGGAAGGGAGATTGGAGAGAAACATCCCCTCCCCTTGTCCTTGGTCAGCAAGTCTGGGCGGCAGGGCAGCCTCCGGTGAGGAACCTCTGACAGCTAGAGGAGATCTGGGTACCACCACTGGCATGGCAACTCCGGCGCTATCAAGATCATCCTGGTGTTGGTCCTGTAAAATTTCTGTATCACTGCAGGGATCAGAGGCAGTGGATGAAAAGCGTACAGCAATGCCGGAGAACAGCTGATCAAAAGTGCATTCCCCTGTGATCCCTGCTGGGAGAATCTGGACGCGAAGACGGGGCATTTCGCGTTTGCTGCGTCTGCAAACAGATCTATGCCTGGTACGCTCCATTGTCGAAACACCTCCTGCACGACCTTTTCGTTGAGCACCCAGTTGTGCGCTTCTACGAAATCTCTGCTTAGGCCATCCGCCCGAGCATTCAGGATTCCTGGAAGGTGAACTGCAACGATGGAGACCTCTCGCCAGAAGCCACTGCCAAATGGATTGAGCTTCCAGAGACAGAACTCGTGACCTGTTGCCTCCTTGTTTGTTCAGATAGAACATCGTTGTTGTGTTGTCTGTCTGAACTTGAATGCGGCTGGAGTGCAGAGAGGGGTACAGGGACTTGAGCACCAGATAGACAGCCCGTAGCTCCAAGAAGTTGATATGATAGCTGAAGAGACACGATCTTCCCAGTGGCCTGACCTCTGAGACCACTGGTCCTCGAGTGCCTGCTGCAGAGGCCTCATGTGAAGGCGTGCATTGGGCACAATGTAGAATCACGAGGCCATCGATCCCAGTAGTGACGACACTTGTCTGGCTATAGGACTTTGGGTGTCGAGCAGGGTGCAGCACTTCAGAAGCATTATTGACAACCTCTCCTCCGAAGGACACACGCTTGCCTCTGCGGAGTCCAAGGAAACGCCCAGATAATGTATTCGTTAGGTGGGGTTGAGGACCGACATCTTGTAGTTGACTTGCAACCCCAAAGAATGCATCAGGTTGAGACAGTAGGAGAGATGGATCTGAAGCAGAACGGGTGTGGAGCTTTTTAGGAGCCTAGGTGGGGATAGACTAAGATCTTCCGCCTGCGGAAGGCAGCCACCACCGCCATGCACTTGGAGAATGTCCGTGGGGCGGATTTGAAGCCGAACGGAAGCACTAGATACTGGTAGTGGTGACGGGCTATCTGAAATCGGAGGAATTTGCGAAGCTTTACTGAGACAGGTATATGAAAGCAAGCGTCCTGCAGGTTGTTGGCACACATCCAGTCTCCCTGGTGAAGGTGCGGAAAGATCGGGTGCAGGGCTAGCATACAAAATTTCTCCTTTCTGATAAACCTGTTCAGCAGGCGCAGGTCCAGGATAGGTCTGTACTCTTTGGCTACTCCCCGCTTTTGGACTAGAAAGTAGCGGGAGTATATTCCTCGATTTCTTCGTATGGGAGGAACCTCCTCTATGGCCTTCTTTGCGAGAAGGGTAGATACTTTGTCTTTCAAAAAGTTGACTTTGGATTCGAGGAAGGCGCTTGACTTGTGGGGAATTTGCGGAGGAGGAGACTTGAACCTCAGCAAGTAACCATGATGCACAATATTCAGCACCCATTTGTCTCTTGTTATGGCTTTCCACTCTTCCAGGTGACAAGTTACACTCCCTCACACCGAAGTGGCGAAAAGTTGCAGAGGAAGCAACGACTTAAGGCTTGGGAGGCTGCTTGGAGGTAGACTGCTGTCTGTTGTTGTTGCCTCTACCTCTCCCAGGAAGTCTTTGTTGGAATTGGGATCTTACTTGGTTCTGGGAGGACCATTGAGGGGTTTGAACCCTCTGATGAAACTAACATTTGTCGCCCTGACGGAAACGTTTCTTGAAATCCTTGCGCTTCTCCAGCCCAACCGCCTTGACAGTGTCCATCTCAGCCTTCATTTTGGTCATCTCGTCATCAGCGTGAGCCCCAAACAGAGATGATCCATTAAATGGGAGGTTCAGAATTATCTTCTGGGTATCAGGCTTGAGGCCTGTGAGGCTCCATGGGAGTAGCCATGAGCGGCGAGATCTGAAGCGTCCGCTGCAGCACTTATTACCGGATTGGCTACGAGCCCTCCTTCCTGTTGAATTTCAGTGAAATCCTGCCTGTCTTCTTTGGGAAGCTTCTCGGTAATACGTGTAAGGGAGTCCCAAAGAGATCTGTCGTATCTCCCGAGAAGGGGAGAGGCACTCGCAACCTTCATTGATGACGCTGAAGTGTTGCACATCTTCCTCCCATATGAGTCCATCTGCTGGCTATCCTTGTCAGGAGGCACAGATGAGGTGGAAGCGGAGTGGAACTTCATGGCTGCGGCCACAGAGACAGAGTCCGCTGGTGGGTCAGCCCTGAGAAACAAGGGATCCTCTGCTGGAGCCTTGTACTTTTTGGCGATTCTGAATGGCACGGAACCCACCGTCACAGGAGTGAGGAAGGTGGACATCGCCGGTTCCAAGAATCCAGGCACCAGTGGTAGCAGCGGTCTAGGAGCTGTTCGGTGATGCAAAGTGTCAACATTGACAGATGTGGGAACCACCGGGGTATGCAAAGTGATGTTGAGTTTCTTTGCACCCCTACCCAGAACATCTGTGAAGGTCGAGATGTCATCAATGGGTGACACCCATGATGGAGGAGTTGAGGAGAAGGTCGGAGAGTAGTCCCGGACCGTAGATCTCGTAGAGGAAGACCATGTAGGTGATCTTGTGCGCCTCCTCTTATGGGGCCTGTCATGATGACGGCTGTGACAACCCCTGGACCTAGACCGACGCGAAGAGGGCGATCTTGGCCTGGAAGGCACCCTTGGTCTCCTAGGGGGAGACTTCGAGGGTCCAGCCGGAGTGCTTGTCCGAGGATTGGGCCCGGACGAGAGTACGAGCAGGAGTAATCAGAGTCCGGACTACTGCGGCTACCTGACAGCACCTTGCGGACGGCGAGGTGACAGACTACGGGCCCTCCCCTCCGCAGGTTTGGGGGATGCTTCTGGAGAGATCCCCACAATGTGCAATCCTGAAGACGATGACCGGTCTCCCAATCATGATCTGGACCCGGGATCTGACTGTCGTGGGGACTCCGCAATCCCGATGACCTCTTCTCTCGACGTCGAGTGCTTCGACGGAGATGAGATCTGGGTCACCAGCGGCGTTCGAATGAGGTGTCGATGTCCTGGACGTCGATTGCCTGCAGAGATGAGGAGACCTAGACGTCGATCTGCTACGGCGTAGTCTCGACGGTGATCTGCCATGACGTTGAGTCGACAACGATCTTTCACGACGTCGTGTGGACGGCGAACCTCCTTGCCATCGTGTCAACGTTCTTCTTGACGTCATGTGATGGGACCTAGACGGCACGCCCTCCGGCGGCGAGATGTTAGCCGTCGTTACTCTCGACGCTGACCCCCTCGAGGGTGGCGGAGTGTGTCTCGACGTCGATGCAAGCCTCAATGTCGACTTAAGTCTCTCAGCAACCACAGCCTTCGAGCCTGAAGTGTGGTGCCTCGACGCAGACATACATGCATGCATGCATGCAGCGGCGACTCTCGGCGTCAAGATGGTGTTCCTGAAGTGTCTGGGCCTCTTCGACGGCGACTTAGACGTAGACGGTGAATCTCTTGTTCCCTTTTTCTTCCTAGGGTCAGGAGAGGTGGAACGTCGCCGCTTTTGACGTTGCTTGCTGGAAGATGATGTCCTGGGGCCTCGATGGCCACCCACCTGATGACTCTGGTCTTTTTCCAGCAGAGCATGCAGTTTAATGCGTTCCCTGTCGCGCAGGGTCCGCCTGGAGAACTTCTGGCAATGATGGCACTTGTCAGGATTGTGTGAGGTGGTAGACAATACACACAGAGTGTGGATCTGCCAGTGCCATTTTCTCATCACAGGAAGGACACTACCTGAATAAGGCTGCATTCTGACTTGATAAAATTGATGGAAGACCACAAAACCAGCAGTAGAAGGCTTTAGAAACCAGAAAACGTTGGATTTTCTGATAAATTCTCTTCAAAATCAGTTTTAGTGAAAAAACTGAAGAGCTCAAGCTCCAGGATCCTCTCAGAAGGAGCCGGAAAAAAGAACTGACCAAACTGCCACCTGTGGTGCATCTTGGGAGCAGGGGATCGCCTACAGGTCTTAAAGGCACGGTACCCCTATTCTAATGCCTTAAAGGCAAGGTGTGCACCTTCTTTGTTTCTTTATACTCTGCTGCAGCCTACGGGCAAATGCCTGCAATTACAGGCTTTTCTATGGCAATAAAGCATTGTTGTATGACAAATGTTGACTGCTCTCTTTGGGAGTTGGGAGAGTATAGGTGCTACTATGCACACCTATGTAATTGCAGCATCTTTGCCATTTTGGAAATATTTTAGGCTGCATGTATAGGTTTTCACATATGCATATATATGTATATATATGTATTTTCTATATGCTCCGGGATCCCGCACATGGGCGGGGATTATTCATAGATTATGACTATTGATGAATATCCCCTGGATGAGAACCTAGGGATCTGCTTCGACTCCACTCCTGGGTTCCAGGAGCATACCAAAAAGATCGCTGGTACCTGCTTTGGACTCCTACAGGGTTTGAGGCCCATATCGGGGTTCTTTGACCAAGCCACACGCCAGTTGATAGTTCAGGCGACTATTTGGTCTAGACTGGACTATGCTAACTCACTGATGTTAGGCGCCAACAAGGCGGAAGTGAATCACCTTCAGAGAGTCCAGAATGCAGCCGCTCGAGTCCTGCTCAGGCTCCCAAGAACCTGCTATCCGTCTGGTGCTTTGAGGCGCCCTCACTGGCTACCTGTTCCTAAGAGGATCGAATTCAAGGCACTTTGTCTGACCTTCAAAATACTGATACTCTTGTCCCCTGAAATTTTATCTAATTTGTTGGTCCCTTATGTTCCCACACGCCAGCTACGCTGAGCAATCTGGCTACGGTCCCCCAGGCGAAACGCCTCAGAGTGGGGAGGGGGGCGGTCTTTTTGCAGTCTTGCCGCTAAATTGTGGAATTCTCATCCTGTTCAGATTCTTTGTTTAGATTGCCTGTTACCCTTCCGTGAGGCCATCAAAACTCATTTGTTTCCTACTGTCTAGCCCCTGCTACCAGCGCCGGGACGCCCCTTTGCTGAGGCAGCTGCGCGCTATACAAGTTTACCTAACATAACATAAATGGAAAAATTAAACTACACAAAGACATAGAGGAAGCAGCATATTAATGAATGATTGTTCACTGCAAAAATGAATGTTAATTTGTAAAAACAATGTATGACTGAGCACACATGTAATCACTTTACAGGTGTTGCAGCCTGTTTTTACAGCTGGTTTTGTGGAAATTTATAGATCACACGAATTTGAATTGCAATGGAAAATTTGAATTTTTTTACTGGCGTACTGTACATTTGTCATTCACAAACAAGCCTCTAGTGCCATCTGATGGGTAATCTGTCAACACAGTGCTGGAACTTTTGTCTATTTCCACATTTCAGATAGGAATATAATAGTGGTCACGTTTAACTCACACTTCAGCACTCATTTAGCCAACGGCTTGAATTTAGTATTTTTAAAGTTTTGCTAATGGTGCATTTAGTACTGTAAAATTCATGTGTACAATAACTCCGAACAGAGCAAAAAGATTGTAGGTTGTACATGCAATACTCTTGCGAGGATCAGGATCATTTCAGTTCTATATGAAATAGATAACTGTAGGTGGTCCTATCAAGCTTTTTCGGCTTATGTTTATTTTGGTTGCACATGGAGCATTGTGTGTAAAGTGCAATATGAACATTAGTTACTTACCTGTAAACTGTGGTTCTCCAGTATTGGTGTCTTTCATAGATTCACATGCTTGAATATTCCCCGAAGCGGGAGTCCCACGGTACATAAAATAGTAGATATATATATATATACATATAAAATGTAATACATATAAAATATAGAAATAAAGTTAAAAGTACCATAGAACTAAAAAGGCCCATAGAAGGCTTAAAGGGAGAATTCACTTTAGTAACATATCAGAGTCATTATAATAGTCCACATTCCAGCCAATCAGGCAGCAGCACCCTTTAGAACCTTCTTCTCAGAAGCTCAGGCCCTCAGATTTTCGTAGCACCAAAGTGAGCCATAATGCATGAGGAGAAGGGAGCCTCTGAGGGGAGGAAGGGTGGGTCGCATGTGAATCTATGAAAGACACCAATACTGGAGAACCACAGTTTATAGGTAACTAATGTTCTTCTCCAGTATTAGGGGTGTCTTTCATAGATTCACATGCTTGAATAAAAATAGAAAGCAGTAAACCAATACATGAGTCATAAAATGCAGCGAAAACCAAAGTAAGTAAAGTCAGTGCACATATGAACATAGCATACATTTAGACCTATGGCAAAACCTTTAATGACAGGAGGCGGGAAGCAACAGAGGCTCACCTTAGTTGAAAAGATTTCGTAGCACTGCCTGGCCCACAGCAGCGTCTCCAGCGTCCGCTGACTCCAGACAGTAGTGCCTCGTAAACGTGTGTCTGCTCGACCACGTTGCAGCTCTGCAGATCTGGCGCAGAGGCACTCCAGCAAAGAGGGCGGTAGATGATGCCACAGCCCTTGTCGAGTGTGCTCGCACCGGAGCAGAAGAACAAGTTGCTTACCTTCGGTAACGCTTTTTCTGGTAGATACAATATCTGCCTGTGGATTCCTCACCTTGTGAATATCCCCCTTGCGTCAGCAACATTTGGAATTTTTCTTCGTAGCACGCCGGCGTGAACGACGTCACAGGAGCACGGCATCGCGGATATTGTATCTACCAGAAAAAGCGTTACCGAAGGTAAGTAACTTGTTCTTCTGATAGATACATCTGCCGTGTGGATTCCTCACCTTGTGAATAGAGTCCAACAGCAGTCCCCACTCCCGGAGGAGGGTGACCACTCTGCTATACCAGGAAATCTTGGAGAACAGAACGCGCGAAGTGGCCGTCCCTCCTCACCTCGGAATCCAAGCAGTAATGCTTCGCGAAAGTGTGGAAGGAGGCCCAAGTCGCAGCCCTGCAAATGTCCTCAACAGGAACACCTCTAGACAAAGCAGATGTTGCAGACTTTGCTCTAGTTGAATGTGCTCTAATACCCTTAGGAGGGTCCTTACCAGCCAGTGAGTAGCAAATCTTGATGCACAGAATTATCCACCTTCAAAGTGTGCGCTTGTGCACCGCTCTGCCCTTCTTGCAGCCAGCAAAACCAATAAACAGCTGGTCATCCATCCGGAAGTCTTTAGTTCTGTCCAAATAAAAAAACACCGCCCTCTTAGGGTCCAGACGGTGTAGTCTCTCTTCCTCCTTAGACGGGTGAGGGGGAGGATAGAAGGTAGGAAGGGTAATGGATTGTCCTAGATGGAAGGGAGTTACCACCTTAGGCAGAAAAGCAGCCCTGGTCCTAAGAACCAGTCTTTCAGCATGAATGGTCAGGAATGGGGGTTTGGAACTAAGAGCCTAAAGCTCACTCACCCTCCTTGCCGAGGTGATTGCTACTAAGAAGACCGTCTTGAAAGACAAAAGCCTCATGGGACACTTGTGTAAGGGTTCGAAGGGAGAACCCATCAAATAGGTTAACACAAGATTCAAATCCCAATGAGGAACAACAAAAGGAGTAGGAGGGAATCTATTAGTGAGACCCTTCAAAAATCTTAAAACCACTGGAGACTTAAAAAGAGAAGGCTGATCCGGCAAACAGAGAAAAGCCGACAAAGCCGAAAGATACCCCTTGACCGTGGCAACAGCAAATCCTTGCTGCGCCAAAGAAAGAGCAAACTGCAAAATGTCAGACAAATGAGACTTCAAAGGGTCAACATCTCTCTCCCTACACCAAGAGACAAATTTAGACCACCTATACGAATAAATGGACTTAGTGGAGTCACGCCTGGCAGAAAGAATGACATCCACCACATCGTGAGGGAGAGAAAAGGAATTCAAGTTGCCCCGTTCAATCTCCAGGCATGAAGGTGTAATGTCTGGAGGTGGGGGTGTAGAACCTGCCCCTCCATCTGAGAGAGGTCTGACCTGTGAGGGAGACGGAGCGGCGGGTGAGAGGAGAGGTGGAGAAGGTCTGTGTACCACACCCTTCTTGGCCAATCCGGGGCGACCAATATGACTTGGGCCCGGTCCTGGCGAATCTTCCTCAGAACCAGAGGAATCCAGGGTATGGGAGGAAACGCGTAAAGGAGATGATCTTTCCAACACAACTGGAACGCGTCCCCCAAAGCTCCTTGCATCGGAAACTGGAGACTGCAGAATGACAGGCAGTGAGCATTCTCGCGAGTGGCGAACAAGTCCACCCGAGGAGTCCCCCACATCTGAAAGATGTCGAGAACCACCTCCGGGTGAAGCCTCCACTCGTGGTCGGCAGAAAACTGCCGACAGACTGTCTGCACAAACGTTCAGAACTCCGGCCAGATGATTTGCCATCAGACAAATCTGATGGTCCTGAACCCAGGACCAGAGACGCAGAGCCTCTCTGCAGAGACACTGCGACCCCACTCCTCCCTGTTTGTTGATGTACCACATCGTGGTCGTGTTGTCCGTCAGGACCTGAACCGACTGACCGCGAAGGGAAAGGAAGAAAGCCTTGAGCGCCAAACGTATCGCCCGCAATTCTAGAAGGTTGATATGAAGCAACCTTTCCTCTGGAGACCAAAGCCCTTTGGCCTCCAGGTCCCCCAGATGAGCACCCCACCCGAGAGTGGATGCATCCGTTATCACTGTGGCCACTGATGGAGGAAGTTGAAAAGACTTTCCTTGTGACAGATTGCCTTCCACGCTCCACCAAGACAGATCCGCTGCAGCTTCTCTGGAGATCCTCACTGACTCCCTGAGATCTCCGTTGTGCTGATATGCCTGCCTGCGGAGGCACCACTGGAGTGCCCTCATGTGCCAGCGTGCATGGTTGACCAACAGAATGCAAGAAGCCATCAGACCGAGCAGACGAAGGACCTTCAGGACTGGAAAAACCGCTCCATTGTATAATAAAGGAATCATTTCCTGTATGTCGTGAATCCTTTGAGGTGGAGGGAATGCACGACATACAGTAGTGTCCAGTACCGCACGTATGAACAGGTTGCGCTGGGAGGGCACCAGGTGAGACTTGGGTACATTTATCGAAAAACCCAACCTGTGCAACAACTGAGTGGTCTCTTGCAGATGATGAAGCACATTCTCCGGCGACTCCGCCTTGATCAGCCAGTCGTCTAGATAGGGGAACACAGGAATCCCCGATCTTCTGAGATGCGCAGCCACCACTGCCATCACCTTGGTAAAAACTCGAGGCGCAGTAGTAAGTCCAAAAGGAAGGACCGCAAACTGGTAGTGCTGCGATCCCACCGTAAAACAGAGATACTTCCTGTGCGACTTCAGAATGGGGATGTGAAAATACGCATCCTGCAAGTCGAACGACACCATCCAGTCTTCTTCCATCAGCGCTTGAAGAACCTGTGCAAGTGTGAGCATTTTGAACTTCTCCTGTTTGAGATAGAGGTTCAAAATCCTGAGGTCCAGGATAGGCCGAAGTCTGCCATCCTTCTTGGGTATCAGGAAATACTGAGAGTAGCACCCCTGACCCCTTTCCTGCTCTGGAACCACCTCTATCGCACCCTTTCTGAACAGTGCCAGGACTTCTTCCTGCAGGAGAAGAAGATGGTCCTACGAACAATAACCTTGGCAAGGAGGGTAATTGGGAGGGAACTCCTGAAAACGAAGTGAATACCCATTCTCTACGAGATTGAGAACCCAAAGATCTGATGCAACCGATTCCCAATCCCGTAGAAAATGGGTAAGCCGACCCCCTACCGGACCCACATGATCCAGAATGGTGGATCTAGGGCTGCTTTGCGGATGTAGGTGGGGGTTGGGTATTATTGGAGGAAGTAGAGGAAGAGGAGACTTGACGACCACGTCCACGACCCTTCTGCCTACCTCTATAAGATTTGTACAGAGGGTTTTGCTGCTGCTGCTGTTGTTGCTGGCCTTGTCTGAAGGGACGAAAGGAGGATCTACCAAACCCTCTAAACTTCTTAGTGGTAGAACCTCTTGTCTGGAGACCCAAAGATCTTGCAGTAGCACGACTATCTTTGAATCTTTCCAAGGCCACATCTGCCTTCTTCCCAAAAAGGCCTGTCCCATCAAGAGGCAAGTCCAACAATGTGGATTGTACATCTGTAGAGAAATCGGAGGATTTCAGCCATGCTGCCATTCTGGTGGCAACAGTAGAGCCCATAATTCTGGCAACAGAGTCTGCTGTGTCCATGCCACTCTGAATTACCAAGCGAGCTGCAGCTTGAGTATCGGAGACCACTTCATTAAAGTTCTTCCTATCATCCTCTGGAAGCTTAGATGATACCTGCTTCACAGAGTCCATCAATGCATGAACATATCTCCCCAAAAGGCAAGTAGCATTAGTAGATTTTAGAGCCATGCTACCTGAGGAGAAAATCTTCTTTGCAGACTGATCCAACTTTTTAGAGTCCTTATCTGCTGGCACCTGAGGAAAAGAACCTGCAGACCTGTTGGAACAAGCGGCTTGTACCACTAGACTCTCTGGTGAAGGATGTGAAGAGAGAAACTCGGGGTCACCAGGTGCCACTCTGTAGCGTCTTGCTACAGACCTTGAAACAGCAGGAGCAGTCAACGGTCTCTTCCAGACCTCCATTATCGGTTCAGTTAAAGCCTCAGTAAATGGAAGTGTAGGCTCTATAATAGAAGGAGAGTGTAAAACCTCTGTGAGGATGTTAGGTTTGTACTCAACAGTAGGTAAGGTCAGATTGAGTAGATCTGCAGCCTTTCTATTAACTACATGGTAGGGTGCCACGTCCTTAGATGGTGCATCAGAAACTGATGGTAAACCCCACTCAGGAGAGAGTTCCAGACCACTAGCACTATGTAGGTCTTCAAAACAGTCCCCTTGATCTAGAAGTTCACCTTCTTTTACATCAGAATCTTTATACCTCTTCTCCTCCAAGAGACGCTGAGCCCTGCGTCTCGACCATTCCATACGAACCGAAGTCGATGGATCCGGTTACGACGTCGAACGAGGAGCCGGGGCAGCTGGAGGACGAGACTCACGGACCGGTGTGGTACCTCTCGATCCAAATTACGAGGTCGATCTGGATCCGGCAAAGCCGTATGCGGAGTCGATGACCTCGGTGGAGCCGTACCGAGCCAAGGTGTAAAAGACGCCGGCATAAACGGAGCTGGGGCATAACTTTGAGGAATGCCCAAGTAGTAAGACAATGGACCCATGGGACCAGCCGGTGCACCAGTGGGGTACATTGCTCTCGGATAAACTCCAAACATCGCATTAAGGAAATGCGAGGGGTCCTGCCCTGGACCAGGGAAGGAAGGATACGAACCTACTGGATGTTCTGAAGGAGGTTGCTCCGACATCGGTTCATTCCGACCCTCTTGATCTACAGGGGCTTCTACCGGAGTCGGAGCTAGAGGAACCTCCTCCTCTTCTTCATGCTCCGAAGAATGGTGTGACACCGGATCCGGTTCTTGTTCCGGAGCCGGGGAACCTCCGAGAGACTGTAAGGGAGAAGGAGATATGAAGTCCTTATGATGCTTACGAGACTTCTTCGAATCCGAAGACTCCTTCCCAGAATGATGTCTTGAGCTGTGTTTTCTCCTCTTATGCTTCCTCTTCGAGGAGCTCGAAGCATGACCCGAAGCCGACTTGGATCCAGACCTCGACCTCTCTCTGGATCTCGACCTCGCTCTGGACCTCGACGCCGACCTCGATCTCGACTTCGAACGCGACTTCGAGCGTCTCGACGTCGACCTCGAAGATCTCCCAGTCTCTCTTCCCTTTACCTTCGCAAGAAGAAGTTTTGCTTCACGTTCTCGTAACGCCTTAGGATTCATCTTGAAGCAGGATCGACAGTTCTTAACATCGTGGTCCGATCCAAGACACCATAAGCAATCGTTATGAGGATCGGTGATCGACATCATACGAGCGCAAGACCCACATTGCTTGAATCCTGTCTTCCTCGACGACATCCTCGACGAAGAAGGAATAATCAAAGATGAAATATTAACACTATAACAGTAGAAGATACAAAGTATCGCAGAAGATCCCAGAAACCGTTAGCGTCGACGACGCGGAAAAAAGGGAACTGACGTCATCACGCCGACGTGGGTCTAATAAGGAGTCGGTGACGTCAGACGGAGTCGCGCGCGATGCCGTGCTCCTGTGAAGTCGTCCACGCCGGCGTGCTACGAAGAAAAATTCCGAATGTTGCGGTCGCAAGGGGGATATTCACAAAGTGAGGAATCCACACGCCAGATGTATCTATCAGAAAGAGGCTTTCCAGCCTGTTGATGGCAGAAGAAAACCATCTAGTAATGGATGGTTTAGTGACTGGTTGTCCTTTGCACATTCGGCCATAGGCCACAGTGCGCTGAAAGTAGAATTTCAGGCAACGGTTTAAATCCAAGGAATGTAGAGAACGCTCAGCGGGAGACTGAGGATTTGGGAAGAAAGTCTTGAGAATGACAGGCTCATTATGATGGAAATCCGTAGGAACCTTGGGGATAAATTTTGGATTTGTACGCAAAGTAACAGTGTCCTTGGAAAATTGAAGAAATGGAGGTTGAATTGTGAATGCTTGAATGTCACTTACTCGCCTGGAGGATGCAAGCGCGAGTATGAAAGCAACCTTCTACGTGAGGAATTTTAAGTCCGCTGAATGGATGGGCTCAAAAGGAGGTAGGAGGAGCGGAGATAAAACCAGATTCAGGCACCAAGCAGGCGGCGGACGACATATGGGCGGATACATTCGAAAGAGGCCCCTGAAGAAGATACAGTGATGTGGAACCATCATGACGAAAGTGAGAAATCGCTGCTAGAAAGAATTTAAGTGTGGAATGAGAAAGTCCTGACTTCGCTAGAGATAGGAAAAAAGGCAGGATTTGCTCTGGCTTGGCGTGCATCGGATCAAGGGCTTCCTTGTGACACCATACACAAAACCGCTTCCATTTCAATTGATATATCTTAATGGTGGAAGGAGCGCGTGCATGAGCAAGCACTTCCCTGCACTCCGGAGCAATATTCAAACGTGCGAACTCATTGTGCTCAGGTTCCAAGTATGCAGTTGGAGATATGCCGGATCTGGATGGCAAATCCGTCCCTGGTTCATGGTGCCATTAAATCAATGGGGTAACACCCACAAAATCAAAGGACCTGGGTATCAATGATATAAGCAAAACAATGGCCCTACACTATTAATTAAATTGACTTAATCCACAAGATAATTTATAGATTAGAAATGCGATTCAATCTGCATTTAAGGAATCAAGCTACATGGGAGAAAAAGTTATTGAATAGGTAATGAACACCAAACCCACATTTCCAAATTTGTATTTATCAAAAACAAAATGACACAGTTATTTACATTGTCAATAGAATTATACTAATATACGGCGCAAGGACTAAGAGAGCTATAGTCCAGGTGAAAAAAGGGGGTGCTCAAGTGAAAGGAGGAAATACAGAGACAGTTAAGGCATATGTTTCAGATATTTACAAAAAACAACAGTCAAGCGGTATTATTTCCGCTGATTAAATAGGCCTGTCCAAATTATTCAGGGGAGGAAAGGGGGACAAAAAAGGGGTACAGGCACATAAACTAAAAAGTGTCGACGTTTCGACCCTGGTGCTCTAGGAAGTTTTGCTTCCTCGGCTGCGGGTCTTCTTCAGGACGTAGGGGGAGGGGAGAGACCTGGCCGTGATCACACTTGTTATCTGGATCTGCCACCAACACAACTGGTTAGGTGTGACTCCCTCCAAGCTGGCTAGGATTCACCTAGTTCTGGTTCAGACGGTCATATATTGAATTTGGCTTGTAGTGTGAAAGATTGGACCGATATCCTGTGGAGCAGAAGTATCCTACCGGCGCCTCCTGGGCACTCCGGTAATACGGGGAATTATTTGGCCACCGTTTGTGTAAATAATTACAACCACTTGGCATAGAAATGGAATTGCCATAGGAAGTCAGGTACTGGGGTTACCTGCGTAGTTTTCTCGGTTCAGTATTTGCGGGCACTAGTCACCGTCAGTATTCCCAAACTGGTTCATGGTGAGCAGGTGAGGCAGAGGGCGAAGAATCGGATCGCACTGGGAAAATAGGAGGAGATCCTTGAACCATGGGCCATGTGGCCACCTGGGCGCAATCAGTATGATGTGACAGGGTTGAAGCCTCATCCTGTGCAACAGGCGCGGAACGAGAGGGAGCGGAGGAAAAGCGTAACGAATTTGTTCGACCAATTGATCGAAAACGCATTCGCGCTCCACTCTCTGTGGGGATGCAGACTTGCAAAGCGTAGGCATTTGCGGTTGGTCGGAGTCACAAACAGATCCATCTGTGGTTGGCCCCACTGACTAAAGATGTACTCCAGAGTTGGTTGGTGGAGTTCCCACTCGTGATTGTCTGCAAGTGGTCTGCTGAGAGAGTCGGCAAGGGCGTTGGAGACACCCGGCACGTGAACTGCTGTCAGGTGGACCTGATGGTGAATCGCCCATTCACAGATTTCTTGCGCCTGCTTGGAAAGCAGAAGAGACCTCGTACCTCCCTGTTTGTTGAGTTAGTGCATGCTGGTGGTGTTGTCTGTCCACACCAGCAGCGATTGGCCTTTTAACAGCCTCCGGAAAGATTTTAGGGCGAGGAAGATGGCCAAGAGTTTTAGGCGATTTATATGCCATGTGCGTTGAACTGCAGTCCATATGCCCTTGACCAACATCCAAGGATGCGTCCGTTGTGAGGGTAAGCGTAGGAGCTGTATCCTGGAAGGGCCGTCCGGCGGCAGGGTAAGCGTAGGAGCTGTATCCTGGAAGGGCCGTCCGGCGGCGATATTTGGAAGGTGAGCCCACCATTCCAATGCAGTTTGAATGCGGGGGGTCAGGTAGAGTTTGTCGTTGAACGACCCCGAGATTTGTTTCCATTGTTTGTCCAACTCCTCTTGTATGACTCTCATATGAAGTCTGCAGTGCGGAATCAGATTGATGCAAGAGGAGGCCATGCCCAGAAAGGATTTCAATATCCGGACAGAAACTGACCTTTTTGATCTTAGAAAAGCGACCATCTTGAGTATGCAAACTTGTCGCTCCTGTGAGACAAACACCTGTGCCAGACGAGAATCGATCAAGCCTCCTAGAAAGGTTCTCTGTTTTGATGGGCGAAGATGAGACTTTTCCTCATTGATAGAAAGGCCCAAGGTGCGAAAAAGTGACAGGCAAGTCTGAGTGTGTTGCCTTGCTGCTTGACATGTCGGAGCCTTTATCAGACAATCGTCTAAATATGGGTAAAATTGAATGCCCTGCAGGCGAAGGAAAGCTGCAACCGGAGCCATGATCTTTGTAAAAACTCTCCGTTCTGAGCGAAGGCCGAATGGCAACACCTTGAACTGGAAGTGCTTCGATCAGACAGTGAAGCGAAGATATTTTCTGTGTTTGTGATGTATTGGCACATGAAAATATGCATCTTGGAGGTCGATAGGGAAGAGGAACTTCCCGGGATTGAGGTACTGTAAAATTTCCAGTAAGGTTAACATCCGAAATGTTTGTGATTTGATGAACTTGTTGAGGGCTCGTAAGTCCAGAATGGGGCGCCACTCTCCCGACTTTTTCTTGATTAAAAAGAAGGGGGAATAAAAGCCCTTGCCCTGTTGTACTCGAGGAACCACTTAGACAGCCCCTTTTTGTATCATGACCTTGACTTGAGCCAACAGTTCTTTTAGATGAGCTGGGGGCGGGCCATAGGGTTGGCGGGTGGGGGTAAATTTTGTAAATTCGAGAACGTGTCCCTTTAAGATGACATCTAGGACCCAACGATCCGAAGTGATATGTGACCAATTGTAGAAGTTTTGGGAGATTCGACCTCCAATTTTCAGAGTCGGAGAACACTTTATCCTGCTTTTTAGAGATGGTACCAGTTTTCCTCCGATAAGGTCTTGAATCGGATTGGCGATTGTGAGAGTGGTAATTGTATCTCTGCTTGTCGCCACAAGAAAGATACTGGGAGGAGCCACGAAAATTTAAAGAGAGTTGCGTCTGCCATGTGCTCCCCGAAAAGGCCGCTTCCTGTACTGGAGGGTTCCTAAGGCACGAGCAGTATCCGTGTCTTTTTTGATGGATTCCATGGCATCGTCGACATGCTTGCCAAAACAGGAATCACCATCGTATGGCAAGTCAAGAACTCTCGCCTCTACTTTACGGCAAAAAGCTGTAGATTTGAGCCAGTCTTGGAGTCTTAAAACAGCAGCTCCAGCAAGTTGCCTGAATCCTGTTGAAGAAATGTCAACAGCACAATCAATCTCCGAAGAGATCTTCTCTCCTTCTTGGACAATAGTCTGGGCCTCGCTCGGATGGAATCTGGAAGCTGGGTAACCAAAGCTGCAATTTTTGACCACATTTGACGGTCATATCTTCAGAGGATGGTCAGGGAGTTGGCCGCTCTGACCGTTGTGGCAGTCATGGTGGTGAATTTTTGATAGAGTCTAATCGGTGCCCTTCCTGGTCCGGAGGAGAAGTTAGCGGAGTGGCAGGATTACGCGACCGCTTCTGGGCCGCCTGCGTGATGACCGAGTCCGCCTTAGGATGTGAAACAAGGCATGCTGGCGAGTCTGCAGGCGCCTTGTATTTGTCAAGACGTGGTAGTACAGCTGGGTTGGAATTTGGCCGCTCCATAAGTTTAAGACCCTCTTGCCAAATAAAATCAATAATTGGTATGGTATGGGTCTGCTTGAAATCATAGAGGAAGCAATCTTGTTGCTGCACCTCCAGGGTTAAATGGAAACCCTTGGCAGCACGTACCATTAGATTGTGGAAACTTCCGATGTCCACTGGCGGGGAAGCCAAGGGCGATGTCGGTGGTGTAGACGGCGTTTGGGCCCTAAAGTTATCCCAATCCGTGAGGACGTCATAGTCATCCTGATCTGTGTCCTGGTGCACATCCTCATCATTATCTGTATCCGGCTGTGGACGAACCGGTGACCTCTGCGTTACAGCAGGTACTGGCGCTGAAGGCTGAGGAGCAGGTGAAGTGGGCACAGATGGAGGGAATCTGCGATTGTAATCGTCCAGCATATGTTGCAGGTTGGACACCAAAGAGAACGGTATTTGAGTCATTGGTTCCTCCTGAGGTGCATCAAACTGATCGTCATGGACGGGAAAGAAAGCACTCCCCTCATCCTCATCTTCTTGGAACTTTATATTGCGTTCAGAGGGACTGGACGCCGGACAAAAAACGTCATCCACATAAGAACCATCATTGGAGTTCTCCTCTGCGGACTCAAATAACTGTGCTGGAAGACTAGCACCACTGTTAATAGGCCTCAAGTGTAGTGGAACCGGGAGTTTGACCACTGAAGCTGTTGCCACTGTGAAAGCAGTTGCAGTAGCAAGTGAATGGTGTGTCGTCGACGATCCTAGATGGTATTGTCAAAGTGGGACATGCTGACGAAGGTTTTGGAGCCGTCGACTGTGACAATGTTTTCCCCTTAGCTTTCATCGACGTAGATTTTCGCGCCGTAGACTGCGTCGTCGACGAAGAGAATGCAGTCGTCATTGGTTCCGCAGTCGACGAGGCAGTCGTCGACAAAGATGGTATCGTCGGCGTAGACGGCACCGTCGACGAGGACGTCGCTGTCGACGGGCTGGTCACCGTCGACGAGGATGTGGTCATCGATGAAGATGGGACCGTCGTCGACTAGGAACGCATCGACGAATGCTTTATAGCCAGAGACGTCGACGAGACAGGTTTGACGGTCGTCGACGAGATTTTAACAATGGAGGAGATTGGTCTCACCTCTTGAAGCGTCGTCGACGAGGTAGACATTGTTGTTGTCTTCATTGGCATTGAACATGTCTTCGACATGGTTGGTACAGCGTCGACGGATCTCGTAGTAGTCGCCGGACGCGTCGACAAGCCCGTCAACGAGCCGGCGCCCGTTTGATGACGAGGGCACAGCTTGGGACTGCGACGCCAGAGAACCAGGTCTCGTAGGCGTAGAGGCTGGCAGATTCCGTGGGGAGACAGTTTGAGACATCGACAAGCTTCTTTCTCTTCAGGAAAAGAGAAGGCATCTCTGTCTCGGACCCACGCTTAAGAGAAGCCTTAGAATGGAAAGAAGACACGCTCTCCATATCAGAAGCAGGATTTTCTGAAGTCTCCAACTTCTGTAGCCACAGAAGGAGACGGGCCTCTCTATCTTTCAAAGTCTTTGAAGAGAAAGTCCTGCAAAACTTGCAGTTCCTTACCTCATGATCCGGGTAAAGGCAGTAAATGCACGAGGATCTTCATGAAAAAGGCGAAGCTTTCCACAAGAAGAACATGGCCTGAATAAAGATTTTTTTAGTTGAAGACATCTTAAAAGTTGAAGTAAGCAATAGAAATAGAAAAACTGAGCAGAGCTCAGGGAGACTCCCTTCACACGACGTGCGGTAGAAAATCTGAGGGCCTGAGCTTCTGAGGAGAAGGTTCTAGAGGGTGCTGCTGCCTGATTGGCTGGAATGTGGACTATTATAATGACTCGGATATGTTACTAAAGTAAATTCTCCCTTTAAGGCTTCTATGGGCCTTTTTAGATATATGCTATATATATATATATATATATATATGCTATATATACAGGGCTCGAAAAATGTACTCGCCCACTCGCATTTTCGAGTTGATTTCCTCCAGGACGAGCCAGTTTTCAGGCCTACTTAACCGGCCTGGCGAGTGAGCTCTGCTGCTGTTCTAATCCGAGTTTAGTGCAGTGCCAGTACGAGGCTCTGTGGGGCAGCAAGGGGAAATAATTGAGAATGTGTCTAAAACTGTGTGAAAGCAAAGGTGTTCATTGGCTGATTGCAACGCGGCTCGAAATACTGAGGCTTAGATGCAATCAACCTATCAGATGGCAGCTAAGTTATGCTCTCCTTCATCGATATAAAAGTATAGGCATGTTTACAGGCTTCTAATTGGCTGATTGACAAGCCACGGCGGGATATACAGTTTGAGAAACTCATAAACTGCCTTTGCCAGCCCCTGTCTGGGTGTTTTCATCGCAGAAAAATATTTATGTTGGCAGCGAACTGGCTGGGCACAGTAGAAATGAGAATACTAGCGTGGTGTACAGCAGCCTGGTAAATAACATTCAATATCTCAGGGAAGCTGGTGGCATGCTTGACTTCTAGCCCACGCCGATGGATTTCCTGGCTCACATCACCAAAACAACGTGCGCAGCTACTGTCGTCCTCAGACACTGTTCAGCTGCAGGTATGTGCAAACCTTCACATAACATTAAGGAACAAAAATGTCCTCCCGTCACCCTTGACGTACCTGGGCTGCGTGTGTTGGAGGGTGAGGTGTGCTGCCAGAGAGGGAGGGTGTCAAGAGACAAGTGGACAGGACTGCCAATGAGTATGGTATATATTTTACCCACTAACTTTCAAGAGGCAGTTTTCAGCGTCGCCTCTCTTTACTTCAGCAAATCTCCTAGGGCATGTCATGGGTATTTTCACCGCAGTGCAGGCACAATTGTGTCTGCAGTGGGGCGTAGCTACTACTGGAGCAGCAGGTGGGGACCCAGAACTCTGAGGGCCGATTGAACCACCCAATACTGTGTTTTACGCCACCCTCAACACCTGTTTGAGGATGCTTTTTCCTTGCTTGAACCAAGGTCACAGCATCCATGCTAGGTACTGCTTGCATACATTTCTTAATGATGTAATGCCATAAAATACATTCCAGAAATCGCTATTGTTTAAAAAAACATTAGTTACATATGTCATATACTTACAGTAGTTATGACCAAGTAACACTGCCTGTGTATGGTAATTTATCACACGAATTTTGAGGCTGTCTATTTTCATTTATTTGTTTGAAGATGCAAATTTGATTTGACGATAAATGTTAAAGGGCAAATAGGGCATATGCTGATGGAGAAACACAGGGCTTTCTGCTGAACATTTCTGTAATTACGATGTCATCATTGGCGCTCCTTTCCCTGCTTTGCATCAGCATGCTGCACTCTTCTGTTTATTTTACATTCTCTTTTATAATTCTCGCCAGTTCCTTAAGACTAGCTCTGGACTGTTCATCAAAAAACCCAGGATACCGTCCCGGGTGAGCTCACTCTTCACAGAGCCATTGGCAAACGGACCCACACTAAGATGATGTGGGAGTGGGAGTTGACTTCCAAGAACATTTCTGAAAACAAATTGCTACTTAAAATTGCATTTTACAGGATTTTCCTAAATATTCTGGCCGAGAAACATGGCTTTTTCAAACAGTTCTTAATGGGAGTTAATTCAATAATTGAACGTCTGGGCCCACTAACTACGAGCTACATTTTTTCACAGCAGTAATTTTTACATGTGTTTATATTAAATGTTTATGCGTTATATAAAATACTCCAGGCACAGTGGGCAAATATTTTTGCCGCAAGAAACACTACACCATTCTTATAGAACAAACTCCATTTTAAAAGTGGTCATTAAAATTCCTATTGTTGGAGAAGAAACCTGTAGATCCTGTGCTGCAACATACTGCCAATCACTGTACCTGTGTCAGATAAAAACACAACTATTCGCTAGAAAATGCAAGAACACCAGAACTGGCACTCTTATATGTTAGGGTGATGAATCATATGCCAGGATAGATTCTATAGCTGGATGAGGTTCATAACCTCTAATGTGAATAAAATCGCATGAGGGTGGTGTTCAGGCCTTCAGGGTTGCTGCTGCTAGTAGTATGCTACTATCCTTCTGAAGCCAAATAATTAACTAACATGTCCAGTAAAATATTATCCTACAGACTCCTTGGCATGGCATGCCTAGGGCATTGGTGTTCTTTGACTGTGCACCAGGGTTTTGCTCACGCCATGGTGTTGAGACACACTAGTCTCATATGGACTTCAATAGCCACAGATGATGCTACTTCATTGACAATGCTGCAACATATCTACTCATAGGCTACTTGATTGGCCAAAGTATATGTAACTCCTGCTCTGTTATTTACTTTGTTTTCTTAGTAATGCTATATTATGTATACATAAAACCAGTTTGTGGGTCGAGTGTATTGCTGTTAGGTCGAGTAGATAATTCTACTCACTAGACCTGCAGGTCTAGTGTTATATATATATGTATGTGTATATTCTCTCTCTCTCTCTCTCTGAGTCGACATCACTCCTCAGGTTCGAAGTCGTCAGGTAAGCACAAGAAGTCGAAGAGACGTCATCACTCTTCCGACTACCCCCACCCCCCACGCGACGCGGCCAGGGGGTTGGGTGACACCGCCCACGCGGGTGTCGCGTCCGGCCCCACACCCTCCAGTCCCAGGGCCGCACGCGACGTCGGAGGAGATCGAGCATTTCCTCATGGCCATGAGGTCCCTCACTCCTCCGGCGGGCCCCGCGGCGCCTTCGGGCCCAGCGGACCGGTCTGGGGGCCCTAGCGGGTCGGGGGCTTCGACGCCGGCGGGTGCTTCGGCCTCGGCACCGCAGGGCCCCGCTGGATCTGCTTCTGGATCCAGGTCGTCGCCGGTTGACCTGATGACCTCACCAGCGCCGGTCCCTCAGGTGTCCCCTCCGGCGCCGTCTTCGGGCGGCGCCGTCCCCGATGCCTCCCTCGATCTGGTTCCGGTGCCGGAGCGGCGCCGCTCTCGACACCGCTTGGAGAGTTTTACTTCAATGAACCGGCCCCATCAGTTGACAACCCTGAGTATCAGGAGATGGGTGATGAGAAGTGTTGGGAGGGATCTGAGGACCCTCTGACACGGGAGTGTCAGTCCCAGGAGGACTGGACAGGTGGACTTGGGGATGCCAGTGGTCTGGACACCTCACCAGACACTGGTTTTGTCTCACCTCCTACCGTGGCTACGGAGGAGGGGGCAACCTGCAGTGTGGTGTTGACGCCAAGGCCTTGGGCTCCCCGTCGCGGCCGTGAGGACTAACCTCCTCACTGAGGTCCTTAAACCGCAGTCAAGCTCGGCTAAGCCTCTGCTGCCGTTTAATGAGGCCTTAACCGGCGTTCTTTTGGGCACTTGGTCAAGGCCCGCTACAGGTTCGCCTGTAGATAGGAACGTGGCCAGACGCCACCGCCCGGCCCCTGGCGACCCTTGTTTCCTGTCCACCCACCCCACCCCTGAGAGCCTGGTTATCCAGGCTTTAAATTCCCAAACCGCATTCCTGTCGGCTCCACCTGAAAGGGAATCCAAGAGGTATGAGCAGTACGGCAAAAAGGGATTCTCCTCCTTAAGTCTAGGACTGCTGTCTTCCAACACCGCATGCCTCTTGGACCACTACACCCACTCTCTGTGGGATGCGGACGTGTTGCTAGAATGCCCGTTGGAGATACGGGCTAAACTCAGCCAGGCCCTTGTGGAGGGCCGAGATGCAGCACGGTATTCTATCCGGTGTGGGCTGGATACCACCGACTCACTGAGAAGAGCGATGGCAACGACGGTGGCGATTTGTCGCCACGCCTGGTTGAGGTCCGCCAACTTCTCGGCCGATGTCCTGAATACACTCATGGACATGCCGTTTGATGGCCGTCGCCTTTTTGGCGTCAAGGCAGACAATGCGCTTGAGCGCTTTAAGGACTCCAGGGCTACGGCCAGGTCCTTGGGCCTCTCGGCCCCGCGCCAGCAAAGGGGTGCCTTTCGCTCCTTTCGTGGCCAAGGAAGGAGCGCCCCCACACGTGCTGCCAGCCACGCACCGCAGACTAACATGCAACGCGGTGACGGCCGTGGAAACCGCCGTGGAGGCGGTCGGGCACAACGGTGAGGTCAGTCCACACCCTCCCCCGCAGCATCCGGCTCAAAACCCTCCTAGTCCGTGCTTTCAGGCCCATGTGACGCCAGTGGGGGGCAGGGTTCGCCATCACCTCCTCCACTGGCGCACTGTCACATCTGACAGGTGGGTGCTGCAAATCGTCCGAAGGGGCTACTCCCTCCCCTTCGAGGCGACCCCTCCAGCCATGCCACCGCGTATCGGGGGATCATTTGCGACTTCTGCAGGAGGAAGTTACGGCCCTCTTGGCCAAGGGGGCCATCGAGCTCGTTCCTGGGCCAGAAGTAGGGTGTGGTTGCTACTCCCACTACTTTCTGGTACCCAAGAAGGGCAAAGGGGGCCTACGCCCTATCTTGCACCTATGGAACGTCAACGGCTTCCTCCGGAAGGAGAAGTTCAAAATGCTGACACTGGCTCAGGTTTTAGCTGCCCTTAACCCAGGAGACTGGATGGTAGCGTTGGACTTAAAGGACGCTTATTTCCACATCCCCGTCCTGCCGGCCCACCGGCGCTACCTGCGGTTCACGGTTGGCCACGAGCACTTTCAGTTTACCGTGCTCCCCTTCAGCCTTACCAGCGCCCCACGGGTGTTCACAAAGGTGATGGCGGTGGTCGCAGCTCATCTGCGCAGGTTAGGGGTTTCAGTCTTCCCCTACCTCGACGACTGGTTGTTGAAGGCAGGCTCGCCCCAGACAGTCGTCAGCCACCTCCAGATGACGGCAGACCTCCTGCACCAGCTGGGGTTCTCCATCAATGTGCCGAAGTCACACCTGTGCCCCTCTCAGAAGCTCCTCTTCATCGGAGCGGTTCTCGACTCGGCGCAGTTTCGGGTTTATCAACCCGAACAGCGGGTTCGGGATATTCAGTCTCTGATTCGACTCTTTCGGCCTTTATCCCGGGTCTCGGTCAGGGTGACGCTGCGGCTTCTGGGGCTGATGGCCTCCTGCATCCTTGTAGTGCATCACGCCCGGTGGCGGATGCGGGCTCTGCAGTGGGACCTGAAGTTTCAGTGGGCACAGCATCAGGGCAACCTATCCGACCATGTCCTGATCTCGGAGGGCACTGCGGGACAGCTGCAGTGGTGGCTCACGGACCGTGATTGGGTCAGCGGCAGATCCCTCTCCCTTCCCCAACCGGAGCACGTAGTTGTGACGGACGCGTCCCTCAAGGGCTGGGGAGGCCACATGGGAGAGGCGGAGATCAGAGGCCTCTGGTCTCCGGCGGAGTCCCTGCTCCATATCAACCTTTTGGAGCTGCGGGCGATTCGTCTAGCACTGAAGGCATTCCTCCCCTCTGTCCGAGGGGAGTGTAGTTAAGGTGTTCACGGACAACACCACCGCCATGTGGTACTGCAACAAGCGGGGTGGGGTCGTGGACCCTTTGCCAGGAGGCTCTGGCAGTAGCTGGAACATCAGGGCGTGACCCTGGTGGTTCAACACCTGGCAGGTTCTCTGAACGCCAGGGCGGACGAACTCAGCCGTCGGTGCATGATGGATCACGAATGGCGTCTGAACTCTGACGTGGCGCAAGGCCGCTTTCAGCAGTGGGGAGAGCCTTGGTTAGATCTATTCGCCACAGAAGAGAACGCGCAATGTCATCAGTTCTGCACGTTGGAATTTCCAAGGCGGCACTCGCTCGGAGACGCTTTTCGTCGCGAGTGGAGTTGCGGTCTGTTGTACACCTTTCCGCCTATACCACTTCTGCCCAGAGTGCTGAAGAAGATCAAGCGCGACCGGGCCCAAGTCATCCTTGTGGCTCCGGACTGGGCACGAAGGTACTGGTATCCCGAGCTACTCAGTATGTCAGTCGATCCCCCGGTTCGTCTGCCTCTTCAGGACGACCTTCTGTCGCAGCAGCAGGGGACGGTCCTCCACCTGAACCTGTCCAGTCTCCACCTCCATGCTTGGAGATTGAGCGGCGACAGTTGAGGCCATTTGACTTGCCTCCTGAAGTCTGTAATGTCATTCTGGGAGCCAGGCGTTCCTCCACAAAATCGGTATACGCCTGCAGGTGGAATACGTTTGTGGCATGGTGCACAGCAAAGGCTGTGGATCCACTTTCTGCCTCTCTTTCTGAGGTTCTTCTCTTCCTTCTTTCTCTTGCCCAGCAGGGCTCTGCTCTGGGCACTATCAAGGGCTACCTTTCTGCCCTTTCAGCCTTTCTAAGGCTGCCTGATCAACCTTCTTTGTTCAAGTCCCCTATTGTAACTCGTTTTCTGAAGGGCATCACACACATGTTTCCTCCTGTACCTTTCGTGATGCCCCAGTGGGACTTGAACCTTGTACTTTGAGCCGCTCCAATACTGTCCTCTCCGTCTTCTTACTTTGAAGACTGCTTTCCTGGTTGCCATTACCTCTGCCAGGAGAGTGAGTGAGCTCCAGGCTCTTTCTTCCACACCTCCTTTCCTCTCTGTCCATCCGGACATGGTTGTGTTGCGGACAAGACCCTCTTTCCTACCCAAGGTTGTCACGGACTTCCACATCGGGCAGTGCATTACCTTGCCCACCGTCTGGACCCAAAACGTGCGCGCTCTTACTATCTGGATCGCACACGCCAGTTCCGGGTGGATGACCAACTCGTTGTTGGTTACGTGGGCGCTAAGAAGGGAAAGGGGGTGCACAAGTGGACCATCTCTTGGTGGATCATCTTGTGTATCCAGGCATGTTACTCCTTGGCTAAGAAGGAGCCCCCTGTTGGATTGAGGGCTCATTCCACTCAGGCCACGGCGACTACCACTGCCCTGGGTCGGGGAGTGCCCTTGCAGGGCATTTGCCAGGCAGCTACGTGGGCCTCGCTGCACACGTTTGCAAGACACTATTGCCTGGACAGTCAAGTCCGGAGGGATGGCTTCTTTGGCCGTTCCGTCCTCCAGGACTTTCTGGTGTGATTATTGGTTTGCAGACCCACCACCGGGGTTGGTATTGCTGGGGTATCTATTCTAAGTTAAGGAATCTATCACTAACGTGTCTCTTTCAGATGCACACGTTACTACTTGTGTATCGATATATCTGTAAGAGACATTAGTTAGTGATAGATTCCTTACCGACCCACCCATCCTCCCCGTTCTGCGAACCGATATCAAGGGTTAAGGTCATCCCCTTCAGGGCCCTAGTTTCAATGGCACCAGTGTTGGTTTTTAACATGGCTCTGCGTTTCTGGCGCGGAAAAGCTTTGTATAAGAACTGACGTCAGCACGCGGAGGCGGCGTCTAAGTACTCCGACGTCATCACAGCGCCGACGACTGACGCGGAGCCGCAGACGACTCCTACCGACACACAAGGGTACTGCTACGCAAAAATTTCCGGATCCAGTCTGACACCAGGGGATATTCTAAGGTAAGGAATCTATCACTAACTAATGTCTCTTACAGATATATCGTTACACAAGTAGTAACTTGTGCTTTATGGATAGACAGGGCAATGACCGGTTGTGACTGGACAGAGTTAAGTTTGTCCAGAGTACAAGGGAAGTAGGGAGGTTTTGTCCAGTCCGGGCAGTGTGAAGACTATGCCTTGCTAGTCACCACCATCATGGCGCTGCCTCATTGAGCGATTGATGCCGCGTCAAGCCGCTATATGCAATGGTGTCGGTATATTTCAGTCCACACCGATATCTGCACGATTCCGTATCTATTTATAAATGGATCACTTTATAAAAGATCATGCACGCTTTCTGACTGAGTTTCCATCCCATGGTGTATATAAGTGGATTCCTACTGTAGCTCAGCAGGCAAGGGTGGCACTGGACGCTAGGTAGAGTTTACGTGTAATGAGCTGGAAAGGATGGGCTGAATTGATTGACCAGTGGTATTGTGCTTCAGTCAGATTGTTCCTCCTGGTGTCCCGGGTGGCTTGGGCGTGTCCGTGCATTCGCTGTAGGCGCCGGAGTGTGCCCGTGCCGGCTTGCACACTTGGGTCGAATTCAGTTTGTGGCGCATGCATACACCCGCCACGGAGCCCAGGTGTCTGTGTTATGGCTATAACATAAAATTGGCTTCTCCGTGTATGTCTGTTGGAACCTGGTGGGTGTATAAGGGTGACTGGTGATGACAGTGCTGGAATATGGTTCTTATGTGAAGCGCTCCGAAAGCTTCGGGTCAATTTTGCGCTATATAAATGTTAAGATGTTAAGAAAAACACAGTAAGAAAAAGCAGCTACGCAAGCCATGCACACCTTGGAAGGACACCCAATGATGCGGAAATCCTCCTAAAACCAGCCAGTTACCATATGAAGAGCGTTCTCGCAGCGCCCAATCAGAGCCGGACTGGTGCGTGCAAGGCAGCGTGATGAAGCTTCTGATAAGAAACTTAATCACGACAGCCGTAATGCAGGCGAGCCAGTCCGGGTGGGCCAGCCCAAAAAGCGAAAAGGAGGCACCCTAGAAACCTTATTTCCAATGGCAGCCCACCGTTTAACATAAACGGTACGCAAGCCAATGGGAATAGGGGCCAGGCTTCAAGTCCTTTTCTCAAAGTCCTAATCTGCAGTAAATCTTGCCGAACGAGCTGTGCATGTGCGCAGCAGCGCTAGGCGAGACCTAAAAAGGAACCACAAATATATATATATATATATATATATATCTACTATTTTATGTACCGTGGGACTCACACTTCGACAACGGGGAATATTAAAGCATGTGAATCTATGAAAGACACCCCTAATACTGGAGAAGTATGTTTTCTACGTGCCACGTGGCCATGACACGTTTCGCCTTCAAAGTTTGAAAATGCTACTGCACAAGATTTCATCTCCGACTGGTCAGAATACCCAGAGCCTAGTTTTGATAACCAAGCACCTTGCTTCATTTAGGTTTTGGCTGTTCTCCAAGTTGCGATTTTGACTGAATCTGACATTAATCACAATACCACAAGATTCCAATCTAAGTTCCCTAAAATCAGGCAATCTTTTACAATCTACCTGCTCGCGGGCCACTTATGCTGGCATCCACAATGGTACAAATACTGACGAAGATCAACTTGGTAAATAAGGGAGGCGATCGAGATAATGGTTTCCTATGGAGGTTACATTATTCTGGGGCAACCAGATGCCCCTATACAATCATTTCAGTAATCGGTTAATCTGGCAGGTTGCCAAAGTCTTAGAAGCAAAAGTAACACTTTAATAGTAGTTTAGTAGCCAGATACCAACACCTAGCCAGAATGTACAAATCATAATATTCTGTTCGGCAATATTGTACTAATAGTCACAGATAGAATTTATAAATGGTACAGAAACCATTAGATAGTCTAAGGTTGAGTCCTGGCATACATTCACTTTCTTTCACGAGCATCCTTTCAGGTGGTATATTTCCTGATTGCTCGCTGATTTGTGGTTCCTTTTTAGGTCTCGCCTAGCGCTGCTGCGCACATGCACAGCTCGTTCGGCAAGATTTATTGCAGATTAGGACTTTGAGAAAAGGACTTGAAGCCTGGCCCCTATTCCCATTGGCTTGCGTACCGTTTATGTTAAACGGTGGGCTGCCATTGGAAATAAGGTTTCTAGGGTACCTCCTTTTCACTTTTTGGGCCGGCCCACCCGGACTGGCTCGCCTGCATTACGGCTGTCGTGATTAAGTTTCTTATCAGAAGCTTCATCACGCTGCCTTGCACGCACCAGTCCGGCTCTGATTGGGCGCTGCGAGAACGCTCTTCATATGGTAACTGGCTGGTTTTAGGAGGATTTCCGCATCATTGGGTGTCCTTCCAAGGTGTGCATGGCTTGCGTAGCTGCTTTTTCTTACTGTGTTTTTCTTAACATCTTAACATCTTAACATTTATATAGCGCAAAATTGACCCGAAGCTTTCGGAGCGCTTCACATAAGAACCATATTCCAGCACTGTCATCACCAGTCACCCTTATACACCCACCAGGTTCCAACAGACATACACGGAGAAGCCAATTTTATGTTATAGCCATAACACAGACACCTGGGCTCCGTGGCGGGTGTATGCATGCGCCACAAACTGAATTCGACCCAAGTGTGCAAGCCGGCACGGGCACACTCCGGCGCCTACAGCGAATGCACGGACACGCCCAAGCCATTTATAAATAGATACGGAATCGTGCAGATATCGGTGTGGACTGAAATATACCGACACCATTGCATATAGCGGCTTGACGCGGCATCAATCGCTCAATGAGGCAGCGCCATGATGGTGGTGACTAGCAAGGCATAGTCTTCACACTGCCCGGACTGGACAAAACCTCCCTACTTCCCTTGTACTCTGGACAAACTTAACTCTGTCCAGTCACAACCGGTGTCATTGCCCTGTCTATCCATAAAGCACAAGTTACTACTTGTGTAACGATATATCTGTAAGAGACATTAGTTAGTGATAGATTCCTTACCTTAGAATATCCCCAGGTGTCAGACTGGATCCGGAAATTTTTGCGTAGCAGTACCCTTGTGTGTCGGTAGGAGTCGTCTGCGGCTCCGCGTCAGTCGTCGGCGATGTGATGACGGAGTACTTAGACGCCGCCTCCGCGTGCTGACGTCAATTCTTATACAAAGCTTTTCCGCGCCTGAAGCGCAGAGCCATGTTAAAAACCAACACTGGTGCCATTGAAACTAGGGCCCTGAAGGGGATGACCTTAACCCTTGATATCGGTTCGCAGAACGGGGAGGATGGGTGGGTCGGTAAGGAATCTATCACTAACTAATGTCTCTTACAGATATATCGATACACAAGTAGTAACGTGAGCATCTGAAAGAGACAAGTTAGTGATAGATTCCTTACCTTAGAATAGATACCCCAGCAATACCAACCCCGGTGGTGGGTCTGCAAACCAATAATCACACCAGAAAGTCCTGGAGACGGAACGGCCAAAGAAGCCATCCCTCCGGACTTGACTGTCCAGGCAATAGTGTCTTGCAAACGTGTGCAGCGAGGCCCACGTAGCTGCCTGGCAAATGTCCTGCAAGGGCACTCCCCGACCCAGGGCAGTGGTAGTCGCCGTGGCCCGAGTGGAATGAGCCCTCAATCCAACAGGGGGCTCCTTAGCCAAGGAGTAACATGCCTGGATACACAAGATGATCCACCAAGAGATGGTCCACTTGTGCACCGCCTTTCCCTTCTTAGCGCCCACGTAACCAACAACGAGTTGGTCATCCACCCGGAACTGGCGTGTGCGATCCAGATAGTAAGAGCGCGCACGTTTTGGGTCCAGACGGTGGGCAAGGTAATGGACTGCCCGATGTGGAAGTCCGTGACAACCTTGGGTAGGAAAGAGGGTCTTGACCGCAACACAACCATGTCCGGATGGACAGAGAGGAAAGGAGGTGTGGAAGAAAGAGCCTGGAGCTCACTCACTCTCCTGGCAGAGGTAATGGCAACCAGGAAAGCAGTCTTCAAAGTAAGAAGACGGAGAGGACAGTATTGGAGCGGCTCAAAGTACAAGGTTCAAGTCCCACTGGGGCATCACGAAAGGTACAGGAGGAAACATGTGTGTGATGCCCTTCAGAAAACGAGTTACAATAGGGGACTTGAACAAAGAAGGTTGATCAGGCAGCCTTAGAAAGGCTGAAAGGGCAGAAAGGTAGCCCTTGATAGTGCCCAGAGCAGAACCCTGCTGGGCAAGAGAAAGAAGGAAGAGAAGAACCTCAGAAAGAGAGGCAGAAAGTGGATCCACAGCCTTTGCTGTGCACCATGCCACAAACGTATTCCACCTGCAGGCGTATACCGATTTTGTGGAGGAACGCCTGGCTCCCAGAATGACATTACAGACTTCAGGAGGCAAGTCAAATGGCCTCAACTGTCGCCGCTCAATCTCCAAGCATGGAGGTGGAGACTGGACAGGTTCAGGTGGAGGACCGTCCCCTGCTGCTGCGACAGAAGGTCGTCCTGAAGAGGCAGACGAACCGGGGGATCGACTGACATACTGAGTAGCTCGGGATACCAGTACCTTCGTGCCCAGTCCGGAGCCGCAAGGATGACTTGGGCCCGGTCGCGCTTGATCTTCTTCAGCACTCTGGGCAGAAGTGGTATAGGCGGAAAGGTGTACAACAGACCGCAACTCCACTCGCGACGAAAAGCGTCTCCGAGCGAGTGCCGCCTTGGAAATTCCAACGTGCAGAACTGATGACATTGCGCGTTCTCTTCTGTGGCGAATAGATCTAACCAAGGCTCTCCCCACTGCTGAAAGCGGCCTTGCGCCATGTCAGAGTTCAGACGCCATTCGTGATCCATCATGCACCGACGGCTGAGTTCGTCCGCCCTGGCGTTCAGAGAACCTGCCAGGTGTTAAACCACCAGGGTCACGCCCTGATGTTCCAGCTACTGCCAGAGCCTCCTGGCAAAGGGTCCACGACCCCACCCCGCTTGATGCAGTACCACATGGCGGTGGTGTTGTCCGTGAACACCTTAACTACACTCCCCTCGGACAGAGGGGAGGAATGCCTTCAGTGCTAGACGAATCGCCCGCAGCTCCAAAAGGTTGATATGGAGCAGGGACTCCGCCGGAGACCAGAGGCCTCTGATCTCCGCCTCTCCCATGTGGCCTCCCCAGCCCTTGAGGGACGCATCCGTCACAACTATGTGCTCCGGTTGGGGAAGGGAGAGGGATCTGCCGCTGACCCAATCACGGTCCGTGAGCCACCACTGCAGCTGTCCCGCAGTGCCCTCCGAGATCAGGACATGGTCGGATAGGTTGCCCTGATGCTGGGCCCACTGAAACTTCAGGTCCCACTGCAGAGCCCGCCACCGGGCGTGATGCACTACAAGGATGCAGGAGGCCATCAGCCCCAGAAGCCGCAGCGTCACCCTGACCGAGACCCGGGATAAAGGCCGAAAGAGTCTAATCAGAGACTGAATATCCCGAACCCGCTGTTCGGGTGGATAAACCCGAAACTGCGCCGAGTCGAGAACCGCTCCGATGAAGAGGAGCTTCTGAGAGGGGCACAGGTGTGACTTCGGCACATTGATGGAGAACCCCAGCTGGTGCAGGAGGTCTGCCGTCATCTGGAGGTGGCTGACGACTGTCTGGGGCGAGCCCGCCTTCAACAACCAGTCGTCGAGGTAGGGGAAGACTGAAACCCCTAACCTGCGCAGATGAGCTGCGACCACCGCCATCACCTTTGTGAACACCCGTGGGGCGCTGGTAAGGCCGAAGGGGAGCACGGTAAACTGAAAGTGCTCGTGGCCAACCGTGAACCGCAGGTAGCGCCGGTGGGCCGGCAGGACGGGGATGTGGAAATAAGCGTCCTTTAAGTCCAACGCTACCATCCAGTCTCCTGGGTTAAGGGCAGCTAAAACCTGAGCCAGTGTCAGCATTTTGAACTTCTCCTTCCGGAGGAAGCCGTTGACGTTCCATAGGTGCAAGATAGGGCGTAGGCCCCCTTTGCCCTTCTTGGGTACCAGAAAGTAGTGGGAGTAGCAACCACACCCTACTTCTGGCCCAGGAACGAGCTCGATGGCCCCCTTGGCCAAGAGGGCCGTAACTTCCTCCTGCAGAAGTCGCAAATGATCCCCCGATACGCGGTGGCATGGCTGGAGGGGTCGCCTCGAAGGGGAGGGAGTAGCCCCTTCGGACGATTTGCAGCACCCACCTGTCAGATGTGACAGTGCGCCAGTGGAGGAGGTGATGGCGAACCCTGCCCCCCACTGGCGTCACATGGGCCTGAAAGCACGGACTAGGAGGGTTTTGAGCCGGATGCTGCGGGGGAGGGTGTGGACTGACCTCACCGTTGTGCCCGACTGCCTCCACGGCGGTTTCCACGGCCGTCACCGCGTTGCATGTTAGTCTGCGGTGCGTGGCTGGCAGCACGTGTGGGGGCGCTCCTTCCTTGGCCACGAAAGGAGCGAAAGGCACCCCTTTGCTGGCGCGGGGCCGAGAGGCCCAAGGACCTGGCCGTAGCCCTGGAGTCCTTAAAGCGCTCAAGCGCATTGTCTGCCTTGACGCCAAAAAGGTGACGGCCATCAAACGGCATGTCCATGAGTGTATTCAGGACATCGGCCGAGAAGTTGGCGGACCTCAACCAGGCGTGGCGACAAATCGCCACCGTCGTTGCCATCGCTCTTCTCAGTGAGTCGGTGGTATCCAGCCCACACCGGATAGAATACCGCGCTGCATCTCGGCCCTCCACAAGGGCCTGGCCGAGTTTAGCCCGTACCTCCAACGGGCATTCTAGCAGCACGTCCGCGACCGTATCCCACAGAGAGTGGGTGTAGTGGTCCAAGAGGCATGCGGTGTTGGAAGACAGCAGTCCTAGACTTAAGGAGGAGAATCCCTTTTTGCCGTACTGCTCATACCTCTTGGATTCCCTTTCAGGTGGAGCCGACAGGAATGCGGTTTGGGAATTTAAAGCCTGGATAACCAGGCTCTCAGGGGTGGGGTGGGTGGACAGGAAACAAGGGTCGCCAGGGGCCGGGCGGTGGCGTCTGGCCACGTTCCTATCTACAGGCGAACCTGTAGCGGGCCTTGACCAAGTGCCCAAAAGAACGCAGGTTAAGGCCTCATTAAACGGCAGCAGAGGCTTAGCCGAGCTTGACTGCGGTTTAAGGACCTCAGTGAGGAGGTTAGTCCTCACGGCCGCGACGGGGAGCCCAAGGCCCCAAGGCCTTGGCCGCCCGCGTCAACACCACACTGCAGGTTGCCCCCTCCTCCGTAGCCACGGTAGGAGGTGAGACAAAACCAGTGTCTGGTGAGGTGTCCAGACCACTGGCATCCCAAAGTCCACCTGTCCAGTCCTCCTGGGACTGACACTCCCGTGTCAGAGGGTCCTCAGACCCCTCCCAACACTTCTCATCACCCATCTCCTGATACTCAGGGTTGTCAACTGATGGGGCCGGTTCATTGAAGTAAAACTCTCCAAGCGGCGTCGAGAGCGGCGCCGCTCCGGCACCGGAACCAGATCGAGGGAGGCATCGGGGACGGCGCCGCCCGAAGACTGCGCCGGAGGTGACACTTGAGGGACCGGTGCTGGTGAGGTCATCAGGTCAACCGGCGACGACCCGGATCCAGAAGCAGATCCAGCGGGGCCCTGCGGCGCCGAGGCCGAAGCACCCGCCGGCGTCGAAGCCCCCGACCCGCTAGGGCCCCCAGACGGGTCCGCTGGGCCCGAAGGCGCCGCGGGGCCCGCCAAAGGAGTGAGGGACCTCATGGCCATGAGGAAATGCTCGATCTCCTCCGACGTCGCGTGCGGCCCTGTGACCGGAGGGTGTGGGGCCGGACGCGACGCCCGCGTGGGCGGTGTCACCCAAACCCCTGGCCGCGTCGCGTGGGGGTAGTCGGAAGAGCGATGACGTCTCTTCGACTTCTTGTGCTTACCTGACGACTTCGAACCTGAGGAGTGATGTCGACTCCCGGAGCTATGACGACTCCGCTCCCGCGACCTGTCCCTCTACCTCTGTCCAGACCGGGACCTTTCGCGGCGCGGGGCCGACTGCCTGAGCTCGAGTCGCTTGCGGGACCGCTCCCGCCTAGCTTTCGAAGTCAGGGCCCGGCAGTCGGAGCAGGTCTTGTCATCAGTCGGTCGCAGTCCTCAAGGCTTTAAACCTGGAATCCCTACCGGCACCGTTCGGAGTTGAAGACTCGAAAAATGATCAAAAAGGATCGCAAAAAGTTTAGTCAAAAAATGATCAAGGTACCACTTTTTCCAGATCTGCGCTGCTGGCGCGGTAAAAAGAACTGACGTCAGCACGCGGAGGCGGCGTCTAAGTACTCCGACGGACGCGGAGCCGCAGATGACGCCTACCGACGCGCAACCGTACTGCTACGCAAAAATTTCCAGATCCAGTCTAACGCCTGGGCATATTCTAAGGTAAGGAATCTATCACTAATGTGTATCTTTCAGATCTGCCCTCGTCTGGAATGGCCTGCTGCCTTAAACGCTGCCTTGCGTTTCCGTGTCCCGGCACTGCCCCCTTCCCCCCGCCTTTCCCTCCACCCAGCCCAACAGGTCGTTCAGTTTCCATCTAAATCGGCGATTTTGCTCGCTGTCCTCACTGTCAGAGCTCGCCCCTTCCGGTAGCGGCATGTCTCCTTCAGCAGGGCCAGTGTTCTCTTGTCGCTGGGGAACACCTTGCTCTGAATGGTGTTGATCTGTGCTCATAGGAAGATCTTCACTTGCTCTGGATCCATTGTGAATTTTCCCCAGTGTATGGAGCATCCTAGGTCTGTCATGGTCTCTGTGACCCGGTGTGTGTGTTCCTTGCTTGCCCTGTGTGAACTTGCTTTTATTAGCCAGTCGTCGAGGTAAGGGTATACGTGAATCCCTTCTCTGCGCAGGTACGCCGCCACGGCTGCGAGGGATTTTGTGAACACCCTTGGTGCGGATTTTAGTCCGAAGGCTAGGGCTGTGAACTGGTAGTGTTCTTTGTTGATAGTAAATCTTAGTAGATGTTTGAGCTGCCTGTTCATGGGGATGTGCAGGTAGGCATCTTTGAGGTCTATGGAGAACATTAAGTCTCCATCTCTTATCTGAAGAATGACCTCTTGTAGGGATGTCATTTTGAACCTTTGTGTCCTTATGTATTTGTTTAGGAACCTTAGGTTCAGGATGGGTCGTAGCGTTTCGTCCGCTTTTGGAACTAGGAAATAGTTTGAGTACACTCCCTTGTTCCTTTCTCTGAATGGAACTGGTTCGATGGCTTCCTTCCGGAGGAGTTCTTGTGATTCCTCTAGGAGCAGCGCTAGTTCTTTTCCTGAATGCGCCTTCCTTTTTGGTTTTCTGCTTGGCGGTTTCTTTTCCAGCTCTAGGCAGTAAACGAACTGTATGATGTTGAGTATCCATTGGTCTGTGTTTATCTTCTTCCACGCCTGGAAGAAGTGTCTTAGTCTGCCTCCCACTGGTGTTACATGTTCGTCGATGTTTGGTCCGTGTAACTCCCCCTTGTTGGTCTTGTTGTGCTCCACCCTCGGAGGGGTCGTGTCAGTGGGCACGTTATGCATGACGGAGTCACTTAGAGGTGGGCTGCTGGCCCTCTCTTTTTGCATGCCCTCGTCCATTTGCCCTCCCTCGAAAGGACTGGCCCCGAGGCTGGTACTGCCAGGTTTGCTTTTGCTGCACCTGCTAGGATTGGTTGTCGCCCTGGTGCGCTTGCTGGAATGTCTGGTGAGACGTTCCCGGCTGGTTTCCTCCCCTTCGGTTTGGTCTCCGTGTCAGGGTACCCCTTCTCATCCCTTTGAATTGTAAGGCCCCCTTGGACCTTGCTGTTTCATTTTCTTTCTTGAGCTGGGTGAGTTTCTAATCCACCGGTGCCCCAAACAGTGTCTCTCCATTGAAGGGAGTGCTTAGAATTTTGTTTTGCACTTCTGGCTTGAAACCTGAGATCCTAAGCCAGGCCTGCCTTCTTTCTGTGATTCCTATCATCATAAGTCTGCTGGATGAGCTAGCCCCAACCAAGGCTGTTTTCAGGCAAGCATTTGCTATATTTTTCCCCTCTTTCACCAGATGTGATGCCCTTTGCTGGTATTCCTCTGGGAGGTGCTTGAGTAGTTGCCCCATTTGTCCCAATGCTGGTACTGGTGTCTGTTCAGTAGGGCATTTGAGTTTGCCATGCGCCAGTGTACAGCTGCATTTCTGTCTATTTTTCGCCCAGTCAGGTCCATTCTCCTGCTTTCTTTGTCTGGTGGTGGGCCTTGTTGTTGTTGGGACGTTAGCCCTCTTTCTGGCAGTTGCCGCAATAATGGAGTCCGCTGTGACGGATCCCTGGATGTAGGGAGGATCCTGAGAAGAGTGTTTGTATTTTTCTCAGTTCTCGGTGTCACAAACCTGCAGGTTGCTGGGTCCTTGAACGCCTCCCTCCCTTGGTCTATGACACTCGGAAGCATGGGGAGGAACTGACTGAGTAGGGAGCAGGGTCTCCAAAAGGAAACATGCCTTAGGCTTTTCCTCTTCCAATTTGACTCCATGGGCCGCTGCCGCGTTCTTGATGACCATGTAATAGGCCCCAATGTCATCTGGTGGCGAAGGCCTCGGTGGATAAATCTCCACGGGCTCTTCCGAATTTTCGGAGTCTATGTCCTGCCATTCCAGGTCTTGTGTCATCGAGGATACAGAGCCGAAAGTCGTTCACTGATCATCGTCGCCTTCTTCGTAGTATAGGCCCTCTTCATCGAGGTGTTCCTGAGGCTCGGGAGTTTTCGGCGGCTCTTCGGCGTCTAACTCCTCTTCCTCTTCTATTTAGACTATCGTCGTCAGCGCCTTCGAGGGAATCTTCATTTTTTCAAACTCTTTCTTCCTTTGCAGGCTGTTCTCCATTTCGGCCTTGAGTCTTCTCTTTTTCCTCTCCATCTTGGCGGCATGATCGCCATCGAGGGTTTTGGCCGATCTCTTCAACTTAGTCATCAACGAAGCGACCTTTGGGTGCTTCTCCTTCGAAGTCTAGCGGTCCTTTTCGGGGACAAGCTTCGAAGACCTTGGATTTTCACCGGTCTTCGTCGCCTGGGAGACCTTCTTGAAGGATCTGCTGGGCTGTTTGTCCTTGGATGCAGCTGTGGCTGTCGAGGTTTTCGGCGCCAGTGCTCCCTTCGAGGACTTTGACTCCGTTTTTCGAGAGTCTGATTCAGACATTCGATGGTCTGTCGGGGCTCTTGGGGTCGACGACTCTCCTACCTCTTTAGAAGTTTTCTTATCTGTCTCTACGACCGTGTAGTCATCTGGTCCCTCGGCGATGTTGTCCTCTTAGTCGCTGGAGAGGCCCAGGTCCCGAAGCGACGGAGGTTGGCCTTTGCCTTGCATGATGTAGTTGGCTCACCTCTCTCTCTCTCTCTCTCTCTCTCTCTCTCTCTCTCTAACCCAGAGTGTCTTCGGGGTGAAGGCGGAGCAGGCGATGCAAACCTTGCTCTCGTGGTCGACCGGTAAGGAGAGGTTGAAGACCGGGTGCTGGTCCTTCTGCGCGTATTTGTGGTGGCAGTTACGGTCGAATTTAAACTGTGTTTTGTCCATTCCTGCGTTCAGGGGGCCCCCTGTGTGCGCATTCTCCGTTGGACGTCGAAGATCTCGAAGTTCTCCTCCTTCTTAGTCGTCCTGGCTTGGTGATCTTGTTCCTCAGTATCTTCTCCAATCTTTTCTGTGAAAATTTCGCCTTTTTCTTCTTTCCTCCAAAAACTCTGGAGCCTTTCGGTGATGATCCAGACCCAACGGCGGAAAAAAGAATCTGAAGATGGTGCCCAAAGGTGGGAGCTTCCACAGGAAGCGTGCTAACGTCACAGGAAATACACCAAAAGGTGGGACGTAGACGCCCACCTGGGCTACGAAAAAAAAGAAAGCAAGGAAAGACTACGATTCGGGACCCAACCACTAGACCGAGGAATAATGAACAGCATAGTGAATCCAGAAATATTCACGCTGCAATACTCCCTCCATTCGGCTATAAAATTGGACAGGCTCTACCAGCATTATCAACCCGGATAGATATCTGAAGGCTCCTGCAGCTCCTTCTCTAGGGGCTCCCACTAATGTACATTAATTCCTCTTACCAGGTGGGTGGCAACTGAGATACTTCTCTACTTACCTCCTTTACTTGCATGTACTTCCCTGTAACTGCAGGCGTTACCTCCATCTACTTACCTGCAAGAGTATTACGAGGAGGAGAGCGTGGAATACTTCCCGGTCCCAAATGACTTCTGCGACACGGACGCCTCCTTCATTCAAGTGGCATCAGACGTGATAGCCCCTCTGGAGAAGAGAATAATGGAGATGGCGCCCACAACCCCTCGCTCCGAGGGAAGAGCTTCAAGGGCCTTCGGCACAAGAACCTCCAGAGCAGGCTTCTACATCCCATGCTGGGAATCTGCGTAAGTTTCAGAATGTTGCAGGGGTTAAACTGGACAGTTTTGACAAACTAAATGTGGCGTTTCTAGGTGCTAATTCTGCCACCCCACCCCCTCTTCTCAATGTTCCTGATTTTCCCCCCTCCCTACCCCTAATAACACTGCGGCTAGTTTCACTCTGCCTCCCTCTGATTATTTCCATACTGGTTCTGAAGGAGACTGAGCAGGTTAGAGCATGGAGACCTACTTCTAAACGTCTTTTGACAGTAAAGTGGCCCTCACACAATACATTGATGTGCGTACGGCCACCTTTCTGGCCAAGTACATGAAGTACCCTAAAAAGGGAATGGACCGCTCTCTACGGTCATGCCAGGATAAACTCCTAGATGTCACTGGCCCCCTAGTGAGGATCTTTGACAGGGAGGACGACGCAAAGTCCTAGGAAGCCCTTATTCCCTGGATGTACTTTCCAGTTGGGCCCAACAGGCCATCATATTTTCATGTAATGCGAACTGTGAAATCTCCGAGGCGTGCAGGTCTTTATTGATCAAGATTAATACCAACCTCTGGGAGTTAGCTACTGGGAGTTAGCTACTGGTGGAACAAGGGGGGCTCTTTGGTACCATTCGTCAAGGAGCTCGGCCAGTTCGTCCCCGCCTTTAATTAGCTGGGCAAGGCCAAGTCCACAGTCAAACGTATCTTTAAGGCACGTGTTTTCCATAGGGTCAACCGTAATAGGGGGCGCTTGGCTGGCCGCTGCCTAAACTCCACCTTTCAACGACTGAAGGAGTCCCACCTCTGTCAGAGCCTCACATAATCCCAATTTGTTCCCCTTTCAGAGGAGGCCAAAGAGGAGCTCCGGTGGTGGATTTCCCAAATGGAGGTGTGGAATGGGCGCCCCATATTTGGTTCCCACTCAGACCTGGACATTGGGTCCGACGCCAGTGGTTCTGGATGGGGCCTCGCTGTGGTCAATTTACTACAGGCCAAGTGTGGTTCACCGACAAACTCTCTTCACATCAACTGCCTGAAATTAATAGCAGGTTTCTTTGTGGTCAAATGTTGGACCAGACACCTGGTTTCTGGCATTACTGGGTATGTTCAGACGTGAGTCCCTTGCTCACTTTGCCACTGGATTCAAGCAAGCCTGGCTGAAGACGGCTGAAATGCCAGACACGGTCCTAGGAAGCTTGTTTCCGGTCCAGGGAAGGCATGGCTTGGCAGTTCGGGCTGGACTGTTGCCATGAGGCACAGGGTCAGACGGATTTGCATATGGCCATGTCTGAACTGGGGTGGCAGAATGGGCTAAAGAATGGTGATGGATTAAACCCAGATCTGTTGACTGGGTGTGAGTGTTTGATTGGTTCAGATGCTCCATCCATCACCACCCCCTTTTGTACCGCAATTACTTTTGGGAGTATTGCCTTGAACACCATGTCTCAGTGATGGTGGAACATCTCCCAGTCTCAGCCAACCAAGTTTTCTGATGGTCTGGATTGGATAACTGGGCTGTTAAAAGTTTAGCTTCGAGCTGGTTTTCTTTGTTTGCTGGATTTGCACTATCGCCATATCAGGGATTTCATCATGTGGCAACTTCTTCCAATGATGTTCCAGACCCTGTGGTCAAGTTGGGGCCTGTCCAAGGTAGACTTGGTTGCTTCCTGTCTCCACCACCAGCTTCCCCGGTACGTCAGCTGGAGGCCAGACACGGGGGCAAAAGCAGATTTATTTCTCCAGGATTGGTCTCGGGAGCAGTTATGCGTTTCCATCGTTCTCCGCAATCATGCACTTGCTCGCCCAAGTGCCCAGGCAGAAGGCGAATTTGGTGTTGATCACCCCTCTGTGGAAGTTGCAAGTGTGGTTTCCAGTTCTGATGGAACTTTCTTGGGCATCTCCAATCGGTCTAACCCAACCTTCTCACAAACCAGTCAGGGAATCCTCACCCTCATCACGAACAGCAACCTTCAGCTCATGGAGTGTAGGAAGTCCCTGGCTTATCAGGAGGCGCAGCGGAACTCCTCGCGGGCTTGGGCAGATGGCACAGTTAAGCGGTACAGTTTTGCCTCATCCCATTGGGTGGGTTGGAGTCTGGATCCAGCGTGGACGGGAGTTCACACCTGAATTTTCTGGCCTCCTTGATGGCAAGAGATACGGCCTACAAATCTGTGAATAGGTTTAGAGCCATGATTTCAGAGGGCAATGCAACTATAGCAGGCACGCCAGTAGGGGAGAATCCCTTGGAGCGTAAGCTGATCCATGGCATTAGGCCCTTTTCACTGCCTGAACCCAGGTACACTGTCCTCTGGGACAGGAATAAGGTCTTAAATATCCTATCCTCATGGCTGAGTAACAGAAACCTCTTCCAGAAGCAGTTGTCTGCTAAGTTAGCCATTCTGCTGTGCCTTAACTCCTGCCGGAAAGTGTCGGATATCAGAGCCTTCGATATCAATGGGAGACTTTTTACACCAGAAGGAGTTACCTTCCACGTGCCCAGAAGCACCAAATGTAATAAGAGTAATTTCTTATCCGGCTTTTTCGGATGTACCAAATATGTCCATGGTAAGATGTATCAAGGCATTGAGAGTATGACAGCGGCGCTTCGGTCCCACAGGGAGAAGCAACTGTTAATATTGCTTAAGAAAACTTTCCGAGCAGTCGCCTCTTCAACCACAGCAAGGTGGGTGCGATGGATCATGCAGTAAGCGGGAATTGACACCAAAAGGTTTGGTGGACACTCTGCTCGAGGAGCAATGGCTTCTAAAGGTGTTGTTCTGGAAGTCAGTCTGGAGGATATCTTGAATGCAGCAGACTGGTCTTCGGATTCGACCTTTAAGAGGTTTTATTTCAGACTAGCCTCCTCCATTGTGGCTCTGGTGGTGGACAAGCTTTGAACTAGCATAATCCTCGCCTTCGGGTCGTGCCATAGACTGAAAACTTTCCTAGCTATCGTAATGGAAAGTTTCAATTCTATTCGGGACTCGGAGGCGAGGATTGACCCACCTACACGTAAGTGAAAACCTGCCTGGTTCTTGGATCTCGTACGAGTAAGTAATGTGTATATTTGAGGGGATTTCTGCTTGGTGTGATCTGCTCTTTTTTCCTGGTCAGGGAGGGGGCGCAGTTCTTGGTCCTTTGATTTGACCTTACTGTATTCTTATGGTTTGCACTTTTGTTCACTAGACCTTCTTTGGTTGGGGTGGACTATAGGGTTTAAACTATAGGGATTCTACAAATCGTAAGACATTCCACCCGGAATTAAGTTTCTCCCCCCCCCCCACGAACATCAGGATACCAACATCAGCTTGCGTAAAGTAAGATGTTAGCACTGCATAGCGTAAGAACATGTCAGAATCTGAGCAGACTATAATGGAACTTTTGTTGTCAAGGAGGCATGTTTCCCACAGGCGCACACTGTAATAGGTAAAGTCATCAACCCTCTGTGTTACTGGATGACACTCTTCCCCCCAGCCGATTAAGGCGCTGAGGTGAGAAGCAACATAACGTAATCTGAGCCGCCATATTGGAGCGAGGCTGGGGGTGGAGTTCTAGTTGTTTTTTCCCTCCCATGCCCCCCATTGCATAAAAGGCGCGTCCTGACACCGCTGCTGAAATTGATTGCTACAGGTCTGAGGCGGAAGCCGGGGACATAGGCGCTCGCATTTTAAAAAAAATATTTGCTTTACTTTGTAATTCCTGATTTTACTTGCCCGCATATTTGCCCATTACTCTGACCTTCTGTGTTACTGGATGTCACTCTTCCCCCCCCAGCCGATTAAGGCGCTGAGGTGGGAAGCAACATAACGTAATTTGAGCCGCCATATTGGAGCGAGGCTGTGGGTGGAGTTCTAGTTGTTTTTCCCTCCCACGCCCCCATTGCATAAAATGTCCCCTCCCTACCGGCCGCACAGCGGACGCGCGCAGCGGGCGCACCGACAGCGCGCCTAAGGCAAGCCCGTCCGCGACCCGATCGCGGCCGGGGCAAGCCACTCTGCCGGATATTTCAGCCCGGTGAGGATTGTCTATAAATCGCAGTACATTACTCTCCTTACGTCTAACGGGCTGTGTCCAGCATCGACTTAATCCCTTAGACCTGCACAGAGGGAACACATTATGTTTGCATTGTGGCTCTTCGTTCTACACTTTGGTTGCCCCCATTAAATCTCCCTCTCGGATGTTCTCCCGAGCACCTAAAATGTCTATTCCCATTAAAATCGCCCTGATTAACTGCTGGTCGTTGGTTAAACACTATCGGACAACGACTGGGACTTGCTGTTTTTGACCGAGACATAGCTCCATGAAGACACCAACCCCGCCATCTCCTTGGCTGTTCCAGAAGGTTTTGGCATTATTTGCGCCACCCGACAAGGCGGTAAGAAGGGGGGCGTGTTGGCCATTATTTACAAAAATAAATGGTCCATCTCATCTACCCCATTTGACCCTATTGACAGTATTGAAGGGCTTCCATTTTGTGTTAAATGCTCGGCAGCTGTATCCTTCACAGGTCTTTTACTATATCGACCCCCCAACTCTAGTCCCTCTCACCTTCCAGCCCTCTTGGACTATATTACTCAGTCCTGTGCTCGTTACGCCAATTTTTCAGTTCTAGGAGACTGTAATTTACATACCGACGACCCCTCGTGTCCGGTCAGCTCTAATTTTCTATCCACTCTGGCTGCCTGTAATCTACGGCAGCTAGTTGTTCATCCCACCCATAGGGCGGGCCACATACTGGACCTAATCTGCTCTAATCTCCCAGATATAACAATCGAAGCTCCCCTTCCAGTTATTTGGTCGGACCATTTTCTCATCCCATTTTCTATCCTTCTGACCCGCCTAGACAGACCCATTTCTACTCCACGAGTACTAGGAAGAAACTGGAGTAAAATCTCCCAGGCCTCTATTGAGTAGTATCTCAAAGACAGTAGCCCGCTCCCCGCTGCCAATCTAGATTCTCGTATCACTAATCTGAACACCTGGATCGTCAAGGCTATTGATACATTAGCCTCTCTAAGGCCAATAAAGACTTTCAGAGCCTCACCTGCAGCCCCCTGGTACTCTGGCGAATTATGTCAACAAAAATCCCTTTGTAAAAAATCTGGAAAGACGTTGGAGAGCTGGATACACTGCAGAAGGCAAACTAGTGTACCGTAATGCCCTTAAAGAGTATCGAAAACAGATCATCAAGCATAAAAGAGGTTTTCTAGCAGAGAAGATCAACAAAGCTAGTAATGCTCCGGAGAAATCTTCTCTATTGTCAGATCTTTCACCGATCCTCAGGCCTTGATTCGGCAACAGCCCGCCTCCCAAGAACTCTGTTCTCAGCTGTCTGAATACTTTGAGGATCACCCAGATCCAGGCCTCATTCCCTACCAACGTGAATACTAATCCAACGGTGAATTTAACTGATATTACTCTGCCTGGTCCCATCCTCGCTGATTTTGCAGCGATATCTGAAGAGGCCTCCTTACAGGAACTACTCAGATGCAGGTCAGGATCCCCAGGGGATCCCTGGCCAGTAAAACAATATAATGCCTTGGCTCCTTTCCTTAACCCTTATCTCAACCTAGTATGGAATGCATCTCCAAGTATGGGTTACTATCCGGAAGTATGGAAACAGGCTTTCCTTTTTCCCATCTTAAAAAAGGCCAACTCCAACCCAGGAAATCCAGCTAACTATAGACCGATATCCCTCCTCCCGTCCCCAGCCAAGATACTCGAACGGCTCGCCCATCAGCAAATTGCAAGTTTCGAGACTCACGGCCTTTTCCATGACTCCCAACATGGCTTCCGCAAAGGATATAGTACTGAGTCGGCCCTTATAGAGATGGCGGACTCTGTCCGATGGGCTCTGGACTGAGGATCCCGGGCGGTGTTGGTGCTGCTGGATTTGTCAGCGGCATTCAACACCGTCTCCCATCTAATTTTACTGGATCGACTGAAAGCCGTGGGAATCCAGGGCAATATCCTTACATGGATTAGCTCTTTTTTGTCGAACCACACACAATTGGTCCACACTCCCCCTTTCACTTCCACTCCCAAGCCACTGAAATGGGGTGACCCCCAAGGCTCCTCTCTGAGCCCCCTACTTTTCAATATTTATTTTTCCCCGCTTGCTGACATGATTTCCAACACTGGCATTAAAACCACTTCTTACGCCGATGATATTCAACTGCTTTTTACTTTCGACAACCCTTCCACTTTCACCTTTGATCCCCTCAAATCTTGTATCAGAGACATCGCTCACTGGATGGATCTTAACTTCTTGAGATTAAACGCAACGTAAACAGAAGTGCTTTTCTTCAATCAGCCCTCCCCTCTCGACCCTAACATTTGGTGGCCAGAAGACCTGAGCCAAGCTCCCTCCCCTAAAGATTCAGTTAGGAATCTTGGAGTACGCTGGGACCAACAGCTGTCACTGAACTGTCAAGTCCAATCAGTCTCAGCCGCTTGTTTCTCCAAGATCAAAATCCTAAAAAAACTCAATTACCTACCGTGTGACAATCGAAAGACAATAGTCCACGCGCTGATCATCTCCCACTTGGACTACGCGAATGGACTCTATTTAGGATTACCCACTGGCCTCTGTCACAAACTCCAAACGGTTCAAAATGCTGCAGCTCGCTGGATAGGTGGCCTTTCACGCAGACAGCATATATCTCCATACCTCCGCGAACTGCATTGGCTACCCATAAGCAAACGCATTGAGTTTAAAGCTATGACACTAGCCTACTGCTCTACCCAGGGTAACGGATCTGCTCATCTCAGATCAATTCTCCGCCCTTACTGCAATTTTCGCTCACTTCGCTCCAACTCTAAAGGTCTGCTGGTCATGCCAAGATTTAAAAAATCTCGTTCTGGAGAAAGAACCTTTGAACTAGGCGCCGCCCAGCGATGGAACAAGCTGCCTCTCAATTTACGCATGAGTAAGACTGAACCAGAATTCCGTCGCGCTCTGAAAACTTTCCTTTTCTGTCGGTAACCGCCCATCTCTGGTTCCTCCCTGAGATCCCCAATCAATCAGCGCCGGGACACCCCGTTGGGGTAGCTGAGCGCTTTACAAAAGACACAAATAAATAAATCGTGGCGTGCTTCCTCGAAGACAAAGCCTTGCCTGTGGTTGTAAACCAGAAATTCATCAACAGACAATAGGGATGGCTGAGGATAAAGTCGCAAAGCATCTACGGTCTTGGCTTTGTTGATCTTATCTGGAAACTTAGTATACACACCAGAAGTCTGTGCCTTAGGAACAGGTTCAAAGGGTTTCAGTGTAGCAGTCAAGAGGGTGTTAAAGTAGGAAGTACTGATCAACTCCAACTTGCATTTCTTGGCTTTTGCAGGAGGCCCACGTTTAGCAGTTACAGTTTCTAGTGACTAGCAATAACTCACCCACTAAGTACAAAGTTTCTGCTTCTGTCAGAATGTTATGACTAAACTTTTGACATTTCATATCTCCTTGCCACATGGCCAGAATCGAAGAGTCAGAAACCGTGTTCAGGGATCATGAGAGAGGATAGATCTTGCAAGTCCAACTGGATTTGCAGGTTTTAAATTTCGGCTCCCAACTGAGAAGCCACAGAAAAAATGGACAATAAGGAATATGCTACTTACCAGTATGCATCTGTTCTTGGCATAGAGGGCTGCAGAGTGGTACATTTATGAATAGATCGCCATCTGGTGTTGGGCTCGGATGATTGCACTTTGTTTTTCTTCTGGAGAAGTCTTTGTCGTCATAGGTGACTCCTCCTCTCGGTGTTAGTGCGCATGGGCATCGGCTCCATCCTTAGATTGTTTTGCCATAGTAGGGTTAGATGGTGTAGTGTAGTACATAAAGATATGCCCATGTAAATGTATCTAAATAAGATAATGTTGGGACAGACACAGGTTTCCGGGGAGGCAGGGAGGGCATGTACCACTCTGCAGCCCTCTATGCCAAGAACAGATGCATACTGGTAAGTAGCATATTCCGTTCGAGGCATATGGGCTGCAGATGGTACATTTATGAATAGATTGTACAGCAGTTACCTCCCTAGCGGTGGTCACCAGTGTCTGTCGCAACTGTCTGAAATAGAGTTTTTAATACAGCTTGGCCCACTCTGGCTTGTTGTGCAGCCTGTACATCAACACAGTAGTGCTTTGTGAATGTATGTGGTGTAGACCAAGTTGCTGCTCTACATATGTCATCTAGGGGAATGTTCCCTAAGAATGCCATAGATGCTCCTAGTTTTCTTGTGGAATGAGCTCTAGGAGGAACAGTTAATGTTCTCTTTGCTTTAATGTAACATATTTGTATACATCTTACAATCCATCTTGCGATGCCTGCTTTAGAGATAGGATTGCCCTTATGTGTTGGGGAAAATGCTACAAATAGTTGTTTAGTTTTCCTGAAGTCTTGTGTTCTTTCTATGTAGTACGAAATGGCTCTTTTAACATCTAGTGTATGTAGAGCCCTTTCTGCCACCGTCTGTAGCTTTGGAAAGAAGACTGGTAATTCCACTGGCTGATTGATGTGGAATGCTGAAATTACTTTAGGCAAGAACTTTGGGTTTGTTCTAAGAACCACTTTATTCTGGTGTATCTGTAGGAATGGTTCTTGTATTGTTAATGCCTGTAACTCGCTTACTCTTCTGAGTGAGGTAATGGCTATAAGGAATGCCACCTTCCATGTAAGGAATTGTATTTCGCACCTATGCATAGGTTCGAAGGGTGGCCCCATTAGTCTGGTGAGTACTACGTTGAGGTTCCAGACTGGGGAAGGTGGTAATCTTGGTGGAATGACTCTTTTAAGACCTTCCATGAATGCTTTTATCGCTGGTACTCTGAACAGTGATATGCGCTGCCTGTTTTGTAGGTATGCTGCTATAGCTGCTAGATGTACTCTGATAGATGTGTACGCTAGATTACATTGCTGTAAGTGTAACAAGTAGCAAATAATCTCCCTTGTTGATACGTCTAGAGGGTTGATATTGTTATTAGTACAGTGTATAGCAAACCTCTTCCACTTAGCTGCATAGCATGCTCTGGTGGTTGGACGTCTCGCTTGTTTAATTATTTCCATGCAATTTGGGGGGAGATCTAAGTACCCAAATTCTAGGATTTCAGGAGCCAGATCGCTAAGTTCAATTGAGTTGGATCTGGGTGCATTATTTCTCCATGGTTCTGTGTAAGGTGCATGGGTAGAATTCGTAGCTTTTGATGTGGCACTTGTGAGAGTTGCAGGAGCGTGGTGAACCACGGCTGTCTTGCCCACGTGGGTGCTACTAGTATCATGGTCATTGAATGTTGTTGCAGTTTCCTGACCACTAATGGGATTAGTGGGAGAGGGGGAAAAGCGTATGCAAATTTGTTGGACCAATTTATCCATAACGCATTGCCCTGCGACAGGTGATGTGGGTACCTGGACGCGAAGCTTTGGCATTTTGCGTTCTGATGAGTGGCAAATAGGTCTATCTCTGGTTGTCCCCATCTTTGGAAGAATGGCTGCAGTATTTGTTGGTGCAGTTCCCATTCGTGTATTTGTTCCGACTGTCTGCTTAAGATGTCTGCTATCTGGTTTTGAACTCCTGGTAGGTGTTCGGCTAACAGATAGATGTTTTGAGGAATGGCCCATCTCCAAATTTCCTGTGCTAGTCTGGATAATTGGAGAGAGTGCGTCCCCACCTGTTTTTGAATATAATACATTGCTGTCATGTTGTCTGTTCTGATCAGGACTGCTTTGTGGATAACATGTATCTGAAAGGCTTTCAATGCTAGAAACACTGCCAGTAGTTCTAGATAGTTTATGTGCAGTGTTTTTTCCTGCACACTCCACCTTCCTTGTACTGTGTATTTGTCCATATGTGCTCCCCATCCGGTGAGCGATGCGTCTGCTGTTATTGTCACCTGTGGAATTGGCTCTAGGAACGACCGCCCCTTGGTAATGTTTGTTCTGTTCCACCACTTCAGAGAGCGGTGTGTGCGGTCGTCTACCAACACCAGATCCGTAATCTGTCCTTGAGCCTGATTCCACTGTGTCGCTAAGCATTCTTGTAGCGGACGCATTTGTAGTTTTGCATATGGTATTAGCAGTATGCAGGATGACATCATGCCTAATAGCTGCATGAACACTCTTGCTGTTAGTGAGTGTTGTGGCTGAAATCTCTGAATGATTGTAAGCATTGCTTGGACTCTGATTGGGTTGGGGTACACTTTGGCTTTTTCTGTGTCTATGGTAGCCCCCAGATATTGTTGAACTTTGTTTGGTTGTAGGTGTGACTTTGTGTAGTTCACCGTGAACCCTAGCTGGTGTAGTAGCTGAATTGTCTTTTGTGTGTGTTGCAGACACTCCTCTTGCGACCTGGCTTTTATTAGCCAGTCGTCCAAGTATGGGAAGACATGAATTTGTTGTCTTCTTAGGTGAGCTGCTACCACTGCCAGGCATTTTGTGAACACCCTTGGTGCCGTCGTGACACCAAATGGGAGGACTTTGAACTGATAATGTTGTCCTTCTACCACAAACCTGAGGTATTTCCTGTGGGCTTTGTGAATAGGGATATGAAAGTAAGCGTCTTTTAGATCCAGTGTAGAAAGAAAGTCCCCTTTCTTCAGTAAAGGAAGTACTTGTTGGAGCGTGACCATGTGGAAATGTTCCGAATTTATGTATGCGTTGAGAGGTCTTAGGTCCAGTATTGGCCTTAGAGACCCGTCCTTTTTGGGGATTAGGAAGTATAGGGAGTATACTCCTGTTCCCTGTTGGTGCTGTGGAACCTTCTCTATGGCATGCTTTTCTAGCAGTGATATTACTTCCTGTTTTAACAGTGTCAGGTGATCTTGTTTCATTGGACGCTGTTTGGGGGGGATGTTTGGTGGGGTAGCTGTGAGTTCTAGGCAATAACCATGTTGGATAATTTGTCTTACCCACTTGTCTGATGTGATGTTTTCCCAGACAGGTAGGAACTGTGATAGGCGTCCCCCTACCGGTGTTATATGGTCTGGGGGAAGCTCTATGAAGTCACTGTTTTGGGGTTGGAGAGTTGCGGTTGTTGTTGTTTCCGCGACCTCTAACCTTGTTGTTGTTACCCCTGTATCCACCTCTAGAATTACCTCTGGGTGATGTAGGTGTAAAAGAGGTTTGCTGTTGGTTTGTACCTGTACTTTTGGATCCTCCTCTATAGGTGGATCTACGAAAGGAACCTCTTTGTGTCGGCTGCTGCAATGCTCCCATTGATTTAGCCGTTTCTGTATCCTTTTTCATTTTTTCTAGGGCCTCATCTGTCCCTGTGCCAAAAAGTGTTTTCCCATCAAAAGGTTGATTAAGTAACGAGGTTTGTACCTCTTGTTTGAATCCTGACACTCTGAGCCATGCATGTCTCCTTAGCATGATGCTTGTATTTGTCGACCTTGCCGCAGTTTCTGCCGCGTCTAGGGCGCACTTTATTGAAGTGTTAGTAATTAACTTCCCTTCTTGTATAAGTTGATCAGCTCTCTTTTGATGTTCTTTAGGGAGATGTTTGATGAGTGTTTCTAACTCATCATAATGCGCTCTGTCATACCTTGCAAGTAGTGCTTGCGTATTAGCTATGCGCCAACTGTTTGCCGCTTGAGATGCTACTCTCTTGCCAGAGGCATCTATTAGTTTAGACTCTTTGTCAGGAGGTGGCGCTTCTCCTGTAGATAAAGAGTTTGCTCTCTTGCGAGCGTTTGTGACCACTAGTGAGTCTAGAGGAATTTGTCCCTTAATGTATATTGGGTCTTTTGGAGCTGCCCTATATTTTTTATCAATTCTTGGGTTCAATACCCTAGCCCTCACTGGGTCTTTGAATATCTCTGATGTATGACTGAGAAGGCCTTTTAGCATTGGTAGTGTTCCTGATGTTTTTTGTGCAGTAGGTAGTGTCTCTAATAAGAAGTCCTGTACTAGAGGTTCTGTATGTAGGTCTACCTTATGAAATGTTGCTGCTCTAGTAATGAGTTGTGCAAACCCAGTATTGTCATCAGGAGGTGAAGGTTTTGAGGGATATGACTCAAGGTCGGTATCATTACCTGATCCCACATTATACTCCTCCCATGGGTCTGCCTCCTCTGGGATTGTGTCCTCATCATCCCCAGGGTGTCCCCCCTCCCCTGTGTCACTCTCTCCATCTGTTGTAGGTGTAGATGGACGTGTGGGAGGAATATCTGGCCTATTGTGAGGAATAGGCGAAGATGGTGTGTGAGGTTTGGGAGAAGGGGGAGGAGTTGTATTCGTCCCCATTGTTCTCTTCTTTGGATGAGCCTTGTCGTCCAAATGTTCATGTTTCCTCTTTTTAGGTAGTTCTGTGACTACCTTGCCAGTCTTTGGGTCAATAAACAAAGTCTTTTGTTTAGGATCCGTTCCGTGTTCCTGTGTCGGTACCGCAGTTTTCGGTTCCGAAAGGTGTCTTTTCTTTGAAATGTCCATTTGTATTTTCGGTGCCGAAGTTTTGTTCGGATCCGACTTCTTCGGTATCGAAGATGTCCCCGGTGTCGAGGGTGTTTTCGGCGCCGAAGCGTGCTTCGGTGTCGACATGGACTGCTTCGACTTCGAGCTTTCCTTGACCTGGTGCTTCGGTGTCGATGTGGTTGGTTTATCGGAACCGGAACCACTATGATGGGGGACCGAGTGTTTCGGTTTCTGGTTTCGTTGCCGGGCTCGAAGGCGGGGCGTTGGAAACTTTTTTCGGTTGTCTGACCGGGCTCGAGGGCGGGGTCGACACCGTGCGGGGTCTGTTTTTCGGTAAAGGGACGTCGTCACTCACGGTTTGTTGGACGTCGATTTCCTCGACGTCGGACTCGTCCGCTTCTGACCCCGCCTCGTCGGCCTCTTCTTCCTCCTCTTCTGGGTGCTGGTCCTCGAACAGCTCCGGGATTGCTTGTGACTGCATTCTCGATACCTCGTGTCTTCGGGCTCGACGGTTTCTAATCGTCGACTTTGACGAGAACGCTGCACAGGCCTCACAGTCCCTGGATTCGTGTTCAGGGGACAAGCAGAGGTTGCACACTTCGTGTAGGTCCTTGTGTGGGAACTTAGCACCACACGTTGGACATTTTTTGAATGGAGTCCTTTCCATGGACCCCGGGCTGGACTACGTCGAGTTTCTCGTAGTCGTCGTCCTTCGAATCGCGTCGGTATGGAGTGAAGTCGCGTTCGATAACGATACCGTCGATTTGGAAAGGAATACGCGCCGGTTATAACCTTCTTTGTTGAAGTCGGTCCGGAGCGCTTCGATCCTCATCCGAACCCGATGGCGGAAAAAAACAATCTAAGGATGGAGCCGATGCCCATGCGCACTAACACCGAGAGGAGGAGTCACCTATGACGACAAAGACTTCTCCAGAAGAAAAACAAAGTGCAATCATCCGAGCCCAACACCAGATGGCGATCTATTCATAAATGTACCATCTGCAGCCCATATGCCTCGAACGTACAGGTTATCGCTGGCACATGGCAGTGCTAGGGAACCCAAGGAACAGAGCTGAAGAGAAGAGAAAAGCACAGATCCTAAGACTGGAGCAGAGCTCGGAGGATTCCCTCGCAGTCATCTTAACTGCAGTTTTAAAAGAAGGTTGGAGCTGCTCAGCCTCTATGAGACATTTGTTCTCTTAGCTCTTCCACAGAATTGGCTAAGTCGGTCACATAATGAGGTGAGTGGAATACATTTGGTCTATGGCTGTTTAAATGTTATTTGTATGTACACTAACATTTCAGAAATTCCCAACGGGATGGCAGGAAAAATTCAAGCATGTGAATCTATGAAAGATGCAACTTTGGGGAAAGAACAATCATCATATATGTTTAGCACAGAGAAGGAACCAAGTCAGCAACACCGCTTTCAGGCGGTCTGTGACAGAGGGAAAAACCTTCACCCATTCTATAAAGAAAAGCCTGCCAGCCAAGCGATTTCCATGAGATAAATCACCTATGTCCACATATTAACCCTTTGTATTTGAATCGAATGCCTAGCTTCCCAAAACACAAGCATCTTTATGGTCTTGGAGATGGATCAATTCACAATACCAGAACGGAAGATGCACTTCACGTTTGGCATGACAGTATTAAATCACATGATAGGTGGATCGTAATCTGCATGACAAACTGTAGATCCTTAGGCATGATGGAATTTCATGTCATAAGCATCCCATGGAGTATGCTAGCTATATGCATAGTTTTCAGTGCCATGTCAGGGTTACTGTACAATACAGAAAAGCCGAAACCATATAGGATGACTTAAGTCTTTCAATTACAACCTCTAAATTGTTTTGAAAAGCACCTAAAATCCTAGTAGGCTCACAGCTTTCCACACAAATACATGACTAGGTGCTAAACAAATGGCAATACAATTACTTTTGTTCTGTGCATCCTTAGTTTCCCAAGCATTGTCTTGGGCTTTTTGCTCTTCCTCATTCACTTCCGATGTAGCAGACCAATATTTTATTGTGAAGTACACAAGAAAGTACAGGATAGGCTAAGAGGCCGTAAGATGGCATCAGATACAGCTGAGTGCACAGGCACTGTGCGTGCCTGCTCCAATATTCTTAATAGGCATGATATTAAAGGTCATGCAGGTTTATGTGCAAGCACTCTACTTACAGAACTAAACATGAACCTATCTAGACGCATTGATGTTAGCTATGTATTCTCAGCAGCAGGTGATCAAGTGTCAACACAAAACATCAGATAAAAGCCCATTTGGAACAACAAGTAACAAATCACTTGATGTTGGAAGATACATTTAGCTTGTTAAAGGCCAAGATTAACTGTGTTCACTTCACACAAAGGGCATAGAGTTCTGCCATGAAAAATGCTGCATTTTAGATTTAAAACAATTCAGTTCTCCTATTCCAATACAAGCATGTACATTTAAAATACTTCATTTTTGACACAGACACGCACCTTCCCAGCAAACAAATATAATCTAGTAAAACTAAGGTGTATCCCTTTGTGTGTCATATGTATGTCCAAATAGCTAGAAAACCATGTACAGTACAAATGCAGCGGTTCACTTACACGGGTATCCTTTGCACAGCACCTCTATCGGCGTAGACATTTTCTTTTCGCTTATGCGTTCATATTTCTGCCTCTTTGTCGCAGCTTTTAAACCCTGCCATGGGAGGGAGCCCAGATTAAAGTACATTAGCACATAGCCCAACGACTCCAAATCATCTCGACGTGATTGTTCTGGAAAAATAAAATTGACAAATATAAGAACGTATACAGACTTATTAGCTTTACACTTGCGATACAATCTTCATGTGCACTGTTACAGAAAATAATGTACAATTAAACAAGTATTAAAGCTGGTTCTATCCAGAACACCCTCACATTTTGTCAGCCATTATACGGAGGATTTATTTTGGAGACTGGATTGGAACGTAGCACATGCACAATTTGGAATCTTCAAAAAGGGAATTGCATCTTACACTATGCAAACATCACGGATCTGCACCTGGCAGCTGTGAAGTGACAAAGGAGAACTAGAAGTGTGTAAATACAGGCAGTTGCTTTGGACGATTAGGATAAAGTAGGAGTGAAATACCAAATACTTGAACGGTTTATAAAAGAAATAAAGAAAACTAGAATCTAAATACTAGGAACAACAAAACACATTTAATACGTTGAGTAATAGGCCAGAGGTACTCATTTTTTTGACATGAAAACAAATTACAAGTGGGCAAGAAAAAGATCATGCCCTCAACCATATGCACTACAATTTCTGAGATGCGCATGGCACAATCCATACAATATCTGCATCAGAGGCTACCAACAACTCAGTACAAGGAGTACAATCTTTCCTATATTCTTGGCTCACCAATGCCTAAGTGAGTGTTGATGGAAGCATAGCGGGCAGTTCCAGTCAGGTTTTTGTTTTCACGATAAGGAATATGCTGGTGTGTTCGAGCATCTCGGTACTTCTTTGCCAAGCCAAAGTCTATGATGTAAACCAGGTTCCCTTTTTTCCCCAGGCCCATCAGGAAGTTATCAGGCTTCACATCCCGGTGGATAAAATTCTTGGAGTGAATGTATTCAATTCGGCTAATCTAAAAGCAAATGAGAGATTGAATTAAATTATTATTAGGGAAATCAGTTTAACAACATTGCTCTAACTTTGAACTGGATGAAGAGAACAGTTTGTGTTATGGGCGTATCAAGTTTACACACACTTTAATGTCCACATGCACTTAGTCATATCGGATTCTGTAAAGTAAATGAATGGCCATCTCTTTCCCCGAAGAGAAAAACTGGAACAACATAGGGACTTTAAACAATAAACCGCATAGCTGCAATTTAAAATATTTAAAACATTTTAAAGAGACTGCAATTCATACCCTTATTTTTGCTCTCTGGCAACAATTGTGATCAACTTATCCACACACTCAGAAGTATAGATTAGATTTGCCACTCTAAACATGTCTAGCCAGGAATGTTTCATGAAGAAGAAGAAAAACACAGGACTGTTAATGGATAACTGACAGTTTGAACTAAAGCCGGCAGAGAAACTGAAAGCCAAGTTCATGGACGCACCAAAAAAACAGCTCTCTCAAAGTAATACCACGTTGAAGCAGAAGACTAACAAAGAAATACTTAATTCCATCAAAACTCCTCTTGTAGTGTGCACTCTAGTACAGTTGCCTAGATCAATAAGGGAGCTTCTAGATTGCGATGTACCACAGCGGGCAATGACAAAGTAGAATACTTTCTTACAGGAGACATTTTAGCTGTCCTTTTGCCAGTCCCAGAATGATTATGGACACAAATGTAAGTCAGACAGACCTCCAGATATCCAGCTAGAAAAAGCATGGTAGAATTCAGCTTCCTGAAAATGAAATAAGCACTCATCTGTAAAAAAAAGAAATAAGTCAATTCCTAAGACTGACATTCGCAATACAAAACAAGCATTGGCATTGCCAATAGGTCTCGCTTGTGGGACCATATAAGTATTTAGTTTTGCAGCACAATATCCGATTATGCAACAAGGATATTGTGCTGCAAAACTAAATACTTCTAAGGTCCCACAAGCGAGACCTATTGGCAATGCCAATGCTTGTTTCTGCTGTGACTAATTTTTTTCATTTTTTGCTTTCCTTCAATTTCGTGTTTTCAGTGTTGCTTTCTTTCCACACTTACTTTCCCATCAGCTACATCATTCCATCCTCCATTTTCGCTTTGTCTTCATTTTCCCATTCATCTCTTTTGCCTTACTGTCTTGGGCCGTGCTTTGTGGGAAGGAGAGAGTGAGACAGAAATAGAGGAAGAGTGGAGAGGCCAGGACAGTGAAGGGGCAGGAGAGAGTGAAACGGAAACTGAGGAAGAGTGGAGAGCCCAAGACAGTGAAGGGGCAGGAAGAGTGAGACACAAATAGAGGAAGAGTGGAGAGGCTAAGACAGTGAAGGGGCAAGAGAGAGTGAAACGGAAACTGAGGAAGAGTGGAGAGGCCAAGACAGTGAAGGGGCAGGAGAGAGTGAAACGGATACTGAGGAAGAGTGGAGAGGCCAAGACAGTGAAGGGGCAGGAGAGAGTGAAACGGAAACAGAGGAAGAGTGGAGAGGCCAAGACAGTGAAGGGGCAGGAGAGAGTGAAACGGAAACAGAGGAAGAGTGGAGAGGCCAAGACAGTGAAGGGGTAGGAGACAGTGATACAGAAATAGAGGAAGAGTGGAGAGGCCAAGACAGTGAAGGGGCCGGAGAGAGTGAGACAGAAATAGAGGAAGAGTGGAGAGGCCAAGACTGTGAAGGGGCAGGAGAGAGTGAGACAGAAATAGAGGAAGAGTGGAGAGGCCAAGACAGTGAAGGGGCAGGAGAGAGTGAGACAGAAATAGAGGAAGAGTGGAGAGAGAGAGGAGGGAGTGGTGTGAGAGGAGAGAGTGGGGAGAGTGAGGATAGCGAGGAGAGGGGAGATTGAAGTGAGAGGGAGGTGAGAGAGGGAGGGGAGAGTGGTGAGAGACGGGAGAGTGGTGAGAGGGGAGAAAGGAGAGAGGAGGGGAGAGTGGTGAGAGGGGAGAGTGGTGAGAGAGGAGAGAGGGGAGAAAGGAGAGAGGAGAAGAGAGGAGAGGAGAGAGGAGAGAGGAGAGAGGAGAAGAGAGGAGAGAGGACGGGAGAGAGGAGAGTGGAGAGACTGAGGGGAGTGGAGAGACTGAGGGGAGGGGAGAGTCAGGAGATAGAGGAGAGGCGATTTTATAGTATTCTTAGAAAGGAAGTAGAGAAGAGAGGAGAGGAGGGGAGAGAGGAGAGTGGAGAGACTGAGGGGAGGGGAGAGTCAGGAAATAGAGGAGAGGGGATTTTATAGTATTCTTAGAAAGGAAGTGAAACTAAGTAATGGGGGGGGGTGCAAGAGGAGAATGATATGGGAGTGACCAAGAGCGTGAGAGAGAGAGAGAAATATATTCTAGGATAGCTGAGTGGACTAAAGCGATTACCGAGACATTTGCCTGGGACTTGTAGACTAAAACTAGCGTCAGATCTTTCTGACGTCAAAGAATCGAGAACCATTGAGTCGGGTAACACAGACACCTGTTTGGCGCGCCTGGAGATGAGTGGGAGTCTGTAATGCGCTGTATCAAAGGTCGCTATCAGCTGTCCAAGAGTCAGAGACTTAAAAAAAAAAAAATTGTGTGTGTGTCTAGATCCCATGAAGGGGTTGTGTGTCTGAAAGCAGATGCACTGGAAGTAGGGGAGAGGGAGGTGCTGCAGCCCCCACCCCTATAAATCCTTGATGGCGTTCAGATGTAAAATTAATAATGAAAACACCTTAATTTTTTGTCCTGAAGCACATTTACTATGCGTTCAACTACAAAATGTTTCACGGCAGCCAACTTCGTTTGATAAAGTGCTGCTAAATATTTTAAAATGTTTAGCTGTGCCTGCAATTCCTTTCTCTTACAACACTCTGGAGTCTATTTTTTTTTAATATTAACTTACGAAACTATTGGTCGGGTGCAGATTGAAGAAGTCCCTGGTATTCAAGAGATTTTCTTACATATAGAAATACACGTGCTTACTTTACAAAGTACAAACAAATCAATATAAACATCCGCAGCATGGGAAGTATAGTCTAGGGGCGCTTAACTTAATTTTGGAGATGTCAGTGTAAAGCACCCTTCTCCAACAAGCCGGGGTGCCAACCTTCGTGTAGCGCTGTGAGGAGGAGGGAGGGGGGAGAGAGTGCGCTGTGCATACAAATGGTGAAGGAGGGCAGGTCCAGCTGAGACTGCAGAGGAAGAGGCTGACGGTGGGAGGGCGGGAGAGATAGCGAAAGGGTGAGAGAAGAGGCATGGGGGCGGGGCAGAGCATTCCTCTGAAGCGTGAAGCTCTCGGCATTGCTGTGGCGGGTCTGATGCGAATACAGATCGTTATGGTGTGGTCTGCTTTTACCATAATGTAATGCCTACTTTTGTAAGGAGTTAGTTCAACTAAAATTTAGATCGGATTTGCCAAATGATTTCTTGTGTCTTCTGTTTTAAACTATGTGGGAGTTGATGTGATGGTCTTGAATCCTCCAGATTTCTATGGAAGCCAGACTGGTGCCACTGAAGACATGCGACCATCTTAACCCTTAAGAGGCACTACCGCTCGCACTATAGAGAAGGGACCGTTGCGTGATTGACTCCTAACAATGGAGAAAAATATAAATGACGTCAGCTTTTTAGCTTCTTCCCTGCTCCTGCATTTCGTCGGTTTGTCTATGTAGGTGGCATCGCCCAGTTGGAGACTTGATGTCTATTCTTGTCTTGTGCATAAAGATATATTGGTCAGTAATCTGCGCTAAGCAGGGTGTGCAGCTTTTCACACGTTTGTAAAAGACTGTCTTTTGTGCAGATGCTTGCTCTTACTTTCTCCGCCTCCTTGCAGAGTGCACCTTTGGTAACTGGTTTCGACGCTCAAGCTGCTCCAACCTGTTCTCATCGCCGTTGTAGACAGGAGTCTGGAATGTGCTGCTCTGACAGTTTGTGTGTGTGTTTGTACGTGGCTGCGGCTCAGTACATCTGTTGTGCTGGTTGGCATCTTATGCCCACTTCAACCTAAGTAATTTCTGTGCTACACGAGATGGACATGGGTCGTTGAAAACGAAATTGCAGGCTGACCGTGAATAACAAGCTTCTCGGCATTGCTGGTTGGGGGAGTGGGGGGGGGTGGGCGGGGGAGCAGCAGGCAGATGCGAGTGGAGCGCGCGCTGGAGAGGGAGGGGGTGGGAGGACTAGGCAGAGGGAGAAAGGAGCGCGAGGGAGGCGTTTTTAGATACATGAAGCCAAAATTACAAGTGAGCATGTTACAAAAGCAAACGTTACGTTACATGAGACAATAGTGACAGTTGTGCAAGTATCAAGAGCAACAAAATACAAGAGGTAGCAAACGATATGCAATAGCATGCCTGGGGGAAGCTGGCTGGGGAGGGGGAGGAGAAATGAAAGGAAGGCTGTGTTTGCGGGGAGAGAGAGGGGGAGGTGCTGGTGTGGGAGGGGGGAGTTGCTGGTGTGGGAGGAGTGCTGCTAGGGGAGGAGAAGCCCTGGCCGTGAATGCTCGTGCATGTTCACGTGAACTGCAAGAAAACGCCGGGCTGAAACCCCTTAGTTTGAAGAGGATTTTGCCGACATGAATTCGATCCTATCCATTCCTGCGGAATGGGACAGGCTTGACCCAAAAAAGTGTAATTAAACTACTAAAGGAAACACATTTTAATTGAAAAAAATTACAATTGACAATGAGAAGGGGAAAAATTAAGCTGGTTAGTACAGCCTTACTGAAGCAAGGGGAAACACTGTCATTTTAAATTCAAGACTTAAAAGGATTCTATAGTATTTCCAGTAGCAAAGCTATTATTAAACCTTCTCTGTATCGATTGGCAATGCGAGATAATACTTCTGTTTCAAACTAATATTCCTGAAACCTAGGGCAGCCAGGTACAGCTCTTGGAAAAGAAGCAGGAGAGACAGGAACTTAATGATCTTCTAGGTAAACTAACACATCAAAACTGCATTTCATATAAGGACTCCAATAGTTCTCGAGACAAGGCCATACAGGGTTCAGACCCATTTCTGCGTTCTTGATGTAATTTTTCATAACTGGTGATCTCTAATATTATCCAATGGAGTCCCAGGTTTTAACTTTATTGTTACCCATCACGTGTCTATTCATCTTATACCTTTTTAAACTTTAAATTCAGAATCAAGAAAGTGTGGAACATGCAACTAAAATCACATCATAGAACTCGTACCATTTGGTCGGCGAGGAGAAGCACAGTTTTGAGGCTGAATTTCCTTGAGCAAAAGTTGAAGAGATCTTCCAGACTTGGGCCCAAAAGCTCCATGACCATCACATTATAGTCTCCTTCAGCACCACACCACTTAATGGTCGGGATGCCCACTAAAACAAAGAGATACAGTTCACAAAACATGAGAGATCATTCTAAGTGCAAAGAGTAGGTTAGTTTATAAAGAAACACCATTAAGGAGAAAGTGTGTGTGTATATATATATATATATATATATATATATATATATATATATATTTTTTTTTTTTCCTGGATTCTCCTCGTCACCCACTTGTCGGCAGAAGTTACAGCACAGCAGCAGATAAGTTTTTCAAAACTATTTTATTATTCACACACCATGTGCAGGGTGCAGTCCATCAAAAAACAGACAGCCTACGCGTTTCGGCTACTCTAGCCTTCCACTGGACCATAGAGTCCCAGGGATCTAGACCTTAACTTATAGTGCAATGTGAAAGTACCCTCTTCCATGTCTATTAAAAATCTAGACCAGCAACCTCGCTCGTTTTACATGGTTTCATTTAAGCGCCATTATTGCTCAGCATTCCTCGGAGTACACATAGTAACAAAAAGTCTGGGTTTCCATATAGACATACATATATCTACATATTTACACACATTGCATTCCATTTGAGAATAAGCCATATGTTTCTCATGTCGCCATAGTAGACGCCAACATTATTATTGAACATGATGGTTAACCCAATTATTAAACCAATTATTTCATATGATTTTCATTTATGTCTTCATCATGTACAGTATTTGTTTATATGAGGATTAAACTTAGGTCCGATATATATATATATATATATATATATATATATATATATATATATATATATATATACACACACACATATACACACATACACATACACATACACACACACACACACATATACATATACACACACACACACACACACGATCTCCCTTCTCAAAGTCCGAATTCATTTTTTTAAACTTTATTCCAATTAAATGAAACTATTCAAATTGCACTGCAATCAATCCAAACACTTTTCACATTACCTCCTCCTTGCATCATTTTGTAGATCTTGCTTTCTATGTGGAGCTGTGGGTGTTTGGTTTTCACACATTCAAGTTTAATGGCCACCTCCTCGCCTGCTGCAATGTCAGTCCCTGAAAAGAAAAATGGATTCTTTTAAATGTACACAATTTTACAATTGCAGCCATCAACATTTTGACAGTCAGTTGGATCTTAAAATCTGTCAGCTGCTCAGGGAGTGATCCCAGAAACTAGTTATAAACTAAGATTAATAATTTATATTGAGGCAGATATGTATGCACATAACAGCTACAGAGCACTTCAATCTCTGAAGCCATCATGCGTTTAATGACGAGGGTTGTCAAAGCTTACCGCACTATTGGTGAATAATTAAATCAGTGAAATTGCAATATTTAGGAAACTTGGACGCATAGTTCATGCACTAGCTGTCTGAACAGAGAATTCCGTCCAGTTGGTTCTTTTAATTCATACTCCTGAAATACTACCAACTGTTACAAAGCAGATCAGAGGTCTCAAACTGGCAGTTATTGTTGAATATTCCTGATGATTTAAGATGAAAGCTGATCTTAACAAGCATAAGAACAATATTCTCTAACAGGCTAGGGTAGAATCCTCCGAGACCTAACACTGATAAATTCAGTAGCTCATTACTTTGACTGAAGAGCAGTCTCTGAATTGTGCTGGGCGTATTTGGTGAGGTTTATATTAAACCATTTGCCGTGCTCTGTCTTGACATAAACATAACAAATGCTTATACTTGGGAGGGAAAGAAAGATTTTTTTCTGATTGGTCTCCAATTGATGGAGCCAGTTTGTCCAACTCTTGTTACTTTGTGGGTGGGGAGCATAAAAGAATGGTTATTCATCAGGGGCCTGGGTTCTTTAATATGGCTAGAGCTTTATTCAGCCATGGTAGTCAGATTTACTTTGGATCAACAGGTAATCAAGGCACCTACAATCATTCTGGTTGTACACAAGTTCATTTTAAGATGGTTACTCTTGATCTATTCCTTTCAAAAAATCAGAACCGCCTGCTGCAGGTTCCTCAATTGGTGTGTCTTAATTTATAAAGCAACTCAATCACCTGCACCGTTGAAAAGCAAAGTCAAACTGAACCAATAGGTGTAGCCACATCACGTATAGGAAGGGTGCAAGCAGGGCGCAACTTCCAGATTATAGCGTGAATGTCATGTCCTCGTTGTGATGGATAGAAGGCCTGGAGCATCTTCTACAAAGGAAATCCTGTTTCGAATGATTCAAACATGGCTTAGGCTTGTCAATTGACAAACCAAGCAATCTTATCAGTTTCACGGAAGTGTGGAGGTGGTCTACAACTGAATGGCGAGCCTGGCTTCATCGAAGTAGGGGAAATCCGGTTGCTCAACCTCTGAAGGTGTTCCGATAGGCCACTGAGCATTTTAATGCGTTTTTCCGTAGGAGTCATTCAAATGGTGAAGATATAAAATAGAATGAAAGACCTCTACCCTCCTGCGGTACAAAAAATCATGTGTCGATCCTGCTACATTTCAGAGGCCGGCACCTTCTCAATTACACCTTTGGACAATAGAGCTTGAATGCCTCGGATGTGGCGCTGAAAGCAGTGGTAGGTTGGAAAGAAACAAAGGCAAAGCCCTGCTAGACAATTTGGAGAAAACACCTGTGGGATATTGATGGAGTGCCACTGTGGAAAAAAAATGATTAATCCTAAAATGGTGTGGTGGTGTGCAGCGAAGGGAAAATTAAAGCAGCTTGGAGGCCTTTTTCGCAGGAGAGAGGTACTGGAAAGATCAGTGACTCTGGTAACCTGTAAGTTGTCTTCCCGTTTCCGGACGACGAAAGTGCTGAGGTGAATCCAGTGGGGCGGGGAAGACCAAGCGTGGTCTACACGCCATACCGCTAGATAGCCTCAAAAGGATCGAAACATAGGAGGGAACAGTCGTTGAAAGGCCCAAAGAGATCCCATGGCCTGACTTTCCATGAAGAGCGCTAGGGCAGAATCCGCTTTATCGCCATAAAGAGGAGATCCATCATAAGGCACTACCATGAGGGATTCCTACACATTTCCAGGAAAACCTATGGATCTCATCCAAGCAGGGCGACGTACAATCACACTAGTGCAGACTACTCAGCCAAAATAATTGGCTTTATCCAGGCAAGCCTAAATGACATATTTGCCTATATCATGACCATCCTGAATTGTTTAACCCCTTGCATGTTGCGGACTGCCCCCGGCTGTCATACGTCATGGGGGCGTGTACGGACAACGGCCGGGGGCCTTCCAATCATGCCCACTACAAAAATCGCCCGCACAGCGTGAAAATTGGCACAGCATGCAAGGGGTTAAGCCAAGGAGGGCCAGAAATCTTGCGGGACCACCAACAAGATCTCGCTGGTAATGCCCAATCCTATCATGGCCTAGTTGGCAACTGACCGGCCTCAATGCTTGGCCGGCTGAAGACAACAAATGTTTCCCAAATGGCTCATATCCTTTTTGACTCCCTAGAGGCGGAGTCATGAGGACTGAATTGGAATTCAATTACTACTTTATTTCGGCCAGAATAACCATATAATTACATGGCATCAACCATAAAGATCACACTTCATCATAAAATGAAAAGACCATATAAACATATTTAAAATAACCGCCTGTTCACGGTTGGTCAATAGGAAGGTTTAGGAGAAGGATGTCACTCAAGTCTTCACTGAGCAGTACAAAGGGCTCAAAAGACTGCCTACGGTGTAGAGCTTCAGTAAGCATACTTGCCTTAAACTCAACAGTAGGAAGTTGTAAATCCAGAACCTCAGCAGCACATCTGATGACTACAGCAAAGGAAGTACTCTTACATCGGTGGCCCAAGGGGGGGGGGAAATAAACGCTTTATCAGAGGAAGTATCAAAACCACTGGCAAATCCATACAGAAACGGTCATCATGTGGAAGTAAATCAATTTCATCAACTCAGCGATTTCCAGCTGTTGGCAAATTCTAGTCAGTTGGAATTAAAAAGCTGGTGCAACTGAAGACATGGTAGAGGGATGGTTTTCCTGGATCAGATTGTACCCGGAACCGGGTATGTTTGAGTGGATTCAACACACAACCTTGGTCTGGGTCAAGACAGTCAATTCAAGGTTGGAACCCCGGATCGACCTCTAGTACCGGCAAAGTCAGGACCAGAGTAAATTAGGAGACCGGCATAGGTCTTTGAGCAGAAATGGAAGTCGGCACTAGAATCACTGCATTAAATACTGAATATCCAACAGCTCTTCAAAAGATAAAGATTTTAGAACAATTATTTTTCTTCCAAATCCTCCTCAAGTTTACAAGAGCTGATTAAAGCGAGGTCTACCCTGAATAAGATTGCTAAAGTCGATGCTTGTAATATCCTTTTTAATTTAAGTCTAAATATCATGGAGGCCAAAATAAGGTGGGTAAAATGTCAGAAAATTATTTAAAAACCAGAACGGAAAACTATTGGCCCTATTCGCTCTGAACAGAATAACAAATTATTATCCTCAGAATCTGAAATTGTGAATACCTTCCATTCTTATTAGGAACTATTATATACAGAAGACACAACTCCTTCACAAAATGATCTTGACATTTTATTTCAGGGAATACCCAAAACTTCCTTCCATATTGGACATTTTCATACCCCTCTAGAGGGATACATCTCTCCAAGAGATTACTGATGCTCTTTAATCTTTAAAAAAAGGCTAAAGCCCCTGGCCCAGATGGTTTCTCCATTCAAATCCCCGCATCCTTTCCCTCCATTTTTGACCCTAAATTCCTAAAGCTTTTTAACTCATTTTTATCTAGCTCTAAAGTAAGTCGTTCCTTTTTAGAAGTCCTCATTGTCATTATTCCCAAACTAGATAAAGACACTACCCTTTGTAAAAAATGTCAACCCATCTTACTAATCAATTACGATTGTACGGTTATTGCAAAAATCTTAGCATCTCGTTTGGAGAACGTCATTCCACTCTTTATTAAGCCTAACCAGGTTGGTTTATTAAAGGTAGACTTGCATCAGACAGCGCCCAATGTTTTCCAGCATCCTTGCCCTTGGGAAGAAGTACCCCCTCTCCTCAAGCTGCCCTCACGCTTGAGGCTCAAAAAGCTTTTGATCATATGAATTGGCAATTTATATTTTCTACTCTTCAAAGGTTTGGTCATAAGTTTATTTTGTATATAAAATTGTTATATAGTGAACCACGTGATTGTGCGTTTATAAATGGTCATTTTTCTCCCCATTACAAGGTGCACAGGGGCACTAGACAGGGTGGTCTCCTTTCTCCATTACTTTTTCTCCTTTGTTTAGAACACTTTTTTGAACGTATCCGATATAATCCTGGTATAACTGGTTTTAAACTTAACTCTCATGAAATTAAGCCATCTGCTAATGCAGATGATATCCTAAGTTATATGTCCAACCCTTCAATTCCCTAGACCTAGACCGTTTTATACAAGAGATTGCTTTGTACTTTAATGTCTCCGCGGCATCCCTGAGATACTAGCGAGTCTAACAGTGAATTAAGGAAGACACGAACGGAGAGAAAACCAACCAAGGGCGTCGGAAGACGTCCGGCGGGTACTGATCAAGGCGTGGGGAACGCAGAGACGGCGTTCGCCAAAAACCCCGAAGAAAAGGGACAGCCGGATGAAAGAAAGCTGCAAAGCCAAGATGGCTGATCTGAGCTGAGCACCGCAAGCGCCACCACCTCAGCGACCCCCGGTGTACCCCGCCCCCCGGCACAATATCCCCGATACCAACCACGCCCAAATCAACTGCCCTGGGAAGGGAGCAACCGAAACCACAAGGGCACCACCATCTTAGCTGCAGAGACAATAGCCACAGACTGGTCTAGCGATAGAGTGCGAGCAGGCGAAAACAAGACGGGGAAAACTGTGTGGACCATCGCACTCTGCAAGGAAAGTTGCCGATCGGGGGCGGAAGGCGGCAAACTAGGCAGCACAGAACCGCGAAGATTAACTCGCAGACCCTGCAGACCCAGCGAGGGTGCTGCTGACGCACCGAGCATCCGGCTGAACGAGGACAGGGGAACGAAACGGGGAGAGCAAACGGCCATCTTAACCAACGTAGCGGCAAGAACCGAAACAGTAACCCATCCAAACCGAGAACAGAGGCAGGGCTCACGTGAGTGAGCCTGGGCAGAAGCAGCCTGAGAAGCTGGGTCACAAGAGGAAGAGGAAGGAAACCTAGAGGACTATAAGGATAAGTCTGCAAAATAACCCATATTAAACACCGACCCCGAACGGAGGTCGATAAGCTGAACACTAAGGAGAGCTGAAGAGCAGTGGGAACAAGTAAAGAGCAGAGATGGGCCAGGTTAAAGTGAAGATACGGAACGCGAGGATAACACCCGGTCCCTCACAGCAGCAGAGGCGCACTCCGCAAAAATTCGGGCCCATAACTCAGTCAACGGAGAGAGAAACTCAGACAGGCCAACGCTACTTGTTATCTAAATAAAAAGGGAAAAAAAAGGAGGAAAGGTGGCAGATGTAAGAGCTACTAACAAGATACCCAAAACTGCAACGGGGACCACAGCAGTACCCAAACGGAAGTTACCGAAGCAAAAAGAAAGCCCTGTGCAGCAAACACCCAAGACCAAGCCCGATTCCTCAAACTCAGAGCAATCACAACCACTCAGAGCCCAAAACAGTAGTACAAGATTCGAGCTCCTCCAACAGAATCGCGGGCTCGCAACAATGGCGTGCAATGAGGGAAAGATTGTGCAGCACCCAAAGAAAACCAAACCGTAGATACTCGCTGAATCGTCAATCAAACACAAACCAGACATCAATAGCACACTGGACATGATACTCAAAAAGCTAGCAGAAGTCCACGACCTGGCCAGATCGACTAAGCAAACCACGGATTCAATTCAACTTGAATTGGCCGCCGTCAGAACTGTCATACACGCAGCAAACAACAGATTGACCTTAGTGGAGTAAAGGGTCAGTGATATAGCACTAACAAGGACTACAGAAAAACTCCTAAAGCACACAGCAGAGTTAGACGACCGCAATAGGAAAGGTAATTTAAGGATTCTAGGAGTACCAGAGGGAGATGAAGACAAAGTAGTCTCATGCCTGACTTTAATCCAGGATCTAATCCCGAAGCTCGCGAATCTCAAGTTTGATAACCCCTTTGAACTGGACAAGGCTTACAGGGTACCGGCCTTCAAAACAACAAACAGATCAGGCCCGAGACCAATAATATGCAAGCCTCTAAGGTCACATCATACGGAAGCAATCTTCGGAGAACCAAGAAAAAGCCATAATCTGCAATGGAACAGCGACAAGATAGTACTCACACAGGACTACTCAAAACCTACTGTGGACACAAGAAAAGGCTTCCTGACAACGAGATAAGCTAAGGAAGGAGGGCATTCTTTTCAAAATCACAGACAAAGGGAGAACATACTTCTTCGAAAATCCTGGAGATCTATCCAGAAACTTAAGCGGCCCAACACAGCAGGAAATGGAAACAATGTACTCACAGTCAAGTAAAATGAGCGCTTCGCTGCAGCCATGAGTGGAATAGAGGCTCCATCACCATCGAAACAACCAGAATCAATGTATTATGCTATGCCAGATCCTACTCTACCTCAGACAGACCAAATCTACTTAATGCAGCCCCTTGCACCCTAATACAGGGGGGGTCCACCCAGAGAACTAATAGAACGAGCACAGTAAGACAGACCAAATCCACTTGATGCACCCTGTGCATTCTAACGCAGGGGGGTCCACCCAGAGAACTAATAGAACGAGCACAGTAAGACTTCATGAACAGAACGCATACCCTCGGGCAACAAGACCAACCTCATGAGACAGACAGGCCAAAGACTAACAGAAGGGCACGGAAAACAGTGCAGCGGAGTCAAATGGAGATCCAACTTAACACGGCGGACAATGATGGGAAGCAGAACCAAGAGAGACTAAAAGACTTCCTTATATCCTTTTTAGATACGCCAAAGAGGACAGGGGAATAAGCCACTGAGTAGACAATTAAGTACTTAAGTATATATGCAAAGTCTAATGTTAAAGCTACACTACTATAGCGAAATAGTATATCCCACAGAGGGGGGCGGGAGGATCTTGCCGTCGCAAGCCTACAGTAGGCGGGTTTAGTGCAGAGGGGTAGGGAAGGGAGGGGGGAGTCTGTCTTGTTAGTAATGTATGTCTGTATGGTTTAGTCCACGTCCATTTGATGTATTTGTGTAGTCCGTCGGTGCAATTGAGTTAGATAGGTCAACTACTCTGACACGCTCCACTAGTCCCAAAGAGTCCTTGAAGCTGTACTACTAGCCTAACTCCAAATCTGAAACAAGGGAAATACAAAAGTTGGGGGGTGAGAAGGAAGGCAAGGCCCACACACTGCAAACCATGACACAGTTTAACAATACAGCCACTCAGCAGAACAACACACCCTTATCAGCAGACCTGAAGATAGTTTCCCTAAAAGTAAAGGGCCTAAATCATCCCATCAAGAGAAGGAAAGTACTAGATTACCTAGCGAAGACCAAAAGAGATGTTCTATTACCACAGGAAACCAAACTCTCCACTGAAGACTCAACCAAACTTCGGGCAAGATGGATAGGAGAAGTAGCATGCTCCCAGCAATAGGGAAGAAGCGAGGAGTTATCACAGAGGTAACCATTGACCAACCACTGGTAACCTTTGAAAACCAACAGCATGACAAAGAAGGGAGACGGCTAATAACACACTTGAGGAGGGGGAATGAGGCGATAATGGTAGCGAACATATATGCCCCAAACACAGACGACAGCATACTGGGAGGGGATTCCACGGAGGCTGGAAGCAAACTCCCCAAATGATATGACAATTCTGGCAGGAGACTTCAACCTAGCATTAGACTACATCCTGGACAAGACAGTCGCTGGCCCACGCCCTGCCACCAGCCTCACACAACCCCTAAAGAACATTTGCAATAAATTCAATCTGAAAGACCCATGAAGACTTTAACACTCCGTCACCAGAGATTACACTTTCTACTCAACACCACATTACTCATACAGTAGAATATACTACATTATCATCACAGGCTCACACACACACTTAATAGAGCACACTGATATAGCGACAAGAACAATATCAGACCACTCATGCATCAGTCTACAGCTAGCAGGGCGCCACAACGAAAACCCAACCCGCAGATGACGGTTCTACAATGTAGTCACGACAAGAAAAGAAGATAAAAATAAGATAGAGCAAGCCATCAAGGACTACATTTTAACGATACACCAGACCGACCCCAGAACCTTATGGGACGTGCTCTAAGTGACAATTAGGGGGACACTTCTAGATATCAAATCCAGGCGAGACATGGAAGCAAAGGCCCACCTAGAGCAACAAGGAGGAGACATTAAGCGCCTAGAAGCAACACACATCAGCGACACCAAGAACGCTAACAATGAACTCAGAAGTAAAAAGTATGAATACAACAAAATCCTGAGTGAAAGATCAGGTCTGTGGATACAAAAATACAAGCAAATCAATCGATGCGAGGAAAACAAGGCGGGGAAAATCCGAGCATCATACCTCCGACACAGAGACAACACCATCTCCTCCATCACAGACTCAAGCAACACCAAACACACCCACCACAAAGACATACTGCGCACGTTCAAGGACTTCTGTCAAGGCCTTTACAAAAGAGATGAGACCCTAGACCAGGAGGGATGAGAGGCTTACCTAGAAAAACTAAACCTACCCAAGATTTCAAGCGAGGAGGCACGATCACTAGGACAAGAAATAAAAGTCAAGGAGATAGAAATGGTGGTCAAATCCCTTAAGGACAAAGCCCCAGGGCCAGACAGATACACGGCATCCTTCTATAAAACCTTCCAAACCCACCTACTCCCAACAATAGATAAAGTCTTTAACCAAAACGAGAAAGAGGGGGCGAGAACGCAATCCATGATGGAAGCAAATATAATCATCATACACGAGGAAGGCAAGGACGCACAGAGCCCCCAAAACTACAGACCCATCTCACCCATCAATACAGACAGCAAGATTTATGCCAAAATCCTAGCCACAAGACTAAACAACGTTCTACCTCAGCTGATTAACCACACACAAGTAGGCTTCCTGAAATCATGCATGTCCCATGATAACAAGACTCCTATGCCACGATCTAGGACGTGGCATAGGAGTCTTGTGTGCTACTGTAGCTCTTGAGCTAACTGAGTAGCTCACCTGTGTGCAGCCCAGCTTATTAAATTAGATTTTGCTTGGTTGAATTAATATACATATAAAGAAATTGAAATTATACTGCACTAATAATATTAGTAGCTGTTAATGTGTTTTATTGAACATAAGTAGCTCTCGATACAGACAAGGTTGGAGACCCCTGTCCTAGATCAATCTCCCATATCTAACAACCCATCGGTAGCAATCATGCTAGATGCAGAGAAAGCCTTTGACAGGGTGTCCTGGTACTTCCTAGAACAGTCTATGCGAACATACAACCTGGGAGAAAGTGACATTAGGAAAGTAATGGCAATGTATAAATCATCCAAAGCGCAGATAGCTATTAATGGTACAATCTCACATCAATTCAATCTCCAACGGGGAACAAGGCAAGGCGGCCCCCTATCCCCCGCCCTATTCCTCCTGGCACTTGAGCCCCTGATTAAAAATGTCATAACCAAAAGGAGGATAATGAGAATTGCCATCAATGATACCACAGCCAAAATTGTAGCGTACGCAGACAACATACTCATGATAACAGAAGTCCCAGAAACCTTGATCACTGCCCTTATGGACACTTTAGCGCAATACTCTGCCCACTCCCGATACAAGCTAAACAGGGACAAGTCTGAATGCATGCCACTCAACATACACACACACACACCCAGAGAGGTAATAGGAGACTCGGGATTAGCCTGGCAACCCGGGTCCGTCAGATCCATGGGGATCCAATTCGGGTAGAGCCTGAAATCCATTCGCGATCACAACGAGAAACTAAGCCTAGCGAAGATCAAAAAGCAGAAACCTGGTCACTCAAATTTATCACGTGGTGGGGAAGAGTAGACACAGTAAAATTGATGGTCACTCCAGTGGTCAACTACCTGGCCGGTATGTTCCCCCTCACACGAGTTTCACCGCAAGATAGAACAAATGATAAACAAGTTCCCTTGGCGGGACAAGAAACTTAGAATAAGCCTACAAAAACTAAAACTAGAGAAGGGACTAGGAGGTCTAAACATGGCGTATTTCAGGACATTCCAGACAGCTTTTATAGCTAGACAGGGGATGTACTGGATCCTCCCTAACAAGATATACACGCCAACCTGGCTCAACAAGAAGGCCATACTAAACAATACGGACCCAATATCTCCTCTCACCGCGAACAAACAAGCACAATTGAACAGTCCCATACTTAAAAACACAAAAAACGCGCTACTCAAGGTAGACCAGAAACTCAAACACAGTATTAAAAACTCAAACAGGGTAACGCCAAGATAAAATATAGAGGGAAACCCCTAGACAGACTCCTGGAAAAGGCTAGGAATCTCGATCCCGGCCCATCTAGAAGACTGGGGCAAACCCTACATTTTTCACACCCTAAACAGGGCTCGAAAATTCCACTCGACTGCTCGCATAGTCGAGCTAAATTTAACAAGGTCGAGCTGTTTGTTATGTCCTACTCGCCCTTTCTGGCGAGTAGGAAAACAAACCAACTTTTGTCCTCCATCTTTGAAAACGGAGCAAATGTGACAAGATAAGATTTAAAGGCATTTTTATTGCATACAAAGTTAATGAGCAATGAAGATGCCTTTAAATCCTGTTATCTCATCACATTTGCTCCGCTTTCAGAGAAGGAGGTCAAGTAGATTGCAGTTAGGTCGAGGACATTTTTTAAGGTACTAGTCCTGCAGGACTAGCACTATTTTTTTGATTTTTCTAAAAACAAAACATAACCTACCGGACATAGAACTTTGTAACTTCCTCAAAATCAAAACAGCCCTAGCAAAATCAAAGATAACAAGACACAAACCCTTGTTTATTCAATACATGGAGAACTTAAACAAAGTGGGCCACCTGGTATGCAACTATACAAACTCTTACGACCCAAGTCAAAGCTTAACAACAAAACTAGCAAGTACTGGGAATCACAACTTGACACCACACTCACCGAGCAGGGGATGCGTACCCTCTGGGCCTCACCGCCGAAAAACATGATATCCCCGACGTTCGCACATCCAACATTCTGGCCACTGCACAAGACATATTGGACTCCATCGTGCTTAGCATCGATGAAATTGAGGGAGAAGAACAATTGTTACTTACCTGTAAACAGGTGGTTCTCCAGTATTGGTGTCTTTCATAGATTCACATGCTTGAATATTCCCCGTCGTTGGAGTGTGAGTCCCACGGTAAATAAAATAGCAATAATATGATTATATATATATATATATATATATATATATATATATATATATATATATATATATATATATATATATATATATATATATAAATATAATCAGAAGAAAAAACCTGAAATATGTATTAGAAAATAGGCATAACCTGCCTACCCAAAATTCTACATAGGAATGCATGGGGAAGGAAAAAACCATATGCAGCCTATCCTTGTCATTATGTTGGTCCAAACTGCAGCCAATCAGGCGACAGCAGCCCTCTAGAACCTTCTCCTCAGAGCTCAGCACCTCAGATTTTCGAGCACAAGAGAGACCAAAGAGTCTGTGAGGAGAAGAGTGCCTCTGAGGGGAGGAGGGAGGGTCGCATGTGAATCTATGAAAGACACCAATACTGGAGAACCACCTGTTTACAGGTAAGTAACAATTGTTCTTCTCCAGTATTGGGGTGTCTTTCATAGATTCACATGCTTGAATATAGAATAGATAGCAGTCAGTACCAAGGAAAGTTTCCATAGTCACAATGCATAACAAAAGACTGAAAATTATATGTATGGAGCACATTGATTGATAGATAGATTGATGATATATATATATATATATATATATCAATCAAACAGTCAATAAGCATTTGGAAACTAATAGGAGGAGGGTAGAACAGAGGCTCACCTTATTGAAAAAGATTACGAAGCACAGCTTGTCCTACTGCGGTATACCCCTCATTCATGGCACCCAGACAGTAGTGTTTCGTGAACCTGTGCCTGCTGGACCACGTGGCTGCTCTGCAAATCTGATGCAGTGGGACACCGGCAAAAAGTGCAGTAGAGGATGCCATGGATCCGGTGGAATGGGCCCTCACTGAAGATTGCAAAGGTTTGCCTGCTTTTTGATGGCAGAACGCAATAGCCGAAGACACCCAGCGGGCTATCGTAGGTTTGGTGACTGGACGTCCCTTGTGAAAAACGGCCATAGGCAACGAAAAGTTGGTCAGATTTGCGGAAATGGGCCGTTCTGCTGATGTAGAACTTCAAGCACCGCTTAATGTCTAAGGAATGCAAGCGTTGTTCCGCAGGAGACTGCAGGTTAGCAAAGAAAGTCTTCAGAATAACTGGCTCATTGATGTGGAAATCTGAAGGTACTTTTGGACGAAAAGTAGGGTTAGTGCGTAGCAGCACACAATCAGACTGAAACTGAAGAAATGGTGGTTTGATCGTGAATGCATGAATGTCACTCACTCGACGCGAAGACGTCAATGCAAGAAGAGCAACCTTCCAGGTGATGTACTGGAGGTCAGCTCTATGTATTGGTTCAAATGGTGCATTCATCAATTGTGTTAAAACAATGTTGAGGCGCCACGCAGGAGGAGGGCGCCGAATTGGTGTAAATTTACGAAATAGTCCCTTGAAAAATTGGCGTATAATCCTAGAGGAACAGAGGGAGGTGGAGCCATCGTGGCGGAAGCGTGAAATTGCCGCCAGAAAAACTCTTAAAGTAGCATGAGACAATCCTGACTGAGCTCATTGAAAGAAGAAAGGGAGGAGCTGAGCGGGCGTGGCACGCAAGGGATGCACACCGGCAGCAGCACACCAATGGCAGAAACGTTTCCATTTCAACTTGTAAGTCTTTATAGTTGAAGGAGCTCTGGCCGGAGCAAGGATGTCTCGACATTCTTGAGGAATGGTTAGATGTGCAAATTCACAGTGTTCAGGTTCCAGGCTGATAAGCTCAGAGAAGAGCGGTCCGGATGGTAGATGAGACCCCTGTCCATGGAAAGAAGATCCATCCGAGGATGAAGAAGGATGGGCTCGCATTGGAACAGAAGGAGCAACTCCAAGAACCATGCCTGTCGTGGCCACCTGTGAGCAATGAGAAGGATGTGGCAGGGTTCTCTCCGTATCTTCCAAAGCACTCGCGGCACCAGAGGGATTGGAGGATTTCCAGATGTGCCTAAATTAGGTGTTAAAACAATGGCGCACGAAGCTGTAACAGAGAACCTATGTCCTCATCGAGAACAACTGCTGATTGCGCTCACTAAACCTCCCAAGGCGGTTTCTTCACCTACGACTGCCGAATTGGTCACATGGGTAATGCAAGAGGCAGGTATTGATATCTCCCAATTGGAGGCTCACTCAGTGAGAGGACCTACGGCATCTAAAGGTTTTTTTTTTTTTAAAGAGCTAGACTGAAGAGCATCCTCAATGCAGCAGACTGGTCATCAGACTACTTTTTGAAGGTTTTACTTCAAACCGGTCTCAAATCTGACAACTAGTGGTGGAAAAGCTTTAAACTAGCCTAAGCCTCGACTTCGGGTCATGACATAGAATGAAATGTTAACTAGCTTTCAGAACGGAAAGTTTCAATTCTATTAAGGACACGAAGGCGAGGATTAGCCCACTCGTCTCGGACATGATTAATTGGCCCACCTGGCTGAACATCCAAAAAATTCAGTCTAATTGGGTCAGGACATGATATATAAAAAACATACTTTATGTTTAATGATCGCTTAATAAGTTGAACATGTTAAACTTTGATGTTTTTAATATCTGCTAGTTGAAAGTGGCGTTCAACGGATGGATGGATTAACTGACATTTTGAGTTGTGCTTCCTTTTCAGGGGGTGGGCTGGATGCACACGCGGCAAACTTGAGGGATCCGTGGTGCGTCGCTGCCCGGGAATCCCTTAAGTAGTTCGGACATAGGACGGACCACTAAAATGGCGGCTTGCTAAAACAACGAACTGGGCAGCGGCGCAGAGAGGAGACCTCAGGGCGTCCTGGCCGTACGCTGGGCAGTCGAGTGCCAGCTGTCTGCTGGGCCCTGAACCGCGGCGGCTGGGCGGAGAGTTGGGGGGGCATTGACCCCTGGGATCGGCGATCGCCAGAGGAGAGAGGCGCTGCCCTGGAGGCAGCAGATCCATTAAAATGGCAGCCGTAGCGATATTGCGGCCCGCGATGAGACGCAACGCAGCGGCCTGTGTGAAGGAGCCCCTGCTGTTATTGGAGCCCGGCTGTGAGCGTCTGAGCAGGTGAGGTTATAGCGGCACGAGCGGAAGACTCTGGGAGCTCTGGAACAGCCCCGCTGACACTGCGGACCAGCGGGGACTACCGCGCCCGGGCGCTGAGCTCCTGGGGGCGGCGGAGGTCAGGAGCCGGCAGCGGGACGGCTGCGAAGAGGTGCTGGCTGGGAAAAGGGCGGACCGCTCACTCCGCTGAAGTGCCTATGGTGCGGTCGGCACTGTGCGGCTGGGGCTGCAGGGTACTGAGACCAGTGAGCATACAGAGGATAATAGCGGGAGAGCTGAATAGGACATGAGTGCCAGCAGTCTCTCAAGGGCATGAGTAGCCTAAATGGTCCTGATTGCTAGGCTGGTGCGAGACACTGGCCCCGGATCACGGAGGGGAAAGGATGCTCGATGTGCGGTGCACTGTGAAGAGCAGGGGAGCCGGAGAGTGGTGTGGCCGAGAGGGGGGCAATCACACGCCGCTGCGGAGAGAGCTGACCTGCAGAACTGATATGAGGATTGGCTTTACTGATTACCCCGTGGAACTGCAGTAGCGGGGAAGGGAAAAGACGAGGCAGTTCAGCAATAAAGTGACTGGCAACATAGATGCCACTGGGGCGGTGAGATCTTGAAGTGGGGGAGCAAGCAAACAGTGTGGCTGAGAAAGGCCAGGGCCCAGCAGGAGAGGGCCTGACAGACAGATTGGGGTGGCTCTCCCTGGGGCGCAAGCCTGGGCGTGGCCAGCATCGGCGTGGGAATCCAGGGGCAGCAGGACGGTTCCCCAGAGCGGAGCAAGACCCCCTGAGGGACTGTCTTCATGCAACAGCGGCCACGCGGAGAGGAGCGAAAGCGGGGACCAAGAGGAAGGCCAGAGGTGCGGGTGCGCTGTCAGAGTTCAGCACAGGAGAGGTGGAAAACTGGAGAAGACCCAGTCTGGCGGAAAGATATTACACGCTGAGTGAATATGGGGAAGCCCAGAGGGAAGCAAGCAGGGACGCCACCTGAGCAGGAAGATGGTGCTGGCCGGAAGGCCACCTGGACATGCAGGAGGGCCCGTCGCAAGGATCCGAGGGGATGCTACAGCGGCAGGTGGATCAAATCCTTAAAGCCATCACAGACACCAGAGAGGCCCTGCAACTGGACATAGCGCATGTAACACAAGGCCTAGGGCTGCTTAGAGCCGACCACGCCAAATTAACTGACAGGGTGAATCAGACGGAGACCACCTTGGAAGTTCTGGAACCAGCCCAGAAGGCAATGGCGGCTCAGATGACAGAGGCCACCTGGACTGGTGGTGGCCAGGTTGCTTCATTAGAAGGACAGGAACCTCTTGCTGTCCAGGGCCCGATAGGCAGGTCCGTATACGGTGGGCAACAGTAAGGTGACACTATTCCCGGATTACACACTAGAGGTGCAGCGCCGCCGAGCATAGTTGATGACAGTCAAAAGAGCACTACAGGAAGAGGGCCTACAATACTCCTTGATGTTTTCGGCGCGCATTAAAGATAACAGTGGAAGGTAAGACGTTTTTCCACTGTAGCCCTGAGGAAGTTTGGGAATGGCTGGAGATGTATAAAGCGGGCTCCGGGAAGGCAGGAGGTGGCACAAGCACTTTAACGGAGAAACCAAAGCCGCGCAGAACGCGACGCTATCGACAGTCATCCTGTAACTAAGGAGCCCACGGTGACCCAGACAGAGAGAGAGCGCACGGCAGCCCTACAAGCGGTGACGGCTATCTCACGAGAGGACGGGGCCGCAACACCGGAGGAGACCGGATCGGAAAAGGGATCTCAGGGCACAGACGACGAGCATTCGGAAGCAGGAAGTGGGCACTTGCCCCATGTGACAGTCGGGACAGCGGACGAGATCGTGGATGGGTAATGCCGAGGCTTCTCAAGAAAGAGCAGAGAGGACAGTGAGATGGCACTGAACCTGGATATTTCCCTGGACATTGCTGATTAATGGATGGCTGTCAGGGTGAGGCAGGCAAGGATGGCTGAGCAATTTACTAACCATTCCAATTCTATGATGGCCCAGAGTAGGGCTGGCTGGCCATCAGGGGGTTGTGCATATGATGGTGGCAGGCTGGGAAGTCGACCCTCTGACGCTTAGGGCGCACCCCCCTAATTTTGTATGGGTATAGCTCCTTGGGTTTTTTTTTCTTGAGGGAGCAGTTTGAATACAAGTTTAGATGGGCACTAGCTTTGTAGCGCCTGTTCTGGGGGTGGGCTGTTGAGCCGGGAGTTGGGGGATGATTGGGGTAGATAGAACCACTGGTGTGTTTCAAGGTGACTAATGTGGATCCGGGAGTACTAGGTTGCCAAATGAGATTGTTAAATGATTTGAAATGTATTACCTGGAATGTACGGGGACTCCATACAATGCAGCGGCGTCATAAGGTGCATGCTTACCTGGTGCGGCGTGGGGGGTCATATAGCCTTTCGCCAAGAAACGCATATTAACCGTACTGAGGGGCCAGCACTGAAACATAGATGTTATGTTAGCGGTTCTTTTATAGCGCACAAATCACCCTGGGGCATCTCGGCGCTGCCTAGAGAACAGTCCAATAGCAGGGAGGCGGGAGGCGGTCTTTTTAAAACGGGAAGGCTTTAGGTGTTTGCTAAAAATACAGTAAGTGGGAGTTTCCCGCAGAGCCTTAGGTAGACTGTTCCAATACTTTGGAGCCAAATGTGAAAAGGCTTTACCCCCAGTGCGGCTCAAGCTTATGCGCGGGATCTGAAGAAGTCCTAGAGAGCCTGATCTCAGATTTCTGGCTGGAAGGTATTTAATCGGTTTCTTTCGTAGATAGTAAGGGCCGCGACCCTTTAGAGTGTTGTACGTAAGACACCAAATTTTAAAAAAAGGCTCTCTTCCTTACTGGCAACCAATGCAGTTCTTTTAGCAAGGGTTCAGAGGGGGAGTCATCAGGCATGTACAAGATCATTCTGGCCGCTGTATTCTAAATGACCTGTAATTTCTTTAGCTGGGTCTCACCCACTTCCGTCAGCAAGGCATTGCCATAGTCTAAGCGCCATTGTTTGAACCAAGGTTTTGCGGTGATCAGTCGGCATGAATGGAAGGCTTTTACGAAGTAATCATAAACTATAGTAACAGGAACTCGTCGTGCCTGCTACATGATCCTTCATTGTTCGTGATTGATCCAGTTTTAATCCAAGATTTTTGACACTGTGTGAGCACGGGGGCTAGACCCAACTGGGAAGGCCACCATTCGTTTGACCAAGCCGCCGAGGCTTTGCCCAGTGGCAGGACTCCCGTTTTTCCAGGGTTCAACTGGAGACAGTTATCGGTCATCCAGTTGGAAATTGACAATATGCCCGTGGAGAAACGTACTTGTCTGCTTCAGGGTTAGGACCAATGGTGAACAAAAGCTGGGTGTCCTCAGCGTAGGAAATCGTTTCAAAGCCCAGATGTTCTACTACTTTTGCCAGAGGAGCCATATACATGTTAAAAAGGGTTGGGCTCAGGCAAGAGCCCTGAGGTACACCCTTGTCCAGAGGCATTTTTCCTGATTGTAATGGACCCAGGATGACTGTGTGGGTTCTATCGGACAAAAAGTCCTGTAACCATTTCAGGGCCACTCCTTGAATGCCACAAGAAAGATTGCTGATCCCCCTGCAGATGCAGGGGACAATTATTTTACACAACCTACTCGCCGTTTGCTAGGGGTGCCTTAATATGGGTCAGAGCAGGGGTCCCTTTCCAGCCGACTCAACAACTGGTGGACCCGGAGGGGCGGTTTGTAGTGGTATTGGGGCGTTTCAATGTGATGGAGGTGACTTTATGTAGTGTATATGCACCTAATGTAGATCAGATCTTTCTCTTTGATCGTCTATCAGAGAGCCTAGCGCCATACCAGACTAGTTCAATAATAATGGGAGGGGACTCAATTGCAGATATGGAGAAAGATAGGTCCCCCTTTCTGACGCACCGGTATACAGACTCTCGAAAGCAAGGAACGCAGGAAAATTAGGGGCTAGTTGATACGTGGCGAGCACCTCATATGGAGGAGAGGGACTACTGTTATTCTGGCCTTCACGACCTGCATGTGCAGCTTGACTCGATATTATGCACCCCTGAAGTTGACTCCAAGGTTGTAGATCGCGAATACTTGGCCAGGAACATTTCGGATCATAATCAGTTATTGGTACGGGTGAAATGGACCCGGGAGAGAGCTGTGATCCCAACCTGGTGGCTCCGGACAGAGGCACTGGAGGACCCAGTCTTCTGTGACGAGGTAGGGGTGACCCAGTATTTTGATGAGAACGGGGGAACTGCTTCCTCGTTGGCATTAGAATGGGATGCATTCAAGGTGGTGGTTCGGGGCTTCAGTATTAGCAAAATGTCCAAGGTCCGCAAAACCCTGCTGACCGATTTAGAGATGGCAGAGTGCAGGCTATGAGGAGCTGAGAGAGCCCGCCCTGGGGATCCAGGAGTGCAGACTGAGGTCTTGGAAGCTAGAGAGGCAGTGGTGGTACAGGTGGAGAGACTGCGCACCTTTGATTACAGGTCCTACAGGGCGAGGATGCACGCCGAAGAGAATAAATCTAGAGCCTTGTTGGCATGGTTAGCTAATCCGAATCCCAGGGGAACGGGGGACTAATAGCAATGACAGGAGCAATGGTGTACACACAGCAAGGGATAAATAGTTTATTTTTGGAATATTATACCGAGCTTTACTGCAGCAAACTGGCTCAGGGTGCAGACGACGTAAGGGAGTACCTCATCGATTTGGACATGCCGTGCCTGGGGAAAGAGCAGGAAGAGTCACTTGGTCGAGAGATCACAGTTGGAGAAATCAGGAGTTCAATGAAGCATATGGCACGCAGTAAAACGCCTGGGGTGGATGGTATGCCAATAGAATTCTACTCCAAGTATATGGCTGGTTTAGCGCCACGCTTACAAGTGATGTATCAGGAGGTACGGAAGGTGGGGCAGTTACCAGGGACTACTCGAGAGGCTATTATCGTTCCCCTCTTGAAACCGGGGAGGGAACCATCCGACAGAGCGGCATATCGTCCGCTTTCAATGCCGACGACGGATTACAAAATCTTGAGTAGGATTCTTGCGTCACGGCTCCTCCCATACATGTTGCAGCTGGTTCACCGGGACTAGGCGGGCTTTATTCCGAAACGGAACACCTCTAGTAACATACGGCGACTGCTTCGTATTCTGGGGGAGGACGGTGGGCTGCCCTTTGCCGGGATGGTTCTATCGGTCGACATTGAGAAGGCATTTGATAGCCTGAAATGGCCATTTCTTTTGCAAGTCATGCGACAGATGGGCCTGGGAGAGGCATTCGTGGGGTGGACCCAGATACTGTATAGGTCAGCGACGGCCAGGGTGCGAACAGGGATGGTAGTATCAACGCCCTGTGTGGTGGAGCGCGGGACGCGACATGGTTGTTCACTATCTCCACTGCTGTTCGCACTGGCGATTGAGCAACTAGCCGAGCGAGCTAGGTGAGGGAAGCATTATGCGGGCCTGGAGTTGCGTGGAGCAATGCAGTACATTTCGCTTTACGCTTATGACCTACTCATGTTCTTGGCAGACCCAGGAGAGACTTTAAATTGAGCAACATATCTCCTGCTGTGGTTTGGTGAGGTTTCAGGGTTAAGGGTGAACTGGGCGAAGAATTGCCTGTTCCCGGTCCGCCGGGGGATGGAGGAACTGGGGCAACTGGGTGGTATAAGATGGGAACCTCACTGTTTGCCTTATTTTGGGTCAATGTCTACCATGGACAGGACTGGGCATGTGCACGGCTCTCCCGCATGGGGGGGGACTGGACCGCGCAGGGCATGTGGGAGGAGCGAGGGCTGGAAATGATTGGGGACTTTTATGAAGAGGGAGTTCTGGTGCCGTATCAAGCATTGCAAGAGAGGTATGACCCGCCCAGGGGCGACTTCTTGCTGCATGCAGCCCTAGTGTCAGCAACTCACCGACATTGGGGAGGAGGGTTGTCTGAGCCACAGACATCGACGTGTCAATATGTCGCGATGTCAGCAGGTACAGTCAAAGCCATAACGTGCTTATATAGGCGACTGGTGGTGGAAGAGGGACTGCAACCGATTAACCAGTTGAAGGGGTATTGGGACGCGGATCTGGGCAAAGACATTCCGTAAACGACATGGGCCAAAATAGCGGAAAGAGCGTGGAAAAGCACAAGTAATGCCAGATGTCAGCTTATTCATAGTTACGTATTACAAAGGGTGTACTTAACCCCAGAGCGGATAAATAAATATTTCAATGTGGATACAGCCCGATGCCAGTAGGGGGCAGCGAACTTCCTCCATATGATGTGTAGTTGCCCGCAGTTGGGAACTTACTGGGAGGAGGTGGTGAAGTACTGTGCGGAGTGACGGATAGGCAAATAGAACCTGATATGGGAGCATGTTTATTGAACTGGTTTCCACACACAGCGCGGACTAAAATCACGAGTAAGTTCCTTGATTTGGGGTTATTGTTAGCTAAAGAGGGAATTAACAAAACAATGGAAAGCCAGGCAAGGACCCAGTATTGAGCGTTGGAGGGAGGAGTTCACTATCTGGGCGGCTAGCGAGAGTGTGGTTCGGTTCCGGCAAGCTAGGAGAGCTAATAATGAGAAAGCACTGGGATCCGCAAAGGCTTGGGAAGGGATGGTCGCGTTGTTGACAATACCGGAACCAGAGTCGGACAGTGAGTCGCTGGATGTGCCACTGGGTACTCCCTGAATTGGCAGTTTATAAGGGGCTGCTATACTACTAGGGCGTCATGGAGTGGAAAGAGGAGACCTGAACCAGGTAAACACATTGGGAAAGTGATAGTCACGACCAGGAAGCGCAATGACACTTGATAGCTTTTTGTTCTCGTTAACTGGAACACACCGGTGGAAGGGGTCAGGGTTGGGACAGGGAGGGTGATGGCAAATAATCCAGGGAATTCAGATCTTGGACGGCAAAGAAACATAGGATAGAATGGAGCAAATGTAAACGGAGGCTGTAATTAACAAATTATAAAACTACAGAATAGTAACATAGTAATTTTGATATGTAAACAAGCCTAGTAGGAAGGAAGGAATCCGGGAAATTGTACCAAGTAAAATGACCCTGCTGGTAATCTAATGTGATGATGAGTGTTGTGTTTGTATTAAAAACCAATAAAACAGAATTTATAAAAAACGACTGGTTACTTTTCAGAAGCAAAACAGTTATTTGTGCATTGCAATTGAAGCATTCCTGGTAGGCAGATCAAATATCTGAGAACATTAATTGAGAGATTAATCCATCAAAGTCCATTTTGTTCCTATCTTAAAGAATTGGTAACAATACTCTGTGCTGTCAAACAACACCTAAAAAGGGGGGGGGGGGTAAGTACAGTATCTTCAGGTGGCAGGCAGATGATGGGGAGCGGTGTAAAGCTGGAGGTTGTAGTCACAACCTAGCTTACCATACTTTCGCAATCTTCTGCCATGGGCAGGTCATGCACTGCTTAGGTGGACTGCACTGACACTGTTGAACAGTCCAGTGCGGTGCATCCAAAAAGTGCCTGCAACCTGGCGCAACTCACCATAGTATTCTTTTCCCACAACCTGGCTAAGCAGGAGGGGGGCATGGTCACAGTTAGGCCCTGCTGCCCAGGGCCTAACAGAGGGCAGGCGAATACAGAGAAATCGGGCACTGACCAACTCTGGGCTTTCTAATGAGCCTTATCGGTCTTCGGGGGTGAAGATAAACCATTTCAGGAAATTGAAAATCACCACTCCAGGCAGAAACTCGCTAATTACATGGGATCAGAAATAAGTAGTCACAAGAGATAAACTCAACGACTACATTACATGTCCCAACATGATGGAGGTAAAGGACCTCAGGGAAAGGAACTGCATAGATTTTCATGAGCGGAAAGATATGTAGACCCCCACCACAAAAAGCTGCTGGCAAAAAGACCAATTCTTAGACTATCTTCATGTTGCCACAATTGCGATTCACTGCAAAGTCTGGGTTAAAAGAGCTGGATCAACTCAATAAATGGGAATGCTAGGAGTGTCTTCCGATATCGGAGAAAAGCTGATGACATCAACCAAAAATAAAGCATTGGCAATGCCAAAAGGTGTATTTCTAAATGCAAACGCCTGCTCAATCGGTGATGGGGTTAGTTATTTAATAAGTCACCACACATGCGCACTGTTACTCCCATTAGCACTCATGCGTCCATTCATCTACCCAGTGACACATTCTTGCATTCATCAACTTATATAACCATAAGCACACACAAGCTAAATAAACATAAGATAAATTAAAAGAATAAAAGTAGAAGGAAAACATGCTTCCTACTAAACAAGGCAGGCATATGCTTGCAAAACAAATAAAATTAAATGTAGCGGCAGTTCCAGCTTGGCCACCTAGCTTAAACTCATGTGTAGGCCACCTTGAAATAGTAAAACAGTTAAATTATGGACAATAAATATTATGCCATGGTGCTGACTTGGACAACAGGCTGTCGCTTTGTGAGATGTGGTGCAAATCAGATTAAATCAATGGCAAGAAAGAGGCCCGTTAAGAAGGAGCTGAAGTATGCTCTAAAATAATGAAAATAAAATGTAAGTAGTTAAGAAATGAGGGGGAAAAAAATGTAGAACTGGCCTGTCAGTCCTGGCACTGAAACGCACTAATTTTCAGGTGGGTGTGTATTTGATCCATTGCCACGTGCTGAATATAATCACTGGTGTCAGTTCCCAACACCAAAACCCTTGCCCCAACTACTCCCATCTCCTTGTGACCTCCCCTCCCCAATACGAAACCTCCCACCCGTCATAACCCCCTTCTCCTTCCACCCCGGGTTACCCCCCCCGCCTCCCTCTCCCTAATCCCAACCCCTATTTTTCTCTCCTCCCAATAACTTCTGACCCACTCCATTCCTCACTTCTTACTCTATCACTCCTTAATGTTGAGCTTCTTTCGTCCCTTGTTCTAGAATTCTCCTCCCTAAGATCAGACGTTTTACTCCTTACTAAAGCCCACTCCTCTGACCATGCACGCACATCTCCACACACCACCCCCCGCCTCCCTCCTCCTCCAATAACAGCCCCCCTGGCACTGGTATCGTCGATTATTCTTCTCAGATCCCTCCTCCCTACAAACTGCCTGATCCTCCCCCAAACCCATTGATCCTTCCATTTCACCCCAACTCCACACGGCACCCGCCACTTCTAGCTCTCATGTTGCATACCCAATTCCCATGCAGGTTAACTTTTCCACGAACCCCACCGTCTCCCCCTTCCCTCCTCGTCCCCAAATACCCCTTTTCCGTAGTCTACTATCCCCGTTCTCCTTGGAATGATTCGACTCCCCTTTTACCCGACATCGCCTAGACCCCCACAACAACTAACCTCCATACTCCTTGATCCCCCCCACTCAATACCCTGACCTCTCTCCACTTCACTGCATGTTGATTAACTGCCGATCCGCATCCTGCCACGCAACGGATATTGCGGAAACCATTCTGAGTGAAAACATAGATATTGCTTTCCTTACGGAAACTTGGCTCAACCTCCACTCTACTCTACTCCTATCCTTGACCTGCTCATTCCTCCTGGATATATCATCATTAGGAAAGACAGAATAAAGCAAATTGGAGGTGGCCTTGCCCTAAGTTTTAAAAATGAACTCAATCTCACACTTGTTCATCCCCAGGACCCTTCTACCTTTGAATACCTCTGCGTTGATCTTACCGCTCCTGACTCCCCCACCATTCGTCTTCATACTATCTACCACCCCCCCGGCAATCCCATCCCCTTTACCGAAGAGCTTTCGGATCTCAACACTCAATCTTTGCTCACTCACCCCAAGAATCTTTCTCGGCGACTATAACATCCATTGGAATAATAACGACGAACCGTCTGTCATCCTCCTTAAAGATATCATGGACATTACTGACCTGACACAACTCTGCCAAGCCCCGACTCACTCGAAAGGCACCACCCTGGATGCTATTATAACTAGCAAGGATCTTGCCTCTCTCTCAATGATTCTTCCAGTTGACTGGTCGGATCATCACCTTATCCTCTTCGCTTTGAACTGCTCCATTACTATCCCCACCCCTATCGGCTCTCTACCCTTGAAACATACCCGCAATCTTCACCTTATCCCCCCATGCGAGTTGGAATCTTTTATCAAAACCTGCTTACTCCTCCCCCCTCTCACAGCACCACTGACTTTACTAAACACTACAATAACTATCCTTCAAGTGCTTGACCAAATTGCCCCTATCAAACTTAAACATCAAAAATATATACCTCCTAAATCCTGGTTTAACTCTAACCTCAATAATGAAAGACAGGCCCTCAGACAATCTGAATGCACATGGAGGAATCATCCCTCCCCTGATAACCTGATTCTCCACATAAATGCCAGAGCCAAATACAAGAAGCACATCTTCACTGAAAAAGCCTCCTTCCTCCGTTCACAACTTGACCAGGCCAAAAACCGTCCCAGAGAACTCTTTAGCATAGTTAAAACTTCCTCTGGCCCCCCTAAAATACTTGACACTGTTGAAAGATGTGAAGAAATCGCCAGCTTCTTTTCGAACAAAGTCAACTTGATCGAACTATCCTTCTCTTCTCCTCCTCTCCCATACCAATCTACCCTTAGCCAACACCTCCTTCCTAACATTCCTACTTCACCTCGCTCCTCTGCCCCTTCATGCCACGACCCCTCTCTACCCCTCCCTACTCCATCCCATCCTGACCCTATCCTTACTGACACCCTTACCAAAAATAATCCCTCCTGGAACAAATTTGTTCCAGTATCTGAATCCACTGTCCTCAACATTATCTCAAAACTTAAACCTTCATCTCACACCAATGATCCTCTTCCTGCCCAGTTGGTTCAGGAACTCAAACACATCATTGCACCCATCTGGACCAAGATAATCAATTCCTCTCTTACCACCGGCTGTGTCCCTGCATCCCTTCAACTTGGTCAAATCTCCCCCATCCTCAAAAACCCCACCGCTGACCCCAACGACTTGAACAATCTACGCCCTATCTCTAATCTTCCCTTCCTCTCCAAAGCCCTTGAAAAATGTGTTCTCTCCCAGTTAGACAAACATATCACTTCATTCAATCTCCTCGACGTTTTCCAATCTGGTTTCAGAAAAGGATGCAGCACGGAAACCGCCATGCTCAATATCACAGATGATATCCATCGCTCTCTTGACAAAGGCGAATCCTCCCTCTTTATCCTCCTTGACCTCTCTGCTGCATTTGATACTGTCCACCATTCTACCCTTCTTAATACTCTGAAAGACAGTTTTGGGCTGGAGGGCATTGTTCAACAATGGTTCACCTCTTATCTCCAACATAGATCCCAACAAATCAAACTCAGTCACTGCCTTTCCAAACCACAACCTGTCTCACTTGGGGTCCCACAAGGCTCTATCCTTTCCCCTGCCCACTTTAATCTATTCATGGAACCACTCACCCTTATTCTCAAACAAGTTAATATAAATTACCACCTCTATGCTGACGACACTCAACTTTATTACAAGATCAAATCCCACCATGACATTCTTCTCCTCAATGATACCTTGAACAAAGTCCAAGCCTGGTTCCATCTTAATCATCTCAAACTGAGTCCCCAAAAAACTGAAATCATCCTTTTCTCTCCCAAAAATAGTTCCCTGCCTGTTCAACTCTAGATCAATGATATAAAAGCACTAAACTGCACCCTCTCCTCCTCTAACTGTCAAATCCTTGGGCATCAGCATTGACAAAAATCTTACTCTCATCCCTCACATTAACAAGCATTTACAATGCAACGGTTTCGCCTTTGGAAAAGTTTGAGCTATTGGCATTGTAAATGACAACATTTGTATTTATGTGTTGGTTTTGAAAACAGATAAATAAATGGCATTGTCCTTTACATTGCCAATAGCTCTAACTTTTCCAAAGGCGAAACCGTTGCATTGTAAATGCTTGTTAGTAACGTTGTCTGTTTGAGTTAAAAACTTTTTTTTTATGTGCAGATTATGCAGCAGATAGAGGATTGTGTGTAAATCTATAATTAGGCAGTTAAACCCGCATAATTCTAGTGGCCCTGTCCATAACCCTGGTTATACTGCAATGGAGGACCAAATTATGTGGCAAAGTTGGCTAAACTATGCAGCGCGTTCCGTAGCAGTATTATCTTACTATTTTGTCATTTTAACATACATTGATACAAAAGGGACCCCAACACTGTGTAAAAGACATACGATTCCTGAAAGGAAGTATATATACTCATTGACCAGATCTCACTGAAAGAGCTACTCACCAACAAATGGTGATTCACAGACTGAAAGAATCTGTGGAAAAGATACGATAAGCAGGAAACAAGCTTACAAGGCAAAAAAAAGGTAAGCGTTTCTATTCTGTTTTTTCCAGTTAGATTTTAGAACGTGCCTGCAGTTTAAGGATTCCGTGCATCGTCACAGCCTCTAGAAGCACATTTACCATCAGGAGAAAGTACCATAAATAAGGCATGTAGGATGGAGACACTAAGATATCAACTTACAAAACAAAGGAGCGGTGGAGGGGGGCGGAATGTTTGATCTGTTTTGTACTCTGGGTGCCTTCCTGAAATAAATGCTAGACTGGAAACAGTGTGATGCGTTACATGAATTTGCACAGATAGCGCAATAAAGCATTTCTGTGAGAAAAAAAAATCATTCTTCCAACTTCTTGAATTATTTAAATAAAGGCCATGACTTTGTTCTTGTTGGAAAGGGCCTTCTGTATATCACTTGGGGGCAATAGATTTCACCACTATTTAAACAGATTCAAATATGAATACAGCAATGGATAGGTGACCAGGTGACTTAAAAAATGCCTGACTGTGCTTTAGCATGTGTCGTTCTTGTTTTGTAATTTTCAATCTGGTATTGTGAGTAAACAATGCATTGTGCACAGTAAGTAGCCCGGGTCCCTCCAGGTCTCAGGCCCGGTTGTAGTTAAAAATAGGCATTGAACCGGTCCCTATATTCACGTCCTTAACTTTACTGGAGAAAACGCGGACCTGTTTCTGAACATTGAATATAAAAAAACGGGAAGGTAATCACCGTCCTCGATTTAGTGCCCGTTTATATTTCCTATGTTTAACACTCTTAGGGTATGCACAGTTAAGTGAGTTAATTCCAGGATGCTGTGTTTATCCTATAGCATAATGCTCTTAAGAGTACAGGGCATACTTTGAACTGAGTCGACTCCAGGTGTATATGAGCCCCGGTACTGGAATGGAGGCTGAAGGCATCGCAAGTCTGTCCCAGTGCTGCTCAGTGAGTCATAAAGATCTTCACATTACATGATCATCCAGTCCTTGGCCTCTCTGCAGAGCGCAATGGTCACGTATTTCTGTTGCAATTGTGATTAAGTGCAAATGTGTTGGATGGAGGTACACAGTTGTCAGAATATGGACAAGGCGAAAGTAAAATAAAATGCAGTGCTTACATGCGAGTGTTTAGGGGGTGGTGAAGGAGAGGTGGAGAAATGCATCCAGGAGAGAGTGAAGGGAGTGTGCAGAAGATGGGAGAGCTGAGCAGGGGCATAGCTGGGGGGGTAGAGGAAGGGGGTACACCCACCTAATAAACGAATTCTGTATTGAATAGTTCGGTATAAGTGCTTCCAAACGGGTATAGTGAGTAGCCTGTGGCTTTCACTTCGGATATTTACATACACACGCCGACGAAAACACACTCTTTCGTATCTGTTTTAAAGATATTAACAAGTTATTTTACAAAATATTGAGTTCAAGTATTCCTCATCTGCACTCCTCTACCTTCCTACTGCTCCTTACGTTCACCTCAATCCCCGAGTCTCATAACCAGCCCCTCCCCCATCCTACTGACCAAACTTCGCCCCTGGAGCCGGGATGTTGATGGTTTGGGGGCAGAGTCTGGGGATACGAGCGGGGTTTCATGTTTTCTGTTCTGTTTGTACCTCGTGACACAAACTTAATGAATCAGAAGGAATATAAATCTCCCTCCACCAGGTAAGTTGTATCCCCATAAGAGACCCCTGGGACGAGAGCTTTATGACCCCCACATCCCGGGATCGGTTGTGATGGGACAGCTGTGTTCAATCCTCCAGAAGGGATTCCAAACAGACGTCTGAGATAAAGAGCGGCACGACCTGCCCTGCCACCAGAGAGAGCACCGCACTGAGCAACAGATGACACACAGGTACTCCAGGGCATCCGCACGTCTGGCGCCTCTACTCAGCAAGCAAGCGCCTCGCGAAAAGCACCCCTGCACTCAAGCGCCTTACATCGAGGACCTGGGCGCCTCAACCCCTCCAGTCCACAGCAGAAGGAACCAACAGCCCGGACTCCCATGCCCCATTTTATTTATGTACTTATTTATTTATTGCGTTCTTATATAGCGCGGACTTTACCCGAGGGTGTCAGAGCGCTTCACAATAGGAACAGTACTGATACCTGAGGAAAAAATTACAAGTGAACAAATGACAAAAGCAAACGTTAAGTTACATGATACAGCTCCCCTGTACGATACAGCACATCGGCAGGCCCCCATCCCCTCGAGCAGCCACGGCCGGCGCTACATGAACAGTGGGGAGGGGGTTGAGGAGCTGCTCTACCTGCCCCTGTCCGCCTTATTAATCTTGAAGGGGTTCCCCACTTCATCCCCCGAGCTGGCACCCACACACGCAGCCCCGGGCCTCATGAAGCACTCAGACCCCTTGGACTCACCATCCCCCGGCACCGCTCCTCGGCACTGCCGCCGCTCCTCTGAGGCTCGCCTCGACGCTCCTACAGATCCTCCATGCACGCCCCCTCCAACCTCTGAGCCCTGACGAGCAGCCGCGGCGGTCTATGGGCGTCCAGGGCCCCGGGACTACCTGCCCCTCGGCAGCCAATCACAGCGCTGCCATCCGCACTTCCTCACTGCCCCCAGCTTTAACCCCTTCGCGCCCGGCCACAGCGAGAGGGGAAGTGCTCGCAACAATTTCCACTTCGGTGACCGGTGGTAGCTGTGCCAGGGAGGCGACAGTGTGCCACGGAGTGCACAGGAAGCGGAGGGCTGGGGACACACGAGGAGAGAGGGGGTGGGGGAGGAGGAAATGGGAAGGAAGTGTGGTGCAATGAGATGTGAGAAGGGAGAGGATTGGAGTGTTGGGCTTGACGAGAAAGGTGGAGTGGGAAGGGGGTAGATAGGAGTTCTCGTTCGTCTTTCGATGTTATCGATCCAGCTGCTGAAATACCACATCTCTTCTGTGCGCATTAGTACAATTCAGTCCAAGTTAAACTAAATGAAATTATTTCATGTTTGTGCAGCAAAACTGCTGCTGCGATAAACTGAAAATAGCTCAGTTCGTACGTTCAGCACAGTACAATGTAAATCATCTTTCCAAAAATAAAAGCACATTATGAACAATATATAACAAGCGCCACAACAAAAGAAGTCAGGTCCCGGGCCGCGCTGTGATTGGCTGACGTCACGGGGGTGTCCCGGGCGGCAGCCAATCACAGCGCGGCCCGGGAATGACGTCACGGGGGTGTCCCGGGCCGGCAGCCAATCGCAGCGCGGCCCGGGACAAAGGGGCGGGGCTTAAAAAAGCACCAGAAACGCCCCCGAATCGCGTTTTCGAGAGAAAGCGCGATTGACAGCCTCTGTCTCCCAATGGCTAGTCTCCATTTATGGAGCTAGCCAATTGGAAACAGAGGCGGTCCGAACCTCACTACTGAAAACAAAAGATTTCGATCTGGGAGGGGCTTCGCCCCTCGCCAGGTCGAAACCTAAAAATGCTGCAAAAGGCGCTCTCTTCTCCCTTCTCCACCTTAAAAAAAAAATCAAACCTTTCATTCCAGCTGATGACTTCAAAATTGTTGTCCAGTCTCTTCTACTTTCCAGAACTGACTACGGCAATGCCACCCTTGTAGGCACCCCAAAAGTCCACCTTGCCCCAATTAAATCTGTCCTCAACCTGGCCGTCAGACTTATCTCTGATTGTAAACGATTTGATCACATTTCTCCTATCTTCAAAAACCACTGGCTCCCAATCGAAGGTAGATCTACCTTCAAGATGGCTTGTATTACTCACAAAGCCCTTCACCAAAACACCCCCTCTTACCTCTCGGGCAAACTACAAAAAGCTGGTTGCTCCAGGTCCTTGAGAAGCACCAATGCCCTTGTCCTCATTCCCCCCCCCCCCCCCCCCGAGACTCAAATGTAAAAAGACACAATCACGTGCCTTCTCTGGTAATGCCCCTACGATTTGGAACTCTCTCCCCAAAGACCTTCGCTGCAACCCATCCTTCCCTCTCTTAAAAAAAAGACTCAAAGTACTTCTTCTCAACAAATATTGGTGTACCTAACATCTCTATAATGATGCAGTCCCCTGTTTTTCTATTCTCATCAACCCACCCCTTCTCTCTCACTTTCCACTTCTCCTCCCTCTCTCTCTCTCCTATCTTTCATCCGTTCCCCTTCCCCCTCACTCATACCCAATTACTTTCTTTCCATAAACTCCTTGGTCTAACTAATGACAGTTTTTCCCATTGCGAGTTGTTACTCACTTTGTAATTGGTTTAATTTACATCATGATGTTTATCTGTCTGTAAAGCGCTCTGATACTCCTGGGTCCAGTAGCGCTATATAAAACTTTTGAAATAAATAAATGAATAAATTTTAAAAATACCTACTTGGCTTTCACCACAGTGCAGTAACAATCCACTGTTAAAAGCCTACTGCCTTTCATTCATGCTTTTCACAATAAATCAAGCCTACTGGCTTTCTCGTAGCATCTTGAAATTAACAGATCAAACCTATGAAATCTGACTTCCCTTTCAGCAATGAACTAATAAGGCTTATAGCTGCTTATACCACTAGCTGCCACCACACAAAAACTACTAAAGTTTGTATGTGCTAGCAACCATGTTGTACACTGCTATAAAAATCACAAATCTGTACAAAATGACTACTGGCAAAATAATATAACAATCCTAAGGGCCTATGCAATGAAAACCTTCTAACCCTAGGGTATGTCACAGGGATGACGAAAATAAAAAACCCTGCCTACCATGGTAATCAAGGAGATTTCATTTAACAAAATCCCTGTAAACGCTATTGGCTATAACAAATACATTTCAAAATAAATAGGCCAAACCTAATGGTTGTCGTAACATTTTTATTATTAAGAGATCAGACCTATGGTTTCAGACTTTACCAGTGAACCAATCAGGCTATACCCTTTGTCATTTGCTTGTCACCATAACCAACTCAGGCCTACTATATTGAGCATAAACTTTCCAACAAGGAAACCATCAGGCACATAACCACGAAATTAGAAATGTAAACAAAATTACAGTTGGCAGACCAAGATACTTGGTTTCTGAAGAGGGCCCAACAAGGATTGTCACAGTAAAAATCTTCTATTCAAACGTTTCGTCGGAGGTAGTAATCAACAATAGAACCCTTGCCTACTATGGTAAACTGCGACATTCCTATCTGCAGATTTTAATAGTGTAATAACATTCCACCCTTAAATGTCTACAGTTTTTAATTCAACACTTTCATGATAAATAAGGCATTATAATCCGAACAAGCTTATAGCTGTGGTTATTGGCTCGCCACGATAACCAACGAAGCCCTGCTGTATTAAGCATAAGCTTTCCCAAATGGCAACCAAAAAAAGAACAAACACCATAATTATCTAATTTAGCACAAATTGTTTAAAAGCAGAGCATGTGTGGCCATAGAGGACAAGCTCCATCCATCACATTGGCATGTGTACAACCAAAATGTCAAAAAACAGCTTTGCATGGCTACGAGCCTACCTCAAACAGCTGGACTATCACAGCTGGTTGAAGGATAAGCACTCTGTGAAAGCACATAGCCTTGAAAAATCTGAAACTGTACTCAGATGAAACATCTGGAAGGTGCCACAGTCCCTCGGAGTACTCCTGAAAGCTCGTATGGTGCAGCTGCACAGTAAGTCCAGAGCTAACATGAATTACCTGAAGGCAGCTCAGGTGAGCGTCATGCTCACAAAAATAGGAAGGGGTCGCTGGCACAGATTGGGCTTTGATCCCAAAAACCATTGGAAAGGTCTTCTCGAATAAGGAGCAATCCACGGTCTAGTCTGCTTTGTTACAGACCCAAAAGGCAACACAAATTTAATTCTTCCTCTTCAAGACATGGACAGGTCCAAGGGAGCCCATACAGCATGAAACAGGATCGATTTATAAGTCAGCTCACCATGGTGCAAAATCAGATGTTCACCCATGACACTTAAGCCTCCTTCAAAAGAGGCAGCCAACAAATGCCAGAAAGTATATTGGAAACTTTCACAGTTGCTGTATTTTTACCCATGAAGTGGTCTCCATAGTGGTCATTCAAACCCATGTCTATCACATCAAGGAGGATGTTTGCCTGTATCCACATATCAAACATGAAGCTAACAAATGGACATGGCATGCAGCACAAAAACAATTAACAAGATTCAAAACTTCACTTTCCCACGGACCTGGAACACGCACGCACATGCACTTCAAATTTGTAGTATTACAAAAAGGTTAGACAACTCTCGTCAATGAGCAGTTGATCAACCATCCACAGTATCAAATAAGCTGCTCCAGCAAGAGAAATTTCTGTGCCCTCCTATATACTAAACATTTTTCTTCTTTTCTAGTTTCTATGTTCTGTTGGTGCCAAGAACAGTGTTTCATTGCTACTGCGCTTTGTTTCATTACAGATATGCCAATGCATGTATGGCAATCCATAAAGATTTAAATCACAACAAAATGTTGTGGTAGCACTTCAGACTGTAATAAGTGGGTTCCCCGAGGTAATAGTGAGTGTCATGCATTATTAGCATAAAGGTCTCAGATTTATGGCATAGAAGCTGCTCCCATGAAGGGTTGGATAACGACAACTAACATACGACCCTCAAAAATGTCCTTCTCCACAGATGCAAGGTCCCATACCAAGCTGCCTACATGCAAGCCCTTAGATGAAGGTCTTGTGTTGATACAGTCTTCCCAGAAGCTGCTAAAGTGTAATGCTTGAGATCTCATACCAGAACAAAACAAGCTAAAACTGCAGCATTACAATGTCAACAATCGATACCCGAGGAGGGCTAAAAAGTCTTGCTTACAAAATATGCTATGCAAGTCTAGATTAAGCACATTACATGTCCCATGCAAAGCCAAGGCTGCGTAATGTCAACAAAGTAGTTGCACTCAATACTAATGGTGACAACAAACTGTAAACGGATTCCCAAAATGGTGAAGCTAGCACCTGAGCAAGATTTAGCAAACATACAACAGCCCGATGTTAGAAATTATAGCCCAACAAGTCTACTAGATATAATCTGCAGGCTTAAACTGGCCAGACAAGTGTCACCTATTCTTAAACGCTTACAAACCCCACCAAGTGCATTTAACAAACCCAGCAATTACCGATTTGAAGGCTGATATAGGAACAAAATACATCAACACAATGGGCTCCCATGCAGAATACAGCCTTCAAATCATTGGGCCTTCCTCTGTTACAAGTGTCCTATTTTGTTTTCTAAAGATAGCCCTCGGGACTCCAAGTACAAGGACACAAATTCGCAAAATGTAAACTACACAAAACTGATAAAATAGCTTGCCACAACCTTGCTGTACTGTTCTGCACACTGTACAAAGGCTCGTGTTCTTTTTCAATGCAAAAGCGTGGAGTAATTTTGGATGGGTGTTGTGGCCACCAGAAAGGAAATTCTGTCAATGTCGTTAACTATTCCCACTGCTATTGCAATAGGCCAATCAGTTTAGAGAATAAGCTTAGTCTACGACATGTTCACATATGACCTACCTACATCAGTAGCACTGAAATGCACAACTACGTACTGGAGATCATTTTGTGTCAAGCCAATGGCACCAGAGCTAGGTTTGATATTTGATAGCTCATGAAATTCGTAGTCGAAAAGGCTGCACAAGAAAATCAGAGTTTGTTTAGATCTATAAAGCCCAAGAAAGGTTTCTTGATAACTGCAATTTGCAGATATCCAGATGATTTCGTTTATTCTGTTTTAAAGTGGTTTAGTCTCCCAGAAGAGGGAGGAAACGTCAAATATACGTTGCAGATCCATGATCAGCCTCCACAAAGCTTTGTAGTGAGGAGATAAAATGAGCCTATACAAGATTCCAAACCCAAAACCTGGGGGGGGGGGGAGGGGAAAATTACAAATCCTGGGATACATTATGTGCACCAGCTTTCTTGAACCAGGCAAGTTTGTAGCACATGGTGTGGGAACGTTTGATCAAATGAGACATTTTTTTGTTCTGTTATACAGCCACATCATGACAAGCATCATGGCTTATCTTGCAAACCAGCTCACCATTTCTAGTGGGTCTTCAAACACCTGCCCAGCAGGCACACTATTAGACTAACAAAGGTAAAAGAAAAAGCAATAGCCCTTTTCCCATCCAGGATCTGGCCCAACATCCCTGTATCTGAGAAGTGCCCCCAATACTGTTCCAATTTAAGAAAGAGCTTAAGAAGCATATCTTGAAAAAACACTACATCTCAATGTATTAACTAGCTAAAACCAGTTACCTCTCTATCATTCGCCTTGGACCTACTACAGCGCTCCACTGCCTTTTGGTTAGGTTCGTGCAACATAATTACATGCATAAGTGTTTCTGACTGAGTACTCTCAAAGTCAAAAGGTCTAATGTAGGTATGGTAGTGTACATGTTTTATCAACATGGCTGATTCGGTAATGCATGTATGTCAAGTAGAGCTGGGGGTGGGGTTGCTTTATTTTCTGTAGTATCCATCTTTGAAATGATTGCTCCCATTCTACTGTGGCACTTGCCAACTCATTTCAAAAGGTAAAGTAATTCCCGATGAATTACAAATCCTGGGATACATTATGTGCACCAGCTTTGTTGAACCAGGCACCAGGCAAGTTTGTAGCACATGGTGTGGGAACGTTTGATCAAATCCTTGCGGGGGTTTGAGAGTAGTAAGTGGTTGAAAGGAAGTTAACTAACTCCCTATAATTGAACATTTTTATCTTCTTGAAGATGGAAAGGTTTAATGAGGTATTCAGACATTCATCAACTTTGCACCTAAGCGAGACATGGTTGAAGAGGGAGACAATCATGATTGACAAGTGGGCACACAGCATGGGTAGGTGCACGATTATGAAAGCTCCGGTTTCACCAAGGGGGCTTCCATGAAATTGTATTTATATATATTTTTTAAAAGACCAGTGGAAATCATCTTTTAGTGATACATATCTTTGATGTTCTAGGTTAGTCACAGGAATGGCATATGACCTAGATTTTTTAAAATAAGTGAAGTTTAATTGTCAAGTATCTGCTACTTAAGTCTTTCGACCGTGATCACTACTGATAGGTCATGTTGATTGTACATTCGACGCGGATGTAAGTAAGATCATGAAAAATGGCAATAAACATTATAGTAAAAAGACATGCATCGAAAAAAAATCATTACGTTGGACTATTCACAGTATGTCATTGCTGAGTTTGCCAGGATCGTCACCCCATCTTTGTATGAGGTTTTAATTTAATTTTTCATGAAGATTTCCTTCACTAAAGGAAACATTCTACCCAAGATATTGACTCCACTTATTTTTCTGGTTATGCAGAGCGTTGTGCGTTGCCTTTGAGTAAATTCAGAGTACTGAGCTCAACACTACTTTCAAAGTAATTGCCTTTGTGACCACGAGTCGTGCATTCAGAGGCAAATCCGATCAGATTTAGGACAGAGTAACCAATTATATTGCTTCACTAACCGTTTTTGATAGAACAAGCAATCATTCAAAAGCTGAAAAAAGCATTCAGTAAGTTGCCAGATATCTATCAATCTCACACTGCTAAAAGTGAGGCAATGTCAGTCTTTCAGGAACCCCCATGTAGCAAACTGCTTTCACGGTGGCGCAACCACTTTACTGATACTCCCAAACCACCACCTCTTGTACACCAGAAAAAGGTAAAGCAGTCTTACAGAAGACACTTAACAACAAGATCATTTGATCTTACAATGGACAACTAGAGGTAAAAGCATTGGCATGTTAACATAACACAGTATTCTTTGAACTTTTAATATGTGCACGGCAGACACATTTTTTTGTTCGGTTATACAGCCACATCATGACAAGCATCCTGGCTTATCTTGCAAACCAGCTCATCATTTCTAGTGGGTCTTCAAACACCTGCCCAGCAGGGACACTATTAGACTAACAAAGGTAAAAGAAAAAGCAATAGCCCTTTCCCATCCAGGATCTGGCCCAACATCCCTGTATCCGAGAAGTGCCCCCAATACTGTTCCAATTTAAGAAAGAGCTTAAGAAGCATATCTTGAAAACACTACATCTCAATGTATTAACTAGCTAAAACCAGTTACCTCTCTATCATTCGCCTTGGACCTACTACAGCGCTCCACTGCCTTTTGGTTAGGTTCGTGAAACATAATTACATGCAAAAGTGTTTCTGACTGAGTACTCTCAAAGTCAAAAGGTCTAATGTAGGTATGGTAGTGTAAATGTTGTATCAACATGACTGATTCGGTAATGCATGTATGTCAAGTAGAGCAGGGGGTGGGGTCGCTTTATTTTCTGTAGCATCCGTCTTTGAAATGATTGCTCCCATTCTACTGTGGCACTTGCCGACTCATTTCAAAAAGTAAAGTAATTCCTGATGCATTAAAACAAAAGTGTGAAGGACACGCCCCCATAAGCCACAGAAAAAAATGCTAATACAAATACTCCTGTCGGCTGATCTATGATGTGACTGGCAATGTCTTAAGCCAATGTCTCCACAGCAAAATAATTCACAAGCTGAAGGAGGCCCACAGAAAGCCCCTGAAGGCAAATATGGAATTTAACATGAGCTATACAGATCAGGCCCCAACATGACTGGCCCCATACGACTAGACTGTTTCTACCCAGCAAATCAAACAACCCCTTTCAAAGTAACAACAAGCATTTACAATGCAATGGTTTCGCCTTTAGAAAAGTTAGAGCTAGTGTCACTAATTTCTTAAATACAATCTTTAAATAGTATCCTATTATTTTGACTGTTCTAGTATACTAAACCAAAACATCATTTCCCAGTATTTGAGTTAGTGCTTTCAATAAGATCCCTGTTGGAATTGAAACACCTTCTTTGTTCGTAATGTTGTCCGATACTTCCATATCGGGGTTCCTCTGACGTATATAAATCACTTGCCCTTCTGTCTCTTGGTTTGTTTCTTCAGAACGCCTCTGATGCAGCATAGGGGCACATTAAACGGGTAACTGACAAGTGACCTCGAACAGAGACATTTTAATTTTTGGCTAAAAAAAATATTGTAAAACTTGTCAGCTGAAAAGCATCAAACAATGCAAGATACATCAGCACTACAGCCTGTGTTTTTAAAGACACCCGCAGGGGCAGACAAAGCACCGAGTATGTCGAGGCACTAGATGGAGTTTATTTCTTTTGATGATTGAATCACTTCAGTTCTTGCTACATTTTCCCGGAGTAGCCGAAAATAACATGAGCCGGTTGTATAATGCATGTTTTTTGAGGGAGCACGGATTGCATCCGATGCCAGAAGTGGGATGGATGACAAGGCCTATAAACAAAAACTGTAAAGAGGGTCAGTGGAGATATATTTAAAGACCTGTCATCTCATCTCCTGAGACAATATCTAATAAACCAAAGAGAATGAAAGGTCTAAGGTGAGTGGTCTATACAAGTGACTGAGAGGGTAGGCTATAGCAAGTATATAGAGTCGCAGATGGCTGAGATATTCCCATCAAACCACCCATTTATTTGGCGGAGTCTCATCATGTGGGAAAGTTGTTACAACATCCAATACTGCCGCCCAAACCATTCGATGATGGTGCGGAGTGGATGAAACAATAGACACTCTAGCCAATTGCTGCTCATGAGGTGGTGTTTGAAGTGAATGTGCAGTGCTTATGGTGAAAAAAAGTTAAAATTAGCGACTCAGGCAAAACAAAATTTATTAGACATGTCTGAGTGTTAATGTTAAAAACACGCCTGGTAGTTGAAACTTATAACTACACTATGGCGCTGTGCAGGTGGTCGACATGTTTCAGCCTCTTGGACGTTATATGTCAAGGCTTTCTTCAGGACCTAGATTGTAAGCTACTGCAGCGAATTTGTGTGAATATCAAAAACCAAAAAGTGAAAAAGTGAAAGAATTAATAATTTCAAGGAAAGCGTATATCTACCATGAACTTGGAGCCCCAATGTCCATGTGGAGGGTAAATATTCTATTTCAACTTCAATCCTGTGAAAAAATAATAATAAAACAACCATCTACGTACAAGCATATAGTCACATTCTCACAAGAAACTGTACAAACCATACACAAAAACAAGGTCAATTACACCTTGTTTACTCAGGAGTAATTGTTAACTCATTCACAAAACATATTTTCTGGTTGTGAATACTCACCACGCATTTGCGAGGAGAAAACCTCACCTCGCCCGGCATCCGCTCGGGAATATGAGGCCCCGCTCTAAGGTGCACAAGAAAGCAGATATTTGTATTAAATTAAATGCCTCCTACTCATAATTATGTAGCATCCTATATATCAAACCAATTTGCAATGAACAAAGTTAAAAATGCACCATGACCAGAACTGGGTATTCTAATGGACTGATTCTTAGGCTATACTGCGAGAACGCTAGTAGGGGCGCCAAAAATTATTAGCCTTACCTGTCAGTCGGTACCTCTCTCAGGCGTCCGAGAGGAAGTGGAGGTACCGAACGGAACAGGACGTACCCTTTAAGTAGTGTCACCAATTAGAATAATTGGTTCGTAGAGGTGGAACTGGCTCATCGAATCAGAGGCGCTAAACCCGGAATTGTTAGTCCGTCTGGTTTACCGCTATACAGATGGAACATGCGCTGTTGTGGTTAGTGTAACCACGGCACTATTCAGACGCGCATGCGTGTTTGTGAAAGAGAACGCGCATGCCAAGTCAGTCGGTCGGCGAGACACTAGTCACTCGCGCAACCGTCTGGCTCTTGTTGCGTCTTGAACTTGTAATCTTCTCTCGTTTATTTGTGTTACGATGATTACAAACCTGACGTTAGAACGCGATTTTAGCAAGATTAATGGCAAAAGTACAAATGGTACTGAAAGTGGTTTAATTAGAAAAACCAAATCAATAAAATAAAAGCTAAGGAACCTTGTATCAAAAGACAGGGTTGATGTAATGTAACAACCTCTTGGCAATTTATGACAATCATGATCCTGTCAAGTCAACATAGGCTAAGCTTTTATAAACAAGTGATCCTTGTTGTAAGGAGTGGCAGTCATGACCCATAGTTCCCTCTCATGATAGAAACCAGGGAATATAACTCGAGGCTCACTAATTAAACTGAAATCCAGGGAATGGAGTCGTTCAACCCAAGGCTGTCGCTTCGAAGCTTAAAAATCCATTTTTGCTCTTTAATGAATAAAAACTTTGTTTTATCACTGATGTGAGATGGAATATGTGGGTGTTCCAAAATCACCCATCTAAGGTCTTCAGGTCGATGTTTTTTCTCCAAAAAATGATTAGTGAGGCAGGTGGATTGCTTGTGGCACCGAATGGTACTCTTGTGTTCGCTAATGCGAACCTTCATTTTTCTTGTAGTATGCCCAATGTACTGAAGTGAACAAGGACAGGTGATCAAGTATATCACCCCTTCTGTGTTGCAGTTCGTGTGATTGCGTAATAGGCAGGGTTTTCCAGTGCCTATGTCAACCTGGTCTGCTTTGTAAGTTTGGGGGCAAGCACTGCAAGAGCCACATGGGAAATTACCACGTACTGGCTGAGTGTTCCAAAGTGTATTTTGTACATCAGGTATTTTGAATCTGGGTCTAGTATGGACCAGACTGTCTTTGATACTACGGGCTCTTTTGAAAGAGAATAAAGGTAATGGTATATTCGTTTGAGCTGTATTAAGAATACACCAGTGTTTACGCACCATCTTCTGGATTTTATTAGACAAAACGCTAAAGGTGCTAACAAACGTCAGTCTTTCAAGATGTTCTTTTTCTGGTCTTCTCTCTAATAGTGCATCTCTATTATTATTAGAGGCACGTTTCCAAGCCTTTCGTACCAGACGTCGCGGGTATTGTCGATCTTCCAGTTGTCTTGACAGAATCCGAGCGTGCTTGTCAAACAGAGTACTTGATGAACAATTTCTCCTGACTCTTAAAAACTGACCTACAGGGAGATTATCCAACAGGGCTCGAGGATGATGACTGGTGTAGGCCAAGAGAGAGTTTCTGGACATTGGTTTTTTGTAGAGATCAGAAGCCAAACTTCCATCTTTGGGAAAGATCAATACATCCAAAAATGGTAGTTGTGATTTGCTGAATTCAATAGTGAATTTCAAATATTGATCCTGCTGGTTCAACCAGTCGTGAAAGGATTGTACCTCTGATGTGGTGCCTCGCCAAACCACGAAAATATCATCTATATACCGCTTCCACAGCAACACCTGATGGAAGTATGGGTTGCTGTGGGTGAGCACGTGATTCTTTTCGAATAGATGAACATAAAGGTTGGCGAGGCTGGGGGCAAAGACACTCCCCATAGATGTCCCAGAGGTTTGAAGAAAAATCTGGTCTTCAAATTTGAAATGATTCTCCATCATTGCCATCTTAGCGCACTCCATAATAAAACTCACAGGAGTGATGCTTTTTAGATCACGTGTGGCAAGGAGGGATCTAATGGCTTCCAAAGTTTCTACTTGTGGAATACAGGTGTAAAGGGACTCGACATCGAAACTGACCAACAAGTCAGTCTCAATGTCGAACCTCACCTCTGGCAAAAGTCTCAAAACATCAGCCGTGTCCTGCAAGTACGTGGGCATCTCCTTTACAATGGGTCGTAAGAAAAAGTCCACAAATGTGGACAAGGGCTCCAAAAGGGAACCAATACCAGAAATAAATCTGGCGTCCTGGAGGAGGCCGTGTAGGTTTGTGGATTTTCGGCAGGCAGTAGAAGCCAGGCATCACTGGTTTGTTGGTAATCAAGAAATTCGCCTCATGGGGCGTAATCCATCCTTCCGAGCTCGCTTCCTCCACTAGAGTTTTGATTTCTGTGAGTAAACGAGGGGTAGGGTCAGTGGATAACCGTTTGTATGAATCAATGTTGTTTAGTTGCCTGAGACCCTCCTGTCGATAGGTTGTCATGTCTAGAATAACAATGGCCCCACCCTTATCCGCCGGCTTTATGATAATCGACTGGTCAGTGGATAGGCGGGCCAAAGCAGTTTTTTCAACATTGGACAGGTTATGAAAGTAATGATGACCCTACCCCTCGTTTACTCACAGAAATCAAAACTCTAGTGGAGGAAGCGAGCTCGGAAGGATGGATTACGCCCCATGAGGCGAAATTCTTGATTACCAACAAACCAGTGATGCCTGGCTTCTACTGCCTGCCGAAAATCCACAAACCTACACGGCCTCCTCCAGGACGCCCGATTATTTCTGGTATTGGTTCCCTTTTGGAGCCCTTGTCCACATTTGTGGACTTTTTCTTACGACCCATTGTAAAGGAGATGCCCACGTACTTGCAGGACACAGCTGATGTTTTGAGACTTTTGCCAGAGGTGAGGTTCGACATTGAGACTGACTTGTTGGTCAGTTTCGATGTCGAGTCCCTTTACACCTGTATTCCACAAGTAGAAACTTTGGAAGCCATTAGATCCCTCCTTGCCACACGTGATCTAAAAAGCATCACTCCTGTGAGTTTTATTATGGAGTGCGCTAAGATGGCAATGATGGAGAATCATTTCAAATTTGAAGACCAGATTTTTCTTCAAACCTCTGGGACATCTATGGGGAGTGTCTTTGCCCCCAGCCTCGCCAACCTTTATGTTCATCTATTCGAAAAGAATCACGTGCTCACCCACAGCAACCCATACTTCCATCAGGTGTTGCTGTGGAAGCGGTATATAGATGATATTTTCGTGGTTTGGCGAGGCACCACATCAGAGGTACAATCCTTTCACGACTGGTTGAACCAGCAGGATCAATATTTGAAATTCACTATTGAATTCAGCAAATCACAACTACCATTTTTGGATGTATTGATCTTTCCCAAAGATGGAAGTTTGGCTTCTGATCTCTACAAAAAACCAATGTCCAGAAACTCTCTCTTGGCCTACACCAGTCATCATCCTCGAGCCCTGTTGGATAATCTCCCTGTAGGTCAGTTTTTAAGAGTCAGGAGAAATTGTTCATCAAGTACTCTGTTTGACAAGCACGCTCGGATTCTGTCAAGACAACTGGAAGATCGACAATACCCGCGACGTCTGGTACGAAAGGCTTGGAAACGTGCCTCTAATAATAATAGAGATGCACTATTAGAGAGAAGACCAGAAAAAGAACATCTTGAAAGACTGACGTTTGTTAGCACCTTTAGCGTTTTGTCTAATAAAATCCAGAAGATGGTGCGTAAACACTGGTGTATTCTTAATACAGCTCAAACGAATATACCATTACCTTTATTCTCTTTCAAAAGAGCCCGTAGTATCAAAGACAGTCTGGTCCATACTAGACCCAGATTCAAAATACCTGATGTACAAAATACACTTTGGAACACTCAGCCAGTACGTGGTAATTTCCCATGTGGCTCTTGCAGTGCTTGCCCCCAAACTTACAAAGCAGACCAGGTTGACATAGGCACTGGAAAACCCTGCCTATTACGCAATCACACGAACTGCAACACAGAAGGGGTGATATACTTGATCACCTGTCCTTGTTCACTTCAGTACATTGGGCATACTACAAGAAAAATGAAGGTTCGCATTAGCGAACACAAGAGTACCATTCGGTGCCACAAGCAATCCACCTGCCTCACTAATCATTTTTTGGAGAAAAAACATCGACCTGAAGACCTTAGATGGGTGATTTTGGAACACCCACATATTCCATCTCACATCAGTGATAAAACAAAGTTTTTATTCATTAAAGAGCAAAAATGGATTTTTAAGCTTCGAAGCGACAGCCTTGGGTTGAACGACTCCATTCCCTGGATTTCAGTTTAATTAGTGAGCCTCGAGTTATATTCCCTGGTTTCTATCATGAGAGGGAACTATGGGTCATGACTGCCACTCCTTACAACAAGGATCACTTGTTTATAAAAGCTTAGCCTATGTTGACTTGACAGGATCATGATTGTCATAAATTGCCAAGAGGTTGTTACATTACATCAACCCTGTCTTTTGATACAAGGTTCCTTCGCTTTTATTTTATTGATTTGGTTTTTCTAATTAAACCACTTTCAGTACCATTTGTACTTTTGCCATTAATCTTGCTAAACATCGCGTTCTAACGTCAGGTTTGTAATCATCGTAACACAAATAAACGAGAGAAGATTACAAGTTCAAGACGCAACAAGAGCCAGACGGTTGCGCGAGTGACTAGTGTCTCGCCGACTGACTGACTTGGCATGCGCGTTCTCTTTCACAAACACGCATGCGCGTCTGAATAGTGCCGTGGTTACACTAACCACAACAGCGCATGTTCCATCTGTATAGCGGTAAACCAGACGGACTAACAATTCCGGGTTTAGCGCCTCTGATTCGATGAGCCAGTTCCACCTCTACGAACCAATTATTCTAATTGGTGACACTACTTAAAAGGTGCGTCCTGTTCCGTTCGGTACCTCCACTTCCTCTCGGACGCCTGAGAGAGGTACCGACGGACAGGTAAGGCTAATAATTTTTGGCGCCCCTACTAGCGTTCTCGCAGTATAGGCTAAGAATCAGTCCATTAGAATACCCAGTTCTGGGGAGTTCTGGTCATGGTGCATTTTTAACTTTGTTCATTGCAAATTGGTTTGATATATAGGATGCTACATAATTATGAGTAGGAGGCATTTAATTTAATACAAATATCTGCTTTCTTGTGCACCTTAGAGCGGGGCCTCATATTCCCGAGCGGATGCCGGGCGAGGTGAGGTTTTCTCCTCGCAAATGCGTGGTGAGTATTCACAATCAGAAAATATGTTTTGTGAATGAGTTAACAATTACTCCTGAGTAAACAAGGTGTAATTCACCTTGTTTTTGTGTATGGTTTGTACAGTTTCTTGTGAGAATGTGACTATATGCTTGTACGTAGATGGTTGTTTTATTATTTTTTCACAGGATTGAAGTTGAAATAGAATATTTACCCTCCACATGGACATTGGGGCTCCAAGTTCATGTTAGATATACGCTTTCCTTGAAATTATTAATTCTTTCACTTTTTCACTTTTTGGTTTTTGATATTCACACAAATTCGCTGCAGTAGCTTACAATCTAGGTCCTGAAGAAAGCCTTGACATATAACGTCCAAGAGGCTGAAACATGTCGACCACCTGCACAGCGCCATAGTGTAGTTATAAGTTTCAACTACCAGGCGTGTTTTTAACATTAACACTCAGACATGTCTAATAAATTTTGTTTTGCCTGAGTCGCTAATTTTAACTTTTTTTCACCATAAGCACTGCACATTCACTTCAAACACCACCACATGAGCAGCAATTGGCTAGAGTGTCTATTGTTTCATCCACTCCGCACCATCATCGAATGGTTTGGGCGGCAGTATTGGATGTTGTAACAACTTTCCCACATGATGAGACTCCGTCAAATAAATGGGTGGTTTGATGGGAATATCTCAGCCATCTGCGACTCTATATACTTGCTATAGCCTACCCTCTCAGTCACTTGTATAGACCACTCACCTTAGACCTTTCATTCTCTTTGGTTTATTAGATATGGATGACAAGGCTTCGCACAGCATTCTTTACAAGCACAAGTCCAATTGCAAATCGAATGAAGAAGAGAGAGAGCAAGAAGCGATGCTCGGCCGGGGATGCAGGATGCGGGCAGGTGAGGCGCGCGCCCTTATCTCCCTGCTGGCGAGCCTGGAAGCGCATCCTGGCCATTTAAATCCCGATTCAACCCGCAGAAAGAGCAGATTCCGACCTGTGATTTTATAGAAAGTATTCACTTGTGTCCAGAACACTCAAGAGGCTGTCAGCTGTACATTGCGGAACAGAAATCTATTTTCGTATTCGAAACACAATTAATGAAAATATGCAGACAGTGTGCCTCTTGTGGAAAGAGAGAGGTGTTCTTGCGCACTGGTTTGAGTGGTCCGTATAGTGCTTGGCTGACGCTGGAGAGCGTTTTTTTTCTCAAGTGATATTATGTTGTGATGTGCCAACAGAGTTCCAGCGCCAGAATATCTTTATGTAGCAGGCCTGAAGCCATTCAGGACGAAAAAAACACGTCTGGCTATTTTGTTTGTTTATAAAGCGCACGCTCCGTCTAACTTGGTTTCAGGGCGCTGTGCAAAAAATATAAGAAAACGCAAAGCAGGAAGACAACCATGCGTTCAGTGGTAGCACAATATAGCGCATTTTTTGCAGAACAGCATTGTTCGTGAATGACCGAGGCGGAGAGGATTGCAATACAAAGACAGGAAGGAGAGTACCAAGACACACAAGGTTACACGAACTTGCTTCTGCCAGTATCATATTGTTTCAATGGGTCTTTCCCCTTCGGCTCCAGTGCTTCTCGGCATTTCCAAGATTAAAGGGGAGTGAATTGAAAACACGTAGAATCTGCACCGGATCACACAGTGCATCAAGTTGTAGAACCCAGCCTGGTTGGGATGTGCGTGCCTCAATCAGCGAGAGGTCTGTATGTCCGAAGAAGGACCAAAGGGCTTTCCGGGTTAATTCAGCTTTTCATTTGAATGCATGATGGCATTTCAAAACTGTGTACAGTGGAAATACAAATACAAACAAGTCAGGTCCCGGGCCGGCCAGCCAATCACAGCGCGGCCCGGGGAATGACGTCACTGGGGTGTCCCGGCCGGCAGCCAATCACAGCGCGGCCCAGGACAAAGGGGCGGGACTTTAAAAAAAAGACCGAGAAACGCCCCCGAATCGCGTTTTCAGGGGAAAGCGTGATTGACAGCCTCTGTCTCCCAATGGCTAGCCTCCATTTATGGAGCTAGCCAATGGGAGACAGAGGCGTGACCGAAGCCCATATGTAGGATCATGAGATTTCGCCCTGGGCGGAGCAACTGCTACGCAGTTGCAACGCCAGGGCGAAACCTAAAAAACAGAACAGACGTGTGGAACTGCCAAAGGATTGATCTGCATCATCTTAGTAATGGCTAGATCAATCGCATCAACAGCAACGTGCGACAAGGTGGCACTCGACTATTCTTCCTGCTGGATGTGAAGAGAGGTTTTAAAGAAATATAGAACAATGTAAATTAGTTGCCCGGATCCATGGCAGATAACCAAAAACAGTAAATTAGTTCAACAGGATGACTTTTACATGAAATCTTTTAACACTTGCCATGACTCTGGCACTAGTGTCTAGAGAGACCGACCCCCATGATTTGTGGTGAAAAAACATGCACCTTTTCAATGATCAGTTACAAGATGCATTGTTTAGAAGAAAATGTGACACGTGTCAAAGTATTTTGCGAACCTAGAAATACTACCATCAGGATGAAGCATTTTCAGATCTCGCACGAGACTATAGCTCGCAAAAGCTTTTGTAAACTTAAAGGGGGCTTAGAGCCAGCCGATAGATCGCCATTGGTTGGCTTCGTCATTCATTTGCTTGCTTCTCAATGCTCAATGTTTGGCGGTTTCAATTTCTCTCGGCGTTTGTCTCTTCAAAAGAGCATGAGCCAAGTACTGAGTAATGTACTCTGATTTAGGCACATTGACAGTAGCCACTGACTTATTAAGATGTTTAAAAACATTTATGTTTCAACATACAGCTATACCGTATAAAAACATTCGATGCAACTGCACATATTTCTCTGCTGTGCCTCTCCTCTTTGGTAACAAAGTAGCGACAGAAAACAGTTTGTGCCACTGCAGGTTCTTATCTGCTGTGCCTTTTCTCCACGCTAACATTATAGCTTTAGACTTTAATGTTTAAAAGCTCCAGGGAGATACTGCAGTAGCCGACGTATTTAATGTTTAAATACACTTTAATTTTCCAAATGCAATCTTTATAACAATGTTGCTTTATTATCCTTCAGGGAGACACTGTAGCTACATTTATTTAATGTTCAAAACATGGTCTCGTTTCGACATATAATTTTCCTTTTTTATTAAGTCAGTCACTTAATCACATATACTATATAATGACAGGCCATACCATACAACTACATACCATGACCATACAATGATGAGCCATAACACACCGCACACATACAATATAATCTGTAGTAAATAGTTGGGTTCGGGTGCTTTCAGTGCTGCAGGGTGAGGTGCCTGTCGTATTTCACCCTGAATTTTTACATGCCCACACTCTGCCTTAAAACTTAGTTTGAAAACTATTGTTTTGAGTGCTCCTAACAATCCGCACTCATCTTTACATTGCCTCTTAAGCCCCCCTCGTGTCCGGCTTCTCATAATGTATTTAAACAAGCTATGCCAGTGTGATTGTTGGGAAATCCGACGCTTACACCCCCCCATCTCAATCTTACTGTCCAAGTTAAGTCCCATACCATACAATATAATCACAGTCTATAACGTATTTATTATACCATACTATACAATAAAAGGTCAAACCATACTATACAAAGGCAAGCTATATCATACAAAACAAGGATTGGCATAGCCAATTGGTCTGGCCTTTGGGACCTTATAAGTATTTAGTTATCCAGCACAATATCCTTGGTGCAACAACATCAACTGCTGCATGGCTAAACACTTATAAAGTCCCAAAGGCGAGACCTATTGGCTATGCCAATGCTTGTTTAAATAGGTCTTTGAACCTCAAACACCTCCCCCAACAGCTCCCATATAGAACATAGTAGGGTCAACATTTGTCCCACTGCATACACTGAAAGGGCGCCTTGAAGTCAGATGCAAAGAGGAGTGCTGCACATCCTCAGAGACATGAATTGCTAGACAAACCAGGAATACAATACAGCTAGGTTTGGTTTAGTTTACGGTCCATGTCGATTTAAATAGGGTACTGCTAGAGCATGCAATAAAATGCACATAAAACTTATGAAAGCTGTATGCCCCGTCCATCATTATCACTGATTTTATGGGCAAAAAAAGACTAAAAAGCGGTCAGATAAAGGCTTCTTCTGCCAGCAGATTGTCTATAGGGTAAAAAGGAAACATTTTCTAGACACAAAATACAGCTGAAGTCAAAAGGGCACATCAGGCAAACCGAAGTAAGAACAAACAAAAACTAGAGACCATTTTGCTGCAATTTAGATGAGTTCCTATACAACCTCACCACAGTAATTGTATTTTTTTGAAGATGCCATTCAGATGGTAGCAAATAAGAAAAGGGCAATTAGGCAGCTGCATAGAAATGAAACAAGGATTGCTAACATACGGAAGAGCACACAGATAATGTGCTGCGAGGAGATTACTATAGTGATGCACCATACACATACAGATTCCATTACATAACATAACAGATACATTAAACAGAAAAGCTTACACTGACAATACTTATTTGATTGGCAAGGATATAATACAAGAAGATGGGACATTTAAAAAAAGTAGAATAAATGCATTTTCAGACTACTGCAGCTACTGCTAAGATGCTGATTGGAGGTTTTGACAACCTAACTTATGCATAGTAATTGACACACTTTGTAATGGTTACTACGGAAGCAATGGTGACACCAATCACAACAGAGAAGCTCATTGGTGTGGAAAGGAGAAGCTGATTATCAGAGTAAGAAGGACCAATTTGGAACAAATATGAAACGAGAATGGCAACGACCCTCAAGGAAACACAATCCTTACAACATTGACGAGATAAGACCGTCATATAAAACCAACAGTTATATTCATCCTGGTATAAACATGTGTGTGAAGTTTAGGAATGAATAGAAAAAAGACAAGGTACAGCATCCAAAAGGTGAGGACTGCAGACCTGAACACTGAATTGAATTAGCAAATAGACGTAACCTAAAGGGGCAGTACAGTTTATAGAGTTCACAACATACTGGAAACCACAAAGGAAGAAGTAGAATGCAAGTATAAGTGGCCAGTTACATATTGTAAGAAAATTACCATCAGATAGTGGAGTGTATGCCAAGCCCAGAAACAAATGGCTTATCAACAGAACACGGCAGGGAAGACGTACCAGTAAAGTAAAGGTTTACTACGCTATCTACCCACTCTTCTCTGAGCTCCGCAGCTTGCCAGTGTGGAAGATCAGCTATTTACAAATAGAGATGAAGCAAAATCCTCAACAGTTAACACTGACTCACAGTTTGCCCCCTTAGCAGAGCTCAATGCTTATACTGTCCAAGTGCTGATGGGAAAGTGAAAATATGTCATAACACAATTAAAAGCAGTCTAAGAGATTGTAAATATGTTATTTATGTCATTTGTAAAGCACCCGAATCACCCCACATGGGGTATCTCCGCGCTGAGCGCGCATACAGTTGAGGCAGTGGGAGTTTAGAAGAGTGAGGTTTTTAATTTTTTTCGAAAGCTTAGATAGTTGGTGCAAAGGCGTATGTCCAGTGGAAGCTGGTTCCAGAATTGAGGTGCTAGATAGGAGAATGATTTACCTCTGAATCTGGCTCGCATGATGCGAGGGGTATCCAGAAGACCTTTCCCATTGGAGCGGAGAGTGCGCGATGATGAGTGTCTGGACAGTTTGTTGGCGAGATAAATGGGACCCAACTGGTTGAGGCCCTTGAACACTAGGCAGCAGATTTTGAACTGGATTGTTTTGCGGATGGGTAACCAGTGCAGCTTGTGAAGCAAGGCCAGTGACGGGGCGCAATGAGGTGCACTGGTTACCAGACGCGCTGCTGTGTTCTGCACCACCTGTAAGCTGTTATGGGCAGATTTGGCAGAGATCAGTAGGACATTACTGAAATCTAGACGACTGCGCACTAGGGCATGGACCAAGGTTTTGCGGGTGGAGGTGGGAAGGAAATGAAAGAATCTGCGAAGCAGGCTGAGTGCGTGGAAGCAAGCTAGTTTGTTTGTGGCTATGTGCTGATCAAGATTGAGTTTGCTATCTATTAGGACTCCTAGGTTTTTGACAACTGGCTTAGGAGATGGTGTCGGGCCCATTTCTTCCAGCCACCAGCTGGGGGACCAGCTGGAGACTGCATCCTTGAAAAGCATTTTTTCAGTTTTCCCTGCATTGAGCTGCAAGAAATTGCTGCTCATCCTTGATGTTATGGTTCTCATGCCTTCTGAAAAAATGATTTTGATGTTGGGGGTGTCTATCAAAGGTGAGGAGGAGCTGCGTGTCATCTGCGTAGGAAATGGGAGTAAACCCAATCTTCCTGAGGAGAGCTGCTAGTGGGGCCACATAAATATTGAATAGTGAAGGGCTAAGACAAGAGCCCTGCGGTACTCCTTTAGTCACTCTGGTGGTTTTTTATCTGAAGGGTCCGAGGTGCACTGTTTGGGTTCTTCCTTTTAGAAAGTCCCTCATCCAGGCTAAAGCAGTGTCCTGGATTCCTATCGATTCTAGTCTTTCTAACAGAATCTGATGTGAGATGGTGTCGAATACGGCGGACAGGTCGAGCAGTATGAGAATTTCTGCTCGACCGGCATCCGCCTGCATGCGAATGTCATCAATCACATTGGCCAGGGCCGATTCGTTACTGTATCTGGGGCGAAATGCTGACTGTGAGGGATCGAGACAGTTGGAGGATTCAATAAAAGTGGATAAGTGTGTATTGATATGTTTTTCCAGCAACTTGCTGTACAGGGGGAGAAGTGAGATTGGACGATAGTTCGCCATTATATCGGGCGACAGTTTGTTGTTTTATCTGATGGGCATTATCTGGGCGGCTTTCCATTCTTCGGGGACCTTACCTTCGTTGATTGAGCTATTTAGAACTGTGCACAACGGCGCGGCCGGTTCGGCAGCAAGTTTTTTGGCTGGTAGCAAGTCTTTAGGGGAGCCCGATTTGGCTGAGTTTAACAGGGATTCTGTGTCGAGGGTAGTGAGAATGGGACTTTTTTTTAGAGTGCCAAGGCTTGGGCAGGTTTGGTGACTGTATTGTGGCCTGCTGTGTTTGCGTTGGAGAAGGAGATTTTGTTGTAAATGTCATCAATTTTTTGAGCAAAGTGATTGGCAATTTCATCGCACAAAGATTGAGATAGCTCTTCTTCAGGGCTGCAGGCTTTGGGGTTAATGAGACTGTTCAGAACTTGGTAAAGGGTTTTGGATGCATTATCCGTTTGCTCCAGTTGGATGGTTATGTGCTTTTTCCTAGCAGTTTTTAGGTTCCTATGATAGGTAACCAAGGCTACCTTGTATTTTCCTTTGTCAGAGGGGTCCTTAGTGCGGCGCCATTGGCGCTCAAGCTTTTTGCATTGAATTTTTTCAACTCTGAGTTCTGACGAATACCAGGGAGTCTGGATGCGTTTGGGGACCAGAGAGTATTTTTTTCAGATATTCGAAACAAGCGCACGCGAAAAGCATTGGCCGCGTGGGCACCGAAAGTGAAAGTGATCGCGATGCACTTAATTGCCCGTGACGGATTAAAGACAGATGGCAGCTGCGTGCGTTACCACCAGCTTGAGGCCAGCAAAATCCCCTAGTAGCACTTTGAAAAAACCCTTACTAAAAGTCGAGCAAGCAGTGCATGCGCTGCTCTAGGCTTGACCTAAAAATTCCAGGCCGTACCATACAATGACAGGTCATACCATACAATAAAAGGTTATACTATGGCATACTATTCTACACAATGATGTACAATAACATGCTATACCCTACAATCTCATATCATAACATACTATACAATAACAAGCAATACCAAACTACAGGCTGTACCAAACAAAAAAATTCTATAATATATATCTATATCTCTATACATATATACATACACACCATATCATACTATGCTGTACGATGTCTGATCATAGCATACCACAGCATGCCACACAATGACAGTCCATACTATACAATAACAGCCCATACCATATTATACAATAGCAAGTCATACCATAGTACCAAATAACACGTCATACCAACACTTTCCCATGAAGTGAGAACACTGCATTTAGCAATCACTTATCTGCAGAAAATGTGACATCACTGTTTTCCTGCCAAATGGTCTATAAAAGAAGAAGCCAAACAAGACTACTTAATTTCCCATTATCCCATCTGCACACCACCCCCTGCACTCATCCCCCATCTCAGTACCTACTTAATGTAAGCCAAATCGATGACGCGCAGTTGGCACTCTACTGGCTCATCGAAGACGTGCCAAAGACAAGCCCACCTGGGCCCGTCAGTGCTTAGACCATGTCCAGCGCCAGAAACCCTGATACTCTCCTACCCAGCGCAACTCTGCTCCACCGAGCCCTCAACCCCAGCCGCCACCAAGCTGCACAAGACAGAGGAAGCATTGGCATGCACTTATTGCAAGTTCAAGCACTCGAACACCCTACACCACTCCTGTACTAACTGCACTCCACCAGCCCACACAACATTGCACATTCGCAAAACCCAATCGCTTACCAAACAAGAAAGTGAGATATGGGATCTACAGCACAACCTGACTCTGGATCTGCTCTTTCACACGGAAATGTGGCAAAACCAAAACTGGACATCGGTAAAGCCATCCCACACAGGTACAACAAGATGGTCATATTCAAAAACACCTTTAGCTACACCACATGCACAAACACTCCCCCCAGCTACATGAAAACCTCAAATTCATGATATATATATATCACAGCCAACTTCTCCCTGAAAAGAACACTCATGTACCCACAACCAGGACCATGTACTATCTATGACGCACCCATCATCAACACCAGCAATAAGATGTTATCTTTTTTGCTACCTGCCGGAGACCTTTTTCGCAGCCAAAAGGGTAAATATCGCGGTCATTGCGCTCTTTAGCAGATTTCACAATTATTTTGCGAATTGCTAAATCGCGAACTGCTGGAGGGTCTGTACAGTCCTTCTAGAAAACCTCAGCATCACCGAGCACATTGCCAAACTTACCTATGTGGAAGTAGATCTATTTTGTGAACAACTGTTCACCCAATTTATATATTGTACATCATTTTTAGGTCTCGGCCTAGCGTACACTGCGCAGCAGTGTTCGCGCAGAGGTGCGCATCCATCCAGGCAAACCTCATCATACATTCCTAGTTCTGTTGTTTTGAGGATGTCTGCCACTTACATAACAGAAAGTACACTTGCGTGTGTATTGGTAAATGTAAATGTAAATGTACAGGAATTTATATAGCGCAAATCACCAAGCGGTTTCTAAGCGCTTGCTTAGGGAACCCGTCCTGGTATTCCCCTGTGAGATAACCCCAGCAGGGTATCCGCAAGGTGAAAGCCAGGCATCCCGCCGCGAGGGGCCGTTGTGGAGATTAAGCAAGCTATTGCCCAGAGTCGCAGAGTGTGAACCCGTGAATCGAGTAGGCACCGGAGCGAGAATTGTCAAGTCCATGGACATTTTAGGACTCAAGACCCCGCCGAGCCGGGAATTGAACCCTGGTCCCGGGCTGACCTCTGCTTCCAGGTCTGCCTCCTCTAACCAGTGAGCCACACTTCTCCACTTCTTCCAGGTCTTCTTGGTCTAATCAGTTGTGTTGTGTCCCCACCATCTTGTATTCAAGACGTTCTCCTTAGCGATCATTTACTTCATGGAGTCATTCACAGAGCTGTCCATGGTATAGCATCATTCAGACCTTGTTTAACACACTGAAGCCTGAATACCCATTTTTGTTATTTAATAAAGAGGTATTTGGCTACATCGGTCACATGTGTGGGTATATATGGCTTCTCCAAGACTGTCCAAGAGAAATCTTCAGCTTGATTGTTGCGTTCTAAGAAGTGTCTCGTCAGTTTGGTGTTGGTCCTTTTACATCTAAACGGTACTCTTGTGTTCCTCTATGACCTGGTCGAGATACAATCCACTAGATTATCCTCTATGCTCAAGAGATACAGTGGATGGTAGGAAGGGTACCCAAATTATGAGACCGATACCTGTGGTGAGTGATGGGAATCAGATCTCACAAGGGTCTTTTTCCTCTGTTTATTGGCCTTTTGTAGTACTCTTCTTGTTATAGGTGTTTGTGGTCCCCTTCCCATTGTACAGACCACCGGGTTGGTTTGTTGTTTCATGGATATTTTGTAAGGGAAGTAATCCAGTATGAGTATATAAAATTACTAGGACCCTTCTTTTGTGTTTAACAGTAGAGAACACCCAGGTTAAATTTCTACTAAACACAGGGGCCACCAACTCCCCACCAACTAAACTGACCCTGCGCTAGGTCCCACTCTCTGAGAAAGTAAATACGCCTGTGGGGGTTACCAACGTGCCAGACATCAATTCAATCTCCCAGTACTTGCGCTATATAATTGGTCCTTTAACAGACAAACATGGATGTGTAATCTCAGTCACATGTGCCTTTTATCTTTTAGGGCTAGATTTGTGGATGAAACCGAATGCAGCCATCGGGTGTACAGAAGATGGGATTTATTCTGAATGAGATTCAGACAATGTGACCATGATGGCTAGATCTCCGTTATGAGGAATATTGCACATTCCTCCTGAGCATCTGAAGGAGATAGCCTATAGAATATGGGCTACACACACCAATGATACAAAAAGAATATAGACCCCATACACCTTACAGTCAGAGTAAGAATGCTTACCATGGCTACCCCAATACAGAATATCACAAGGGTCTGATGGTATTGCAGAAGATAGTCTGGGATGTAGTACAAGAGGACATAGTGAAAGAAATATCAGAGAGCCCTTGTAACAGCCCCATTCTCTAAGTCTTGAAAAAGGGGGATGGTAAAAAGAAAGATTCTTGGAGATTTGTAATTGACCCGAGAGTGATTAACAAGATAGTGGTGTCTCAGTTCCCTGTTGTGCCTAATATTGGTAATATACTATCTAAGTTTCCCCTGAAAAGTCCTATTTTACTGCGACAGATTTACAGAACACATTCTTCTCAATCCCTCTTCATGAAGACAGCATGCATCTTTTCACCTTCAAGCGGGGGGCAGATACTTCTGTTTTAAAAGGATTCTTCATGGCTACATTGAAAGTGCCTCAATATATAAGCAGGCATTTAAATGAATTGGATGGATTCCAGTGCAGCCCTGGTGTGTTTTTGACACAGTATATAAACTACTTACTGTTGGCCGGATAAGCTAAAGACAGATGAGCAACTGATACGGTCAGACTGCTGAATTTCTGAGCTACTCCAAAAGGCCTCCCCAGACAAAATACAGTTTGATGAAACTGTGGTGGTCTCCCAGAGCCATTTCTTGTCGCAAGGCCAGCAGTGCCTGGACCTTAATAGGGTTCTGGCCATCCTTGCAATACCTCATCCCACCACCCACCACCCAGCAGCAGGTGTGTGCCTTTTTGACCATGGACGGCTATTGTCAACACTAGATTCCAAATTTCTCACTGACTGCAAGACCTTTGTTGAGATTGACGAGAACAGACATTCAGGAGCGTCTACCTTGGAATGAGGAGCATGTTGCTAGTTTCCGGACTGTAAAGGACAGATTTTGTAGTGCACTGGCTTTGGGTTTGCTAGTCTATGATAAAGACTTTTGGGTGATTTTGCAGGTAAACAGCCAAGAGGACTGCCTCTTTTCTCACCACCCTCACGTATGCAAGTCCACTCTGACCCTGATATGGCAAAGGGGTCACAATACTTTAGCTCTGAAGGAATAGCCGAAATGCAGAAACAAGTTACCGAGGACGAATTGGAGAAATGTGCCTGAAGGTTCAGGGATGTTGGATGACTATGGACAGAAAATATGTCTCCTGCCTGATATTATCACTTACACTATCAGATACTTACACTATCAGATACTTACACTATCAGATACTTACACTATCAGATACTTACACTATCAGATACTTACACTATCAGATACTTATTAGTTCTGATTAGCTCCTCAATCAGCTACATACACTTGACAAGCCAGAAACTATGACCTGGACATACCATGCCCTCATGTCAACCATCCAGCACCTCCATAGATCTACCATTGCCGGACCTGCCAACCGAACTAGGAAAAGCTTCAGAGAAGTCTGCACTTCCACGCAACAGCTGGAGCGCAACCACAGGCCAGCTGGTACACAGGGCAACTCAGGCTAAGGAAACGCCAAAGTAAGTAACTGGAGCAATAATGAAGAACACGTTAAGACACCATAGATAAAGACGCTGTCATCAAGAGATACAGATCAAATGCGTCATACATATAAAACCAAAAAGCTGCTAAAATCACAGAAAACTTTTTGAAATTCAAATCTGGTATTAATTTGATTGACATATTCATACTTGACATGTATCAACATTTTTTAAATATGCATTACATATTAATATGTATCTTTCTTTTTCAGCTTCAACACGTCTTCTGTAATGCCCGAAAATGAATAGCATGTCGAAACTGTACCATTGTAACCCCCCACAACCAGTGGTCAAGCTGTCCAACACGACTTTGCAACAAATCGGTTCATCTGTGTTCTTTGTCAGGAAAGTACTTCAGAGCAACTTATTAGCTCAGCAAATGCTACACAAAAACATTGTGAGTGTGGAATAGTGTTTTAGACCATAACCTGAAGAAATTTTTTAAATTGGAATGCATACCTATGAATATCAAACTAGAAGAGCTTAATAATGGTTCTGGTATTGAGCAGACATTAAGAATTAAAAATGCAGTGTGGCATAAATCGTGTTTTAATAAGTGTGAAATTAAACCTGCAACAGGGTTAGAAAAGACAAGCATTGGAAATGCAATAGGTCTCGCAATAGGAAAGTTTTGAGTTTTTGGTGTGGATTTTTTTTTAACGTTTTTTTCCCTTCTAAATAAAAAGTATTAATCGTGTATTTAGATTTGGGATTATTTTAGTAAAAAAAGTAATGTAACATGTGTAGCATTATTAAAGGTACATGTTTTGTTTATTTCCCCGTTTTAAAACTATTGTTCTGAGAAATCACAAAGTTTTACCAATAACACAACTGAAATATATTTAAATTTGATTCTTCAATTTGTATTAAATTTTTAATTTTTGCTAGATAAATATTTGAACTATTTGTTGTTGAATTGTTTGACAGATTGATGCAGTGGTTGGGCCGAGTGATGTTGTTGTGGCGCCGAGTGATGTTGTTGTGGCGCCGAGTGATGCCGTGTTGATGATGAGTGTTGCTGTGTGATGTTGGTGTTATGCTGCTGTGGTGGTGCAGAGTGATGATGTGGTGCTGTGGTGGTGCAGAGTGATGATGTGTTGCTGTGGTGGTGCTGAGAGTTGCTGTGGTGGTGCTGATTGGTGCTGTGGTGGTGATGATTGATGCTGTGTTTGAGTAAATTGATGCTGTTGTGCTTATTGGTGGTATTGTTGTGTTGAGTGATGCTGTGGTGTTGTAGACTAATGCTGGTGTGTTAGTGAGGAGAGTGAGGAGAGTGAGGAGAGTGAGGAGAGTGAGGAGAGTGAGGAGAGTGAGGAGAGTGAGGAGAGGGGGGAGAGGGGGGAGAGGGGGGAGAGGGGGGAGAGGGGGGAGAGGGGGGAGAGGGGGGAGAGTGGGGAGAGTGGGGAGAGAGGAGAAACGAGATGTGTCGCATTTCATGAAAACAAGTGAGAAATGTAGAAGGTAAACCGATTTACATCCAAAAAGTTCACTGCTCTTAATTTTCGATTCAGCTAGAGGACTGGCCAGTGAAAAGGGAGGAGGAAGGAGAAGCTGCCGAGTAAGGCTGTGTGCGGGGAGAGAGAGGGGAGGTGCTGGCGGCTGGGGAGGGGGAGGAGAAATGAGAGTAGGTGAGAGGACTGGAAGAATGCAGGGGGCGGAGCGGGAAGAGCTGCTCTTGGCAGGCTGGGGAACAGATGCTGCTACATGGAAACAAGTGAAAAATGTAGAAGGTAAACTGATTTACATCCAAAAAGTTCACCGCTCTTAATTTTCGATTCAGCTAGAGGCAGAGAGGTGGGGGGCTGCCTGGCTGGGCAGTGAAAGGTGAGGAGAAGCTGCCGAGATTTGAAGAGAGGGGAGGTGCTGGCGGCTGGGGAGGCAGGGGGCGGAGAGCAGAGGGCGGAGTGGGAAGAGCTGCTGGCGGAGCTCGGGAACAGAAATACGAGGCACAGAAAAGCGGCAATGAAATGTGCACCGAAACAGCAATGGGAGGAGCGTGGGTGTCATTCCATGAGCAAGTAAAAGTCACTGCAACGAAAACATAAATTAAAAAGTCACTGCAACGAAAACATAAATTAACAAGAAACTAAGTTCTGACGGCAAAGTTAGGGGAGGAGAAGTAAAGGCTGTCTTTGCGGGGAGAGAGAGGGGAGGTGCTGGTGTGGGAGGAGTGCTGCTACGGCCTGGGGGAAGCTGGCTGGGGAGGGGGAGGAGAAATGCAAGTTTATGGCCCAAGAGCGCGTGCCTGTGGCCACGTGAACTTCATGAAAACCGCAGCAAAAAGCTGGTGGTTTCATGAAATGTAAATGTAAATGTACAGGAATTTATATAGCGCAAATCACCGAGCGGTTTCTAAGCGCTTGCTTAGGGAACCCGTCCTGGTATTCCCCTGTGAGATAACCCCGGCAGGGTATCCGCAAGGTGAAAGCCAGGCATCCCGCCGCGAGGGGCCGTTGTGGAGATTAAGCAAATATTGCCCAGAGTCGCAGAGTGTGAACCCGTGAATCGAGTAGGCACCGGAGCGAGAATTGTCGAGTCCATGGACATTTTAGGACTCAAGACCCTGCCGAGCCGGGAATTGAACCCTGGTCCCGGGATGACCTCTGCTTCCAGGTCTGCCACCTCTAACCAGTGAGCCACACTTCTCCATGAGGATTTCGAGCACTTGAATTCTCGATCCCTCAATGCGCTTGCGCGCATTGTAGGTCACGAGACCTAAAAAATTAATAGTAATGCAGATCTATATGGTAGTCCGGTTAAAACACGTTCTACAATTCCAGTTGCAAATAAAATTCCTGGAAGAAAAGCATGTTTCTTTTGCCATGAATCAGATACACTTGTAATGCAAAAAGTGAAAACAGGTGATGTAAATGCTAACGTTAGTCAGTGTGCGGAGTTAGTTCAAGATACAGCACTCATTGAAAAATTGGCTACGCATGATGTGCACACACAGGATGCTAAATACCATCATAAATATTTAGTTGGGCTCAAAACAGAGCACACAGTGTATGAAAGAATAACAAGCATTTTCAATGCAATGGTTTCGCCTTTGGAAAAGTTAGAGCTAATGGCAATGTAAATGACAATGCCATCTATTTTGCTATTCTCAAAACAAACACAAATTTTGACATTTACAATGCCAATAGCTCTAAATTTTCCAAAGGCGAAACCATTGCATTGAAAATGCAATAGGTCTCGCCTTTGATTAAGTTAAAGCCATTTGCTTTGCTAATGGTATTGTATAGCAAAGCAAATGGCTTTAACTTAATGAACGGCGAGACCTATTGCATTATTGTTTTTTTTTTTTTTCTAGACTGGGCCAGGGGAAGCAACACAAAGATGGGGGGACAGCAATACGGAAAGGCAGTGGGAAGCAAAAACTATGGCACGGAAAGCAACATAGAATTCCGGGTTCGCGGAAGGAACACCGAAGGCGGGGAGGGCAGAAGCAGCATGGAGGGTGTGGGAATATGAATAGCAACACAGGGGGCAAGAGCGGCGGGCAACACAACACAGGGGGCAAGAGCGGCGGGCAACACAACACAGGGGGCAAGAGGGGCGAGAGCAACACAACACAGGGGGCAACACAGGGGGCAAGAGCGGGAGCAACACAGGGGGCAAGAGCGGGATCAAAAAAGATCAACAGAACTGTTTATGACATTCAATGAGTTGCATAAATCCTACTCCAGAATGATTAGAAGGCGAGACAGTCCTCAAACCCTATACCAGTGACTGTGCCCCTGGCTGCATTGTTTAATTAAAGGAACACTTCCTGTTTTGCCAAGCGCCTGTCTCGGTTTTTTTTCTCATGTTCAAGCAACAATCACAAAGCTTCAAGAGATTCCATGAATTAAAGCCAATACTGGCTTCTAAGCATCTGTTACATTTTCAGATTGACCAGTTGTGCACATTTACATTTATTTCAGGCAAGCAGTCATCCTGGTAATAAGGCTAGTTTCTTTTTTATATGTCTGCCCCTCCCTCGGTTTCACAGCACTGAAGACTCCCTGCCTTTTACTTAAGTTGAAAGTAGAAGTGTTTTTCTTAAATTTAAAAAGTAGGGGCATGTCGTGCCCCTAAAATCACCACCACTTCGACCACCGATTGGGGAACTCCTGATGAGCCTGCACTGAAGTTCATTTTTGTTTCCAGTATAATTCATCCTTCTGTTAAGACAAGTCCCCAGCTAAGGGGCTGCTAAGAAGGTGGGGTGCTATTAGTAGATGGAATTTCACTATTGTTTGGGTCATTGACTACATTTACAATACAGTCACTCCAGGTGTCACACGTGAAACAGGAAAACGTCACAAATAAGCACTTTACAAACAGAAATGTCACACATAAGCAGACTGGAACCTTGGCAGCCTTGTGCGTCGAGAGACAAAAATATCCCATCAGACCCGGTCTGTAATAGGAAACAAGAACAGCTTCTATTTGCCTAACCTATAGATACAAACCTTTGCCCCCCAAAGCAAACTTTAAATGGAAACTATGACAGATCCTACCCTCCACCATGGGAGAAAATTTGACACCAACCTGTGTGACACAAGCAGTTCATTGCCTCCCCCTCCACCATAACTACACCTATCTGGGGAGAAATCGTGTGCTCAAGGAGGGTGGAGGTATAGCAATAATTTTTAAAAGAGAGTTTTCTTGTAAATGGGAGGACTTAGATTTCCCAAATTGCGAGGCTGGCCTTTTTAAACTTTCTCTCACCCCGCATTATACTTTGACTGGAACCCTGATTTACCGCCCCCCGGGTTCGGCCAATACATGGGCTTCGTCCTTTCCCGAGCTCATTGCCCCTCTTATTCTACAAGCCACTAACCTTTTAGTAGTAGGTGACCTAAATATTCATTTTAATCTCACATCCTGTCCCATTAGTATGCGTTTACTCCAGGACTTAGCTGCCCTGGACCTTCACCTACACAACTCCGGCCCCACCCATAAAGCCGGTAATTTATTGGATCCCATAATCTCAAACCTTGACTGCATCACTCACCAATCCTCTTCTCCTGTCATTTGGTCTGACCACTTTATTGTCAACTTTTCTATTAGGTTACCAGCTCACAATAATTCCTCTAGCTCTCACCCTCATAAAGCTAGTAGGAACTGGAAACGTTTGGATATAAACAAACTAAATCTTTGCCTCGACAACTCCAAACCAACGTTTCCTACTATCTCTACCAAGGAGTTATCTGTGGTCAATTCCTGGCTAAATACAGCCTTAGATTCGTGTCTTTCCACCCAGAGGAATAAGTCACAGCTCCATCATCCACCAGCCCCTTGGTTTAATGACTCTTTGCGTCAGGAAAAATCCTGTTGCAAGAAATTGGAGCGCATATGGCGTTCTGACTATTGCACACTTAAGAAATCAAACTATAAGGCTGCCCTCCAGGCTTACCACTCGGCCTGTGACATTGCCAGAGCTAATCATGCTAACAGCACCATACTTAAGGCCCAAAATAGACCTAAGGCTCTGTTTAAATTAGTAAAAGATCTTTCTGGCATGTCCTCTGCTCCAAAAGACCCTTCTTTGGATACTTCCCAATGCAATGTTCTGGCTGAATTCTTTTTGGATAAAATCGGCAAAATCTATGCTATCCTGGACGCCACTCCCAATGTCCCTACTATCCCTGAGCCCGTACTTCCTACCCCCTGCTGCACTGTTGCTGATGATGGTATTCATACTACCTCCCCAATTCATTCTTGGGAGTCGATATCTCTCCCGCTCCTCCGTAAATATTTACATGAAATAAAAATCGGGCTCACCTCTTGACCCTCTGCCCCCTCAAATAATGGGCACCTTGGACCCAGACCTGCTTCAGATCATTTTAGACATGCTGAATGCCTCACTGGAGGAGGCTACAGTCCCCAATGAATGGAAACACGCGATGGTGGTTCCATTGCTAAAGAAGGCCAATACAGATTCTAATAACCCTTCTAATTTTCGTCCTATTTCTCTCCTTCCCTGTTATTCTAAAATTCTTGAAAAACATGTGAACTCTCTTATCACCTCTTATGTAGAATCTTCTCACCTCCTTCACTGCTCTCAGTCTGGGTTCAGGGCTGGCTTCTCCACGGAGACTACGCTTCTTGGTGTGTCTGAGACCATCAGGAAACAGGTGGACAATGGGGAGACTGTGGCACTCATCTTACTTGATTTGAGTGCCGCATTTGACACTGTCTCCCACTCCATCCTATTGTCTACCTTGCAATCCGTGGGGGATTGATGGCACAGCTCTGGCCTGGATTGCTAGTTTTCTCTCTAATCGCACTTTTCAAGTCTTTTCCTCTACTTCTGTTTCTTCTATCTATTCTTCCCCTCACGGTGTTCCCCAAGGGTCGATTCTTAGTCCCCTCTTCTTCAATCTTTATGTGAGACCGCTTGCTTTCTTGGCAGAGCAAGCGGGTCTCACAATATATTCCTATGCTGACGACACTCAAATCGTCTACTCACTTTCTACCAAAAATCAATCGCCTACATCTTCCTTGCAGTCTGGCATGGAACAGATCTCCAACTGGATGCAGAGACAAACTCAAACTCAATGGGGACAAAACGGAGCTGCTCCTATTCGGTCCCAATACATCTTTGTGGGGCCCACAACATTGGCCACCACAGATGGGCCCGTTACCTACCCCTTCAGATTCAGCCCGTAATCTAGGGGTTCTGCTTGACAACCAGTTGTCACTGAAGCAACATGTTGTAAAGGTCTCTGCCACCTGTACCACCATCATCAGGTGGCTTAGAAAAATCACATGGATGCTTCCAGTGGATACCCTGAGAACCGTGGTCCAAGCCCTTGTCATCTCACGGATGGACTACGGGAACCTACTACTTCTGGGCACCTATAAGGAGGTATTAAAGAAATTTCAGGTGGTCCAGAACATGGCTGTGCGCCTGATATGTAACTTACCTGCTAGGTCTTCGGCCTCTACCCATCTGCGCAAACTGCATTGGCTACGAATTGAGAGCCGTATCAAATTCAAAGCCCTTTGCATGATGCACCGTATTAAAATGGATAAAGCCCCTAAATATCTATCTTCCTTGGTCCAGCAGTATGTTCCCTCTCGCACCTTAAGATCTTCTACTCAAAACAAGTTTCAAATTCCACGGATCAAGCGAGCCAAAATGGGTGGACGCTCGTTCGCCTTACAGGCTCCTTCCTTATGGAACTCTATACCCCAATTTTTGCGCTCGGAAGTCTGCTATATGACATTCCGTAAAGGCATCAAGACCTGGCTTTTTAACATGTAACTGCCATGCCCTTGGTTTTTACACTGGCTCATCTTCCGTTTGCTCTAGCGCCGGGAAACCTCCGGGTAGCTGCGCGCTCAATAAATGTAATTATAATAATAATAATGCCTCCATTGAATCCAATACTACTTGTATTGTGTCAACGTTATCACTCAGCCCTCTCACCTGGCGATGGCTGAGATAGGCCTCCCATAGATAGACAGTCCACGAGAAGAGCAGAACGGACAGGAAAATCTGCCGCTCTGCTGGGAGCTCCCAAAACATCGAGAGGATCATGGCCACCGAAAAGGGGATGGGGAGGGGAAATGCTGACCGGGAGTAAGGAAGAGATACCGACAATGATGCAGTAGACAGCTAAACCAAACCACCGGCAGCAGTAGACATAGAGAAAGGGCAGCTAGCCGCAAACTCTAGACGGAAGAGGAGAGCCTGCCTGACAGCGCTAGACATAGACAAAGGACTAAGAATCATTACGTTTCAATAACACACTAGAGCGCTAACTGTTAAATGAAAACGTACCAGCTTTGGGCGCCGCGCTGCTGATTACTGCTGTCTTCAATCGTTTACTTTCCCACAAAGAAAGTTTAAAGTATGTAGACTGTGTGAGCAAGTACACCTCCTGTGTGGGTTTTTTGTTCTGCAAGCATAGCTCTGCAGACACTGTCACACTGCTAGTCACTCACTACGTACCTTTGGGAGGTGTTCTGAAGCATGATACACAAGCGTCCGGCTGAAGACTGTGGCACATGCTCAATTTAAAAGGCACTGGGCGGGAGGTAGTACACTGGAAATGGTGCATGGACTTTGGCAGCGAGCGGCCACAGAGTGACGAACCTGGACACTCAAGCATTGGCGGCAGCGCCTCCTCATCCTGACTCTGTTTCACCAGCTTCAGTAGCGCAGCGAGGTCGCCCGAAGGCACAGAGCATTAAAATGTTTAACGGAGATCCAGACATGCTCACAGTGAACACTTGCCAAAGCGCACACGCTTTCCGAAGCATTTTAACCAAGCAATGGAAGTGTGTGCGAACAGCAACAGAGGTGCGTGTGCAGCACTTGCATAGCTTCATTCACCTCAAGCCACCAACTCTACTGAGTGTTGGTGTTGGATCTGTGTGCCTTCCAAAAAGAAAATGCAGCTATATGTGGGGTAAAGATAAAAAAGTAAAACAATGAATGGCGAGTGTGTTTGGAAACTGGAGCCTGTGAAAGGGGAGGGATTCATGGATTGGGGAGGGATTCATGGATTGGAGAAGCAGGCTGTACATTGCAGAGTTTAGCAGCCATGTTGTGAAAGAGTCTACCAAGACATGTTTAGCACAAGCAGCGGGAGGAGGGGCACATGTGTACACGAAGGAGGATGTGGTTTCAGATGCATGTTTTGCGAGGGAGGGCAATATCGCAGTCCGGAGAGGGGGCTTGCAAAAGAGCAGAGTCCGTCATGTGGTTTCCGGGGAGATGTAAAGGTGCGGGGAGAGTATGAGGTTACGTTAACATAAAAATAATAAAACTGGGCACTGTGGTAGGCATCGCGGCGCCCAAGCACATTCCTTAAATAAACAAGAAACCACGCATCGGAAACATTTAAAAACAAGTGAGGTCCCGGGCCGGCAGCCAATGACAGCGCGGCCCAGGACAAAGGGGTGGGACTTAAAAAAGACAGAGAAACGCCCCCGAATCGCGTTTTCACGGGAAAGCGTGATCGACAGCCTCTGTCTCCCAATGGCTAGCCTCCATTTATGGAGCTAGCCAATGGGAGACAGAGGCGGGACCAAAGCCCCATATGTAGGATCATGAGATTTCGCCCTGGGCGGAGCAACTGCTACGCAGTTGCAACGCCAGGGCGAAACCTAAAAACGAATCACCTAGTGAGACCCTAGTAGAAGGAATATCTCTTGATTCGCCAGTGAGAGATGTTAAAACCATTTTCAAACTCTGTGACTTAGTAAACCTTGACACAAGCAGAGTAAAGCAGCTCGACTTTACAGCAGGTAAGGTTAACTCGACAAGACTAAAAGAATTCTCAGAGATAAGAGGTTTGAAGGCATACAATGAAGAAAAGCTGCCCTGTTAGCTTTCGAAGATGATGTCGGATTTGCATTAGTATTTGCCTGTGACAGAGATTCTGACCCCACATATATTGCTAAAAGAAAGTTTGTTGTCAAAAGCAACCGTGCATTCTCATCAACTGCTCTAGATCAAAATCATGAGCAGGAAAATGATATCATCAAGGGAAACGGAGGTGCTATAGGTCTGATAGAAAATCCAGGAGTTCTCAGAAAATGGATTAAATCTGAGCCAGAGATTTCCAGTTGTAAAATGAATTTGAACAAACACCAGTCAATGCCAATAAAACCCACAACCTTTGCCACCGTGAACAAACACCTAGTGTACAGAAATCTTTCGCAAAAGATGTCAAAGCTCTACTGTACAAAACAGAGGAAGTTGGTAATCTGTTTTGGGGAAAGAGCATTGATGTACTCAATCTGAATAGCAACAAAATGATGCCTGCTACAATGATCACGTCGGTGAAAAACAGTTAATTAAACAGGTAGATCGCAAAATAACTCCTATCTTCATGAAATGTTGCAAACGTGTTCAAAGCCCATAACAGATACAATATCAAGGAACAAACTTCAATTACTCAGTAGCAGCCTGCCTTCCGAGTCCAAAGACAAACTATCCTTGGTAAAAAAAAAAGGTATTGCAATCGGATTCCTAGATTAGATATTAGGCAGGAAAGGGTCATTTGGAAGAACGTTCCAGGTACAATATTCAGTCTTTCCCTCCCCTCTAGATCTGTGAATGGAAAACTCAGGCAAGGACAGAAGGTGCGGTGGCAGAATTAGATTGACAGCCATCTTGGATTTCAATTTGACTGAAAATCATCATAGGCAAGATCCACTAGGGGTCTTGCTCTTATATGATTACTATTACAAAGACGATTGTCTGTACAAACTTTCAGATATCTATCACAAAGTGAACGAGTTCCCAGTCTAACAGCTATACTATTGCATTAGTCCAAGAACGAAACAGTAAAACGTGGCAGCCATTGGAAGGGAAAAAGTGAAACTTGGACCAATTGAGATGACACTTTTTACCCCAGAGGAACCATCCCCATGCTTCGAATCAGCACTTTATGAAAACAGTAAAAACCTGTTTTTTATCCGAACCTTAACTGCAAAGTCTTATCGCAATGACAGGATGCCTGTTTTTGAAAGCAACAGTCATGCTTACAAATCCACAAACAGTAATAATCAAACCAGAAGCTGGCCAAAGAAGCTAAAAGTGAATACCTAACTGCTCAACAAAAATGGAAGGTATGCATGGGCAAGCTTGGCTCAAAGCAACTCTCAGCATTCTGCTTCATTTGAATGACTAAGTCACAAAGAATCAATCAATCAATCAATGACACTTGTAAAGCGCGCTACCTACCCGTAGGGTCTCAAGGCGCTGGGGGGGGGGGTGCCGCTACTGCTCGAACAGCCAGGTCTTCAGCTTCCTCCTGAAGGAGAGGTGGTCTTGGGTCAGGCGCAGGTCGGTCGGGAGGGAGTTCCAGGTCTTGGCGGCCAGGTAGGAGAAGGACCTTCCTCCTGTAGTTGCTCTTCGGATGCGGGGGACGGCGGCGAGGGCGTGGTTGGCTGATCGAAGGTGGCGTCTGGGAGCGTAGAAGTTGACTCGGCTGTTGAGGTAGCTCGGGCCTTGGTCGTGTAGGGCTTTGTGTGCGTGGGTGAGGAGGCGGAAGGTGATTCTTTTGCTGACGGGGAGCCAGTGCATGTCTCTGAGATGTCCGGAGATGTGACTGGTTCGTGGGATGTCGAGGATGAGTCTGGCTGAGGCGTTCTGGATCCGCTGGAGTCTCTTCTGGAGCTTGGCGGTGGTACCGGCGTAGAGGGCGTTGCCGTAGTCCAGGCGGCTGGTGACGAGGGCCTGGGTGACGGTCCTCCTGGTCTCGGTGGGGATCCACCAGAAGATCTTCCGTAGCATGCGTAGGGTGTTGAAGCATGCCGAGGAGACGGCGTTGACTTGCCTGGTCATGGAGAGGGAGGAGTCCAGGATGAAGCCCAGGTTGCGTGCATGGTCTGTCGGTTTGGGTGCGGTGCCCAGGGCGGGAGGCCACCAGGAGTCGTCCCAGGCGGAGGGTGAGGAGCCCAGGATGAGGACCTCAGTCTTGTCCGAGTTCAGCTTCAGATAGAGCACCCCCAAACTTCGGAGCATGACAACACTTCACACTATAGACATACTGAAACCTGAACACGAGCTGTGTAGACTCTTACCAAACTACCCAGGGCAACATTTCAGGAACCCAGATGGTGTTCTAAAGCACATAAATTATACAATGCAGGTGAGAAATAAGCCAGAGAAGACCACCTTTAGAGGCTACAAAAGAACTTTCAATGAGGGTCTGTAAGAGCAGGTATTGAAACCACCATCTTAAATAGCTACGGAAAATCCATCCGTACTACCTTAGAGGTTATACTTGGGGAACTACTTGCTACTGTGAGTATCCGAGTGTAACCTTCAACACTACTCAGCTAGCACAACACACAGAAACTGAAGAACAGCTTTGACCTGGTTGGTTCTCCTCTTGCCTGCAACATCCCACTGACAACAATCACATTGGATCAAGTGTCTTTCCAAAACCTGCAACATTAACTGTGCCATGCCTCAATGCACTCCCTTTCAAGTGAACCCACTTTTACAGTTATACACTACCAACGATGGGTTACATGGCATGTGAATGATCTACAGGTACATCTCTTCACCTCAACCTGCTAGTGAGCCCCAGAGAACGAAACCCAGTGGCAGTTCGAGTAAAGCACCTACAACACTGATGTCAAGTCAAAAAACATGTTTTCAGTCAATCTTCAGCCCTTCCAAACAGTGAACAACTTTGGACTCTCACACATTTGAACAACTGTTAAAAGAGCTATATACCCAGACCACCGATATTTATCTGGATGTAAAGCAGAAGTTGCAAAGTAACCAAACATGAACTTTCCACATATAGTTGTTACGAGTAGACCTGCTCCTACAAACATTTAAGAAAAGAGCCTTGGTTTGGAATTAACTGAATCTTCCCACCCAAATATTTTATATTTAACTGTAGTTAAGAGGTCATGTTGCTGCTTTTATGATGTGTTTTAAACATTTTACTCTTTTGTAAGTTTTTACAGTGCACTTCAATTGTCTGGCATTTTATGTGAACGGTCTTAAAATGAACAAACATACATACATTTTGTGCCTAACAAAAATGAAAGTGGCCTCATGTAACACAACTGGTGCTATGTAAAGCGCTCCGAAACCCGATTCGGGTCAAGTTCACTATATAAATTCTATTTTAAAAAAAAGTATATATACACACATACATACATACATACATACACACCCCCTCCCCCCATACATACACACACGCTGCAGCCAGCACTGGTTGCGACACGGATATATATTTTTTAATTGCTCGCGTGAGGGTAATGGGAGGCAACACGGAGGGAGGGCCCCTGTGTGGGAGGCCACACAGAAGGAGTGCTACCATGTGTGCGACGGGCACAGACAACACCGGATGCGGAGAAAAAAGCTGTATGATGCAGTCAAAGAGACGCGCAAGCAACGGGGCAAGAGGGTTAGAGGAAGGGGCTGGTTTCAAGGACACAGACAACAAAGGTTTGGAGAGAAGAGCCGGGGCCAAGTATACGGGCAGAGGGTGGGAGAGAGGTACTGGGGGCAAGCACATTGGTAGCGAAGGGCCGGCGGGAGGAACATGGGAGCAGACTACAAGAGACAGCTGGAAAACACACACTTAGCACAAAGAAAAAAGTAGCACCTAAAAAATGAGCAATTGAAGGGCACAAGTAATGCGCCTATTCTCCAAGTGGGAAGGTCAAACACACAGAGGGATGAAGCATATGGCAGCTGACCTATAAGAAGTAGACAAATGAGAGTGGCAATGTAAATGAGTGTGAAAGGCGGTCTCTAAGCCCACTATTAAAAAACAAAGGTGTGGAAGGGACAGTGCATATGCTGTCTTAGGGAAGACTTAAAAATAAATGTCAAAAACACAGTGGGTGCATCGCTAACGTGTTATACAATTTTTTTTTAATAGGACATACTTCATTAAAAGACTTATGGGTTAGCCTCTCAGGATCGAACGTAGAACTCTAACCAAACTGAGTAATTTAAACTTGGGAGGAAAACCATTATGAATGCAATAAAGCCTCTAACCTTTCAAAGGGACATAAAGGCTCGCTAGAGACTAAATATATGCATATAGTCAACACCCGACAGTCCGAATTTCTTCAAAAATGCCCCATCAAAATACAGTTTAGAGCTACAAAGGCATGGGTGATGATGAGTCAAAGGATTTCACAATTCCCCCTGTTAGAACTTACGGAAGCCTAGAAGAAAAGCATGAATTCTTACCAAAACTACACATTATGCCAAAACTACAACAAAATCCCAACTGGTGATGATATTCTGTAAATTACTCCATGAAAACTATTGCCAACCCTTAAAAAGTTGCAGATAAGTATGGTACATGATCCTACATCATATGTAGTGACCTGTGGGGACATCCAATTGTGTTATGAACTAGAGAATTTCATTAATGTATTTTATGGAGTGATTAAACCAGAAACGTTTAGTGGTTTTCAATGTTTGTATGGCCAGTATTGGGTCACATCAAATAAAAACAATAAACTTGAAACCACAGCTCTTAGAAAGGATGGTTTGCGTATCCCATGATGGTATATCGAATTTTAAGAAGGATCCGAAAGGTGACTGCCACAGTGGTGAGTATCACAGATACAACATGACACAGTTCCTCAGGACTCTGCATTATAATTTAAGACTGCCAGAGAAAGAATCTTTGTTTAAACATGGGTAGAAGATTGGCCCGTGCTCTGGTTGTATCCATGTATACAGATGAGGTCACTCTATATTCGCAATCCACAGGACAACCTCGGCCACTTTGACGAGGAAGGTCCTGCGGTACAGCAGCCCGTCTGGGGTCCAAGTTAACTGGAATAAGTCCGTTCATTTTCCCCCCTTACTGATGCTACTAAGTCTTTTACCCCCGATTTCCCATTTGTCTGGGCCCATCAGGTACCTTGGTATCTGGCTGAGTCGGGACGTGCACGAATTGTGGCAATCGAATTTCTGCCGTGCTCTTGACTGTCTGGAGTCCAAATTACCGGCGTGGCAAAAACTTCCCCTGCCGCTTGCGGGACGATTTGCCATTGCAAAAACGGTAGTTCTTCCGAAATTTCTATATATATTTTTTTATGTCCCTCTCCCTCTTACCTCGCTCTCTTTCCACAAATTACAGTCACACATCATCGCTCTGTTTTGGGCTGGCCGTCAACCCAGATTCGCTTATAATATTCTCACGCTTCCCCTGTCCCTCGGTGGCATGGGCACTTCAGATTTAATGCGCTCTGTGCCCAAGCCAGTTTCCTCTTCTTTTGACTGCACCCCACCCCCTCTTCTAACCGCATGTTGCTGCTGTAGAGGCTGACCACTTCTCCATGGCCTCAGACAACGCTTTTCTTAGCACCTAAGCCCCCTCGCGGCAAGGTGGATACGGTGCAACAGGCCTGGGGCGGTCTCCGAAAGCAAGCGGACAGCAATATTTATTTATTTATTTTCAAAGTTTTATATAGCGCGAACAAGATCTTCGCAGATATCAGAGCGCTTTACATAGAGGGGTACATTAGGGAACATTGTCAAACAAATAAATCAATAGATCACACAGTACAAATCGGTGGCTGCAAAGCCCATCACGTGAGTAATAATAATATACTTTACGCTCAGTCCAATGACCTCTGGGTGTGCCTCAGCACCAGCTGCTACACAGCGCTAGGAAGCGGAACACTGCTCACCCCAGAGTCTGGTGCAGAGACAACAGCGGACTGTTCAAATAGGGCTCCGAGGGGCGGGGGCACAGGCTGGGGGGGGGGGGGGGGGGGGGGAGAGATGAGGGGCGCACCCTGTCTGATGGTACAGATATGGGAACCGCACCTCTGCGAGAGGGGGGGGGGGTTATACATAACAACACTCTAAACAGTATTAAGTATGCAGTACCCTTTCTGTCGACCCCGCAAAGATAACGGGGTGAGTTACGCAGCATTAAAACTTTCGCCTGCTTGTTTTGCCCATCTGTGCACAGACGCCTAGGTTTCGTCTGAGGTCCTTCACCTGTCTCTATATCCTTCAGCTCTGTCTCTATGACCTGTTTAAGGGCGGGGAAGTCATCCTGAAAGATTCTGAACAGTTGCTCCAGAAATACCCTTGTGATGGAGGCTTCGTTACACTGCGTACCGCTCATCGCAGAGTCCTCAGATCACGCCTGGACCTGCTCGGACTTTTTCACTGGTGTTTTGTTAAGAAATCTTTCACGTTGCATAGGGTAGTCATGGTGGTGCAGCTGGCAGGCCCTGGCACCAGCAGAGACACGTGATGCAGGGCCCCAACCCCTATATTAGACTGTGATGTACGCACTCAGGGACCAAGAGGGTCGTGTCCAGCAGGAGAGCGTGCCAGTAGTGGGAGCCGAGAGCAACACCTGGAATGAAAGAGGGTCCATGCCTCGTGCTGCGTCGGCAGATACCTGTGCACCAGCGCTGGAATGTCAGATGAGCTGCTCACAGTCCCCACTTAATCCTGGCAGGTCCGCACCTATGCACCCACTTCTTGGAGTTGGGGCAGCAAGTAGGGTGAGAAAGCAACAACGTGGCTCGAAAACTACTGCAGGCCCAAAGGGAAGCAGGATTACAAGGCACCCAGCGGGGATGTACGTTGTTACAATGCAGGTTGTAACAACGCATACCTTTACCACGCGGCCGCTACAACGCAAGTCGTTACCACGACTTGCGTTGGAGGGCGCGGATTTAGGATTTTTATAATTTTATATTCCAACACCAGTCCCCGTAACAGTAGGGAAGCTGTTGGAATATAAATTTATAAAATTCCTTATCCCACAGCGCCCTCCAGCGCAAGTCGTGGTAACGACTTGCGTTGTAACGGCCGCGTGGTAAAGGTACCGCGTGGTAAAAACTTCGTGGTAAAGGTTGTTTACCGCCCAGCGGCAGTGAGGAGTGCCCCTGGGGTATAACCCACGCTGCGAATGGAGGGTGGGTAAATCCGGATGGCCCTGCTCCCCCACTCGGGAGGCATCACTTGCCTTAAAGGGGGCGGGGTGGGCGGGCTGCGTCCCAGAGGGCTCCTGTGTTGCTGCGCCGCAGTGCGTAGAGGTCTACCAACTTATTTCAGGACTGTTATTCCCCACTCTTTCCCTGTTCAGGACGGCCCTCAGTACATGGCAATTCAGCCCCCAGGCCCTAATCAAAGGAAGAGGCATGTGGTAGTAGGATGGGGCTCCCGAGCGAACGATCGGGCTGCAGAAGGTCCACTAAGGACAGGCCCTTGTCCCGCACCACACCGCCACTCACCACGCAGTCACCCGGCTGCAACAGCATGTAAGCACTGCTGCGGGCGATCAGGCGAGTAGTAACTGGGGCCCAGGCTGCAAGTGTGTGGGGGCGTTATTAACAGACCAGGAAGGGACAAGGAGCAATGGTCAGCAGGGCGCACTCCCAGGCCTTAAAAGTCCAAGCCCTACAGCTTCAGCCATGTTGGAAACATAGCACCCGCCAGCTACTCCAGAGCGGTGACCCATGTCTCTCTGGGCCCCCGGTGGCACAGAAATGGGATGGGTAGTGTGTGGCGCAGGAACATTTTCCAGTGTTGAGTGTCCCGGGAGAGGTCGGCTTCTGCCCCGAACAGCAAGGGGAGAGCAAAGCACTGGGAGTCTGCCTCACTCTGGTGCTATCTTGGCGTCCCTCCTCCTCCAGATTTAAACTTAAGCGTTGTTTGTAAAGAAAGAGTCAGTGACAAAAACATTGTTGGTGTGTGCGTTTGCCAACTACAATTGCAGTAAGATAACAAGCGCGGTCAAGAAAGTGAAAGAGGACCGCGCTGCAACCGGAGCATGGGTCTTTATGGGGGCATGTGTTTCTAATTAGAAACACATGGCCCCATAAAAATAATAAAGTGCTTTGCGACAGCAGCAAAGCAGGCGACCCAGTCCGGGTCAAAGGGTGTCTACCAAGACCCTCATTTTCAATGGCAGGCCACCGTTTAGCATAAACAGTGACTCCAGCCAATGGAAATGAGGGGCGGGGCTTAGAGTTCCTTTCTGAAAACCCCTCATCCACAAAAATCTCTCGCCGAGCGAGCAGCACTTTGTTGCGCTGCAACGCACGAGAGACCTAAAAAAGACTAGGGCTATCTTGCACAATTAGGAGGGGGAGATTATTCCTAATTTATTGACCTTTCGTGTCCTACATTGGAAATAGATTTTAATGGTTCTTATTCGCTCCCTTTTTGGATCCTTTATTTTTTTTATTTTTTTTAAACATGTAAGAGTGAACACAGTACCTCTAACACACTGAAGATTAGACTCCTTGGATGATCTTATGTAATGATGGTGGTATGTTTCAAAACTGTACTAGGAGTATGAGATTGTAACTAACAATATTTAATGGTACATGTTCTACACAAGGTTAACAAAAAAGATGGGGGGGGCGGTAACAAAAGTAACAATTAGGGCTCATCCCTCACTTAACTACATCATTCAAAAGGGCTCCAGATCAGCCCACCTTGCACTACCAGATTGCTTAGAAAGCAGGTCTCCTGTGAGAAAGCATGTAACCTAGTGTGAGAAAAGGGTACCGTCCTCTCACTTTTTAAGAAACCAGTAAGGCGGCGAACGTGGCTCTCTTAAAATGTTTTGCCAGTATAAGAAAAGAATAGACAATACATTGAGCATCTTTTCGTTTAAACTGAGCACGAGAGCCCCACAGTATATTTGTTGCTAGATTCTGAAAGGATTAAGAAGCAGGAGATGTTCTCACATGAACGACGGCAAGAGTAGTAACAAAGAAGTGTGGAAAGCCTAAAAGAGGCCGCACAAAAGTGACATTCTTTTACTTTATTAGCCTCTCAAATAGCTTAGGCTTCCATTGCACTCTGTCCCCCAAGTATACACATCAAGAAAAGTCTCCAGTTTTTCAGTTTCATTAATTCTAGAAAATTAATTGGGCTGTACAGATAATTCAGAAAATGTAATCCGTACTGTCTAAAAGTGGTAGTTCTGAGTTTTTAAATACAACAAGTAACGAGTAATATGTGGCAAGCATATTGTTCAACTAACATTCGTGCCACTAATACATAATAGTGCGTGATCAGCCTCTTTGGGAAAGTAAAAAACATCAGTCACGCGATAAAAATTATTTCAGGAGGTAGTTAAAGCCAAGTTAAATGAGTTAATTGTAGAATTTCGTGTTTCAGAGTCCAAACGCTCGGAGTCAAGAAAAAAAGACAGTTCAAGGTTGCATACCTCGATCGAGTTTGTTACATATAACATCCATCATTCAATTCAGGCTCTGAGACAAAGATTTTTAAGTGTTCAAACTCCACAAATGGTATGCAAAACGGATGCTCCAGCAAGACTAAGGGAGGGACAGGGGGTTGTTGTTCCCCCAAAATATGGCAAATTGGTTTTAAGCCGTGAAGCCATTTGTGTATTTTGAGCACTTAAAATCCTTCGTCTCGGAGCCAGAATCTGAGATGCATATTACACGTAACAAACTGGATCGAAGAATGAAACTCTGATCTGTGTCATTTTGCTGGACTCTGAACGTTTGGACTTTGTGAAACACTAAGTTCCGCAATGAACTCTCACTCCTTTTTCGCTACGTCCGGAGATATTTTTGATGGATTGACTGGTGTGTTTCCCCTTTCTTAAAGACAAGGATCACGTACTATGATGGATTATTGGCATATACTTTATTTGGGCAACGTGCTTGGTACATTACCACCAGTTACTTCATGTATTTAAAAACTGAACTGTCACCTTAGTACAGTTGGGATTTAATTTTCTGAACTTTTGACCCCAATTAATGAATTTTCTTGGAATAAAACTGCAAAACGGGTTACTTTTTGGAACGTGTACTATTTGGAGGCTGAGTGCAGCGAAAGATTGCGTTATCCGATAAGCTAAAGGTAAAACAATATTTAACGTGGTTCCCTCATTACCCCAGCTACCAATGGCACCGCTTTTCACAGGATTGCGAAAGTTTGCAGGCAGCGTATTTTATTTTGGCAGCGCAGACGAATGAGGTGTAAGTGGCACTGAAGAGACAAGTGTAATACTTGCATCTACTGCCAAGGCCCTGTTCATTACAGTGATAACCAAGGGACACAAAAAGATAATTTTCCTGACAGTACGAGGTGACTTCTGAGGAGACAATTGGAAGGGAAGCACTGGTAAGACTTGAAAGACCACCGTTGATCCCGAGGTGACTATAATCTCAAGCACAGGATATGCACATCTGTTAGGCAAAGTATAGATCTGTGGGATAGATAAAGTGGTACAAACAGAGGCATTGAGACGCTCTAAGTATAATGAAGTGTTGGATTAGACCAGCCCTGGGACTACAGTTTATCTCAAGAAAATGTACGTTTACTCGTAGTTCCACTTCTCCGAAAACAGACTTGTGAGACACTGCTGATTACATTACATTAGTTCTATGACGTTCTCGGAAGTTCTAATAGTCCTTAAGTCACTGCCTTCCCCGCCTGTAGTTTACACCGTGCTAGATGGCCGCTCCATTCTGGTGTTCTATTTACAACTTTAAATTGGAGAAATGCTAAATGTTGAAAGGAAAGCCCACAACTCTTTCCGCAAGCTAAGGCTTGTGTCCCTACGTTCGTACCCTACCACTCCCTCCCCCTAGGGGGATGTTTACATAAGTGAAGACGTGCAGCGACTGTACTCGGCCTTCTGTGTAAGGTTCGGTGCCCTATGGGTGCAGATGGGACACAATCATTGAAACCATTTACCTTTTTAACTAAAACCTGACGTTTCCTTAGCTCAAGGCCCTTAAAACTCAGAGTGGTGCCTCAACCTTTCCGCCCCCAACCTATAAGACTCCTCTGCCTCACCATAATCTCAGACTCTCGCCAAAAGAACACGATCCATTGTAACCTCTAAACCAGTGACTGGCCCCCCTCAACTCCCCAAAAATATGCACTGCTCACCACACCACAATACGCTCCCTGGAATACAAACTCCGTACTCTTCACATTTGCACTACCCCAACATACAAGGGTTGGTGACCCTCAAAGTAACTAACAGGATCTATAATGCCAACCACACCCTTCAGTACACGTAATGTACTCCCCTTAAGCTTACATAGAAACGTACTCCCCCACCCCCCCTCAGCTTGCACAATCTGTTCTGCTCCCCGTGGCAGGCACCAACCACTAAAAGTCCCCCAAAACAAGGGCTCTATGCTTTAGTCATTGACACTCCTAAGCTCTGTATTTCTCACACTTCTTCCACCGCCCAGAACCCACAAGCCTATAAATCCCAACTCCCCCCGCCCCTCCAATGTGTACCCTCTCAATACGATATCACCACTGTTGTATTTCCACATTCGCCCTAACTTCCTCACCCAAATAAATGTCCCCGAAAGAGCCGCTGCCGATCTTCCGACCCAGTCGGTATCTGTTCCCAACCCGAAGCTCCATGACTATCGTTCTGTTCGGCTCCCGGGGATCCTGGGGCGGCTCCCCGGCCTGTTGGATCTTCCCTGGTCCAGAGACTCCTTGTCACCGCGAATACAGCTTTAATTATTCTGACACCTTCCAGAATATGCGGGTTTTAGTCCCCGGTTCCGCCTTTTGGACCCAGCAACAGCTAATTGTCTTCTCCCGGATGGCCTGGCTCCTGTTCCCGAGTTTCAAGTCTCGCCTCCTCCGGCTCCCCCCGGTCAGACCCCGGGCGTCACTGTCCCCATAGCTCACTCGGCCCCCGGTGGCGGTGGACTCTCAATGGCCCGATGTATGGCTTGCCCGGGCTCCGGGGCTCTTGCTCAGCCACCGCTTGCACTGAGGAGCCCTCAGACAGCCCCGGATTCCGTCGGATGCCGGCTGCCCCTGCGCCCGATCAGTTCTTTCTACCCGGACTACGGTCAGCCATACTCTGTGACGTCACTTCCCTTGACAACGGCGGCCAGGCGGGGCCAAAACAAGTAGAGGTGGGCGGGAACAGTTAAGGCCGGGACCCGAGACGGCTCTCCGGGAAGGCCATTTACGCAAGGCCCCGGCTTTAGGCCTTAAGATCCGGAGCTTATTCGGAATATTGGTTAAAAATCTGGAGTTTCCGTTAGAGCAAAGCAATATCATATTGCCAATATGATGTTTTATTGATATGACGCAAGATATAAGTATGATAGTTTGTGCCCTTATTACTCATCTTTAAACCCAGTGTTTATTTCCGACAGGCTAAAGTGTACCTGTCCAGCAGAAACGATAGGGAATAAAGCACAGTAAAAATGATAGGCGTTAACAGATCAACATTTTGCAAAGGAGGAACTGTGTAAATGGTACTCTTCATATTTCCAGACGACACCTCAGTCTACTGATACTCAGTAGGGACCAGTGTTACTTGCCGCCCTCCGCGGAACATCATACTTGACTTTAGAGAGCACTAAATATTGTGGGAGTTGGGTTAAAACGAAAAGGATTTCTTTGCACATTATATGCAGTAAGGAAAACATTCACAGATGGTGTGCTGCACCATGTATTTTTAGGAACACCTTAATGTTTAAAGGCATCATGCAACAAACATAAAAATATGACAAGGCCTCTTGTAAATTAAAATAAAAGGGTATTTATTTTACCTGCAGAACCGTTTCGCTTTAGTGAATCACTTCACTGCTGTGAGAGGTATATATTAAAAGTGCTTGTTTTCAAACATGAACTCAGAAACATTCATGGCTCTCCTTGCCCTGACGATTAAGCCATTTGTGAACCAAGAAGCAAGTTAGTTGTCATGCGCACCCTCTGGATGGCCTAGAGATTATTGTTATACCTGCAGCAGCATTTCAGTCCATTAAACGAAAGAGAGGGTTTTGTATAGCACGCACCCTAAACTCATGTATTTCAAGGTGCTCTGATATGTGATAAGGAAAAAAGGAGGCAAAGTGAGAAAAAAAATTGGCTAGGATTGCACAATTTGTTCAAGCGGGGAAGCTTGCGTATAATGATGACGTTTTCTGGTTTCACCTTGTGCAATTCAGCAACTAGATTGATGTCCCTTTCATAGCTGCCAAGGTTTCAGATTGCTTATGTGTGACATTTTCATAATTTCACTGTAATTATGAATGACATTCAACAACTATGAGTGACACTTTCTTGCAAGCAAAATCAAGCGATCAAGATGAGGGAAACCTATAAAATATTATCCTCCTTCTTTCCCCTTGTGTGTTTTTCCCTCTCTTGCTCTGGGTCAAAGTCATGATGTAGAAAAATAAGTACTGGCCCCCAAAAATTAGTGTTAGTGGGCCCCATTTGCAACCATGGGCTCAAATTAAGCATTGGCTGTGGGTGTCTGAGGAGATATAATGCTGACATAGTGTACTGGAACTGATGGTAAGTTCTAATGTTTCTCACTCCAGTTCTTAAGTACTATGTCAGCTGGCATAAACCTATGGAAGAAAGGAAAGTATGTACCACTGAGAAATGTGTCACCCATCCAAGGGGAGGCTGTAGCATCATTTGTTTAGCTCCTGAGTTTAAAGAGAGGATTAGCCAAGAAGGTCAGAGATTTATCAACACCACAATTGACAACTACAACAAACACTCACCATCTCACTCCACCAAACACTTGTCTTGACACACATAATTGCCCTAACAAACACAACTGTACACCACCAAATAAATAACACATTGCACATGCACACACACACACACACTTAAATCATGAGGGAAGCTTACATTGTGAATCTATGTGTGGTGAGCCGAACGTTTTCACCCATTTATGTGTGTGATCTGCTGCAGCTGGTGCCTTTATTAAGAACTGTAAACTCTTCGATGGTGCACAACAACTCCAGGGTCTCTTCACTAGACTCTGAATTATATTGTCCCATGATGGTGCCATGAGCGTCCAGAATAGAATTTTGTTGACCTCTAGTTCCATACTTAAAAGTCGCACATTACACTTAGAAACTTTCAAAAGCATTGCGTTGCTTTAACAACATTAAACTTTTTTTCCGTCTGTGTTCAAGCTATTCATTTCTTTTATGCTCCTTCCGTATATCTTTCATCCTTAATTCTTTCTTCCTTTTTGTGTTAATCTTTTTCTTCCTTTCATAACTCCACTTCTCTCTTAGGTCCTTTTATGCTTTTCTTTCACTTCCCTTTATTAGTTTCTTCCTCATATTCATTATTTACACATTTTTTTTACAATGATATGCAATTGTTTATTAGTTTCACAGTTATTCATACTTGCACTTATTGAAAACCAGTCCTGTGCGGCCAGTCCCATGGCTTCTGAATAGCACACTGCTGCACGATTTACGTAGCAAATATTTGAAATACTCTTCTTGTGCACAGGCTCTTAGAGCCAGAGCCAGCCCCGGCTCGGATCTGGCTCAGCTCTCCCTGTTATTTTGTTGCCTCACTCACCTGGCCGTCCGAGTTTCAGGCTGCCACGCCACGCCTGCTAGTGGGTCGTGTGGAGACTGATTAAGCTAGATAGATTAACAAACAAATAAATACAGCTGCTCACCTCACCTCATGCACAACACCAAGATCCATGATCACACTGGCTACGTGGCATAAAGCAGGAGAGATGCTGCCCGCTCCAAGACCAGAGTAACAGAGAGGGTTATAATGCTGTGTCACTTAGTCTGGACTTGGAGTGCACAGCACAGGAAACAGAGAGCTGCCGCCCCAGGCCCAATAAACTCAGATGTGTCCTGTAGAAAAGAGTTGTCAGAATCACATGAGCAGCTGATTAACAGCCTCATACTATAAAAGCTGCTCATATCTTTTATTTATCAGCAACCAGCTCTGCTTGGAATTTACACTTACCTGGACCCTGCCTGTCTGGGGGCCGGTTTGCTGTTACAGGGTGCCACATCGTGTGAGGCTGCGCCGCAGCCGGGTTGAGAGCGAGACTCAGCTGATGAATGCAGCAAGGTCTCCAGGGCGCGGCACAGTGGGTACCAACTCAGGCTCTCAAATGATGAATTAGTTTGCAATGCTTCAGTATGTGTGCAGTAGGCTGTGGTCACTGTGGACTGCATGCTGCCAGAAGTGCAACTGGGTCATGCTGCTTCACCAAATGGAGCACAGCTTCTAATACAGTGGCAGCGCCTTACAGTCAGAAACCTGCTAGAAAGACACTATGCATATGCGTAACAATGCATTTCAGTGCGGTAATGCAGATTACCACACTCAAATGCTTTAGTTTAATGCCTGATGTGTGGAACTTAGCAGGACTCCCCTTTCCCTCTCTAGTTTTACATGAAAAGAAGCTATTGGCTTGTCTTTAATTTGTGCTGCATGGCGTTAGAGCGTGGATGGCAGACACAAGCCACATTAAGGCAGCCACTGCCTGTGCAGTTAAGAGCGTTGGGATCAGGTGGGAGGGGGTATTTCGACAGACAACGAGGAGGAGAAATTAATTATTTATGTGATTATCCCTTGTGGTAGTCTGTCAAATTCCCCCAACCAGGCCCCACTGTCCCACCGCTCTTATCTGCATGGGCTGCAGCTGCATGAAGGTGTGGCATGTTTTGTGCTTAAGGATTCCAGAGAAGCTCGAGCTGAGCCAGAGCCTTGCATCTGGGTCATGCTTGGCTCCTGCACAGCGGCGGCTCCTCCACTATGCACTATGGCAAAAGAGCGCCTCTCCACCCAGCCCCGCCCCCACAGAAGCTGCAGAACTTGAAAAAATAAAACGATAATAAAGCTCAGGCCAATCGTGATGCTGCTCTCACGCATGAGAGCAGTGTTGTTAGGATTGGCCGCAGGGCAGTCTGGGAGTCGGTACCTGCAGTGGGGCCAGAAGCGCGGCGATGAGGTGATGCAGTTGGCATTCAGGTACGTTTTTTGTTTTGTTTTGTCCACCCCCCCCCCCACTTTGCCCCGACACCAATCATGACTGCTCTTGCCTTCAGTGGTTCGCCCACATCTATCACAAATCTCTTGACCCAAATACTTTGAAAATTCCAGTATGGGTGTTTATCCACAATGGTTTTATCACACTAAAGGGGTTGTTGGGAGTACTTATCATCCTCGGTACCACTCCACTATACACTATACTCACAAAAAAGTAACGGTACATTTGAAAAATATATAGGCAACAACTACTACGGTGTAGGTGTAGGTGTAGCAAAAAGGGCATTAGTTTTATTAAGACGAGAACCCTCACTCACCCAAAGGTGACATGATTCATCATTGGGTTCCCTCTTACACACTGTGACCGCAAGGTAAACAGTGTGGGCTACAACTCTCCCTCAGGAGAGGAGCGTGAGGTGTTTTCAATCATCCAATGGAAGTCGGCGTGAGGGGCAGAGTGCAAATTAAATATAAAGTGATTCAAAATGAACTCATGGGATACAAAATTAACTTTAATAGGTGTCCCCGATGGTTAGAGCTAAAAAGCTAAGTGAGAAATAGGGGTATAGATATTCCCTATTAAGTTAAGGTCAACATGTTTCTGCCTGTGTGACCTACTGGTTCATGGCATTCTTCAGGACCCACTTGTAGGCACTCTGCTATTATCGTGCAAAAAATAGTACTAAAAAGTGAAAACTACCATACTCTAATGTAATGGCATCAGTCAATGTGGTACCAGCTGCAGTCCGGTCCACAATCTGTAAGAAGTATAAACCTTCATTAGAAATGTTACATAGTTCATGGACCAAATACATTTCCCACAATTTTTGTGTACACACACCGGTGTGAACCCCACCTCACAGGACACACGACAAAAAATCATATTGGCATGCTATAGTGGTTAAACATATCACCAATTAGGTAGTACTAATGTACCTCCGCCTTCCAGGGCTCCTTTACTGACAGACCTAAGGAGTCTGAAGGTGTAGACATGAAAATAAAGTAATAACATTAAAATGAAAATTTTGAAACACAGACCCTCTCTATTTCTAACACTGGTATTCAGCTTGTCATATGGTAGCATGTTCCTTATATTGCTTTGAACATGTTGTGCACTCACTACTATTTTACAGAGCCATACAATTACTAGCTTAATCTAGGATCATTACTTTCCTTAGTATCAATCCCAACAAATGAAACAAATATATAATAAAATATCCTCTCGTATTATTGTCTCAGAGCTCTTACTGAGTGTATGCACCTGCCTCTATTATGCTTAGTGCATGTTCAGGATATATTTATATAGGGTTAAAATCATTTCTCCTGCCCAAGTGGTTTCCTGTTATTTATGTATGTTATTTGTAGAACATCGTGCGTGATGCGAGTATACAATTTGTGGTGACAATTCTTATTCTATTTTAAGGCTAATCCTGTACATTATATGCCTCAGTCCGGCTTTGTAAATGCCCAATTCCTCTAACAGGGCTATCAGCATCTCTCCAATCAACCAGATACAGAAAAACTTCTGTGTTTCTATGTGTGACGGGGCGGGTCGCCTGTCCGAGGGACCGAATCATATACAAGACTGGTGGTCCGTTGCCCCCCTTACACCTGCTTCTGTCCCCTCTTTACAGCACCAAGCACCCTACTCCCAGGAGGAATGGCACGAAAGGGACGCTGATCCCCTTTGGGGTTACAAGGAGCTGGAGAAGTACGGTCCCTTTAACTGGGAGCATCTCACCGAAGAAACCCCTCCCCTGTGGAACGTCACCACGCCGGCCCAGTCAAAAGGGGAAGGAACCCAGGAAGAGACAGACAACGTTTCCCAGGAGTACGGAGAGCGAGAAGGTGATCGAAAGAAGTGGACGAGACCGGAGAGCGAGGAGGACAAGGACGAGTCCGAGCCGACTCCGAAGACCAGAGGGGACCCTGAGAAGACAGGAGGCCACCGTCTTCACGAGTCGCCCCGTCACGCTCCCGCGGGAGGAGCGTGGCTCCAACAGGTACGGGGCAAAGTAGCGGGTTGGGTGGGACGGCGTGTCCAACCTGCCGACTAAATAACCTGCGTGTATAATACTTGTATAGCCCTTGTAAAGTCTCCAGAGCCCTCCCCTCCTCACAAGCACTTTGGAAGCACTACTGCCGTTTGTAAACAGCTCATAATCACTTGGTTTCCCTCACTCCCGGTCCCTGAATCCCCAGAGCCCATACGATTCTCTAACCCCCCTCCCTCTCTCGTTCCTTTCTCCTACGGCTGCCGAACCAGACGGAGGACCGACTTACCACCCCTGGCCCACCCTGGATCCTCTCAAGAAACCAGCCACGGACCCTGCAGCCTTTGCCCGAGAGAGGATAACAAGTCGGAGAAGGAAATCTTATACTAAAATAAAGCCATCTCTTAAAGCACTATTCAAAGTCTCTGACTCCGTCACTCCCTCCCCTTCCACCCCGTTACAAGTGGTGTCAGATGTGGGATTACCACCACAGCCCATCTGCGATATTGAGATGGACGCCCTGATTCAGCACATGATAAAAGGTCAAGAAAAACTTGAGTGGGCAGTGGAGCGGCAACTGTCCTCCGCCCAGGCAGACCGAGAACTTTTCAAAACTACCATTACTGCCCACATCGAAAGCCTACAGAAGAATGTGCCGCCTCCAACAATATCTCCTCCCTGAGAAGGCAGGATTCATGTGCCCAATCCAACCGGCTTTGCTCTACAAAAGTACGTGTCGGGCGAAGATCCCGACGCCTTTATGACAAACTTTGAACGGGCGGCCAGGGCTTTGGGGTGGCCGGAAGACAAATGGCCCTTCTTCCTGGCCCCGTTACTGACTGGTGAGGCACAGTTCGCCTATCAGGTGGCTAACCCCCTAGGCAACACTCCCTATCAGTTAGTCAAAGAGGTGATACTAAACCACCTCGGACTTGACCAGGAAGCCTACCGCGTGTGGTTTAGAAAGGAAAGAGGGGTCCCAGGCGAAAACCCCAAACCCTCTTTTTTCGCCTAAAAATGGCCGCCGACAAATGGTGAAACCCGAGTCTAGTAGCAAGGAAGAAGTGATGAATCAAATCTACCTGGAACAGTTTATGGAAGCCCTCCCATATGCCTTCCAGAGGTGGCTCAGACAGCATTCGGGACTCACCATAGACCAAGCCATTGAAATGGCCGCCAATTATGCGAGGGCTCAGGGCTGGGAAAACGAGAAGGCCAGTAAAAACGCCCCACCTCCTAAAACCGAAAACAAACCAAAGCCTATGGTGGATCCAATACGACCTAGACAGCATGGAATGGTGTCTCCCCTTTTAAAAGGGCCCCAGTGCTTCGAGTGTGGCGAATGGGGCCACATTGCGAGGTTGTGTCCCAGAAAGCGGCCTACCGAGGAACCCATGGAAGTGGGTTACCTTCCCAAAGCTGTTCTCTACTCTGCCGAATTGGGTACTTCGTTTTATGTGAGTATGAGGATGAATGGCTATACAGTAAGAGCCCATCTAGATTTGGGGTGTAGACAATCGGTCGTGCAAGAACGCTTTGTCCTCCCCAACCAGCATGTCCCAGAAACAGTGGTACACATCCGCTGCATCCATGGGGATGTCTAGCCTTACCCCCTGGCATTGATAACCCTAACTCCTGTAGACAAGAGTCCTTGTACCGTTAAAGTGAGGGTGGTAGACTCTCTCCCGGAAGATGTCATCCTAGCGGTAGACAACCCTGAGTTCCTCTCCCTTTTTAGGAACTCCCTTAAACAGTCAGTACCCCGGGTAGATAGGCCTCTCCTTGCACTCCTAACGCCAGAACCCTGGGTCATAGACCGCAGTTTCCGTTTCGCTCAAGTAGATGTCATGCACGCACCTTATTGTCTCAGGAGTGTCGTGGAATCCCGATGCTAAGCTCCCTGCTTCACCCCTATCACCCTCGGGAGTCAGGATACAACACTAACACCCAAGAGGTGACCAGGGGGAAAACAGGGTAACAAAACAAGGATAGAGGGGGATGAAAACAGCTCACCTCAATCTTCACCAAAGATAGAGTCAGTTCAATCTTCTCTAGTCTGGTACTGCAGTAAGACAAACAAAGGTTAGTGAAGACAATCCCTCCCCACACTATTCCCCAATGAATGGTCTGTGATAATTTATGTACTTTCAGAATGCGGAGGAGATGCAGGTAATAAGTGACTGGAATGACAGGAAATAACGGTGCTTGAGGGCGGAGTAAAAACCCAGAACGCCTATTTTCTGTGGACAGGAAAACACTTTAAGTAATAACAAGACTTCCTGGGACATAAATTGCAGCTTCTGCAAAGTGCTCACCTAGGATGTTCTGTAACCAGCTTTACACCGTAAAGAAGTAACACCAGAGGGAAGTAGGTGAGTATGCCTTGTTCTATTCACAAGGTACACATAAATATTGTGGAAACCCCACAACGGTAAAGAAGGAATAAGGCGGTAAGCATACCATGCAAGCGGGGAGAGACTTGCTTACTTTGTTATAAGAATAAGAAAACAAGAAACGGGAACAAAAGATAGCACACAAGAAGCAAAACCGCTTCTTGTACTCACATGACGGAAAAGCAGGAAACGCAGGATTCTAAGAAACACGGGCTCCAAACACTAACTCCTCGGACGCCTGTCACCGTGACCCGGAACGAGATCCAACAAGCTGGCTAAACGCGAAGCGTTTCCTGTGCGTCTTGGGCGGGATTAAATAACACAAACAGGCTATTGCGCATGCGCTACTCCTTGCGCATGCGTTCACAGTCTACCATCCACAATTTGCCAACCATTGCCAACCCTGAGTTGAAGAGCGACGGATGAGGTTGGGAAACATAATCGGCAGTGTACGTAAACAAGACATGATTATGAAAGGTAATTGGGGATGCCGGTCAACTGGGCATTGGATCGACGGTGAGCACAGGCACAGGCATGACAGTAGACGACCGAACCCTGTATAAGGCCTGGGAAAGCGCTCACACATCTCAAGATGCACAACAGCAGGTTTATCCCAGGTTTGTCATCAAAAATGACTTACTATATAGGCAATCCAAGGAAGGAAGCATCCTCCAATTATTGGTACCCCTGTCCTTCCGGGAACAGGTATTGTTCTTCGCCCATGCACACCTTACTGCTGGTCATGCCGGGAAAGAAAAGACCACAGAAAGCATACTTCGTCATTTTTTTGGGCCTGGCATATACAAAGATGTACAAGACTATTGTGCTAAGTGTGTAATTTGTCAGAGACGGAATACTCACAGACCCCAAGCAGCCCCCTTACAACCCTTGCCCATCATTGGGGTCCCTTTTGAGCGGGTGTGCATGGACTTGATAGGTCCCCTTCCAAAATCCTCAAAAGGGCACCTATTTGCCCTCGTTATTGTGGACTATGCAACGAGGTTCATAGAAGCGTTCCCTTTAAGGACTCCCAACACTTCGAATATTGCGGATAAATTCGTAGAACTGTTCGCGAGGGTCGGAGTCCCGAAAGATGTCCTATCCGACCAGGGCACACCTTTTACGTCTCGACTTATGAAAGAGGTCTGCAAAACACTGGATATCCGTCATATAAAAACTTCAGTGTACCATCCCCAAACGGACGGGCTGGTTGAACGGTATAACCAGACCCTCAAGACCACACTGAAAAAGATGTTGACCTCAGAGGGACCTGACTGGGATCGGCTGCTATCACTGGCCCTATACGTGCTGCGGGCACAGAAACAGAGCTGTCTAGGATGTTCGGCTTTTGAGATCCTGTACGGTCGTCTTCCTAGGTCACTGTTGGAGATGACGAAAGATGCATGGGAGTCCGAAGAAGAACAAGAACAAAAATCCTTTTTAGAATACACCCTTCAACTGAAATCCAAGCTCGGTAAACTAAGACAGCTCGCCTATTCCAATCTGGAGCAAAAACGTGTTCAACAAAAAAGTCATACGATAAGGGAATAAAAACTACGACGTCTTAAGGTCGGCAACTGGGTCTTAAGGTCGGCAACTGGGCCTTAATCCTCCTTCCTTCCATCAACAGTAAGAGCAGGAATGAATGGCAGGGGCCATATCAGATAATCGAGGCAATTGGGGATACTACCTACAGATTACAGCTTTCATCCTCCAAGACACAGTGCTATCACATCAACCTTCTGAAGGAGTGGCTAGGTCCGGCTCCCCGGGGAACACACCTGGCTGTACCTACCGACCAAACAGAGACATCTACGTTGGAACATCTGGTAGTGAATGACGACCTGTCTCACCACATGAGAGACGACTTAAGCGCCGTCTTGGGCCCCTTTGCAGACTTTTTTCGGATCTGCCGGGGAAGACAAACCTGGTCGAACACCATATCGAGACTCAACCTGGAAAAATCATAAAACAACGACCATATCGGCTCTGAATGATATATCCACTTTCGATGCGTACCCAATACCAAGGGTTGATGAACTGATCGAAAAAATAGGAGACGCTGTGTACATCACCACCCTGGATCTCACCAAGGGGTATTGGCAGGTGCCCCTCCGTGAGGAAGACCGAAAGAAGACCACCTTTATCACGGATGAAGGGATGTATGAATTCACGGTCCTTCCATTCGGTCTGCACGGGGCACCTGCCACCTTCCAGCGCCTTATGAACACTATCTTACAACTGTATCCTTCCTTTAGTTCAGCCTACTTGGACAACATCGTGATATATAGCAGCACCTGGGAGGAGCACCTCTGTCATCTACAGATCATCCTGACCGCCTTAAAACTAGCAGGGCTGCATGTGAACGCGAGAAAATCAAAAGCAGCGTTTACCAGTGGCAATTACTTGGGATATGTCCTGGGAGACGGTACAATAGCACCCCAAAGTGGAAAAGTGAAGGCCATAGAAAAGACTACTTTTCCATCAAACAAGAGAGATCTAAGAACTTTCCTAGGGCTGATTGGCTACTATCGGAGATTCATTCCTAGATTTGCTGAAGCAGCCGCACCCCTGACAGACCTCCTGCGAATAGACATAAAACCCAGAGAGATAAACCAACCCTCCCAAGAGGCATTGAGAGCTTTTGAGGACCTAAAGCGAACAATGACTACTGGTCCTCTCTTGGTATCCCCAGATTTCGCCAAACCCTTCATACTCGCCACTGACGCTTCTAACGTAGGAATTGGGGCTGTTTTGTCGCAAGTGGGGAGGATGGGCTAGAACACCCAATACTGTATGCTAGTAGAAAGCTCTACCCTAGGGAGTGTAGATATTCCACGGTAGAACGGGAATGCTTAGCAATTAAATGGGCCATTGACAAGCTGCAGTATAATCTCGAAGGCAGGCGATTCATCCTCCATACTGACCATGCCCCATTGCGGTGGATGTACAAAAACCGGAGCCCCAATCCCAGGGTGCTCCGGTGGTTCCTGTCCCTCCAGCCCTACATCTTTACGGTATCCCATAAAAAAGGCTCTGAGAACGGGAACGCTGACTTTCTCTCCAGGGTCTTTCCTCTCCCCGATCGGGAGACTCCAGGAGGGGAGGTGTGTGACTGTCGCCTGTCCGAGGGACCGAATCATATACAAGACTGGTGGTCCGTTGCCCCCCTTTCACCTGCTTCTGTCCCCTCTTTACAGCACCAGACACCCTACTCCCAGGAGGAATGGCACGAAAGGGACGGTGATCCCCTTTGGGGTTACAAGGAGCTGGAGAAGTACGGTCCCTTTAACTGGGAGCATCACACCGAAGAAACCCCTCCCCTGTGGAACGTCACCATGCCGGCCCCGTCAAAAGGGGGAGGAACCCAGGAAGAGACGGACAACGTTTCCCAGGAGTACGGAGAGCGAGAAGGTGATCGAAAGAAGTGGACGAGACCGGAGAGCGAGGAGGACGAGACCGAGCCGACTCCGAAGACCAGAGGAGACCCTGAGAAGCAAGGAGGCCACCGTCTTCACGAGTCGCCCCGCCACGCTCCCGCGGGAGGAGCGTGGCTCCAACAGGTACGGGGCAAAGTAGCGGGTTGGGTGGGACGGCGTGTCCAACCTGCCGACTAAATAACCTGCGTCTATAATACTTGTATAGCCCTTGTAAAGTCTCCAGAACCCTCCCCTCCTCACGAGCACTTTGGAAGCACTACTGCCATTTGTAAACAGCTCATAATCACTTGGTTTCCCTCACTCTCGGTCCCTGAATCCCCAGAGCCCATACGATTCTCTAACCCCCCTCCCTCTCTCTTTCCTTTCTCCTACGGCTGCCGAACCGGATGGAGAACCGACTTACCACCCCTGGCCCACCCTGGATCCTCTCAAGAAACCATCCACGGACCCTTCAGCCTTTGCCCGAGAGAGGATAACAAGTCGGAGAAGGAAATCTTATACTAAAATAAAGCCATCTCTTAAAGCACTATTCAAAGTCTCTGACTCCGTCACTCCCTCCCCTTCCACCCCGTTACACTATGTTATTACTTTATTTTCATGTCTACACCTGCAGACTCCTGAGATCTGTCAGTAAAGGACCCCTGGAATGTGGAGGTACATTAGTAGAACCTAAGTGGTGAGATGTTTAACCACTATCGCAGGCCAATATGAATTTTTTGTCGCTGTGAGGTGGGGTTCACACCAGTGTGTATGTACACAAATATTGTGGGAAATGTATTTTGTCCATATACTATGTAACATTTCTAATGAAGATTTATACTTCTTTCAGATTGTGGACCGGACTGCAGCTGGTACCACATTGACTAATGCCATTACATTATTAGAGTATGGTATATTTCACATTTTTTAATACTATTTTTTGCACGAAAATAACAGAGTGACTACAAGTGGGTCCTGAAGAATGCCATGAACCAGTAGGCCACACAGGCAGAAACATGATGCCCCTAACTTAATAGGGAATATCTATACCCCTATTTCTCACTTAGCATTTTAGCTCTAACCATCGGTGACACCTATTAAAGTTAATTTTGTCTCCCATGAGTTCGTTTTAAATCACTTTATATTTAATTTGCACTCTGCCCCTCCCTCCGACTTCCATTGGATGATTGAAGACACCTCACGCTCCTCTCCTGAGGGAGAGTTGTAGCCCACACTGTGTACCTTGAGTTCCCAGTGTGTAAGAGGGAACCCAATGATGAATCATGTCACCTTTGGGTGAGTGAGGGTTCTCGTCTTAATAAGACTAATGCCCTTTTTCCTACACCTACACGGTAATAGTTTTTGCCTATATATTTTTCAAACGTCCTGTTACTTTTTTGTGAGTATAGTATCCACAATGGTTAACACTTCTCCACTAGACTGTTATGCTGATCCTTAGTCTTTCCCACCACATAATATCATCTTGATGTATTTATTTTTGTATTTTAATAGCGCAGCTAATACCCTAGGACGTCTAGGCGCTTGTCATCCAACATCCTGCCAGCAATGAGATAGAAGAAAGGCTAAAGTCTAAGTATAACCGAATGTATGCAGTAAATACCCAAGTCTTCAAACCTTTCCTAAAAGAAAACAGGTCAGGCGAATATTTGAGTTTGTAAGGCAGACGATTCCACAGTCTGGCTGTGATATTTATAAAGCTTTTGCCACCCCAGTTTGAAAGTCGTGATTTTGGGACCTCCACCAACATGTGTGAAGAGGACCGCATTGGTCAGGGTATACCAGCGGAAACGGTCAATCAGATGTGCAGGGCCCTGATTATGCAGTGTAGTAAGTAGTAGTAATAATTCCTTTATTTAGATATAAAACATATCTTTAAAAGATTACCCAAACCACATTATATACAGTTTTGTGAATAAAAAATGTAAAAGAGTAGAAAGATAAAAAAATGACCGTGAGCATGCTTGTTAAAACATTTCAATTTGTAGATTGGCCCTCCCGGTCGTTACAAATTCTATTAATATACATGTTCAATCTAGACAGTAAGCAGTGAGGCCTTAGCAGTGTCCATTTTATCTCGATTGCGGTATGCTTGCTGAATGAATTTGGCCAAATTTATATTTAGGACAATGTTATCTGGAGACAAAGCAGCAATAATGGCATGCCTACAAGTCCGAACTCCCAACCTGTTCCATTCTGGCTTAAGCAAACACCTGCGTTGAGAATTAAATGAAGGACAGATACAGAGCACATGCAAGATTGTTTCTGTTGCTGACCCGCATCCTCTACATGTTGTGTCCTCCTTCTTGCGACGCCAGGTGGGTAGGTTTTGCAGAAAGCGCCAAGCCAGGTGGGTAGGTTTTGCAGAAAGCGCCAATCTCCCATTCTTAGGGCAATCAGGCAGCGCTTTAGATAAAGTGAAAATGTCGTGGACAGGTAGGCGGCAGGGGTTAAACGTTTGTAGGAGTTAACAACTACCCAGGAATGACTACGTTTCATGACAAGAGCTTTATCTGAAGCTAGAGATTTAAGTCTTACACATTTTTTGATTGTATTTTTAAAAACAGTCTGACTAGGGTTAAGAGCCCAAAGGTCGGCAGCTGACATTTGATGGATATAGTCATTCAAAAGGCGGCCGAATGTTCCCCCTGGATTAATCTCATTGATTTCTTTCCAGACTAGAGATTCTAGTGTACTTGGCTCGGCCTGTCTTAATTTATGACAGTGTCAGAGTCTGACTGGGGAAGGACGGACACCACGACTTGGGGGTACTTGATTATCCGTCTTTTATTTAACAGGTAAGTCCCATTCAATAACGATAGAGCAGAGATGCACAAAGTTCGACACAACCCGCTAGGTGCGGTTTCCTTCCTGGCGTGGGCTCCTCTCCCTCGATACTCGTCTCGGCTCCCCCTCGGGCTCTTCTCGGGTCGGAGGTCTGGTGCGACTCGGAAAAGACAGAGACAAGACAGCCGGGTTACTGGATGGTCTGGGGTTAAGACGTGGGAGGGGGTAAGGGAGTGAGGGGTCACCAGGGTTCCACCACCTTTCGTACACCTAGTCGTTACCTAAAGTGACATAGGGAACGTGATCCTGCCCGTGAGCCCCCTCGTCCTACCCCGTCCCACCCCGAGAACTGAATAGCCCTTGAAAACGCCCCCGTACCTTGTGCAGCCACACTTCTCCCTTGGAAGTGTGGCAGGGCGGCTCGTGGGACCGTTGGCCTCCTGGCTTGTCGAGTCTCGGCTCCGGCAACCCCTGTAGTGGCGTGAGGTCCCTTCCGCCTTCTTCCTCCTTGGCGTTCTCCTCCTCGCGGCTAGGCTGCTCCCCTGGAGATTGCGCGCCGGTGTTTGTGAACGGGGCTTCCTTAAACGCCCCTAGAGTCCACGATTGGTTGAGGTCCAATGACGATCTCCTTCCCGATTGGCTGACCATCAGGGAACTTCCCCCTGACGTCAAGGAAGGCAGGTCCAGTGACGGGGTCGGGAATGGCAGAGCCGAGGACATCCAGGAAACGTCCAAGGGGTCCTGCGAACGGGGTGGAAAGTGACAAAGGTTAACAGAAACCTAGCGGCCGCCCATGACAGGGACCACGTCATCGTGACACATCCCACCCCCAGGATTGACCCGATCGGGGGAAAGAGGAAAGCGGGAGAGAAAGTCAACATTCCCCTGCAGAGAACCCTTCCGATGCCTGACGTCAATTTGAAAAGGCTGCAACGCCAGGAACCATCGCAGGATTCGGTCATTGTTCCCCCGGTTACGTTGAAGCCAGGTCAAGGGGGCATGATCGGTATACAACACAAAGGGGCGCCCCTCGAGGTAGTACCTCAGCTTTTCCACCCCCCACCGAACAGCCAGGCACTCCTTTTCAATCGTCGAATAAGCCTGCTCCCTAGGAAACAGTTTTCGGCTGATAAAGAGCACAGGCCTCTCATCACCATGTTCGTCTACCTGAGAAAGGACAGCCCCAATGCCAACCCCAGATGCATCCGTCTGCAAAATGAAAGGCTTAAGGAAATCAGGGGAAACGAGGACAGTGGAAGAGGTCAGGGCGTCTTTCAAAGCCCGGAAAGCCGAGGCGTGCGTGACAGAAGGGGTCGGTAAAGAGGAGGACTTAACAGCTTTACCAAGGAGGTCAGTGGGAGGACCCGCTAGATTAGCAAACTGAGGGATAAACCGGCGGTAATACCCCACCAACCCCAAGAAAGCCCGGAGCTCTTTTTTTGTGGACGGATATGGCAAGGCCTTGATAGCCTCGAGTTTCTCTATCTGAGGTTTGATCTTACCATCCCCTAGAAGATAACCCAGATATCTGACTTGTTGAAAAGCCATTCGAGATTTTTTTGCATTGATGTGCAAATTGGCTTCTTTCAGACTTGACAATATGTGTCCCAGATGTACCAGGTGGTCGTCCCAGGTCTTACTGAACACGACTATATCATCTAGATAAGCCGATGCATATGGTAAGTGAGGTGCCAGTAGGGTATCCATGACTCTCTGAAACGTTGCAGGTGCCCCGTGCAACCCAAAGGGTAGTACCGTGAAGTGGAAATGCCCAGAGGGGGTCGAGAAGGCTGTTTTTTCCCTGTCCTTCATTGCAAGGGGTATCTGCCAATATCCCTTAGTGAGGTCGATGGTGGTAATGTAACTGGCCTCACCAAGGCGTTCCAGGAGTTCATCAACTCTAGGTAAGGGATAGGCATCCTGTTTGGACACCCTGTTAACGGCCCTAAAGTCGATGCAAAACCGAATGCTGCCATCAGGTTTTGGCACCAAAACCACCGGTGAGCACCAGTTGCTGTGGGAAGGTACTATGATCCCGGCCTTTAACATATTTTGTACCTCTGTCTGAAAGGCCTGACGTCTTGCCTCTGGGATCCGATAAGGCTTCTGTTTCACCACTACGTCAGGTAGGGTGGGGATGAAGTGTTCTGCCAAATGTGTGCGCCCAGGCTGGTCAGAGAACACTTCCGAATGTGACAAAAGAAGAGACCTAATTTCTTCTTGTTGTTTGGGAGATAGAACCTGGTTTATAGGAGTATCCCCGACAGTATGGTTTGTCTCTGTTACTGGTGAAACCACATTGATCGTTTGGGGAGGTTTACCTAGCCACTTTTTGAGAAGATTAATGTGATACATTTGAGATTTCCCTCTTCCCAGCTGTACCAGATAGGTAGTGCGCCCTATTTTCCTAATGATTTTAAAGGGGCCCTGCCATTCCTTTTTCATTTTATGTGTCGAGGTAGGTAATAAAATCAGAACCCAATCCCCGACATCCAGTTCTCTCCACTTCTTACCACGATCATAGAAGGTTTTCTGTTTGGCTTGGGCTATGGCCAAATGATCGTGGGCAAGTGTTCTGAGTTTGTGTAATCTGGACTGTAGCTGACGTGTATAATCCAATAAGGCCTCTGCTTCCTGTGCTCCCTCGGCCTCCCAACTGTCTCTTGTTATTTCTAACAATGTCCTTGGAGGTCTCCCGAACAGTAGTTCAAAGGGAGATGTCCCTAAGCTGGACTGCTTTTGACTACGTAGCACAAAGAGGGCAAGGGGGAGTAACTGGTCCCAGTTCTTCCCGTCTCCAGACAGGAGTTTCTTTAGTGTTAGCTTCAGGGAGCCGTTGTAGCGCTCTACCAAACCATCTGTCTGGGGGTGATACACAGATGTTTTGATGTGGTTAATGTTTAACTGCACACATACCTGTTGCATCAAACGGGAAACAAAAGGGGTACCCTGGTCGGTAACAATTTCCCTTGGAAAACCCATACGGGAGAACACCTCAACTAGCCTCTGGGCTATGGCTGCCGAAGTAGCGGCCTTAAGAGGAAAAGCCTCTGGATATCGTGTAGCATAGTCAACCAATACAAGGGCGTATTGATGACCTCTGGACGACTTAGGCAACGGGCCGATCAGGTCCATCCCAACGCGGTCAAAGGGAACTCCTATAATGGGCATAGGAATCAAAGGGACCGGGGGAGGAGTGTAGGGATTCCGTTTTTGACATATTCTACACTCCTGACAGTACTTCTGGACTTGAGCGTAAATTCCCAGCCAAAAAAAATGTCGCAGTATGGATTGTCCTGTTTTTTCTGCCCCTGAGTGACCTGCCAAAAGATGGGCATGCCCGAAAAACAATATCTGGTCACGAAAGTCGTTCGGGACCAACAGTTGGGGCTCTGCGTCAGCTTTCGCGAGTCTATACAAGAGGCCATTTTTTTCTATAAAAGTAGGGTAACTTTTGGTGGATGGGTCTTGTCCGTCTCGTGTGACCTGCCATGCATTCGTGAGACTTGCGTCATTTAACTGAGCGGTTCTAAAGTGTGTATCCCTGGCCCACGGTTCTGAAGCCAACATGGAGTCATGGGGGAGGGGTAGGTTTTTGAGGGTATCCAACAACAATGCATTAAAGGAGGGGTTATCGGTTCCTATGATAATGGGTTCTGGTAATTTCGACATAACCCCTACAGTGACATCCATGCCTTTCCCTGAGGGGTGGCAGGTATTTACCCTGTGGTAAATAAATAAATAATACCTCTCTTTTTGACTAGACATATATCATAACAGATAGCTCAATAAATAAGAGTCAAGATTCGAGGTAGTAGGAGTTTTGCAGGTTTAATACAGCATAAGGACAGGAACAGGACAACCTGCATGGGAATAGGATGGCAGGGCCCAGCAGCTGCTGGGGCTGGATCTGGGATGAGCGCGCTGACTTTTAATAACAATACATGAGCATATATACATAACGCAAACACATAGCATTACATTACAGTAGGCGTAGCAGTGGGTGGAGCAGAAGGCGTGACGCGTAACAGTCGCGAAAGATAAGGGGGAAAAGAGGTGTAACGGGGCGTATACATAGACATGTGATGCAAACGTAACAGAATATGTCATGAATGGGGCGGAAACCATGGAGGGGGCTACCTAAGGAGCCGGGACCTCTAACCTGATGGTGCGCGCAAACTAGCAATGACGTATCACTAGGAGAAGCTGGGGGCTATGAACTCTGTGCTAGGAGCAGAGACTGAAGTCTGGAGAGTCAGGGCGACATGTACCTAAGCAGTATCTAGTATCTGGTGTTTAGAGAACATGTTGATATAAACTATAAGTCAGGAGGGGAAAGGCTGACTTGATTCTAAGACTGGACCATGCATTATTCTACATGTAGTGCGTGTTGAAGAATATTAAATGACCATTAAATGCAGTATTTCTCTAACGTGGAGACGTGAAGGCTAGACAATGACGGAAACTATTGATGCGGTTCAGTAACTTAGGAATGCAGAGAAGGAGGACTGAACTGATAACTGGAACTATAACATACTTTTGGCAGACTCAGAGGCAGAGCCAGCTGAACCGGGCACTGCGAGGCAGGAAGTAAGTGAAGGGTCGAGGATACAGGTGGGGGCTGTATCGCTCCTCAGCGAGGCTTCAGGAGACAGGAGCTGAATCTGGTGTCCAGGCCCTTTTGAGGCCTAGAAACGGGGACTTTATAATGGAATAACGTGCACACTGAGAAACGTGGCAACGTAGCTTTACATAGGCCTGATATTCGTAGTATTCACGAGGACTGGAAACTGGCATATTTAGAGGTGGATACAACTGTAATTGCGTCATTAATCGGACATGGGGAATACATATGCATATTTAATCATGCACACATAACATATGATGGATGACACGTAGGGACACAGAACATGGCAACATTTACTTTTCCACATTCCCTCCTTGTCACTACGTTTCCATCAGGAAACATCAATTTTCATGATACCGTCTATCATTTCATACAGTATCATTTGCTCGTCTCGAATTATCCTGGAACGGGATTTAGAACGGGGCTTGGGACTAGGAATACAAGAGGTAGCACAAATGCCGCAAATCGCAGGGCCACATTGTATACAGAGACAGCAGCTAAATATGATCGCTACTGCAATACCTAGAAAAGACAATATTTTCCATCCCCATGCGGAAATTATATTCCAGAACCAACCGGACCATGTCCAGGTGCCTGGATCTTGGTGTATCAGATGGGCAATTTTATGGAGTCTGGTTATAGCTGAATAAACAGACGGCGCGTTATTTGGAATGAAAATGCAGCAACTAGATCCGATGACTCTACAGGCCCCGCCCCTATCGGCCAGTATGACGTCAAGGACGAGACGATTCTGTAAAACGACAAATCTCATAGCAGATTGCTCTTCGGTTAAGTTACCTAGAGCAGAGGCAGTCTCATTTACTACAGCTTCGAGGGTTCTTGTTAACCTACGGATTAGCTTACTATTCTGGATAGGTCCTATAAAGAAGAAGAAACCTCTGTTGAAATCTGTATACTGTTCTAGAGCAGTTTCAGTATAATCGACAATTGGGGACTCCCTTCTATGTCTAATGTGTACTAGATGTGTGTTTCTATGATAATCAGGTGGGGCTAGGAAAACTGGTGGCAGTAGGAAGGCAATGTAGCAGGTTCCCTCCCAACCGAGGGGCAGACGAACATATGCGGTTTGACCACAAATAAAATAAGAATGACGTGAAGCTTTGAAAATAGATTTCCCACTGTCACTATACTTGACAATAGTAGTACAATCACTGTGTCCTACATGTACAGAACCATAATTTCGGACACATAATTCGCCTTTGACTGGTAGTACTGAAATAGCAGGTAAGTCTGGAGTAGTATCAGACTGAACATTCAGGACCATAAAATTCGAAGAATAATTTCCTAAATTATACACTTCATTTTCTAGATCTAACCCGGTTCTGTGGGGGAGACCTTGCTTGTCTGGAAAACATGTACTGTTAAGAAAAGACATATCTGTTGAGGATGACGTTAACGTGAACCATGCTCCACACGAACCATTATGTGAAAACGGATAAGGAAAAAGTGGCAGAACTCCCTTCGGTGTCTGGAAAGGAGGGAGTCGACCACACACCCAACAATTTGTGGTATTGCTGGTCTGGTGTGAGTAATGTAAAATGCGGATGAATGAGTTATTTCGCATGGCGAGGCGGTAAGAGAGTTCATGAGGAGGTAGATCACTAAACGTGTGCTCTACTGTAGCATTAGCAGACTTATTTACATGAAGGACTAGGAAATACAAGAAAAATGCATAACTGGTGCAGGAAATCATAATGCTGAGAAACAATATGAAACATAGAAAAACGATACATCGAATTGAGTTTTGACTAACTCTCTCACTATGGGGGTCTATTTTATACATGTCAGAAACAGTCTAACCGTTTCACCTAGGGGAGGACTTAGACAATCAAACTGACTGACTTATTTTACTAGACCGGAGTTTTAGCTTGTACTCCTGTTGCGGAGTTTTCTCTAACAGGGGAGGGGTTGTAGCAATGTCTTTTGCGGGACAGTCCTTGAGAACAATGCTTTGGCAATCCTTCAAATCCTGGAAAATGTTCTTTAAGACGGGTTTCAGTCCATTAAAAAGTTTGACATGAGAAAGGTGTACCCAGCCTTTGCGTCCTTCCAACTTCACGGCTGTACGGGTGGTGAGGAGGACCTGTCGGGGCTCTTTCCAACGAGGCTCCAGCGGACTTGATCTGTCAAAGTTGCGGACCATCACCATGGATCCTGGAACGATTTCATGCGGTGCCACCTCGGTATTGTCTGGAAATGCGGCGGCAACCTGTGAACGACATGAGTTGAGGGCAGACATCAAGGAAGCTAGGTAATCTGTCAGCATATTACTTGAAACATCGGTAATACTTCGGGGTCTAGGAGTACCCCACATGTTAGGGGGGCGGCCGAAAACGACCTCATACGGGGACAGACCTGATCTGGAATGTGCGACCATGCGCATATAAAATAAAGCGACTGGCAGAGCTACCAGCCAGTCCACACCTTTTTCTTTACACACTTTTGCAATACGGATTTTCAGAGTCTGGTTATGTCTCTCTACGAGACCGGCTGCTTCAGGATGGCGTACACAATGAAACTTCCACTGGTACCCTAACAACAGGGAAACGTGCTTCATGAGTTCAGATGAGAATGGCTGGCCGTTGTCAGAATATACGACTCTAGGGAGTCCATAACGAGGGAAGAACTCACGAACCAACTGCTTGGCAGTGGTCGCGGCTGTGTAATCTGGGACTGGATATGCTTCTGTCCACCTGGACAAAGCGCATACAACTACAAGGACATACTTGAAACCTCGACATCGCTCCATCTGAATATAATCCATCTGGAGGACTTCAAAAGGGTGGTCAGGAGGCTGGAATCCACCTTGTTCCACCGGGACACTTTTACCTGGATTAAACTGACAACATATCATACAGGTACGGACTTTCTGCTTGGCTGCAGCTCGTAAATGCTTGTTGAACCAAATGTTCTGGATACTGTCTAACATAGCTTTTTCTCCTAAATGTGCTGGACTATGTGCGGTATTAATAATGACTTGAACCATGGAGTCGGGGAGAAACCATGTGGCTCTACCCTTCGTTAACCATCCTTGATCTGTCTGGACCCCTCCTTGTTCGGACCATTTCTTGATTTCTTCGGGAGTAGCATGTAACTGGATATCTATGACATCTTGTGTAGGGTCCTTAACTGTCATACATGTAATCGGATCTGGAGTATGTGTCTGTGTCGGATTAACTTGAATGTCTGGAGTCTGTGCTGTAAGCTTGGCTGTGCGATCTGCTAGATCATTACCTTGGGAAATAATGTCAGTAACTTTCGTATGTGCTTTGCACTTCATGATAGCAATAGATGTCGGCAAGTGTATGGCATCTAACAGAGCTTGAATAAGGAGACCATGCTGAATCTTGGTTCCATGAGAAGTCATGAAACCTCTCTCCTGCCAGAGCACTCCGAAGTCGTGTACAACTCCAAATGCGTAACGTGAATCTGTGTAAACATTAACTTTCAAGTTCTTGGCGTGTATGCAGGCTTGTGTCAGAGCAACTAGCTCTGCTGCTTGAGCGGACAGGGTATCAATACGGTGTGTTTCAATAACTTCGGTGTCAGTAGTCACTGCATACGCGGCGACTAGTTCTCCTGTACTTGTTCTCAGGCATGAACCATCCACATAAAGTGTCAGGTCGGGGTCTGGTAACGGAGTATCTGTCAGATCTTGTCTTGGCTTTGTCGTAATGTTAACTACTTCCACGCAATCATGTGTGGCTGGATTTGAAGTAACTGATGGTAACAATGTAGCAGGATTTAAAATGTTGCAGCGTCTGATTTCTATGTGTGGCTGGAACAGTGTCAATTCATAACCTGTTAAACGTGCAATTGTCAAGTGCTGAGTTTGTGTTCGGTTTAAAAGAACTTCCACAGAATGTGGAACTTGTACTGTCAAGGAATGTCCTAAGACTATGGAATCACTTTGTCTGATAGCTAGTGCTGTGGCTGCAACTGACTTGAGGCACGCAGGCAGGGCCTGGGCTACAGGATCTAATGTGCTCGAAAAATAAGCACAGGGCTTGTATTGTCCTGCTTGATCTTGTGTGAGAACAGATAATGCTGTACCTTCACGTTCAGTAACGAAAAGTGTAAAAGGCTTACTGTAGTTCGGTGTTGCTAGAACTGGAGCTTGGCATAGGGCTTTCTTTAACTCATTGAAACTAAGTGTATGTTCAGATGTCCAAGGGAGTACAGTCGATACGGCTGCCTCCTGTGTTGTTAACTGTATCAGTGGCTTTGCTAGAAATGCATACTGGGGAATCCATTGTCTGCAGTAAGAAGTGAGGCCGATAAAAGCACGTACCTCCTTCTGGGTCTTGGGCTGAGGAAGACTCGCTATTAACTGGATACGGTCTGGTGTCAACTGCCTACCCCTCTTGGACAGTAAGTGTCCTAAGTAGATCACTTGCTGGACACAGAATTGAAGCTTAGAAGGGGACACCTTGTGCCCCATCTCGGCCAGGAAATACAAGACTGTAAGTGATGCTCGCTCGCAAGCACGTTCAGAACGGGCTGTGATCAGTAGATCATCGACATACTGGAGCAGGGCAGTGTCAGTTGGCATGTGAATGTTGTCTAGTTGTCTCTTGAGTGCTTGACTGTAAATACTAGGACTTTCTGTGAAACCTTGAGGAGCTCGTGTAAACATATAGCTCCTTCCATTTAAACAAAATCCGAAAAGGAACTGGCTGTCTGGATGAATAGGAACACTGAAAAATGCATTCTTGAGGTCTATGACAGTAAAGAACGTGGCTTCGGAATCAATGGCCGTTAATAGGGAAGAGATGTCTGGGACAACTGGGTACTGAGGAATAATACATTTATTAAGCTCTCGTAGGTCAATCACTAATCGATATACTGGGGGTGCATTTGGATCAGTACGTTTCATGACTGGAATGATCGGAGAATTACATACATTGGAGTCAGTTTCTACAACCACTCCTTGAGCAATAAGCTCGTCAATAATTTTGGATAAGGCTGCTACAGCCTCAGGTGGCAATCTGTACTGTCTGATTCGTGGTAACACTACACCTGGCTTGAGAGTCACACGATAGGGTGTGATTTGCATGTAACCTACATCAGTTGGACCTTGCGCCCATAGATGCTGTGGAACATTAGACAGTCTTGAATCAAAATCTCGTAATACATAGTGACCCTTAAAGTCACGTAGGAACAGTCGTATTCCCTCTGGGGAACAGCATATAACTGCACCTAACTCTTTCAGTGTTTTAATGCCTAATAGATTTTCTGGACATGATTTAGTAAGTAACAGATCAGTAGTGCGGGACAATGGACCTACTTCTAGAGTAACTGGCTTTGAAATCTCATTTACGATAGGTTTTCCTGAAAATCCAAGGGAAACATTTCTTGAGCCTGAGAGCGGAGCCCCTGGAACTTCGGCGTGACTAATTGTGGTCCTACTTGCCCCTGTATCAATCAAAAACTTTCTGTCTTTCCCTAATACTTGACTGTGAACATAGGGACCTTCTTGATCTACAGGTATCTCGATGAGAGGCAAGCCTACCTCCCTCTCTAGGCTGTTTCATGAATACTGCTGGTACTCTGGATACTCAGACTGTGCATACTGGTACATCTGCGATGTAACATGCTGTGTTGCAGCAATAGGCTGCGGTGCGGTAACTGTCTGTGGTGCATTCTGTGGCTGAGGAGTCTGTGAAACTTGTTCTTGTCTAGGCGGACGTGGTCTTTCTTTAGTCTTACCGGTAGCTATGTTGTGTTTCAGAACTGCACACTCATTTATAAAATGACCTGGCTGTTTACAATAATTGCAATTCCCTTTAACGGGAGCTGCAGGATGACTGGCTTGATTCGGACCCCTCTTCTGACTGTCTTGAAGAACAGATTGTGCAACTAGTACTTTCATTTTCGTGTCTTTCATACGTTTTCTCTCGTGTTCTTGTTCTTCTCTGATTCTATTCTGGTGGTATTGGAGCATCTGCAACATCTGGGACGGGGTATTAGCTTGCCAGGTACTTTCGACTTTCAAAACTCGATTTTTGATTTGTGGGCTTGAATTCTCGACTAATTTAGTAACAAAAAGGTGAGGGTATGACTCACTACTTGTCTTGAGGCCACTGTTGATGCTGAAACATTTTTCAAATCTAGAATAAAAATCACTAATATCCTCATCTTGCTTCTGTTTACAGGCTGAGATTGCATCCCAGTCTTCTTTTCTCGTTGTCAATAATCTGGGTAAAACTTGTATTAATAATTCTGGTAATTCTTTACATTTATCTCCAAGACCGGTACCTGGTACTCGTGCCTTATCTTCAGCTTCTAGAACTGCCCAATCGATCTTTTTCTCTCCCACCTCCCATTCTTTTTCCTTGAGCTTTTCATACACCCCTGCGGGCAGCAGAACCTTTAACATTTTAATTATATCTGGATATGTGTATTCTCCCATACGGAGCATGTCTTTTAATTCTCTATGGAACCCTGCTGGATCTTTGTCATGACAGGGAATTAATTTCTTCATCTCGAGGAGTTCCATCTTTGTTATTGGAGTGTATACAAACACTCGCTGCATTTCGCCACCCGTTCCTTTAACTGGGTGGACTTCTCGTAACGGATTCTGTCTCTCCATGTAAAATGGTTTACTTTCTGGGGGTGAGACATGAACAAAATGCGGATTCAAAAACGTTCTATATTTGTGACGCTGTTCTAGAATGACACTAATTAAGTCGGTACCTAGACCTCTCCATCTATACTGGAGTAACTCGTTCAGGATATCATGTAACGGGCCTGGATCAGAGTGTTGACCCTCATACAAAGTAATGAGGTGCTGAATCATATACATACCCACCAGTCGTTGTTCGGCTGGGGGCATTTTCAGAAACATTTGTGCCACTATTTCGTCTGGAAAAGTGGTAGAATCAGTAATCCATCGGACTGCTGATCGGGCTAGTTCTTGTTCATGCATGGTACTTAACTCACTGTAACCGATTCGTGATTTCAGAATGTGATCGGTAGCTTGAAACACTTGTTCTAGTGAACCTTGTTCTGGTGCTGGATGATGGAAAATAGACTTGTGTTCTAGGCGTAAATGGCGATCTGGAAATCTAGATTTTCCTACATACGCTATTCTGGCGGGATTCTCGTCCTCTACCTCTTCAGTATCAGAGTTACTTTCTTTCTCGCTTACTTGTGCTGCTTTACGTTGTTCGTGTATCTTTATTATTTCTCTACGGATTTTCTTGTACATACTCTCCATAGCACCGACGGTCTTGTGCTTACCCTCGGCTATATTATCACTCCACCTTGTCAGGGTTTTCATTTCGGCCGGATCTTTAGACGGGTAATCTTGTTCTCTTATTAGACAATTGATCAGAAACTTTAATATCATGAGCTGGATCTCGGCTTTCCTTTGAGACATGGCCTCGCTAATACTTTCTGGATCATCCCCTGTACGGATGAAACGATATATTCTGTCTAGATCTTCTTTCATATTCGGTAAGGTGACTAGATACTCGGCCACCTTTCTTACGCGGAATGAATATAAAACCATATTATCCTCGCCTGGGACTGGATCATAGCCGCATTCGGCAAGGGATTTTCTTATTTCTGCTATAGTCTGATGTCTAGGCATACGCTGTGACGCTTGTGCATGTAATTCGGCTGTCGTTAAACGCTTGTGTGGCGGCGGGGTTTGAGGAGTACCTCCCCCTGCGGCCCCTAAACTGGAGTCTAGGTCTACTGAGGCTCTTCGTCCTGGCAGAGTGGGAAATGGAAATGCAGGCTGGACTTGTATGGCGGGCTGGACCGGGGGTACCGTAACAGGTACTCCGGTGTCTGGAGGAGCGGGAAGTGCCTGATTTACAGGGACTGGCGGAGCGCGAACAGGATTTGCATATTCTGGGACTGTGTCGTCCAAATAGGATGAAATAAAAATATCAGCTGCGGTCTGTTTGTGACGTAGCTTGGTCGGAACTAATGGTGGCGGGAAATTACTGGATGCCTCTGGGGTCGCTTTTGGCAAGCCCTCGGCAAGGAGAGGATACATACCCCTATTAAGGGCATGCCTCTGTCTGTCTGACTGTTCGGCTTTGACTTGTTCACCAATCTCGATTAGTTCTTTTTCTTGTGCTCGTTCTAAGGATTCTCTACTTAATTCTGACTTTCTGATTTCTTTTTCGGTTCTTTTATGAGCTTCTTTACGCCATAACTCGATGGCATCTTTCTGTGACTGTCTGGCTTTCTTTTTCCATAATGCTTCTTCTACTCGCATGATGCACTCGGCATCCCATGTACCCGATACGGGCCATCTATACTTTTCTTCTAACTGTTTGGTATACTCTACCCATAAATCTAGATACAATATGGCGCTTATGCCATGCTTCTGATACATAAAATGACCTGGACTGTCCCTCGGCGGGACAGGAACTGCTTCTTCTAACAAACCTTTTCTAGTTTTTAGCTGACGTAATCTCGAAAAGAGAGACATTGTAAACTTGAATCGGAACACAATACAATACACGAGAAACAATAACAATTTGGAGAACAATTCAGGCATACCACGACATTGGAAATACATTGAACAACATCATAACATAACAGTTCGGACAGAATATTACCTGGAATACTGAGAACAGAAACACAAGAATTTCCCGAGAACGGAACAGACTAGAGTTACTGGATGCACTGCTGAAACAGTACGGAACATACCGGTCCCATAAAGGGACGCATCAAGACCCGTATCCACCTAGGTGAACACTTCATTTGTGAGTCTGTGTACCACCAACCCACGGACCAGAGTCAATTTAGATTGACCCTGTCTAGATACTACCCCAGTAATGGTACTCACCGGGCAGCAAGAACGGAAGGCCTCGGATCGGACTGGACTGCTACGACGACGGACGACGAACTTCGGACTTCAGTTACGGGTGGACCTCCGGATACCTCGGACCTTGGACTCTCGGCTTGGGCTCTGGTCGGGACTCGCCGCGTTCCTCCACCGTCTCGTTTGGATGCTGGACCGCCTCCTCCGTCTCCTCCGTGGGCCTGAGGGATACTTGAAGCAGAAATATCTGCCGGTGCACAGAAGAGTTCCGTCACGACTGCAGAGGGTCAGGGGGTCGGCGTGGCTTCACCGACGCGTGGGGAAAGGGCAAGTCCCTGTTCGGGCGCCATTATGTGGTAAATAAATAAATAATACCTCTCTTTTTGACTAGACATATATCATAACAGATAGCTCAATAAATAAGAGTCAAGATTCGAGGTAGTAGGAGTTTTGCAGGTTTAATACAGCATAAGGACAGGAACAGGACAACCTGCATGGGAATAGGATGGCAGGGCCCAGCAGCTGCTGGGGCTGGATCTGGGATGAGCGCGCTGACTTTTAATAACAATACATGAGCATATATACATAACGCAAACACATAGCATTACATTACAGTAGGCGTAGCAGTGGGTGGAGCAGAAGGCGTGACGCGTAACAGTTGCGAAAGATAAGGGGGAAAAGAGGTGTAACGGGGCGTATACATAGACATGTGATGCAAACGTAACAGAATATGTCATGAATGGGGCGGAAACCATGGAGGGGGCTACCTAAGGAGCCGGGACCTCTAACCTGATGGTGCGCGCAAACTAGCAATGACGTATCACTAGGAGAAGCTGGGGGCTATGAACTCTGTGCTAGGAGCAGAGACTGAAGTCTGGAGAGTCAGGGCGACATGTACCTAAGCAGTATCTAGTATCTGGTGTTTAGAGAACATGTTGATATAAACTATAAGTCAGGAGGGGAAAGGCTGACTTGATTCTAAGACTGGACCATGCATTATTCTACATGTAGTGCGTGTTGAAGAATATTAAATGACCATTAAATGCAGTATTTCTCTAACGTGGAGACGTGAAGGCTAGACAATGACGGAAACTATTGATGCGGTTCAGTAACTTAGGAATGCAGAGAAGGAGGACTGAACTGATAACTGGAACTATAACATACTTTTGGCAGACTCAGAGGCAGAGCCAGCTGAACCGGGCACTGCGAGGCAGGAAGTAAGTGAAGGGTCGAGGATACAGGTGGGGGCTGTATCGCTCCTCAGCGAGGCTTCAGGAGACAGGAGCTGAATCTGGTGTCCAGGCCCTTTTGAGGCCTAGAAACGGGGACTTTATAATGGAATAACGTGCACACTGAGAAACGTGGCAACGTAGCTTTACATAGGCCTGATATTCGTAGTATTCACGAGGACTGGAAACTGGCATATTTAGAGGTGGATACAACTGTAATTGCGTCATTAATCGGACATGGGGAATACATATGCATATTTAATCATGCACACATAACATATGATGGATGACACGTAGGGACACAGAACATGGCAAAATTTACTTTTCCACAGGGTGTATAGCGTGACTCTGGCTACAGGGTATCCCTTAACGTCCCCATGGACACATCTAATGTGGACCTGTTTCCCCGGGACGAGAGAAGAGGGATCCACAAGCTCTTCTCTTATCACGGAGTGTTTACAGCCGGAATCCAACAACGCTCTTATAGAGACACCGTTAAGAGAGACCCTTACATAGAAAGTGGTTCCTGTTTCTTGGGCGTATAATATGGACCTGGGTGCATAGCTCACATCCATGGGTTCGTCTTCTTTTTCCTTTTTTTTCCGACAGTACCGGGCTATATGACCCCATTCCCCGCATTTGAAACATTGAGGGCCGGTATTGGGCAATTCAGGTCTTTGGAACCGTATCTTTGGTGGTGGTTCTGGTACGGGTTTTTGGAATTTCTTTTCAGGTTTAAGGGGTACTGTAACTTTGTTTGGTTTGTCAGGTTCCCTCATGAACGGCTTGCCTTGAGCCCGGGCATAGCAAGTGGCCATTTCTATGGCGTGCTCTAGCGTCAACCCCGCATGTTGTTTGAGCCATCTTTGAGTGCTGTACGGAAGGGCTTCGATAAACTGTTCGAGATACACTTTGTTCATGATGGCATCGATGTTACCTTCCTGGGGTTTTAGCCATAGATCAGCAGCTTCCTTCAACTTAAAAAACAGAGTTTTAGGTAGATCCCCGGGAGTCCCTCTTTCTTGGCGGAAACGCAGGCGATGAGTTTCTTCATCTACCCCTAGCCTGTCGAGGATATATTGTTTTACCACTGCGTATGCTGTGGTGCCATCTCGATTTACCGTTTGGTAAGCAGCCTGAGCTTCCCCAATCAACAGCGGTGCTAGGTAAAAGGGCCACCTATCCCCAGGCCACGAACTAGCTCTCGCAGCCCTCTCGAAATTGAGAAAGAAAGCAAGGGGGTCCTCTCCGGGAGTGAATTTCTGCAGCGGTACTACCGTGCCTGGGGGCGGGGCTGTAGCCCTTCCTTGACCCAGAACAGTCATTAGTTGGGTTTGTCCTTCAGCGAGTTTCAGTATATTGTCCGACTGACTTTGGATGGCTTGGGAAAATGCAGCCCGGTCTGCCTCCATTTGGGTCAGTATGTTTTCCATTCTTTATCGGATGGCGTGGTTCCCGTAGCTCCTGGCTGGCTCGCCACTTGTCAGAGTCTGACTGGGGAAGGACGGACACCACGACTTGGGGGTACTTGATTATCCGTCTTTTATTTAACAGGTAAGTCCCATTCAATAACGATAGAGCAGAGATGCACAAAGTTCGACACAACCCGCTAGGTGCGGTTTCCTTCCTGGCGTGGGCTCCTCTCCCTCGATACTCGTCTCGGCTCCCCCTCGGGCTCTTCTCGGGTCGGAGGTCTGGTGCGACTCGGAAAAGACAGAGACAAGACAGCCGGGTTACTGGATGGTCTGGGGTTAAGACGTGGGAGGGGGTAAGGGAGTGAGGGGTCACCAGGGTTCCACCACCTTTCGTACACCTAGTCGTTACCTAAAGTGACATAGGGAACGTGATCCTGCCCGTGAGCCCCCTCGTCCTACCCCGTCCCACCCCGAGAACTGAATAGCCCTTGAAAACGCCCCCGTACCTTGTGCAGCCACACTTCTCCCTTGGAAGTGTGGCAGGGCGGCTCGTGGGACCGTTGGCCTCCTGGCTTGTCGAGTCTCAGCTCCGGCAACCCCTGTAGTGGCGTGAGGTCCCTTCCGTCTTCTTCCTCCTTGGCGTTCTCCTCCTCGCGGCTAGGCTGCTCCCCTGGAGATTGCGCGCCGGTGTTTGTGAACGGGGCTTCCTTAAACGCCCCTAGAGTCCACGATTGGTTGAGGTCCAATGACGATCTCCTTCCCGATTGGCTAACCATCAGGGAACTTCCCCCTGACGTCAAGGAAGGCAGGTCCAGTGACGGGGTCGGGAATGGCAGAGCCGAGGACATCCAGGAAACGTCCAAGGGGTCCTGCGAACGGGGTGGAAAGTGACAAAGGTTAACAGAAACCTCGCGGCCGCCCATGACAGGGACCACGTCATCGTGACAGACAGAGCTTGAGATAGGTACCAACATTAGAGGCTTCATAGTTGGTTAATCCCAGCTCTAATCTAATCTGGGCAGGGGAAGCGGTGCTCGGCAAATGAAGTGCCTTTCTATAGATTTTAGTTGTGTGTTTATTTAGGACAGTATTCATTTTGCCTTTAAGATCTCTATGCCATATGAGAGTGTAGGCCCGATCTTTGCTCTAAGGACTTCTAATAGAGGAAAAAAGGTTGGACCTGAAAGTTTCTTCGATAGCTTGGCCAAGGATACCACTGGGGCCGTGGTTTTAGCTGCGATCACATTACTTTGCTTTGAGAAGCTGCCCCTTGAGTCCAAGTGGACACCTAAATATTTGTACGATTGGCCAATCGAAAGACTTGTTTTATTAATTGACCAGCCACCGCCACTGTAACGTTTCTTACCGAATGGAACTATCAGGGTTTTTTCCATATTAATTTCTAGTTGATTGCCAGTCGTATATTGCGATAGTGCATCCAGGAGCCTCTGTAACCCTACTCTAGTAAGGCTAAACAGGACCAGGTCATCGGCATATAAAATATTACATAATGCCATACCTCCTATTTTGGGTGGATGACTATTTACCTTGTCTAGAGTGCTTGACAGGTCGGCTATAAATAGGTTAAAGAGAAGGGGGGCCAGCACACATCCCTGCTTGACACCACGTGAGGTCATGATTTTTCGCGAGAGATGCGAGCCGGACCCTAACTTCACTCGAACCCATGTGTCAGAATAGAGTTGAATGATTGGGTTCAGAATTTTATTTGGGATTCCCCACTGTGTCAGTTTTTTCCAGAGAGCCGCCCTAGGCACTCTATCAAACGCTGCTTTGAAATCGACAAAGCAGCAAAAAGCCATCCTGCGTGCTGATAAAGCTTTGTCGATGATGGTGGAGACTGCTAATAAGTTTGTCGTCGTTCCTGAATTGGCAACAAACCCTGTTTGATTCAGAGGAATCAGATCATGGTCCTTTGTCCATTGCCTGAGGTCTTCCAGAATGAGTCCTGCATAATGTTTCGCCTCTATATCCAGTAGGGCGATTAATCTGTAGTTGTTCGGCATGGCTCGTGATCCAGCTTTGTAAATGGGGTGAATTATTGCACCCCGCCATGAGTCTGGGATTGTCAGTGTCCTCAAGGTGTAGTTAAAGAGATTTAGTAACACCGTGGACCAGAAAGGGATGTCCGATTTAAATAACCTCTGTGGCAGGCCATTCGGGCCTGGAGCTCCATCTTGTCTTCCTTTTGTCACTGCTTTGACAACTCGTTCTTTGGTTAATACATATGCTGGGGTGAGGTCCCGGGTTATGTCGAGGGGAGTATTCAATGATACATCAGCGCCAACCCCGTGTGCCCTGGATGATCTGGTGCAGTCATGGTGATCTTGTGCCTGAAAATGATCTGTTAGGTATGATACCCATTCTGCTTCCTGGATATTTGCCGAGCCAGGGTTTGTTAGGTTCAGGTTGGTGCGGTTGACAAGGGACCAGAATTTCCTTGAGTTTTTTTGCTTACTTTCCCACACCAATTTTACCCAGTATTGGTTTTCCTGAACCTGTTTCTCTTGGGAGACTGCCCTCCTGAATGCTTTTTGGGCATGGTGATATGTAGCAAAAAAGGCACTATTCCCCGGAAATTTTGAAAGCAACCTCAATGCATTGTTCCTCGCTCTCTTTAATAGTTTTATAACGGTAGAAGTTGCGGCCCCCGCTGGTGGTAAGCTGTTTAATCTCTGAGCAGTCGCTGGATATGAGCTGATCAGGTGAAGGCACAACTGCGACCATTTCCATATTGGGTTGACATCTTTATCAAGACTGCCTGTTGTAAAGTCCTTGCTTGCTTTTAAAACACTCTGACTGTTGGGTTCATTCCATTTGAGGCGCTTTAGGTTTTCAGTGTGAATTCCCTTATAGGTTTTAGGAGCCATTTTATGGAATTCGGGGTTTGTAGTGAAGGTAATGACCTGGGGCCTGTGATCGCTTTCAGTCCGTGGGTGGATGCAAAAACTGTTCAAATTAAACAGTAGATCTGAATTGCAGATAGTAAAATCTAAGTAAGACTTTTTTCTTCCGTTCGACCAGGTCCAGTTTGGAGGTGAATCGCTGGTTGACCTTCCGTTCACTACCAGGTAGCCTGCGTTGTAAAATCTCATCACTGAGAGCTCGTCTAATATATTTGGGGCATGTCTCAGGAGTTTAGATTGAGTCATAGCCTCGATGATGTTAGTCAGGTCGGGCCCTTCCATGTCTGCTGCGTTCCCCTGAAATAGATTTGTGTTGAAATCACCCGTGATGATACGGTCCGAATCGGGATATTCAGTGGCGATGTCATTCATGATTTCACTGAGTCGGACCAGGTGGTCTTTTTTTGTACGGGTGCTGGGATTGATATACACGTTTACGAGGAGGAGCAAACGCTGCCTCCTCCAGGGGTTGATTTTGACCCCTAGTAACCAATCTTCTTTGAAATGAATTTGGTTAAATGCACCTTTTAGATTATTTGAGATGTATGTGGACAGACCACCTTTGGGGTGGCCAAATCGGCTGTCCCTGAGTGCTGGTTTCCAAAATTCAATGTATCCTTCTATGGGGCGGCCCTCTGTCGCCCATGTTTCCTGTAGGGCGATTACTGCATTTTTGCACAGGAAAGCCATAGTTTCGTCGTTTGAAGTTTTTTGATAAAGTCCACTGATATTCCATGAACACAATGAAAAGGGCAACCGCCCTTGCTTGTTATCTCTTTTGAGCTGTGTGTCCGCCGCTGGGAGAGGTTTTCTGGTGGGATTATGTTTTTCTGCAAGTGTTTCACCCACAGGCGGTCAATTTGAGTGTTTTGAAATGAGGATAGATGGCAGCCACCCCCAGCTATGGTTGAGTTCTGGATTGTCTCCGGCTTTTTCGGGGCCTTTTGATTTGACATCAGACCCTGAGGCATTTTTTAAGACCGAGTAGGGTCTCACGCGTCCAGTTGTTTTGATTGTTGCCAGATAACTGGGTGAAGTCGATCTTGTTAACAGGGAAGTAGGGTACCCGGGGGTGGAATAAGGGTACACTCTAATTCCCCAATTCCGCAGAGTAGACTTCTGTTCAAGAAAAGCTCCTACCCAGCTGGCCGATGAAAAAGTCGCCACAGTGACCTCAGAGGGTTGGTTTCCTCGAGGAGAGAGGAATTCGATGGACTCTATATTGTTCGAGGCCAGTCCAGCTAGTCCCGGAATTCCTTCTTCTAGTTTTAACAGATTGGATCTGTTGAGAATGTCGTGCCGCCCTTTAGATTTATATTCGGGGGCCAGTAAAATCTGATGACACGATGGGTCATTGTTAATTGCCTCCGGTACATTTGTGGGCTTAATGTTGGAATTTTCGACTATCCTATCTGGTTTGATTTCGTATAACTGTTGTGACAGTCGCTGCGGAGCCCTCTTTGAATATAGACTGTGACTGGTCGGATCTGTAGGAGCGTTACAGATAGTTTTAGAGTAATTGAGTCTTAACATTGCGTTTTCTTTTCCAGGAGAGATAAGAGCCATCGGTGGCCTGGGTTTTTCTGGTGTCGTCTTAGGCCCAGATTCGCTTGCCGTCTCTGACCTCACCCTAATATTTTCTGTGTGGGCACTGCCCTCAGCTGTTTCTGGGGCCATAGTTTGTTTGCTTTTGTCCTGTGGGCTCCTCACTGGTTCTTGGGTGAGTTTTTCCAGGATAACTCCATTGAGGTTTGTCCTTTGCTCTGCAGCACTGTTTTTGACGGGGGCTTTTTTATTTTCAGCTTTTTTGAAAATAGGAAAAAGTTCCTGATGGACCATGTTAGAGTTTGCCCTAAGTTTATTTCTGGCTTTGCGCTGACGTTTGCGCTCTCTCTTACTGCGTGGCAAGAGAGGCCCTGGGAGGGCCGCCACTGTTGGTTCGTTCTGAGGGACAGGGCTATTTATTCGTACAGGCTCAAGTTGATCATGCCTGGTTGTAAGTCCGGTTGGTGACAATGGGGGACCGTTTTCAGCCATCAGATTTGGATGTGGTCGAGCGCTCTGGGAATGACCGTTCAGCTTCGTTAAGCCAGTGATTGTTCCTGTGTTTGGCACCTCACCTTCGTTTGTGTTTGTGTTCTGATTGACTGGAACCTCAGTGGGTTTTGGATGTTCTTGCTGTGTGGGGGGTGGCAGTTTAGTAAAAACGTTTCCTCCCCTCAGCAACTTAACTTCCCTTATGACAGTGATTAGGCATTCTGGGAGCAGAGAAAGAGAATCTATAATTGGGGAACAACAGCAAGTTGATTGGGCAAGCTTCGTGGAGGCTTGCGCCCTTAAAATTAAGGAATTGAGTTTGTCTAGTTTGCTGTCGATCCCAGACGTAAATAGTGCCAGGGTGTTTAATAGGTCAACCTGCACCTCCAGTTTTATCGAATGATAATTAAGTGCATTAACTGTTTGCTGAAGGGTCTGTAGAAGTTGTGGCCAAGCACTGGTCCCAGTGTTTTCTTCAATATTTAGTTTTTCGTTTGGAGTAGGGCTGGACCTGGGAGAACTTTGAGTCATCTTGAAAAAAAGGGACAGGTCCGTCATAAGCTGATCATTCTGGGCAGGCGGTATTGGCTGGTTTTGCGATATGTCCTTTGTGTGTCCAGATGGCGAAAATAACATATACGGGGGACTCAAAGCCGATGGTGCTGTTGAGGAGATTACTGGTTGTGGGGTTGAAGATTGTTGACTGCTATTGAAGTGCTCGGGGTTGGCTTGCCCGTGAATTTTCGCCATCGTTGTTTGATGGAAAGAGGCCACAGGAGGCTTGATCGGGGTCGCTACACAAGTAACAATAGGTTGTGACGGCATTGAAGGGACCTCTGTTGAGCATGTAGTGTTCTCCAACTGGGTATGCGGTGCTTGACAAGACCCGTGGTCCTCTGCTTGAGACACAAGAAACGTGTCCGATTGGAGGTGGACAAATTGAGAATTTTTACTGTTATGGTTGGTGCCGAAAGACCCAAAATGTATACCTCTGATGGCTCAATTGCCCTCGTGGTTTCAGGTGCCCAATATTGCGCCAGGGCCAGGTTAATCGACCCAGATTGCGCCAGGGTAGTAATGGTGGTTGCCTCCGAAGATTGCGCTCGTGGTTGTGGCGATTCCACGGACTTTGATGACGTTTTTCTAAAGAAATCCCGTATGGTTAAGGGTTTCTGGAGTGTTGAACTGTGGTTGGCGTTGGCGTTGGCGTTGGCTGAGACCTCAGGGGCGTCAAGTAGTTTAGCTTTCCTTTTTTGGGGCGCTGTGTACTTCCTTTATTTTCCAGATCTCATTTTTCCAGAGGGCTTGGGCTTGGGCTCCTCTGGTTGCTCTCGAGTCCAACACCGGTGGTGCTTTGTTGCAGCTTTATTACAGCAGCGAGTTGTTGAGATTATGGCTTCTGGGACTATGTGCAGGCTGCGTGTTGTATGGCTATATTGTTATATAGCAAATGGCACCCCCCTACTCGCCCGTCCCTCCCGCACTGGGCCCCCCAACCCTAACCCCTCCCGCTGGCACCACCTCACCACCTCACCTCTCCAGGTCGGACCGAAGTCCGAGAGCAACTGGAGCTGCGTGCTACGCAAACTCTGACCTGAGGGGTGAAATGGAGCCAGTAGGATCTGGGTGGGCTGGTCAGGACCCAGGCAGGGTCTGGGATGGAGAGCAAGGGGAGCAGCCCCAGAGCTGGTGAGTTCCCGTGACCAGCCGAGCGACGAGCAGCGAGTGAGGGGTGACTAAGGGCCGTAGGTGCTAGGAGGCTAAGGCGCCTGCCAAGAACCCCAACTTGAGCAGCAGGAGCACAGCGAGCCGCGAGGGCTACAGGAGCTTGGCCGATAAGGAGAACTCGGGAAGGAGCTCAAGAACTCAGGAGCACTGGACGCGTAGGGCTGCAGCGCAAACGCCAAGCAATCAGCGCATCAGGGGGGGAGACGGGGGGGACAGGGGAGGAAGCCGCCCGCTCACCAGAGTGAACGGCGGTGGTGGTACAAGAGATTGCCTCTCAAATTGCCTCTCAGTCAACCCCAGTTGGTCCCTATGCCCCCCTCGCGTGTGCTTAATGCTGTCTTACCGCGAATCTCCCGGTCTCAGTCGTTCACAGCCACGGCTACACGGGCGTCCGTCCGTCTCACCGTGGCCTCGCCTGGCTCACAGCCCGCTCGTCTCTGGCTCTCAGCGCAGCAGCCCCCTGCACACCGCGCACCCACTGCCGACAGCCTCTTCACTCCCTACGTCGCCACGCCTACCTGACCGGCCTCGGAAGTCACGCTGATGGGACGCGGCCAATCTCTCTCTCTGATTATGCAGTGCTTTAAAGGAGATGCAGAGGGACTTAAAAATAATCCGTTTTTCCACTGGAAGCCAGTGTAGAGCATTGAGAGCCAGCTTGGTGAAAGAATATTTTGGGATACCAAAGAGCGGCATAGTTCTGTATAACTTGTAGTTTAACAAGGAAAGCTTTGTTTATGCCAATCAGAAGGCTATTGCAGTAGTCCAGCCTCGACAAGACTAGTGCAGAAACCACTGTTTTCTGAAGGTCTAGAGGTATCAAAGGAAGCATTTTGCTCAGAATCTTCAATGTGTAACAGGTAGATGAAGTGATCGCTTTCACATGATGGGAGAAGGACAAGATGGTGTCAAAAATGACTGCCAGGTTTTTCGCCTTGCTGGCTGGAATGGGGGTGGGGGCCTAATTCCGGGGGCCGCCAGTCAGAGGACCAGATGGACGAATCTCTGCCAAAAAGACGAACCTCTGTCTTATTAGAGTTCAGCTTAAGGCAGTTCTCTGACATCCATCTACTCACTTGTCACATACAGGCGTGAAAGTTGTGAGCTGTGTTCCTGGTATTATTTGAAATAGAAAGTATAATCTGGGTATCGTCTGCATACAACACCATGACAAATCCATAAGATTTAATCAGTCTAGCCAGAGGGACCACATATAGATTAAAAAGGGTCGGGCTCAGGGACGAGCCCTGTGGGACCCCACATGGGCGTTTGAAACTCTGTGACCTAAGGCCGTCCACTTCCAGAATTGTTACCGATCCAAAAGGAAGGATTTGAACAGAGATAAGGCGGCGCCAGCTATGCCTATTTCTTGGAGGCGATGTATTAGGATGTTATGATCAACCATATCAAACGCTGCCGAAAGATCCAGTAACATCAGTGCTGCCATGCCTCCCTTATCTACAGCGCGCCTGATTTCTTTTGACGCAGTGATCAATGCAAGCTCGGTGCTATGTTCACTTCGGAAACCATACTGTGATGGATCCAGAATATCATTGCTATTGAGGAATGTGGCCAGTACTTGGTTCATATATTTTGTTTAAAGGTTTGCTATTATAGGACAATAGTTGTGGGGTCTGTTTCATCCAAGTTATTTTTTTTTAGAAGTGGTAGAATGGAGGTATCACACTTGCTAGGCCCTTATTAACAGTTCAAGCATTCATCTTTGAAACACTGCCACAGCAGACACAAGCCCAAGAGTAGTGCACCTAAATTGGAATCATCCAAATTGCATTTCCAAGGCAGTCAACAGTAAGTAATGGAATTTGATGATAGGCTACAGAAACCATGCAGTAGCATTTATTGTTGATAACATCTCACTGATGTTAGGAAGTAGAACATACTAATATTGTTGTTCAATTCACAAAGGTCAACAGAATTTCTCACCTTACCATTTGATCATCTCACTATAACCAAAGGTACCAACCTTCCTAGCTCAGTAGGCATTATTGTACTGTATTGCAGCATACATATATACCTGCAGACTTCAGCTTCTCCAATGCCTATTCCACTTCACTCCTACACTGATAGGTACACTCCTGGCTTTATGGATTTTTAAATCTTATTGGTTTTGAGATTTATGCCCTGGACAAACCTACTGAGTTTCTCAATCTTCCCACTAAAAATACCGGACACTTCCTACACATCCCCTTACCCATTATTTTCTCCAAACAACTAGTCTTTCAAGAGGCCGAAGGTATTTCTGTGAATCAATGGAAGATGTGCACTATTATCTCACTCTTCCAGACAATTTATATTGCTTTTGTACTGTTTTAGAGTGGCTCATTTGCCAACATTTAGCAGCAAGTAAGAGCGGCATTTAGTTAAACAAGCACAGGTAAATGCTTTTGGTTTCGGCTATGTGATTAATAATTTGTTTTTTGTTGTAAGTTGAAGTTTGGTCAATAGTTGTGCAATATAAGTTAAGGAAAGTTTGTTGAAGTAATACAACTTGTTTTTTTAAGAAAAGCAATATATTGTGTTGTTACTGGTTGTATTATAAAGAGGGGAGATTAGGTAAATGGGCTAGTACTATGATACAAAATAAACATACCCGCTATGTAGGCTTGAAATTGGTGCAACTACAGGGAGACTAGGTAAAAGGTGGATGAAAAATGAAGTATTAATTGCACCCATAACTAGGATCATTACCAATATATGTTTTGCAACTTAAACAAAGGCATCATACATTTCTAAAAGAAATATGTCTCAGGAGCTATAAAGCGTTGTTTTAAGAGGCTAAACACTCAAAGAAAAGAAGAAGTCAAGGAATAGGACAGAAGGTCGAAGAGAGAAAGGGAAGGAGGTTGGGAAGAAACAAGAAAGTGAGGGATGATGGGAGTTATGGAGAAGAGAAGGGGGCAGTAGAAAGGATAAAAACAAAGTCGGGGAGGTATGAAAAGAGGGGTGGGAGTAAGAAAGAAAGGGAGAAAAAATAGAGAGAAATGGGAGTAAGAGAATGATAGGGAGAGAGAGAAAAAAAGGGAGAAGGGCATGGCATTGGAAAAAGAGACAGGGTAGAAAGAAAGACAGACAACCAGGGATGAAGACAGAAAAATAGTGCGAGAGAAAGAAAGAAAGACAAAGAAAGAAAAGAAAAGTGGAGGAAGGATAAAGAAAGACAGAGGATGGATGAAAAAGAAAAGGAACAGGAAGAAATAAAGAGATACAAAGTGATGAAGAAGGAAAAAATGCAACATTAAATAAGGAAGAAGCAAACAATAGAATGTGAGAAAGAAGGAAAGCAAAATGAAAATGGAACATGAGAAAAATGGAAATAAATAAATAAGGAAAGGAGTTGAGATAAAGAAAGGAGTGAGAGGAAGGAGATGAGATATAAGAAAGAAAGAGGAGCAAGAACATGCACAAGTGAACTATTATAGGTTGTGGTAAAATATCATACTTAAATATACCCGGTCATGTGCACATTTTCGTGCTTCGTCAGAGTCTTTGTCGGAGTCATCAGGAGCCAGATAAAAACGGAAATGTAAGGTGCCACAAGGCATTGTGAAAGGTTAGAGGGTGGGGAAGGAGTACTAGGCAAATAGTCAGAGTAACCAGGGACGCCTTTTTCATTGGTGGTACCTAGTGCGACAATCTTCTTTGGGAGCCCTCAGCAAGCTTGTTTTATGCACGGTCCACGCAAATAAACATTGAGTTAGTGTCATGTTTTTATGCAGGCTCAGCCATATGCAGAGTCACAATCAAAGGGAATACATCACATGTGTCTGTTTTCCAGAGTCTCTATGTATCTGTCAAGTCTCACAGACTTTAGCTAAACTGGTCAGGAGGGAAATAGGGCGATAGTTCCCTGGGGTCAGGGGATCAAGAGTGGGCTTCTTCAACAGGGCAAGGATTTTTGCCTGATTCCAGGCCTCCGGTACCCGAGCCTCACGAAGGGAGGCGTTTATGATTGAATTAATTTAGGGGTTGATAATCTCCGTGACTGCGGCAAGCAATCTCGCCGCACAGGGGTCCGTTGGCATATCCGATTTCAAGCCTGTGGTTCCCCTCCAGGTGTATAGTATGCAGAGACACTAGTAGGATAGGTGATTCTTTTATTTATTCTTTTAGTTTGTTGGTTAGGGTTGGTCCATAGGCTGGGGGAGGGGGGAAGAAAGGTCCAGGAATGGAAGAAACAAGTGGTTGATAAGGAACAGAAAACAGGAGAAAAGGAGTTCTTTAAGTGCTGGTTCAGTCTCTGTGTCTCAGGGAGGGACACTTTGATGGTCCTCTGGGCAGGCAGGAAGTTGTGGTAGCTGTCAGTTGGCTCCTCCTCATTGTCAGGGGTATTTATAGGTGGCCAGTACGCTCAGGAGAATAAAAAGGTACAACAGGGTCAGCAATCAAAGGCACAGGCTAGTAAATATACCGCCACCTACACCCTCAAAGCGTGTATAGGTCAGGGGGAGGGGTGTTGTGCAGTGAGGGTGGAAGGGCATAAAAAGAAAGGTGAGATACAGTGGACCAAGGGGCTATTTAAAATCCTGCCCTCCACCAGCCCAACGTGAGGTAAGTAAATAAAGGTACTTGCCTCCAGCCACGGCCCTTCGGGGTCGTGGCTGTTGGAGTCTTGCCGCCCTCCTCCTCCTCTCCTTGGGGTCGGCTGGATTAGTGCGCGTTGCCACTGGGCGGTTCGGTCTTCAGGTCCTTCGTCTTCTTGGATTCTTCCTTCTGCGCCGAGGTTCTGTCTGCTGCTCCGGGTCCGTGGGTCTCCGGGACACTGTAGAACGCCGAACTGCTCTCCGGCCCCGCTACTTGTTGTTCGGCTTCCTGGCTTGGCGCGCTGTTTCCAGAAAAGACTAGACCGCCTATTGCTTTTTCCGGCGGTCTTGTCGCGGTCGCCATCTTGGGAGTCCCGCTCGCGAAGAGCGCGGGACTACAAAGCCCTTCAGGATTTTAAGAGAGCTAGACAGATCCATAGGTGAAAAGGCTTGCAGAGCGTGCCTGGGGACAACAGGCAGGATGACAGTAGGCACAGGGACAGAAGGAGGACCCGGGCAGGACGTGAAGGCTGCCTGAATCGTGCAGATTTTATCCATAAAGAAATTGGATAGAGTGTTGCACCACCCCTCTGTGGCTGGAAGAGAGCACGCTTGTGCTGCAGGGGACATAACACTCGGAACTACGGAGAAAACCTCCTTGGAGTTGTTATGTGCCTGCTCAATGCGGGCTGTAAAGTACTGCTTCTTCGCCTGTGTTATTGCAGTGTAGTCGATTTTTTGCCTGCCCCTGAGAGTGGCCTAAGCTAGGGGACAGTACTCACTGAGGCGCCAGGCACGTTCAAGTTTTTTACACTCCTGCCTAAGCATGAACAGGTCTGGGGTAAACCAGGGTTTAGAAGGTGATTCCCTGGAGAACCTGGACGAAGTCGGTGTGGCAAGCATGTTCATAGAATTGGATAACCAATTAGAGAAGCCCGCAAGACTCCCATCAATATCCGGGGTAATTGTGGGTCTAGGAACCACCAGAACTGTGGCAAGTTTGGAAGGTTCCATTTTTTTAAAAACTGGTTTCCGGTAGCAGGGGCCCAAGGGCAGGCCGAGACTAGCTCCCAGGAAAAGTAGGTGAGAGAGTGGTCTGGCAGAGATTCTTCAGCCGAGATAGCGAAATTGGAACAAATAGGGTCGAGAATATGACCTGCTTGATGTGTAGGGCAGGTGGCCCATTGAGACAGCTGGGCAAGCTGGAGGTTCTCACCAAAAGCAAGTGAGTCATTCAAATTAACCTGGTCAAGGTGAATATTCAAATCCCCCAGTACCAAATATTGTGGAAATCGGATAGTCCTGGAGGTCACTGCATCGCCCCATGATTGCAGAAAGGACCTAGCAGGGCCCGAGGGACAATAGATCAGAGAACCTCCCAGCGAAGAATAGGGGGAGAACCTGATACTGAAGTCCAGAGTTTCGCAGTCACCCCAAGCATGAATGTCGCCCCTAATAACGTCCCATTTGTCACTATACATGATCGCCACTCCACCCCCCTCCCCACCAGGTGATCTGCCCTGGCGATTTTAAAGCCCGCAGGGGTGGCCAGAGCAACAAACGGGTCACATGTGTTATCCAACCATGTTTCTGTTATAAACAGTAAGTCAACTGGTCTGTCAGAGAGGAGCTCGAACACATCAGAATGGTGCTTTTTTAAGGAGCGCACATTAATCAGAGCCGCTGAGATAGACCGCGGTCTGGAGGGCCTAAACAAAGAAGCAGGGGATTGAGAGGATAGAAGAGAGTCTAAACGTAAACTGAAGCCACATACAGCACAGATACTGTCCTGGGTACACCGCAAGTCAAACTGAGAATAAGAGTGACATGCTGGTAAGCGAAGTGCCCATAATGCCTTCCTAGAATAGCACACCCTCTCCAGGTTGCCAGTAGACCAACGGGCAGAGTAACTGGCCCTGGCCACTTCCGGGACGCTGGACGCGCCAGCGTGCATATTTATGGGCCAGCAGCCAGAAAAACTAGAGAGCGCACTGCCTAAAAATGGCGACTCTCAATGGCTGACCGGCAGAGCAGGAAGTGAAGAAAACCCCCACGTGAAAGATTCAAATTCCCCACATTATCGGAACAACGGTAATTTAAAAAGCCTATTTCTTAAAAGCGGCATCACATAAATAACACAGTGCAAAGTTAAAATTCAGAGCACCTGAAGTTATGTACAAAATCGGCAGTAACAAAGTTAGAGTGCAAGCGTTTGTTCAGAGAACCCCTCTTAACATAAAGTACCTCAAGTACATAACACGTAGTTTATATATACATGCACACACAATAACAAACCTTTGTTGTAGCAGAGAGTTCCGCGTGCCCCTAGAGTGCATAACAGCAAACGCTCCTCACATTTTTCGAATTGGGCTAAGTTAGCACCACCACTAAAAACAAGCATTTACAATGCAATGGTCTCGTCCTTGTTAAAGTTGGAGCTTTTGGCATTGCTCCTGACATTATTTTAGTTTTTAAAACATAGAAATAAATGGCATTGTCATTTCCAATGCCAATAGCTTAATCTCTCGCAAATGCGAGACCTATTGCATTTGCACCCACCCACACACACAGAGTCACACACAAAGCCACACGCACCCTCACACACAGAGCCAAACGCACCCACACACAGAGCCACACGCACCCACACACAGAGCCACACGCACCCAGACACAGAGCCACACACACCCACACACAGAGACACAGCCACATGCACCCACACACAGAACCACACGCACCCACACACAGAGCCACACACAGAGCCACACGCACCCACACACAGAGCCACACACACAGAGCCACACACAGAGCCACACGCACCCACACACACAGAGCACGTGCTACTCCATTCATGTGCACCATAATATTTGTGTAGAATTTGAATTTCGCATCATCTGGGTATAAACTCGCATTTTGGTGCGGTACCCACGCCCCCTTTCCTGTGCCAAACTGCTGTTGTCCCCACAAACATATTCACGACCCATGAACGCAAAGAGCCCTGCATTAAGGAATGGGGTCCTCTGTGCGCTGTGTGACAAACTGGCGGTCACCCAACTGCCTACACCAGACTCTTCTGGGCAGGCAAAGGCGCCGTCACGGCGGAGCTATCTCTCACTTCTCTTCGCCCAGCAAGCTAGCGCCTCGACGCCCTATCACCAAAGTGTTCATGCGCGATACCACAACACAACGATCATACGTCACTCTTCCAACACAGCACAGCCTAAGCGAGACATCCACCAAGATCCTCTTCGGCGCCTCGTAAGAGGTATGAGGCGCTATACGATGTAGCCGTAATACACAATAGTATCAAATATAATCTCTGTGCCTTCCTTCTCACCCGGGTCCGCCGAGCGGTGTAACTCAATGATGCCTTGTGTTTAAGCGCTTCAGTGCCTCAGATAAATTTAGGAAGCGCTATACAAGTGCTACAATATACAATGCAATATCTAAACTAGTCAACAACACACACTGCCACACTCCCCAGGCTTAACTCGTGGCGCCTTATAGTTGGAACGCTACAGAGCTTCTTCAAATAACAAAGTGCAGCAGCTAAAGTGATAGAGCCAAGGAGCCGTGCGTGCCTATGCGGCTGTAGCCACATAATGACAGCCTTCATAATATTACATGGTATGCCGATACGGATATATATCCCACACCGCTGAGAATCGATGATCCCAATCAATGATGTATTGTGGTTACTCTAGGAATAAATATACACATCTCGACTCTAAACAATCACTCTGAGGCTGGGATCTGGGGTGTGAAACATTTTGTAACGCTCCAGCCCCCTCCGGATACAATAAAAATAAAGTTATAGCTTGCCTCGAACAACCATAGAAAACGTAGGAGGCAGCAGACAGAGTAATATCACATGCATGCCACTGCTCATTCGGAACTTTCAACACTTTGGCTCAGCAGTGCAATGTCTTCAAGGTGTGTGCCGCGTGCTCCACTGAGGGTCTGAAATGTAAATGTGGTGCTGCGCTGCCTTCTAGTACTATGTATGTATGTATACAATATTTATATATATACATATATATATATATATATGCACCCACACACATGTCCACACACACAGCCTTTTTTCCTTTTGGGAATCTGTACGAGTTCCATCAACTAACTGTTTGAAGTGCTATTCAATGTGCTAGGAAATAGCAACATCTGGCTTCACAGGAGCTGGATAAATCCAAACAATCCAAACAATTAATCTGTATGTGTGTGTGTGCATACGTGACTGTGTATGGCGCTCGGCGTATACATATTTGTTTGTGTGTTGGGTTCACACCTTAAATATAGGAAGCATCTGATCCAATAGGCCACAAGACATATTTGTATATAATACGTACATGTAAACACGGTTCCACCCATAAATACATGACGCATTTTACCAATAGGCCAGACTACGTTCTTAAAGACAGCTTGTTGTGCTAAACGCCCGCTGCTGTGGTCACTGTGCGAGTTGCACGTCACTTGTTTTGAATACTGCAGGGACAACTCTGCCTTTCATCATTCCTGAATTAGACGACTTGAGTGCTGTTTAGCTGGGTGGTGGGGACGAAACGTGGCTCATAAACTGAGTGGTACATGTGGTAGTCGTCCGTCTACTGATGCATGTGTTGCTTATGACGGGGTGCTGCAGGCAATAGCGGGTAGTAGTGAGCAGTTTATTACAATATTCTGGCCTGCCACCACCCTGTAGAAGGTTCCAGGCAGCCCCAGCAGCAGTGCGCGAATGTACACACCGAACACCAATATATGAAATGTGTTTAAAATGCTGCCCAAAAACACACAGAGAAACATATGTAAAATCGCACATTTTATTGCAGTACTGTCTCTACGGATGCACTAGTCTGGACTGCAGTGCAAAGGCTGCGGCCTCGGGAAACACAAAGAGTGAGGGGCGCCCTCCAGCCCTGAACTCGCCCGACAGTTCCTGCAAGCGCTGTAAGGTGGCACCACGGGCGCGGTAAGGGGCTTCCACAGATGTCTAAACACAAGCCACATGCCACAAACACAAGAAAGAACCAATGAAACGGATTAAGTGTTAACTACTGCAAAAAGAGCCCCCACCTCTAACTTGGAAGAACAGCAAGAACCCTCGCCTTCCCGCAGCAACCATGAACAAGAGCCACCACGTTTCTCCGAGGCGAGCGGAAATGCCTCGGAGAAACGCCGTCTCATTTTGGGATTTGGGGGCGTGTTTTTCATTCTCTCCTCTTCCCATTGGCTGGAAGGTAAAATTCCAGCCAATGGGAAGAGGAGAGAAAGAAAAGAGAAAGAAAGTTAAAAACACCCCCCCGAATCCCAAAAAGACGGGGCTTGAACGGAGTGATGCCACTCTCCTCCAATGGCTGGCCTCCGTTTAGGAAGCCAGCCAATGGAGAAGAGGGGCGGGTTCAAGCGCCCACACTGTCAACATAAGATCTCTCCCTGCGACTGCGCAAGCGCATCCTACGCAGGTCTCGACCTAACCAGGACTCACGCCCCTTCCAGTAAGCTGAATGAGAAAATGTAGCCAGCGTACCCTGTCATTTATCAAGAAAGACAAAACAAAAGTCAGCGCCCAGTCCTTCCCCACCTTTAACATTTCTGGCCACTAAGATGACCTCGAGTCCCGGCAAGATGACAGGACACCTGAGTGCTTCATCATTTCGAAGTATGCATTCTGCACAGGTCCGAGTAGCAGTAGCTCAGGCTGCGCGTCTTGCAGCTGAATAACGCTTCAGCAGTAGTGTCTGCTACCAAACGGGCATGAGGGGGGAGAGGAGCGAGGGGGAGAGAGGGAATTAAAAATACATACAAGAAACACTTACCTCTGTATGTGGCAGCTGCTGCCTTTCCTCCGCCCCTTGTCCTCTTCCTGGCTTCTGTGGAATCAGGAAGCGCCCAGGCTCCCCAAAGCCAATCACACACCAGCAATACAGCATTGTGATTGGTGAGCGTCCAGGCTCCCCAGGGCCAATCACAACGCTGCAATGCAGCGTTGTGATTGGTCTGAGCGCCATGATTCGGTGCTCAGACAGGGAATGGGACCCTGGGCATGTTCTCCACCCAGGCTGTATTGCAGCGTGGGTGCTTGGGCATAGAACACGTAAAGTGCGCATGAATGTTTAGCGGGCCCCAGAGTTTATTTCATCATGGGTATGATAATGAACGGTCTCATTTAAAAGGGAGATTGGAATGATGTGCAGGTAGGACCTGTAGTGAGTGGAAATGGCTCTATTTGATCCTGAGGGGACTTAAAAAAAGGGTCTCGTCCTTTCATTCTCTATATGTCATGCATGCCGGTCCCACTGCGCGTAATCGCAGGTACCGGCAGAGAAGAATAAAGCTCCTCCAATCTTGCACTAGGACGCTTCACGTTCTAGTGCTTAGGTCCATGCTGTCCTCACTTTCGGGTCCTACCTGAAGCTCGTCCGGTTCACTGTTGGGGGTCCGGAGCTTCCTGTTTGCGTCGCATCTCTCCTGTGTTCCTCCAGGTGTTCACGAGTCCCACGCCAGATCCAAGACTCCCTCAGGCGTTTGTCGAGCCCCGCGGCAGTTTTCTAACTCCTCGCCGTCTCTCACGGTTTGGCCATCCTGAAACAAAGAAAATAATCTGTCAGTGTGCGAGGGCGGGTTTGATAGACAGGTGAGGAGGCTGAATGTATTTTCTAAAAGTACCGTTTTTATTATCAATAATAGAAGTGGTAGTCTGTTCAGGATGTTTTTCTTCCTGCTCTGCTCCGGATTTGGTCTTGGCTGAGCTTGATGGGGATTCAGAGGTAGGTGTTCCCGGCTCCTCCTCCTCGGTATCAAAGTTGTCTCCCCAGAGGCTCATAAGAGAGGAGAAAGAGAGCCGTCAGTCACTGTTAATTTGTACAATATACCCATCACCACACGTTGAAGTGCTTTACAGACTAGTTCTCCAGGTCTTCTCTCAACGTGCTGTTTTTGGGGATGTGTACTCTTTAGATAGTGTTTATAGGAAGCCTATTAGTGATAAGTTCAGTCTAACGTAGTGCCATATAAGGAAATGAAATAGGAAATTAGGCTTGTTATCTGTCTCGCTATTTAAATAAATTGCCATCTGTTCAGGGAAACCAAATACGCGGGCATGCAACACACGGGTACTTCTGCGGTGGGTTCCTCACTTCACTACCCGTATCCCTTCTCGTGCTCGCCACCCGCCTCCCTCGTACCTTCCCCCTGGTACCTCGAGACCGTACCACTCACCAGCTCCGCCGCAATTCTCCTGAGTTGCGGCCACTCTTCAGCATCCTACGGCAGGCACCACCACTCCTCGCAACACCGCTCGTCCGGTTCCGTGTCTCCTTCTCCCAGGGTGTCCTCGTTCCTTGGATTTTCTTCAGTTGTTCGCTCGCAGTTTCCGTCTTCTCTCTTCCACTCTCCTTCTCCCGACTCCGTTGCTGCTGCTCCTTCGCCACTGGTCTGAGACGCCTCCTGTTCGTTTTCCGCTCCTTTCATTGGGCTGCGGCAAGAACTTCCGGGGTTGTACCCGCCTACTTCCGGGTTCATGTTGACATCTCGCTGTGGAGAGACAGGAAAAGGAAATGGATCTTGTAGTCCTTCGTGGTCCTTCGTGTTCCGAGTGTCGAAAGGAGTACGGGCTGTAACGGAAAGGTCCTCCCATGGCGGTACACAGATGAGCCCCTCATGCATTTTCTCACATTCCCTTTCCCTAGCTGTCTTTCTACTAGGATTCTGTCCTTGGGAAAACCTATACAAGTAGTCCACATTTCCTTGTTTGCTCCCTTTTCGGTGTTTTGTTTGGAACCGGTATGGTTGCATGGATAAAAACCATCTGAGGACTCTCTCATTTTGGCCTTTGTTCCTGGCTAGCCATTCTAGGGGAGCATGATCGGTATATAAGGTGAAGTCCCGACCTTCAAGATAATAACACAAGATGTCTATGGCCCATTTAATGGCTAGTGCTTCTTTTTCTATAGTGGCATAATTCTTTTATCTCTGGAAAAGCTTACGGTTGATATATAGGATTGGGTTTTCTCCTTGGGATGTCTCTTGTGACAAGACAGCCCCTAGTCCCTGATCTGAGGCGTCTGTTTGAAGGACAAAGGGGAGAGAATAGTCCGGACTAGCTAAAACAGTATCAGATGTCAGAGATGTTTTCAGGGACTCAAAGGCCTGTATTATATCAGAGGGTGGATGTTTTAATATCTCTTCTGTTTTTACATTTTTTTGGAGCAGATTAGTCAAAGGGGCTGCCATTTGTGAAAACCTAGGGATAAACTGGTGGTAATATCCGAGCAACAGTAGGAAAGCCCGTAGTTCCTTCTTGGATCGGGGTAATGATATCTGGGAGATTGCAGACAGTTTAGAAACTTGTGGTCTTATAACCCCCTCCCCTAATAGATACCCAAGACATCGAACAGTCTGGGCTGCTAGGTGGTCTTTAGCTGGATTTATTTTGAGACCGTGTTGTCCTATGGTCTGTACTACTCGGGAGAGATGCAACAGGTGCTGTTCCCAGGTATCGCTATAAATGATTATATCATCAATATATGCGCCCGCATATTTCTCATGGGGTTGTAATAGCACATTCATAGCTCTCTGAAACATGGCAGGAGCGCCGTGTAACCCAAATGGCAGCACCTTAAACTGATATAACCCATCCAGGGTACAAAACACAGTTTATTCTCTATCCTGCCAATATCCTTTACATAAATCCAGGGTACTGATATACTTAGCCCGGCCTATTCTCTCAACCATTTCATCCACCCTGGGAAGGGGATAGGTGTCAAATTCGGAGATTTTATTAACTTCTCTGAAGTTGATACAAAATCGCACCGAGCCGTTTGGATTTGGCACAAGAACAATGGGTGAGTTCCATTCACTCACAGAGGGTTCAATTATATCCATCTGTAACATCTTTTGAATTTCCTCTCTTATGGTCTGACGACGAGTCTCAGGGAAACGGTAGGGTCTCAGCCGAACCTGTTTCCCAGGAGGTGTTTTCATAGCATGCTCAATGAATGTGGTCCTGCCAGGAGAGTTAGAGAAGGTTTCCTGAAGGGGTTGCAGTACATTTGACAGACTGCTTCGTAGTATTGGAGGAAGATCGGGATCAATACATTGGTTGAACAAGGGAGTCAGCACTTCCGCCATGCTTACGGATGTCGGCAAGGGTCCCTCCCAATTCTTCAGCAAATTAATGTGATATATTTGGAAGGTATGTCTAGCCGGATCTATTTTGATGTGGTAAGTCACAGGAGTTACCAGTTCAACGATAGTGTATGGACCCTGCCACTGCCCCAATAACTTATGGTCCAATGAAGCCATCAGTAGTAGCACTGAATCCCCCACTTGGAAAGTCCTCTCCTTGGTCCTTTTATCATATTGCCCTTTCTGTGCTATCTGGGCTTCCTCTAAGTTGTTCCGAACGATAGCCCTGATCTGGCCCAGGTGGATACGCAAATTGGACACATATTCCGTCAGGGGTTTGGAATCATTTGGTTCCGTTTCCCATCTTTCTTGGGCCATCTCTAACAAGGTACGTGGTTTATGACCATATAACAATTGAAAAGGCGAACATCCGGTGCTTTTTTGTTCTTTACACCTGATGGCAAATAATGCCAGGGGCAGCATATCTTCCCATTGCCTCGACTCTAGTGCTAAGAGTTTCTTGAGGGTGGTTTTAATGGTGGCATTGTACCTTTCTACTAACCCGTCTGTCTGAGGATGATAGTCAGCTGTCCTTATCTGTTTGACTCCTAACTGCACACAGACCTGTTTCATCAATCCAACACAAATGGAGTCCCCTGATCGGTCAAGATCTCCTTTGGGAATCCCACCCTTGAGAAAAACAGTTATCATGGCCTTGGCTATGTTAGAGGCATCTGGTCATCGTAGGGGTATGGCTTCCAGAAAACAAGGGGCGTAGTCTACCATAACAAGGACATACCGACACCCACTGCGGGAAGGCAATAAAGGACTTATTATATCCATACCTATACGACGGAAAGGCTCACCTATAATGGGGAGCGGCTGAAGAGGTGCTCTGGGAGGATGGTATCTATTGTTTCTTTGGCATACCGGGCATTCCCTACAGTATTTCTGTTGGTATATCCTTGGCCAATAGAACCGTTCCATAATCTGTTTCTCTGTTTTGTCTGCACTGAAATGTCCTCCCAATAAGTGGCTGTGGGCTAGGTACAACACTTTTTCCCTAAATGGGACGGGAATCAATAGTTGAGCTTTTTGAGTGGGGTTCCCTTTCCTATATAACAACCCATTTCTCTTAAAGAAGTAAGGACCTACATGGTGTGGGTCTTCGTACTCTAGAGCCCGGTTCCAAGCTTCTTACAACACTGGGTCTTCTCTTTGCAAAGCATGGAAACTTCTGTCAGTTTCCCAGGGATTCTCGTCTTGTAGGATGGGTAAAACCAACGTGTTCCTCCCTTTTTCGGCTCTCCTTTCACCGGTGGCAAATCCTTAGCCATGTCTTCGGAAAACAGTGTTGTGGACCACAACTCTTCATCCTTGGGACTGGTGCCATGTAATAACTGAGACAACTTCGGGTAATCATTTCAGAGTATAGCTTGTTCAGGCAAACAGGTTATCAGACCAACCGTTAGGGTGGTTCCTGGGTCATGGGGATATTGTATTTGTACTTTTGCTCTGGGGTATGCTTTCGTATCACCATGAACACAACGTATAGCTACAGTTTCATCGATTGGGCCAATACGGGATCACAGGTCTTGAGGTCGGACTACGCTGTGCAGACACCCTGTATCAGACAGAGCGGTCACTGGATGCCCATTCACTGATACTGTGCAACAATAAGGGGGTGGTTTTTTCTCTGAAGGAGAGCAATAGTAGTTGCGGGCCATCCCTATTTCCATAGGTTCTTCTTTCTGGGGACAAAACCGGGCGATATGTCCCATCCCTCCACACTGGAAACATTGGGGACCCATAGAAGGGGGTCGGATGATTGGGGTTCTGGGTACAATAGTTAGGGGTTCAGGCTTCTTAGCTAGCGATGGACGAGGAGTACGATGTGTTCCGGGGCCCCCTGTTTTCCCAGTCGGTTCCTCTCACCCCTTTTGAATCTCTTGGGCTCTGTTATAGGCACTGGCGATTTCCACTGCGGTTTCAAGGGTTAAATTAGCCTGTTGGCGCACCCACCTCTGAATAGGTGGGTGGAGAGAGGACAAGTATTGTTCCAAATATATTTTGGCCATAATCCTGTCCTTATCTGTAGTAGCCTGTTTTAACCAGCAATCACCCATACCTTTTATCCTAAAGTACAAAGCTCTGGGTGTCTCTTGGGGTCCTTCCTTCATTTGCCGTAGTGTTAGCCGGTATGTCTCATCATATACGCCCAACCTCTCCATAATGCATCGCTTTATTTCTACATAGGGAACCACCCCTTGAACCGTAGCAGCCTGGTAGGCTGCCTGCAAGTCCCCCTATAGAAGATTACCCAAGTAGTGGCCCCATTTATCGGCTGGCCAAGATGCTGCCGTTGCCGCTACCACTCACTGGCTCCGACTCAACTCTTCTGAGTTGCGGCCGCTCTTCAGCATCCTCTGGCGGGCACCGCCACTCCTCACACCACCGCTCGTCCGGTTCCGTGTCTCCTTCTCCCAGGGCGTCCTCGTTCCTTGGATTTTCTTTGGTTGTTCGCTCACAGTTTCCGTCTTCTCTCTTCTGCTCTCCTTCTCCCGACTCCGTTCCTGCTGCTTTTTTGCCACCGGTCCGAGACGCCTCCTGTTCGTTTTCCCCTCCTTTCATTGGGCTGCGGCAAGAACTTCTGGGGTTGTACCCGCCTACTTCCAGGTTCACGTCGACGTCTCGCTGTGGAGAGACAGGATAAGGAAATGGATCTTGTAGTCCTTCGTGGTCTTTTGTGTTCCGAGCGTCGAAAGGAGTACAGGCTCTAAGGGAAAGGTCCTCCCATGGCAGTGCACAGGTGAGCCCCTCATGCATTTTCTCAAAGTCAGCAACTTAGTGTTCATGTTAATATTTGAACTATACTTAACCATTGGGAACCAGGTCCCTTGAGATCCGTTTTTTCTGTTCTCTTTTGGCCCCCTTGTATTCCTGCGAGTAAAAGGGATACCATGTCATGACCACCTATATTACTTAGCTGAGTTAAGGACTGCTCCAGGATAGAGAGCTTGTATATACTTTGTGTTAGCCAGTTATTAAGGCACATAGAAGATCTCAATTCAAGATTCTTGTCTTATAAATCATTAGTAGTCTGTGGCGGGGTTGAGACGATGGGACGTAGGTCAGGTCGAGATATAAAGGGTTTTATTTTCCCAAAGACTTTTTTTGTCTGCTAGTCAGTCTTTGCTTGGCAAAAGTGGCAGGATCCGTCGTGGCTGTGGATCTGGATCACCCTGTAGAAGGTGGAGCTCGGGATTTGTCGGTGCTTCAGATGCGCGGGCCCCGGTTCTGGAAGATCCCGTCCGGTCGTGAGGGATGGCATATATCAAAGGAAGAAATGAAAGAAGAATCAGGACACTTGTCCTTGATGCCTGTTTTTGTAAGGGACCGGGAGTGAGGGAATTCACCACACACACACAGTGCACTCTGTTCGTACAAAAGAAGGTGTTCGAACTGGTGCTCGTGCGGGTGAATACTTTAAAAAGAAAACAAAAGAAAGGCTTTAAAGGCTTTAAAGGCTGGTGGGGTTTGGAGTTCCTTTAACGTCAGGTGTGCGCTCCTTCCATCCCAACCACCCCGAGAACTTGTCCCGAACCTGTTGAAGCCACACTCCTCCGGGAGTGTGGCCCGGTGGCTCACGGTGTTGTTGGCCTCCTGGCTTACTCGCCCTTCAGCGGGACCAGTCCTCTGCCCTTCGTCGGCTCCTCCTTCGGTCACGGGAAACACTGGAACTCTCACCTCTCTCTCCGTCTCCGTCTCTGCTCCGGTGGCTGTGCATAAGGGAATACAGGAAGTCTCGGAACTTAACGCTGTGTGCGTGGTGATGTCATCATGGGGAGGAGTCTCGTCTTGAATCCCTAGTTAAAGGCGCCGTCCTCCTGTTCACCGTACCCATGGTATAATAAAGCTTAATGTTCCGGAATCCATTCTTCCTACTGGAGGGGAACAAGAGTTGGGGATAAAGGTATGGCGGACCACCAGTCCTCCTTTTGTTCTATCTTTCGGTCGAGGGACCCCACCCCATCACATAGTCTTAGGTGGGTGTCAGATGGCTTCTCTATTGTGATAGCTATTCTCTAACAGAAGGGGAACCTTATTTTAATCCTTCCATTCCTTTTGTTCTAGACCAAGACTATTGCAGTCTGCAAAACCACTCTACTATTCATTTAGCGGAAGAAGGGAACCACTATGTACTTAATGATGGTGCATTGTTTATATAATCGTTAGCATTTCACTTGTAACATTTTTACATCCGCTTTCTTTCTTTTTCCAGGTAGCGATTTTTTTCCTGGTTGCCTGGTCCTATCCTTGAGTGTGGGACGACGTGGGACATATTTTCTTTTCATCCCTACTTTCCCTTCTTCCCCTGGTTTACTGTCATTGCTTTGACTAGATTGGGTATAGCAGTGACCTAGGGAAGTCGGGACGTCTCATCCTTGTATGATGTTCCTGTGGAAACGTGAGTAACTTGACAGAACGTGAAGCCCAAGCTTTACTTTTCACCCGAACGTCATGGAAGTTAGTCAGGTGATGTTAGCAGATTTGGCCCATATGCTTGGTAGTCTTCAGACTTAAACCCAGGCCTTATCGGTTCGAGTTGATACACTCCAACGGGGTACGAGATCTGAGTCAAGTCTAGGGAACATACCGGGAGGGGCAGGCGTCCCCTTCCCACTTCAGTCGCAGTCTCCCAATCTGAGTGTCCCTGTAATACAAGTATCTACTCCTCCATCTATCCCTCTGGCCCCCCTCAAAGATTTTTGGGTGGTCCTACCAAATTTGCTGCTTTCATTAATCAATGTCAGCTCCATTTTATGTGTAAGGCATCTTGTTTCCCCACTGAACAAGCCACAGTGGCATTTGCGCTTTCCTATTTATGGGGAACAGTTGCAAATTGGTCCATTCCCCTCATAGAAAGGAATGATTCGTTATTACAGAATTACACAGCTTTTAAGGAATAGTTAAGAAAACTGTTTGACAGGCACTCCTTCATGCATTCTGTAGATACAGAACTACTGAATCTGAAACAGGGCACAAAAGACCTAATGACGTACATATCCACTTTTAACAGATTGGTAGCAGAAGCAAGATGGCCAGAAGAAAAACATAGTGCATTGTTTTACCGAGGCTTAAAGAACGAACTAAAAGATCTATTAGCACAAGTGGTAGATCCTCCCGAGCCTTGCAATGCCCTTATAGATTTAGTGGTGAAATTAGATCACTGAATGACTGAAAAAAAAAGAGAGAAGGGGTGCTCAGAGGCGCGTCCTATCATTTACAGAGAGAGGAAACATGATCCGGAGAAAATCATAGACTAATAAGAACCCATGCAGATAGGGAGCATTCTCTGCCCTATTAGTGAAGAAGAAAGACAGAGAAGGCGTGATAAGAAACTATGTTTGTACTATGGAAAACAGGGACATTTTCTTAGGGAATGTCCAGTGAAACCAAAGAAAAGAGGAAATCCAGAAAACCAATAAGCCCGAAGTTTGAGGAGACAAAGGCTTCAGGTGAGTCTGGATTGATAGTCTCACAACAATTTGTTCAAAGAGACGTTGTCTCTCCTCCACCTCAGCACTTTTACCTTCCTTCTGAGTTGGAATGGGGTCAATAGGTTTTGGAAGTACAGCTAATGGTAGATTCAGGGGCCACTGGCAATCTATGGACCTCTTCTGAGCTAAAAGCCAAAACATACCGCTAGTTACTAGGACATCGTGGGAGAAAGTTAAAACCATAAATGGCAATAACATTAAGTCAGGCCCTGTAACACAACGCTACCACTGACCTGACACTTGTGATTCAAGGAAAACATCAAGAAACCTTCTCTTTTGACCTCATTCAGTCTCGCAAGTTCCCTGCCATACTTAGACATCCGTGGCTACGCCAACATGACCCTCTTATTAGTTGGAAGGACTATAACCTTTAATTTAAAGTCCTGTATACAACACTGCAATAAACAGATCCTCTCGGGGGACGTAGCTCTGATTACTAACCCAGAGGTCCCAGAATTGCCCTCTTGCTATCATGACCTGAAGGTAGTCTTTGATAAAGAAAAAGCTACAACTCTTCCACCTCATAGATTTTATGATTGTAGAATCGATTTGATAGCTGGAGCCCGCATACCATGTAGCAGGATCTATGCACAAAGAGAACCAATATTTACGTGAGTATCTGGATGAGATGCTATGAACTGGATTCATATGGCCTTCTCAGTCACCCGCCTCCTCATTGCTTTTTTCTATACCAAAATGTGAGGGAGGCCTTACGTGTTGTATAGATTACCGGGCTCTCAATAATATAACCATTTATTTATTTATAAAGTTTTATATACAAATCACAGCTACACTTTGCCATGGATTTCATCCCTCATAGCCCAAATAAAGAATGCTACCATCTTTACTAAATTGGATTTACGTGGAGCTTACCATTTAGTGAGAGTTAAGGAGGGGGACGAGTGGAAGACAGCCTTTTGTACCAAGTTTGGCTTATACGAATATCTAGTAATGCCATTCGGTTTATGCAGTCCCCTGCTGCCTTTCAGTTTTTTATCAATGAGGTGCTCAAGGACATGTTAGATCTTTATGCCATTGCATACATGACAATATCCTTGTTTACTCCTCCCCCATAAAAGAACATGAAAGACATGTGTGGAGTGTCCCTGAGCGACTGAGAGACAACCATCTGTACTGTAAATTAGACAAATGTCAATTTCATACCAAGCAAGTGGGTTTCTCGGGTTTGTGTTAACCCCCTATGGTATTAGTATGGATTTGCAAAAGGTGGAGGCCATTACACATTGGCAATCCCCAAAAAATGTGAAAGAAATACAGATTTCCTTGGGTTTACAAACTTTTACAGGCGCTTCATTGAAAATGTTTCTGACTTATCCTCCGCCACAACAATACTGCTGAAAAAGGGAGATACGTTTCTGTGGACTTCAGCGGCCGAAGAGGCCTTTCACAAGATGAAGAAAGCCTTTACTCAAGCACCCATCCGGAAACATCCTGACCCCTCACATCCTTATGTGGTTGAGGCAGATGCCTCACAAGTAGCAGTAGGAGGGGTCCTTTCTCAAACAGATCCAAATGCTGGGTGTCTAAATCCAGTTGCATATTACTCACATAAGCTAACTACAGCTGAGCAGAACTATGTTGTATGTCAGTGTTTCCCAAACTGTGGTCCGCGGACCCCCAGGGGTCCTTGACACATTCCCAGGGGGTCCGCAGGCAGCAGTTTTAAAAGCACTGCAAAGTTTCCTGTATCATTAGCAGTTTTCGAGCAACAATAAAAGTGTAAAGATAACACCAGTGATTAATGTACCTGCAGGAGTGATATAAGAGTTTTGTCCAGGGGCAGCTTTAACTTATCTAAGGTAGCATAGAGGGTTAATATGCCTACTGCAAAGAACATGTACCATGCATTAAAAAAATGTATTTCATGTGCATAAGTCAGTGGGTTACTGCTTTTGTCAGTAACTTATTTTTCTTCCCAGATTGTCGTACCCTGGTGCATAGTAAGGTTTTCATTTACTATTCTTTAAAATTGAAAAAAAATTCAATATGTAATGATAAATGTGTTGTAGACTGCACCATTGTTTCCAAAAATCTTTTGGGGGAGAGCCTTCCAAAGCCCCTTTTGTAGTGGCCAGGCTCACTCACTGCATTCGGCATGCACCATATGGGGACTGGTCTGAAAAAAAATTCTAGGCCTGCTTTTGGTTTCCAGTCTGGCCCTGGCAGGAGCAGGAGCCTTGTACTGCAAAATAAAACCAGCCATTTAAAAGTTAGTCACTGGGATGCAGCACCAATCTTCCAATTAAATATTTAGTTTTTTGCAAATTCTTTCAATATGAAATATTAAGAGGGATATTTACAACAGAAGTGGAGGAGCGTGTCGTTAGCCTCCTTGGCTTAACGACACGCTCCGCCACTTCTGAAATGCAGGGCTGCACCATATTTACAAGAATATGGTGCAGCCCTGCGTTTCCCCCTGAGCTGGTGCTACATTTAGCAGGGTAGCGCCAATGCATGCACTCTTGCTGCATAGTGCTAGGGCATCTGTGTGCACGGGAAGATAGGTTATGTACAGGAAGGTTCTCCTTGCTGCACATAAACAATCTTGAAATGCTGTTTTGTCACTTCTATGTGTTCTACTTAATGCAGCACATATGGAAGTTACACAATGTAATTATTTTAAAGATTGTTTATGTGCAGGAAGGGTCACCTTCCTGAACATAAACAATCCAAGCATTTTGCTTTTTCCATGTGTACTGCATAAGGCAGCACACATGGAAAAAGCAAAATCGAGGAGAAATAAAGCATTTCTCCTCGTTTCGCCAAGTTAAGACCAGGTGTTTCCAGGTTTTAATTTTGGCGCAGTCTCCTATTTATGCTGCCCTTGTAAATAGGAGGCAGCGTAAAAATCAATGAGTGTTGCAGTGGAACGCCCACCGCAACACCCACTGCCCACCTCCTTCATGCTAAGTATTGCATGAAAGGGGGCGTTATTTGCAAGGCAGCGTTAAGCCACGGTAAGTGCCTCAACGCTGCCTTGTAAATAAGGCAAAGCCCCTATCACCATAGGAACATCACAAAAAAATGACAATTCCCATGGGGATATGGGATTGTAAATATGTGTGCACATGTGTTTTTATTTTGTTCGAATTAATATATGAAATTTAAATCCTACAAATTGCTTTGGGGTCCCCGGCTTCCAGTGGTGACTTAATGGGGGTCCCCAGGAGTCAAAAGTTTGGGAACCACTGTTGTATGTGACAAGGAACTTTTAGCCATTAAAAGGTCTTTTGAGCAATGGAGTGATTAGGGGCAAACCACAGGGTCACTGTACTCACTGACCATCGAAATCTACAATTCCTCAAGTCGGCTAGAGCTTTGTTAAAGAAAAATGGGAAGGTAGGCTTTCTCTCTCGTTTAGGTAATGAACCTGAGGAAACTTTAGGTGATTCCCCCTCTATAATAGCGAGTTAACGAATCATTGGCATTATTTGCTCTGAGGAAGTATACCTAAAAGCAGTAGAGGAGGCACAAACAGCCACGGAGGTGGAGGAGCTAGTACAATCACATAAAGCTGTCAAGATCCACAACCTATTGTATATACAAGGGGGGTTGGTGGTTCCTACACAACAATTACAACAGCAAGCCTTAGAGTAGTGGCTTAGCCATCCCCTTTTTGAACATCCTGGGTTCAAAAAGACCATAGCACTTCTTAAACAACAGTTGTGGTGGCCCAATAAGACTAGGGATATCAAACAGTTCGTTCAAACCTGTCATGTGTGTGCACAGGGGAAGGCAATCCATCAGGTCCCTGTAGGATTACTGAATCTATTGCCCATTCCCCCTAAGCCATGGCATACTATATCTATGGATTTCATTGTTGAGCTGCCAAAGATGACACAAGGCAACACAACGCTCCTCATAATCGTGGATTTGTTAACCAAGATGGCCCAAATTATCCCAGTAAAGGCAATCCATACGTCCACATTTCTAGCTTCTCTGTTTCTACAACACATAGTCCGGTTACATGGTCTTTCCTCTGTTATTGTGTCGGATCGGGATTCTCAATTCATTTCCAACTTTTGGAAGGGAATGGGCACCTTACTACAGATAGACGTTAGGTTTTCCTCCAGCCATCACTCACAAACTGATGGCCAAACTGAGAGGGTAAATCAATGTTTGGGACAATAATTAAGATGTCAACTTTGGCACTCTACATCAGATTAGGACACGCTCATATGGGTGGCTGAATGTTCTTATAATAACAGTTGTCACTCTTCAACTGATTGCTCCCCTTTTGTCACGATTCACTCCCTGTGCTCTTGTGCCCACCACCAGGGGGCCAAATTGTGGGGTGTTCCAGTGTTCTAATATGCCTCCAGACACTCCCCTGTATGCATATTCTGACTTCCAGGCATTTGGACATCATTTAGGAATTGACATCCATTCCCAATCCATGCCGGGTTTTGTGGAAGCTAGTATGCTCATGCTGGAAACTGTATTACATAGAATTCTCTGCTCTCTGCTTCGTCTCCACCCCTACAGGCCAAGGATGGGAGGAGGAATTCAGCTCACCTATGGCTGGCTGCTGCTAGCTGCTCACACCTGATGCAAATGATTACTGTGAGCTCTTTTAAACCCCAGCTCCCTTCAGGCCAAGGTTGGTCATTGTAGCTGTTTTGCGGGCTAATAGCTACTTTGAACAAAATCCAAGGTATAGCTCTGTTGCTTGTTGTGAAGTTGCCAAGTCTACCACTGTCCTTGTAGAGAAAGATCTGCAGTCTTCACAATTACATCTAAGATTCTTGAATTACAAGAGAATAAAATGTTTCAGAATCTGTTAAAAAATTACAACCCAGAGTTCAAGTGGGAATCTAAAACCCCTGTACAAGACAACTTTGCCACCTCTATGTTAGCCTCCTTAGAAATTGAGAATAAAGACTTGCACTCTCTTTTTTGTTCCCCTCAGATCTGGTCCAGCGATTGTGTGAATAATACTGTGACTGATCACTCAGATTCCACCCAGAAAAGCCATAGTACCTTATCTCACAGTGCAGTTAATCAAATATGTGTTTGAAGTCTGAATTTTCTAACTCCTCTGGTGTTATGTCTTCTAGTGCAAAATGACATCTAGGTGTTACATCTGAGATGTTTCCCTTCACTTTTCAGGAACCCCAAATGTTAGGCAAAACACAAAACATCTCTTTGCTTTCTTTTCCTGGTAGTGAAGTCAGTTCTATCTCCGAGATAAGTCAGGCCATTGACATACTGAAAAAACCTGAACCCGGGACCCACATCATCCTTGATGTGATAATATCCTTTGATTCAGACCACACTCTTGATTCAACTGCTGCGACTGAAGCCAACCTCCTCGTTGAGAATAGAATAGACTAGAATAGAATTGAATTTGGATTTGGCACAAAATCCTGACCCTTTGTTTGCTCTCTTGCCTTCAAGTACACCACATATTGAGAAGTCAGGAAATAGTACTCTCTGCTCCCATGCACCTGTACCACCTTGTAATGCAGAAGAAAATTAAAACATTTTCAAAGACCAATTGATCTCTGACCTGTTTCCTCTGACTAAGACATGTGAATTGCCAAATGGTAAAGGAAGTCTGGTCATCAGAGACTCTAAGATAAGCAGTATTCTTAGCCATCCCGAAGAAAGCGCTTCAGTGTGTTTTAATGAGCCAAGGAACTGTGAAGATTTCAATATTGACAAAAGGGAATCTACTGTTCACGGGCTATCACCATTCCTAGAATGTAAAGTCTATCATCCCTGTGCCTCTCTGTCATCAGCTTGTCTTTCTGCAGAGTCTCCAGAATCCTCAGCTGGCCTGCTGCTCTCAGAGTCTTCAGAATCCTCAGCTGGCCAGCTGCTTTCACAGTCTACAGAATCCTCAGCTGGCCTGCTGCTCTCAGAGCTTCCAGAATCCTCAGCTGGCCTACTGCTCTCCGAGTCCCCTGAGTCCTCAGCCATTCTGCTGCCTTCTGAACTTCAGCCTGCAGCCTGCCTGCCATCAGAGCCAGAACATCCGTCCTGCCTGCCATGTGAGCCTGAGCCTGCAGCCTGCCTGCCACCTGAGCAGGAGCCTGCAGCCTGCCTACCATTAGTACCGGAGCCTCCAGACTGCCTGCATTCTGAGCCCAAGCCCTCAGCTCACCTGCCTACTAAGTCAGAGCTTCCAGAGTGCCTGCTTTCAGAGCCAGAGCTTCCAGACTGCCTGCTTTCAGCACCAGAGCTTCCAGGCTGCCTGCCGTCAGAGCCAGAGCTTCCAGGCTGCCTGCCTTCAGAGCCAGAGCTTCCAGCCTGCCTGCCGTCCGACCTTGAGCCTCTATCTTGTCAACTGTTTGACCCTGTGCTTCCAGCTAGCCAGCATTCAAAGGTATCAGCACATATACATTCAGAGACTGAATCTCCAGCATCAGAGACAAAACTCTCAACATGTAAGCATCCAGGGCCTGGGTCTCCTGCATACCTGCATATGAGTCTTCTGTATGTCTTTATCCAGGGCCAGAGCCTCAGGTCTGCTTCTCATTGCCTCCTTTGTTTTCAGCCTGTTTGCCTTTGACTTCTGTGCCTCCTGCCAATCCGTTATATGCTTTTGACCCTACAGTCAGCCTTCCTTTGTTATCAGAGTGCTACTCTAGCCTGCTTTCATCAAGACTTCCAACACCTTTAATTCAGGCTTCTAAGTCCCAGTTACTGGATTTGGACTCCTCAGGTTCTGCCTTTAAAACTGCTGTTAATTTACAGCCTATTATCCTACCCTCCAGAACATCACATTTTTCCTGCAGTCCTCTGGTATGTTGCACTACATCTCTGATGGAAATGGACTTATTTCAAAGCAGCAAAGGCTTTAAATGCAGTCCCAGATTCCGGGAGACAGTCATTGGAGGGGTGTACTGTCACAATTCACTCCCTGTGCTCTCGTGCCCACCACCAGGGGGGCCGAATTGTGGGGCTTCTCAGTGTTGTAATATGTCTCCAGACACCCCCCCCCCTGTATGCATATCCTGATTTCCAGGCATTTGGACATCATTTAGGAATTGACATCCATTCCCAATCCAAGCCAGGTTTTGTGGAAGCCAGTCTGCTCATGCTGGAACCTCTATTACCTGGAATTCCCTTCTCTCTGCTTCGTCTCCGTCGCTGCAGGCCAAGGATGGATGGGGGAATTCAGCTCACCTGTGGCTGGCTGCTGCTAGCCTGCTCACACCTGATGCATATGACTACTGTGAACTCTTTTAAGCCCCAGCTCCCTTCAGGCCAAGGTTGGTCATTGTAGCTGTTTTCTGGTGAGACTGATCCTTGTTTCCAGTGATTCCTGAGCTGTAGCTATTCTGTGTACCTGAATTAGCACTGCCTGCAGTGCTACCTTGTTTCCTGAGTTCCTGAGCTATAGTTATTCTTTGTTCCTGTTCCTGGGCTTCAGCTATTTTCTTGTTCCTGATTTGCACTGCTTGCAGTGCTCTCTTGACTCCTTGTTTCCTGGGCTGTAGCTGTGTCCTGTTTCCTTGAACCAGTACTACCTGCAGTGCTACCTTGCCTCCTGAGATATGGTAATTTCCCTGTTTCCTGAACTAGCACTGCCTGTAGTGCTACCTTGACTCCCGAAGCTTTAGTAATTTCCCTGTTCCTGAACCAGCACTGCCTGTAGTGCTACCTTGACTCCAGAAGCTTTAGTAATTCCCTGTTCCTGAACCAGCACTGCCATCAGTACTACCTTGACTCCTGAGCCTTAGCTCAATTCTTGTTCCTGCCCCAGCACTGCCTTCTATGCTACTTTGTTTTCTTGATTCCTTAACCTGCACTATTCTAGTGTACCCTTGTAGCCTCCCCTTCTGTATATCCTTCTCCAGTCCCCGCCTTTCTTCCCATTTCCTTGATTGCAGTTCCTAGTTTGCTGTCTTTCTATTCTGCTGCCTTGCTTCCGTTGCATTGTATGTTTGTTACCTTCTTTCTGCCAAGTGTGCACTGTGATTTCCTTCCTTTCCTGTTACACACTCCTCCTTGCTAGCTCCTTGTCTATTGTGCTTGTGTTTAGTTCTACCCCCTTGCTGTTAATGCCTTGTGTGTTCCTGTTTGATCACCAGGATCTGTGGGCACAGCTGACTACCTAGGTGGTGTTTCTTGTTCACTGTGAGTATTGTCTTTGAGTTGCATTCATAACATCACCATAGGTATAAGCTCCACAGACCCTGCCTTTGCATGCATATCCTATATGTGGGTATTTGCAGTCAGTATCTGTAACAGCAATTGTGGGTGAGAAACTTACTGAGATTCAGTCTTACCGTGTGGAGCTCCGGAGTGCTTTACCCCACACTCCCCTTTATTATTAATGTTGTTTCATATATATATGTCTTGCACATTCGTCCTGGGTGTAGTTATTCTGAATGCTGAATTGCCTCGTGAGTGCCCTTCCTTTCTGAGTCTTACCCATCTTGTTCACATGTACAGGCTTCCCCTTTGGATCCCTTTTTCGTCTCTGACTCCCTGTATGATCCTGGGCAGCGCTGTACTCTTTTTTATGTGTACATTTTCTACCCAGTTCCCAGTCCTTGTCCAAGTCCCTGACTGTGTTCCCACATAGTCCCGGACAGTCCCTGACACCTTTCTATTGTAATTATGGTTTTCACCCCCAGGCTATGCTGTCACCTATTCCTCTTTCTCATCCTACTCCTGCTGCTCTTGACTTTGTGAAAAATCTGCATGACATACAGAAGGTAGCTGTGGAGAACCTAGAGAGAGCTAAGAGGGTATATAAGAGAAAGGCGGATCTCCACCGAGGCATGGAACCTATGTATGCAATAGGGATGAAGTATGGTTATCCACTAAGAACATCACCTTAAGGCGATCTTGTAAATTCAAACCCCGCTTTATTGGCCCGTACAAGATTTGTAAAATCTTTAATCCTGTTGCTGTGAAACTAGACCTTCCAGCGTCCATGAAGATACAGCCTGTATTCCATGTCTCCCTATTAAAGCCTGTGGTGTCAGGAACAGATATAGCGGCTCATCCGGCTCCACTAATAATTGACAATGAACCGGATATGAGGTTGAGGCTATCATTGATTTGCGAAGGGTGAGACGCAAACTGCAATATCTCATCCACTGCAAAGGTTATGGTGTAGAGGACCGCACTTGGGAACCTGTAAGCCATGTACATGCCCCTCGGTTGCTGCGCCTCTTTTACAGACGGCATCCTAAAAAGCCTAAACCTGTGGGGGGTATGGGGGGCGGCGTACTGTCATGCATGCCAGTCCCACTGCGAGGTATCGCGGGTACTGGCAGAGGAGTATAAAACGTCTCTGATCCTCCACTAGGACGCTTCGCATTCTAGTGCTTAGGATCATGCTATGCTCACTTCCAGGTCCAACCTGAAGCTCTTCCGGTTCACCGTTGGGGGTCCGGAGTTTCCTGTTTGCGTCGCGTCTTTCCTGTGTTCCTCCTGGTGTTCACAAGTCCAGTGCCAGATCCAAGACTCTCTCAGGCGTTTGTCGAGCCCTGCGGCAGATTTCTAACTCCTCGCCGTCTCTGGCGGTTTGGCCATCCTGAAACAAAGAAAAGTATCTGTCAGCAGATGGTAACAGCGTTTCACGCTGTAACTTAGTGTTTATGTTGGGGGGCGTGGCTAAGCTGAGCAGCGCAATGGCCACACTCTAGAGCGGCTCCGCCGGCCGATACTCCTTTATCCGACATTTATCCGTCAAAATACACATTAGACACCTGTCCAGTTCGACGTACATGTCGATACTTCAGCCATGCAAGATTCGACGGATTTTCTGCTAGGGGAAGGTAGAGTTAAAGCTGCGGCCGCATCATTGCTTAGAGGCCTATCATCAGGCCCATTGGAAGACGCCGGGGACTAAAGTACAGGTTTTACCCGGAGAGCGGACTGACGTCACCGGAGAGTCGGCCCTGTGGTGGCGGCTGTGGCGGGTAAAGACACAGACAACCCGAGATCGTTACACTAGGGTGAAGCGGACTGGAGGCGGTGAGAGTCAGCGTGCATTCGGGTTGTATGTGGAGGCCCGCTATCCTGCCGACGAGAGCAGCAGTCACCGTGAGAAGACCCGGCCGGGAACGGCGCTCCTCGCTGGAACTTACAGAGATGGTGGTGGATGGCGCAGAGGTAACCGGAATGGTGACGAGACAGACGGCGCCCCACGGGCACTGCCGCGAGCGGAGGGGTGAGTGACGGCGATCACCAGGCGCCCGATGCCGGGTGAAGATAGGGAGATTGTAGCCTGTGATGCTGCCATTTTGTGGATATCCATTGTGATGCGCAAAGGAGAGAGTCTGCATGCCAGCTCAAGAGAAAGTGGGTGCAGTGGAAACAGTGATCTACAAAAACGCCCGTTTGCCTGAATTAGTGTTATTTCCCTTGGCCTTGGAATACTGCTGAGTGGAATAAACTATACCGGAATTGGAGAGGGCGGTTGTTTGAGGGGAACCAGAAGACCACAACCTGACGTTCCTGTATGCGCTAGCTCCCTGATTGTTCTGTGGGCCAACTTTTTTCCTGTCGACAACGACTGTGACGTGAATCTGAGATCTTACTTATAAATCACTAATGAAAGAAACTACGTGATAATATTACCAAGACGGATGTGAAACTTGATTCCAGAGATTGTGTTATAAGCCCTGAAGAAGTCCGGCATCGGACGAAACGCGTCGGCTATCCGCAACTTTCAAAAAAAGAAAATAAAGAATAAAAATTGAATAAAAGAAAGAAAATTCAAGTCACTACTTTTGTGTGTCTTTCTGAATATTTGGGAAAACTATCATTTCTGTTTATCAATATGTTCTAAAATTGTTTTTGCAACTAATGTGTAACTTTTTGAAGGGTGCTGTCCAACTTTCATAATCGGTTGTTTGAGGGTGCCAGACACATATATGTGAGCACAATGTCACTATTCCCTGCTGGTGGGCCTGTGTAGCGGCTAGTAGCTGGGCAACACAAGCTGAGATTGGCGTAAAGGAAGGATTCCTGCAATAATGCATGGTAGGGTATAATGTGCATAAGGCTTCCACTGTACTGAGGGGGTTACAAAGCATGTGGCAGCTGGCCCGCTCTACATTATATTACTGCGACGCCATGATCTGTACTATAGCTGCTGGGTTACAAGACCAGTCTCTGGGTACATTATCTGGTGAGAAGAAAGACTGTGAGTCCTGGCACACATTAATAGGCCCATCGATCTGGGTGCCCGTGTTGCGGTCTCATTGATATTGAGGAGGGACTGCTTTGACTGGGTTTGAGTCTGCGGGCGTGACTTAAGTTATTCCATACAGACACACTGGAGAGGATACACTAAGCTGGCTGCGCCGTACAGGTGATCTCCGGAGGTCAGTGAGTGGCGGTCGCTCCCTTAGGACAAGGGCAAGGGTCACACGTGGTGGAGGCGAAGAGGGGGAACGAGATTGGTCGCGACACCATTGGTCACACAGCGGAGGGACTGGCGGTGGCCAAACCAGGGCTGTCCCAATCAACACTTAATACTAAAAGTCAAACCTGACCACAGTGATAGGGAAACCTGAAACGCGCCAGCCAAAGATAACCTTTGACAAAAAGTCCACTAAAACTGCGGACAGTGACACAGGCTAGCAGGAACAGCAGGGATACAATGCCACGGATCAGCCTCCTGCTGATGACATTAGGGAAATGTTTAAAGACCTAAAATGTAGTCTGCAAGGGATAGACTCTAAGATGGATTCCCTGGCAGAAAGAATGGACAGAATCACGCAACATGTCGAGAAACAAGAAGGCCGCATGAGCGCTCTGGAGACAAGGGTGATGGAGACAGAAGAGGGTCATTCCAACATGGCCAAGAAACTGAGGGGTATGGATGGAATACTGCAGCAATAAGACAGAAGAACGAAGATTTGGAAGCTAGATCAAGGAGGAACAATGTACACATTACGGTAGTTGCGGAATCGTCAGATATCCAAAATATGGAGAAATATATTGAGGAAATGATGAGGGACCTCTTTGGGCCAGACTTGTCCGCGATGTTTCTAATAGAGCGGGTGCATTGCTCGTTAGGCCCAAGACCAAAACCAGGTGTGCCGGCGAGGCCGATCATCGCAAGAGTCCTCAATTACAGGGACAGAGACACAATTCTAAGGCTCGCAAGGGAGAAAAGAGATATTCAATATAAAGGTAATCACATTGCTTTGTACCCGGACTACACGCTACCAGTTCAGGCAGCCCGCAGGGAATTTATGCCTGCGAAAAAGATATTCCAACAGATCGGGACGAGATATGCTTTGATCCATCCTGACAAGCTGAGAGTTCAAGGACCCGGAAAACCCACCTTCTTTATGGATGCTAAAGCTGCCCTTGCGTATAGCAAATAAATGACGAAAGATCATAAACAACTAAGCGCGGCAAATGACTTGCAAGCTGGACACTCCATGAGTGACAATGATTGAGGTCATGGGTCATATACGCTGGAATTGCAGATAAGTGTATAACATGGGTGGTAGTATTATGCTAAGTTACAGTTCTGTTTTCAAGGTTGTTCAGTGGGAAACAGGGTTAAAGTGCTTGTATTCTTCGATTCGGATGACTGAAAAGTGTTGATGGGCTGTTATTGAATAGTAAATTTATCGGTTGCCTTGGACTGTGGTCATGTGTGGCAGTCTCGGCCACCCTACCAAGAGTGTGGAAGTGGTTTGTCAGCGACCTCACGCTACCCCATGGGATGATTCCCTTATGTTTAACACTATGGATTGAATGTTTTTGTTTCATGGGGGGAAGGGAGAGACATTCACAACCTGTTTTGGGGGTTGGTGTGGGTGAGGGGAGGGGGAGTTTTTGTTCTGCTTGTTGTGCCTGCCACGTCACAAATGGGTATTGAAGTGCGAAATGTTTCTGGATCAAACCAACTCGTGTCTGTCACTAGTTCAGAGAGCCAGCCCTACTGCATGGCAAGAGGATATTGTACTGCATGGTCCGATCCCTGTATACACGGGGGACAGATTAATAGGCCACAAGTATACCCAGCCCTTGCGGAGAATATGACCGACATCACATGTCTCTCATGGAATGTTAGAGGCTTAAATGATAGGAGAAAGGCGAGATTCATTCACTCTTACTTGATAAGGCATAAGGTGGATATATGCCTCAAGCAAGAGACCCATTTAATGTCATAAAATATGACTACACTCAGGCACAACAGATGGGGGAGGTGGTCGAAGCTAACTACTCTAATTATTCCAGGGGGGTAGCAATCTTAATACAAAGGGGACTGCATTGGAAGACCCTCACACCCTAATTGATTCTGAAGGGAGATATATACTGATGCAGGGGTTGCTTTGTAACTCTGCAGTTGTGATAGTAAACACATACGGTCCTAATACGGATAGCTCAACATTTTTTCAGCATGTTTGTCAGGGACTCCAAACGATGGGGAAGACAGCGGTGTTATGGGGGGAGATTTTAATGTTGTGATGTCACTCTCAGCAGACAGGCAAGGGGTATCTCGTGATCACCATCCTAAAGCAGCAGCCATGTTGCTGGATATTGTGGAAGATTTACAATTGGTGGATACATGGCGGTCTATACACCCAGAGGCGAGAGATGGCACATGCGTGACACAACATCGAAATGCCTGGTCCAGACTGGACTATTGGCTGGTGTCTAGGGATCTACATACTTGGGTCACGGATGCCACACACCATCCACGTACATTCTCAGATCATGCACCAACTCAGATAAAATTGCAGATTCCAACGCAGTACATACAACCATTCAGTTTGAGATTTCCTTCCACAGCATTAAGGGATCAGGTTTTTCGGGAAGAACTTAGGGATAAACTAGTCGAATATTTTGAGATAAATGAGGGTACGGTGGATTCGCCTGGAACTCTGTGGGAAGCCGTCAAGGTAGTCACCAGGGGACATTGCATGGCAATAAAGTCTGGAGTATTAAGGGCTATACGTAGCATGTTACAAAACCTGGAGCGAGATATTCAGAGTTTAGAGAGGGATAATCGGGAACATCCATCCAATGCAACTACGGCACAACTTAGGGCGAAATTGACTGAATTTCAGGAAGAAGCAGAGAGGGAAACAGCATATATGTATAAACACGCTCAGGCCAGGCGGTATGGCGAGGGCGACAGGGCTGGGAAAACGCTGGCTAATCTACTCCGAGCCCCAAGAGGTTCTGAGTACATTACTGAACTGTACACAGAGGCCAGGGAGATAGTCAGAACCCCTCAGGACATTCTCCGTACTATGGCCCAATTCTACCAGTCATTGTACACTTCTAGCACAGACCCGTCCAACTCAGACATCACTGATTATTTGGATTTGATTGCACTGGCGTGGTTTATCAACGGTGCAAGAGAGTATATGGAATTGCCTATTACTGTAGAAGATGTCAAACAGGTAATTTCTGGTATGCCGGCAGACAATTTCCCGGGGGCGGATGGGCTCACCGCTGCCTTTTATAAGGAATATGTGGATATTGTGGCACCTAGGCTTCTACAGGTCTATCTGGAAGCGATGGAAACAGGCTTACATCCCCCCTCTTTGAGAGAGGCCACTATAATAACCTTACTGAAACCCGATAAGGATCCTACTAGGCCGGACTTCTATAGGCCATTATCATTGATTAATCTAGATGCTAAAATCTATGCCCAGCTCCTGGCTGACAGACTGCAGCCAATGCTTCCACAGATAGCCCTACCAGATCAATCTGGGTTTATACCGGGTAGATCGACGTCACATAATTTGAGAGTGATATTTGGCCTGCTTCATTACTTAGCACCACATGTTCAGGCGGTAGCAGCACTGCTAGACGCCACCAAAGCGTTCGACTCTTTGGAGTGGAAATTCCTATTTGCCCTACTGACCAGAATGGGATTTAGCCCCATCTTCATTAAACAAATACAAGTAATTTACACTAACCCGACGGCGAGAGTGCGGGTGAACGGACAGATATCAAACCCGTTTGTCATAACTTGGGGGATGAGACAGGGTTGCTCTCTATCGTCCCTACTCTTCGCAATAGCCACTGAGCCATTGGCGGCGAGGCTTCGACAACATCATACACAACGGAGCATTGGTTTCACTTCCAGAGGGCTATTAATTTCTATGTATGCAGACGATATGACGATTTATCTAGTAAACCCTAAAGACAATTTCAATATCGTCATGAGAGAATTGATTAGATATGGGGGATTGACGGGGATTCAGATAAATTGGGTAAAATCATTAATGCTCCCGCTCACGGAGAACATGATTCAATGTGACACAGAATTCCCTATCCAGTGGGTGGCAGGTGAAACGAGATACTTGGGTATATGGATAAGCAGATCTCTACAAGAATTATGGCTAGATAGAAATATACAAGAAACGCCTACCGCTTTCTCTAACTGGGCGAATTGCAATCACGAAAATGGTTATACTCCCAAAGTTGTTGTATCTGTTTGTCAACATCCCTATGCCGTTGAACTCTAACTTTTTTAAACTGCTACGTACCGGGATTCTTGACCTGATATGGGCGGGCAAACAACCCGGGTATCCTGGAAGCTCTTAACTCTCCCGCTCTCTCAGGGAGTTCTGGGGGCCCCTGAATTCAAGCTTTATGCTCACAGTGCACAAGCACAGTATTTACATTTCTGGCAACATCCCACTCCATACCAGCCTCACGTGGCGATTGAGCTACATATGTTCGCGCCTACCCCTCTTCCTGCAGCAGTGTATCATCCATATAAGCCACCTCACTCAGATATAAACACTGTGGAAATGATGAGATGGGCCTGGAGAAACATAGCGAAGAGGGCAGGACACAAAGAACTATATGCCCCATCTATGCCACTGGGAGGCAAACCGCTGATTGGCCCACTAATGGATAAGGCGGTTACTGAACGAGCAAGAAGGCGGGTTTTACTGGTGGGGCGGGACTTGTACCCTGAAGAAGTATTTTTATCCCTCCAGCAGATGTGTGAGCCTGATCAACCCTCTGCTTCTGATATGTTGTTATATTACCAAATCAGGGCGGCATGCAAGGCGAGATATGGTGAGTTTCCAAAAGCTCCAGCTCCTCTACCAGCCCTAGAAAATATTCTGGCCAATCATTCCCCCAGGAAGTTGATAACGAGAATTTATAGCATAACGCAAGAGACATCTCCTATTGTCTTGACTTCATCAAAAGCGGAATGGGAGAGGGAAGGGGGTATTACCATTACAGACAAACAATGGCAGTTCTGCTGTTCCCAACTAGAACATCTTTCGCCAAACTATAGGTTACGACTTATACATTTTAATTATTTGCACAGAGTTTATCGTACACCAATTCAGCTACATCGGTTGGGGTTGGAACAAGATACGAGATGTTGGAGATGTGGGGCACAAGACGCAACCTTTGTCCATTTAGTGTGGTACTGTAACCCCGTAGCGCGATTTTGGTCGGATGTGTTTGGGCATTTTGGTAACGTTACTGGCGTAACACTACAGATTACACTTCTGGTGGCACTGCTGGGATTTGTGCTGGAAGTCCCTAAGGGTGCCAGTAAACTGACATCTATGCTACTCCTGCTCGCTAAACGTCGGGTCGCAATGCATTGGAAAAAATCGCATCCGCCTACCATGGCAGAATGGATAAATGCAGTTGTATACTGTAAAGATCAATTATCGACCTATTGGGAATTGATGCCTAGTAGATCCAGATCCTTGGATAAATGGGCCCCTTTCGTGAACCTGGCTGGAGCAGGGAGGTTCTAACTTCAGAGTTGTCCGTACATTTTGAACGGGATGTATGACGTTACAACGCATACATTTACAACGCCTACCTTTACCACGCAATTTTTACAACGCAGGATCCATTACAACGAACTACCATTACAACGCATTTTTTTACATCGCAGATGCCTTTACAACGCATACCATTACAACGTAAGTATTGGTAAGTATATAATATTTTTAAAAATGTAAATTAATTAAAATTAACATTTAATTTAATTTAATTTAATTTTAATTTTATTTTATTTTTCCCCTGTACCCCAAAACCCAAACCTAGCCCTGAACCCTAAAAATACCCTTTTACCCAAAAACCCAAACCTAGCCCTGAACCCTAAAAATACCCCTTTACCCAAAAACCCAAACCTAGCCCTGAACCCTAAAAATACCCTTTTACCCAAAAACCCAAACCTAGCCCTGAACCCTAAAAATACCCCTTTACCCAAAAACCCAAACCTAGCCCTGAACCCTAAAAATACCCCTTTACCCAAAAACCCAAACCTAGCCCTGAACCCTAAAAATACCCCTTTACCCAAAAACCCAAACCTAGCCCTGAACCCTAAAAATACCCCTTTACCCAAAAACCCAAACCTAGCCCTGAACCCTAAAAATACCCCTTTACCCAAAAACCCAAACCTAGCCCTGAACCCTAAAAATACCCTTTTACCCAAAAACCCAAACCTAGCCCTGAACCCTAAAAATACCCCTTTACCCAAAAACCCAAACCTAGCCCTGAACCCTAAAAATACTCCTTTACCCAAAAACCCAAACCTAGCCCTGAACCCTAAAAATACCCCTTTACCCAAAAACCCAAACCTATAACATTTTTAATAAAATTATATACTTACCAATACTTACGTTGTAATGGTATGCGTTGTAAAGGCATCTGCGATGTAAAAAAATGCGTTGTAATGGTAGTTCGTTGTAATGGATCCTGCGTTGTAAAAATTGCGTGGTAAAAGTAGTTTGTTGTAAAAGTTGCGTTGTAACGGTTGTATACCTTTTGAACGCCCACTAGTTTACTGATATATGTCATATTGTATCCCGCGGGATGTCGAAGACAAAGCTGTGTTCCATGTGATCTAAATGTTCAATAGAGCGCTGCCATCCCCAGGGTTGTTGGCAAACAGCTGTGTCACCTGTGAAGATTGTAATAAAGGTGTTTAAAAAAAACAACAACAAAAAAACAATTTAGTGTTTATGTTAATATTTGATTTATACTTACCATTGGGAACCAGGTCCCTGGAGATCCGTTTTCTTTTGGCCCTCTTGTATTCCTGCGAGTAAAATGAATACCATGTCATGACCACCTATATTATTTAGATAAGTTGAGCACTCCTCTATAATAGAGAGCGTGTATATACTTTGTGTTAACCAGTTATTTAGGCACATAGAAAATCTCAATTCAAGATTCCTGTTTTATGAGTCATTCGTAGACTTAGGTGGCTGTCAGATGGCTTCTCTTGTCGTGATAGCTATCCTCTAACAGAAGGGGTACCTTATTTAAATCATTCCATTCCTTTTCGTTTTAGACCAAGACTATTGCAGTCTATAAAACCACTCTACTATTCATTTAGCGGAAGAAGGGAACAACTCGATACTTAATGATGGTGCATTGTGTATATAATCATTCACTTGTAACATTTTCACTTACACTTTCTATCTTTTTCCAGGTAGGGCTTTTTTCCTGGTTGCTTGGTCCTATCCTTGAGTGTGGGACATATTTTTTTTCCATGCCTACTTTCCCTTCTTCCCCTAGTTTACTGTCATTGCTTTGACTAGATTGGGTATAGCATTGATCTAGGGAAGTCTGGACCTCTCATCCTTGCGGAAACATGAGTAAAATGACAGTATATTTTAATTTAGAAGGATTGGTTGTTGCAGTCAAGAGGTTTCCATAGAAATTAATTCAAATGATTCTTCAAATTTAAAAGGCGATGTACTTTATTAATAATTAAAGGGATGGGTCTACAAAATGTTTTGTACATTTATGAGGGAGAACAATAATATTTAAAACAGTACAACAGAGAGGAGGAGCTATGCGCGGATCCAAGATGAACGCGGAGCAGAGGGCTCCGAGACCCCTTCCGCCACCCTCATCTATCCTGTAACAAATCCTGATTTGGACGACGGGTATTTCTTGTTGATGCCCTGCTGATGTCAAAAGCTTTTTCCAAAACTCGATTTGGCCACCGGGAGCCGGACTTGTTGCTCCTCATAATTTGAGGCCTATGGCAGACGCCATCCGGGGGCTTGAGTTCCCGAGGTGCCCAGGTGGCAATTGAACAACAACGGCTGGAGAGCTGCATCCGCTGCCCCTGTGGTACTTTCGGTTTCGATTTTGGTCATTGTTGACGCCACCTCGCCACTGATTGCTACTGCTGCCCTGGGCTAGCCGTCAATTTCGCTCTGGTTGTCGTTCCTCGACCTCTTGATACAACAGGCTTGTCATAGAGGGCATAATTTTGACCGGATTCCAAAGGTCCAGTCGGAGCTCGTCGCCCACCATGACGGGCAGGACGGACTCTGAGAGGCGCCACACCCGAGGCCCGAATCGTGGAGGGGCTGTCCAGGCACAGACTATAGATCGATTTACCCGCCCGAAGGGATCCCCTGGTGGATCGAGTAAGGCCCTGGGGGAGTCTGGTGACGATGCTCCTGCGACTGAAGATCCTGAAGGATGTCATGGGCACCATTACCAGTATCCAGACTGTGATGGGTCGGCAATATGAAACTCTGGCCGCTAAACTAGACACGGTGGCGATCGAGGTCAACCTTATCAGGACGGACTTGGGGAAAACCAATGAGCGGGTTAAATCCCTGGACGTCAAGACAGCGAGCTTGATTACGGATGTCTCAGATCTTCAGACCGAGGTCCGCGATCTTCGTATGGCCAGGGATTCGTTCGCCCGTCAGCTGGATGATTTCGAGAGCCGGGCCAGACGCAACAACGTCCGCATCGTCGATGTTCCGGAGGATTCTACAGACTCGCCTACGGACCTTTTGGTGGAGGATCTTATTCGGAACCACTTGGCACCAAAGGGCCTTAGTAATCTTTTTGCGGTGGAGCGTGCTCACAGGATTCCAGGTGGGAAGCCCAAGCTTGGTGCCGCTCCGCGGCCTATAATAGCCAGGATTTTTAATTTCCGAGACAGAGACGCTATCCTGCAGGCCTCCCGTACTAATGGTCCCACTAAGTTTGAAAACGTGTCTATCAGTTTTTATCCTGGCTTCACGCATGGGCTTTACGGGGGTGAAGAGACGTCTCAGGGACATGGGACTGAAATACGCCATGCTTTTTCCGGCTCGCCTGAGGATCGAACATAATGAACGTGCATTTTTCTTTGATCGCCCCGAGGGGGCCAGTGACTGGCTGGACACCCTGCCGACGCCACACATCAACCCGGAGAGCTTGGGGGCGCCAGGGCGGCTTGGAAGAACAGGAGTAGTGAGTCTGTGCCGACGAGCCAATTTGTTGGACGCTTTGCAGTGGCTCTGTGATCAGCGATGTTTCTACGTTGTAAATACCCGGGGGTGGAGGGATTCGGGACTCTTCCTCCTCAGGGGACGTTTTTCTCTCTCTTCTTGTAGGTTAGTTTAATGGGGCGACAGGCACACTGCAAGTTGGGGTGGCTTTTTGGTCTACCGCAGGGGTGCAGGGTGGGGGGTTGTGTGTTGAGGGTTCCTTGGGGGGTGGTGGGGGGGTCTTTTCTTGTTTGCTTGTTCCGAGGCTACGATTTGGTCGCTATTTTATCATTTGTGCCTGTTCTGTGTCGGGGAGGACTGTTTGTTCTTGTCTGGGATGGGGGGTAGGGGGCTGAAGGTACTGAGCTGGAACGTTAATGGTCTCGGGGATAGGATAAAACGGGGGATAGTTTTGCAATACTTGAAGCGACAATCCCCGGATATGACGTCACCAGCCGTCTGGACTACGGCAACGCCCTCTACGCCGGAACCACCGCCAAGCTCCAGAAGAGACTCCAGCGAATCCAGAACGCCTCAGCAAGACTCATCCTCGACATCCCCAGACGAAGCCACATCTCCAGACACCTGAGAGACCTGCACTGGCTCCCGGTCAACAAGAGAATCACCTTCCGCCTCCTCAACCACGCACACAAAGCCCTGCACAACCAAGGCCCGAGTTACCTCAACAGCCGCCTCAACTTCTACGCTCCCACACGCCACCTTCGATCGACCAGCCACGCCCTCGCCGCCGTCCCCCGCATCCGAAGAGCCACAACAGAGGAAGATCCTTCTCCCACCTGGCCGCCAAGACTTGGAACTCCCTCCCGACCCACCTCCACCTGACCCAAGACCACCTCGCCTTCAGGAAGCAGCTCAAGACCTGGCTGTTCGAGCAGTAGCGGACCCCCCCCTCCCCAAGCGCCTTGAGACCCTCCGGGTGAGTAGTGCGCTATACAAATGCTATGATTGATTGATTGATTGATACTGCAGGAGACGCATCTTGTGGGTAATACGTGCCATGCATTGAATAGACGAGGCTACCGCTTGGTGGCCCACTCTGGATTCACTACTGGGTCGAGGGGGGCGGGTATCCTGGTTAGAAACTCCCTCCCCCTCGAAGTGGATGATAAGGTGCTAGATGATAGGGGCCGCTATGCCGCTGTGGTGGGTCGCTGGGAGGGGAAGACGATCTCCATTTTGTCTGTGTATGTCCCCCCTGGTCTTCAGTCCACCACGTTTTCTGATTTGGGCGGGGTGGTCCTGGGTCTCCCCGATGGCTTGCTGGTAGTAGGTGGCGACTTTAATTCGGTCGTCAGTGGAGAGGAGGATCGTAGCCCCCATAGAACCCTCCCCGCATCACAGTTACGGCTGGGGAATTTCTTGGACACACTGGGTTTAGCGGATTGTTGGAGACAACTTCATCCTGGACAGCTCCAATACACCTTTTATTCGGGGGCTCATGGTAGTCTCTCGAGACTCGACTACATCCTTATACCAGGAGCACAGATGGTCTCTGTGAGGGAAATTAGGCATTTGGCTAGGGGGATTTCGGACCACTCCCCACTCTGGCTCACTATTGACGTGCGGCTGGAGTCCGGGGGTCGGATTGCTCCTATTAATCCGTGGCATCTTCGTAACCCCCATATTGGTACGGAAGTGGTTAAATGTGTGGATTACTATTTTGCTGAGAATGAAGGGTCAGTATCCTCCCCTGTTTCTTTATGGGAGGCATGTAAAACTGTGGTCCGGGGTCAGACTCTCTCTTTGATCGCCAGCGAGAGGAGGTGCAGAACTATGGAAGTGGTACGTTTGGAAAATGATATCTCTGAGTTGGAGGGGCGGATGGAGTCTGGAGCTACGCCTGGTAGCTTGCACTCCCTGGCGCTTAAACAGTCTGAATACAGAGCTCTGGTGACTGATGCGGCTAAGGCGATGAATCGTGAGCAGCAGGGGCGCCAATATGATGTGGGTGACAAGGCGGGGAAACTGATTGCTTGGCTTGACAGGAGGGATAGATTGAACCGGGTGGTGCCCGTGATTGAACGAGTGGATGGTGTGCGAGTGGTGGACCCTGTCTAGATAGTGGAGGTCTTTGCCCAGCACTTTCGGAGGGTTTATGCGTCGGTCTCAGACAGACCCGAGGAGGACTCGCACTTGTTGCTCTGAGATATAACGTTGCCTAGTCTGTCGGACTCGGACAGGGAGCTTATGGAGGCGGATTTCTCTACCGATGAAGTAGCGCTCGCTGTCCGTGCGCTTCGCTCGGGGAAGGCTTCGGGCCCGAACGGTATGCCTGTCGTGCTGTATAAGCTGTGTCCCGACAAAATGGCACCATACCTTCGTCGGATGTTCTTGGCGTCGCGAGATTTCGGGCTCCTTCCCCGGGATCAGAGACTGGCATCCATTGTGGTTATCCATAAGGATGGAAAGCCTCGGGAACAATGTTCGTCATATCGGCCGATCTCGCTTTTGAATGTGGAGCCTAAGGTTCTCGCTAAGATTTTGGCGAGCCACATGGTTACGGTGATTGGCGATTTGGTGCACCCTGATCAGTTCGGGTTTATCCCCCACCGTAATACCGCACTCAATCTTCGACGCCTTCATGGTGCCTTGGCGAGGGCGGGGTCTCTTGAGGAGCCGGCCCTCTTGGTCTCCCTTGACGCCTCGATGGCCTTTGACACGGTGGAATGGCCTTATTTGTGGGCTGCCCTTGCCAAGTTTGGTTTTGGTCCTAAGTTTATCGGGTGGGTTAGGCTTTTATACGAGCAACCACTGGCACAGGTGGTGGTTAATGGAAGGGCCTCTGACCCTTTTGTCCTTGGGCGTGGCACGCGGCAGGGCTGCCCCCTGTCGCCTCTTCTTTTTGCGCTCGCTCTTGAACCCCTTGCAGAGTGGCTCCGCTGGGAACCCTCGCTCAGGGGCATACGGTGGTCCCCTACCTTTGAAGATCGGGTGTCGCTTTACGCCGACGATATACTGTTATATCTTACTTCTCCCCGTAAGTCATTGGGTGTTCTGTTTGACGTCCTGAGCTCTTTCGGGAAGAACTCTGGCTTGGTTATTAACTGGGCTAAATCCTGTATTTACCCGCTTGCAGGTGGACAACCGTCTTTGCCCCGTTTCTGCCCTATACCTGTCTCCAGTGTTGGTTTCAAGTACTTGGGGATCTACATTTCTATGGACCCCAGGGTACGATTTGAGCGGAATCTACTGCCTCCGCTTGCCCGACTTCGGTCGGATGTAGTGGCATGGTGTAGATTACCTCTGTCTCCTTTAGGGAGAGCGGCCCTGTTTAAAATGATGTCTCTTCCCCAATTTCTCTACGCCATCCAGAACACGCTCGATCTGGTTCCGGCCGGTTATTTCCGTGAAATCGAGGGCCTTCAGAGGAAATTGGTTTGGGGTGGACGGCCGCGTATAGCGTTGGCGAAATTGACTTTGCCCTGGTATGACGGTGGTATAGCTTTGCCGGATGTCAAACGCTATTATTGGGCGTCACAGTTGAGTGCTATTAACCATGCCATGTATGGTCCTGTTCCTAATCCTGCCTATGATATGGATAGGTGGCAACTACCGGGGGGCGATTATAATAGAGCGCTGTACTCCAGGACCGCCAGGAGGAGTCTGACGGGCCCCACTGCGGTGGCGATACGTGTATGGGATAGTGCAACATCGGCCACGGGCTGGACGGATAAACTGACTAAGGCGACTCCCCTGTATGCTGCTGAGAGACTGGGTGGTCTGTGGTCCTCGAAGGGATTCGATCGATGGGACCTTATTGGTATTAGCACGGTGGGTGATCTTTGGGCCGTTGACAGAGTCAAAACTTTTGATGAGCTAAAACGGGACTATAAGCTGAGTGATAGGGAATATATCCGATATCTTCAGGTGCGCCATGCACTTGCCTCGGTCTTCCCTGCTGGTACTTCGATCCCTGAGTCTTCTCCTCTGGAAGATAGAGTACTGGATGGACATGTCCCTGACAGCACTATCTCCCGCATATATAAAAAGCTTATTAATGCCCGTTCGGACCTTCTTGTACAGCTACGAGAATCGTGGATGGGTGACGGTCTGGAATTAGACGATGAAGACTGGCAGGCTGCAATATCCTCCCCTAAAGAAGTCGCTATTCCGGCGCGTCTCCGACTGGTGCAGCTCAAGATTCTACATCGCGTCTATGTCACGGGGCCACGGTTGATCCATATGGGTTATTCTGTGGATGGGTTATGTCGGCGTGGCTGTGGTTTGCTTGCTACCTTCCTCCATATTGTGTGGGAATGCCCGGCGGTCGTGGTTTTTTGGAATCGAGTGCATGCGGTGATGGGAGAAGTGACGGGTGTCGGGTTACTCCCCGAGGCCAGACGCTGTTTGCTGAATGTTTGGGAACCGAATGACTGTACCGTTGCTCAGACTCAATGGGTCACGCTGGGCAACATGATTGCAAAGAGAGGTATCGCTCAACTCTGGGGGTCTCATAGGGCACCGTTGGTCTCGACCTGGGAGGAGAACATGGATTGGTGCATGTTTAGAGAAAAAACTGTGTACATCTCCCGAGGTAGGCCCAAGAAGTGGGGGAGGATTTGGGGTCAGAGGAATTCATACCGTGGAGAGATTTGTGACCCTCCCTTTGCTGACCCCCTGACCTTCCGAGTTCTCCTTGACTGTCCGTTCCAGTGTTTTGATTTTCTGTTCTTTGTGAAGTGCTATTCGCTCTTGGTCCCCGCTCCCCGCCTCTACGATTGTTTGATGCTTGCTTTTCGTTTGTCTCCCCCCTACGGTACATTGCAGGACTGATATTGATACTTTTGCCTCGATTCTTTTTCTTATGTTTTTTCTTGTTGTTTGTATATAATAAAAACATGAAAACCTTTTATTTATCCTCATCTGCCTAATGTTCCGAGTCACACCATACTGTCACGCTGCCGGACCCTCGGGTTGTCGGCTGATGAGCTGTGTATTGCTCTGTTTTTGCTGTTTCGTGTGATTGACCGACCTTGGTGGTTGTAGGTCTGTCTCTGTATTCCTTTTCCACAATAAAGGTTTTTTTTTTAAAAAAACAGTACAACACACACTATACTCTTTGTAGAAAAGAATTACTGAGAATACATTTTAAAAAAGATAGACAATATTAAAGACTACTAATTTGTACGGATCAGGAGTCAGATGGCAGCTGCGATAATTAATTTTTTTATGCCAGTTAGTATCAAATTCAATAAATTGACAAGCAATATCTAATCTAATCGTGTATTTGTGAGAATGTGTCAGAAAAACACTTTAAGAAATTATTAACTTCAACCTGAGAAATCAGCTTTTCAGTATTGTTGAGGTCTTCATTGTGCTGCTAATTAAAACAATTGCAGAGTAAATGTTGTTAACAAATTTTATTTTCAATAGATGAAGTCCAAATCAAAATAAATTAAAAAAAATACACAATTGGTTTAATATTTGTTTGAGGAACTGTATATCATAAATAAAAACGCAGATTGTAAAAGTAAACAAATGAAAAAATATAGTAGCAAAGCGTTGTTAATGAAGATAAAAATACAGCAGAAATTAATTCTATTGTCATCATTAAGTTCCATTATCATTATTATTTTTGGGAGTAGCATAATGATTGAAGTGACATCAAATAGTTTTATGGCCATGTTCGCCAATAGTCACTTACGGTCCTGTATCATATGTTGCACCCATGTAATGAATACCCTAGGTTAATTCTATGATCATCATTATTTCTGGGAGTAGTCAAATGATTAAAGTGATACCCAACAGTATTATGACAGTATTATGGCCATGTTCACCAATAGAGACACTATGATATCATGTGTTATATTCATATCTGGAACATACAAGGTACTTCCCAACGGCCGGGGATAAAAGTAGAACAGACGATCTTCGTAGTGAGATACAAACACCAACAATCATGTTTCTCAATTACCAAAAAGCAATACATGATATAGTGGTCAGACGTTAGAAATTGGGTGTCTAGTTGACAGAGGTATGCACCCAGTCCAAGTAGGGACCACAATCCTAGTCAGCATAAGTCGCAACACAGCCTAAATTATCCTGTGCTCACCCTTTGGTATTTAGGGACCGAGCAGACAGGTTTAACTTAGAAGGCAATGTGTAAAGTATTTGTGAAAAAACTCATACAGTAACTGTCATGATTGCCCCCTCCCACGGAAGTCAGTCGAGGTGTACGGGATCAGGTTACACCGACCTGCGCCGCTGGGACCACAACTACCAGCATGCCTAGAGCGGAGTCAGCGCGGAGCAGACACGCCTACTTAAGCAGGTAGCAGCGAGGACGCAGCGTCGGATATTCGAAATCCCTGCCGACATCGCACTGCAGCCAACGGACCCGTTTGCAAGGACTCCCGCACCCGGACAGACCGTAGAACTCCGAAAACAGATAGAGCGGGTGCTCTCTGACCTCATTGCATAACCGGCATCACACGCAGCTGAGACGCACACCACGGAGGTGTTTGCCGCGTCTCAGCCAGGAAGCCCGACAGAGCACGGTAAGTGCTAAGAAACTCCGCAGTACTCGGGGATTGAACGGCTGTTCTCTGCCCCCACCACAGACCCTTGCTGCCGCAACAGCTGAGACGCACACCGCGGAGGTGCTTGCCGCGTCTCAGCGGTCTATGTGTGTGGCCGTTGACAGGGCTGGGCACGACGAGCGGCTGCTCTCTGCCCAAACACTCTTTCGGGATATCGACACTTTGCATAGTGTCACAGATACAGAGACGCGACCCACGAAGGTGGTTGCCACGTCTACTTTTGGATGTTCACTGTTCCAGACTTTATCACGGGAGTTAGCTCATAGAGTGGTGCAGGTAGAGCGGCTGTTTCCTGCCCAGGAACACGAACGAAAGGTAGAGTGCCCGGCTGGGTATTCCCTCGTTCTGTAAGCTGCCTATGAGCCCCGCGGAAGATCAGGAACTGATCCCTCAGTATCCCACCAATCACAGCAGTCGAGCGGCATTGTCGGCCGCTTCTTTGCACAGTGTCCTTCGTTGGGGAACACCAGGACCGGTGTTCATGCGAAGGACGGTGAGACCATCCAGGCGCTGTGATTGGGTATCGTTGTTGTTTTCATACTTACATGTACATTACGTGTTACATACATTTTGCTTTGTTCTTTACCTTTGGCCATTAAATCTGTAAAATTCCTTAATCCGTGTCTGTTGTCACACGTAATTTGGCGCTTTCCCCGATCCCGGGAACATCAGGTGGTTACAAAATATCCGACCTCCATCAAACTTAACTATCCCCTGGTCGGGAGGAACAGTATGGCAACGTTGGATGACGTGTTGGCCGCTCTGGCCACTGTACAAGTGGAGCTTGCTGCATCGAGGCAAGAAACAGGGGACGTCAGGGCCAGGCTGGACGCTCTGCAGGTAGATCCCTTCGCTCCTGGACCTTCCACAGCGGCATCATCCCCTGCGGTGGTGGTTGAATTGCCTGTCTCCATTCCTTTGGCCACACCTGAGAGGTATAGCTGAGATCCCAACACGGTGCAGGTCTTCCTCACACAAGTGGAGTTGCATCTGTCATGCAAGCCTAAGGCGTTTCCTACCAGTCAAGCAAGGGTGGCATTTCTCATCTCCTACCTGTCCGGAAATGCAGCGCAATGGGCAGTCCTGCTGGTGAGCAGGGACGACCCACTCTTGTGTGACTAGGGAGCTTTCCGAGAGGAATTCCTAAAGGTCTTCGACAGGAGGGCGGACTCCTATACCGCTGATAGGGAGATGCTGGAGTTGAAACAGGATAGCGGTGACCTGCTACAATACCTTAATGCTTTTCGGCGACTGGTGGCCGAAACCAAATGGCCTCTCTCCAAACAGACCGCGCTCTTCCACCAAGGAATGAGCGATGAGCTCAAAGATGTTGTAGCTCAGATTGACCCCCAACCCAAGACATGTGAAGGCCTAATAAATCTGGTTTTGCGGTTGGATCGTAGACTGAGCGAGAGAAAGGGTGACCATAAAAGGAAGGGGAAGCCGCTGCCTTCCTACGGGCAGGTAGGAAGCCCAGAACCCGTCTCACCCACAAAGACCAAACCCATGGACATTGGAGCCATACGGGCTAGCCTAACGGCCACAGGGAAGGAGTCACGTCGCAAGCAAGGCCTATGCTTGTACTGCGGCAAGAAGGGGCACTATGTTCGCGAGTGCCCTGCCAAGCCGAAGACCAGTCGATACCGGACCAACAGGACGGTGACGGCCGTGGTGGAGGCACCGGCGGAAAACTAACAGGCTCCCGGAAGGGTGAGGGTACTTCCTGGAGTCATGCATACATACCTTCTCTGTCTAGCTTGGGTCAAGCAGGGCAACAGCACTCGTTTATTACGGTATACATAGGGGTACAGGATCAATGGATCCCTGTGGTGGCCATGGTTGACTCCGGGGCCACTGGACTCTTCATGGACCAGAATGAGGCACGGAGACTGGGTATCTCGCTCATACCTAAGTCAAAACCCAAAGAATGGTATGCAGTGGACGGGAGACGTTTGGTCACTGGGCCTATCGGGCACCACACGGAGGAGCTACCTGTGAAGTACGGGAAGTGGCATGAAGAGAAAATCGACTTCAACATCATCCGAGCCCCACAGTACAGTGTAATACTGGGTTTGCCCTGGCTCCAAAAACACAACCCTTCCATAGATTGGACAACCCATGACATCAGGATGACTTCACCGCTTTGCTCCCAGCGGTGTGTCGTGACACCGGTTTCCCTCCACAAACAGCAAGGCGAGGTCCATACAGTCGCCACAGCGGCAGAGAAAGCGGTAACGCTCCCCAGCGTTTATCTCAGTTATGAGGACGTTTTTTATGAGGTGCGGGCAGAGGTTCTCCCCCCGCAAAGGGTGTATGATTGCCAAATCGACCTGGTTCCAGGGGCAAGTATTCCCAGTGGCAGACTGTACGCCTTGACGGAGCCGGAAAACGTCCATCTCCGTGTGTATCTTGACAGGCTCTTGCGGTTGGGCTTCATCAGACCATCCAAGTCTCCAGCTGCGTCGCCTCTCTTCTTCATTCCGAAAGCCAATGGGGAATTGAGGGCTTGTGTGGACTTTAGGGCCTTGAACGCTATCACCATCAAAAACAGGTACCCTTTGCCTCTTATAAGCGTTCTCCTGGAACAAGAGAAGAAGGCCCGGGTCTACACTAAGCTGGATCTCAAGGGAGCATACCATCTTGTGCGCATGAGGAACGGCGACGAGTGGAAAACGGCATTTAAGACCCGCTTCGGTCTCTTTGAGTACCTCGTCATGCCGTTCGGTCTCTGCAATGCCCCTGCGGCCTTCCAGTTCTTCCTCAGTGAGGTATTCCGCGATGTACTGGATGTATACGTGGTAGTTTACATCGATGATATCCTCATCTACTCTGACACGGAAGAGGAACATGTCATACACGTGAAGTCAGTACTCCGGAAGCTCAGGGAGAACATGCTGTTCTGTAAGGTCAGCAAGTGTGACTTCTGCGTCACGTCCGTCGAATTCCTTGGTGTGATGCTGAGTCCAAATGGGCAGGAGATGGCGGAACGCAAGATCAAGGCGGTGGAAGAATGGCCCATCCCGCAGGGGGTTAAAGACGTACAGAGCTTTATTGGATTCGCCAACTTCTATAGGTGCTTCATCGATAGGTTTTCAGGACTGGTAGCCCCGATAACGCAACTGCTGCGGAAATCCCAGGAGTTCGTATGAAATCAGGAGGCGCAGAATGCATTCGTCGCTCTGAAGAAGGCTTTTGGCTCACCCTGATCCAGAACAACCGTATGTGGTGGAGGCGGATGCGTCTGAGGTAGTGTTAGGTGCCATTCTGTCCCAACGTCATAGCGGGACGGGGTTGCTCCATCCCATGGCGTTCATGTCCAGGAAGCTGAACGATGCAGAGCGCAACTACCATATCGTGGAAAAGGAGCTACTAGCAATCAAGGACGCCTTCACGGAGTGGCGGCATTTGTTGATGGGGGCTAGACATGTGGTCACGGTATACACGGACCACAGAAACCTGCAGTTTATGACGGCGGCGAGGCACCTCTCTCCCAGACAGCTGAGGTGGATGCTTTTCTTTTCCGGGTTTAACTTCCATATCACATATAGACCCGGGTCGGAAAACAGGAAGGCGGATGCGCTATCCCGTCAATCAGCCGCCAAGGACCCAAGGCCTGACACGGAGCACTCCATACTTCCCCCCATGGTGGTGTTGGGGGTTATTCAACCAGATACCTTTCTTAAGGCCATCCAGAGAGGGATCCGTTCGTTTACTTGGAGGAGATGGCTCATCAGTTACAGGGAATGGCAAGTCAAGGACGGGATACCGCTGAAAGGACGCTGCCTGTTGCTACCGACACCTAGACTCCAGAAACAGGTCCTTGAATGGTGCCATGTGTCGCCCTGTGCAGGACATCTCGGTTTCGAGAAAACGGTGGCCAGCCTGGGAAGACAATTCTGGTGGCCAGCCATGAGAACGGACGTTAGGAAGTGGGGAGCGGCCTGTTCCACTTGCGCCATGATGAAGGCCGATCACAGGAAACCCCAAGGACTCCTCCAACCCCTTCCCACGCCGAGCAGGCCGTGGGAAAACATATCCCTGGACTTCATTGTAGGGCTGCCCGTGGATCGGGGGAACACGGCTATCCTGGTGGTAGTTGACTACCTCACAAAGATGGGGCACTTCATTGCTTGTAAGCAGGTGCCGTCTGCGGGTGTCTTGGCATCATTGCTATTGGAGAACGTGGTAAGATTGCACGGCCTGCCCAACGTGATAGTGTCAGACAGAGGGTCACAGTTCACCGCCCAGTTCTGGAGAACGTGGTGTTCGGCGCTACTGGTCAAGTCGGCCTTGTCCACGAGCTACCACCCTCAAACGGATGGCCAGACGGAGCGCCTGAACCAATCGCTCAAGCAATATCTGCGCTGTTTCGTCGAGCAAGGGAAGGAGGAATGGGTGGATCTGCTATGGATCGCGGAAATAGCATATAACAATGCCATGCATAGCTCCACCAAGGCTTCCCCTTTCTATTGCAACTATGGACATCACCCCAGGTTCTTTTGTTCACCCTCTCAAGGATGAAAAGATGCCTGAAACGTCCAAGAGGGTAGCCAACATCAAGAAAACCCTGATACGTTCACATCAGTTCTTGGATGCCGCCAAGGCGGAGTACAAAACCGTGGCGGATAGGAAGAGGAGGCCTGGGCCTTTGTACAAGATGGGGGACTACGTATGGGTATCTACTAGGAACATGCGGTTTCGCAAACGTAGCTTGTTCCATCCCAAGTACGTTGGCCCTTACCGTATCACCAAGTGTCTTAGCACTGTGAACGTACGGTTGTGCTTACCTCCGAGTCTGCGGATCCATCCTGTTTTCGACGTTTCCTTACTTAAACCAGCATCTGTGCAGGCGCGGGCAATTCCTGCTCCAATGGCAGTGGATTCAGAAGTGGAATACGAGGTTGCTGGCATCAGGGGCTCCAAGTGGCAAAGGGGCAAACTATGGTACCTAGTGGCGTGAAAGGGTTATGGCCCGGAGGAGCAGTCTTGGGAGCCGGCTGCTGGGGAACCCGACATGTGCGGGACCGGTTGGGAGGGGCTGATGGAGGGAGGATGTACTGTCATGATTGCCCCCTCCCACGGAAGTCAGTCGAGGTGTACGGGATCAGGTTACACCGAACTGCACCGCTGGGACCACAACTACCAGCATGCCTAGAGCGGAGTCAGCGCGGAGCGGACACGCCTACTTAAGCAGGTAGCAGCGAGGACGCAGCGTCGGATATTCGAAATCCCTGCCGACATCGCACTGCAGCCAACGGACCCGTTTGCAAGGACTCCCGCACCCGGACAGACCGTAGAACTCCGAGGACAGATAGAGCGGAAGCTCTCTGACCTCATTGCATAACCAGCATCACCCGCAGCTGAGACGCACACCATGGAGGTGTTTGCCGCGTCTCAGCCAGGAAGCCCGACAGAGCACGGTAAGTGCTAAGAAACTCCGCAGTACTCGGGGATTGAACGGCTGTTCTCTGCCCCCACCACAGACCCTTGCTGCCGCAACAGCTGAGACACACACCGCAGAGGTGCTTGCCGCGTCTCAGCGGTCTACGTGTGTGCCCGTTGACAGGGCTGGGCACGACGAGCGGCTGCTCTCTGCCCAAACACTCTTTCGGGATATCGACACTTTGCATAGTGTCACAGATACAGAGACGCGACCAACGAAGGTGGTTGCCACGTCTACTTTTGGATGTTCACTGTTCCAGACTTTGTCACGGGAGTTAGCTCATAGAGTGGTGCAGGTAGAGCGGCTGTTCCCTGCCCAGGAACACGAACGGAAGGTAGAATGCCCAGTTGGGCATTCCCTCGTTCTGAAAGCTACCTATGAGCCCCGCGGAAGATCAGGAACTGATCGCTCAGTATCCCACCAATCACAGCAGTCTAGCGGCATTGTCGGCCGCTTCTTTGAACAGTGTCCTTCGTTGGAGAACACCGGGACCGGTGTTCATGCGAAGGATGGTGAGACCATCCAGGCGCTGTGATTGGGTATCGTTGTTGTTTTCATACTTACATGTACATTACGTGTTACATACATTTTGCTTTGTTCTTTACCTTTGGCCATTAAATCGGTAAAGTTCCTTAATCCTTGTCTGTTGTCATACGTACTTTGGCGCTTTCCCCGATCCCGGGAACATCAGGTGGTTACAGTAACACAGTGAAAACACCACAAAAATACTCCACAACAGTTTAGAAAAAATAAAGAATATTTATCGGAGTAAAATAAGACCAAAACAACAAAAATCCAATATGTAGAAGGTGAGATATTGAATTTTGAAGAAATATATGCAGTAAAGAGTATAGAAGCAAGTATGAATAAATTAATGAAAAAGTATTTGTAAAAGCACGGACTAAGCCCAAGGGCATCAAGGCGCTCTGAGCAGACGGGTCTACAGGCACAGCCGGCATACCTTCTCATACTTGTTTTACAGGAAACAACCAGGTATTAAGGGTCTTACGGAAAATAGAGTGAGCTTGCTGGCCCAAAAGGGAAACAGGGAGTGCGTTCCACGCCTTTGCTGCAGCCTGTGAGAAAGCTCTTCCCCCCCATCTCATCTTTTTAAATCTAGGAACCGCATGCAGATTTTTGTTTGCTGACCTGAGATTCCTAGAGGGAGCGTACCTCTGAAACATATTCTTTATGCCCACAGGGCCATGTCCGTAGTATGCATTATGGGTGAGCATAAAGTCTTAAACAGGACTCTACGGTCCACCGGGAGCCAGTGCAATGAACTGAGAGCAGAGGAGGCTGAATAACACTTGGGAAGATCCAGAACCAGCATTGCAGCGGCATTTTGTACTAGCTGTAGGTGGCGCGACCGGCCCTTATTTATACCCAGATACAGCGCATTACAGTAGTCAAGCCTTGCCAATATTAGGGCCACGACGACCTTCTTCTGGGCTTCAATGGACAGAAACTGAGAGTACTTTCTTATCACACGGATAAGTCCAACACAAGTGGCAACTGTTTTGGAGACCTGGCGAGACATGGAAAGGCCAACATCAAGCACCACTCCAAGGTTTTTCCCCTGGGAAACGGGAGTGGGACAGGTACCCAGGGAGTTGGGCCACCATTCACTTAACCAGATGTCAGAGTTGTCCCCAAAGATTAGGACCTCCGTCTTCTCACCATTTAGTTTGAGGTAATTCTGAACCATCCATGAGGAGACAGCAATCATACAGTTCTTAAAGTTATGCACAGAATCCCTGGTCTTTTGGGTGATAGAGACCATGATCTGCGTGTTATCCGCATAGGACAGCACCTCTAGTCCAAAAGATTGCACCACCCTTACCAACGGGCCCCATAAATATTAAAAAGGGTGGGGCTCAAAGACGAGCACTGAGGCACTCCGCAGACAAGGGGGCAGGACTTCGAGTAGAAATCACCCAATCTAATTGTTTGAGACCGCTGTCTAAGAAAAGAGGCGAGGAGAACCAGGGCCACCAACCCCTATTTCCTTGAGACGTTCCACCAGTCTCAAACAGGACAGGGTGTCGAATGCGGCGGTAAGGTCAAGTAAAATAAGGAGAGTGGTATGCCCTGCATCCACCTGAACACGTATATTGTCCAAGACCATGGTGAGAGCCGCCTCCGTGCTATGCTCCCGTCTGAACCCATGTTGGGACCCGTCCAGAATATTATAGTCCCTCAGGTAGACACTCATATAAGAGTTCAGATGGGATTCAAGAATTTTAGCTGGGAGTGGCAACAGGGAGATAGGACGGATTTTTTTTTAGATTTAGTGGATCTAGGGAAGGTTTTTTGAGTATGGGCCTGACCACCGCAGCCTTCTAGGTTGAAGGATATTGGCCCGATAATATGGCTAAATTCAGGACCGTTGTGAGATGTGGGATCAAGGCGTCTTTAGCTATTTTTGCAACTTTGAGAGGACAAGGGTCCAAAGGTGACCCGGATTTAATACCTTCCAGCAAGAGATTTACAGCTTCAGGTGATAGCGTAGGAAAGGCGCAAAAACTTGCCGCGGTCACACTATTAGAAGAGCTGTCCAGGCGGACTTTAGCGGGGGCGTCCGGTACCTGATTGGCATTGAGAGATTGCAGCTGATCATAAATATCAGCGATCTTAGAGCAGAAAAAGGAGGATAAACGATCACAGAGCTGCTGTGACGGTTCCACTTTATCCGAGACTGTCGGCGCCACAAGGGAGTTAAAGATTTTAAAAAGCTGCTTGGGAGTAGAGATATCCCCAGTGATCTTGGAATAGTATTTTTCCTTTTACTCCATTATAGCTGCTTTATACGCCTTCAAACATTGCTTATGGGAATCCCTGCCGGAGGATGCCAGGTCCTTCCGCCAGTGTTTTTCCTTCCTTCTACACTCCTGTCTCATATTTCGGAGTCGGTCAGAAAACCAGGGAGCGGAAGGGGTTTTTCTGGCCGAGTAGCACTGTTTTTTGGGGGCAATCACTGCAGTGATTTTATTAGATATTCCGCAGCCGTGTCAACATTGTGGAGATCTGGTTGCTGGAAGTCAGCGAAAGCAGTCGCGACAGCTATGTTGGTAATCCGAGAAAGGTTTTGTTTTTCAGGGGAGTAGCCCTAAGAACAAAAGGAACTGCAAAGTGGTCAGACCACGAAAGTGGAAAGGGCGCGCCCATCAAGATTCGATCGTCATTCGAAAAGAGCCCGTCCAGGGTGTGGCCCGCAATATTGGTGAGGGTGTTCACTAGTTGAGTGAAGCCATAGCCTTTCATACATTCCAACAGAGTTAGGGTAGCACTAAAAAGTTACGTTTAGGCAGTAGCAGCTGCTGTGAAAACAAAGTGGGGGGCAGTACGGGGGAGAAAAACAGCACAAAAAATGTAAAAAGCACTTTCCTGCTGCCTACCGCCTCGGTCCTCTTTTGTTCCTTTCGACTCCCGGCAGGCTCCAAGACTTCCGACACCAATCCAGATGCTGCTCTCATGCCAATAAAACCCAGCATGAGAGCAGCGAAATGATTGGTCTGAGCGGCCTGGTTGGCCACTCATTCAGGGCCTGGGAGCCTGTGCCTGTATCCACTCAGCTGTGCAACACAGCTTGGGTCAAGAGATCTAAATGCACATGTCGGTTTGGCCGTCCTAAGACAGCCGGCCAAACCAACATGCGCATTTGCAGAAGTGCCACCACACCTCCTCCCTGCTGCTGTCAAACGAGGATGGCCTGGCCCAGCCCCACCCTAGACTTGGCTCAGCATGGAAAATTAACGTGATATTAATCTGTTTTATTATCATTTTATTTTTCCTTTTTTCACTGGTGGGAGCAGTGGGGCGACGCTCCTCTGCCTTAATGGAGGAGCCACTGATGACTTTAGTTTGCACTGGACTGGAGAAAAGTGAAAGTTCGTACCAACCACAATGGAGCACCGGTCGGCTTCAGAACCCATGCAGGCCCCAGTGAGCAAAGTACCTTTCCTGGTCACAAGCAATGAGATGTGTCAATCTTCTCCATGCAGTGAAGGTGATGCGTCAGTTCCCAAGATGGGTGGCGGAGTCAAGAGGCGTCAAACGATGTGCTGAATGATGCGCCGGATTCTGCCACACAGTTGAGGGGATGCATCGATCTCACCAGGCTGCAGCAACAGAAATACGCTGTCCAATGCACGATCCCTAGAGGCAACGCTCTGGTTCAGAAGCAAGTATCTGGGCCACTTCCAGTGAGCCAGGCACAGGAGCTGGGGTAGAGACTTTGATATCCCTGAGTCTCAAGGGTTGTATGACGGAACAACGCAGGGAAATACTCTGCATGCCTTTACCACACATTGTTACCCTGCATTTTTTGGAACACATATGCTTTTACAATGTATGCCTTTACCATGAATTGTATGTATATGCCCTCTTGCCTACACCTTTCCTGCAATAAAAGACCTGTGAATTTAGACTTGCGGCCTGTCTCCTGCTTGCCTCGCTGTTCCTGTTCCTGGGTTGTAGTGGCGTTCTCAGGAGTTTGCGCATATATATATATATATATATATATATATATATATATATATATATATATATATATATATATACATATATGGAAACAACCCCTCTGAACGAAGGAATGAGCCGCACACAATCACGATAAAACCGGCAGGTTTATTGTATTTTCAAAAGCGCTGGCAATGTCTTTTCTCCCTAATGCATTTCGGTCTGTCTCCGACCTTTCTCAAAGGGTACGCCAGAATTCTCCACAGTAGCTGGAACCAAACAAAAACCAATTAGATGCATTTTCAATGTTCGCCCTCTTGTAGGCTTTACTTTGGCATTCTGGTTATTGTAGTACAGTCCCAGTTCCAAAACATTTATTCCCTCCAGTGGGTAATGTTTAAAGTTATTTTGCTTGTTTGTGTTCGTGATTCCCTTGCATATTTACTTTTGAGGTATGCTGGGGCCAGAACCAAGTTCAAGTTCTTGGTAGCGCCGCTGCCTTAATTGCTTTTGCAAGCTCCATCTGTGGTCCGATTTCAGGCAGTGATGGCGCACTTCGACACTGGTGGTGCGTTGCTCCCGGCAGGACCACGCCGTGAAACATGGAAACAACCCCTCTGAACGAAGGAATGAGCCGCACACAATCACGATAAAACCGGCAGGTTTATTGTATTTTCAAAAGCGCTGGCAATGTCTTTTCTCCCTGATGCATTTCGGTCTGTCTCCGACCTTTCTCAAAGGGTACGCCAAAATTCTCAACAGGAGCTGGAACCAAACAAAAAACAATTAGATGCATTTTCAATGTTCGCCCTCTCGTAGGCTTTACTTTGGCATTCTGGTTATTGTAGTACAGTCCAAGTTCCAAAACATTTATTCCCTCCAATGGGTAATGTTTAAAGTTATTTTGCTTGTTTGTGTTCGTGATTCCCTTGCATATTTACTTTTGAGGTATGCTGGGGCCAGAACCAAGTTCAAGTTCTTGGTCGCGCCGCTATATATAGGAAGGCAGATGCGCCGAAATGCATTCGCCGCCACCAGACTGTTCTTTCTAATAAAGCCTCTCCAAAAGTATCTCCTCTGGGTTCTGTCTCCTTCCTTGAGTGGAGGGATTTGTGCATACTTCATGCGCTAGCCAGCGGCGCATTTCAGTAACCCCTGTCACGTTTTGGGAAAGAGTGACACTGGCTCCGCTTCACAGCACGTTGTTTCCAGTTATGGATTCCTTCGGACCCGCCTTTCTTGTGAGGTGACCGGAGCGGTTGAGGCAATTTACCTCTCCTGTGGCATTATGCCCCCGCTCATTGGTTGCCTTATCTGAGGGGTTGTGACAGTTTTGAGGAGACCTGAGGTGCGGCTTTGTTGTTGGAGGACTTACACAAGGTAACATCGTGCCCTGCTGTTTCTGGTTACCGCGACAGAACTGTTTACACCAATTGACTCTCCCCCATTTCACCGACCCGTCTCTGCCTTAACATGTGGCATTGTGGGAGTTGTGGTGCAACGATTATCGAAGGCACTCCAACAGGTGGGCAAAATCAGCTTGGGGGAGGAGCGGTACAGCGTCATCAATATAAGGCAGCAGGGGGGTACTTACCGGGACATTTCTGTCAGGTGTTGGGCGCTGAGGAAGGCAGATGCGCCGAAATGCATTCGCCGCCACCAGACTGTTCTTTCTAATAAAGCCTCTCCAAAAGTATCTTCTCTGGGTTCTGTCTCCTTCCTTGAGTGGAGGGATTTGTGCATATATATATATATATATATATATATATATATCACTCTCCTCCATTCGCCATCAGCGGGGCACTTTGTGGTCGGGTGCAGTAACGCGGTGGCGTACCGCGATAAATATCAGGCTCCAATTTTTCCCTTCATAGTCAGGAAAGAAATAGCACTCTTGAGGGTTTCTTGGCTCAGCAGTAGTTTATTGACAAACGCGTTTCAGATTTACATCCTTCGTCAGTGTCGCAGTTTCTAAACTCTTTACTAGCGGCCATTTTTTATTAAAACAAACAATGTCACGTGTTGTGTATGGTAAACGACGGACTGAGCAAGCCCTCAACATAAACGGGCGCCATCTTAGAGCAGTAAACACTACTCAAACATCGTATTTTTTATCCAAAAAACACACTGGTTGTATATACCAATACATTCATGAGCATAATTATAACATATATTATGTTTATACAATATCGCCGTGGATCGGCAATGCAGCCTCAAGTGTCTCGAGGCTATGTCCTGTATTACCAAACGTTATTTTGCCGTAGATCGGCCCAAAAAAACACATAGTGACATATATTTAAACGGTCATTAAAAAGATCACATTTCATCATTTATAATCACTGTTTATGCTTATTTGCTTAAATGAACAGCCAAGTCCTCTCCACCATTTAACCCGTTAGGTATCTTAGTCCCCAGATCAATGATATAGCGAGACTCAAGTCTTCTTAACCTTAACACACGGTCCCCACCCCTGATGTCGTTGTGTAAGCAGTCCAAACAATAATATTGCAGCAGATCCCTGTTGCTATTATGTTTTACTGCAAAATGACGTGCTACAGGATAACTAAAATCCTTGTTTTTAATAGCACGCATGTGCTCCAATACCCTTAATTTCACCATATTGATGGTGCTCCCCACGTATTTTAGTCCGCAGGGGCACACAAGACAGTAGATGGCAAAGGTCGTCTGGCAGGTCATGAACTTATTAATCTGTTTCCGTTTTTTCAAGCCATCTATCTGATACGAAAGGACTCTTTTACTTGCGGTACATGCTTTACACTTTCCGCAAGGAAAAAATCCTTTCATGTCTTTAAGGGTACCTTGGGTGGGTGTGATGATTTTTTCAAGGTGACTGGATACCAAGCTATCCCTTAAGGAGCGGGCTTTTCTGAAAGTTATCAGAGGGTTGGCGGGGATATCCATAGCTATGATGGCATCAGTTTTTAAAATATGCCAGTTTTTAATGTAGCCCCCATAGAACCCTCCCCGCATCACAGTTACGGCTGGGGAATTTCTTGGACACACTGGGTTTAGCGGATTGTTGGAGACAACTTCATCCTGGACAGCTCCAATACACCTTTTATTCGGGGGCTCATGGTAGTCTCTCGAGACTCGACTACATCCTTATACCAGGAGCACAGATGGTCTCTGTGAGGGAAATTAGGCATTTGGCTAGGGGGATTTCGGACCACTCCCCACTCTGGCTCACTATTGACGTGCGGCTGGAGTCCGGGGGTCGGATCGCTCCTATTAATCCGTGGCATCTTCGTAACCCCCATATTGGTACGGAAGTGGTTAAATGTGTGGATTACTATTTTGCTGAGAATGAAGGGTCAGTATCCTCCCCTGTTTCTTTATGGGAGGCATGTAAAACTGTGGTCCGGGGTCAGACTCTCTCTTTGATCGCCAGCGAGAGGAGGTGCAGAACTATGGAAGTGGTACGTTTGGAAAATGATATCTCTGAGTTGGAGGGGCGGATGGAGTCTGGAGCTACGCCTGGTAGCTTGCACTCCCTGGCGCTTAAACAGTCTGAATACAGAGCTCTGGTGACTGATGCGGCTAAGGCGATGAATCGTGAGCAGCAGGGGCGCCAATATGATGTGGGTGACAAGGCGGGGAAACTGATTGCTTGGCTTGACAGGAGGGATAGATTGAACCGGGTGGTGCCCGTGATTGAACGAGTGGATGGTGTGCGAGTGGTGGACCCTGTCTAGATAGTGGAGGTCTTTGCCCAGCACTTTCGGAGGGTTTATGCGTCGGTCTCAGACAGACCCGAGGAGGACTCGCACTTGTTGCTCTGAGATATAACGTTGCCTAGTCTGTCGGACTCGGACAGGGAGCTTATGGAGGCGGATTTCTCTACCGATGAAGTAGCGCTCGCTGTCCGTGCGCTTCGCTCGGGGAAGGCTTCGGGCCCGAACGGTATGCCTGTCGTGCTGTATAAGCTGTGTCCCGACAAAATGGCACCATACCTTCGTCGGATGTTCTTGGCGTCGCGAGATTTCGGGCTCCTTCCCCGGGATCAGAGACTGGCATCCATTGTGGTTATCCATAAGGATGGAAAGCCTCGGGAACAATGTTCGTCATATCGGCCGATCTCGCTTTTGAATGTGGAGCCTAAGGTTCTCGCTAAGATTTTGGCGAGCCGCATGGTTACGGTGATTGGCGATTTGGTGCACCCTAATCAGTTCGGGTTTATCCCCCACCGTAATACCGCACTCAATCTTCGACGCCTTCATGGTGCCTTGGCGAGGGCGGGGTCTCTTGAGGAGCCGGCCCTCTTGGTCTCCCTTGACGCCTCGATGGCCTTTGACACGGTGGAATGGCCTTATTTGTGGGCTGCCCTTGCCAAGTTTGGTTTTGGTCCTAAGTTTATCGGGTGGGTTAGGCTTTTATACGAGCAAGCACTGGCACAGGTGGTGGTTAATGGAAGGGCCTCTGACCCTTTTGTCCTTGGGCGTGGCACGCGGCAGGGCTGCCCCCTGTCGCCTCTTCTTTTTGCGCTCGCTCTTGAACCCCTTGCAGAGTGGCTCCGCTGGGAACCCTCGCTCAGGGGCATACGGTGGTCCCCTACCTTTGAAGATCGGGTGTCGCTTTACGCCGACGATATACTGTTATATCTTACTTCTCCCCGTAAGTCATTGGGTGTTCTGTTTGACGTCCTGAGCTCTTTCGGGAAGAACTCTGGCTTGGTTATTAACTGGGCTAAATCCTGTATTTACCCGCTTGCAGGTGGACAACCGTCTTTGCCCCGTTTCTGCCCTATACCTGTCTCCAGTGTTGGTTTCAAGTACTTGGGGATCTACATTTCTATGGACCCCAGGGTACGATTTGAGCGGAATCTACTGCCTCCGCTTGCCCGACTTCGGTCGGATGTAGTGGCATGGTGTAGATTACCTCTGTCTCCTTTAGGGAGAGCGGCCCTGTTTAAAATGATGTCTCTTCCCCAATTTCTCTACGCCATCCAGAACACGCTCGATCTGGTTCCGGCCGGTTATTTCCGTGAAATCGAGGGCCTTCAGAGGAAATTGGTTTGGGGTGGACGGCCGCGTATAGCGTTGGCGAAATTGACTTTGCCCTGGTATGACGGTGGTATAGCTTTGCCGGATGTCAAACGCTATTATTGGGCGTCATAGTTGAGTGCTATTAACCATGCCATGTATGGTCCTGTTCCTAATCCTGCCTATGATATGGATAGGTGGCAACTACCGGGGGGCGATTATAATAGAGCGCTGTACTCCAGGACCGCCAGGAGGAGTCTGACGGGCCCCACTGCGGTGGCGATACGTGTATGGGATAGTGCAACATCGGCCACGGGCTGGACGGATAAACTGACTAAGGCGACTCCCCTGTATGCTGCTGAGAGACTGGGTGGTCTGTGGTCCTCGAAGGGATTCGATCGATGGGACCTTATTGGTATTAGCACGGTGGGTGATCTTTGGGCCGTTGACAGAGTCAAAACTTTTGATGAGCTAAAACGGGACTATAAGCTGAGTGATAGGGAATATATCCGATATCTTCAGGTGCGCCATGCACTTGCCTCGGTCTTCCCTGCTGGTACTTCGATCCCTGAGTCTTCTCCTCTGGAAGATAGAGTACTGGATGGACATGTCCCTGACAGCACTATCTCCCGCATATATAAAAAGCTTATTAATGCCCGTTCGGACCTTCTTGTACAGCTACGAGAATCGTGGATGGGTGACGGTCTGGAATTAGACGATGAAGACTGGCAGGCTGCAATATCCTCCCCTAAAGAAGTCGCTATTCCGGCGCGTCTCCGACTGGTGCAGCTCAAGATTCTACATCGCGTCTATGTCACGGGGCCACGGTTGATCCATATGGGTTATTCTGTGGATGGGTTATGTCGGCGTGGCTGTGGTTTGCTTGCTACCTTCCTCCATATTGTGTGGGAATGCCCGGCGGTCGTGGTTTTTTGGAATCGAGTGCATGCGGTGATGGGAGAAGTGACGGGTGTCGGGTTACTCCCCGAGGCCAGACGCTGTTTGCTGAATGTTTGGGAACCGAATGACTGTACCGTTGCTCAGACTCAATGGGTCACGCTGGGCAACATGATTGCAAAGAGAGGTATCGCTCAACTCTGGGGGTCTCATAGGGCACCGTTGGTCTCGACCTGGGAGGAGAACATGGATTGGTGCATGTTTAGAGAAAAAACTGTGTACATCTCCCGAGGTAGGCCCAAGAAGTGGGGGAGGATTTGGGGTCAGAGGAATTCATACCGTGGAGAGATTTGTGACCCTCCCTTTGCTGACCCCCTGAACTTCCGAGTTCTCCTTGACTGTCCGTTCCAGTGTTTTGATTTTCTGTTCTTTGTGAAGTGCTATTCGCTCTTGGTCCCCGCTCCCCGCCTCTACGATTGTTTGATGCTTGCTTTTCGTTTGTCTCCCCCCTACGGTACATTGCAGGACTGATATTGATACTTTTGCCTCGATTCTTTTTCTTATGTTTTTTCTTGTTGTTTGTATATAATAAAAACATGAAAACCTTTTATTTATCCTCATCTGCCAAATGTTCCGAGTCACACCATACTGTCACGCTGCCGGACCCTCGGGTTGTCGGCTGATGAGCTGTGTATTGCTCTGTTTTTGCTGTTTCGTGTGATTGACCGACCTTGGTGGTTGTAGGTCTGTCTCTGTATTCCTTTTCCACAATAAAGGTTTTTTTTTAAAAAAAACAGTACAACACACACTATACTCTTTGTAGAAAAGAATTACTGAGAATACATTTTAAAAAAGATAGACAATATTAAAGACTACTAATTTGTACGGATCAGGAGTCAGATGGCAGCTGCGATAATTAATTTTTTTATGCCAGTTAGTATCAAATTCAATAAATTGACAAGCAATATCTAATCTAATCGTGTATTTGTGAGAATGTGTCAGAAAAACACTTTAAGAAATTATTAACTTCAACCTGAGAAATCAGCTTTTCAGTATTGTTGAGGTCTTCATTGTGCTGCTAATTAAAACAATTGCAGAGTAAATGTTGTTAACAAATTTTATTTTCAATAGATGAAGTCCAAATCAAAATAAATTAAAAAAAATACACAATTGGTTTAATATTTGTTTGAGGAACTGTATATCATAAATAAAATTTGTAAAAGTAAACAAATGAAAAAATATAGTAGCAAAGCGTTGTTAATGAAGATAAAAATACAGCAGAAATTAATTCTATTGTCATCATTAAGTTCCATTATCATTATTATTTTTGGGAGTAGCATAATGATTGAAGTGACATCAAATAGTTTTATGGCCATGTTCGCCAATAGTCACTTACGGTCCTGTATCATATGTTGCACCCATGTAATGAATACCCTAGGTTAATTCTATGATCATCATTATTTCTGGGAGTAGTCAAATGATTAAAGTGATACCCAACAGTATTATGACAGTATTATGGCCATGTTCACCAATAGAGACACTATGATATCATGTGTTATATTCATATCTGGAACATACAAGGTACTTCCCAACGGCCGGGGATAAAAGTAGAACAGACGATCTTCGTAGTGAGATACAAACACCAACAATCATGTTTCTCAATTACCAAAAAGCAATACATGATATAGTGGTCAGACGTTAGAAATTGGGTGTCTAGTTGACAGAGGTATGCACCCAGTCCAAGTAGGGACCACAATCCTAGTCAGCATAAGTCGCAACACAACCTAAATTATCCTGTGCTCACCCTTTGGTATTTAGGGGCCGAGCAGACAGGTTTAACTTAGAAGGCAATGTGTAAAGTATTTGTGAAAAAACTCATACAGTAACTGTCATGATTGCCCCCTCCCACGGAAGTCAGTCGAGGTGTACGGGATCAGGTTACACCGACCTGCGCCGCTGGGACCACAACTACCAGCATGCCTAGAGCGGAGTCAGCGCGGAGCAGACACGCCTACTTAAGCAGGTAGCAGCGAGGACGCAGCGTCGGATATTCGAAATCCCTGCCGACATCGCACTGCAGCCAACGGACCCGTTTGCAAGGACTCCCGCACCCGGACAGACCGTAGAACTCCGAAAACAGATAGAGCGGGTGCTCTCTGACCTCATTGCATAACCGGCATCACACGCAGCTGAGACGCACACCACGGAGGTGTTTGCCGCGTCTCAGCCAGGAAGCCCGACAGAGCACGGTAAGTGCTAAGAAACTCCGCAGTACTCGGGGATTGAACGGCTGTTCTCTGCCCCCACCACAGACCCTTGCTGCCGCAACAGCTGAGACGCACACCGCGGAGGTGCTTGCCGCGTCTCAGCGGTCTATGTGTGTGGCCGTTGACAGGGCTGGGCACGACGAGCGGCTGCTCTCTGCCCAAACACTCTTTCGGGATATCGACACTTTGCATAGTGTCACAGATACAGAGACGCGACCCACGAAGGTGGTTGCCACGTCTACTTTTGGATGTTCACTGTTCCAGACTTTATCACGGGAGTTAGCTCATAGAGTGGTGCAGGTAGAGCGGCTGTTTCCTGCCCAGGAACACGAACGAAAGGTAGAGTGCCCGGCTGGGTATTCCCTCGTTCTGTAAGCTGCCTATGAGCCCCGCGGAAGATCAGGAACTGATCCCTCAGTATCCCACCAATCACAGCAGTCGAGCGGCATTGTCGGCCGCTTCTTTGCACAGTGTCCTTCGTTGGGGAACACCAGGACCGGTGTTCATGCGAAGGACGGTGAGACCATCCAGGCGCTGTGATTGGGTATCGTTGTTGTTTTCATACTTACATGTACATTACGTGTTACATACATTTTGCTTTGTTCTTTACCTTTGGCCATTAAATCTGTAAAATTCCTTAATCCGTGTCTGTTGTCACACGTAATTTGGCGCTTTCCCCGATCCCGGGAACATCAGGTGGTTACAAAATATCCGACCTCCATCAAATTTAACTATCCCCTGGTCGGGAGGAACAGTATGGCAACGTTGGATGACGTGTTGGCCGCTCTGGCCACTGTACAAGTGGAGCTTGCTGCATCGAGGCAAGAAACAGGGGACGTCAGGGCCAGGCTGGACGCTCTGCAGGTAGATCCCTTCGCTCCTGGACCTTCCACAGCGGCATCATCCCCTGCGGTGGTGGTTGAATTGCCTGTCTCCATTCCTTTGGCCACACCTGAGAGGTATAGCTGAGATCCCAACACGGTGCAGGTCTTCCTCACACAAGTGGAGTTGCATCTGTCATGCAAGCCTAAGGCGTTTCCTACCAGTCAAGCAAGGGTGGCATTTCTCATCTCCTACCTGTCCGGAAATGCAGCGCAATGGGCAGTCCTGCTGGTGAGCAGGGACGACCCACTCTTGTGTGACTAGGGAGCTTTCCGAGAGGAATTCCTAAAGGTCTTCGACAGGAGGGCGGACTCCTATACCGCTGATAGGGAGATGCTGGAGTTGAAACAGGATAGCGGTGACCTGCTACAATACCTTAATGCTTTTCGGCGACTGGTGGCCGAAACCAAATGGCCTCTCTCCAAACAGACCGCGCTCTTCCACCAAGGGATGAGCGATGAGCTCAAAGATGTTGTAGCTCAGATTGACCCCCAACCCAAGACATGTGAAGGCCTAATAAATCTGGTTTTGCGGTTGGATCGTAGACTGAGCGAGAGAAAGGGTGACCATAAAAGGAAGGGGAAGCCGCTGCCTTCCTACGGGCAGGTAGGAAGCCCAGAACCCGTCTCACCCACAAAGACCAAACCCATGGACATTGGAGCCATACGGGCTAGCCTAACGGCCACAGGGAAGAAGTCACGTCGCAAGCAAGGCCTATGCTTGTACTGCGGCAAGAAGGGGCACTATGTTCGCGAGTGCCCTGCCAAGCCGAAGACCAGTCGATACCGGACCAACAGGACGGTGACGGCCGTGGTGGAGGCACCGGCGGAAAACTAACAGGCTCCCGGAAGGGTGAGGGTACTTCCTGGAGTCATGCATACATACCTTCTCTGTCTAGCTTGGGTCAAGCAGGGCAACAGCACTCGTTTATTACGGTATACATAGGGGTACAGGATCAATGGATCCCTGTGGTGGCCATGGTTGACTCCGGGGCCACTGAACTCTTCATGGACCAGAATGAGGCACGGAGACTGGGTATCTCGCTCATACCTAAGTCAAAACCCAAAGAATGGTATGCAGTGGACGGGAGACGTTTGGTCACTGGGCCTATCGGGCACCACACGGAGGAGCTACCTGTGAAGTACGGGAAGTGGCATGAAGAGAAAATCGACTTCAACATCATCCGAGCCCCACAGTACAGTGTAATACTGGGTTTGCCCTGGCTCCAAAAACACAACCCTTCCATAGATTGGACAACCCATGACATCAGGATGACTTCACCGCTTTGCTCCCAGCGGTGTGTCGTGACACCGGTTTCCCTCCACAAACAGCAAGGCGAGGTCCATACAGTCGCCACAGCGGCAGAGAAAGCGGTAACGCTCCCCAGCGTTTATCTCAGTTATGAGGACGTTTTTTATGAGGTGCGGGCAGAGGTTCTCCCCCCGCAAAGGGTGTATGATTGCCAAATCGACCTGGTTCCAGGGGCAAGTATTCCCAGTGGCAGACTGTACGCCTTGACGGAGCCGGAAAACGTCCATCTCCGTGTGTATCTTGACAGGCTCTTGCGGTTGGGCTTCATCAGACCATCCAAGTCTCCAGCTGCGTCGCCTCTCTTCTTCATTCCGAAAGCCAATGGGGAATTGAGGGCTTGTGTGGACTTTAGGGCCTTGAACGCTATCACCATCAAAAACAGGTACCCTTTGCCTCTTATAAGCGTTCTCCTGGAACAAGAGAAGAAGGCCCGGGTCTACACTAAGCTGGATCTCAAGGGAGCATACCATCTTGTGCGCATGAGGAACGGCGACGAGTGGAAAACGGCATTTAAGACCCGCTTCGGTCTCTTTGAGTACCTCGTCATGCCGTTCGGTCTCTGCAATGCCCCTGCGGCCTTCCAGTTCTTCATCAGTGAGGTATTCCGCGATGTACTGGATGTATACGTGGTAGTTTACATCGATGATATCCTCATCTACTCTGACACGGAAGAGGAACATGTCATACACGTGAAGTCAGTACTCCGGAAGCTCAGGGAGAACATGCTGTTCTGTAAGGTCAGCAAGTGTGACTTCTGCGTCACGTCCGTCGAATTCCTTGGTGTGATGCTGAGTCCAAATGGGCAGGAGATGGCGGAACGCAAGATCAAGGCGGTGGAAGAATGGCCCATCCCGCAGGGGGTTAAAGACGTACAGAGCTTTATTGGATTCGCCAACTTCTATAGGTGCTTCATCGATAGGTTTTCAGGACTGGTAGCCCCGATAACGCAACTGCTGCGGAAATCCCAGGAGTTCGTATGAAATCAGGAGGCGCAGAATGCATTCGTCGCTCTGAAGAAGGCTTTTGGCTCACCCTGATCCAGAACAACCGTATGTGGTGGAGGCGGATGCGTCTGAGGTAGTGTTAGGTGCCATTCTGTCCCAACGTCATAGCGGGACGGGGTTGCTCCATCCCATGGCGTTCATGTCCAGGAAGCTGAACGATGCAGAGCGCAACTACCATATCGTGGAAAAGGAGCTACTAGCAATCAAGGACGCCTTCACGGAGTGGCGGCATTTGTTGATGGGGGCTAGACATGTGGTCACGGTATACACGGACCACAGAAACCTGCAGTTTATGACGGCAGCGAGGCACCTCTCTCCCAGACAGCTGAGGTGGATGCTTTTCTTTTCCGGGTTTAACTTCCATATCACATATAGACCCGGGTCGGAAAACAGGAAGGCGGATGCGCTATCCCGTCAATCAGCCGCCAAGGACCCAAGGCCTGACACGGAGCACTCCATACTTCCCCCCATGGTGGTGTTGGGGGTTATTCAACCAGATACCTTTCTTAAGGCCATCCAGAGAGGGATCCGTTCGTTTACTTGGAGGAGATGGCTCATCAGTCACAGGGAATGGCAAGTCAAGGACGGGATACCGCTGAAAGGACGCTGCCTGTTGCTACCGACACCTAGACTCCAGAAACAGGCCCTTGAATGGTGCCATGTGTCGCCCTGTGCAGGACATCTCGGTTTCGAGAAAACGGTGGCCAGCCTGGGAAGACAATTCTGGTGGCCAGCCATGAGAACGGACGTTAGGAAGTGGGGAGCGGCCTGTTCCACTTGCGCCATGATGAAGGCCGATCACAGGAAACCCCAAGGACTCCTCCAACCCCTTCCCACGCCGAGCAGGCCGTGGGAAAACATATCCCTGGACTTCATTGTAGGGCTGCCCGTGGATCGGGGGAACACGGCTATCCTGGTGGTAGTTGACTACCTCACAAAGATGGGGCACTTCATTGCTTGTAAGCAGGTGCCGTCTGCGGGTGTCTTGGCATCATTGCTATTGGAGAACGTGGTAAGATTGCACGGCCTGCCCAACGTGATAGTGTCAGACAGAGGGTCACAGTTCACCGCCCAGTTCTGGAGAACGTGGTGTTCGGCGCTACTGGTCAAGTCGGCCTTGTCCACGAGCTACCACCCTCAAACGGATGGCCAGACGGAGCGCCTGAACCAATCGCTCAAGCAATATCTGCGCTGTTTCGTCGAGCAAGGGAAGGAGGAATGGGTGGATCTGCTATGGATCGCGGAAATAGCATATAACAATGCCATGCATAGCTCCACCAAGGCTTCCCCTTTCTATTGCAACTATGGACATCACCCCAGGTTCTTTTGTTCACCCTCTCAAGGATGAAAAGATGCCTGAAACGTCCAAGAGGGTAGCCAACATCAAGAAAACCCTGATACGTTCACATCAGTTCTTGGATGCCGCCAAGGCGGAGTACAAAACCGTGGCGGATAGGAAGAGGAGGCCTGGGCCTTTGTACAAGATGGGGGACTACGTATGGGTATCTACTAGGAACATGCGGTTTCGCAAACGTAGCTTGTTCCATCCCAAGTACGTTGGCCCTTACCGTATCACCAAGTGTCTTAGCACTGTGAACGTACGGTTGTGCTTACCTCCGAGTCTGCGGATCCATCCTGTTTTCGACGTTTCCTTACTTAAACCAGCATCTGTGCAGGCGCGGGCAATTCCTGCTCCAATGGCAGTGGATTCAGAAGTGGAATACGAGGTTGCTGGCATCAGGGGCTCCAAGTGGCAAAGGGGCAAACTATGGTACCTAGTGGCGTGAAAGGGTTATGGCCCGGAGGAGCAGTCTTGGGAGCCGGCTGCTGGGGAACCCGACATGTGCGGGACCGGTTGGGAGGGGCTGATGGAGGGAGGATGTACTGTCATGATTGCCCCCTCCCACGGAAGTCAGTCGAGGTGTACGGGATCAGGTTACACCGAACTGCACCGCTGGGACCACAACTACCAGCATGCCTAGAGCGGAGTCAGCGCGGAGCGGACACGCCTACTTAAGCAGGTAGCAGCGAGGACGCAGCGTCGGATATTCGAAATCCCTGCCGACATCGCACTGCAGCCAACGGACCCGTTTGCAAGGACTCCCGCACCCGGACAGACCGTAGAACTCCGAGGACAGATAGAGCGGAAGCTCTCTGACCTCATTGCATAACCAGCATCACCCGCAGCTGAGACGCACACCATGGAGGTGTTTGCCGCGTCTCAGCCAGGAAGCCCGACAGAGCACGGTAAGTGCTAAGAAACTCCGCAGTACTCGGGGATTGAACGGCTGTTCTCTGCCCCCACCACAGACCCTTGCTGCCGCAACAGCTGAGACACACACCGCGGAGGTGCTTGCCGCGTCTCAGCGGTCTACGTGTGTGCCCGTTGACAGGGCTGGGCACGACGAGCGGCTGCTCTCTGCCCAAACACTCTTTCGGGATATCGACACTTTGCATAGTGTCACAGATACAGAGACGCGACCAACGAAGGTGGTTGCCACGTCTACTTTTGGATGTTCACTGTTCCAGACTTTGTCACGGGAGTTAGCTCATAGAGTGGTGCAGGTAGAGCGGCTGTTCCCTGCCCAGGAACACGAACGGAAGGTAGAATGCCCAGTTGGGCATTCCCTCGTTCTGAAAGCTACCTATGAGCCCCGCGGAAGATCAGGAACTGATCACTCAGTATCCCACCAATCACAGCAGTCTAGCGGCATTGTCGGCCGCTTCTTTGAACAGTGTCCTTCGTTGGAGAACACCGGGACCGGTGTTCATGCGAAGGATGGTGAGACCATCCAGGCGCTGTGATTGGGTATCGTTGTTGTTTTCATACTTACATGTACATTACGTGTTACATACATTTTGCTTTGTTCTTTACCTTTGGCCATTAAATCGGTAAAGTTCCTTAATCCTTGTCTGTTGTCATACGTACTTTGGCGCTTTCCCCGATCCCGGGAACATCAGGTGGTTACAGTAACACAGTGAAAACACCACAAAAATACTCCACAACAGTTTAGAAAAAATAAAGAATATTTATCGGAGTAAAATAAGACCAAAACAACAAAAATCCAATATGTAGAAGGTGAGATATTGAATTTTGAAGAAATATATGCAGTAAAGAGCATAGAAGCAAGTATGAATAAATTAATGAAAAAGTATTTGTAAAAGCACGGACTAAGCCCAAGGGCATCAAGGCGCTCTGAGCAGACGGGTCTACAGGCACAGCCGGCATACCTTCTCATACTTGTTTTACAGGAAACAACCAGGTATTAAGGGTCTTACGGAAAATAGAGTGAGCTTGCTGGCCCAAAAGGGAAACAGGGAGTGCGTTCCACGCCTTTGCTGCAGCCTGTGAGAAAGCTCTTCCCCCCCATCTCATCTTTTTAAATCTAGGAACCGCATGCAGATTTTTGTTTGCTGACCTGAGATTCCTAGAGGGAGCGTACCTCTGAAACATATTCTTTATGCCCACAGGGCCATGTCCGTAGTATGCATTATGGGTGAGCATAAAGTCTTAAACAGGACTCTACGGTCCACCGGGAGCCAGTGCAATGAACTGAGAGCAGAGGAGGCTGAATAACACTTGGGAAGATCCAGAACCAGCATTGCAGCGGCATTTTGTACTAGCTGTAGGTGGCGCGACCGGCCCTTATTTATACCCAGATACAGCGCATTACAGTAGTCAAGCCTTGCCAATATTAGGGCCACGACGACCTTCTTCTGGGCTTCAATGGACAGAAACTGAGAGTACTTTCTTATCACACGGATAAGTCCAACACAAGTGGCAACTGTTTTGGAGACCTGGCGAGACATGGAAAGGCCAACATCAAGCACCACTCCAAGGTTTTTCCCCTGGGAAACGGGAGTGGGACAGGTACCCAGGGAGTTGGGCCACCATTCACTTAACCAGATGTCAGAGTTGTCCCCAAAGATTAGGACCTCCGTCTTCTCACCATTTAGTTTGAGGTAATTCTGAACCATCCATGAGGAGACAGCAATCATACAGTTCTTAAAGTTATGCACAGAATCCCTGGTCTTTTGGGTGATAGAGACCATGATCTGCGTGTTATCCGCATAGGACAGCACCTCTAGTCCAAAAGATTGCACCACCCTTACCAATGGGCCCCATAAATATTAAAAAGGGTGGGGCTCAAAGACGAGCACTGAGGCACTCCGCAGACAAGGGGGCAGGACTTCGAGTAGAAATCACCCAATCTAATTGTTTGAGACCGCTGTCTAAGAAAAGAGGCGAGGAGAACCAGGGCCACCAACCCCTATTTCCTTGAGACGTTCCACCAGTCTCAAACAGGACAGGGTGTCGAATGCGGCGGTAATGTCAAGTAAAATAAGGAGAGTGGTATGCCCTGCATCCACCTGAACACGTATATTGTCCAAGACCATGGTGAGAGCCGCCTCCGTGCTATGCTCCCGTCTGAACCCATGTTGGGACCCGTCCAGAATATTATAGTCCCTCAGGTAGACACTCATATAAGAGTTCAGATGGGATTCAAGAATTTTAGCTGGGAGTGGCAACAGGGAGATAGGACGGATTTTTTTTTAGATTTAGTGGATCTAGGGAAGGTTTTTTGAGTATGGGCCTGACCACCGCAGCCTTCTAGGTTGAAGGATATTGGCCCGATAATATGGCTAAATTCAGGACCGTTGTGAGATGTGGGATCAAGGCGTCTTTAGCTATTTTTGCAACTTTGAGAGGACAAGGGTCCAAAGGTGACCCGGATTTAATACCTTCCAGCAAGAGATTTACAGCTTCAGGTGATAGCGTAGGAAAGGCGCAAAAACTTGCCGCGGTCACACTATTAGAAGAGCTGTCCAGGCGGACTTTAGCGGGGGCGTCCGGTACCTGATTGGCATTGAGAGATTGCAGCTGATCATAAATATCAGCGATCTTAGAGCAGAAAAAGGAGGATAAACGATCACAGAGCTGCTGTGACGGTTCCACTTTATCCGAGACTGTCGGCGCCACAAGGGAGTTAAAGATTTTAAAAAGCTGCTTGGGAGTAGAGATATCCCCAGTGATCTTGGAATAGTATTTTTCCTTTTACTCCATTATAGCTGCTTTATACGCCTTCAAACATTGCTTATGGGAATCCCTGCCGGAGGATGCCAGGTCCTTCCGCCAGTGTTTTTCCTTCCTTCTACACTCCTGTCTCATATTTCGGAGTCGGTCAGAAAACCAGGGAGCGGAAGGGGTTTTTCTGGCCGAGTAGCACTGTTTTTTGGGGGCAATCACTGCAGTGATTTTATTAGATATTCCGCAGCCGTGTCAACATTGTGGAGATCTGGTTGCTGGAAGTCAGCGAAAGCAGTCGCGACAGCTATGTTGGTAATCCGAGAAAGGTTTTGTTTTTCAGGGGAGTAGCCCTAAGAACAAAAGGAACTGCAAAGTGGTCAGACCACGAAAGTGGAAAGGGCGCGCCCATCAAGATTCGATCGTCATTCGAAAAGAGCCCGTCCAGGGTGTGGCCCGCAATATTGGTGAGGGTGTTCACTAGTTGAGTGAAGCCATAGCCTTTCATACATTCCAACAGAGTTAGGGTAGCACTAAAAAGTTACGTTTAGGCAGTAGCAGCTGCTGTGAAAACAAAGTGGGGGGCAGTACAGGGGAGAAAAACAGCACAAAAAATGTAAAAAGCACTTTCCTGCTGCCTACCGCCTCGGTCCTCTTTTGTTCCTTTCGACTCCCGGCAGGCTCCAAGACTTCCGACACCAATCCAGATGCTGCTCTCATGCCAATAAAACCCAGCATGAGAGCAGCGAAATGATTGGTCTGAGCGGCCTGGTTGGCCACTCATTCAGGGCCTGGGAGCCTGTGCCTGTATCCACTCAGCTGTGCAACACAGCTTGGGTCAAGAGATCTAAATGCACATGTCGGTTTGGCCGTCCTAAGACAGCCGGCCAAACCAACATGCGCATTTGCAGAAGTGCCACCACACCTCCTCCCTGCTGCTGTCAAACGAGGATGGCCTGGCCCAGCCCCACCCTAGACTTGGCTCAGCATGGAAAATTAACGTGATATTAATCTGTTTTATTATCATTTTATTTTTCCTTTTTTCACTGGTGGGAGCAGTGGGGCGACGCTCCTCTGCCTTAATGGAGGAGCCACTGATGACTTTAGTTTGCACTGGACTGGAGAAAAGTGAAAGTTCGTACCAACCACAATGGAGCACCGGTCGGCTTCAGAACCCATGCAGGCCCCAGTGAGCAAAGTACCTTTCCTGGTCACAAGCAATGAGATGTGTCAATCTTCTCCATGCAGTGAAGGTGATGCGTCAGTTCCCAAGATGGGTGGCGGAGTCAAGAGGCGTCAAACGATGTGCTGAATGATGCGCCGGATTCTGCCACACAGTTGAGGGGATGCATCGATCTCACCAGGCTGCAGCAACAGAAATACGCTGTCCAATGCACGATCCCTAGAGGCAACGCTCTGGTTCGGAAGCAAGTATCTGGGCCACTTCCAGTGAGCCAGGCACAGGAGCTGGGGTAGAGACTTTGATATCCCTGAGTCTCAAGGGTTGTATGACGGAACAACGCAGGGAAATACTCTGCATGCCTTTACCACACATTGTTACCCTGCATTTTTTGGAACACATATGCTTTTACAATGTATGCCTTTACCATGAATTGTATGTATATGCCCTCTTGCCTACACCTTTCCTGCAATAAAAGACCTGTGAATTTAGACTTGCGGCCTGTCTCCTGCTTGCCTCGCTGTTCCTGTTCCTGGGTTGTAGTGGCGTTCTCAGGAGTTTGCGCATATATATATATATATATATATATATATATATATATATATATATATATATATATACATATATGGAAACAACCCCTCTGAACGAAGGAATGAGCCGCACACAATCACGATAAAACCGGCAGGTTTATTGTATTTTCAAAAGCGCTGGCAATGTCTTTTCTCCCTAATGCATTTCGGTCTGTCTCCGACCTTTCTCAAAGGGTACGCCAGAATTCTCAACAGGAGCTGGAACCAAACAAAAACCAATTAGATGCATTTTCAATGTTCGCCCTCTTGTAGGCTTTACTTTGGCATTCTGGTTATTGTAGTACAGTCCCAGTTCCAAAACATTTATTCCCTCCAGTGGGTAATGTTTAAAGTTATTTTGCTTGTTTGTGTTCGTGATTCCCTTGCATATTTACTTTTGAGGTATGCTGGGGCCAGAACCAAGTTCAAGTTCTTGGTAGCGCCGCTGCCTTAATTGCTTTCGCAAGCTCCATCTGTGGTCCGATTTCAGGCAGTGATGGCGCACTTCGACACTGGTGGTGCGTTGCTCCCGGCAGGACCACGCCGTGAAACATGGAAACAACCCCTCTGAACGAAGGAATGAGCCGCACACAATCACGATAAAACCGGCAGGTTTATTGTATTTTCAAAAGCGCTGGCAATGTCTTTTCTCCCTGATGCATTTCGGTCTGTCTCCGACCTTTCTCAAAGGGTACGCCAAAATTCTCAACAGGAGCTGGAACCAAACAAAAACCAATTAGATGCATTTTCAATGTTCGCCCTCTCGTAGGCTTTACTTTGGCATTCTGGTTATTGTAGTACAGTCCAAGTTCCAAAACATTTATTCCCTCCAATGGGTAATGTTTAAAGTTATTTTGCTTGTTTGTGTTCGTGATTCCCTTGCATATTTACTTTTGAGGTATGCTGGGGCCAGAACCAAGTTCAAGTTCTTGGTCGCGCCGCTATATATAGGAAGGCAGATGCGCCGAAATGCATTCGCCGCCACCAGACTGTTCTTTCTAATAAAGCCTCTCCAAAAGTATCTCCTCTGGGTTCTGTCTCCTTCCTTGAGTGGAGGGATTTGTGCATACTTCATGCGCTAGCCAGCGGCGCATTTCAGTAACCCCTGTCACGTTTTGGGAAAGAGTGACACTGGCTCCGCTTCACAGCACGTTGTTTCCAGTTATGGATTCCTTCGGACCCGCCTTTCTTGTGAGGTGACCGGAGCGGTTGAGGCAATTTACCTCTCCTGTGGCATTATGCCCCCGCTCATTGGTTGCCTTATCTGAGGGGTTGTGACAGTTTTGAGGAGACCTGAGGTGCGGCTTTGTTGTTGGAGGACTTACACAAGGTAACATCGTGCCCTGCTGTTTCTGGTTACCGCGACAGAACTGTTTACACCAATTGACTCTCCCCCATTTCACCGACCCGTCTCTGCCTTAACATGTGGCATTGTGGGAGTTGTGGTGCAACGATTATCGAAGGCACTCCAACAGGTGGGCAAAATCAGCTTGGGGGAGGAGCGGTACAGCGTCATCAATATAAGGCAGCAGGGGGGTACTTACCGGGACATTTCTGTCAGGTGTTGGGCGCTGAGGAAGGCAGATGCGCCGAAATGCATTCGCCGCCACCAGACTGTTCTTTCTAATAAAGCCTCTCCAAAAGTATCTTCTCTGGGTTCTGTCTCCTTCCTTGAGTGGAGGGATTTGTGCATATATATATATATATATATATATATATATATATATCACTCTCCTCCATTCGCCATCAGCGGGGCACTTTGTGGTCGGGTGCAGTAACGCGGTGGCGTACCGCGATAAATATCAGGCTCCAATTTTTCCCTTCATAGTCAGGAAAGAAATAGCACTCTTGAGGGTTTCTTGGCTCAGCAGTAGTTTATTGACAAACGCGTTTCAGATTTACATCCTTCGTCAGTGTCGCAGTTTCTAAACTCTTTACTAGCGGCCATTTTTTATTAAAACAAACAATGTCACGTGTTGTGTATGGTAAACGACGGACTGAGCAAGCCCTCAACATAAACGGGCGCCATCTTAGAGCAGTAAACACTACTCAAACATCGTATTTTTTATCCAAAAAACACACTGGTTGTATATACCAATACATTCATGAGCATAATTATAACATATATTATGTTTATACAATATCGCCGTGGATCGGCAATGCAGCCTCAAGTGTCTCGAGGCTATGTCCTGTATTACCAAACGTTATTTTGCCGTAGATCGGCCCAAAAAAACACATAGTGACATATATTTAAACGGTCATTAAAAAGATCACATTTCATCATTTATAATCACTGTTTATGCTTATTTGCTTAAATGAACAGCCAAGTCCTCTCCACCATTTAACCCGTTAGGTATCTTAGTCCCCAGATCAATGATATAGCGAGACTCAAGTCTTCTTAACCTTAACACACGGTCCCCACCCCTGATGTCGTTGTGTAAGCAGTCCAAACAATAATATTGCAGCAGATCCTTGTTGCTATTATGTTTTACTGCAAAATGACGTGCTACAGGATAACTAAAATCCTTGTTTTTAATAGCACGCATGTGCTCCAATACCCTTAATTTCACCATATTGATGGTGCTCCCCACGTATTTTAGTCCGCAGGGGCACACAAGACAGTAGATGGCAAAGGTCGTCTGGCAGGTCATGAACTTATTAATCTGTTTCCGTTTTTTCAAGCCATCTATCTGATACGAAAGGACTCTTTTACTTGCGGTACATGCTTTACACTTTCCGCAAGGAAAAAATCCTTTCATGTCTTTAAGGGTACCTTGGGTGGGTGTGATGATTTTTTCAAGGTGACTGGATACCAAGCTATCCCTTAAGGAGCGGGCTTTTCTGAAAGTTATCAGAGGGTTGGCGGGGATATCCATAGCTATGATGGCATCAGTTTTTAAAATATGCCAGTTTTTTCTTAAGATATTCCTTATTTTACTTGTTAGGATTCTGCCCTCTACAGTCCTCTTTCTCTTGCCATGTACACAGAGCCCATGTGACGCTAGGTGGGGTTAAAAGGCTGATTTTCCCTGCTCCCGGTGCTCGTTATCTAGCATTGTGGTTCCTGGTTCTTGCTGGGAGCTATATTGGTACTTTTGGGAAGTCTGATTTATTTCACGGGCTCGTGATATTTCCCTTTATTGTGTTCTTGACTCTTGATACTCCATTTCCCCTTCTGGAGTCCCCTGGTCTTGTCCCTTTGTGTTTGTCTCTTGGTTTTGTTTGGTGTTAGCCTGTTTAGTTTCGTTTTGTCTCGTTTTTGTGTTGTTCTTACTGTGTGGGTATCGTGAGTCATTTTATCCCGGCTGGGATTAAGGAGTGGCTGGGGCTCCGGCGCTTCTTACGGGAATCGGTGGTCCGGCTGGATTACCCGGTGATTCCTGGTGTGGTTGTGTTGATCTGACGCTGCCCCGCACTTCCGCACCTTTTGCAGTCTCTCCGCATCGTTGTGTGGAGGCGGAGTGCCGGTTTGGGCGTTTCCGCGTTTGAGTCAGCGCGCAACGAAGCCTGTGTTGCGCTGTGCTTTTGCCCCAGTGTTGACCTGTGTTGGTCCCCCTTTTTGCTGAAGGAAAGGAAGACTCCCATTGGACTTGCAAACAGAGGTTTTTTCAGTCGTTTTCACGACTTTTTCCTCCTCTTCCCCTGGCCCCATTGGTTTCAGTCTCCTTAAGCATTATCCCTGCTGCCTAGCCCTTTCTTCCCCTGGTTTCCCCCCTTGCCTGCCTGCTGGACTCTGCATACACTCCTGGACGGAGCACTCCACCCGGCGATTATCACAGCTTTCGTGGGTAAGGAGGAGTGTATGGGGTGGTATATTGGGGGCATGAGAAGAGAAAGAGGGCTGGTGTATTTAGGATTTTGACATTGTGTTGTTTTTTGTGTGGCAGACGGTGATTCAGCCAGTCCCTTGTGATACAGCACGTGGAGTAACGTGTCCTGGCAGAAGGACTCTTTTCCTTGGAGAGAAGACCTAGGATCCCTTGTCTGTCCTTCCCTTATTCCCGCCCCCTGTCCCTTGCCAGTTCGTTGGCCCATGGTACTATCAATGGTGTGAGCCACGGAGTGGTGGGTTCAGAGGAACGGGGTTATCTTCGCTCCTGCAGTGCATGGGCATAGGTGGGCAGGAGCCAACATTACTAGACTCTTTAGAGTAGGTGGTTATCATTCTGAATTTCCCCGCATCTTTTTTAAATTTAACCCTTTTGCTCAGTAGTTCTTTCCGACTTAACTTCTTGACTTTTGTTAAGGTACTTTCTAGTAGAGCGATATTGTAACCCCTGGCTTGAAAACGTTCTACACTTCCTTTGATTGCATCCTCAAAATCCTTATCATCGGTACAATTTCTTTTTATCCTCAGAAATTCCCCATAGGGGATACTGTCTTTTAATTTCTGAGGATGTCCACTGCCCGCATGTAAAATGCTGTTTCCAGCAGTGGGCTTCCTATATAGGGAAGTGACAATTTTCTCGTCCATGATTGTCAATTTCAAATCCAAGTAGTTCACTGTATTGTTACTTATTTCTCCTGAGAAATGTAAATTAATTTCATTAGCATTTAGGGTCTGTATGTATTCCTCAGCTTCTTCTTTAGAACCATCCCAAATTAAAAACAGATCATCAATATATCTGTGCCATGTTACAATTTTTCTGGTCCATTCTTCGTCACTGCTGGAAACAGCATTTTACATGCGGGCAGTGGACATCCTCAGAAATTAAAAGACAGTATCCCCTATGGGGAATTTCTGAGGATAAAAAGAAATTGTACCGATGATAAGGATTTTGAGGATGCAATCAAAGGAAGTGTAGAACGTTTTCAAGCCAGGGGTTACAATATCGCTCTACTAGAAAGTACCTTAACAAAAGTCAAGAAGTTAAGTCGGAAAGAACTACTGAGCAAAAGGGTTAAATTTAAAAAAGATGCGGGGAAATTCAGAATGATAACCACCTACTCTAAAGAGTCTAGTAAAATAAGGAATATCTTAAGAAAAAACTGGCATATTTTAAAAACTGATGCCATCATAGCTATGGATATCCCCGCCAACCCTCTGATAACTTTCAGAAAAGCCCGCTCCTTAACGGATAGCTTGGTATCCAGTCACCTTGAAAAAATCATCACACCCACCCAAGGTACCCTTAAAGACATGAAAGGATTTTTTCCTTGCGGAAAGTGTAAAGCATGTACCGCAAGTAAAAGAGTCCTTTCGTATCAGATAGATGGCTTGAAAAAACGGAAACAGATTAATAAGTTCATGACCTGCCAGACGACCTTTGCCATCTACTGTCTTGTGTGCCCCTGCGGACTAAAATACGTGGGGAGCACCATCAATATGGTGAAATTAAGGGTATTGGAGCACATGCGTGCTATTAAAAACAAGGATTTTAGTTATCCTGTAGCACGTCATTTTGCAGTAAAACATAATAGCAACAGGGATCTGCTGCAATATTATTGTTTGGACTGCTTACCCAACGACATCAGGGGTGGGGACCGTGTGTTAAGGTTAAGAAGACTTGAGTCTCGCTATATCATTGATCTGGGGACTAAGATACCTAACGGGTTAAATGGTGGAGAGGACTTGGCTGTTCATTTAAGCAAATAAGCATAAACAGTGATTATAAATGATGAAATGTGATCTTTTTAATGACCGTTTAAATATATGTCACTATGTGTTTTTTTGGGCCGATCCACGGCAAAATAACGTTTGGTAATACAGGACATAGCCTCGAGACACTTGAGGCTGCATTGCCGATCCACGGCGATATTGTATAAACATAATATATGTTATAATTATGCTCATGAATGTATTGGTATATACAACCAGTGTGTTTTTTGGATAAAAAATACGATGTTTGAGTAGTGTTTACTGCTCTAATGTGGCGCCCGTTTATGTTGAGGGCTTGCTCAGTCCGTCGTTTACCATAAACAACACGTGACATTGTTTGTTTTAATAAAAAATGGCCGCTAGTAAAGAGTTTAGAAACTGCGACACTGACGAAGGATGTAAATCTGAAACACGTTTGTCAATAAACTACTGCTGAGCCAAGAAACCCTCAAGAGTGCTATTTCTTTCCTGACTATGAAGGGAAAAATTGGAGCCTGATATATATATATATATACATATATATATATATTTATTTTTTATTTTTTGGAGATTTTTTGTGTACACTAATCGACACTGACGAAGCTGGGAAGCGAAACGCGTCTGTCGGGGGTGAGGGGTTTGTGAATAAAAACATCTAAAAAATGGATACCTGAGTGCTTGCCATCTGTCAACTCAACCGAGTTAGAAGTGCGTGGAATATATATATATATATATATATATATATATATATATATATATATATATATATATATATATATATATGTATATATATATTTACTGAAAAAACCATAGGTTTCACACACGTTATAGTTAGGAATTAGCATTTAAAAAGCCTTGCAAATTCATTGAAAAAACCATAGGTTTCACACATGTTATAGCTAGCTGGACATTTCACTCATACAAAACCATTGAAATTCCCCCATTATAGTTAGTTCAGCTAACTATAACTTGCGCGCCCGCAATGCACTGCTGATGACGTCACATATTACATCACTCATGACATGGTCAGTGACATCACTCATGACATCACTTATAGAAACACATACTTATTTAAACAGGAACTCTTCCAATCTCTCACTCTCACATATACTCACTTATATACATCAATACTCACATATGCTAGATTAAAACATATGTAGTTACTCATAAAGATACTATTGAGACAGTCATTCACTCAGTAACACACCCATACACACACTCATCCACCCATACAGTCCTGCACACATGCTGTCTTCAAAACACATACAAACAGTGAGTCAGTCATTCATGCATCTATGCGCTAAGTAATACCCCCCACTAAACCATACAGACACTCATACTGATACTCACAAAAACAACTAATAACCCATATACACACTCATGTAGCTACTCACCAACCCATGCAGCCACTTATACACAAAGTGAGACACTGATACATATATTTAAATATTTAAACATTACTCGCTAATATATGTATTCACTAAGGTACACTTAATAAGTCAGTTAACCAATCAATTTTTCAAAAAAAAACATCCATTTAGACACTTATTTACCCATTTATTCTTCCATCGACCTTTAGATATACATATATAAAACATATTTATTTTTCAGAAAGACACACATTCACTGGATGGTGTCATCAGTGATGTCCACCCACGGAATTGGCAAGACGGGAGGACGATGGCTACAAGTACTACAAGAGTTCCCGTGGTTTGCCACCAGTCGCTCCTCATCCTGACCAGACATTGCTGGGGGTAGGTTTGACGGCGAGGACCGCACGCTGCTTGGGTAAGTGTTTTGCGAGTCCCTCATGGGTCATAGCCCGTTATCACGCCGGTGACGCTACTGGCAGTGTGTGCTTTACCTCTCACGATAGCACCGCCCTACAGACGTGGTCGAGTTTGCGGGGCCTGACTCCACCACATGATCCTCGTTAGGCGGAGTTACTATGCTTAGTGGGACTGTTGGCAGATGGGTTTGACCCCGTAATATCCCAGCCTCCACTGTCTCCGACGTGTGGGGTGGCGGGGCCTGATCGGGAGCTGCTCGTTGTGCCGGTGGTTCTACGAGTGATGTACTGCCTCAACGGCCCCCGTCTGGCTGACAGGCAATTACACTCGCCACGCGGAGGAGGTGCGGGGCAATACATGGGGTGCTCACCTCCATGAGCAACGCCTGGTGGTCCTCTGGTGATGTACACACTCAAAGCATTTCTCCCGATGGTTCTAAGGTAGCCCTTCTGTTGTGCGTCTTCTCTCTCCCCCAGGTACCTTACTCACTGTTGCAGGTCCCACGGGAGCAGACTGCAGGGCACCTTAGGGAACTGCTTAGGGTAAGCATCAACCTGCCTCACCCTCACTTCATTAGCCCTCATGTCTTCGTCTGTGAATCCCAGTTATGATTCTGCCCACTACTGCAGTTTTTTCTGTTGTTTTAATTAATTTTCACTAGTGTGTTTGAATAGCGTAGAATTCATGTGACCTAGGAAACAATGGAACCTTACATTGATCACACTCTTCTGCTGTGTATATTTCCTCTAGGTCGCATCGCATAAGCAGGACCATTTGGCCTGCCTACTTATTGACCGCAAGGAATAAGGTTGTAATTTACATTCATTTACTTTTTTCACTGTGTAGTATTGAGCACTTAGGTCCTGAAGAATTGCCATGACGGCAAGAAACATGTTGACCTGACCTGAGGGTGGTAGATATTTTGTTGTGAATCTGTCTCAGCATATATCTCCCCTCCCACCCCTTTTAATCAAGGGAGTTAGCCACGCCATTATAGTTCTCTGTGGACTGACTCACCTTTTTTATTCACCACCACTTCACGACTACACTTTCACTTGCCCTCTCACACGCATGCACCATATGGCTGGAACAAAAGATCTCCGATAAAGAGACCCTTCATCGGTGCCTGTCAGACATTGCAGCGCCAGTCTGACGAGGAGCAGAACCCATATAATGAAGCATGACACCTAGCTTGCTGGGTGTGTGAGGGTTTTAGTTCCAAAAAGGGAATCCCCCCTCCCTTTTCACCATCTTCTACGCTACTCACGCATTTACACTCACGTGTATTTCACACTCTCATCGGGGAACTTTGTACTCTTCTTGTGTTACTAGTCTTTCGGACATGCACACTGGACCCCGTTAAATATAGTCCGCCCACTGTTACCCCCTTTGTTGATAGATTGTGCGCGGGATATCTCCCGTGGAACCATTGAGGATACCTACAGTAACAGCTTACTGAGAGGACCATTGGGTCTCTGGTGATACCAACCCGGTACTCCAGGGCATTCCACCTTGTTTTCCGCTTAAACCACATCTTTAACTTCACTTTAACCGCACCTACCAACCATGGAGGATGTTCCAGGTTTAGGTTTTGACGAAGACGCAATAGCTGAGGCCTTAAGGTCAGCTCCCTCCCTCTTCGGGGCAGGAGGGGCTACCGCCTCGGGCTCTACGAAGGAAGATTGGGCAACACTCACCATAATGAAAAAAGAGGGGCTCAGGATTACTGTCCATGGGGCTATGATGACCGAGTATTTGAGAGCCAACATCGCTCCACAGGGACTTATTGTTAACATCATGCCGAGACTCTTCCTCGAGGATGGCCAATTCAAGGTAGATTGGTGCCAAGTCTCGTGGAAATGTACTAAAGACTTACTGTTCCTAATCATGAAAACAGCCAATAGATTGGCAGATGCTTTACTGATGAAGATCACAGCCATGGAGACGGCCATTAGAGGGACGCTAACTAAGACCCCCTTCACAACCAAACTGGCAGAGATTAATCAAGAGATCGCAGAGAACCAAGAGTTCCTCCTGAAACAGAAAATGACCAAACTACAAAAAGATGTGGCCAGATTCGATAAGGAAAAGGTTTATCCCTACCTTAAAGATGGGTACACCAACAACAGAAACGGCTACTCCTCTGATGAAAACTCAGACACTGGGAGACAGAGGGGATCCACTGGTAGTGACTCGAGTGGCAGCTACCCGCCCAAAAACAACCGTAATCAACGGCGTGCCAATTGGAACCAAGGGTACAAAAATGGACCAACATTCCAGGGGCCACCACAAATGATGCCCCCTTGGCAATACCCGTTCTATCCACAGGGTCCGCCACAGTTCTACTCAATGAACCCCCCCTTTTTTAGACAGAGGTTGGGGCAGAGGAAGAGGGCACAAGCGAGGAGCTCAAAAGGGTGTACAGTGGCAAGACCAGCCAACCACCTTATCCTTGGTGGAAACACGGAGCACGACCAGGGGAAGGAGAGTTTAATTGTCAACCTCTCTGTCAGGACATTATCTCCCATTGAAACCAAGGTCCTTGAAAAGGGATTGGGCTTTGTTCCTACACCGACCCCTAATAACTTCAATGAGATGTGCAAGATTAAACAACTGTTTAGAAAGGTACGGTTGCGTTCCCTCTTTCATGACAAACCTGAAAACGAGAAAACTGACACAGGGCTACGTAAACCATCAACCTTCACCCCCTCAGATAACATGATCCCACCTGAGGTGTTAGCCTTCGAGAGGGCAGTCCTTAGGAGTTTGGAAAACAAACCCAACACTAGCAGCTTTAACAACTTGAGCAGAGCTGAAAGACAGGCTGTCCAGTCTCTAGCCAATGATACAACCATTGTTATCAAGCAGGCGGACAAAGGGGGCGCTACTGTGATCCAAAATAGCCATGACTATGACACAGAGTGTAAATGCCAACTAGCCAACACAACTCATTACAGACCTTTGCCTGTGGACCCTACCAGAAGGCTCACCACAACCATCATGAGCCTTATTCTGGAGGGTGAAACTAACGAGTGGATCACCAAGAATGAGTCTGCATTCTTACTCACTACAGACCCGGTGATACCATACTTTTACAATCTCCCCAAGATTCACAAGGGGCAGACACCAGTGCCTGGAAGGCCAATTGTTCCTGGGATTGGCTCATTACTTGAGCCACTCTCCAAATTTTGCGATTCCTTCCTACAACCTGTGGTTAGGAAAATACCATCTTTCTTACAAGATACAAGGGACGTGCTCCGCCTTATTGATAACATTGAGGGGAGGGAGGGTGTTGACCTCCTCCTCACACTAGACGTTGAAGCACTGTATACTAACATCCCACAACAGGCCACCCTGGAAGCCGTTGAATCAACTCTCCTACAGGAAGAGTGGTCTTCACCTACACCAGTTTCCTTCATAATAGCCTGTGCAACCATAGCCTTGACTGAAATTGTTTTTCAATATGGGACACAACTCTACCACCAAATTCGGGGGACCTCTATGGTTTCGATCTTTGCCCCCAGCTTGGCCTGTATTTATATGGCTACATTTGAAGAAAGTGTGATCCGGGCTACACACAACCCCTTCTGCGACAACATAACACTCTGGCGCAGATACATAGACGATATCCTTGTGCTATGGAAAGGGGACCGGGTGACCTGTGAGGCCTTCTGCACATGGATTAATTTGCAGAATCCATTCCTTAAATTCACCGGCACCATCTCTGAGACTGCTATCCCCTTTCTAGACTTGAGCATCAGTCTTAACCCTGTTGGGCTCAGCACTACCCTATACCGCAAGAACACTGACAGGAACAGCCTCCTGCTTTATGAGTGCTACCATCCGAGAGCCCTGAGGGACAATCTCCCCTTCGGACAGTTCCTCAGGGTTCGCAGGAATTGCACTAACAGGGCGGATTTCAAACAGGAAGCTAGTCTTCTTCAACACAAACTACAGGCAGAGGGTACCCAACTAGGCTCATTCACAATTCCTGTAAACGAGCCCTGAATAATCCAAGGGAAGCACTACTAGAGACACACCCCAAAGAGTCTGAAGAAGTGATAACCTGTGTCACTGGGCGGATCTAGCGGATCTCGCGTACGCGAATTTGCGAATTTACGGATTCGCAATACGCAAAATCCGCGAACTCTCGCGGATTAGCGGATTTTTAAGTTTTTTGTGTTGGCGAGCGTTCGCGAGGATTTGTGGACCATTTCGCAATTGCGAACTTACTTTTCGGCTCGCAACGGCCGCGACTATGTTGTTTCTACGTCTGGTTTATCATCACAGGTTCACAGCACCCTCTGTTTCACCACTGCCACCCTCTGGTACACCCATGCCACCCTCTGGTACATCCTCACTGCCACCCATTAGGTTTGTTTATCACTGTAGATTATGGGGGTGAAAAAAAGCAAGCACACCTGCCCTGCTTCAACTGCCATGAATTAATTTGGGGTTGATTAATGTGTCACTTATTTTTAAAATTCCAGTCTGGCTGGCACCTGCTCCCTTCCTTATCTGTAATTTGCTTTCTGTTGCAGTGAAAGCAAGCACACCTGCCCTTCTTCAACTGCCATGAATTAATTAGGGGGTGATTAATGTGTCAGTAATTTTGAAACTTCCAGTCTGGCTGGCACCTGCTTCCTTCCTTATCTGTAATTTGCTTTCTGTTGCAGTGCAATTTTTTTTCACAGGACCTTTATGGTCTACTTGTAGCTATTCTATGAGCCTGCTGTTTGGGTCATAGCAGGGTCATGGAATAGTTGCAAATAGGCAACTGAACTCTGGAGGGGCCCCTCAGGAAGCACTAGAGTGAATGGTTACTAATGTTAAGTTTGAACTTTTGCACCTGCTGATTGCTTTCAGTTTAGCAAAAATCGTTTTTCTGCAATTTCGCGCGATTTGCGGGGTGCGAATCCGTGCGAGATCGATTTCGGAAGCTGCAAATGCGTGCGAATACACTATTTTTTTTTTGCGGCGTGTATGTTCGCGTGATTTTTTGCGTGTTCGCAAGGCGCTTGTAGCTATACGTTTGCGAAGTTACCCTAGCGGTCGTACACGGGCGCGGCCATCTTGTTTGCGTGACGTAATTCCGTTTCCGGCCGCTATGTGTAATCTCGCAAAGTGTGCTGCTCGCTAGTACAATTTCGTGCGTGATCGCGAGGAAAATTTCGCGCGAACTTACCCACGCGGTCGTGAATGGGCGCGGCCATCTTGTTTCTCATTCATTGCTATGGTTCTGGGCATGCTTTCTGTATCCTCTCTGAATCTCTGCCATCCTTTGCTTGTTTGAAGTTTATTTGATCTATTTTACTTATTATCTATCCCTCTATTTTTCTAGCTCTATATTTTTGTGTTTTCTGCTACTTTTTGTTAATTTTAAACAACTTTTTTAAACTCTTTTCTTTTCTTCTTCCCTATTCTATTTCTTCTTTATTATTTAACTCATTTCTGCCCAGACCATGGTAAAGGGAGCCGGGAAGCACCCTGAGAAGGGGAAGGGTCCCGCACCCCGTGCCCGGCTCCCGTGCGGGCGTTTGAGGGGGGAGCTAGTGATGCCACGGGAGATCTTTAGCGCGGAGGAGGTGGCCGCACTCATCTTCCACGTCCAGCGCCGCCTCCCCAAGACCATCCTGGGAGGCGGCAAGATCGCCGGAAGCGGTGGGAGAAGGTGTGCCAGGCCATGTTTAAGCTCTCTGGGGTCCGGCGCACCTATAACCAGGCCACCCACCGCTGGACGGATGTCATGGACCGGGAACGGGACTTACTGGACGCGCTCGGCGTAGAGGTCCCCGGGCTTGGTGAGTAGTAGTAGCTATTTCTAGCTATTTCATCACTAATCTGTTTTATCCGGCTCTGTTATTTGCAAATCTTTGTTCTTTACCAAGAGCAATAATGCTGCAGATTACATTGTAGGTAAATTATATTTCAAAATCTTCTATGCATTTCAGGTGCACTGCTCTCCTTCTCAGTAGCCTTGCTTGCTACTATGCTTATTTGTTTTGTATTTTGTGTTCATTTCATTGGCCTGAGAAATTATGTATGAGTGTAGTGTAAAGAACTGCGTAATGCTAGACACTAAGGGTCGTATTTCCAATTACCGGCGCATCCCTGCAAAGTAGCAGGGATGCGGCAGTAATTGTGCGCCATGCCACCACCACCCATTGGCCCAAAACGTCACAGAAGCCTTACGCATCTGTGCCGTAAAGGCGGCGCATTGCTGGAGTTGCGTGCCAACGATGGCGCAGCTCCAGCAATGCTCTGAGGTGCCCTATCTCCCCAATGCTGCATCAAGCCATACGTCGGCTTCAAGCAGGCGCAGGGTTTGAGTCACGCATCATTGTCCTAAAAGTGACTGATTGACATCTTGTAGATTTCCCTCAGCCACTTTTAGGATTCGTTCCTGCGCAGGAACGCCCTCCCTTGCGCCGGAACGCCCCCTGATGGCGCAGGGCTTTACAACGTGATGCATCTCCCATATGCGTTTTTTTTTTATATATACGCCGCACCATGGCGACTCTTTTGTTCTGCCGCTGCGTCACAAAAGTCACGCAACAATGGAGGAAAATGAGCCGCAAGGGACTTCTAAATCAGCCCCAACAGACTGAAGTCCAGTCCTTCCTTTAGACACATGGCTATAAGAAGAAATAGTGGTGGTGGTCGGTGGATTGATAGTTTGAGTATTCACTGATCTGCAAGCAGGATGGACTTTGTCTGTCACTTTGCGTGCTGCGGACTGCTGCCTGCCAGGCCTAGGCAAACCTTTTTAGTAGTCTGTTTAGTGAGTTACATAGGAACTTTCAAAGTCAAAGGTCCGCAAATCAGGCAATACGAATAACGTAGTATACCACATGAGATAGGTCAATAGATCCCGTGGAATCGTTGTCTATCTATTTGCTATTTCTCCAAAATATTTTGTTATTGTTCTTTTGAAATGTTTGATTTGGTTGACAAATCTCATCCATGTTTTCTGGTCTTTCTTTCTTTCATGTTGTACATCAGCTCCCCCCAAGGGCAAGAGGACACAGGAGGAGGAGGAGGGTGCTGTTCAGGAGGATGCAGGCCAGGATCGGGCAGGCGAGGGCTCCTTTGCTCGCCCCAGTAAGTTTTAATTTTAATATAGAGTACCTATTTTTTCCTAGCGTTCCTCATTCGATTTTTTCTAAATCGTCTTTGATCTTCTTGTAGACTGGATCTAAATTCTTATCCTGCCTCGACTATGACTCCCTGTGGTATTACTAGATTATTCTTATTAGTCTGTCTGTGTAGCTAACTAAGATTGCACATTTGGCAATTCCATTGGACTCCCATTCTAGTCAGCAATAGCTCTATGCACTGTCTCCTTACTGACTAGATAGTGTGGCAGAGTCCATAATGTCTTTTCAAGTCTTCTAAATGTTTATGCTTTGACAATTGCCAACAATAAAAAGGTGAATGACCACCAAGAAAGAATAAGATACTACTACTTTACTTTTGGTTTGGATAGGAGGACAATCCATTCTACTACTGTTGCAGGGACAAATCTGCACAAACCGAACTATGAACACTAAATAGTGCATTGTTTATCAATTATAATAGGCGCAGGTAGACTTTCTTTCCACATACCTCAGTGATATCAGACTTTGAAGAACCCCCAATCTCCTTACTGACTAGATAGTGTGGCAGAGTCATTTAGCTCCCAAAGTCACCGATGATTGATCCCCAATGATGATTAGATTATCCAACGCAGGACAAGAGTATGGAGTCACAGTCAAGAAGTGTCAGAGGCACTCATGTTTGCAAAAATTCCAAAACCTTTAGCTCATCCACTCTAGTCTGGAGGACCAAAAACCACAGAGTCTATTTAAGTTTAAAAGCTTTATTAAAACTAAACACATTTATTAAAATCAACTTTGTCATAAAAGTAAACGTTTAACTGAAAATGGAAAAGTGCTTAGTGCTAACGATTAATTGGACACATTTCTTGTGGTCGAGCTGAGCTCTCACCTGGTTTGAACTTGAGCTTGACCCTGATCGTGTTCTTATAAGTCAAGCTTCTGTTAGGAGAAAAAGTGGTGTGTGTTAAAAATAAAAAGCAAGCATTCATCAGTTGTGCCAAAAAGTGCATCAAGACAACAGCCTTCCCTGGAAAAAGGGACATTTTTACTTTAGAGTAGACAGTTACAAATTATTACATTGTATTTCGTTTTTTTAAAATTTCTTTATTCCTCCTAGACCAAATATTATATAGTAGTGAGTGGTGTATTCTAACATTCTTAAATGTACTTTGTAGGTGGAACATCTGTTGGCGGGGCCAGCGCGGAGGTGGTGGTGTTGGACGCGGACTCTGGGGAGGAGGCGGTGCAAGTGCCGGACGTTCCTGTGAGGGTTCGCACGGTGGTGGCGGGAAGAGGTAAGCTATATATTCCTTACTTATTGAGATTGAAGACTGCATAGTGTGCTTTCTGCACAGGTGTATTATAAATCAACCAGGTAGTAGCCTCCTCTAAATGTACTTCGACTTAGCTGTGATATATCCGGTTATTACGGTGGACACTCCGTACCTCTCTTAATAACTTTAGTTTAGTAGTAGTACGTCATTCATGTGTGGGTGTATCACTGTTCACTCAATAATAAGCAAAGCACCTAAAGTCATCCCATATGTCATCAAATACATCCCATGTGAAGTGATAGATAATCAAATTATTTAGCTTCTTCATTTTCCTTTTCTAGTACTCATTTGCACTGTAGGGTGAAAGGTAAATTAATTAAGCAGTAGCCCTTGTAACAGAGTATTCTCTGTGCCACCCGTAATAGAAAAGTAATAGCTTCACCACCTGCATGTACTGGACCGGTACAGTAACGCAAGTCTGTCTCACTCATCATGGTGTGCGTCTGTTTTTCTCGGGTGCAAGTTCACTGCGCTGGCGTACCAATTTTCCTAAACATGAGAGAAGAAGAAGAAGAATACGACTGGTGTACTGTCATAGTCGACTGTAATGGAAGTCCATAGTGGTCGTAGAATTTGTTCATTAAACTCCCACTAATGTTAGAGCAAGGATGCAGAAGTGGGAGGTTAGATAGATACTGTCCTCAATAGTTATGTACTGTGCTTTCAATTTGCTACTTATACTGTGACACAACTTTCGGCTCAATCACTTTGTGTTATTAATGTTAAGGAGCATTGGTTACAGACTATGTCTTTCTTTCTTCATATAGTTGCTCCTTCCAAATCGACATCACGGAGGGAGCAGGCTCGAATGGCCCGGCAACGGAGGCTGGATGACACTGTCGCCGAATATCGGCGGCTGCTGGCCCTGGAGGAGGAGGACACGCAGTCAACCGGTGGAACCACAACATCCTCCACTGGGACAGCTGCATCATCCTCCGTGCCCCCACGGGCTGCCAGCCAGCGCAGTGCTCCAGCGGTACGGAGCCGGGCTACCAAAGCCAACCGCCACCGCCAAGCAGCAAAAACACCAGCTGCCCCCCACAGGAGTTGCAAGGCATGCCAGCGCCGCTTAGGACTCAGAGTGTCGTACCTGGAGCAGAAGGTCCATAACTATAAGAACTTGGTGGAGGGCCTCCGCTTCGACCATGCCACCCTCCGCAAGGAGTATGATGCCCTGGCCGCAAAATTCACCAGCACCCTCCAGTAGTGGAGTGTCCCTTGCCCTTTTTTTAGAGACTTTTGGGGGGTGGGATTTGGGAGTTGGGTTCTTTTTGGGACTTTTGAAAGACAATCGTTGGGGTTAGGGAGGGTCTTGAGGGAGATTATTTTGTTAGGGCTACATAAATATACTTTTTTAAACTTTATCTGACCATACCTGTTTTTTACTGCTTTTGAGTCTGGTGGGTGGGGGTTTAACAGTAAGTTTCTTTTCCTGAAGAGTCCTAGGACTTTAGTAGTACTACCGTCAATCTCTCGTCTAGTCCTAATACTCCATTATACTACCTCCCACCAAAGGCTTATCTTACCTGTAATTTGTGTTTGAAATTAGGGCTAGGCCCAGGGCTGGCTCCACGGGAAATGGGGATTAAGGTTGGCAATCCTGGGCGGATGAAATGTCCTCATTGCGGTGGTACTAGTGGTGTGACACAGTGGCAGTTGCATGCCTATGGAAAAAAAGAAAACGAAACCTGGTTTGTCCTTACTGTAGCATTACAACGGTTACGGTACGATAGAGAATATAGCAGATGACAGTACACTAGAACAGTGCCACAATGTAGCCTAAGAAATGGTAAAGTATTGCAAGTATAACTAGTACTTGCGTTGAATTTATTTGACATTGGCTCCTACTACTACAAGAAATAGTACTGAAGCTGAGTAAGTCTAGAATATATCCTCATATTCCTTCACCAGCCTGTTGCTATGACCTTATCCTCCCCAGCAAGTGTGTGGAATTATTGATGTCATTTAGTCAGACATCAAGCAAAACCACACAGCCCGGGGGAAGAGGGTTAGGGTTTGGAAAATAGATGGGAATGGGGGTTTCTTTTTGGGTAGGTTTTGTTGAGAGAAGAAAAAAAAAGCACAGCATGGACAAACAATAATTGAAGATAAAGAAATCTTTGGGTACAAACTAAAGCTAACCACATGCAGTCACACTCATAGAAGAAAACAATGGATACTGTATCTGCATGTTGTTGGAGTTGTCCTGTTGAATTTGGTAAGTAAGTTGCATGCAGCAAACAATTCCTCTTATTAGCGGCACTCCTCCATTCCAGCTGACGCTTCGTCCATCAATGTTGGTGACCACTGACAGAAGACACCCTGTCCACTGCCTGCCTGGCGGATGTTGACTGAAACCCGGCCTGTAATTATTGAACGGAAAACAGGAAGTGCTATTACAATACCACTGATAAATAAATATAAGGTATGTACGCTGTGTGGTGCAAAAAGTCACACTTTGATTTTCCTAATAGACAGTACAATATTTTTTAAATTGCGTACTCTGTCTGAGTCACCTTTTGAAGGATAAATAAGTATGGCCAAATTAATTTAGATCTGTCTCCTCAAGCTAGGTGTACTGTAAACTGTGTTTTAGAACAAAATTAGACCTTCCCAGCAATGCTCCCACCAAGACCCTTACTAAAGCCAGTCGCAAAAATGTAGAAGACCCCCAATCAGATCTCAAAAAACGAGGCCTAGCAGAAAAATGGTGACATAACGTACTTTGAAAGTAAATGTAGGCCCAAATACCCCCTTACCCACCGTGGATTCTATTCAAACCACTTGCAAGCAAGCAAAAGTATCCATAGCCAGCATCGCTCCAAGAGTGCTTTAAGACCCCAGAACTCAGTTGCAAAAATCTAGAACACCCCGAAACACATGCAATCCTGCTGCTAGGGCTAACCCTAACGAACCCTAAGTTACAAAAAGTGCCAAAAGGCTTTTCATTATGGATTTTGTCCAAACCACTTCTATCCGGTATTAGACCTTCCCAGGAATGCCCCAAGAGACCCGCCAACCCACCCGCAAAAAAGCACGCGACAACACCCCCAAACAGCCAAAAAGCAAAATCTCATACTTACAATATCTCTCGGCCTTCGGTCCAAATGCGCTGTGCAGCTAGGTCATCATCATAACTCCTGTTTTCCACCACGCATTTCCTGAAAAGCAAATGCAATCAAGATTAGACTGTCGCAGTAGTGCTCTGACAGACACCAAAACCCACCCACAAACACCAGGAAGCCCCCCAAACAGGCCCCCGAAAACGCTACATTGAGCAAGATGTCAGAAGAAATAGCCAACAAAAATTCTGCATGGATTTTGTCCAAACCACTTCTATCCGGTATTAGACCTTCCCAGGAATGCCCCAAGAGACCCGCCAACCCACCCCCAAAAAAGCACGCGACAACACCCCCAAACAGCCAAAAAGCAAAATCTCATACTTACAATATCTCTCGGCCTTCGGTCCAAACGCGCTGTGCAGCTAGGTCATCATCATAACTCCTGTTTTCCACCACGGATTTCCTGAAAAGCAAATGCAATCAAGATTAGACTGTCGCAGCAGTGCTTCGACAGAGACCCCGCAACCCACCCACAAACACCAGGAAGCCCCCCAAACAGGCCCCCGAAAACGCTACATTGAGCAAGATGTCAGAAGAAATAGCAAAAAAAAGGCTTTTCCTAATGGATTTTGTCCAAACCACTTCTATCCGGTATTAGACCTTCCCAGGAATGCCCCAAGAGACCCGCCAACCCACCCGCAAAAAAGAACGCGACAACACCCCCAAACAGCCAAAAAGCAAAATCTCATACTTACAATATCTCTCGGCCTTCGGTCCAAACGCGCTGTGCAGCTAGGTCATCATCATAACTCCTGTTTTCCACCACGGATTTCCTGAAAAGCAAATGCAATCAAGATTAGACTGTCGCAGCAGTGCTCCCAGACCCCAAAACTCACCCACAAACACCCGGAACCCCGCCAAAGAGCACCTCAAAGGCAAGCAAGTCAGCAAAAACGGCAAGAAATTTCCGCCTCATATTTGGTCCAAAACACTTTTATCCGTTATTAGAGCTTCACAGCAATGGGCCCAGAGCCGTCAACTCACCCGCAAAGAAGTAGAACACCCCCACAAGTGCTGAGTCTTTCTTCATTGGGCGTAATCCAGCCCTCTGCTTTGAGGGAAATAGGAGGAGGAGGATAGAGGAGCATGTTCTTCTGAACTTGTGAACCTGAGGAATGTAGACTGCGGCACCTTCAAATCAATAAGCAAACAAGTGAAGACAGTTCTGCTGATGGGCTTGTTTTTGGGTTTAGGTGAATAAAGTTTGAATTAAATTAACTGTGCAAAACAAAGAAAGACAGACACACAGGAATAAAAGTGAATAAGGACGAAAAAGAAAGGTATTGATTCATTGTCTCATTTTCAGGGCTCGGTGTCAGGGAATAAGAAGAAGATTTCATCATCATACTCTGCGAATTCAGGCAGGATGAGGTCAGCGTCACCGAACAGAGAACAAATCCCCTCATCTACGTTGCCGTCCTCCTCGTCTTCATGCGGCGTGCTTTCTCGTACTTTGTAATCTGGTGGTATGAGGTGCTGATTCATCTTGATCATTGTTAGCCTTTCCACATTTTTGGGTGAGAGGCGGCTCCGTTTGGGAGTTACAATGCCACCAGCAGCACTGAAAACACGTTCAGAAGACACACTTGCGAGTGGGCAAGACAAATAGTTTATAGCCAGGTTAGAGAGCTGTGGCCACAATTGTTTTTTCCCATGCCAATACTGCAATGGCTCATCATTAAGAAAGACCTCTGTTGAGTCATTCAGATAGTCCTGCACCATTGAGTCAAGGTCCTCAACGGTTCCTCCACTTTGCTTACTTTTTGCTGTGCCTGTGACCTTTTTTCGAGAACCATACCCAAGCAAAGTTAGCCAATCCTCTTCAGCAGCCACTGTTACTCTTGTGTGTGGTGCAGATGATCCAGTTGCCGGTGTCTTTAACGGCTGAGAGGTCACTTGTGCCACAGCCACAGGTGCAGAAGTGGATTCTTTTGACTGGGGATGGCCTGCTGATGCTGATGCTGATGTACTGCCTTCTCCTTCAATATCCTGCCGTTCTTTTTCAAACCTCTTGGCTGACCAGGCTAGCCAAAGTTTGTACTTTTTAACATCTTCATCAGCAAAAGGAAAGAATGCTTGGCCTGCCAGCGCCTTTTTGTAGCGTGGATCCAGAATAGTAGCACAAATGTAATGCTGTTCTGAGTTGATCTTTTTAAGACGTTCATCACCACGTAGGCGCTCTAATAATTTCTCCGACAAAAGAAAAGGGTCTTTGTTTTTTTCATCTTTTTCTAACTCAGAAGACACCGCCTTCAGTTGGTGCTCCAGCATGCACAACAATGGGATAGCTTTTCCCAAATTACAGTCCTCCTGGCTGACTGCACGCGTGAAGAACTCAAAAGGACGAAGCATGTCTGTCAGGCTTTTAACTATGTCCCATTGCGCCGCACCCATCCGCAGGTCCTTCTGAGCTGTACCCTCTTTTAAGAAATAGTGATCGAGTACCGTATACTGCTCATACAGACGCTCAAGCATGTAGAAGGTTGAGTTCCAACGTGTTGCCACCTCCTGGATGAGTGCTTTCACTGGCATTCGACGTTCAAGTAGCAGGCTCCTCAGATGCTTCCGGGCCTTAAAAGAATGGCTGAAATGGTTGCACATTTTGCGGCAGGTGGCCATTACCTCGCACGCTGGACTGTCTTTATCACTCAAGAATTTTTGAACTACCAGGTTGATACAGTGCGCCAAACACGGCACTCTGAAATAGTCACCCAGCGCCATGGCCTTAACTACATTGGCACCATTATCCGTGGAAACATAACCAATCTCGCGTTTTTTTGGGGACAGCCAGTGAAAGACCTTTTTATTAAACTCGTCCAAAATGTTTTGTGATGTGTGACTTTTCTCCAAGCCAAACATGGCTAGTGTTGCATGTTTACGAGCAGCTTTAAAAACTTGGTCCGGGTCAACACCTGCGTTTAGCTTTGCTTTAACACCTGAAAAAGAGACCCAGTGTACAGTGATGCACATGTAATTAGCGCCTGCGCCACTGGTCCACATGTCTGTTGTCAGATGTATTGTGTGAACAGCACTCTTCTGCAAAGCTGCCCAATCGCCTCCAGCACATCTTCATGTAGTGCTGAAACCGCAACTCTGGCAAAATAGAACCGGCTAGGAACCTTCCATTTAGGGCAGAGCGTTGCCACTAATTCTAGAAAACCTACCGCTTCTACAAAAGAAAAAGGGAGAAGGTCCACAGCTAGCATTTTAGCCAGCTTAGTGTTATACAGACGCGTCAGTGGGTGGTTGCGTTCATATGGCGCGTCTGAAGAAAACATGGTTCTAATGTTGCCCTGGACCAAGCATTTACGGGATGATAATGACTTCGTTGACCCAATTATGCTCGCTGGTGAACTTTTGCGCGTTGGTGTCTCACTCGCTCCAACACTCTTAGTGTGCCTTACATGGGGTGTGCTGCTGACAGGGGTACTGGGTGTAAGTGAAGTGTTTGACACGTCTTCTTCCTCCTCGTCATCATCAGATGAAACATCAACGTTTTCTTGACTTCCAATTCGGGCTTCCTTGATCGACTTTAGGTGCGCAAACCATTGGACAGTGTGCTGTCTCCTAAGATGACCTCTCTGGCCTCCGGTACCATAGTTGGTACCAAGCTTACCACGACTAACTGCAACCTTACAAATGGTACAAATGGCGAACTTTTCCCTTTTTGGGCAAACAGTAAAGAAGTCCCAAACTGGGGACTTGAAGTGTCTGTGGGGGCCGGAGGAGGCGGCGATACTGGTGGTGGTGGTGGTCATGCTGCTAATGCCAGATGAAGTGGAGGATCTGGATTGCCCAACTTTTGTACGTTGTGCACTTTCACCGCCACTAATTAAGGTCGAGGTGGATGGAGGTCCCTTCTTGTGAGTAAGAAATATGGAAGCGGTACGAGTTGGTGTACTACTTAACTCCAATGATTGTGGTGTTTCCACTGCCTCCTCGTCGACAATATCATCATCATCACGCTCAGCAGCTTTTTGGGCTAGGGTCAAAATGTCTGTTTGCTGCATGCCCGCTGGGGCTGCAGTGACCTTTATGATGACTGGGTCGTCGTTGTCAGAGTCTTCATCAGCAGCAGTATCCGCCACTTCTTGTTGAGCCTCATCATCATACTCCATAACTCTGAGACTTTGGACGAGCTTCCTTTTACGCTTAACTACCTTTGTCAGATCATGTGCCTCACTCTCAGACGGCAGTGGTGCTGGTTCCCAATTTTGATCCGTATCATCAGAAGGAGGTGTGCTTGAAGAAGATGTAGACACCACCCTTGATCTCTTCCTTGCTAGGGGTGTGGAAGACAATGAATGATCATCAGGAGGAGTGTCTTCCTCAAATGATACCTCGCCTTGATTGTCGATTTCCTGATGTGCCCCTACTTCGGGAGGAACAACTATTGTGGGCACTTGTGACCCTCCATGCACCTCTGCTTGCGCATCTCCTTGCGCTGCCTCTCCTTCCACATGTACTTGGGCTTGTACTTGCACATGTGGTTTTTGTTGCGGCTGTGGTTGTTCAACACTCGTCAGATGAGTTACAACAACCTGTGTTGATTGAGGGACATTGCTGCTACTTTCTTGCGATGAGCCAACATCACTGGTCGATGGTGAGTGAACAACTAGACTAAGTGCCTCTGCAGCACTGAAGGGCTTGGACTTAAGTTGGCGTGGTGGTGGTGGTGGCACTGAGCCCAATGGAGCGGGGGTGCTGCTCCCAGCTTGGTCCCCAGCAGATCCCGTTGCTGCTGCAGGCATACTTTTTTTTTTACTCCCAAAAAAAGGGGCGGCCGGCACACCAGTCTCCTTGGTAACTTGCTTCTTCTGCTCCTTACTGGCAACTTTCTTGCTAGAGGAGCTACGGGTAACTTTTTTTGGGGCCATCTTCTTCAGAACAGCAGGCAGCAGTTGCACGAGTTGCAGAGTTGTCTGTGTCCAGACGTGACGTCGCGTGACGTTATGCTGCACACACACACCGCTGCAGGACTTCTTCCTGGCACTGGTGGTTCTCTAGAGTCTTGTGCACCTAAAAGCAATGGAAGACAGAGGAACATCAGTTCAGTTATACACCCCAAAAAATGGAAAAACACAGAAAAATAAGCACAATCCCATGCCATCCATGATGTTTACATTCAAGACACCACACAGAAAGACTAGGCCCATGCAACACTCACTACCCCTGGGGATAATGGATGAAAAGTAGGCTAAATAAGTGCAGGCCTCAGACACTGCCTCTCTTCAAAATGGCCCCTTGCACCCCAAGCACATGTTGCCTGTACCAGCCAGCACTCAAGATGGCCACCACCACCACCCACATGGCCAGTCCACATCAACAGTACACCCCAAAAAAACAGAAAAAAACCCAAAAATCACCACAATCCAATGCCATCCAGGATGTTTACATTAAAGAGAGTGAGACCCCACAGGCACACTCAGTCCATGCACCACTACCCCTGGGCAAAAGGCCACACCAGCAGCCCCAAAAAAACGACAAAAACACAAAAAACAGCACAATCCCAGCCCATCCATGGCCTCAATGGTGTTTAAATTCAAGAGGACACACCACAGAAAGACTAGGCCCATGCAACACTCACCACCCCTGGGCGAAGGGCCCCACCAACAGCCCCAAAAAACGACAAAAACAACAAAATTCAGCACAATCCTAGCCCATCCATGCCCTCAATGGTGTTTAAATTCAAGAAGACACCCCACAGAAAGACTAGGCCCATGCAACACTCACTACCCCTGGGGATAATGGATGAAAAGTAGGCTAAATAAGTGCAGGCCTCAGACACTGCCTCTCTTCAAAATGGCCCCTTGCACCCCAAGCACATGTTGCCTGTACCAGCCAGCACTCAAGATGGCCACCACCACCACCCACATGGCCAGTCCACATCAACAGTACACCCCAAAAAAACACAAAAACACCCAAAAATCACCACAATCCAATGCCATCCAGGATGTTTACATTAAAGAGAGTGAGACCCCACAGGCACACTCAGTCCATGCACCACTACCCCTGGGCAAAAGGCCACACCAGCAGCCCCCAAAAAATGACAAAAACACAAAAAACAGCACAATCCCAGCCCATCCATGGCCTCAACGGTGTTTAAATTCAAGAGGACACCCCACAGAAAGACTAGGCCCATGCAACACTCACCACCCCTGGGCAAAGGGCCCCACCAGCAGCCCCAAAAAACAACAAAAACAACAAAATTCAGCACAATCCTAGCCCATCCATGCCCTCAATGGTGTTTAAATTCAAGAAGACACCCCACAGAAAGACTAGGCCCATGCAACACTCACTACCCCTGGGGATAATGGATGAAAAGTAGGCTAAATAAGTGCAGGCCTCAGACACTGCCTCTCTTCAAAATGGCCCCTTGCACCCCAAGCACATGTTGCCTGTACCAGCCAGCACTCAAGATGGCCACCACCACCACCCACATGGCCAGTCCACATCAACAGTACACCCCAAAAAAACAGAAAAACACCCAAAAATCACCACAATCCAATGCCATCCAGGATGTTTACCTTAAAGAGAGTGAGACCCCACAGGCACACTCAGTCCATGCACCACTACCCCTGGGCAAAAGGCCACACCAGCAGCCCCAAAAAAACGACAAAAAACAGCACAATCCCAGACCATCCATGGCCTCAATGGTGTTTAAATTCAAGAGGACACCCCACAGAAAGACTGGGCCCATGCAACACTCACCACCCCTGGGCAAAGGGCCCCACCAGCAGCCCCAAAAAACGACAAAAACCACAAAATTCAGCACAATCCTAGCCCATCCATGCCCTCAATGGTGTTTAAATTCAAGAAGACACCCCACAGAAAGAGTAGGCCCATGCAACACTCACTACCCCTGGGGATAATGGATGAAAAGTAGGCAAAATAAGTGCAGGCCTCAGACACTGCCTCTGTTCAAAATGGCCCCTTGCACCCCAAGCACATGTTGCCTGTACCAGCCAGCACTCAAGATGGCCACCACCACCACCCACATGGCCAGTCCACATCAACAGTACACCCCAAAAAAATCACCACAATCCAATGCCATCCAGGATGTTTACATTAAAGAGAGTGAGACCACACCACAGGCACACTCAGTTCAAGCACCACTACCCCTGGGCAAAAGGCCACACCAGCAGCCCTAAAAAAACGACAAAAACACAAAAATCAGCACAATCCCAGCCCATCCATGGCCTCAATGGTGTTTACATTCAAGAAGACACCCCACAGAAAGACTAGGCCCATGCAACACTCACCACCCCTGGGCAAAGGGCCCCACCAGCAGCCCCAAAAAACCGACAAAAACAACAAAAATCAGCACAATCCCAGCCCATCCATGGCCTCAATGGTGTTTAAATTCAACAAAACAGTTGTATCATGCACCCATAACCAACACTGGTCCTACTGGATACTGTGGCTACCCACAATATATTTTATTTAATGTCTGAAAAAGTTCCAAAATTGTAGTTGCAGCAACTGTAATGCCCCAAACAAACTTACTTGTGAAAGTTGATTTCTAATCCAAAAGTGATCCAAAGAAAGTCAAAAAGGCCTCAAATCCAAATATCCAGCAGCACCCACAAAAAGTAATCCTTCCAGGTCAAGGTCCAAATGAAAGTGACCAGCACATGAAGAAAGCACTGGGAGGAGCCTGCTGGACAGGAACAGGAAGTTGGAGACTGTGGGGCACTTCCTTCCCCCCCCCCCCAAAAAATGGACTCCTTGCAAAAAAAAAGGCCATGCAAATGTCAACCTGAGGAGTGATTCTGATAAAAATCATCATTTTCTGAAGGTTTATCCTGTTTGCTGGTGGATTTCTTGTGCAGAATTGCTAAATCTCTATTTCGCGAGTGCGAGATTGTTCCTTTCCCCCGCAACTACGTGTTCGCAATTGCGAACTCTCGCGAGGCGTGCTGTGCAAGGTGGCAAGCCGCGATTACGTATTCGCGGGCGCCAAACTCCCGCGGGATCCCGCAGCAAGATCCAAAATGGCGCAGCACTCGCAAAATATGATTGAGAAAAACAACTCGGCAAACGCTGAATGACGGAAAGTGAACGCCGTGCACCACGCCGCGCGCCGCAATATTGTATCACCAAGCACAAAATCAGCCGCGAGCGAATTCACGGATTTTCGACAAATTCGCAAGAGTTCGCGGATCGCGAATTTGCCGAAAATCTGAAAAATCCGCGAGCGGAACGGATTTTACGCCCATGCTTACTTTCACTAAGAGCTCAGCTTTCATCAAAAGCACAATAAACAAACATTGGAATATTATCAATTCGAGTGGTTTAGATATCCCACGCCCTCGATTTGCATTCAAACGGACATCTAACCTAAAGGATGCACTGATCCATACACGATCCAGAAAACAAAAAAACAGAAGCCAGAGCACCTTGTGGGGCCTCCCCCCTGTGATGGGCCACTTGCCATGTGGAGGTTGTGCTGTATGCCCCCAAACAGTTCAATGTAAAGAAATCAGGCTTACAGACACGTTCTTGTGGAGCCTCCAGAGGCATACCAACTGCAACAGCACAAGATGCATATACTTGCTCACTTGCCCCTGTGATAAACATTAAATTGGGATGACGATGAGGCAAGTGAAACTGAGAATTATGGAGCATAAAAGCAACATCAGATGCTTGAAGGCACATACTAGACTGTACGAACATTATACACAACAAGGCCATCCAGCAGACAGTGTACGTTGGTTGGCTCTCGAATCCCACCCTGCCATTACCCAGCAGGCACTGTTCAGGATTGAACAAAGATGGGTCCACCGGTTGAAACTGGATTCAAGGGGTCTCAATGATTCTGTACCTTGGTCGTCATTGGCACGCTAGATCGTACCTGGGACAACCTGACACTGGTCCTGACACGGTGGACCCGATTACATACCTTCATAGACATTGAAGTGAATCACTAAGGGTAACCGCTACATCACTTTACCCAATATATTTTTACAACCTTCTCTGCCTATGGGAGGTGTCTATGACCGGGGTGCCTATGAGTGTCAATCTACGGCATTACACTCCTCCCTTGCCAACCCTGGAAACGTATGTGTTGCCACTACACCGTTAGGGCCTTTACCCTCCGATTGAACTTTTCCATCTGGTGGTTACTCTAAGTGGTAACCGGTTAATCCACTAACAAGTGATCCCTTCCCTGCCAAATCCTACTGGGAATCGAGTCCCATGTGTCACTTACTACATCCAAGATGGCCGCCGATACTGGACGAATGATTCCATGGCTTGACTTAGTGGTGCATTGCATCATCTCACTAGCAATGCGCATGTGTAGTACCACCCGCTACTGCCACGCCCACCCACGGAATTGGCAAGACGGGAGGACGATGGCTACAAGTACTACGGGAGTTCCCGTGGATTGCCACCAGTCGCTCCTCGTCCTGACCAGACGTTGCTGGGGGTAGGTTTGATGGCGAGGACCGCACGCCGATTGGGTAAGTGCTTTGCGAGTGCCTCACGGGTCATAGCCCGTTATCACGCCGGTGACGCTACTGGCAGTGTGTGCTTTACCTCTCACGATAGCACCGCCCTACCGACGTGGTCGAGTTTGCGAGGCCTGACTCCACCACATGGTCCTCGTTGGGCGGAGTTACTATGCTTAGTGGGACTGTTGGTACATGGGTATGACCCCGTAATATCCCAGCCTCCACTGTCTCCGACGTGTGGGGTGGTGGGGCCTGATCGGGGGCTGCTCGTTGTGCCGGTGGTTCTACGAGTGATGTACTGCCTCAACGGCCCCCGTCTGGCTGACAGGCAATTACACTCGCCACGCGGATGAGGTGCGGGGCAATACATGGGGTGCTCACCTCCATGAGCAACGCCTGGTGGTCCTCTTGTGATGTACACACTCAAAGCATTTCTCCCGATGGTTCTAAGGTAGCCCTTCTGTTGTGCGTCTTCTCTCTCCCCCAGGTACCTTACTCACTGTTGCAGGTCCCACGGGAGCAGACTGCGGGGCACCTTAGGGAACTGCTTAGGGTAAGCATCAACCTGCCTCACCCTCACTTCATTAGCCCTCATGTCTTCGTCTGTGAATCCCAGTTATGATTCTACCCACTACTGCAGTTTTTTCTGTTGTTTTAATTAATTTTCACTAGTGTGTTTGAATAGCGTAGAATTCATGTGACCTAGGAAACAATGGAACCTTACATTGATCACACTCTTCTGCTGTGTATATTTCCTCTAGGTCGCATCGCATAAGCAGGACCAATTGGCCTGCCTACTTATTGACCGCAAGGAATAAGGTTGTAATTTACATTCATTTACTTTTTTCACTGTGTAGTACTGAGCACTTAGGTCCTGAAGAATTGCCATGACGGCAAGAAACATGTTGACCTGACCTGAGGGTGGTAGATATTTTGTTGTGAATCTGTCTCAGCATATATCTCCCCTCCCACCCCTTTTAATCAAGGGAGTTAGCCACGCCATTAAAGTTCTCTGTGGACTGACTCACCTTTTTTATTCACCACCACTTCACAACTACACTTTCACTTGCCCTCTCACACGCATGCACCATATGGCTGGAACAAAAGATCTCCGATAAAGAGCCCCTTCGTGGGTGCCCGTCAGACATTGCAGCGCCAGTCTGACGAGGAGCAGAACCCATATGATGAAGCATGACACCTAGCTTGCTGGGTGTGTGAAGGTTCTAGTTCCAAAAAGGGAATCCCCCCTCCCTTTTCACCATCTTCTACGCTACTCACGCATTTACACTCATGTGTATTTCACACTCTCATCGGGGAACTTTGTACTCTTCTTGTGTTACTTATATGTCATTTGAGATGTCATCAGTGATGTCATCAGTGATGTCACTAACCATGTCATGAGTGATGTAATATGTGACGTCATCAGGAGTGCATTGCGGGCGCGCGAGTTATAGTTAGCTGAACTAACTATAACGGGGGAATTTCAATGGTTTTGTATGAGTGAAATGTCCAGCTCACTATAACATGTGTGAAATCTATGGTTTTTTCAATGAATTTGCAAGGTTTTATAAATGCTAATTCCTAACTATAACGTGTGTGAAACCTATGGTTTTTTTCAGTGAATTTGCAAGTTTTTTTTAAATGCTAATTCCTAACTATAACGTGTGTGAAACCTATGTTTTTTTTCAGTTAATATATGTATATATATATATATATATATAAATATATATATCAATCTGCCTTGAAGACTGAGTGGATGTATAAGTGCCTGAATGGAGGATTTAGTAGCAATGTGATTCACTGTTTAAGTGACTAATTTAAAGTGTCTCACTAAATATATGGGATAGTGATTAAACTATGTGAATACCTGTATCACTCTATCTCTTGTTGTGTACACTACTACATAAGTTGGTTACTAGCTATGTGAAAGTCTATATTAGTTATTGATTAGTTAAGTGAGTATTTGTATGGGATAGTGAATGTATGTGTGGTTTAGTGGGAGGTGTGTGACTTTCCAAAGATGCGTAAATAGTTGATTTACTAGGTATATGAGGTTAAGACTGTATGTGGAAACAGTTGTTTGGGTGCGTGAATCTCTTTATGGGTATGGTGATGAGTAAATATATTTCTCAGTGATACATGTCTAACAAACTAGAAATATAAAAGGCAGTGTATGTGACAGTTGTATATAAATAAGTATACATAAGACTTAGTCAGTCAGTCAGTCAAAAATTCTTTATTTTGATTAATTAAAATCATAAAAGACAATACAAGGAACATGAACCTCCACACATTAAAAACATTTGAAAAAACGAGCATTCAATTTTTACAATTCATAAATGCAATGTCTAAAAAACAATAAATACATAATATACAATATAAAAAGACCCTTAACCAGCAGCTATTAAATCTAATATAAAGTGCATCATTTGGTAATTCAATTTAAAACCATGATCCCCTTTTGATCCCACTGGATGATTACATTTAAAGGAGTCTTCTTTTGTCTATCCGGGCCGCGGCCGCCAAAAAGCTGGCCACGCTATAAGTAACCTGGACGGAATTAAGCATTTGTAAATATGTGAGAGCAGGCCTTACTTGTACGAAACCAGCATTACGCAAGATTGGATATAAGAACTTTTTACGCGCCTCTGAGTAATGATCACAGAACATTACCAAATGGAGTGTGTCCTGTGTGGAAAAATTATCACAAGAACATGGCGCAACATCCTCGGGTTTCTCCCATTTAGAAAATACACAGAACGTAAAGTGAATGAGATTGAACCGAAATCTGACCAATAAATAGCGATGGAAGGGCTTGGTGACACACTTCAGATACGGTTCAATGAATGGGGAAATTGATAAGCCATAAATGCTTCTCACCACTGGTTTTCTCAGCTCCTGCACCTCCCTTTCCGCATCCAACAGGTTACGAAAGTTGTGTTTAATCCACCCTATGTCCTCCTTTATGATGCCCTGTGGTGAGGTAAACAAATCTGGCCGACCCAGCCTGGCGCATGCCGCTCTAACATACGCCAACCATGGAATCCTGTCTGCCTTCTCTAGGGCTAAACAATCCTTCAGGATTAAATGGTTAAGGGTAATCTCTTCATTCAGCTAGGTTTTTGCCCAGCAAATCAGTGGAGCCATGTGATTGTGGGTGTGCCGCAGGCTGGAAAAGCAGGCAAGGAGGCCGGATATAGTGGGCTATGCCGGTGTTTTATTCCACACAAGTCGGAAAACAGTTAGGTCAAAAACAGAAGAGTTCCAAAGGAGGGTGTCCGGGTCCTCTTCGGGGCTTGGGTCCGGTTTCCTTTCTTCGGGGACGAGTGGCGGGTCTGGAATTGGGGAGGATCCTCGGAGGGCAATAAGAGAAACAAAAGGTACCGTTAGTTCTGTCTGGGACTCTAGTGAGTAATTGTAGCATTCACCGTCACCCGGGTAGTGAGGGATGGAAAGAAGACCGTGAGGAAGGGAGGTATCGAGGGGGAAAGGATAGGTATACAGCGAGAGAGTGTCTGGTAGGGTTGTGAGGGGGAGGGCTTTCTACACAGTGAAGGTGCTCTACAAGTATTACACAGTGCAACTATCACAACGCTTGTGCCTAAGAGAGTTATTTACAACGAGCACCTAGCGTGCTCTGAAGATGGAAATACGGGTACTCACACGGTCCGCCGCAACTCTCCAGTGAGTTGTGGCCGCTCTTCAGCCACCTCGTGGGGACTCCACCAATCTTCCGTCCACACGTCTTCTTCGGAGTTCGCCTGCTCTCCGTCTTCTGCGCCAGTCCGAGTGTCCTGCCACGATGCTCCGACGGCGTTCTGGTCTCCGCGTTTGGTTTTTCCTTGTTCTGGCGCTGCCACTGGGGTGGGACTTCCGGGGTCAGAGGGAAGTGCTTCCTGTCGATGTCGGCCTCCGGTTGGTTCCTGCAAGACAGAGAAGGGCGGGGGTCTAATTGTCATGGTTACTGCTCCGGGACTCGTTCCCGACATAGGGGAATGTCCGAGGGGGCTTAGTCCTGGCGAAAAGGATGGCGGTACGTGTTTGAGAGGGCCCAGTCCTGGCGGGGAGGATAGCGGGACCGTATCACATCCCCTTCCCCTAGCTGTCCTTGCTGTACGGGTTGGGGACAAGGGATAGCGGGAGAGGAAATCAGTGTTGCCCTGGTCTGATCCCTTTCGATGTTCTGTTCTGAAATGGAAGGGCTGGAGGGACAGGAACCAACGGAGGACCCGGTTGTTATGTCCTTTATTTCGGGCCATCCACTCCAAAGGCGCGTGATCTGTGTAGATGATAAAGTCTCGGTCCTCCAGATAGTAACGTAGGCTTTTGACAGCCCACTTTATTGCAAGCGCTTCTTTTTCCACCACGGCGTAGTTCTATTCCCTGGGGAATAGTTTCCTGCTAAGATAGAGGATGGGTTTTTCATTCCCTAGGTCATCTTTTTGTGATAGGACCGCCCCCAAGCCCTGGTCTGAGGCATCAGTTTGTAGAATGAAGGGTAGGGAGTAGTCAGGGCTTACCAGGACAGGGCTGGAAGTCAGGGCATGCTTTAGGTCTGTAAAGGCATGCCATAATAAGGGAGTGGGGTTTTTCAAGGCAACCTCGGTTCGGGTAGTTTTCTTCAAGAGGTCCCTAAGGGGAGCTGCTCTCTGTGAGAAATTGGGGACAAACCTACGATAATAACCCAGGAGTCCTAGAAAGGCTCGGAGGTCCTTTTTCGTCTGAGGGAAGGGGAGGGACTGGATGGCGTCTGTTTTGTTTTTCTGGGGTCTTATCAGGCCTTCACCCAAGAGATACCCCAGGTATTTGACGGTTTGTGCGGCTAGGGTGGTTTTGGCGGGGTTGATAGAAAAACCAAAGGACCCTAGGGAGGTGACGACGTTAAAAGGATGCACCAGGTGTTGAGCCCAGCTATCACTGTAAATGATGATGTCGTCCAGATAGGCTCCGGCATAAAGAGAGTGGGGCCGTAAAACATGGTTCATGGCCCGCTGAAAAGTAGCAGGGCGCCATGAAGCCCAAAAGGCATGACTATGAACTGATACAGCCCCTCAGGGGTGGAGAAGGCGGTCTTCTTTTTGTCTTGTTCCCTGAGGGGTATCTGCCAGTAGCCCTTGCAGGGATCGAGTGTGGAGATATATTTGGCCTTGCCTATCCTTTCGACCATTTCGTCGACGCGAGGTAAGGGATAGGTATCGAACTTGGATACCTTATTGACCTCGCGGAAGTCTATGCAAAACCTGACTGACCCATCAGGTTTTGGTACAAGGACAATAGGGGAATTCCAGTCACTTACTGAGGGTTCTATAATCCCCATCCTTTGCATTTCTTCTATCTCTTGTCGTATGACTGTCCGGCGAGCTTCTGGGACCCTGTAGGGTCGCAGTCGGACGACCTTCCCTGGGTCTGTCTCTATGGCATGTTCTGTGATAGTGGTCCGCCCAGGAGAGGAGGAGAAGACCCTTTGCACAGGGAATAGGGTTTCTCTGAGCTCCTGGGTTTGTACTGGGGTCAACCCAGGATCAAGGCAGGGGTCAAAAGGGAAAGGAGAAGGAAGCCTGGAACCAGACAAGACAGGACGGGGCCCTTCCCACTTTTTCAGGAGATTCACATGGTATATCTGGGAAGTACCCCGAGTGGGGTCCAGTTCCACCTCATATGTAACCGGGGTCACCTGTCGTCGGATGGTATATGGCCCTTGCCATTGTCCCAGGAGCTTCTGGTCGGAAGAGGGCATCATCAAGAGGACTAGGTCCCCAATGGCGAAGACACGGGTTCTAGTGCCCTTGTCGTACTGCCTCTTTTGGGTGGTTTGGGCACTCTCTAGGTTCTGTCTGACTATGTCCCGGATCACCGACAGGTGGGTTTTCAGGTTGTCTATGTATTCGGGGAGCGGACGTGTGCGATCTGGTTCCGCTTCCCAAGCCTCCTGAGCCATGTCTAATAGGGTACGAGGGGGTTGACCATACAGCAACTCGTAGGGGGAATAGCCAGTGTTGCTCTGTGTCTTACACCGGATGGCGAATAGAGCCAGCGGTAACATCTCTTCCCACCTTTTTGCTTCTACACCCAATAGCTTTTTCAGGGTTTGCTTTAAAATGGCATTATAGCGCTCAACCAAACCGTTGGTTTGCGTATGGTACGCTGACGCCCTAATTTGTTTTATCCCTAGTTGGGAACAGACTTGTTTCATGAGAGCTGAGACAAAAGGCGTGCCCTGGTCGGTCAAGATTTCCCGGGGAAACCCCACCCGGGGGAAAACAGAGATAAGGGCCTTGGCAATGTTCTGGGCAGTGGGTTGACGCAAGGGTATGGCTTCAGGGAAGCGAGTGGCATAGTCTACTATAACTAAAGCATAGCGACACCCGCTTCGTGAGGGCAAAAGGGGTCCTATGATGTCCTTCCCTACTCTGCTAAACGGGACGTCAATGATGGGGAGGGGTTGTAGTGGTACCCTAGGGGGCCGATATCGACTATGTTTTTGGCAGACCGTGCATTTGCGGCAATAGGTTTTAATCCGTTGGTGCACGCCGGGCCAGTAGAACTTTTCAAGGACCGCCTGACTGGTTTTCTCATCACCAAAATGACCCCCTAAAAGGTGGCTGTGTACTAGGAAGAGCACTTTGTCTTGGAAAGGACCAGGGACCAACAACTGTGGATTCTGTTGTGCCTCCCCTTTCGGTATAACAACCCATTTTTCTTGAAAAAGTAGGGACCTACTTGCAAGGGATCCTCGTTTTCTAGGGCCCTTCCCCATGCTTCCTGAAGAAGTGGATCCTCTTGCTGTGCCGCCCTGAATTCCCTGTCTGTCTGCCATGGATGTTCCTCAATAATCGCTGGATACGCACTGGTATGTTCTTTCTTTTCCTTTCTCCTCTGATTTTTGGACTTGCGAGGTTTGGGATCCGCATCCGGGGACGACAGTCCCTGGGAAAAAGGGGCCTCTTTCCACCACTGGGCCAGGGAGTCAGTGGTGTCCCGGAGGAGCATAGGCAGTCCGGAGTAGTCGCTTCCTAAAATAACCTGTTCTGGTAGTGCCGGCACGAGACCGACCGTAAGGTTGGTTCCTGGGTCCATGGGTGTGGCACTCGCACCTGGGTAGTTGGATATCGTTTGGTGTCCCCATGGACACATTGAATGGCTACCATTCCAGTAGGAGGGCCAACAGGGACGGCCAGGTCTTGGGGTCTGAGAACACTTTGGCGGCACCCGGTGTCGGCTAGGGCTAAGACGCTTTGTCCATCTATAGACACAGGGCAGTGAAACGGGGGGGAGTGCAGCACCCGGAGTGGTGCAGGCATAGTTCCGTACCAGGCCAATCTCCATCGGCTCCTCCTTCTGTGGGCACACGCGAGCTATGTGTCCAAAACCGCCACAGTTATAACACTGGGGCCCGGGGTTAGGAGGACGGTAGAGGACAGGTGAGGGTAAGAGGGGAGAAGGCTCTGGTCTCCGGGGCAGTAGCGGTCGAGTGGCTGTCGCGTTGTGGGGCCTATGAGGGTGTTCCTCCTTGCTGCGCTGGAGTTCTTGGGCTCGGCTATAGGCACAGGCTGTTTCGACGGCCGTCTCCAATGTGAGGCGGGAGTGTTGCCTTACCCATCGCTGGGTGGCCGGGTGCAAGGAGTTCAGAAACTGTTCCAGGTATATCTTCCCGAGAATATCTTCCTTCGAGGAGGCTTCTGGTCTGAGCCACCTGTTCGCAAGATCCTTGATCCTAAAGGAGAGGGCCCTAAGATTTTCTTGGGGCCCCTCTTTGGCCTGTCTCAGCTTTACTCTGTATGTATCGTCGTCTATTCCTAGGCGCTCCAAAATGCACTTCTTTATATCCGCATACGGGGTGTTGCCCTGGACGTTGGCCTGTTGGTATGCGGCTTGCAAGTCGCCGGTCAAAAAGGGCCCCAGGTATTGGCCCCATCGATCAACAGGCCAATTGGCGGCCTGGGTTAGCCTTTCAAAGTTGGTAAAGAAATAATCTGGGTCGTCCCCTGGGACGTACTTCTGCAGGACCACGGAAGGTAGGGAGGTCATTGGTCTCTGCTGTCCTAGGAAGTCAGTCAGCTTTCCCATGGCTTGTTCATGAACGACCCCCTGGCCCTTGAGGACATCATATAACTGACACCTATCATCCTCCACGGTTTTCAGGAATTGTTCCATTAAGTTTCCCAATTGTTCCTGGGACTCCGCCATTCTTTTCACGACGGCCTCCATGCTTCCAGCGGATCCCACTTCTCACACCAGATGTGATTGTGGGTGTGCCGCAGGCTGGAAAAGCAGGCAAGGAGGCCGGATATAGTGGGCTATGCCGGTGTTTTATTCCACACAAGTCGGAAAACAGTTAGATCATAAACAGAAGAGTTCCAAAGGAGGGTGTCCAGGTCCTCTTCGGGGCTTGGGTCAGGTTTCCTTTCTTCGGTGACGGGTGGCGGGTCTAGAATCGGGAGGATCCTCGGAGGGCAATAAGAGAAACAAAAGGTACCGTTAGTCCTGTCTGGGACTCTAGTGAGTAATTGTAGCATTCACCGTCACCCGGGTAGTGAGGGATGGAAAGAAGACCGTGAGGAAGGGAGGTATCGAGGGGGAAAGGATAGGTATACAGCGAGAGAGTGTCTGGTAGGGTCGTGAGGGGGAGGGCTTTCTACACAGTGAAGGTGCTCTACATGAATTACACAGTGCAACTATCACGACGCTTGTGCCTAAGAGAGTTATTTACAGGGTATTTACAACGAGCACCTAGCGTGCTCTGAAGATGGAAATACGGATACTCACACGGTCCACCGCAACTCTCCAGTGAGTTGCGGCCGCTCTTCAGCCACCTCCTGGGGACTCCACCAATCTTCCGTCCACACGTCTTCTTCGGTGTTCGCCTGCTCTCCGTCTTCTGCGCCAGTCCAAGTGTCCTGCCACGATGCTCCGACGGCGTTCTGGTCTCCGCGTTCGGTTTTTCCTTGTTCTGGCGCTGCCACGGGGATGGGACTTCCGGGGTCAGAGGGAAGTGCTTCCTGTCGATGTCGGCCTCCGGTTGGTTCCTGCAAGACAGAGAAGGGCGGGGGTCTAATTGTCATGGTTACTGCTCCGGGACTCGTTCCCGACATAGGGGAATGTCCGAGGGGGCTTAGTCCTGGCGAAAAGGATGGCGGTACGTGTTTGAGAGGGCCCAGTCCTGGCGGGGAGGATAGCGGGACCGTATCACATCCCCTTCCCCTAGCTGTCCTTCCTGTACGGGTTGGGGACAAGGGATAGCGGGAGAGGAAATCAGCGTTGCCCTGGTCTGATCCCTTTCGATGTTCTGTTCTGAAATGGAAGGGCTGGTGGGACAGGAACCAACGGAGGACCCGGTCGTTATGTCCTTTATTCCGGGCCATCCACTCCAAAGGGGCGTGATCTGTGTAGATGATAAAGTCTCGGCCCTCCAGATAGTAACGTAGGCTTTCGACAGCCCACTTTATTGCAAGCGTTTCTTTTTCCACCACGGCGTAGTTCTATTCCCTGGGGAATAGTTTCCTGCTAAGATAGAGGATGGGTTTTTCATTCCCTAGGTCATCTTTTTGTGATAGGACCGCCCCCAAGCCCTGGTCTGAGGCATCAGTTTGTAGAACGAAGGGTAGGGAGTAGTCAGGGCTTACCAGGACAGGGCTGGAAGTCAGGGCATGCTTTAGGTCTGTAAAGGCATGCCATAATAAGGGAGTGGGGTTTTTCAAGGCAACCTCGGTTCGGGTAGTTTTCTTCAAGAGGTCCGTAAGGGGAGCTGCTCTCTGTGAGAAATTGGGGAGAAACCTACGATAATAACCCAGGGGTCCTAGAAAGGCTCGGAGGTCCTTTTTCGTCTGAGGGAAGGGGAGGGACTGGATGGCTTCTGTTTTGTTTTTCTGGGGTCTTATCAGGCCTTCACCCAGGAGATACCCCAGGTATTTGACGGTTTGTGCGTCTAGGGTGGTTTTGGCGGGGTTGATAGAAAAACCAAAGGACCCTAGGGAGGTGACGACGTTAAAAAGATGCACCAGGTGTTGAGCCCAGCATCACTGTAAATGATGATGTCGTCCAGATAGGCTCCGGCATACAGAGAGTGGGGCCGTAAAACATGGTTCATGGCCCACTGAAAAGTAGCGGGGGCGCCATGAAGCTCAAAAGGCATGACTTTGAACTGATACAGCCCCTCAGGGGTGGAGAAGGCGGTCTTCTTTTTGTCTTGTTCCCTGAGGGGTATCTGCCAGTAGCCCTTGCAGAGATCGAGTGTGGAGATATATTTGGCCTTGCCTATCCTTACGACCATTTCGTCGACGCGAGGTAAGGGATAGGTATCGAACTTGGATACCTTATTGACCTCGCGGAAGTCTATGCAAAACCTGACTGACCCGTCAGGTTTTGGTACAAGGACAATAGGGGAATTCCAGTCACTTACTGAGGGTTCTATAATCCCCATCCTTTGCATTTCTTCTATCTCTCGTCGTATGACTGTCCGGCGAGCTTCTGGGACCCTGTAGGGTCGCAGTCGGACGACCTTCCCTGGGTCTGTCTCTATGGCATGTTCTGTGATAGTGGTCCGCCCAGGAGAGGAGGAGAAGACCCTTTGCACGGGGAATAGGGTTTCTCTGAGCTCCCGGGTTTGTACTGGGGTCAACTCAGGATCAAGGCAGGGGTCAAAAGGAAAAGGAGAAGGAAGCCTGGAACCGGACAAGACAGGACGGGGCCCTTCCCACTTTTTCAGGAGATTCACATGGTATATCTGGGAAGTACCCCGAGTGGGGTCCAGTTCCACCTCATATGTAACCGGGGTCACCTGTCGTCGGATGGTATATGGCCCTTGCCATTGTCCCAGGAGCTTCTGGTCGGAAGAGGGCATCATCAAGAGGACAAGGTCCCCAATGGCGAAGACACAGGTTCTAGTGCCCTTGTCGTACTGCCTCTTTTGGGTGGTTTGGGCACTCTCTAGGTTCTGTCTGACTATGTCCCGGATCACCGACAGGTGGGTTTTCAGGTTGTCTATGTATTCGGGGAGCGGACGTGTGCGATCTGGTTCCGCTTCCCAAGCCTCCTGAGCCATGTCTAATAGGGTACGAGGGGGTCGACCATACAGCAACTCATAGGGGGAATAGCCAGTGCTGCTCTGTGTCTTACACCGGATGGCGAATAGAGCCAGCGGTAACATCTCTTCCCACCTTTTTGCTTCTACACCCAATAGCTTTTTCAGGGTTTGCTTTAACGTGGCATTATAGCGCTCAACCAAACCGTCGGTTTGCGGATGGTACGCTGACGTCCTAATTTGTTTTATCCCTAGTTGGGAACAGACTTGTTTCATGAGAGCTGAGACAAAAGGCGTGCCCTGGTCGGTCAAGATTTCCCGGGGAAACCCCACCCGGGGGAAAACAGAGATAAGGGCCATGGCAATGTTCTGGGCAGTGGGTTGACGCAAGGGTATGGCTTCAGGGAAGCGAGTGGCATAGTCTACTATAACTAAAGCATAGCGACACCCGCTTCGTGAGGGCAAAAGGGGTCCTATGATGTCCATCCCTACTCTGCTAAACGGGACGTCAATGATGGGGAGGGGTTGTAGTGGTACGTGTTTGAGAGGGCCCAGTCCTGGCGGGGAGGATAGCGGGACCGTATCACAAGCCATTTTTAGGAGATCTGTAACATAACCCAGGGCCACCTCAGAGTGTATTGAGAATGTGGGGGATGATTGCGGTAGTGACAGGAGAGATCTAAGAAACCTGTTTTCCGCAATTTGTATTTTGTTCGAATCCACATAGCCCCAAATTGCCGCACCATAGGAAGCGATCGCCAAACACTTAGACTTATAAATCTTTAGCATGGCCTCCATGGGTCTCGCTCCCAATCTCTTGGAAAAATTCAAAAGAGCCATGGAAGATCTTGTGACTACATTACTCTTCAACTTCATCTGGGGGCCCCATTTACCTTTCTCGTCGAATAGTACTCCCAGGTAGGAGAAGGAAGGCACCCTCGTCAATTCCTTGCCGTTACACCTAAATGTTTTAACCTTCGTTTTCTTACTCCGTGCGCCGGCAACCATTACATGGGATTTTGCGATGTTTACTTTCAAATCCAGGGCTTCCATGAAGCTGTCAAAGTGGTCCAGCAGCCTCTGTAAGCCCAAGCCTGTGCGCACAAGCAAAACGGCATCATCCGCGTACAGAAGGACCAGGATGCCCAATCCCCCTATACGCGGAGTGTCCAGTGTAGCCGTACCTAAATGTTTTTCAAGGGCATTGATGTAGATAGTGAAAAGAAGAGGGGCCAGTATGCAGCCTTGTCTGACCCCCCTTCTAGAGCTAAATTGCCTAGTACACCGGCCTTCCCTCATGAGCCTAACAGAGGCAGAAAGGTCCCGGTGAAGATCACTCAAAAAAATGACCATCTAAACCGATCTCATGTAAAATAAACCATAATTTTGAACGGTTAACTAAATCAAATGCCGAAGAAAGGTCCATGAAACCTAAATATAAAAAACCCTCCCTGGCCACTGTATATTTGCTTATAAGGAGGTGTAAATTTAAACATTGGTCCATGGTACCCCTATGTTCTCTAAAACCGTACTGAAGGTTAGAGAGCACCCCCCTGCCCGTAAGCCAATCCCCCACTCTCTGAAGAATGACCCTGCCCAGGATTTTAACGGCAGAGTCAAGCAATGAGATTGGCCTATAACAGGAGGGGTCCCCTCTATTCCCCTTCTTAAAAATAGGTACTATCACAGAAGAGGACCAAGAGGGTGGGAAACCATTGGCCAGGATCTTTGCCCAAAACTGTGGATACATGATGTACAAATCTGCAGGTACCCCATCTGGTCCTGGAGCCTTGTGTCTAGTTGTCTCTCTAATCGCTTTTTCTACCTCAGTTGAATCAAACCTTAGCGGTAAAGCATGCTGTGCAGCAGCTGTGGGGGCCGGTATTGATCCCCTCTCATCTAGGTCATAAATGCTCTTAAAATGTTGGAGCCAACTGTCATCAGGGATCATGCAATCCGTATCTAGGTTCTCCTGTTCTGAGAAGAAAGGCTGATTAATAATGGCCCAGAATTTCCTACTGTCTCTTATCACATCAGCGGATTGAAGATTTTCCCAGGCCTCCTCCTTGATATGGCGTTTGCGAGAGTAAATGGCAATTTTGTACTCCTTGCGGAGTTGAGCTATTAGAGCTCTATTCCTTGGCTTGTTCTTGAGCGCCTTGAGTAAGGCGCTATGGGCCTTTGAGCAGTTGTTATCAAACCATTTAAGGGCCTTCCTCGGTTGTGTGCTAACACCCATCTCTAGATCTTTGGCGATCTGCTTACATACCGCAACATAAGCTTCCATAACGTGAGCCCCTGCAGCAGTACCATCCAAGCAGATGGCCAGGTTGGCCTCGCATTTGGTGGCAAGGTCCTCGAAAAAAACGTCAGGGACAACCCTGTTCCATTTGATCCGTCTCCCCTGATCAGTGGTCGATAGGTGCCTTGGCGCCCCCCACACCCCCTTGAATCGTTTTGCACCGTAAAGATGCCAAGATCAGCCTCAAGCAGAACAGGGTTGTGGTCGCTGAAAGTTGAGGTCACTACTCTATAGGCTAATGATTTAGCTAGGACAACGGGGGATAAAAAAATATAGTCAATAACGGAATTTGCACCTCGCCCTATAAAGGTGGCGGCTCTTTCCTCTCCCGCACTAATGCCTGGTTCAAATACATTTGTGTATGAGAGGAGGGCCTCAAGGGCCTCCCCCTCTTTACTGTGCTCGAAATGGGGAACTCCCTCCCCGGGTGACCCTCCATACTCGCCACTATAACAGTCCCACAAGCAAGGGTGTATATTAAAATCTCCCAGAAGTACCACCTCTGGGGCGGAAGACTGCTCCTGATTGTAGACTGACAAATAGTGCTCCAAGGCACTAAGGTGCTCATTTTGAGATGAGCCCTCCCTGGAGTTATAAAAGTTGATAAGTAAAAATTTCTGCTGATCTGAAACTGTCCACTCAATTATTAGGAAATTCTTTGAATCAGTTTCTAGTTGTTTAAAAACCCCTATCAAGTTAAGCGAAAACAGCACGAGCAACCCCCTTTAGGTCTACCCACTGTTCCAGGAACGGCGGGGATAGCAAAGCTAAGGTAGCCATCCAGTAAAAAACTGGGCGAGATGTCCCAGGTTTCCTGGAAGGCAAGAATATCGTATTGCCTAATAAAATCCAGCCAGTTAAGATCTGTACCTTTGGATCTGATACCCGCCACATTCCAGGTCAGAAATTTACATAAGGGTGACTGCGTTCCTACCTCATCCCTCTCTTCACCCGGTCCACAAGGTAGTCAATCATTCAACTCCATCGGGGACAGGGGAGAGAAGCGATTAGACAGACCTAGATCTAGGGTGGATACCCCGCTGTGCTGAGGGACTGGGGAATTACCAGACCGACCCCTATCCACCCCCCGTGCTGGTTTCTGTGTGGGTCTAAAGTGTGAGGCATTGTTGGGCTGGTGAACTAATGTCTGTTGACTGTTACAAGGGGAATATTCCCGTTGTGGCACCTGAGGATTACCAAATGTCCTGACTGGCCTAGTTGGTGGGTAAAAAAACCCCAGGGGAAGAGGTCTAATGCCCTTGTTTGTCAAAGCTGAAGCATCCCAGAATAATCTCTCAGCACTAGCCTGGTTATTGAAATTTACCACCACACAGTCCCCTGGGATGGATTTTAAACAGCGCCCAACCCAACTAACCCTCCTTGCCATAATAACAGTACTTGTGATATCTGTACCTCCACTACTGAACTGATAACACCATTCCCTGGCCAACAGCATGAGGTCATGGGTTGTTTCATTTAAACCTGCCCTTGGTGGGGGGACTCCTGTAAAGACAGCCACTAAAGGGGCCGCCTCCGGTGGCAACTCCAAATGGCTGTCCCTATGAGGAGCCAGCCTGTGATCGTCTAAGCTGTTATTACTCCTGTTGCTAGCTCCAGGGTTACAGTACGCTGTACCAGCCCTCATGGGCCCCCGCTCACTATGAGCGCCCGCTTTAACCGGGCCTCTTTCCCTTAAAGGTACTGAAGCCTTGTTCATCATATTGACCATGGGCTCTTTAGTGGGAGTTTTATTGAAGTGCTCCGGAGTCCCCTTGTGACCTGAATGTTGCTTGAAAAGAGCATCGATTTTCTCACATTTGCTCAGTAGCCCCGCTACACATGTGTTCAACGTGTCCACGATGTCTTTCGCAATGGCTACCAGTGCAGGTTCCAATCTTGATGTAAATAAATCCTCAACTATTTTGCTAACATGGTCCCTTAGACTGGCATCCGGATTTGCATCCTCGTCCTTTGCATTTTTCCTTCTAGATGTTTTTCTCATGTGCCTACGATTGCGCGTGTGGTTCAAAGGTGTAGCCAATGGGGGTGTATCCATGTGAGGCAGGGGAAAGTGTGGAGATCTTAGCTGGACATTCGCTGACTCAACTATGGAAGGGGGATTTGAGATCACAATCGTTGGTTCAAGCGGGACCCTTGGGCAGTGCTCTATTTCCAATGCTGACTCAGTGTCGGCAGGAGCCAACCCGAGTTCTTTCTCTGCACTTGCGATTTCTTTAGTTAAAACCCCCACAGCTGAAGTCAGGTAAGATATTATAGAATCGGATTTCCTGGGAATCTTAGCATTTTTGCCTTCATGATCACCCCGGGATAACTGCTTCCTCTTACCCATAGTAGATTATCAGTGGGGTGGCCCAGCCCGGCCTCCTCTGGCCCCGGATGGCCACAGACGGCCCGCCCTTTGCCCGGGCTTAGCCCGGCGCCTCCCGCGCGCGTCCCGCGGGGTGGGAGGCGTTCCGCTGTTTATTAGCACCTCCGGACGCAGCCAGTGACGTCCCAGGTGCGCCGCTCGGTCCTGGGGCACCTGGGAGATGGAGTCCCTCACTGCGAGGGGGAGAGCTGTGCTGTCCCTGCCGTTGCCCTCACGGTGCTCTGGTGGAAGGTTGGCGGTCTGTGGAGACGCTGTGCACTGCTGTTGCCCTCACGGCGAGTGTGCCTCCAAGGAATGTAGCCCCCCAGTGATTGTATGAGTGACTATCGAAAACTGTATACTTGTAATAGTAATTTTATAACACACTAAGTATGAGTTACTATCTATACAAATAAATAAAGTGGTGTTTGTATAAGTGTGTAGCTTAGTAAATGTATGTATGATCAATTGTTTGCATAAGTGAGTAGAATGACTGCATAAGTGAATAGGATGTATGCTGGTGTGTAATGTCGATGTAGGTGTATAAGTATATTTAATAGTGTTCTATTGATCATTGACAGCATGTATGAGTGAATCTATATGGTAAGTGTTTAGATGTGTGTGTAGATGTAGGAATCACTTAGTGGGTTTTTAGAAACTGGTTTTGGTGTGTCAATGGTTTCAAATATGGTACTCTGTATTTTACAGTGAGTGATGAAAGGTTATACTTGTGTATGATGAGGTGTATCAGATTAAGTAAGCAACAAAGGAGTGACTCAAATAAAGAAATCAATAAAAGGAAACACAAAAAAACGGTGGGTGTCAAGTGGAAAAAATACTAATAATAATAAATCAAAATGATTTTTATAGAACCCTCACTCACCCGTCTATTGGGTGACATGCTTCATCATTGGGTTATGTTCACCGGGCATGCCGAATGCGTGCCCGGTGTGCTACTACACCTGCAACTGCAGTGGAGCTGGTTGCAAATTTAAAAACAGTGCGGAAAGTGCTAGTGATAAAGGGTGTAGAAATAAAAAATGCACTTTCCAACCTGAACTCAACTTTAATAAAGGTTGAAGCGAGCACAACACTAAAAGAGATTAGTGGACAGGTTTGACTTTTAATTTGAGGCAAACAGTCCTACTAGGTACATGAAGTGGTCGACATGTTTCTGCTCATGAAGGCCAACTTGGCCGAGCTTTCATCAGGACCAAAACTCAAACACTGGGCGGTATACGCACGCTAAGGCGTACCCTAAACCTCAGTGTAATTTGGGAAAGAAGGGTTATAAGACTCACGGTTTCTTATTACCGGATCACCCTGGAAATTACCAGGATTTGTAATCTGTGGGAGAAAAACAAAGAGACATCCAAACACACATTCATAAATATGAAACAATGAGTGGATTCCTTTATATACCACAAATCATTCTGTAAAACACCACCGAGTCACGTGCTCATCAATATTTGCCCAGCTATGGCAATTTTATATAGATATCTGATTTGTATCAGATTGTCACGTGGATGATGTCATCAGTGATGTCATTTGAGATGTCATCAGTGATGTCACTGACCATGTCATGAATGATGCAATGTGTGACATCATCAGCAGTGCATTGCGGGCGCCCAAGTTATAGTTAGCAGAACTAACTATAACGGAGGAAATTCTATGGTTTTGTACGAGTGAAATGGCCAACTAACTATAACACCCGTGAAACCTATGTTTTTTTCTGTGACTTTCTAAGGTTTTTTAAATGCTAATTTCTAACTATAACGTCTCTGAAACCTATGGTTTTTTCAGTGAATTTCAAAGGTTTTTTAAATGCTAATTTTTAAGTGTGATAGTAGTTATACCTATTTCTTGTACTAATTTTCTACAGTGTTTTTGCTGTTTATTTATAAATATTTTATTCATTAAATAACATTATATATTTTTCTGAAAATTGCCCAAAAATATTTTAAACAAATTCAAATTGAAATATTGATACATTTTTTGTTTTTGTTTTTTATTTTAATATATTTATATTATTTTCTTTTTTTTAAAAAAGTTCCACATTTTTTTCGGAGTCGTGCACTCAAAGCGTACACATCACGGTGGATGCGTGGATTCTAGACGCCATTTTAGAAAAGTTGTGAAGGATCTGCACACGGTGTGCGAAGGCTGCGTGTTTTTCAGTTACATCATATACATTTAATATTACGTGATGTGCGCGATTGGTATGCGACCAGCCGCGACTCCTGCTCCCGCGCATTCGGGAAACATGCGCAGTACGGTACGAGACGCTTACACGGTGGCGGGTCCCGCGTGACGTCATATATGTGCTTGGGCACGCTGGGTGCGCAACTCCCGCAAAAAAAAATTATGTTCCAAAATTATATGTATGTGTCTTTAATATACATATTAGGGCAAGAGATTATCTAAGTTATTCATAAAAATAATATATTTGTACTTAAAATAAAATATTACTTTTAAATATATTTTCGAGGAGTCGGGTGCGTGCATCGTGAGCGCAGAGAATCAGGTCAGCAGAGCTGTAGAGCCAGAGAAACCAGGTCAGCAGAGCCGCTGTAGAGCCAGAGAACCAGGTCAGCAGAGCTGCTCTAGAGCCTAAGAAGCAGGTCAGCAGAGCTGCTCTAGAATCAGAGACCCAGGTCAGCAGAGCTGCTCTAGAGCCAGAGACCCAGGTCAGCAGAGCTGCTCTAGAGCCAGAGACCCAGGTCAGCAGAGCTGCTCTAGAGGTCGAGAACCAGGTCAGCAGAGCTGCTGTAGAGCCAGAGAAACCAGGTCAGCAGAGCTGCTTAAGAGGGAGAGAACCAGGTCAGCAGAACTGCTTTAGAGCCAGAGAACCAGGTCAGCAGAGCTGCTCTAGAGCCAGAGAACCAGGTCAGCAGAGATTCTTTAGAGCCATAGAAACAGGTCAGCAGAGCTGCTCTAGAGGCAGAGAACCAGGTCAGCAGAACTGCTTTAGAGCCAGAGAACCAGGTCAGCAGAGCTGCTCTAGAGCCAGAGAACCAGGTCAGCAGAGCCGCTGTAGAGCCAGAGAACCAGGTCAGCAGAGCTGCTCTAGAGCCTAAGAAGCAGGTCAGCAGAGCTGCTCTAGAATCCGAGAACCAGGTCAGCAGAGCTGCTCTAGAGCCAGAGACCCAGGTCAGCAGAGCTGCTCTAGAGGTCGAGAACCAGGTCAGCAGAGCTGCTGTAGAGCCAGAGAAACCAGGTCAGCAGAGCTGCTTAAGAGGGAGAGAACCAGGTCAGCAGAACTGCTTTAGAGCCAGAGAACCAGGTCAGCAGAGCTGCTCTAGAGCCAGAGAACCAGGTCAGCAGAGCTGCTTTAGAGCCATAGAACCAGGTCAGCAGAGCTGCTCTAGAGGCAGAGAACCAGGTCAGCAGAACTGCTTTAGAGCCGGACAGAGAACCAGGTCAGCAGAGCTCTTTAGAGGGAGAGAACCAGGTTAGCAGAGCTGCTTTAGAGCCAGAGAACTAGGTCAGCAGAGCTTCTCTGGAGCCAGAGAACCAGGTCAGCAGAGCTGCTTTAGAGCCATAGAACCAGGTCAGCAGAGCTGCTTTAGAGCCAGAGAACCAGGTCAGCAGACCTGCTTTAGAGCCACAGAACCAGGTCAGCAGAGCTGCTCTAGAGGCAGAGAACCAGATCAGCAGAACTGCTTTAGAGCCAGAGAACTAGGTCAGCAGAGCTGCTCTAGAGCCAGAGAACCAGGTCAGCAGAGCTGCTTTAGAGCCATAGAACCAGGTCAGTAGAGCTGCTCTAGAGGCAGAGAACCAGGTCAGCAGAACTGCTTTATAGCCAGACAGAGAACCAGGTCAGCAGAGCTCTTTAGAGGGAGAGAACCAGGTCAGCAGAGCTGCTTTAGAGCCAGAGATCCTGGTCAGCAGAGCTGCCCTGGAGCCAGAGAACCGGGTCAGCAGAGCTGCTTTAGAGCCATAGAACCAGGTCAGCAGAGCTGCTTTAGAGCCAGAGAACCAGGCCAGCAGAGCTGCTTTAGAGAGAGAGAACCGGTCAGCCGAGCTGCTTTAGAGCCAGAAAACCAGGTCAGCAGAACTGCTCTAGAGCCAGAGAAACCAGGTCAGCAGAGCTGCTTTAGAGGGAGAGAACCAGGTCAGCAGAGCTGCTTTAGAGCCAGAAAACCAGGTCAGCAGAGCTGCTCTAGAACCAGAGAACCAGGTCAGCAGAGCTGCTTTAGAGCCATAGACCAAGGTCAGCAGAGCTGCTCTAGAGGCAGAGAAGCAGGTTAGCAGAGCTGATTTAGAGGGAGAGAACCAGGTCAGCAGAGCTGCTCTAGAGCCAGAGAATCAGGTCAGCAGAGCTGCTCTAGGGCCATAGAACCAGGTCAGCAGAGCTACTTTTGTGCCAGAGAAACCAGGTCAGCAGAGCTGCTTTAGAGGGAGAGAACCAGGTCAGCAGAGCTGCTTTAGAGCCAGAAAACCAGGTCAGCAGAGCTGCTCTAGAGGCAGAGAACCAGGCCAGCAGAGCTGATTTAGAGGGAGAGAACCTGGTCAGCAGAGCTGCTCTAGAGCCAGAGAATCAGGTCAGCAGAGCTGCTCTAGAGCCATAGAACCAGGTCAGCAGAGCTGCTTTTGAGCCAGAGAACCAGGTCAGCAGAGCTGCTCTAGAGCCTAAGAACCAGGTCAGCAGAGCTGCTCTAGAGCCAGAGAACCAGGTCAGCAGAGCTGCTGTAGAGCCAGAGAAACCATGTCAGTAGAGCTGCTTTAGAGGGAGAGAATCAGGTCAGCAGAGCTGCTTTAGAGGGAGAGAACCTGGTCAGCAGAGCTGCTCTAGAGCCAGAGAATCAGGTCAGCAGAGCTGCTCTAGATCCATAGAACCAGGTCAGCAGAGCTGCTTTTGAGCCAGAGAACCAGGTCAGCAGAGCTGCTCTAGAGCCTAAGAACCAGGTCAGCAGAGATTTTCTAGAGCCAGCGAGCCAGGTCAGCAGAGCTGCTGTAGAGCCAGAGAAACCAGGTCAGCAGAGCTGCTTTAGAGCCATAGAACCAGGTCAGCAGAGCTGCTTTAGAGCCAGAGAACCAGGTCAGCAGAGCTGCTTTAGAGCCATAGAACCAGGTCAGCAGACCTGCTCTAGAGGCAGAGAACCAGGTCAGCAGAACTGCTTTAGAGCCAGAGAACCAGGTCAGCAGAGCTGCTCTAGAGCCAAAGAACCATGTCAGCAGAGCTGCTTTAGAGCCATAGAACCAGGTCAGCAGAGCTGCTCTAGAGGCAGAGAACCAGGTCAGCAGAACTGCCTTAGAGCCAGACAGAGAACCAGGTCAGCAGAGCTCTTTAGAGGGAGAGACCAGGTCAGCAGAGCTGCTTTGGAGCCAGAGAACTAGGTCAGCAGAGCTGCTCTGGAGCCAGAGAACCAGGTCAGCAGAGCTGCTTTAGAGCCATAAAACCAGGTCAGCAGAGCTGCTTTAGAGCCAGAGAACCAGGCCAGCAGAGCTGCTTTAGAGGGAGAGAACCAGGTCAGCAGTGCTGCTTTGGAGCCAGAAAACCAGTTCAGCAGAGCTGCTCTAGAGCCAGAGAAACCAGGTCAGCAGAGCTGCTTTAGAGGGAGAGACCAGGGCAGCAGAGCTGCTTTAGAGCCAGAAACCCAGGTCAGCAGAGCTGCTCTAGAGCCAGAGAACCAGGTCAACCGAGCTGCTTTAGAGCCATAGACCAAGGTCAGCACAGCTGCTCTAGAGGCAGAGAACCAGGTCAGCAGAGCTGATTTAGAGGGAGAGAACCAGGTCAGCAGAGCTGCTCTAGAGCCAGAGAATCAGGTCAGCAGAGCTGCTCTAGAGCCATGGAACCAGGTCAGCAGAGCTACTTTTGAGCCAGAGAAACCAGGTCAGCAGAGCTGCTTTAGAGGGAGAGAACCAGGTCAGCAGAGCTGCTTTAGAGGGAGAGAACCAGGTCAGCAGAGCTGCTCTAGAGCCAGAGAACCAGGTCAGCAGAGCTGCTTTAGGCCCATAGACCAAGGTCAGCAGAGCTGCTCTAGAGGCAGAGAACCAGGTCAGCAGAGCTGATTTAGAGGGAGAGAACCTGGTCAGCAGAGCTGCTCTAGAGCCAGAGAATCAGGTCAGCAGAGCTGCTCTAGAGCCATAGAACCAGGTCAGCAGAGCTGCTTTTGAGCCAGAGAACCAGGTCAGCAGAGCTGCTCTAGAGCCTAAGAACCAGGTCAGCAGAGCTTCTCTAGAGCCAGAGTACCAGGTCAGCAGAGCTGCTGTAGAGCCAGAGAAACCATGTCAGTAGAGCTGCGAGAGAACCAGGTCAGCAGAGCTGCTTTAGAGCCAAGGGACCAAGTCAGCAGAGCTGCTATAGAGCCAGAGAACAAGTTCAGCAGAACTGCTTTAGAGCCAGAGAACCAGGTCAGCAGAGCTGCTTTAGAGCCAGAGAACCAGGTCAGCAGAGCTGCTCTAGAGACTAAGAACTAGGTCAGCAGAGCTGCTCTAGAGCCAGAGAACCAGGTCAGCAGAGCTGCTGTAGAGCCAGAGAAACCAGGTCAGCAGAGCTCATTTAGAAGGAGAGAACCAGGTCAGCAGAGCTGCTTTAGACCCAGAGAACCTGGCCAGCAAAGCTGCTTTGGAGCCAGAGAACTAGGTCAGCAGAGCTGCTTTAGAGCCAGAGAACCAGGTCAGCAGAGCTGCTCTAGAGCCAGAGAACCAAGTCAGCAGAGCTGCTTTAGAGCCAGAGAACCAGGTCAGCAGAGCTGCTTTAGAGCCAGAGAACCAGGTCAGCAGAGCTGCTTTAGAGCCAGAGAACCAGGTCAGCAGAGCTGCTCTAGAGCCTAAAAACCAGGCCAGCAGAGCTGCTCTAGAGCCAGAGAACCAGGTCAGCAGAGCTGCTGTAGAGCCAGAGAAACCAGGTCAGTAGAGCTGCTTTACAGGGAGAGAACCAGGTCAGCAGAGCTGCTCTAGAGGGAGAGAACCAGGTCAGCAGAGCTGCTCTAGAGCCAGAGAACCATGTCAGCAGAACTGCTTTAGAGCCATAGAACCGGGTCAGCAGAGCTGCTTCAGAGCCAGAGAACCAGATCAGCAGAGCTGCTCTGTAGCCTAAGAACTGGGTCTGCTGAGCTGCTCTATAATAATAATCCACATTTGTAAAGCGCGAACAATCACCCGTAAGGGTCTCTAGGCGCTGGGGGCCGTCGGGAAGATTAAGCAAGCTATTGCCCAGAGTCACATGGTGCTGGGCTAGCCTGCCGCTGGAGCCGGGGATCGAACCATGATCCCCAGATTCTAGCGTCAGTTGCCCTGGCTGTGGCGCCACACCTCTCCCCCGTGGCGCCACACCTCTCCTCTAGAGTCAGAGAACCAGGTCAGCAGACCTGCTGTAGAGCCAGAGAAACCAGGTCAGCAGAGTTGCTTTAGAGGGAGAGAAACAGGTCTGCAGAACTGCTTTAGAGCCAGAGAACCAGGTCAGCAGAGCTGCTTTAGAGCCAGAGAACCAGGTCAGCAGAGCTGCTCTAGCTGACACTGACTGACTGACTGACACTGACTGATTGACACTGACTGACACTGATAGACTGACACCGACTGACACTGACTGACACTGATTGACTGACACTGACTGACACTGATTGACTGACACTGACTGACTGACACTGACTGACACTGATTGACTGACACTGACTGAATGACACTGACTTACACTGATTGACTGACACTGACTGACACTGATTGACTGACACTTACTGACACTGACTGACACTGACTACTCTCGACTACTCTACTACTCTCTCTCTACTACTCTCTACTGCTCTCTCTCTACTACTCACTCTCTACTACTCTACTAATCTCTACTACTCACTCTCTACTACTCACTCTTTACTACTTTCTACTACTCTCTCTACTACTCTACTACTCACTCTCTACTACTCTCTACTGCTCTCTCTCTACTAACCACTCTCTACTACTCTACTAATCTCTACTACTCACTCTCTACTACTCACTCTTTACTACTCTCTACTACTCACTTGCTACTACTCTCTACTACTCACTCTCTACTACTCTCTTTACCACTCTCTACTACTCACTCTCTACTATTCACTCTCTACTACTCACTCTCTACTACTCTGTACTACTCACTCTCCACTACTCAATCTCTACTACTCGCTCTCTACTACTTACTCTCTACTACTCTACTGCTCTCTACTACTCTCTCTACTACTCGCTCTCTATTACTAGCTCTCTACTACTCTCCACTACTCTCTACCACTCTACTTCTCACTCTCTACTACTCACTCTACTACTCTCTACTACTCACTCTCTACTACTCTCTCTCTACTACTCACTCTCTATAACTCACTCTCTACTACTCACTCTCTACTACTCGCTCTCTACTATTCTCTACTACTCACTTTCTACTAATCGCTCTCTACTACTCTCTTACTACTCACTCTCTACCACTCTCTCTACTTCTCACTCTCTACTACTCACTCTACTACTCTCTCTACTACTCTCTACTACTCACTCTCTACTACTCACTCTCTACTACTCTCTCTCTACTACTCTCTCTACTTCTCACTCTCTACTACTCACTCTACTACTCTCTCTCTACTACTCTCTACTACTCACTCTCTACTACACACTCTACTACTTGCTCTGTACTACTCTGTACTACTCACTCTACTACTCACTCCCTACTACTCCCTACTACTCCCTCTACTACTCACCTTCTACTACTCACTCTCTACTACTCCACTACTCTCTACTACTCATTCTCTAATACTCTACTACTCTCTCTACTACTCACTCTCTACTACTCTCTACTACTCACTCTCTACTACTCACTCTCTACTACTCACTCTCTACTACTCTCTCTACTTCTCACTCTCTACTACTCACTCTACTACTCTCTCTCTACTACTCTCTACTACTCACTCTCTACTACACACTCTACTACTTGCTCTGTACTACTCTGTACTACTCACTCTACTACTCACTCTCTACTACTCCCTCTACTACTCACCTTCTACTACTCACTCTCTACTACTCCACTACTCCACTACTCTCTACTACTCATTCTCTAATACTCTACTACTCTCTACTACTCTCTCTACTACTCACTCTCTACTACACACTCTACTACTTGCTCTGTACTACTCTGTACTACTCACTCTCTACTACTCCCTACTACTCCCTCTACTACTCACTCTCTACTACTCACTCTCTACTACTCCACTACTCTCTACTACTCATTCTCTAATACTCTACTACTACTCTCTCTACTACTCACTCTCTACTACTCACTCTCTACTACTCTCTCTCTACTACTCTCTACTACTCTCTACTGCTCACTCTCTACTACTCACTCTACTACTCATTCTACTACTCACTCTCTACTACTCACTCTCTACTACTCTCTTCTACTCACTCTAATACTCACACTCTACTACTCATTCTCTACTACTCACTCTACTACTCTCTACTACTCACTCTCTGCTACTCTCTCTACTACTCACAGCCGGACCCTCTACACTGGGAGACGCCGCAGATGGATCTCACGTCCTGATTCAGGGACACCACCCAACTGCTAAATCGTCAACTACACATAAAAAGTTGATTCTGCTACATCGGGGAGAGACGAAGGGACGCACTGAAAATTGGGCCAACTTTTGCAACACACTCTTTTTAAGGTTCTGATCCAGGGACTTCTTTCAATCACAAATCCTTCAACAAAAAGAAACTCTCCCTTTCACATTGGAAACAGATGGTTAATTGTAACATTAACCGGGCCCTCCTCTGCGATACACCCTATAATAGGATGTATTTTTGACTATCTGCATAAAACGGTTTGGGCCGACTCTTCTCGATAACATCTATATGGCGACACCTTGAACTTTCAGTATACAATCGTGAGGCCTAAATTCGGCCAAAAGCCCTGAGGAAGCTCCCTGTACGGGAGAGAAACGCATTGGCTGATCAACTCTTTTTTGTATATAATGAAATCAATGGACTATTGCATTCAATATTTTTTTTTGTATAAATTAAAAAAGGACTTCCAAAAATTACCTTGCTTGTTCTGGACTTCATATTTGTGCACCCCCACCCAAGCTTAAAAAATTCTCTCTCTACTACTCTCTACTACTCACTCTGTACTCTCTAATACTCACTCTCTACTCTCTACCTCTCTCTCTCTACTACTCTCTACCTCTACCTCTCTACCTCCACCTCTCTACCTCTCTCTACCTCTCTCTACCCGCACACATATGCACATATATATATATGCATATGCATTTATATATATATGTATGTGTGTATATATATATATACATACATATATAAACATATATATAAAATGCATATCTATATAAATACAAATATAAATGCATGCATACATATACATATACGCATATAAATGCATGTTATGTACATGAAAGTTTGAAAAACACTAATACAAGCAAAGCTAAAAAGCCACCTAATTACAAATAGAATTGCTTTAACTTAAACAAGGGCGAAACCTATTGCATTTCCAATGCTTGCTTACTTTGGTACCATCAAGAAGGCATTCAGATGTGTCACACATTTGCCATACATTCGGAATGTTAGCACTCTAGTTGCTCATTAGATCACTGTAGTAAAGATACTGCTCACCAGGGAAGTCAGCTGCTGGTATTCAAAGTGCATGTTTCAGTCTGCATGTCAGAATTTTTTAATGAAATAGAAGAGGATTTGAGAAGTCAAAATGTGCCCTAATTTTTCTTTCTGCAGCTTGGCTTCAGGTGTGCCATACTTTTGTCATAAGTGAGACTGTTAGCGTTCTAGTTGTTCTTTAGAACACTCTGGGACATTCTGTCATTGGGCTATATTTGGGCTACATCTGGGTGATATTTGTGCTACATTTGGGCTCTTTTGTCTCTGGTGGCCCTCTTGGGAGGTGTATTTGTTATGAAGTTTCCTAATTTCCTCATTTACTACAGTCTTCTCAGTAGGAAATACTTTCAGTTTTTTACTTTGATTCCATTAAGGAGGCATTCAGATGTGTCACACATTTGCCATAAATTCAGAATGTTAGCACTCTAGTTGCTTATTAGATCCCTGTAGTAAAGCTACTGCTCACCAGGGAAGTCTGCTGCTGGTATTGAAAGTGCATGTTTCAGTCTGCATGTCAGAATTTCTTAATGAAATAGAAGAGGATTTGAGAAGTCACTCAAAATGTGCCCTAATTTTTCTTTCTGCAGCACTAATCATACATTATATGGCAAAATGAACCCCCTCATGTTGTTCCTTTTTAAATTAAATGTTTTAAGAGTTACCACTTTATTCCAATCAAGATGGCTTCAGGTGTACCATATGTTTGTCATAAGTAGGACTGTTAGCGCTCTAGTTGTTCTTTAGAGCACTCTGGGAAGCTGCAGTAGAACGCAAAGGAATCAACTGACAGTCTCTGCTCTTGTTGGATGTACATGTTTTACTGAGAATGTCAGACTTCATTCTCACATGACTGAGAAAGATAATGTGAATTTACAGAAAATATGCTCTCAGTTTAGCTTATAGATCACCTTCCAAACCTCTGTGGGAAAAGCATGAGAAAATAGTTTTTTCTAAAACATGATTCATGATATCCCAGCAGAAGGCTTTTTCACATGGTAAAATCACCTTAGAACACACCACAATTCCTAAAATTAGTATGGTACTATCAACAAATGATTTATAATGTAACTAAAGTCGTAAAACTTTCTATTAACTGCAATGCTTTTTAATGAGGTGCTATCATGTATATTGGTCCCAAGATGGCTGCCAACAATTTCTGGTTTGGAGTGTTGACAGACAGTTGACAGCCAATCAGCATGCAGCTCGTGCTCGGAATGCTAGATATATGTATTTTTTTCTTTTCATTTTCTCAGGAACTACTGGAGGGACTTACACCATTTAAGCAAAAGCGTGATCTGCGAATCAGACTCTACCATTTTGCCAAATTTCTTGTAATTCCGTTCAGCAGTTCAGGCTATAGCCGTGTCTAATCATCCTATAGAAAAATAACATGGGGAAAACACGTTTTGGGACCCCCCTTTTTTCTCAGCTCCCACTTGACAAATCCCCCCAAAACTTTCAGGGAAGGAGCGGAGCGGAGCGGGCCATCTTCTTTGAGAAATTCGCAAAGATTCGTCCACCGGCGCCAAAGTTATTCCAAATAGAATGTTGTGGATTTCCTATGGAAACTAGGTCCTAACTATAATTACCGACTGGCGACCGGCAGTCCGAGTTAGGATACCGGATCTCCTCCATAACAGTGCCACGAATCTCCTCAGATATACAGGAAAGCACTCGGACACCCAGGTTACTTGCAGTGAAAATGTATTCGGCAAGTGAATAACAATGTATTTGTGGGGGAGACCCCCGAACTTACCTTAAATGTGTGGTAAAGGCATAAGTTGTAAAAGCATATGCATTCTAAATACATGTGTGGTAAAAAAATATGTAGTAAAGGTACAACGTGGTAAAATCCTTATTATAAAGGGTGTAGCCCAGTTTCAAACAACAGGAGGCAAGCAAACAAGCTCTTGGAGATCACTTGGAAGAAGGCAGAGTCCAGCTCTTCTCCAGTAGAGTCACAGAGCAGCAGGCAGCAGGGCAACAAACAGAAAAACAGGCCTTTCAGATCAGCAATCCAGTTGAGTCCTTTGAGCAGCACAGCAGTTCTTCTGACAGTAGTTCAGGTGTAGGTCCAGATTTGTCTGATTTGTGTGGGTCAGGGCCCCAGTACTTATATCCAAAAGTGCATTTGAAGTGAAGGTGACATAAAAGACTGGCCTTTAAAGTGCTCACAATCCCTTTGAGCCCAGTCCTGTCTGCCAGGCTAACTCTAGGGGTAAATCAGTGCTTTGTGTGTAGACAGGACACTACCTATTGAAGTGTAAGTATCAGCCCCTCCCATTCCTCCCTGCCCAGAAAGACCCTTCCGAATGAAGATGATTGCTAATAATGCAGATGAGCCTCACCTTCCTGTATTGGTGGCTGTTTAGAGGAAATGCACAAAGTGTAGCTGTCACTCATATGTGTACGGCACAAAAGAGCGAAGAGTAGAGAAATGCTGACTTCCATAATACAAAACAGTAATGTTAAATCCAACTTCACCAGTAAAGAGGATATATAAAAACCATTTCAAACATATGAAACACAAAAAAGCTACTGACATCTTTTGGTGTGTTTCCCCTGTCTTTGGTTTCTGACCTCCTGTTTTTGATGGTGTGCTGGACTTCGTTTTTGCTGATTTAATGTCTCTACGCACTTTTTCCCTGCTAATGTCCAAGTGCTCCTACTGTTGCTATCGGCCTTGGACTCTGGCGGGTTATGGACTGTTTGAGAGACTTATTAAGGTCTTGGAGTACGCATCTATTTGACTTTGAAGAGGATTCTCCTTTGAACATTGACGATTAACTTATAAACTTATCAAGGTCTTGGGGCACACATCTATCTAATATTGAAGGGGACCCTCCACTGACCATTGACGATTAATTTAGAAGATTGGGTTTTACTGAGTCGCATAACCAATTGCGGTGCGGATACTTTACATGGAATGTATCATAGCTTGACTTGGCTACAACATTATGAACAGTGCTTTTTGACACTTAAGAACAGCTGGTCAATATATGAAGACTCTCCGTATTGATTGAACCTGTAGGAGAGGTAATATGGTTAGGCGGCCTACTTGATGAGCAGCACTGAAAAGTCACAATCTGAGGGATACGGGTTGACCTAACAAGGCAAAACACATATATGTCCACGTTTTTACTCCTCTTGCCTTGACAAAGTCTCCATGAGACGAAACACGTGTTGGCGGTGTGAGCTGTGAAGTTTTTTATATGTTTATGGATACACAATAAAGAATTGGAAGAATACAACCTGTTTTGGATCTCTGAATTTGGAGCTTGCTTTACAATAATGGACAATGCATATTGTGGACTATGATTGAACCCATGATACATTATTTCTGTTTTTGATACAGTTAGAATACTCTTCTAGGTTTTCCTGGATTAATTACAATTTGGACAATTTTGGGAGTGCTGTGTGGCTTGTTCTCATTTTTTTGCTACTGTAAATGATGTTATGATTGGTTTTCCATGATTGCCATATTTGATTGACTAGTAGGTCTTTAGTACAGTGCACAGGTTTGCCCAAGGCCTGTAAATCAAATGCTACTAGTTGGCCTGCAGCCAACCACACAAGTAGTCTTTCAAGGCTGTCTGTCCCAGAGGTAAACATGGGAGCTGCCTTGTAACATCTTACAAGTACAGCTTTCCCTTGGGGCAAGATAGGTAAATGGAGCTCAGAATTTGATAACACATCTTTTAGTATAGATGGTATTTAAACTGTGTATTTGAAAATTCCATTTTAGAAAGTGGGAATTTTCTTACTTAACCATCCTGTGTGCCTCTGCCTGTCTGTGTATTCACCATCTAGTTTTGGAGTGACAGGGGCTGGGCATGTGCATTCACATTAGACAGTCACAATGGGAGTTGAGGTGTGTCCTGCCTTTCCTGGATGACTCATAGCCAGGCTGATTAGACCTTTCTGCATTTAGAGTGGTGAGAGGAGTTTTCACTAGCACCTGACTAGGCTGTGTCAACTCTCCACAATGCTGTCTCCACCTCCTATAGCTGGACTAGAGAGGACAGAACTGGTTTATACTGAACTCAGAGACTTTGTGCCTAAAACTTCAAAGGGAAAAGTAGTATAAATATTGAGGCCCTGACCCCAGAACTTTAGAACTCGTTTGAATTGAGGAACCTGACAAGAAGAAGAGATGGCAAAGCTGTGAGGAGGAACTACCACTCTGCTATGTGCTTTGCTGTGTTGGCCTGCAGTGGCTGCTTTTGTCTTGGGCAGTGAAAGGACTGGACTGGACTTTCTGCAACTTATTTCCCTGAGTCTGAGTTTCTCCATGGGCTTTAGGTAGAGCTTGCCCCTGTTCAAAAAGTCTCAGGAACAGCCAAGACTTCAAGTTCCTCTGTTACCAGCACTGGAACTGAGTGTTTTGTGCTGCAACAGAAGAAAAAGTAACCTGATGCCGTCAACGATGCCGCTGTCGGCTCCCTGACCTGTTGGCACTGCAGAGAGCACCGCCCGCTTCACACCGGAATCCTGGTCTCACGATGCCACTGACCAATGCCACCATAGCCGCTGCTTGCACCGTGACCTGAGGACACCACACTTTGTACCTCCCCGCTTCACATCACTGCCCTGCAATTGCCGACACCGGCATTTCATGCCAACATCGACGCCGCTCCCTGCACCAAGGCCTGGAGGCACCCCTCGTAAGTTACTCAATGCACCGCCCGTCCTACACCGCAGTCATGGCCTACTGACGCAGGCACCATCGACTTAAGATCGTCTACCAACGACAACACTTCAGCAACGACGATGCCACTGCTTGCACCGTGACATGCCAGCACGGTGACAAGCACAGTCCCACTTCGCACCGTAGCCCTGGTCTCACCAACGCTGCTGCCTGCGCTGCGACCTAAGGGCACCCCACGCCGCACTGCTCCACTTCACACCAGAGCCCCGGCGACATCAGTCCTGACTTCAACCTGACGGAGTTCAATGAGCAACGTGTGTGACTTCAAGGGCCCGATGACTCCTGCACCAACCTCCGGGATGACACCTGTGGACGCCGCCTATTCATTGCTCTTCGCAAGGTCCATGACGCCCTACATTTCCAAGGTACGGGTTTTCCTGACATCGTAGCTGGCCCACAATGCCATGGTCGGCCTGAAATGTTAGATTTGCTTGTTCCCTGTGCAGTGATCACCCCGGACGGAGCTACTGACTTCAAGGAACTGTATTTTATTCAATATGCAATATTCGTATTTAGATTACTGTAGGTTGGGTATTTATCATTTTGGTCTTGTTTTACACAGGTAAGTATAGGCTATGTTTCTAAAACTGGTGTGGTGTCCTTTTGTAGCGTTTTCACGGTATTACTGGGTGTTATGGGCAGATGCTTTACACATTGCCTCTGAGATAAGCCTGACTGCTCGTGCCAAGCTACCAAGGGGGTGAGCATGGGTTATTTTAGAAGTGTAATCTCCCTTACCCTGACTAGAAGGAAGGGTTCCTACTTGGACAAGGTGTATTCCTAAGCCAACTAGGGATCCCATTTTTAACACTACTCCTTACTGATTAGGAATTACAGCTTAAAAGTGTATTAAGGAATTCCCAATGCTAGCCTATGAGAGGAGTAGGCCTCTCAGTAGTGAAAAATGAAAAAGGCTGTTTGTCACTACCAGGTTATGTAAAAGATAAAAATACCTGTCCTACCTTTTACTTACATAGCACCCTGCCCTTTGGGTTACCAAGGGTCTTCCTTAGGGGTGACTTGTATGTAGGGCTCCTGGTTTTAGTTTTAGTTTTTACATATCAGTCTGTATTTATCCATATTTATTTTTTGTCAACTTTATTTGTATTTATCCATATTTATCATGGGTTTTGTGAGGAAAAATAAAGCTGAAAATGGTATATTTCCACATTTATTTACCCAATAAATATACAGTCATGCTTGAACGTCTGCCAGGTTTCAGTGATATGAACACCCCTTACAAGATAAATCAATGCAATTATATGAAAATATGTGCATTTCAGTATCAGCTTTGTGTATATCTACTGCTGTTTAAGTCTTTTTACTAAAAGTCCTTTCTTTTTTAACCCCTTACCTATCCATCCTCATAGCTATTGGCCTGACAGTCATGGCATATTGTATTTAGAATCACTCAAAACGCACCAAATGTCTTTTTTTATCCACATTTAAAAATAAATACAGACAAGAAAATAAACAGTTTTCTGTCTGTATTTATCTGTGAAAATCAGTAAAAACAGAAAACAGGGAGCCTTACTTATTAAATGTAATAAAAAGGGGATCCTAAGACTTGGCAAGTAGTTTTAAATGCCAAGTCAAAGTGGAGGTAAATTGCACACAAAGGCCCTGCAATGGCAGGCCTGAGACAGGTTTGGAAGGCTACTTGTGTGGGTGGCACAATCAGTGCTGCAAGCCAACTAGTAGCATTTAATGAGCAGGCCCTGGGTAGATGGTATACCGTTTTATAAGGGACTCAAAGGTAAATTATACCATACAGGTATAGGTCAATCATACCATGTTTAAGAGAAAAAGCACATGTACTTTAGCACTTATTAGCGAAGGTAAAGTGCTCAGAGTCCTTAAACCAGCAACAACAAGTACAGAAAACTGGGGGGAGAAAGGCAAAAAGTTGGGAGGAAAACACCCTAAGGCTGTCAGGTAGAGCTAGAGATATAAAATTAAATGTATAATTTTCGCACTTCAGTGTGGAAGTAAATTTTTTATCATGAATCATGACAAAAGGAGCACAATTTCTAAGAAAATTAAACTCTAAGGTATAATTAATATCCGGTTAGGATAATCATGCTACAATGTTGTGAAGTATCATACCTCATTAAGCAAGCCTTGTCCAAAGAACTGTGTTAGAAATAGTTTTTCTGGTTGGCAGAGGTATGCACCCTGTCCAAGCAGGAACCACAATCCTAGTCAGGGTAAGCTAGATGCACACTAAAAGATAACTTGTGCTCACCATCTGGTAGCTTGGCACAAGCAGTTAGGAGTATCTAAAGAGGAAATGTGTAAAGTATTTGTGCAACACAACACACAGTGACACAATTAAAACACCACAAAGAGACTCCCAAGCAGGCTAGCAAAACAGACAATAATATTCTAAATAAATCGAGACCAAAACAACAAAATATAGTAAGTAGAAGCCAAGATATGAATTTCTAAAGAATAAAATGAGTTTTAGAACTTAGAAGCAATAAGCACCAATAGGGGTTATCTGGTCGCGCTGCACAGGAGCAAAGTCAACAGCTCAAGCCAAATGAGATAGAGCGCTGGCAAGGGACAAGAGCCACACAGCCCCCGGTGAACAGAGTACCTTGATCCTGGTCAAAACAGCGAGATACAGGGTGCAGATGAACGATGCTTTGATTTTGAGCCCCCAGATGAGGTGATGGGTCGATTTCCTTCATGCACTGGTGTCCATGCATCATTTCCATAGACGAAGCGACGAGCGGAAATGTGTTGGTTCTGAAAGCGATGTGCCTGGCTTCTCGGCACAGTCATAGGGCTGGGTTGATCTCTCCACAGTGCTGCGGCGGCGATGAGTGTTTCTAATGAGTCGGACTCACAAGGCGATAAGTTGGTTCCTAGAGCGATGCACTGATTCTATTCCTGCAACCGGGTGGATGCACCAGTTATGCTACACGCAGACTGGAGATACATCAATTTCTCTGGTGTAAGTATCTGGATGCTCTTCCAGTGAATCTGGCACAGCATCAGGTGTAGAGACTTTGATAGCCTTGAGTCTCAAGCAACAGGAGGCAAACCAACAAGCCCTTGGAAATCACTTCAGTTGCAATGCAGAGTCCAGCTCTCCCTCAGCACGGTCAGAGAGCCGCAGGTCTTCCACATCAGCAGTCCAGCAGAGTGTAAGTCCTTAATGGAGGACAGCAGTTCTTGTGACAGAGTTCAGTAACAGGTCCAGAACTGTCTAAATTTAGTAGGGCCAGAGAACCAGTACTTATACCCAGTTGTGCTTTTAAAGTGGGGGTGACTTCAAAGAAGGGTCTTTGAAGTGCACAGAAGCCCTTTCTTCCAGCCCAGCCCATATCGAAAGATAGATAGATAGATATAGATATATTAGTGGTGGTCACCACTAGCTAGTTAATAGTTTGTCTGCTATTTATTAGACAGTTTTTTGGTTTGCTAATAACTTTGGCCCCATTTGACGAATCTTCACAAAACATTCACAAAAAGAAGTTCTCCCACCTCAGCTCTGTCCTGGAAAGTTTCAGGGTGATCCATCATGTTGGGGCTGAGAAAAAAAGAAATCCCAAATAGTAAAATCTCCATGCATTTTCCAGAGATTTCTTTAAGATAGGTTATATCATAGACTGCGAACAGAATTACACAACATTTGTCAGGAAGCTAGTTCTTGGTCTGTAGACTGTGTTTCTTGTGATTTGTTGTAAATACGTTAAGTCATTTTTGAGAAATTAAGGGTGAAAAATAATTGTATATTTTGGCAGTTGGGCTTGTGAGAGTGTGGTAAATAAATAATTAATTACCGGTTCTATTTTTGACTGGATACAATATAAACAGATAGCTCAATAAATAAGAGTCAAGATTCGAGGTAGCTGGAGTTGACAGGCTTTAATTAAGCATAAAAGGACAGGAACAGGACAGCCTGTACGGGAATGGGATGGCAGCTGCCGGGGGCAGGATCTGGGAGCATAAGGGATAACTTTTAATAACAGTGCACAGTATATATAGTTAAACAAATACATTGTGCTCAATACAGTAGGCGTAGCAGTAGGCGGAGTTTGTAGCAGTCGCGAAAGATAAGGGCAGAAATGATGTAACAAGAAGGCGTGTACAGGGCGTATACATAGACATGTGATGTAAACGTAACAGAATATGTCATAAAAGGGGCGGAAACATGGAGGGGGCTACCTGAGCAGCTGGGACCTCTAACCTAGTGGTTCGCGCAAACTGACAATGACGTGTTACTAGGGAGAACTGGGGGCTATGACTTCTGTGCTAGAAGAGGAGACGAAAGTCTGGAGTGTCAGAGCGACATGTACCTAGGCATATCTAGTATCTGGTGTTTATAGTACATGTTGATAGAATCCAAAAGTTATCAGGGTAAAGGCTAACAGACACTAAGACTGGTGCATGCATTATTCTAAATGTATTGCATGTGCGAGGAATATTCTATGAATATGAATACAGTATTTCTCTTACATGGAGACATAAAGGCTAGACCATGACGGAAACTATTGATGCAATTCAGTAGCTTAGGAATGCAGAGAAGGAGGGCTGGACTGATAACTCGAATCATAACATACTCTTGGCAGACTGGGAGGCAGAGCCAGGCCTAGCCGGGCACTGCGAGGCATGAAGTAAGCTAAGGGTCAGGGATACAGGTGGGGGCTGTATCGCTCCTCGGAGAGGGTTCAGGAAACAGGAGCTGAATCTGAGTCCGGGCCCTTTTGAGGCCTAGAAACGGGGACAATTCAATGAATTAACGTGCACACTGTGAAATGTGGCAACGTAGCTTTGCATAGGCCTAATATTCGTTGTATTCACGAGGGCTGAAAACTGGCATACTAGAGATGGACACAACTGTAATTGCGTCTTTAATCGGTCAGAGGGGATACATGCATATCGATCATGCACATATAACATAACATGGGGAACACGTAGGCACATATAACATGGCAAAATTTACTTTTCCACATTCCCTCCTTGTGCCCTACGTTTCCATCAGGAAACATCTATATTCATGATACCATCTATCATTTCATATAGCATCATTTGCTCGTCTCGAATTGTCTTGGAACGGGATTTAGGACTAGGAATACAAGAGGTAGCACAAATGCCGCAAATCGCAGGGCCACATTGTATGCAGAGGCAGCAACTGAATATGATCATTACTGCAATACCTAGGAATGACAATACTTTCCATCCCCAGGCAGATATAATACTCCAGAGCCAACCGGACCATGTCCAGGTGCCTGGATTCTGGTGTAACTGATGGGCAATTTTATGAAGTCTGGTTATATCTGAATAAACAGACGGCGCGTTATTAGGAATGAAAATGCAGCAGCTAGATCCGATGACTCTACATGCTCCTCCTCTATCGGCCAGTATGACGTCAAGAACGAGACGATTTTGGAGCACGACAAATCTCATAGCAGATTGCTCTTCGGTTAAATTACCTAGAGCAGAAGTAGTCTCATTCACTACTGCTTCAAGGGTTCTGGTTAGTCTACGTATTAACTTACTATTCTGGACAGGGCCTATAAAGAAGAAAAAACCTTTATTGAAGTCTTGATATTGTTCTAGAGTAGTTTCAGTTTGATCGACAATTGGGGACTCAATCTCCCTTCTATGTCTGATCTGTACTAGATGTGTGTTTCTATGATAATCAGATGGGGCTAGAAAAACTGGTGGCAGGAGGAAGGCAATGTAACATGTTCCATCCCAATCGAGGGGCAGACGAACATATGCGGTCTGACCACAAACAAAATAAGAATGACGTGAGGCTTTGAAAATAGATTTCCCACTGTCACTATACTTGACAGTAGTAGTACAATCACTATGTCCTACATGTGCGGAACCATTCTTTCTGACACATAATTCGCCTTTGACTTGTAGTACTGAAATAGCAGGCAAATCTGGAGTAGTATCGGACTGAACATTTAGGACCATGAAATTCGAAGAATAATTACCTAAATCATATACTTCATTTTCTAGATCTAACCCTGTTCTATGGGGGAGACCTTGCTTGTCTGGAAAACATGTTCTATTCAGAAGAGACATATCATTGGAGGATGACGTTAACGTGGACCATGCTCCACACGAACCATTATGTGAAAACGGATAAGGAAAGAGTGGCAGAACTCCCTTCGGTGTCTGGAAAGGGGGGAGTCGACCACACACCCAACAATTAGTGGCATTGCTGGTCTGGTGTGAATAGTGTAACATTCGGATGAATGTATTATTTCTCATAGCAAGACGATAGGATAACTCGTGAGGAGGCAGATCACTAAATGTGTGCTCTACTGTGGCATTAGAAAACTTATTTACATGAGAAATTGGAAAACATAAATGCAATGCATAACTTGTGCAGGTAACCATCAAACTTAGAAACAATAAGAAACTTAGAAAAACGATACATCTCATAGAGTTTTGACTAACTCTCTCACTATGGGGGTCTATCTCATACATGTCAGGGACCTGTCTAACCGTTTCACCCGAGAGGGACTTAGACAATTAAACTGGCTGACTTATTTTACTAGACCTGAGTTTCTTTTTATACTCCTGCTGCGGAGTTTCCTCTAACAGGGGAGGCTTGAATTCAGAGTCAATTTTTAGGCAGTCCTTAGAAATGTTCTTGGCAAATGTTTTTATACGCAATCCATGGAATTTCTTGATGTGGGACAGATGGACCCATCCCTTGCGGCCTTCCAACTTCACGGCCGTACGGGTGGTCAGAAGGACTAGTCTCGGCTCCTTCCAGCGAGGCTCCAGCGGACTTGAACGATCAAAGTTCCTGACCAGTACTAGGTCACCTGGGATGACCTCATGCGGTTTCACTTCGGTATTATCTGGAAATGCAGCGGCAACCTGTGAACGACAAGAGTGTAGGGCAGACATCAAGGAAGCTAGGTAATCTGTCAACATATTACTGGAAACATCTGTAATACTGCGGGGTCTAGGTGTACCCCACATGTTTGGGGGGCGGCCGAATACGACCTCATAAGGGGACAGACCTGATCTGGAATGTGCAACCATGCGCATAAAGAATAGAGCAACTGGCAGGGCAACTAGCCAGTCTACACCTTTCTCTTTACATGTCTTGGCAATACGGATTTTCAGGGTCTGATTATGTCTCTCTACGAGACCGGCTGCTTCAGGATGGCACACAATGGAACTTCCACTGGTACCCTAACAGAAGGGAAACATGTTTCATTAACTCGGATGAGAATGGCTGGCCGTTATCAGAATACACGACCCTAGGGAGTCCATAACGGGGGAAGAATTCACGAACCAACTGCTTGGCAGTGGTCGCTGCTGTGTAATCTGGAACTGGATATGCTTCTGTCCACCTGGACAAAGCGCATACAACTACGAGGACATACTTGAAACCTCGACATCGCTCCATCTGAATATAATCCATCTGGAGGACTTCAAAAGGGTGGTCAGGAGGCTGGAATCCACCTTGTTCCACCGGGACACTTTTACCTGGATTGAACTGGCAACATATCATACAAGTACGGAGCAGCTCGTAAGTGCTTGTTGAACCAAAGGTTCTGAATACTGTCTAACATGGCTTTTTCTCCTAGATGTGCTGGACTATGTGCGGTATTGATAATGACTTGAACCATAGAGTCGGGGAGAAACCTTGTGGCTTTTCCCTTCGTCACCCATCCCTGATCTGTCTGGACCCCTCCTTGTTCGGACCATTTCTTGATTTCTTCAGGAGTAGCATGTAACTGTATGTCTATGACATCTTGTGTAGGGTCCTTAACTGTCATACAAGTAGTCTGTTCTGGAATGGATGTCTGTGTCTTGTTAACTGGAATGTCTGGTGTCTGAGCTGTAAGCTTGGCTGTTCGATCTGCTAGATCATTACCTTGGGAAATGATGTCAGTAACTTTCGTATGTGCCTTGCACTTCATGATAGCAATAGCTGTCGGTAAATGTATTGCATCTAACAGAGCTTGAATGAGGAGACCATGCTGAATCTTGGTTCCATGAGAAGTCATGAAACCTCTCTCCTGCCAGAGTACTCCGAAGTCGTGTACAACTCCGAATGCGTAACGTGAATCTGTATATATGTTTACTTTCAGGTTCTTGGCACGTATGCAGGCTTGGGTCAGAGCGACTAGCTCTGCTGCTTGAGCAGACAGGGTGTCAATACGGTGTGTTTCAATAACTTCGGTTTCAGTAGTCACTGCATACGCGGCTACTAGTTCTCCTGTACTAGTTCTCATACATGAACCATCCACATAAAGTGTCAGGTCGGGATTAGGTAATGCAATGTCTGTCAGGTCTTGTCTTGGCTTTGTCATAGTGTTAACTACTTCCACACAGTCATGTGTGGCAGGATTTGAAGTAACTGACGGTAACAATGTAGCAGGATTTAGAATGTTGCAGCGTCTGATTTCTATGTGAGGCTGGAACAGTGTCAGTTCATAACCTGTTAAACGTGCAATGGTCAAGTGTTGAGTCTGTGTTCGGTTTAAAAGAACTTCCACGGAGTGTGGAACTTGTACTGTCAAGGAGTGTCCTAATACTATGGAATCACTTTGTCTGATAGCTAGAACTGTGGCTGCAACTGACTTGAGGCACGCAGGCAAAGCCTGGGCTACTGGATCTAATGTGCTCGAAAAATAAGCACAAGGCTTGTACTGTCCTGCTTGATCTTGTGTGAGAACAGATAATGCAGTACCATCACGTTCTGTGACAAAAAGTGTAAAAGGCTTACTGTAGTTCGGTGTAGCTAGAACAGGTGCTTGGCATAAGGCTTTCTTTAATTCATTAAAACTAAGTGTATGTTCAGATGTCCAAGGGAGGACAGTCGATACGGCTGCCTCCTGTGTCGTTAACTGTATCAGTGGCTTGGCTAGAAATGCATACTGAGGAATCCATTGTCTGCAGTAAGAAGTGAGGCCAATAAAAGCACGTACCTCCTTCTGTGTCTTGGGCTGTGGAAGACTCGCTATTAACTGGATACGGTCTGGTGTCAACTGCCTACCCCACTTGGACAGTAAGTGGCCTAAGTAGATCACTTGCTGGACACAGAATTGTAATTTGGAAGGGGACACCTTGTGCCCCATCTCGGCTAAGAAATACAGAACTGTAAGTGACGCTCGCTCGCAGTCACGTTCAGTACGGGCTGTGATCAGTAGATCATCGACATACTGGAGCAGGGCAGTGTCAGTTGGCATGTGAATATTGTCTAGTTGTCTTTTAAGTGCTTGACTGTAAATACTAGGACTTTCTGTGAAACCTTGAGGAGCTCGTGTGAATTTATAGCTCCTTCCATTTAAACAAAAACCAAAAAGGTACTGGCTATCTGGATGAATGGGGACACTGAAAAATGCATTCTTGAGGTCGATAACAGTGAAAAATGTAGCTTCAGAATCAATGGCTGTCAATAGGGATGAAATATCCGGGACTACTGGATACTGGGGTATGATACATTTATTAAGCTCTCGAAGGTCAATCACTAATCGATATACTGGAGGTGCATTTGGATCAGTACGTTTCATGACTGGAATGATAGGAGAATTACATACATTGGAGTCAGTTTCTACAACCACTCCTTGAGCAATAAGCTCATCAATAATTTTGGATAAGGCTGCTACAGCCTCAGGTGGCAATCTGTACTGTCTGATCCGTGGCAGGACTATACCTTGCTTGAGAGTCACACGATGGGGTGTGATTTGCATAAAACCTACATCAGTTGGACCTTGCGCCCATAAATGCTGTGGTACATTTGATAATCTTGGATCAAAATCGCGTAATACATAGTGACCTTTAAAGTCCCTTAAGAACAATCGTATTCCTTCTGGGGAACAGCAAATAACTGCACCTAATTCTTTCAATGTTTTAATACCTAACAAATTTTCTGGACACGATTTCGTAAGTAACAAATCAGTAGTTCGGGACAATGGACCAACTTCTAGAGTAACTGGCTTTGAAATCTCGTTTACAATAGGCTTTCCTGAAAATCCAAGGGAAACATTTCTAGAGCCTGAGAGCGGAGCCCCTGGAACCTCGTCATGACTGATAGTAGTCCTACTTGCCCCTGTATCAATCAGAAACTTTCTGTCTTTCCCTAATACTTGACTGTGTACATAGGGACCCTCTTGATCTACAGGTATCTCGATGAGAGGCAAGCCTACCTCCCTCTCTAGGCTGTTTCATGAATACTGTTGATACTCTGGATACTCTGCCTGAGCATACTGGTACATCTGCTGTGTAACATGCTGTGTTGCAGCGATAGGCTGCGGTGCTGGAGCTGTCTGTTGTGCATTCTGTGGTGACTGAGAAGTCTGTGAAACTTGCTCTTGTCTAGGCGGACGTGGTCTTTCTTTAGTTTTACCAGTTGCTATGTTGTGTTTCAGAACTGCACACTCGTTTATAAAATGACCTGGCTGTTTACAATAATTGCATGTCCCTTTAACGAGAGCTGCAGGATGACTGGCTTGACTCGGACCCCTCTTCTGACTGTCTTGTGGAACAGATTGTGCAACTAGTACCTTCATTTTCGTGTCTTTCATACGTCTCCTTTCATGTTCTTGTTCTTCCCTGATTCTATTCTGGTGATACTGGAGCATCTGAAACATTTGTGACGGGGTACTAGCTTGCCAGGTACTTTCGACTTTCAAAACTCGATTTTTAACTTGTGGACTTGAATTCTCGACTAGTTTAGTAACAAAAAGATGAGGGTATGACTCGCTACCTGTCTTCAAACCACTGTTGATAATGAAACATTTTTCGAATCTAGAATAAAAATCACTAGTGTCTTCATCCTGTTTCTGTTTACATGCTGAGATTGCATCCCAATCTTCCTTTTTCGTGGCTAGTAATCTTGGCAAAACTTGAATCAATAACTCGGGCAATTCTTTACATTTCTCCCCAAGACCGGTACCTGGTACTCGTATTTTATCTTCAGCTTCTAGAGCTGTCCAATCAATCTTTTTCTTTCCCACCTCCCATTCTTTTTCCTTGAGTTTTTCATATACCCCTGCGGGCAACAGGACCTTTAGCATTTTAATGATATCAGGATAAGTGTATTCTCCCATACGGAGCATGTCTTTTAATTCTCGATGGAACCCTGCTGGATCTTTGTCGTGACAGGGAATTAACTTCTTCATCTCTAAGAGTTCCATCTTTGTGATAGGGGTGTAAACAAATACTCGTTGCATTTCACCATCCGGTGTCCTAACTGGGTGTACTTCTCGTAACGGATGCTGTCTATCTATGTAAAATGGTTTACTTTCTGGAGGTGAGACATGAACAAAATGCGGATTCAGAAACGTTCTATATTTGTGGCGCTGTTCTAGAATGACACTAATTAAATCGGTACCTAAACCTTTCCATCTATACTGGAGCAACTCGTTCAGAACATCATGTAACGGACCTGGATCAGAATGTTGACCCTCATACAGTGTAATGAGGTGCTGGATCATATACATACCCACCAGTCGCTGCTCGGCTGGGGGCAGTTTCAGAAACATTTGTGCCACTATTTCGTCTGGAAAAGTGGTAGAATCAGTAGCCCATCGGACTGCTGATCGGACTAGTTCTTGTTCATGCATGGTACTAAGTTCACTATAACCGATTCGTGATTTCAAAATGTGATCGGTAGCTTGAAATACTTGCTCAAGATTCTCTTGTTCTAGTGCTGGAAGGTGAAAAACTTTCTTGTGTTCTAGGCGTGAATGTCGGTCTGGAAATCTAGATTTACCTACATACGCTATTATGGCGGTATTCTCGTCTTCTACCTCTTCAGTATCAGTGTTGTCTTCTTTCTCGCTTACTTGTGCTGCTTTGCGTTTCTCGTGTAACCTTATTATTTCCTTACGAATTTTCTTGTACATACTGTCTATACTACTGAGTGTCTTGTGTCTTCCCTCGGCTATATGATCACTCCACTTTGTCAGGATTCTCATTTCGATCGGATCTTTAGTCGGACAATCTTGTTCCCTTATTAAACAATTAATTAAAAATTTTAATAGCACGAGCTGAGTCTCAGCTTTCCTTTGAGACATGATTTCGCCAATACTTTCTGGATCTTCTCCTGTACGGATGAAACGATATATTCTGTCTAGATCTTCTTTCATATTCGGTAGGGTGTCCAAATACTCGGTCACCCGTCTCACACGCAATGAATATATAACCATATTATCATCGCCTGGGACTGGATCATAACGGCATTCGGTAAGAGCTCGCTTGATATCTGCAACGGACTGATGTTTGGGCGTACGCTGTAACGCACGTTCATGTAACTCGACTAACGTTACACGTTTGTGTGGCGGCGGGGTACCAGGAGGACCTCCCCCCGCGGCCCCTATACTAGAATCGTCGACTGATACTCTTCGTGCTGGCAGAGTGACCGATGTAGCGGGAACTTGTACTACGGACTGGACCGGGGGTACCGTAACAGGTACTGTAACAGGTGCCCCGGTGGCTGGAGGAACAGGAATTACATTATTTACAGGAGCTGGCGGAACAGGATTTGCATATTCTGGGACTGTGTCGTCCAAATAGGACGAGAGAAAAATATCAGCTGCGGTCGGTTTGTGACGTAGCTTAATCGGAACTAATGGCGGCGGAAAATTACATGGTGCTTCCGGGGTTGCTTTTGGCAAGCCCTCGGCAAGAAGAGGATACATACCCTTAATGAGGGCATTTCTCTGTCTGTCTGACTGTTCGGCTTTAACTCGTTCACCTATTTCGATTAATTCCCTTTCTTGGGCTCTTTCTGAGGATTCTCTACTTAATTCTGACTTTCTGATTTCTTTTTCGGTTCTTTTATGAGATTCTTTGCGCCATAACTCGATGGCATCTTTCTGGGACTGTCTGGCTTTCTTTTTCCATAATGCTTCTTCTACTCGCATGATGCACTCGGCATCCCATGAACCTGATACAGGCCATCTATATTTCTCTTCTAGATCTTTAGTATACTCGACCCATAAGTCTAGATATAATATGGCACTTATGCCATGCTTATGATACATAAAATGACCTGGACTGTCCCTAGGCGGGACAGGAACTGCTTCCTCGAGCAGACCTTTTCTAGTTTTGAACTGACGTAACTTTGAGAACAGAGGCATGGCTTAGACTGGAGTCTGGACACAAATACAATACACGATAAAACACAATAATAATAACTGAAACAAATCACTCATACCACGACATTGAAAACACATGAAATAACATTTAAAACAACAGTTCGGACAGAATATTACCTGGAATACTGAAAACAGAAACACATGAATTTCTCGAGAACAGAACAGAACTTACTGGAATGACTAGATGCACTGCTAAAACAGTACGAAACTTACCGGTCTCATAAAGAGACACGTCAGGACCCGCATCCACCTAGGTGGACACTTCGTGTTGGATCTGTGTGCCCAAACCCACGGACCAGAGACAAATTAATTGACCCTGTCTAGATACTACCCCAGCAATGGTACTCACCGGGCAGCAAGAACGGAAGGCCTCGGACTGGACTGGACTGCTACGACGACGGACGGACGAACTTCGGACTTCAGTTACAGGTGGGCCTCCGGATACCTCGGACCTTGGACTCTCGGCTTGGGCTCTGGTCGGGACTCGCCGCGTTCCTCCACCGCCTCGTCTGGACGCTGGACCGCAACCTCCGTCTCCTCCGTGGGCCTGAGGGATACTTGAAGCAGAAATATCTGCACGTGGCCGGTATGGTTCCGTCACGGCTGCAGAGGATCAGGGGGCCTGCGTGGCTTCTCCGGCGCGTGGGGAAAGGGCAAGTTCCTATTCGGGCGCCATTATGTGGTAAATAAATAATTAATTACCGGTTCTATTTTTGACTGGATACAATATAAACAGATAGCTCAATAAATAAGAGTCAAGATTCGAGGTAGCTGGAGTTGACAGGCTTTAATTAAGCATAAAAGGACAGGAACAGGACAGCCTGTACGGGAATGGGATGGCAGCTGCCGGGGGCAGGATCTGGGAGCATAAGGGATAACTTTTAATAACAGTGCACAGTATATATAGTTAAACAAATACATTGTGCTCAATACAGTAGGCGTAGCAGTAGGCGGAGTTTGTAGCAGTCGCGAAAGATAAGGGCAGAAATGATGTAACAAGAAGGCGTGTACAGGGCGTATACATAGACATGTGATGTAAACGTAACAGAATATGTCATAAAAGGGGCGGAAACATGGAGGGGGCTACCTGAGCAGCTGGGACCTCTAACCTAGTGGTGCGCGCAAACTGACAATGACGTGTTACTAGGGAGAACTGGGGGCTATGACTTCTGTGCTAGAAGAGGAGACGAAAGTCTGGAGTGTCAGAGCGACATGTACCTAGGCATATCTAGTATCTGGTGTTTATAGTACATGTTGATAGAATCCAAAAGTTATCAGGGTAAAGGCTAACAGACACTAAGACTGGTGCATGCATTATTCTAAATGTATTGCATGTGCGAGGAATATTCTATGAATATGAATACAGTATTTCTCTTACATGGAGACATAAAGGCTAGACCATGACGGAAACTATTGATGCAATTCAGTAGCTTAGGAATGCAGAGAAGGAGGGCTGGACTGATAACTCGAATCATAACATACTCTTGGCAGACTGGGAGGCAGAGCCAGGCCTAGCCGGGCACTGCGAGGCATGAAGTAAGCTAAGGGTCAGGGATACAGGTGGGGGCTGTATCGCTCCTCGGAGAGGGTTCAGGAAACAGGAGCTGAATCTGAGTCCGGGCCCTTTTGAGGCCTAGAAACGGGGACAATTCAATGAATTAACGCGCACACTGTGAAATGTGGCAACGTAGCTTTGCATAGGCCTAATATTCGTTGTATTCACGAGGGCTGAAAACTGGCATACTAGAGATGGACACAACTGTAATTGCGTCTTTAATCGGTCAGAGGGGATACATGCATATCGATCATGCACATATAACATAACATGGGGAACACGTAGGCACATATAACATGGCAAAATTTACTTTTCCACAAGAGTCATGAGAGAGTATGAAATCAAAAATAGAGGCCTGTAATTGGTAGAGAGGCTCATTTTTCCTGTGAACCTTCACGCTCTTGCAGGAGCGAGTGGCTCTCGCGGGACTGAGAGGCTCTTGTGAGTCCTACAAGTCATCTTATTGGCTGGCTGTTGGAATGCTAGAAATAAAATGGCCGCCCATTACGGTTTACTGAGAAAAATGTAAGGTGTTGCAGAAATAAAGTAAAAAATCTATATAAGGGGGCAGCAACAAGGCATGCTGTCCCCCTAGACTTAGAGAAGAGGTATCAGAGGAATACCTGTTGTGAAGAAAATAAATGTATATAGTTTTTAACAAATTTTTATGGTCTCACTGGACTCTCGTGGGATAGTGAATAGTAAAAAGGAGTAGATGAGTTGTCAATCCACTCTGTTAGTAGGAATGCATATTGTAATACTAGTTTTTGAGAAGAAGTGTGTAAGAGATAAGTACTGTGATGATTAGAAAGTTAATTCTTTTTTAGAAAGTATTAACTGCCCCTTGATCTTAGGATGCAGTCCTCAGAAGTGCTGTTCCGTAGGGAGTTAAAAACTTGGTTTATCAGGCAATCCCTAACCACTTAATCGTTTTTGCCGAGTGGTGGTGTTTCCCCACTGACGGTTAGGAAGAAATCTAAGCGCAGGGACACTCCGTCTGGAGTAACCAAGCTGTCACGCCCCCACAGACTGGATGAGGCTCTGAGGTGATGAAAAGGTTGTTTTTATTAGGGTTCACAAGGTATAAGAGTGTTAGGCCATAAACACATGGGATGTTGGTCTTGCTTCAGGTTCCAGGGCCGTCTTCTTTCTCCCACGACTGCTGTCTCGACCGATTTCCTTCCTTCGAAGTCGTTCCCGCCAGGCGTGCCCTCGGTAAAGAAATACAAGACAGTCAGTGTTCCGCCCGTTGATATTGACAAGTTTTCCTACCTATGCCACCCTGGTTCCTAAGACATAAAATGAGTCAGGAAAAAAACAATAGGAGTAGTAGGAATATGGGGTCCTACAAGTGCCTGTGATCCTCTAAAAGGATTAGGCTTCTTTCACTGCCTCGGGCCCTTTTAGTCAGGTATTTCCCGTCTGCAGCTTTACCGCGTTTCTGGGTTTAAATCCCTGGCCCACCCGTCTGGGTTTCTCCGTTTTCGTGGTTGCGGGGATTCGCCTAATAACAGGTAGGGATTTGAGTGAGGGACCTTAAAGCCCCGAGAAGCTGGACTGTGCACGCCACCACCCCACCACAGTGTGCCCAGTTTCCCCGATCACTTGCCTGAGGCCGGGACACGCTGACAGGGTCCAGGCTGATCCGTACGTAGCGCCTTCCTTAAGACACGTCCCGGCACCTACGTGGATCCGTTCGTCATCGTCGTGATCTCCTTCCACTGCTCGCTCCTCGTCCTCTTTCCTCTGGTTCTCTTCGGCTTCCTCCCGAGGTGGTTCTCTGTCCTTCTTCCCCGGCATTCCACACCTTCTGTTAGTGTTTCTGGCTTTTTGACCTCTGCCAAATCCCGCCCACCAGAAGAGAGCAGAGTCAGCACAAGTCGAGGTGGCGAGGTGCCCCCGGGGCATGACTGCTGTTCTTCCGGGTTGCGTGGTCTCTCCTCCTCGTCACACAAGCGCTTTATAAACTTCTAATCGTATTTAATCTTTTTTTCTAATGTTACAATCTTGCAAGACTCTCGCGGGATCATGAAAAGTAGGAAGGAGTAGGCAATGTTTGAATACACTCTGCTATGCACACTTGTTATTGTAGTCAGACTCCACTATTTATGGTCATTGGTTTGAGAAGTGTTGTTAGTAGAGTTAAGGCTTATCCACATACTCTAATATGCACACCCGTCATCTGTGAAAATAGTCTGAAAAGAGAGACTAGTCCTTCCCCCACACCCTATTATGCACACCTGCCATCTGAGACAAAAGTCTCAGTGAAGAGGCTAGTTGCTCCCTGTACACACCACTACATACACCCGTAATCTGAGAGAGACGTCTCAAAAGAGAGACCAGTTCCTACCCACACCCTACTATGCACACCCATCATTTGAGAGAGGTGTCTGAAAAGAAAGGACAGTGCATCCAATACCCTTCATCTGAGAGAGAGTTTGCAGCAGAGAGGTCACTCTCTCCACACACCCTACCATGCACACCTGTCATCTGAAGGACAGGTCTGATAGAAGAGGGCAGTCCCTCCCTACAAACTACTATGCATAGCCATCATCTGAGAGAGAGGTCTGAATGGAGAGGCTAGTCCATCCTCACACTGTACTATGCACACCTGTAATCTGAGCGAGATGTCTGACAGCAGAGGTCTGCCACTCCCCACAAACTACTACGCACACACGTTATCTGAGAAAGAGTTCTGAAATGAGAGGCTAGTCTCGTCCCACCCCCTACTACGTACACCTGTCATCTGAGAGAGAGAGGTCTAGAAGAAGAGACCATTCCCTCCCCAAACCCTACTATGCACACCCATCATTACAGAGGTCTCAGCAGAGAGGCCAGTTCCTCCCCACACCATACTACGCACACCTGTCATCTTAGAGAGAGCTCTGAAATGTCAATGTCAATGTCAATGGTACTTATAAAGCGCAAACAATCATCCTAATTAGGATATCACGGCGCTATCATGACAGTAATGAGTGGTTGACTGATAACAGAGTCATGATTATAATTTAATCAGATTTTAGGCGGAAAATGTTTTTAATTGCTTCCTAAAGGACAAGTAACAGTCTGTTAATCTAAGTTCCATAGGCAACTCATTCCAGCTGTTTGCCTCCAGGTGGGAGAACGCCCGTCCACCCATTCTAGCTGTTTTCACACGAGTATTTTTTGCTCTATCTGCCGTACGGGAGCGCAAGTTCCTGGAAGGGGCATAAAATCTGATTTTGTTTTTTAGGATACGAGGACCCGTATTGTGCAGTGCTCTACGCGTTATGCACAGTAGCTTAAAAGTGGCTCTCTGCCTCATTGGTAGCCAATGAAGCTCTCGCAGGCAGCTTTTGGCTGGGTCATACTTTTTTTATTGCAGATTGCCTTCTCCGCAGCGTTCTGTATGACTTGTAGTTTGGAAAAAAGATAGTCAGCCATTCCCACGAACAGAGAGTTTCCATAATCCAGCCTGCTCATTAATAAGGACTGGACCAGTATTTTTCTACACTCAATAGGGATCCATGGGAAAACTCGCCGGAGCATCTTGAGTAGCGCAAAGCCTTTGCCACAGATTGTTGATACATGAGTTTTCATGCTCAAGGTGTTATCTAAAGTCACGCCTAGATTCTTGGCCGTTGTTGCCGGACTGGGAGCGGTGCCTAGAGTTGTGGGCCACCAGCTGCTGTCCCATAGCTGTATATGTCTACCAAACAACAGTACTTCAGATTTATCTGCGTTTAGCTTAAGGCAATGGTTGTGCATCCAGTTGGCTAGTTGAGTTAAACAGTTCAATAACCTGCCTTTAGGGTCATCTTCTTCATCCAATGTAATCATCAGCTGGGTGTCGTCTGCATAAGAACAGATCTCGACACCCCACTTTCTCCCTGTTTCGGCTAGTGATGAGACAAACACATTAAATAGGGTTGGACTCAATGAGGCCCCTTGTGGGACCCCATACTTGATATTCCGGGGAGGGGAAACAAAATCACCCATCCGTACTGACTGTGTTCTGTCTTGCAGAAAGGACTGTAGCCACCCTAATGCATTTTCCCGGATACCCTTAGCTGCAAGGATTTCCAGGAGTCGGTGGTGTGGAACGGTATCAAATGCCGCCGAGAGGTCCAATAAAATCAAGGCAACTGTTTTTCCCTGATCTACCTTGGTTCTAATGTTGTCCATCACTGCCAAGAGTGTTATCTCGGTACAGTTATTAGCCCGGAACCCTGTTTGGGAAATTTCCAATAAATCGTTGGTTTCTAAAAAATTGGATAGCTGCCTATTGACTAATTTCTCCATCACTTTAGACAAATATGGTAATTGAGAAATAAGCTGGTAGTTTTCCGGATTGTTAATATCAGACCCTACTTTTTTTAGTAAGGGAGTGACTATGGCGCTTTTCCAAGTCTTCGGCAATTCTGCAGAATTCAGCGAGAGATTAAAAACTTTGGTTACAGCCGGGCAAATTATTGGTGTTAACTGTGAGAAAATATGGTGCGGGCATGGATCCAATGGAGAGCCGGATTTTACTTCCAACATAGCATTGCCCACCTCCTCCTCTGAGAATGGGCCAAATCTAGGACAGCTAGCGTGAGCTAGGGATGATACATGGGGTTCTAGTTGTTTCAATTCAGTGTTGGAAAAAGAAGCATAGATCATATCTATTTTTCCGCAGAAGTATTCATTATTTTTGTTGCAGCCTTCTTGCGAGGGAATAAGCTCCAGTGAGAGACTAGCAGGGCTACATAGCTCTTTGACTATTTTAAATAGTTCTTTCGATGAGTTTTTGCTTTCTGTTATCCTCCGTGAGAAGTATTCTTTCTTTGCTTTCCTGATAGCTTTATTGTAAAGCGCAAGTTCTCTTTTGTATATGGCTCTCGTTTCTTGGGTTTTATTAAGTCTCCATTTATGTTCGCAAGATGTACATTTCCTTTTTAAAGATTTTAATTCAGGTCCATACCATTTCTCTGAGATTGTGCCTCTACGTTTGTGTTTAGAATGTGGGGCTGAACAATGTTCCAGTGCGCTCCTGATGTTATTCTGGAGCTGTTCTACTTCGTCATTAATGTTAGTTTTTCCTGTGGATACATATGTAAAATATTGCTGGAATTTTTCTTCAGGAATTTTTTTCCAGCTCCTTGTTAATGCTGCTGCTAAAGCCAAAGGTTTGGGATGTTTAGTAAGTACATTGATAGTAAACACGATCATAGAATGGTGAGTCCATATCATTGGTTTAATCTCATTAATGTCAATGGTTCCTATATTAGAAAACAAGAGATCTAAAGTGTGTCCTGCCCTATGTGTTGGCTGATTAATTCTCTGTGTCAGCTGTAGAATTTCCATGTCCTCCACTAGCTGTTTAGTTAAAGAGTTATTACTACTATCAAAGCGTACATTGAAGTCCCCTATCAGCAAAATATTCTTGTTTTTAAGACAGACCGGCAAGATTTGGGTAAAGAGTTGGGCGCTAAAGTCTAATGTACTGGCTGGAGGGTTATAAACTATCACTCCACCAAATAGAATGTTGGTGTTTATGGATACTGAGAACGCCATTGCTTCATGGCTATTGGCCTGTGTAATCGCTTCTTGTCTACAGGTGAAGGATTCCCTAAATAACAAAGCTACCCCTCCGCCTCTTTTCTTCACTCTATTCAAGGTGAGTATTTTGTACTCTGCTGGAAGGGCTGTCGCGATATCTGGGGTACTGTGGGTATCAAGCCAGGTCTCAGTTATGAAAGCCAAATCAGGTTTGAAGTCGGTCAATATGTCCCATAGCTCCGTCGCGTGTTTGGGTAGGGATCTAGCATTGAGGTAAATGCATTTGAGGGCCAGGTTTGGGGTTACATATCAGACTGGCTTCTGTCCCTGTGTCACTTCCCCATCGGCAGTTCCGACAACAGAAAGGGCCCATAGTATCAAGTGGTTCCATTCGAGCACATTGTGTAGTCTTTCTTACCCCTAGGCAGTTGAGGCCCCTGAGCTCGCTGCTGGAGTACGAAATGAAGTGGCTAGTACCGCCTGTAGTTAATTGGGCAGGGGGTATAGCCCCCGGTCCCGGCCCGTCGCGGACGGGCGCAGACGGGCTTGCCTTTGGCGCGCCTTCGGCGCCCCGCCGGCGCCCCCGCTGCGCCCGTCCGCTGCGCCTCCTGTATAAGGGTGCCATTTTATCCTGTCGAGGGCGGGAGGACGTGAGGGCGTGAGGGGCTTAGCGCTAGTATGCTAGCCCTCCACCTTCTCCTCACCCAAAATGGCGGCCCCGAGCAGCCCCTACTCGGCTACAATCGGGTCAGTAACAAAGTGCAAGTGCTTTTAAAACCCTAATACAGTTTTAAAATTGCCAACAATGTTTAAATGCAGGTCCCGGCTTTCCGCCTCAGGACGCTGTGCAATTTTTAAAATGACGATCTATTCCAAGTGCAATAATTTTCTGTGCAAAGTACAATTTTTAAAATGCAGAGGACAAAGGAGAGCACAGTCCCTCTCCGCACTCTACTACATACATCCATAAACCAAGAGAGGGGGTTCTGAAAGGAAAGGCCAGTCCATCTACACCCTACTACTCACACCCGTCATCTGAAAGAGAGGTCTTGAGCGAGAGACCAGTCCCTCCCCACTTAATACCATGCACACTTGTCATTTGAGAGAGGTCTCAAAGAAGAGGCCTGTCACTTCCCATACATCTTACTATGCACACCCGTCATCTGAGAGAGAGGTTTTGAATGAGAGACCAGTCCATCAACATATCATACTACGCACATCTGTCATGTGAGAGAGAGGTGTGAAAAGAGAGACCAGTCCCCCCCACTCACTACTACGCACACCTGCCATTTGGGAGAGTGGTATCAAAGGGGAGGCCAGTCCATCCACCCACCCTACTACGCACACCCGTCATCTGAGAGAGAGGTCTCAAAGGAGAGGCCAGTTCGTCCACACACCCTTCTATGCACACCTGTCATGTGAGAGAGAGGTCTCAAAGGAAAGGCTACTCACTCCCCATACACCCTACTACCACACCAGTAATCTAAGAGAGAGGTCTCAAAGGAGAGGTTAGACCCTCCCCACGCACTACTATGCACACCTTCTTATTTGATACAGAGGTCTCAATGGAGGGGAGGTTGGCTGCAGGGCCTGGACACAGGCCAGGCCCTGCAGCCAATGCCCCTAGCGGCCGTGCATGGCAGGGGTTGTATTTACGTCTGGTAATTAGGTATTACTTTGTGTTAAAACAAACTAGAAATTCACTGGAAAAAAACAAAGGTTAAAGTAGTGTTACAGTTAGGTGAATATGTCAGTGATAACATTAATGTTGTGAACTAAAAAAACACAGAAATTCACCAGCTATAATTAGCAGCGCTAACTATAACTTGCATCCCCGCCATGCACTGCTTATGACCTCACATATAACATCACTCATGACATGTTCTATGACATAATTTAAGACATCTCAAATACATCATTGATGGGTAGCTCAGAATTTCTATTCAACTGCCACGGTTCTTGTGAGATTAAAGTATTTTGGACTATTCTTTTTTTGTTTTCTATTCACAGCTCTCTCCTACTCTTTTTTTCTTTAGGTGAAATATTGGTACTATTGTTCACTGTCTGGGCCCAATACGTATTCCAGATGGGGGAGCAATTACAGGCCCTGGCAGCTGGAAACTCCTCAAATGCCTCAGAAGGTTTAGGCCAGGAAAACACCAACCTTCTCAAAGTAGCATTTTCAAAATTATAATCTAAAATTAGACTTTTCCATTAAAAGGGATTTTAAATTACAATCAATTTGAGACCAAACAATTCTCCCTGCTCCCAATCAAAAGTCAGCACTTATTAAATGTAATAGGGTGACCCAATGTTATCCTGTGGAGAGGTATGCCTTTTAGTAGTGGAAAACTAATTTAGGAGTTTTTCACTGTTAGGACATATAAAACTTAAAAATACATGTCCTACTTTATAAATACAATGCACCTTGCCTATTGGCTGCTTACGGATTATCATAGGGGTCTTATATGTATTAAAAAGGGAGGGTTAGGCCTGGTAAAAGGTTTGTGACCAGTCGAATCAGCAGTTTAAAACTGCACACAGACTGCAATGGCAGGTCTAGTTCATGCCCACCAGTACCATTTAATTTGCAGGCCCTAGGTACATGTAGTACCACTTTACTAAGTTATTACAAGTTACTTAAATGTGCCAACTGCCAAGTTTATCATGTTTAAAAGAGAGAGCACAAGTGTAATGATTTCCAGGCTTGTTCCGCAGGAGCGTCAGGAATACGGAGAATAGTCCTCAGCCTTCCCCTACGGCCTTCCGACTCTATCAAACTCTAGAGTATCGAATGGCACACCAGGGGAAAACAGGGAAACAAAACAAGGAAAGGCGGGGGAAATAACGGTCTTGACTGTGGAACTTCAGTGTGGACACTTGATGAGGAGGCAGGCTGTAAGGGAAAGAAGATGTTACTACCTTTACCTTGTTACAAAACAGTGTACATACACAATGCCTACATATATACATAAATAGCACCTACCACAGCTAATAGCCTGGACTTTGAAATACTACTGGTGGGTAGATTTGGTGTCCGCTCTCTGTACAACAAAAGGGCATAGATTGTAAGCACTCTATCCCACTCTATACTAGCATATAAAAGAAAGTGATTTGTGAATCTCACCCCGCTATTCTTATGGAGAATACTTGAAGAGCACCCAACTCTATTCCAAGGTGAGATGCGCATGTGTGAGCCTTTCTTCTGGAGTATGTACAAGGTATAATCTGCCAGACAATATCACAACTTAGTCATCTACAACAGTAACCACATACCATATTATAGGAGAGGCAGCGCAAGCGCTGTTACCGTGATTCTAGTAGCTGAGCCTCGAAACACACCACACACTGGTCCACCCAAGTGCCCCAAACAAAAGTATTCCAAAATGCCAAAGGGAAGACTGGTTAGGTGATTCACCCAACGGGAGGCAGCTCCGGCCAGTGAACCAAGATGAATATGCAGCAGGCAGTACCCGGCCGGACGGCGGGGAAAGACCCGGCCGCCGGGCGGAGCACCAGGAACAGGGAAACCTGGAATAGGCAGTACCCGGCCGGACCGCGGGGAAAGACCTGGCCGCCGGGCGGAGCACCAGGAACAGGGGAGTATGAACGGGGGGGGGGGGAAATAAGTAAAGCAAACACGAATTGCACCAAACGTGTTTGTGAAGACTCCCAAGAAGGTAACAGAAATGCTGACACAAGATTGTAAGAGTGTCAGCGCGGTAGTGGGACCGCCAAGGAGGGCCACGGGATACAACGGAACAGAACACCCTCACGGAGGTCGCGGAGAATCAAGACAGGAAACACAACCGACCAAAAACCGGAAGACAGGCAAATCCTACGGGGACAGAACACGCGGAAGTGTGAGCTAGACGCTAGAACGCAAAGCGGCGTTCTGTTGATGTGGTGCGTCTTATATAGTGACTAAGGCAATTAGAACTTCTTCGCGAGTGGGACCTCGGGGCATGACAACAAGCACCTTAGCAATGGTTAGTAGTGATAAGGTGCACAGGGTTCTAATGCCAATAAAACACATTTCAGCAAACAGGAGTAGGGGTGAAAGCACAACGTTTGGGGGTGACCCTGCAGAGAAGGCCAAGTCCAACAGGAAGAATCTGATGGAGAAGTATCAAACTACCTCTTATGACTGTCTACAACCAGAGTCCATCAGTGTGGTAATCATCTTATTATTCACCTGGAGGGGAACATACTAGGCCAGTTCTGGTTCCTGGGTATATCTGAGTCCCGGCAACTTCTATTGGTTTCTCCTCATTTTTATTTTTTCTGCAAAACTGGGCAATTAGACCCCGGTCCCTGCACTTGAAGCACTGGGGCCCCATTGATGTCACTGTCTCCATGACAGAGTTTGTTTTTACTGGCATTTCGATTTAGGGGCAGAGTACATCTAAAGGCTCTCTCCATGGACAATGGTGGTGCTTTAATACTTTACCTTCTACTGTTCCGCTTTTATTGGTCTGAGGCTCAGAAAACATATTAGCCATCTTAATAGCTCGATCTACTGTGAGATTGGGATGCTGTCTAAACTGTCTTTGGATCAACATAGGCAAGCCTTCTACAATTGTTGCAAGTATATTTTTTTCATTCCCTCTTTGGTTGACAAATGGGGTTTTTGTCAACAGTCTATGGGATATTTTTTTTTTTCACAACAAAATTTTTTATTTATTGGCAGGATCGGGCAAGTAATATGCGTGGCTCCCCACAGTCAGGAGAACACCACCAAACATCATGATAGCATGACAGCACAGGACCAAGTGACCAACCAGTCAGTCATGAAAGATAGATAAACATTAACAGCACGATGCCTTCCCCCATCCTCAAAAACCCCAACTACCCACTCCTCCCAACCCCACCCCTGTGTCCCACCCCACCCCTCGCACGCGTGTAACAACTGCTGCACGTTTCAACATGAGATAGGATTCGTGGCAAAATGCAAGGACTCGCCAATAACAGACTTCTAGGGATCTTCCTCCAGTTCCGCTGGAGGGTCAAGTGTCAGCCCCCTATACTCAGCCCACCTCTTCCAGATCTTGAAATGTTTGCGGGGGCAACCGCGCGCCTCAAATACCGGCCGTTCCAGGCCCATGCAAAAGTCCAATCCGGCCCTCCACGCACACAGGGGGGGAGCCCTCACATCCTTCCACGCTCGGGCCAGGTCCCTCTTGGCCACCACTAGACCCAGGAGCAGGAGATGCCGTTTGTATATGTTTCCACCAACCCCCTCCAAGACGTGTAGGAGGCCTAGGCGATGGGTACGAGGAAGAGTCCAACACAACACTTCCGACAAACAGCCCCACACTCCCCTCCAGAACCCCACCAGCCTCGGGCACGACCACATCGTATGAAGCAAATCGCCCACTGCATTCCCGCAGCGCAAACATTCAGGGGACTCAATCAAGCCAGCCTTCCACAGTCGTTCACGGGTGAAGTAGGCCCTATGGAGAATCTTGAACTGGATTAGCCTAAGCCGCATGGCAATGGCCGCACCTTTAGGGGACTCCAGAGCCTCCCTCCAGTCATCCTCGTCAAGGGGGCCAACGTCAGCTTCCCAAGCCGTCTTCAACGAAAGAAGGGTGGAGGAGCAATGAGTGACCAAAGTCTGATAGATGCGAGAGACTTTCTTATCACCCAAATCACCCATAAAGACCTTTGCCTCAATGGGACTAAACTCTGGAAGGGAAGCTAAGGTGACAATGCTGGGCATCAGCGCATGGCGAAGTTGCAAATATCGGAAAAATTGGGACTGGGGCATATCAAACTCAGCGCTAAGTGCCTGAAAGGACTTGAGAGTCGTACCGGACATCACATTACCCAGTCGCGAAATCCCGATCGCATCCCATCCGTCGAATCCCGTCAGGGCCGAAAGCTCGGGCAAGAGGCCATTATGCCAAAGCGGCGTCTCAGCGGTCAGGCGACCCCACCAGCCCATGCGGCGCAAGGCCTGCCTCCACACCGCAAAAACAAGGCACGTCACCCTCGGCAGATCCCGCCGCACGCGGGCCGAGTAGAGAACCGTGTGGAGCGTGTTGTCACCCATCAAGGAGCGCTCCAGGGCATAGGCCGGATCCGCTCTGTCACCATACCACCAGTCGTTCAGGATAAGCAGATGAGCGGCTTGGTAATAGGATAAGAGATCCGAGGTGGCTAGGCCCCCGCAATAGGTGGACAAGAAGCATGTACGGAGAGCCACTCTGGCCGTCCCCCCCGCCCACAGAAAACGGCCTAAAACCGAGTTGACTTGTCGGAACCACCGGGGTGCAATTGGATAGGGATGATTCTGCAACTGGTAGAGGAGACGCGGGAGGGCCACCATCTTAAAAATAGCGGACCTGCCAAATATAGAGAGTGGCATTCGAGACCAAGTCTTGACATCCGACTGCACCCGATCCCAAACCGGCACTACATTGCGCTCCCACGCAACGTCCGCCGAGTTCGACAGGAACACTCCCAAGTATTTCAGGCCACGTGTAGCCACCTGAAGCCCCAGCGTCCAGGGATCTGTCACATCACCGCCATCCAGCACCCAAAGGGTGGATTTACGCAGATTCAAATAGAGACCGGAGACCTCCCCAAAGACTTGCATGATTTCCAGGACGCGCGGTCCCGATCGCCGCAGGTCGGTAAGAAAGAAAAGGACATCGTCCGCGTAAAGCGCAATTCTATCAGTTAAACTGACGCTCCACACAAACCCCCGCATTTGCGCATCTATACGGACCCAGGCAGCCAGCGGCTCCATAAGGAGAGCAAACAAATAGGGGGAGAGTGGGCATCCCTGCCTGGTCCCTCGACCAATTGGAAACGTCTCCGATACCGCCCCCGCAACCCGCACCGAGGCCGTATTGTCGGTGTACAATAGTTTAATATAGGACAGGAAGACCGGGCCGAGATTGAGCCGGGGCAAGAGTGCAAACAGGTACATCCAACTGACAGAGTCAAAGGCCCTATTGATGTCAGCCAGCAATAAGGCCGCCTGCTCCCCTGTGGCTCCCATTGCATCAATCGCCGCCTGCGCGCGTCTGATGTTGTGCCGCGTCGCCCTATGAGGCATGAACCCGGCCTGATCCGGATGCACAAGATCTGTTATATGTGGGGACAAGCGATTCGCTAGAGCCTTAGCCAGCACTTTAGCCTCAATATTGAGCAACGAAATGGGGCGGTAGGAGTCGTGCCTCTCCGGGGGTCTACCCGGCTTCTGAAAGACCACTATTTCGGCGTGCCTCCAGTCCCGGGGCAGTGTGCCCTGCTCACGTGCAGTCTCAAGCGCACGGTGATAATGGGGCCCCAGCTGTACATGAAACTTTTTGAAGAACTCACTCGGGTAACCACTTGGGCCAGGGGCTTTCCCAGTATTAAGCTGTCCCAGGGCATCGCCCAGTTCCTCAGCTGAAAGGGGCACATCCAGGGCTGTCCTGGTTTCGTCAGACACTGCCTTGGGGGGCAGGTCCTCAATAAATTTAACCACCTCATCAGCGGACAGGCGGCCGCATGGGGCGTATTGGGCAGCATAGTAAGCGGCAAAACTCGCCGCCAGTTCAATTGGATCGGTAATGACCTCACCGTCAGCAGACGTGAGCCCCGGCAGCACAAGCGGCTGAAGATGGCGTTGGCAGAGTCTATGAAGCATCGTGCACGACTTGTCCCCCCACTGGTATATTCTACTACGTGTGGCCAGCCACGCCTGTCTAGCCTCATCAAGCAGGACAGACGCATAGGACTGTTGAGCCTGGAGAAGCAATCGCAACCCGGCGTCGTCTCCCCCCGCGCGGTTCTGCCCTGCCAACGTTTCCACCCTTGTAGCCGCGTCTATGATCAGTTCCCGCCGTTTCCGACGCGCCGCGGCGCACCACGCAATGTCCACTCCACGGATAGTGGGCTTCATGGCCTCCCACACCACCCCAGCATCCACGTCCCCCACAAGGTTCTCCCGCCAGTAGAAGTCCAGCGCCTCCCGTAAATGCGTCACGTAGGCCGGCTGCTGCAGATGCCATGAGGACATCCGCCATCGAAACGGTTGGCGCGTTCGGCAGAGTTCCACCCTAACCGAGACCGGGGAGTGATCGGACAGACCCCTAGGCAGAATATCAGCACTTTTCACTCTACACAAGCAGCCCCTGGGCACAAACACACAGTCCAACCTCGAGTAGGAGCCATGCACAGCAGAGACATAGGTATATTCACGAGCTGCAGGATGCATATGCCTCCAGGTATCCGACCAACCCAGTCCCTCAGCCATAGCATGCAATCTAGTGCGAGCAGAGGGAGGGGCAACGTCCAGCACATCCCGGCGCCGCCAGCGGTCCACACTCGCATCCATCACATCGTTCCAATCACCACCAACCATCGCCAAGGAATCAGGGATGTCCTCCCACACAGTGAAGAGTCGCTCAGCCAGGGCCCACTGCAGGGGGGGGGGGGCATAGACACTCCCAAAGACCACAGTTTCAGCACCCACCATGCCCTTGACAAAGATAAACCGACCCTGCGGGTCAACCCACTGTTCCTCATGGACGTATGCCACCCTGCGATGAATCAAAATGGCCACACCCCTAGATCCCCGGGAAAAACCAGCATGGAACACCTGGTGGTAGCCAAACCTCTGCAGGCCCAACACTTTCGAACCCATCATGTGCGTTTCCTGGAGCAATAATATGTCAGCACTCTCACGCTTCCCCCAACGCAACACAGCACCACGCTTGATCTTGTCAAGCAACCCCCTGACATTCCACGTGACCACCCGCAATGACTCCCCGGGGAGTCTATGAGTCCCATCAGCCATAATCCAGCGGGACTAGATCAACAGGGCGTCCTCGCCATTGCCACCCATCACACACAGCAAAGAACAATACAGCAAAACACACGTGCAGTCCCACCCTCCCGTCCCAGAACCCCAACAAAACCCAACGAGCAACCCTCGTCTCACCCCAAACCTCAGGGCCAACCAACAATAGAACGTCAGCATAGTCCAGATCAAAGTACAGTCCCAACTTAGTGGCCTTGTCTCCAGCCACCCACACCCCACCGCCCCCCACCCTATACCTCAAGGAACCATGAAGTACCTGTCGCGGCATGGGTGACCCAGGGTCCAGAACAGAGAGCCCCGAGCCATCCATACCAATGGATCCCAACTCCCCCAGAACAGTAATCACACCCCTCCCCCCCCAAACCTCCTACAGTCGTAGGAGAACAACAGCCCCTAACATGCAACCCCCGAGCCCCCACTCCCAGTACCCCCTCATGATCAACGAACAGTTGCAAAGCCAGGCGGTAAAATGGGACCCCGCGGAGCATGTCCACTCAGCCGGGAATCATGGTAGACCAATACGGGCCTATGTCCCCACTGGCTGTCAGCGGCCTCTTCCAGAGTGATCAGAGTCAGTAGGCGCAGCAGAAGGAGATCCACCTCGGGAAGCGGTCCGTTTCCGCGATCGTGACTTCCTATCCCTTCGGGGCCTGGCAGCCTGGTCCCCCCGATCTTGCGACGGCTCCCGTGAACGTCCCGGGTTCAATCCAGGCTGATCGTGCGGTCTGATTCTCACCGTCTCATCCGTCCATTTGAACACGGCCTCCGGGGTGTCGAAGAAATGGGTACGAGATTGAAAGATCACCCGTAGGCGAGCCGGATAGAGTAAGGAGTACTGGATCTTTAGGCCCCGGAGTTTCGCCTTAGCGGCTAGAAAGGAGTGCCGCTGTTGTTGCACGAGCCTAGTATAGTCCGGGAAGATCATAATTTTTTGATTTTCAAACAGAAGAGAGTCTTTGGCCCTCGCTTCCCGCAGAATGGTGTCCTTGTCATGAAAGTTCAAGAGTTTGGCGATCACAGGTCTGGGCCTCTCACCCTCCGGCGGCTTCTGCGTCAGAGCCCTGTGGGCGCGTTCGATCACGAAACAGCGGGACAGGGCCTCCGGGGGGAGCCAACTCTCCAGCCACTGAGTCAGGAACCGTTCCATATTGCCCTTCTCGCACCCCTCCGGAAAACCCACGAAGCGTAGGTTGTTTCTGCGCGCCCGCCCTTCGGCATCCTCGACCCTAAGCGCCAGACCACGTTGAATGTTTTCCATCGCCGCCACTTTCCGCTTCAGGGTCCCAACATCGTCCTCCACGACAGAGATCCTCGATTCGGTCTCAGTAATTCTAGCCACGGCGTTGCGCAGATCTTGGCGCAGCAGGGTGACGTCCGCTCCAACAGCCCCAATCTTGGCATCGAGCATGTCCCTGGACTGGGTGATCGCCGCCATGAGCGCCGCGTTGTCGGGGCCCGAACCCTGGCCACCGGACGCCCCCTGACTCCCACTCGGGCCAGTAAATTTGTCAATTGGGCCCTGTTTGGCGGGCCCTCCCCCCCCTCGGGTCATGGTGAAACTCTCCTCAGGTGACCGGAGCCCCAGGGCAGGCACCTGTCCTCACAGCCGGGCTGTCCGCGCCGCAATTCACCACCAAGTGTGGCACCCAATCTCAGGCCAGCAGACCGCCACAGTCCGTCCGCGGGGGGGGGGGGGGCACACGCAAAGCTCCCAGGGCTAGGCCACCGTCCAGCAGGGGAGCAGGCTCCAGCGGGCCGACTGTACACCCCGTCGTCTCAGCCGAGGGATCGCCAGCCACCCCGAAGTCAGGCACCACCTCCAGGCAAATCCGGGGCACCCCAGGGGTCCGGGAGGCCACACTCACCCCCAGTCGCAGGATAAGGCCACCCCCGGTACCTTCGCCCCGAGGCAGGTCCAAGCCCCCGGCAGCGGGCCAACAGCTCACCTCGTCGACGCAACCAGGGCCCTCCAGCAACTCCAAGGCCGGGCACCACCTCCAGAGAAGTCCGGGACAGAGGGGGGGCCCCCAGCCAACCAGAAGGCAGACAATCGCCAAGGCTTCAGGCCAAGGAGCAGGCAGGATCGCACTCCGGGGGGCCGCAGCACCAGCCGCCCCAGCGCCGCAATGCGCAAGGCACCAAAATCTAGGCCCCGGTCTCCGGGCCCCGCAGCAGGTACTGTCCGCCCTCAGGGTCTGGGGGGCTGCACTCACCCCCCAGATGCAGGATATGGTAGCCTCTGGCACCTCCGCTCCTCTTGCAGGATCAAGCCTCTGGTCGCGGGCTGCACCGCCGGCCCCGCCCGCCGAGCCCGGAGCCCCGGGCCGGGGATCACCAAAATTGAGGCCCCGGCGTCACTCGGCTAGTGTAGGCCCCAGGTCGTCGCCACCACTAACTCCGCCACCGATGTAGCCAGTGCTCCGGTTCTTGCACCGGAGGGCACCCCTCGCCGGACTCCACCTCCGCTGCAAGTTTGGGTCGGGAGTCGGACTCGGGGGCAAGGATAATGCGACGGATCAGGTACGGGCTGGCGGGAGCTCTAAAGAGCCGCGTCCACCATCGTCGCCCTCAAGGCCACGCCCCCCCGTCTATGGGATATTTTAATTAAAAAAAAAAGATTTATGGGAGTATCTCTGGGTGTACTACGTTCCTGTCTAAACTTAATTTGATGTGTTTCCTGGGGGTGGGCAGAAAACTCCGCTCTGACAGCGTAATGGATGAAGCCAGCCACCTCTGCTTCCCGGCCCAGTCCCTGCTTCTGAAAGCAGCCAGGCCGGGGAGAGCCTCCCCGGGCCCCAGTGGACCCCCGTCCCCAGCGCCCAGACCCTCGGCTGGCTTGCGGGAAGGGGGGCTCCCGCACCCCGGGTCCCACCGGATGCAGCACGAGCCGCGGGCCCGTCCCAGCTTGCCCGTCCCAGCTTCCGAACCCTAGCCAGGCTGGGGACAGTCTCCCCAGGGCCCCGTGGACGCCCATCACCTGCGCCCGGACCCTCGGCTGGCTTGCCGGACGGGGGGCAACTGGACCCCGGGGCCCGCCAGACGGAGCTCAAGCCCAGGGCCGGGTCACAGCTTCCGAACCCTAGCCAGGCCGGGGAGAGCCTCCCCAGGCCCCGGTGGACCCCCGGCGCCTCCGATGGCTTGCAGGACGGGGGGCTCACGCACCCCGGGGCCCGCCGGACGGAGCTCAAGCCCCAGGCTCGGTCCCAGCTTCCAAACTCTAGCCAGGCTGGGTAGAGCCTCCCCGAGCCCCGGTGGACTCCCGTCCCCAGCGCCCGGACCCTCTGACGGCTTGCAGGACAGGGGTTCACGCACCCCGGGGCCTGCCGGACGGAGCCCAAGCCCCGGGCCGGTCCCAGCTTCCGAACCCTAGCCAGGCCAGGAAAGCCTCCCCGGGTCCCGGTGGACCCCTGTCCCCAGCACCCAGACCCTCAGACGGAACAAAGGAGGGTTAAGCCCAGGCCACGTCCTCTCCCCGACGGCCTGCCCGGGGAGCCCATTTTCCTCGACTATTAAGCCCCCAATTAGTGTGGGCGTATAGAGTTTTGAGGAAGGAGGCTTATGGAATTTTGAGGAAGGACAGAAATTGGAGTTAGCCCGGCCGCCAGCCCGCAGGGCCATCTAGTCACCCAGCCTGCAGGGCCATCTGGTCACACAGCTCGGAGGGCCATCTGGTCACCCTGCCCGCAGGGGCCGTACCCAGTCGCCCTTGCAGTCTGGCGAGGGTGGCCGGGCACACCGAGACAGCCGCTCTGGAGGCTCCTTCCCCCGGGTGGCTGCTGCTCACCTCCCTGCCCGACTTGCCTGGGAGCAGCGGGAAGTGGAGGCCATCTGGTCACCCTGCCGACCTGTGAGAGATGGAGGCCCCCGTGCTGAAGGGCACGTGGTGGAGGCGGCCTCCCGCAGACCCGCGTTACCCCCTCAGCATCCCTCCCGCCGGCCTGGCAGCAGAGGGACCCACCCCTGGGTGTGGTGGAGGGAGGCGTCCACGGGCACCCACACACGGAGAGACAAAAGCTTGGCTCAGAGGATGACTTACAATAGATCGCAGCGAGGTAGCTGCTCTGCTACTTACGAAACCCTAACCCAGAATTGGTCGTCTACGAATGATTTAGCACCGGGTGCCCCACGAACATGTGGTGCACTAAGGGCGATGGAGGCGGCCCCCTTCCGTTCGCACTCCGATCCCCAAGCGAGCGGCTCTACGCACTGGCCCATCAAGAGAGGCCGGCTATCACAGGCCAACCGAGGCTCCACGGCACTGCGGTATCATTGCGGTTTAGGGGTATTCTGACTTAGAGGCGTTCGTCCCATTGGCCCCTCAGCCAAGCACATACACCAAATGTCTGAACACTTGGCCGCCACAAGCCAGTTTTCCCTGTGGTAACTTTTCTGACACCTTTTGCTTGAAACCCGAAAAATCAGAAGGATCGTGAGGCCCCGCTTTCACGGTCTGTATTCATACTGAAAATCAAGATCAAGCGAGCTTTTGCCCTTCTGCTCCGCGGGAAGTTTTTGTCCTCCCTGAGCTAGCCTTAGGACACCTGCGTTATCGTTTGACAGGTGTACCGCCCCAGTCAAACTCACCACCTACCACTGTCCCCGGAGCGGGTCACGCCCGGCGGCCGCTTGGAGCCAGAAGCGAGAGCCGGGTAAGTGAAAAAACGATAGGAGTAGTGGTATTTCACCGGCGGCCCGAGGGCCTCCCACTTATCCTACACCTCTCATGTCTCTTCACAGTGCCAGACTAGAATCAAGCTCAACTGGGGATTCTTTCCCCGCTGATTCCGCCAAGCCTGTTCCCTTGGCTGTGGTTTCGCTAGATAGTAGGTAGGGACAGTGGGAATCTCATTCATCCATTCATGCGCGTCACTAATTTGATGACGAGGCATTTGGCTAATCTGTACCACCTCGCGGTGGCTCATTCTGGGTTATTATGCTGCCCATCAGCGTCAATTCGGTTTTGCTTCCAACAATACAACATTCTTTCGCTCCGGAGTAAAGCCACAAATGCTGTCCTCACTGGAACTGGGATCACGTATAGGCCAGAGATAGTACACCCTGCAGTACTTTTCCAACAATTTTAAGATTGTCTACGAACAGTCCTGAGAAATTAAAATATGATTAGCAGGACATCAATAATCAATGTGTGATAATTATGTGTATGCAATTATTTGAGACCTATTCATCATTCAAGACATTTCAATAAGTATGATGTACACACTATATCTACATTGTTATAAGCACACATATATAAAACAAAAATACACATCTACAAATTGCACATCTAATTAGAAAAAGCACATCTAGAAAAATTCGCATCTATAAAATTTACATCCATACTAACTCTTGTGTCAACTATAAACCTATATGTTAAAACATTATGCTTTATAAGGGTGACATGTGTGCTGCAAGAAAGTGTACATCTCAGTATAAGCTTGATATTCAATTGTCCATGAATACTTGGCACATTTTAAGAGTGTCCATTAAAGCAGTCAGGCAAACATTTTTTTTAATGGAAATGCCATCTGTAGACCTAAATCAGCCAGAACAACATCATTACATTGAGGCCAAATACCATGACAACCAACGATAAATCCATGAAATTTAAGTGTTAAATTTTGTGAGATCTTTGATTTGCTGTGACAGATCCTGATAGTATTTCACTTTACTCTCAAACGCTAATTCAAGGGAATTCTGAGAATTTTCATAACGAATTGAAACATTATTCACTACAGCTGTACCATTTTTGGTAAACACTACATCTGGTTTTCGTAGTTCTCCTTGATTATTCTTAACATGAGGTTCCCTGTATGCCATCCAACCACACCTTTTTGCTCTATCAATGAGCAATTCCAGAATTTTGTTATGTCTTTTTATCCCAATGTCCTTAGTTTTAGGACATGCGCCTGAAATATGAGAAATTGTTTCACAAACATCATTACAATACCTACATGTAGCAAATGCACAATTTCTTCCCCTAGTGAAGGTTTCTATGGTATATAAACTATTTGCTCTTAGCATCAACGCAGCTATGTACTGGTTTTCTTTCATTTTGTTATGCCTGCTGATCCAGAAGTTTGAGGTTGGATTACTTGCTAAGTATTTTATACCATCACCTTGGACAGGGAGATTTGCCCATTTCTCAAACTCTTCTTTTCTCAAATCATATGTTGCTAACAAATTCAAATCATAGCTGAGAAAGTTACTGTCTAAAATGTTAAGTTTGTGTGTTTTGATGATGTTATCAATTTTTTCATTCATATCTTCTCCTGCATACATGAATGAATGCACTATGTACAGGTCTGGAGCTGCCCTGAGATACAATAAACTATTGACTTTATTGAGACCAATTTGTATACATAGTTTTGAAATACTGAGGCCCCCAAATGATCTTTTTGAATATAGGAGACCATCACATGTGTATGCAGGAAGGTGTAGAAAGTGTTTGACATACTTTTTTATTGTTTGATCTAGAACATTTAAAGTTTTTGCTTCTGTTCCTGTCATTTCCAGTTTGAATGATAGTTTAGGTACCAAGTATTGGCACAACATTTCTATTTTCTGAGTGGGCTTAAGTGGTAGATTATCAAGGTTTTGAGTCCAATTGACAAGAACCTCATTAATTGTGTTGTTGCTTGTATGACCAGTGTGTGGATCAAAGTTCAATTCAAGGTATCTCTCACTTTCTCCTGGATTAATATTTTCAATGTTTTCTTTTTCAAATTGCCATGGTTTACAGTTGTTAACCAGGATTTTATCTTTATGGTGACTGATATAAAATCCATGTGTCTTTTTCACATTAAGTTTTAATCCTGTGGTTTTACTGAACTTTTCAATGATTTTCAGATTTGTACTCATTCCTTCCCATGTACTGCTGAGTACTGCAATGTCATTGGCAAAGGCGAGAGCGGTGACTTGCTCAATAAGACCATCTGATCCAAATGTGAAGCCCTTGCCATTTTTCTGAAGATCACAGATCAGAGGATCCATGGCAATGTTAAATAGTAGTGGGGATAAAGAGTCACCTTGTTTGACCCCAGATTTCATTGTTATTTCAGGAGTTGATTCGTTGTTCTTTCCCTTGAAAGATGTTGTTGAGTCAGTGTATAAGTCTTTTATTATGTCTCTGATGTATGATGGAACTCTTTGCCTTGCGAGACTCTGTATAATGTGACCATGGCTGACAGAGTCTAAGGCTTTCGATATATCAATGAACACAACTGCTAATGAGTGTTTGTTTTTTCGTGCCCCTTTTATGATATTTTGCAGGAGAGTCAGATTCTCGAGACAACCTCTCACCTTCATGAAGCCTTTTTGTCTCGGATTCAATTCAACAAAAAATGAGAGTCTTTTAGTTAATATTTTTGTGAATAACTTCATGAATGCAGTACCGATGGTAATTGGACACCAGTTACTGATTTTTTTAAGTTCACTAATCGGTACATTCTTGGGTATCAGAATTGATCGGTTCTTTTTGATAATTTCTGGTACTCTTCTCATCATCAACCAAGACAATAGAATTCTGGGCAGCAGTCTTGGTTGTTTGCTGTGTACTTTATACAAGTCATTCAGACCAATCTTATCAGGCCCCACGGCTTTCTTTAAATTGGAGTTCTCAAAGGCATGAGTTATTTCGAGCAGTGTTATTTCTTTACATAGATTTCTAATTTCATAATCCTCTGGTATTCGATCAATCGGCATGAAATTAGGATTTTTCTTGTTTTCTTTCTCAATTATGTTTTTGTAGTATTGAAAGATTTCAACAGCACTGATTTGGCAAGTGGCATCTTCTGCCCCATCAGTGATAATCCTGGCAATTTTCTTTTTGTCTTTTTGAAACATTGCCTGGTATTCTTTATAGCTGCCCTTTGCTTTGGCATACTTTTTCTTGTGCGTCCGATTAAGCCTTCCGTTTTTCTTGTCTTTTTTTGTTATCTTGTTCTCTACTGAGGTATTCTGGTGCTCATCTTGAGCAGAGTTCATAGGCTCATTATTGAGTTCTCTTGCTGGTTCATTTGTTGGTACACTTGCTGGTGTAGGACTTATATCAGTGGTGTTTTCTGTGATATAAGTCACCACCTCATCCATCAGATCCATAGCAGCATCGTGTTGCTCTACGTTTTGGGTGTACTTCTCGATTTCTGAGATTCTGTCTTCCAGTTCTTGATTTTTTGTGCACATTTGCGGTTAATAAAGTCTTTGCGCTTTTCTGTTGTTACTTCCATTGTAACCTCTGGTTCATCGCAAGAGTCGTTTTCCGAAACATTTGATGCTTGCAGTACATCTTTTGTGGATTTTTTGCTTTTATCTCTTATATCTATTCTTTTTTCTGCAATTTGTTTTCTGTTTTTATTGTCAATATGTGGAACCATCAGCGCATTAATATTCCTCTTATTTTCATATACTTTTTCCAACTCTGCTAGTAGCAGTATTTCTTCCTGTGACCATAATTTTGACGGTTTGCTGTTTGCTAGAGCTGCTAGTCTAGCCTCATTTTGCGCTCTTGGATGCGCATGCCGAGCATGTTGAGAAACACCAATTTTTGTTCCAAATCTGAGGTCACAGAAGCTGCACAGGAATGGCAGCTCTCCTTTTTGAGGTATCCTTTACATTTGGCATAATGGCATGCAATATTGTGGTATTCGGCTTCTTTATCACATTTTGAACAGTACGTTTTAAGACAGAAGCCTTTGTGTTTGTTGGAGACATGTTTTCTCAGTTCTTTAAAAGTTCCCATTATGTCTCCACATAAGTCACATTTATATTTTTCGTTTGGGTACTTCCAATAAGTGACTTTTTTTGTGTAGTCACTTTTCTTTGTTATTACATTTTCGCTGACCTCGTACATATCGGCTAGATTTTCAAAATTTGCTGTACCAATGTCATTCTTGGCTGAGGAGGCCACAAACTCAATGGATTTGCTGAGGTCTATTGTTGTGTCTTCTTCTGCTATGGAGGGTGAACTAGGGCCTATATCGTGATCTGAATCGTTGTTGACTGTTGCATTGTTGGAAGCGGGTGCTGGTTTGTCAAATTCGGTGAGGAGGTTAATGATTTCTGGGAAAGACAGCACCTCCTTACGCCATCTTAACGGGGTTTTTATTCTCCAGGAACTACCCCATCTGGAATTGGGTTCGTTTGCTTCGCCATTTCTCACTATTACGCTCGCTGCCATGATAGAACCTTGTTTGGCCTGTCTCTATATGCTTCTCTACGCAGAGTCTAGTACTACAGAGGCAGTTACCAGCGGGACCACTGGGAGGTAAAGGCCACTACAACCGAGAATTGGTTAAGAGAGTCATAGTTACTCCCGCCGTTTAACCGCGCTTCATTGAATTTCTTCACTTTGACATTCAGAGCACTGGGCAGAAATCAGATCGCATCAACACCCGCCTCTGGCCTTCGCGATGCTTTGTTTTAATTAAACAGTCAGATTCTCCTGGTCCGCACCAGTTCTAATTCAGCTGCTAGGCGCCGGCTGAGGCAGAACGCCGGCCGTGCGCCCCCTGCGAGGGGGCACGGGGAGAGGCGACCACCAGAGCTGGGGCGATCCACAGGAAAGGCCCGGCTCGCGCCCAGAGTCGTCGCCGCCCCGGAGGGAGGCACCTCGTCCAGCCGTAGCGCGCGCCCATCCCCGAACCCATTCCAGGGCGCCCTGCCCTTCGCAAAGAATAGAGAACTCTCCCCGGGGCTCCCGCCGGCTTCTCCGGGATCGTTTGCGTTACTGCACTGGACACCTTGAGGGTGCCCGTCTCCGCCACTCCGGGTTTGGGGATCTGAACCAGACTCCCTTTCGAATGGCCGAGGGCAACGGAGGCCATTGCCCGTGCCTTTCGAACGCGCTCGCCCATCTCTTAGGACCGACTGACCCATGTTCAACTCCTGTTCACATCAAACCCTTCTCCACTTCTGCCTTCAAAGTTCTCGTTTGAATATTTGCTACTACCACCAAGATCTGCACCTGCCGCGGCTCCATCCATTTTCAGGGCTAGTTGATTCGGCAGGTGATTCCGATTTCCATGGCCACCGTCCTGCTGTCGATATCAACCAACACCTTTTTTTGGGGTCTGATGAGCGTCGGCATCGGGCGCCTTAACCCGGCGTTCGGTTCATCTGCAGCACCAGTTCTGCTTACCAAAAGTGGCCTACTAGGCACTCGCATTCCATGCCCGGCTCCACGCCAGCAAGCCGGGCTTCTTACCCATTTAAAGTTTGAGAATAGGTTGAGATCATTTCGGCCCCAAGACCTCTAATCATTCGCTTTACCAGATAAAACTGGGGGCTCCGAGCACCAGCTATCCTGAGGGAAACTTCGGAGGGAACCAGCTACTAGATGGTTCGATTAGTCTTTCGCCCCTATACCCAGATCAGACAACCAATTTGCACGTCAGGACCACTACGGACCTCCACCAGAGTTTCCTCTGGCTTCGCCCTGCCCAGGCATAGTTCACCATCTTTCGGGTTCTATCACGTACGCTCATGCTCCACCCCCCGACAGAGCAGGCGAGACGCGCCGGTGGTCTCGCCTGCTCATTGCACCACAGGGTTTCACTCGGCCCTCCGACTCGTGCAAGTGTTAGACTCCTTGGTCCGTGTTTCAAGACGGGTCGGGTGGGTAACAGACATCGCCGCAGACCCCTGGCGCCCGGCGTGGGCAACCCTGCCCGGCGGCGCGACTGTCGACTGGGGCGGACTGTTCTCAGTGCGCCCCAACCGAGCAGGGGGCCCGTCCCCCCTTCAACCACCCCAGCGTGCCCCGAGGGGCGGCAGGGGCGGGTGCCCAGGGGAGGGCACGGAGGCGTTCAAATCTTCCTCGCCACCTTGAAGCCTTACCAGCCGACCCGGTCGCGGCACACTGCCACGGAAGAAATGTGCCCTGCGGGGGCCGGGTAGGGCCCGGGCGCCGGTCCCGCGGAGGGGATCCGGAATTCCCGGGTCACCGACCTTCC